>NC_066275.1:6250000-7500000 GCF_905404315.1 Leptidea sinapis | reverse complement strand
AATATGTTTTATGTGATTGTACTTATTAAATAAATAAAAATAAAATAAAATTGAGAAGAAGTATCTGATGATAGATAGCGGTATCTAAAATCAACCTCACGATCAGGAAGTGTGGTGTTTTTCTGCAGAGTTTTTACGCACATCACATACCTTACTATACACACATCATCAAGTTTACCGTATGTATACGCGTTCATCCTCCTGTTTTATAAAAAATTCAAGAATTACCAGAAGAATTATCATCATCATCAGCCAGAAGACGTCCGCTGCTCGACAAAGGCATCTCCCAAAGATTTCCACGATGATCAGTCCTGCGCTGCCCTCATCAAACGTATCTTGACTAGATCAACGGTCCATCTTATGGTAGGCCTACCAACACTGCGTATTCCGGTACGTGGTCGCTATTCGAGGACTTTAGAAGAAGAATTATACCGGTCAACAATTGGTATATCAGCCCGTTGAGATTCTTACCTGAACCTTTTATGAAAAACACCACGAATGAACTGACAAACATTATACAAGTTAATAACGAGAAACTAGATATAGTTTAAATCGCTCTAACTTTCTTATATTTAAAGGCTATTTTGTTAATAAAAATCGTAGTTACATATCTCTTAAAAATATTTCAGTTGTTATCAAAATGCCCCCATTAATGTTAGGTACATTAATCTCGTTACTCTCCTAAGCTTTTTTTATGATTTAATTACTTTTTTTTAACTAATACAAGTAGGTGGAAATGATTAAGGATTTTCAATTCATCAGTTATGTAGAGTATCGATGGTTGAAGGTATATAAAATAGATTGTATAAATATTATGTAAAATGCTGAAACTCTTACGGCGTTACAGATAAACTTGTACAAGTTATAACTGATAATAAACAAAGAAAATGCAAAATGTTTATAATATCGCTGACAACACTGTCAATACAATGATAATTCTGAAGTTTTCCTAATGACAAGCTGCCTTGCAAATAAACGCGGGAAACGTAATACGTCCGAACAAACCATTCGCAAAATGTCTATTTGTAAACATTTTACATATTCTTGGTTTATGCTTAGTTATAACTTTATGCCAATTTTATTTGTAAGGCCGGTAAAATCCATCTAAATTAGTCGTGAGTCTCTTGCCATTTCTTCTCAGTGAAGCTGATTGTTTGCTGGTAACATAAGTGTTAAATAAGTAACAATATGACATTCAAGATGTCATATTTTGACCTAAGCGAATAAATAGTTATTTAGTATCAAACCGATGCTGTTAAGACTTACCCCCTTATTCATAATGGTCCGCCAACTTAAAACAGCTGCTACAGACTGTTATTGTTCATTCTGACTTAGGTCAATAGAAGAAGACAGAGTGAGAATTAGCAATGCTTAAAGTTAGCAGACTATTATGAATAATGGGACGTCTAGATAGCGTTAGATATAATATCATAAAAATATACTACCTATGATGAGTATTTCATCATAGGTAGTATAACCGTAGCTAGTGAAATTACTGGGCAAATAAGACTTAACATCTTATGTCTCAAGGTGACGAGCGCAATTGTAGTGCCGCTCAAAATTTTGAGAATCCTGAGCGGCACTGCAATGTAATGGGCAGGGCGTCCTGCTTGTCTCATCCCTTATAAAAAAAGTATGTGTGTGTAACCTTTACGCGTGATTGAAGTAAAACTTAATAATGATTAACTTTAGGAATAATTAAAAGATACATAAATATATTAATCTAGCTGACCCGGCAGACTTCGTACTGCCTGAATCGATAAATAAAAGACCTACCCCCTTATTCATAATAGTCTGCTAACTTAAAGCATTGCTAATTCTCACTCTGTCTTCTTCTATTGACCTAAGTCAGAATGAGAAAAAATACTCCTAAGCAGCTGTTTAAAGTTAGCGGACCATTATGAATAAGGGGGCTAAACTTTTGCATGTACGTCAAATAGTATTGTTTGCGTTCAGAAATTTAATTTGTGACAAAACTTAAGATATATCAATCTACATAAACATAATCTGATAGATAGTTAACAACTGTAGTTAATCTACCAACTATAGTTAGCTTAAATGATGTTTATTTTTTACCTCCTGAAAAACTTAGAAATATTTAAAAGTTCTAATTTGTTATACATTTTAAACTATTCTCTCAGTTTCATTTCTGAACGACGGGGACACGTCAAAGGAAAAACAAAATTGTTGGTTTTATTTAATTCCGAGCATTTTCATATTTATTTACGTTTTAAACCTTCCCTGGACTTCCACAAATAATTCAAAACCAAAATTAGCCAAATCGGTCCAGCCGTTCTCGAGTTTCAGCGAGACTAACGAACAGCAATTCAATTTTATTTATATAGAATAAATATGTACATTAAATGAAACCGCGTTACCAACTAAGCACTCACGTATTACTGAAGAGCTAGGAGCATTGTTAGATTTTTTTCTCGCAACCGCTGACGATATAACTACATCTTTGAGCAAAGTTGGCATTTTCTCTACCTAAAATAAAAAAAAATGCCTTTATTAATATATTTTAATAATAAGAATGATATAATGTTTTGTGTGATATTATTATTCATCAGAAAATAAACACTTACTTTACAGGTCAAGTCATTATCAGAATCTTGATTTTCTCTTTTATTCTTATTGATGAAAGAGTAAAATGTTCCTGGGATTCCGCCATTTTATTTGATTATATTATTATTTTAATTTTATAATCTTTTTATTATTTAATATGCTATTCGCACATTTAAAAATTGTCACTCATTAAATAAAATAATTGATAATAAGAAATTTAAGGTAAAATGATTATTAGCACATATTAATATTATGATGTTGCTATCGCAAAGGTATTAACAAATATGGCTGTATGGACTCGAACCCTTTGCCTGTCCTCATAATGGGCGAAGAAACCAAAAACAAATTAGCGAATTTCGCAAATGTGAGAAAATTTGTGAAAACTTATATAAAAATATTATTTATTGCAATGGTAGTAATAAATAAACAAATTATACAACTGGAGATTTAAAAATATATTACTGAATCATTTGAAATATTTTTTAAAACCATTAAATAATAACGGCTTAAAAAATTCTTTCAATTGTCTTTTGTACTGAGCTTTACTTCCGTCAGGAAAAAAATCTGAGTTACCCCCAAGTCACGCCTAAAGAAGTTTTACTTCAAAAAAAAATACCATGACAACGCAAAAAAGCTTAGATAAAATTATGAAAAATATATACAATATGAACAGTTCAAAGGAAACTTCAGAGGTTACTTTCGCTATAAAGCCTCGGACACACGATACAAAGAGACACGAGATGAAAGACTGGTACCTAAGTAATCGTAAAAATAAAATATCACTAGAAAAATGCTTTGAATAAACATAATAGGGTCCGATGTAGATAATCCCCGCTGTCCTCTGTAAGCGCGTCCCGAGTCCACTCAACTGCCGGCTTATACAAATATTTCAGGAAAAATGATATTATACATCCAGCATAATATATTCCATTCATTTTCTATGAAATCATTAAGTAAACAATTTTTTGGTAACATATAGTGTTAAGGCGACTTAATATTCGTAACCAACTGTTCGTGATCAACGGATCAATAATATTTATTTCTTGACTTCTTTAGCCGCGCTATTTTGAAGGTATTGAAGGAAACGTGATCAGTTAGATCAAATTTACCATAATAACCATTATATTTTATGCTATGGTTATTATGGTACTATTAGTCAAACAAAATAGGGGCCACCACGTTTTTACAGTATTCTCATGAATTCTGAAAAATGAAATTTTCTCCACTTTTTCTAAAAATCAGTGAGAAAAAAAAAATGAAAAAAACAACATTAAAATGTTGGTTAATTTGTGACTTTCCTCTGTATCTAGTATGCGCTCCTCGTTTTCTAATGCACTCTTGAAGACTAGAAGGTACACTCTCCACCAGGTGTACCACGGTTTCTTTAGGAATTTGTGGTTTCAGTAATCCCACATGTGTTGAATGGAATTGCGATCCGGACTGTTAGTAGGCCAGGGCAACACTTGTATACCAGCCTCCTCTAGGATTTCTCTGGTGCCCCTAGCTGTATGAGCTCGAGCATTATCGTGCATCAGATGGAATCTTGCGCCGATTCTCTGTGTATATGTATTAGTAGTTCTTTTGGTTATCTTCAGCACTCGCTTACTCAGGCTGAGAACAAATTACCAAATTCTAAAGATGTAAAGTGATAACAACAATACCAAAGGATTGACAGGAGCGCATTTGGAGACCAAAGTCCAGACACACCTATTTTAAATGAATACATTTGCTGAGTTGAGAGCGTTCATTGTACTGATAATTCAACCGGAAAAGGTAACAAAAAACATTCTCATTTCCAAAGCACGAAACAATTTACGTATAATCTTATAAGAATGATGAAAATATTGCCAGAATCATAATGGTTTGTCGCGTCGTTAAAAGAGAATCTGAAGTTTGAGAGTGTGCAGGCGGAAAGCGAAGCTTGCGGGAGGCTTGATGCGATTACGACACCACGTCTGAGCGCGTGCCTATACCGACGGTACTCGCTATTATGAATCAACACTGTGTGAAAATTGCCGACAATTCTACAACATCGCTATAAAATCCATTGTTCGACTCTTATAACTATTACGCGACAGCCGTCCGTGAAACTGAATGATGAAAATTATGCCCGGAATTATGTCGGCACAGACGGGACTTTCCATTATTTGTCTCTGTAATTAAACACATTTGTTTGTGGTTTTACGAAGCAAAGTATTCATTAATAAGAATACAAGATAATAAAAGAAGTATTGAATGAATGACATAATATTATATGACTCTCATACGCCGCCGTGGAAAAGATCCATATCACAATAAGAACAGACATTTGACATTCAAAATCTTTCTCGTAAATAAAATATATCGAGGTCAATCATACCAGGTTACATACGAGGCTATTCATATTGTTACGTGTTAGGACAATACGATTAGGAAAACATCAGTATGGATCCGCAAATAATTTATTACACCTTCCTGCCAGTCCGTTTTACCAAAAACACACTTGCTGTTGTATCGCTTTTGGTCTTACATAATTTATACATCTAGATATACTGTGACAGCTGTGAGCACGTCGAAAAAAATAGCGGCAACTGCGAGCCTCTATTTTCAGTAACGTACGCACACTAAATCAAAGTGACATACCTATATATATCGCGAGTATAGGACGTAGCTTGATACGCACACTAAAGTAATAAACCTGGCCTGTTGTCATGCGTTATCTACCAGCAAGATGCTCAATCTAAGCTTGTAGTAATCGCACTGAATTTTCTCCAGACATGCTTAGTCCCTAGTTAGTTTACCTAAGTTTTAGCAGTGGGAGGCTCACAAGATGCCGGCTAGAACATGTGTTCCACAACGGCGAGTTTTTCTGCCGTGAAGCAGTAATGTGTAAGCAGCTTTTGGGCGCCGTAGCTAGTGAAAATTCTAGGAAAATGAAAACATCTTATGTCTCAAGCTGACGAGAGCAGTTTGTAGTGCAGCTCAGAATTTTGGGGTTTTTCAATAATCCTGAGCAGCACTACATTGTAACGGGCAGGGCGTATCAATTACCATCAGCTGAACATCTTGCTGGTCCCTTCCCTTATTTTCATAAAAAAAAGATTTAACCATTTAGCCGTTATTTAGCTGGCTAATTGTAAAATTTTAGCTGGCTGGTTTATCGGCAGAAAAACTGATAGCCGAACAAGCCTATCAACTGTACTGGATGCCTGCTCCGCCCCCCGGCTACTTATCTTACGGCCCACCTGCCTCTGTGCTCGAACGCAGCTCGAAATCACGGATTCGGTTCGGACGCAGTGCGCGAGCGTTCATACAAATAATACTATGTCTACTTCGGCCCGTCATTAATGTTCTCCGGAAAGGAGATTAACGGTTGACGGAAGTCGGATCTAGTGCGTAAAGTACCATAGAAATAGTTCTACGACTACTGCGGGCCATATTTTCACGGATACGGATCGGACGTAGTGCGAAAGCGCTCTAAGACATTAAAGACCGTCTTCTACCTTCAGGTTTCTGTTGTCTGATGTCTCTACACGGCCCATAACATTCTTGTTTTTAATCCTAAATTGCTTATTTCAATATCTCACTCATCTGTCTCTTAAACTAACTCCACACCCATATCCATACATACCGACTTATACGTTGAATCGTTATTATGAAATTGTGAGTCTTCAAACTTACAACATCATTATTTTACTAAAGCATTTGATAGTTTTTCATAATTTCAGAGTGGAGTTGAATAACAAAAATTGAACTTTTATTATTATCATCTATTTACATACAAGAACATTCACAGTTTTTATTGATGAGGCTATATTTACTATATTGCATTGATCTAACACGCAAGCTGTATTACCGAGTTCCTGTACGTCATCTCTCTAGGGCTACACGCGCTCATCAACTTTTTGCCTTAAAAAAGTGTCGTACAAAATTGCTGGCATGCGCTCTCCAATTCATAGGATAGTCTCATCTTATAACCAAAACTTCCTTGACATTGACATACTTACTAGAAACAAGAGTCGGTACCTTTAAGAAACTGATATTTAACAAGTTGCATAATATAATTTCGTAATCTTTGAATAATATTGTTATATAATGGGGATAAGTTTTAATATGTATATTTGTATTATTCTATGTATTTATTTTAAAACCTTTGTGATAAGGTGATTTTAGTGTATTTGTTTCTACAACACAAATAAGTAATCTGTGGATAACGTAGTTGATTATACATGTATTTATATTATAAGAATTGTAATTATTAAGTAAGATGTCATGTATAGTTGTTTGTTGTTCCCAATAAAAAAAAATATGTCGTTCTTACCATTTTCGTCCGTTAACATTACGTCATCATTCTATAACTACATTTTCATCATGTTGATTAATTAACATTATGATATTCATTCATTCCCTTTGACAACAAAAAAAAATAATTACAATGGGAAGACTACAACAACTATCTACTCCAAATGAGATGTCACGAGGGGCTGCTGAAAACCAGTTGTGTTGGTGTCTTCTGCACTGACCACTGACGCACCGTACAGTTTTGTTTTATAATTTTATATTTTTTTTTAGTTATTTCATTTATTATGTTAAGTTTTATACTGTAAATTGAAGGTGTGTGTTTCTATAGCCAATAAAGTGTTTCTATTCTATTCAATTCATCTAAACTCAAAAGTACAGTCTATTTATTACGACTATCTTGGCTCTCTAGAAATAATATTGAAGCGAATTATATTATACTCTGTAAGTGGATACACAAATTAAATTCAGGTTCAGTTTGTACGGGAAAATGTTCTTTGCGCAGTATTTTCATATTTAGTACTTTTATCCATGTTCAACATGGTCAATAGCATATTTTCTTGGTCAACTGACTCTTCTTTCTATTACTCCAATTGGCTCTTAGTCAGAGTGCGTGTCTATATGTCTCTTAAGCTAAATCATATACTTAAAATACTTGTTAAAACCGTCTCTTGAGTATTTCAATAAATCGCTAATTGGATGATCACACGTGGGAATCCGCACGTGTGCCCGAAATCCGCACTCCACTCGCAAAGCTTGTTCCTTTGGAATAACATTGTGATTCGTATTAGCTTAGCAACAATCTGTACTCTGTGGCGTTCATTTTAATCTCTCGCATATTGTTATGGCCGGGTGGGCCGCAGCCCGGACCCAACCGCATATAAGTAATGAGACAGTTAATGGCATCATTTAATGGGGTTTATGTAATTGAATTGGATGGTAACAGTTTGTTTCATATTGATTGGACTAGGTAGCCTTCATATACACTTACATTTTTGGACGACAACATTCGCTCGTTATTTACTTTTGTATTAGCGAGGTTTCATTACCGAGACACTCTGCTTGTTACTCCGTAATCGCCGGCCGGCTTAGTTACGGCCGTTCCCAATATACTATCTACAGATAGAGATAAATTACTACCTTCTACTGTCAGTAATTAGCAATAATCTGAAGCTGTCCCAATATACCGGATAAGTCATTCTTATCGCCTTATATTGGGAGGCGTAAATTGCAATTTTCATACAAACTTCTATCGCTGTTAAGCTATACGTAGTCCCATTGACAGACAGCGTGTACCGATAAGGTGAGTTACCGTCGATAAGTTGGTTGGATGGTTGGATATTGGGACAGAAAAGTCAACGATATTTACGATTTTTATCTCAAGTAAGAGATAGACTGAATATTGGGAACGGCCGTTAGTGGAAAATGATTTACTGTGAATGGTGAGAGATTGGGGAATTTTGACTGAATTTATTTTGGTATATTCTTTGGAATTAGTTTTCTTATATTTCGCAGTGTTACTAGGATCCTACACTACCTATATTCATACAAGAACGTAGCGCTCACAATTCACCTTTTACGAGTAGAAACTATGAGTAGATACTTGTAATATTTAAATATTCTTTGGTATAAGTAGGTTAATAAATACTTTGTAGCAAATCTATATTTATTTATTTTTTTTGGCGGACAAACGATAGGTACTTATCGCCACCTGAATTTTATTAATTATTTAAAGGGGCACTTACCTGAAATACGACACTGCATCCTTTTTAAGTTTGGATATGTTGTTATTTGGACAGTTTTTCACTGGACACTTAGTCATTGCGTTGGCGTTGTATTCAAAGCGCGGTCGAAACACAACTGAACGAAAACTCTGCCTATATTTTTTGATTGTGTCTAGTTGTAGGTCAATGTCTAAATACCTATATAAAATCACAATTTTGTATCGTGACATGTCAGTCTCATTCAGTACCCATAACGGAAAGAGCTCAGCAAAAAAGTATGTAGGTACCTACTGCCACCCTACTGCTAATTATATTGTTTCAAGAGTTACAATTCTAAAAACAAATCTATCCCAAAACCGGCCTCAAGACTATTATTTTAATATAAATTAAATAATACAAGTACTTTAGCTATTATTCTTACATCAATATCCGTTCCAATAACTAAGACGAATGCTTACAATTGTAACTCAGTGAAGCGGTCTTTCCTTGCAATATCAATGTCTAAACGTGATCTATAAGAACGAAATCAGGTGTATATTTTTCAATCTGCATTTAAGATGGTCGAATAAATCTGTAATTAGGGGTTCAGTAATGAATATTAAAGGGAGCAACCCCAGTATTGGCCCTCTATTAACACATTCACGATTATGATCTCTTAAAAATGTATAACAAAACATTTTTTGGGGTGATAAATACTTTGGAAACGGAGTTGTAATCTGCGTTTATTTAGGATCCAGAAGGGTGTAATTGTTGTGTGTTTTCAGTTTGTTTATGGTTAATCGTGAAGTATTTTTTTCATATCAGTTGTTTAACATGGCGTGATTCGAAAATTAAATATTTTTCAGACGCATCTTTCTTTTACGCAGTCGTGACTTTCTTTTACGAGATCGACCATTACTTTTGTAGTCTAGTTTTAAATTTATGACTCAATTTAAAATAATTTACAGCAAGTTTTCATACATAAAAAAATCTGATAGATTTTGTACGAAGAAAAATTTATGAGTCCGTACGTATTTGCATTGAATTCTCAAAATTCTTTTAATTGGTTGTTTATTATCTAATTACCAGTTTTTATTTAATCAACTTTTATCCAAAATAAAATAGGCTGTATAGTTACTCGTACGATCCCGTTCCAAAAAAAAAGTCCAGTTGCAAAAACACGCTGTTGTCAGAAAGTAGTTAACATAACAAGCATAAACATATCTATTTAATTCTATGATTTATTTTTTACTATTTTCCACAACTGTATTGAAAAACATCGTGTGATACACGGTTATTGCAAACTCAAGACATTGAAAACCCTCGCCTTCGGCCCGTGTGCTATAATCTTACACCCTTGTATCACAATATACTAATAAATCATAGGCTGAAGAGCATCCATCCATATTGTCTTGCCAGCGATAAATACAATAAATATATTGTCTGTGTTTAAATATAACAGAATGACAAATTTTATATGGAGCGAGGAGCAACAGAGTTTAAATTAAATTATGTTTTCTATGAAAAAATACATAAACATGCCATTTTAGTGATAGTTGAAATTGCAAGTGGTTGTTTATTCAAAAGCGACGTATAAACGAATAAAGTTTATTTTATGATAAAACTAGCTGACCCGGCAAACGTTGTTTTGCCATATAAATTATTTTTAGAGTTAGACCGTTTCTTGGACATTGCAACATTACTTTATTTTTCTAAAATAAACGTAGCCGAAGTTACTCCTTATTACATCAGCTACCTGCCAATAAATGACAGACAGACAGAAAGACAGATAAAAATTGTAAAAAAAAATATTTTGGTGTATGTGTACCGTATATATATTCATAAAATCCAATTTTTATTTATATATATAGATATTTCACACAATATTTTTCTACATTATAGCCTATATGTTATTTTGGTGTGTAAGCTATATTATTGTAAAGTTTCATCAAAATCCATTCAGTAGTTTTTGCGTTAAAGAAGTTCAAACATACATCCAGACATACAAACTTTCACATTTATAATATTATATTATATTATTAGGATTTAGTTACTCAAACACCAATAGTTTGAGTACGTAAGTCCCGTAAACAATTCGAGGTATGTAGAGTTAATTAATAAATAAGAGATCATAACTATGTACAGCCATTTTTATCTATTAGAAAAGCACAGAACTAATACATATTTTAACTTTTAAAAAGCCTGTCTATTATTAATGACATAATATCTTCTTAGTTATTTACTAACAACATAAAAAGAACTTCTTGCGTAAATTGCACTTCTTGCGTTCTTATTGCAATGGTCTTTGTCTCGCTCGCGTTAACGCGACAGAAATATCGATTTAGAAATAAACTCCTTTGTAAAAACTAGCACTATAATAGCGAGCAAACGCTAGAGCGAATAGAATATTTTTCACTAACTTTGAAATTCACACTCAAATTAGGAACATTTTATTTTGGCAGTACTTTTTAATATGTAGACAATTGTTTCTTATAATGAATTGAATGCATATAAAACCTCTTTTGTTTAAGATTACCATAGTTGTACAGAAAAGTTTTGGGTGCTCGTATTTTTTGGAAATGGGTTTATTAAATCTGTTATAGGCTTCGGTCTGTTACCTCTCAATATAATCGCCACAGATAACAAAAATAATGTAACATAAAACACTCCAGTAAAAATTGATAAAAGTAATAAGATCAGTATCGAATCACCTACATATTTTGTCGTCTGTACACCTAGTCCAAAAAAATCTGCTCGATTGAGCGCAATGTAATCTTGGGTGACATTACCCAGATGACATAACCCCATTGTGTCTCAATTACAAGTGTGGGGGACAACAGCTGACTTCTCCCATATACTGTTCAATAAAATTTTTGGTTTAAGCTCTATTGTAAATATTTATTACAGTATTGGATCTTTATTCTTTAACAATTTAAGTATAGTGAGAGCAATTCAAAATAGCATTTTCTTTGATTACCGCGAGTGTTACACATTTAATATAAAACAGTTTTTGATGGATTTAAACGCGTGTTTGTAACTTTGTTTATACATTAGTATTTGCGTAAAGCTACATTTTTATTATTCTTTTATTTACCGTTTCGTGACCTTTTCAGAGCACTTTTTCAGGAGGAACCGTGGAAGCTATTTTTAAAGCAATTCAAATGTTTCTTAATATTGTTTTGCTGTACATATGAGTTTTATTTATGAATAATTGTTTCGTTTAATCATTATAAGATTATAATTATTTTACTATAATTTTAAACATAAAAAATCTTTTAGTATAAAATAAAAAATAGTGACTAGTGGGATAGCTTATGTTAAGTATTATTAAGTTTAAAGATTCTAAAAAAATGGCATTGTTGTTGAAAAAGTATCAAACTTCGTTCTTCTTCAGCAGAAACACATAGATATTGATCCTTTTTTTTTAATGAAAATATAGGACAAGACGAGCAGGACAGTTCAGCTGATGGTAATTGATACGCCCTGCCAATTACAATGCAGTGCCGCTCAGGATTCTTGAAAAACCCCAAAAATTCTGAATGGCACTACAACTGCGCTCGTGACCTTGAGTCATAAGATGTTAAGTCTCATTTGCCCAGTAATTTCACTACCTACGGCGCCCTTTAGACTGAAACACAGTAATGCTTACACATTACTGCTTCACTTAGGAGCCTCCCACTAGTTCATCCTTCGCCGTTGGTCTTAGTTTTGGCTCAAACCAAAATTTAAATATAAATTTAAGTTAACATTTCAAATTTGTAAAGTACCTAAATCATTTTTTAAGTTTTATATTTCCACACATAGGTATACGTACCTACCTACAGAGATGTGAAAAGTAGGTTAGAGTTTGTAATTTGAAATGATTTGTAAATCGATGTACTTAAATGTAAATCTTGATATAGTGGCAATGATTATCTTGCTACTTCTTCTCATTAGCTACCCTTCACTCTACCCTTTACGAAGTAGCGGTAGATTCAATATGATTTTTTTTTTGACATTCATAAGTGTCATTTCCGTGAGTAGGTCACGGAATCGTGAATAAACTGATTTTGATTTGATTTGAGTCACAAGAATTTAAGAACACTAATTATAGGTAGGTAAGTATTGTATTTTCAATTCAACATGAACAAATAAAATTAATAACATTAACACGGTTACTTTACCAACACTTATGGTCGGCAAATTTTAGACCGTAACAGACAGTGAACACAAAACTCGCCCCAAAAAACTGACCTACGTCACGACAATAGATATTTTTCATTTTTAAATTTTTTCAACTTTCAATGCAGATTGAGCATTTAAATATCATACCTAAATAAGAAATAATTACGTAAGTGTGTATCTATACTTAACTATGAAGCCTGCTCAAAGTATTAACTTTCATATCTAAAAACGAGAAACATAGCATGATTGCTTGTTATTAACTCTAGTAAGCTGTATAATACATGATAGTATTACGTAGAGGTATTCAGTATTCACACAAATTAAACTTATACCAAAATTTACTGCCGATACGGAACTCGAACCCGCGACCTCTCGGGTTCTGTCCGAGCACTCTTTCCAACTGAGCCAACCGTTCGAGTACGCATGGGTATTTTGGTATATCTTGTTGAACTCTCAGGTTGTGGCTCCATCTACAGGATATACTTTATAGTTGATAACCTTCTCAACCCCAATAATTGGATATTAGTAAATGTACTTGAGATGTCGCTCTTTGAAATCTAAACAGTTTGTTATTTTTAAGTGATATCCCCCACATCTGGGATTAAATATACAAATTTAACTATAGAAGTGAGGGAGGGAAGGGAGTGTAGGAGAGGGAAACCAGTGTAGGTGTAAAGGTACACTTTTATAATAAAGCCCCGGCCTATGTTCTGAAGAAATCTATCTCTAAATAAATTTAAAAGCTATAAAAAATGGCTCTAGTCATCTTAACGATCAGACTATACAGACGAATCTATTACGTTCTTTAGAAATTACGTACAGCATTGTATTAATGGTATTATTTTTATAAAATAATACTGGGGAAAATATACTGGCGCTGTTTATTCTCTCCCAGAGCTGCAAAGCGTACTCACGGAATAAATTTGACAATAATAAATTACTTTTTCTATGATATTGATTTTGAAGCGGACAGGCCAATATAATCGGCTAAAAAGTAAGGATGTTTTAATGAAACAATTAAACCGTATGAAACAATTAAGAATTAGCCCTTAGTCTCCCTTATGAGAACAATATCAAAATACTCGTAATACTTTGATAATAGTAAAGCACTACCACAGATAATAGTCTTGTGGTTATGATTCCTCGCATAAAAACTCCATTGTCCACAAAATTCGTGAGTTACTGAGCATCACGCACTGCCCTTTCCACTAACGAGAGCGAACATGAAACTCTTCATTATTGTCATTAGTAAGCGATCATTATTGCGGTAATATCCCGACACAAAGAACTTTGCTATATATGATACATCTCACGTCTCCATACATTATTAGAAATAAATAGGTAAGGTACCTACATATACATTTACGTTTGGGTGTACTTAATTGCAACTGTTCTCCTAGATGTTTAAAAGTTTATCTTGAAGAAAAAACACATCGTCAACAAAATATATACCTACGAGTTAAAAAACGATGACAAGCGCTATCCACAAGCAGAGTAATTTGGTACAATATCGTAAGACAAAACGCATTTTTCTCCCCAATGTATTATTGGTACCTATTCAGTACATACCTACTAAATCAAAATTGGCAGATTGTCATAATGATGTGAACAGAAATAATTTTATTAAATGGTCACTAATTATATTTTTGGTTATGTAAGTAATTGACGTTCAATAGGTGATATAATTTTTTTTTTATAAAAATACTTTAATTTGAATGAATTAGATGTAAAGATGGGTCGGTAGTTACAAATACGACCCTTATCAACGTCTTATATTTCGTTACCTAGCACTCGTCTCTAGTAGTCATAATAAGAAATCAAGACTGTGTTATGATATTTTATTAAAATGCCCGTAACAATAATGATACGGCTTCGGTAATTTGTTGCACGCGACAGTTGTGCGACGCGACGCGGATGTCGATCGCGGACACCCTGACAGTGATTTCCGTAAACGGCTTTATGAGCATTTTGATATTGTACCCATTATTTCCTACGCCTTCCGGTTTAGATATTAGAAAGTTTCAAATTTTTGCAACATGCTACTTATTAGTATGTGAATGGAGAGAGAGAGTTACGGTAACTCATAGAATTTCGAATTATATTGTTTATTACCTATCTGCTTGTAACCTTATAAGTACAATCCCCGTAGATTGTCATCATTTTAACCTTTGCTTGACCGCAGCAGGCAGCCATAGGTACAGTCAACATATTTTTTTTGTAGATAGTTATTATAACACCTAATTTAGCCAATACATAATATAATGTTTTATCTAAAACTATTAATTAATATGAATTAATATATACAACTGCATCTGTCTATTTCTTTGGACTACATTTTTCCTAGTTTTTAATGTTAATATCGGCTGATGTTTGGTAGGTACCAAACATAACAATATTTATAAATGTTAACCCATCTCAGCACGACTAATAATTATTTCCTACTCATTTCAACGCAAATGCGGCATCTTTAACGTCACAAACACCAATAATCAACAATGAAAGTAAATAATCAAATATAAAATCCCTAGATATCACGATATTCAGATAGCTTGGCCCCTGTATCAATTAGCTTAAAACTGGTTATTACGCATCATGTAGCCAAAGATAAAATAATTACCTTCCATTATTAATATCTAGATACCTATTGTTATACACCACTGTGCGGTTTTCAAGAAGCTTTCTTCCACTTAATACAAAGCTGTGGAATGAACTTCCGGGCGGTGTTTCCAGGATGATACGACATGGGTAGGTTCAACAAAAAGCGCGTATGACCCTACATAAAGGCTGTCAAGGCTCTTGTGATTCCTGTGGTGTTGACAGAGAATATGGGTGGCGATGATCACTAAACACCAGGTGACCTGTACGATCGTTTACACTCCTTTTCCATAAAAAAACTTATTTTTTTTGTCTATCATGAGATAATATTTCACCTCTTGTTATTTCATGTAAAATAAGTACTGCCGTTAATTAAACATAGCAAAAGGTAGGTAACCTTTTAATAAAAGAAATAAGATTTTATAAAAGAAAATGAGATACTTAATCGGAAGATTATACATGAATGAATATTTACACGGCTAAAAATAAACAGTAAAAAACAGCGCGTTTAAAAAAAATTTACATCCAGTGGCGCGTTATCTACAACGGAAATAAATCTATAACCAAATACTTCCATGTTGTACCAATAACCACATTATACATATAACATTTAAAAAGAAATAAACTCCCATCATATCATGCTAGGTTTCCAATATATCCTGGACAATATGGTGCGGAACGGGAGCTCCTACAAGTTCAATTTTTTATTAAATCACTTCCTCAATATCCAGATTGCTGGAATACCTTTCCTAAAGGAAGCCGTACACTAATTGCTTACGTATTAATTACAATAACATACATATTATAATTTTAAAATTAATAATTATGCTTTGCATACTTGTGGTTGTAATCTAATTGATATAAAGTTGTTTCATGCTAATTTTCAATTGTTTTTCTTTCTTTCAAAATGTGAATCTAATGATGAAATTCGATAGATTTTAAAACTTTATTACAAAAGAGGAAAATACAACACAAAGTGCGAGAATAAATTGTGACGTTGCTTGGATCGAATGCAGTGACAGTAAGAGCACTTATCTATTGCTACGTAAGGAGTAGCACAAGGTTGGTTTACGGCCGTTTTCAATAACCTATCGATCCTTAGTTTAACTTACAAGTGGTAGACAAATCTATCCTTTTACGCTTACTTACATTTCAATAACCTCGACAGACCTTTCGACAGATAGCATTGGACTATAAATATATTGGACATAACTAAGATTAGATCTTGTCATTAAACGGTGATAGCAATGTATCTGTAGGTAACTAGAGACACGTTATTGAAAACGGCCCTTAAGCGGTTTAAATCCAGGAATTTTGATGTCAAAGATGCAAGTACCATACATAATTGATTGACCCATTTTGATGATAATTATTTTAAAATCATAAAAACAGACTATCAGTCTCATAAAATGAAAACAGTTACTAGGAAATGTATGTTCAAGCTAATTTCGACCTACTTGTTTCGGTGGGTCACGGTTCGATTTTGTCGATAGTACAATGACGTCATTTTTGAAAAAGTAGAGATCAAAAAAATCTGTAGCCTACGTCATAGCTGAAGAACTGGGAATTTACCACAAAACAGTTTTGATCCAGAAAAAAGCAAGGCACACAAAAAAGTTCGATATTTGGGTGCCAGTTGTCACGAGCTTACTGTAAGAAACCTAATGAAACCGTGTACCTACTCATTTGCAATTCTCTTTTGTGACGTAATGAAACCGAACCGTTTTTGAAGACAATCATAACTGGTTGTGAATATTGCTCACGTACGATGAGAATGGACATTCTCACGAGTGACGAAAAAGGTCGTGGTCATAGGTCGGTAAGTCTTCACAGACTGTGGCAAAACCCGGGTAATTCATAATAAGGTGATGGTGTGTGCATGGTCAGATTGGAAGGAATTGTGAAACATGAACAGCTTTTACCGTCGGGAAGAACCATCGATTCGGATTTCTAGTGCCAACAACTGATGAGATTTAACCAAGACGGAGAGAAATTCAATAGAAATCTTTCATCACGATAACGCTATATCACACGTTAGCCATTCAGCAAAAGGGGTTTGGCTGGGAGGTATCAATGCCGGCATATAGCCCCAGTGGTGGATTTACACTAGGGGCAATTGCGCCAAGTGCCCAGGGCGGCAAAATTTTGATTTTTTTTTAGTCTTATCAAGATTGCTCAATATAATTAAGTAATTTTGTTGATTAATAGTTCTTGGTTTAATTGATAATTCAAGAAATTCAATTTATCCATTAATTGTAAATTATAATTTTGGCACGTTTAGTAAAAATTAATAATAAAAACGATTTAATCAATTTATTTCCTTGGAGACAAATATTTATTCATGTTTTTAGAATATATAACATATAATAAAGATTCTGCAATAAATTAGTTATTTTAGTTTTGAAAAATAAATAATATTATAAAGTATAACTTTTAGTAAATTTCCAGTATTGGCGGATTTTTTTCCGGTGCCCAGGGCGGTATTAAGTTTAAATCCGGCCCTGTATAGCCCTGACCTTGCCTTATTACTGCCGCTCAGTATTCATCTCATGAAAAATCTGAGAGGCATCCCAATTGCGTTCTTCACTTTGAGACATAAGAAGTTAAGTCTCACTAGCCCAGTAGTTTCGGCAATCTTCTAAGTTCTAACTGAAACAGACTAATGCTTGCAGAACATCTTGTGGTATGAAACCTCCCACTGGTACCTACAGTGACGAAAGAGACGCGCGCCGGCTTTTCCAAATAGCTCGCACGGACTAGTAAAATAAAATAAGGACTCCGTGTCACTTTACATAACAGTGTAGCACCAAAACAAGCCGATTAATGTGTAAATACAAAGCCCCATGCATATACATACTACAGGCCGACAGGCGGCCATTATGAGAATTGTCATCGTCTGTGACAGATCAGTTTGCGTCTAAATAAAATATTTTAAAAATGCCGCTGTGCGTTGTGAAAATGTGTAGAAACGATACTATATAAGTATTTGTAGCCATATATGATCATTTAAGGGAGATAATAAAAATTGTGTAACTAGTATCCCCCGTAACCGCACACACACTAGCATAACGGTGCTTCACTTGCAATATCACGGCGCGGTTGATATTTTGATAATGCTATAAAGAAATTTTAGTTTATCAAAGGCGACCTCTTTTTTCACTTCTCGGAATATATAAAAAAAACATCTGAGACCCTTTTTCAGACCACACAAGCCAACCTTTTTGTCCTGGATTATGTAAGTAGGTAATTATTCGCTAGCACGCTTCAATCGGTTCCGTATTTCATGTTTACTAAAGATTCGGCAATATCTAATTGGAATTCAGCAGAACTTAGCTCTTTGGGAGTAGAAACTATTTCATATTCAATTCAGGAAAATAAATTAATAGAGCTGTTTGAACGAAAGGCCACATTCGTGTCATGGCGAATTCTTTCTAGGTGTAAAAGCATTATAAAAACCTTCTGATTTATTTGCAGTAGCTAGAAGAAGACGCAAAGAAAGTAGACCTCGTAGACAGCGAACTACCTTCTCGGCTCATCAGACTCTACGCCTTGAACTGGAATACGCTCGTGGTGAATATGTGGCACGAGCTCGAAGGTATAACATACTATATAATAGGTACCATCTATTAATCCTCAGGACAGGGTAGAGGTGTACAGATGGGCAAACTTTTTTAAGTCCCTAAAAAACTCTCATGTTACTTATATTACTCCTAATAATTACTCTGACATGGTGGCCATTTTTGTTTTTTATTATTCGTTGTTATAGCGGCAATACTCACTGCCAACAGTAAACGAGATTGTGTTTATCAATTCGTGTGTAGGTATGTTTTTTTTTGCTTGGTGGCTTGTGACCTCATATGTTAGTTTATATTATGATGGTGCAAACGAATCATCTAGGTACTGATATATTTATCACCCGTTTTGAGCTGAATGTTAGGTCGTTCCTCGATGGGGACATTGTATGTTTTGCCATGGTGAATTTCGTTTTTTTATGGAAGAGGACAAACGAGCGCATGGGTCACCTGATGTTAAGTGATCAACGCCGCCCACATTCTGGCCTTTAAGGAAGGCGTACGCGCGTTCTCTGAAGGTACCCATGTCGTATTGTCCCGGAAACACCGCACCAGGAATCTAATTACACAGCTTGATTGTACGCGGAAGAAAGTTCCTTGAAAACTGCACTACTACTACATAAACCAAACCAGTGATCGTGATGAAGCTTTATGCGAAGAAAGTGAGAAATACCTGGAAGAAAGGAAATCAGCAGCAGACGTGAAATCTTAGCACGTTACCCCAGAAATGAGACTAGGTCTCCTTACACATCGTTTCTTCGCCCAACTGTCTATGGAGTAAAAACAATACTTGTTTCGTTTAAAAGTTTAATATAGGTATCTAGCGCATTTTTCAAAACTATGTTTTCTCTTGCAGATGCGAGTTGGCCTCGGCCTTATCATTGAGTGAGACACAAGTAAAGATTTGGTTTCAAAATCGAAGAGCTAAGGACAAAAGAATAGAAAAAGCACATCTCGACCAACAATACAGGTGGGTTTAAAAAGACCCTTATTTGTTATGTACTATTTAAATCCCTTTTCATAAAATTATGCGTCATGTGGGTGATCATATAGATAGGTCTTATTTGACGGTAGTGATCACCTACTATTATCATTATTGTGTGCCCTATAGTGTGCTAAGTTTGAACTTAGCACTTATTATTTTCCAGTATTATATACCCAGCTGGGACAGATGAGGTCCAAAGTGCACCTCTACCTGTATCGGTGCTCAACATATGTCAATTTCACATCAGGTCTTTCCGATAGTTTTCGCTAATTATTTAGTCAGGTTCCGGTTTGCCAGGTTCGCTGTGGACGACCACTTTTACGTTTTCTCGGGGAGTTCTTGTAGGGCTTGCCTCTGTATACGGTAAGAATCCCATCAGCGAGTGTGGCCATTCCAGCTCTATTTGCGACGTTCTTTCATCAATCTATTCAATCGTATTTTGAATTCACGGTCCAAACTAAGTATTGGGGATGCACAAAACAATTGCATTTTACAAATTAGTAAAATTACTGGCCAGATTACACCTACCGCTTAACCAACATCAACCTCAATCTATAAATAGTATCAGCTCGAACCATTTGACCGCGTGCAGCGTACAATTGCACATTTATTTACTTTATTTTTCATGCGTAGAGTTGCTCGAATTGTTAGTGATCCAGTTGCTCTGTGAATGAAATGAGATGTCGCTTTTGTGTGTCTTCTACCACATTTAACACGGAGAGTTTTCCAAAGAGCTGTTTGACCCGATGCCTGCTGCCGAATTCCACCTTCATACGGTACGCTACAAATTAGGATATCATCCCACCATCTGGATGTGTGGAGTGCAGTTTTCAAGGAACTTTCTTAACACGTACGGCCAAGCTGTGGAATGATAGCTTTTTTGTGCGATGTTTCCAGGACGATACGACATGGGTACCCTAAAACACCTTTCTAAAAGGCCAGGCTTCTTGTAATTCTTCTGGTGTTGTCCTCGCTTCCATAAAAAAAAGTATTATGCCTCCTCTGCACATTAACTGGTGCATGAAAGTGTCCCAGGGGTCATAGTACAAGCCATTTTAAAATCGAGGCGGAGCGTCACTCATCCAGATGTTGAGAATTGTTTTTTATTTTGTCGCATGTGATGCGATGCTCAAATTCGGCGCCAGGAGTAGACAGATCTTTGGATCACTCCCCGTGATTTATGCTCTAGAAAACACACACACACACAATGAAGTGACCGAGATCTGTTGTGATCCTCAACAGCCCAATCAGCTGACATCTTTTAATCTAAAATTACTTTAATTACAGACAATTAGCGGCCGCATCGGGCTTCTTCCCAGCTATGCTGACTCCAACATACTCTCAACCATGTCCTTGCTTGCCGATACAGTCACCGCCTGTTAATAATGAAAACCAGTAAAAACTAGAAATACCTAGTTTCTGGCTCACTGTAAAAACCATCGAATTATAACATTTTGATCACCTGACTGATGTAACTATTAACGATGTGAACAGTATACACAGAATAGTCTCAATCCGCCACCGTTTCGGCTGGTGCAGTTTGACATACCTGATATACCACCTAGCATATTATCATATTAGTTAGGAGTCTCTAGGTGAAACTTTGACGTACAGTATACTATGCGTATACAAAAAGTGCGAGAGAGAACATATCCCATCTATCTCCCAGCAAGCAGAAAAGTTAAGCGAATCTATTGTTACTATAATCGATTTTGATTGACAAATGGTAAGCAGTCAGCCACTCTTGGCATTAGCTCCCAGTAATATTTTGGATAAGCCACTAGATAATGCAAACATTGACACTTTATCGGTCTGTCGTCTATCCGCTAATATTCTATAATGTTAAATAGGAGCCTGTCAAACGTTTCCAATAAATATTCGATATTAACTTGATATTTCACTTTTAAACTTGAACTACGTATATTCCGTAGTCTATGTTAAAGGCTGCGTTACTGTTAAATTTGACATTAACCTTAACTATAACAGCTAATGTGATGCAACCCAGCTTAAGTATCTAACATGTAATGTTGGTAATTACGAGCAGTAAGAACTCCCGAATAAGATTCTCCGGAGTGCCGCGTGTGAGAGAACTAATGGAAAATCTTTTATCATTACTACTAGTACTGTACTTCCTTCCTAAGTCTCATTAAAAAATTTGTTTCATATTTTAATTAAGTTTTAATCATAGTATAATAATATACACCGCCTGGTATTCTCCTCCCACTACGGCCTAAGACTACATCACGATATAGGTAATAATTATATGTCATACTTACAGCTCGCCATTTCATTGCTATTGTTGTGTCGCTCACATCTGTAGCAAGAGTATAGCGATGTTTCACTCGAAAATAGTTTGAGAACCGCATAGCAAATAATGACGTATTCTTAGGCCAATCACGTGACCCACGGGAAGAGGCGGCGAAATAGCTTTATTTTTGTTTTGTATAATATTTTAAAAGTTGTAAATAAACTAGTTAAGTGTTGTAAGACTGTAGTTGGATATTTAAATAAAAAACAATATTTAATTATAATTAGTTTATTTCAATGAAACCAACTCACCATGGCCTTTTCCACGATCACGATCGATGGCTCAAGTGTAGAATAGTCCATGGAAAATAGTGTATATTTAATAAATTGCACACAAAAACTAAAATTACAATTTCTTGCTTATAACAACACATAAAGAGAAACCCCATAACAGAATAAAATACAATTATCTGTGGTAGATATACATTTGATTATTCTATAGTATGTCTAACATCTAAAATGCCTAGGAACAATAATGTAATAATGTAAATAATCTTATATGCAAATAGGAAAAATAATGTTTATATGAAGTTCATTAAGACAACAAAAATATTTATAATCTGTATGATGACTAAATTTCTTTTAATAATTGGAATGTAATACTAACATGTCTCATAGGATAAATATAAGTATATAAACATTTTATCTCTTATTGCCTAAATAGCACAGCTTTTACAGTAATTAATAAACATAAAATAATTCACTTCAAACTTAAGGAATACACAAACTGGTGGTGTTATGTGAAATATTATGTAAAAACTGTGATTTGTGTAAAAGAAAACATATCCCCGATATAGGAACAAACCTTACATGAACCTGCCTACATTGTTGTAGTTGCTGGATGGCCCTCATAACACGATGTTAGTCCTAATCTAACTTCCTGCCTAGCTTCAACTAAGCACAACTTCATACCTAAGTGTTAAAAATTACCAATGAATATTAACTATTTACTTACCTAATATTTATATAACAGATCATTATCAGGTGCAAAAAAAATTGTGTTTGCTTATGACCACAGCACACAAGTGAAAACTTCACAAAGGCGAGGTTAATAATATGAAAAAAATCCTTTATTTTGTTTTTTATTCTTAAAATATCTACTAAACATATACCCCCTTATTCATAATGGTCGGCTAACTTTAAACAGCCGCTAAGGAGTGTTTTTTCTCATTCTGACTTAGGTCAATAGAAGAAGACAGAGTGAGAATTAGCAAAGCTTTAAGTTAGCAGACTATTATGAATAAGGGGGTTACAATATATTATATAACTATAATTGTCTATATTATGTTACTTTGGTATATTTTGCTTTGACTGATCCCACTCCCTTAGATGACTTGAACCAACTTTACCCAAATGAGTAGCACTCCTATAAAGTTTTCACTTATACACAGTAATATGGATCCCTGGGTTTTTTATTAATACAAAATTATAAATTTATACAATTCCTAATAATATAGATTTATTTATTAACTTTGGTTTTATTTATTTTTAGGGTTCTGTACCTCTAAACACATAGCGGTTAAGTGGGAGTGGGACTCGTAATGGTGCGTTTCACACCTTACAGCATATGACATTATGTACTTTATCATTACTGCTGTAAAGTATGTTGAGGGAGACAACGAAGATGCAGGTCACCTGATGTTAAGTGATCACCGTCACCTACACTCTACTCCAACATCAAGGAATCTCAAGAGCATTTTGAAGGTACCTGTGCCGAATCGTCCTGGAAACACCACAAGGAAGCTTAATCCGGTATATGTTTTACGTGGCAGATCATTCCTTGAAACCGCTATGTGGAAAAACGCACACCCAGACGGTGAGGATGATATCCTAATTTGTGGCGTGTGGTGGAATTCAGCAGCAGGAATTAAATATGTTTACTAGTTGTTCGGAGCACTATGCGTAATAAATACCTATGCTGTAGAAGACACACAATGAAGCGATGTCGCTACGGAACGCCATGTGATCGAAGTGAACAGGATCAACGACAAAACGAGCAGCTCTGTGTTGCTTTTGTCAACTGTTACAGCTGGGATGTACCCCACCAGGATAAAAGCTAGTTCTATTCATGTAAACCCGAACGTGCGCTTTAAGAGCTCTGCAATGTGTGCCTTGAAGTAGTGCCTTTATTCCCTCACTGTCAGTCTCTTTGCATTACAGATTACCGCGGAATTGGCAATCGCTCGGTAGATGTACCTATCAAAACCCTATTTCTCAAAAATACATTTAGTTGTAATTAACATCAATATTAAATATATGAATACTTTGAAGTATCATATATGTACCATAAAATCAAGCTTCTTAATCTATTCAATCTAAAGACTCTACAGATAAGTTTTCTTTCATTGACTTCAATAGAAGTATGAGACTTATCAAATAACAAGGGATTCACAGCACAATTGAAGTAATGGTTATTAGGACATTGGGTGTTTAAATGTTGGCAATAAGCTAACTGTTTTAGAATCTTTAATAGACTATTTAAAGCGTCCAAGGAAGAATCAACTCCCACTGAATGACCGCATTGTTGGTATGTGAAACCAATTCTGCACGTGTTTCCCCACAGGAGTTATTTTCTTGCCAAACTCTGGAACAAAAGTCAACTCGCTCAAGTTAGACTCACGTTCCAGAGTTCAGCAATTTAAGTATATAGTCATTTTTGAATAACTAGATTTTTCGGTACAGAACCCACGGCGCGCGAGAGCCTAGCACTTTCTTATTTTTACTACCTATCGATTCAGTAATGTATATAGCATTCCTTGGTTATTCCTTAAAAAATCTCTGTAAATGTTTTTTATCAGTTAAAGGATTATTAAATACTTACAAGAAGCCAAGTTTAGTAACGTCTCTGGTTTCCGGTCGCACTTCCCATGTTGTTGTAAGATTGCCCACCAGCTGTATTATAACCCCCTGAAATTAATTAATTAACAATATTAAAATCTGGTTTAATAGCACTTGCCACTTACATACCATAATCTATACTAGTAATATTATGTGTAAGTTTTTTTTTATGAAAATAACGAACGAGACGAGCAGGACGTTCAGCTGATGGTAATTGATACGCCCTGCCCATTACAATGCAGTGCTGCTCAAGATTATTGAAAAACCCTAAAATTCTGAGTGGCACTACAACTGCGCTTGTCACCTTAAGACATAAGATGTCAAGTCTAATTTGCCCAGTAATTTCACTAGCTACGGCGCCATTCAGACCGAAACACAGTAATGCTTACACATTACTGCTTCACGACAGAAATAGGCGCCATTGTGGTACCCATAATCTAGCCTCCCACTCCTCCCACAGTTTATATTATGTTTGTTACTCAATCATGCCAAAATGGCTACATAGATCTCAATGATCTTTGGCAAACAGATTAGTACATTAGATACGTTTTATTAATGCAATGTTGACGCAGATGAAGAGCACTAAACATTATTAATAATGAACTTCTAGAGCTTGGAGATTAGAACTTTGATGTCTGTTGGTTAATGCATCAACTGTACTCAATTACTAATATGGTTTCTTTTTTTTATTTTACATTTATATATTAAACTCTGCTAAGTTATGATGTTGGAGTGTCTTTGTTGTATCACTTTATTATTATTATTAATATCAGAGAAAATAGCATTTAAATATCCTGCCGGCGGTCGCTCCATTCCCAATTTATGGTATCATTAAGAAATTTTATTTATTACCTCATAAACGACTTCTAATTATTCTTTTGAATTTTGCATTAAGTACACGTCTTGTTTTAAACATTTTCAGGGATATTGTTGTAACGGCGTATACATCGCCCCACAATAGACTTAGCCTAGACTAACTCGACTCAGCCGAGTAGTAGGCATAATAAGTTTCATCTAGTGTTAACATTATGGTTATGTTACATAATATTATCAGGAATATACTGAGGCAACAATAGTTAAAATGTTCATTTCATTAAATTTTGGTCTCAATGATTCTTGGGTATTTTGAGGTTATAAATAGTGGGAATAGCTCTCTCCTGCAGCACAAAGATGGTATTGATATCGGCAGCATTGCCCCATAGCAATATACCATTGGAGCATTACTATGAAAATAACCAAAGTATACTAGTCGCTACGTATCTATTATCGATACAGAGTGTTTAGTGCTATATGTATGTTTATACACCAGAAGGCATTCACTTAAAATTTAAACCAAGCAGGAATACTTTTTTTTTTAATAAGTAATGATAAAAATTAATTCACAAACCATGTTGACTATGCATGTATCATTCCTAGGATACATAATAAAACATATAAAAAAAATTGTTTGTTGCATTTTCAAACACAATAAAAAAGACCCCTACCTGAATTATAAGGTTGTTGTCTGGATGCATTAAAATTTGGACGCATTGGTCCACCTCCATAGTTCTGTTGATATCCAGTCCCGAAATTGTCTGACTGCTGGTTCCAGGCACCACCCTGGCTTCCATATCCTTGGTTACCCCAATTGTCTCCATTGTCCCATGGGTTTTGATTGTTCCAGCCACCTAGATTGTAAGGCATTAATTTATAAGTCAATTTACACCATTTATAATAATAATTGAGACAACAAAAATATTTATATTATTTATTTAAAGCTAGTGTAACTGACATTACAAGCACATGATTCAAGTCTCAGTGTGACCAAATTAGAAAAATGTGTAGGTCGTTTCATAATGACTTGACTCATATCATATTCAAGACAAATGGCCAGATAAGGCTATGAATGTCCCTTGAGTCTAGGTACCTAGTCTGGCTGGGGCATTCAGGCCATTCCAACATTGAAATACATAGACACCCACACACTAGTATGTCACAAATTCCTAACTGGGGCTGAAAAGAACGATAT
Organism: Leptidea sinapis; assembly: GCF_905404315.1. Classification (NCBI taxonomy): domain Eukaryota; kingdom Metazoa; phylum Arthropoda; class Insecta; order Lepidoptera; family Pieridae; genus Leptidea; species Leptidea sinapis. The sequence goes on along the minus strand of NC_066275.1, from coordinate 7,472,985 downwards.
GGCAGCCCATCCACATGTTGTTCCTATTCTGAATGCTTGACCGAACAGTCACAGCTAGCAATCATAAAGGCTGTTGAACTGGATGTTTGGCATTGCAAGTGCATAGTCTTTAAAAAAGTAAATATATACACTTAGTAAAGTCCCAGCTTCTGTTGATCATTCAGCATTATCTAAATTAAAAATTTATTAAAAAAAGGTCCGACTTATATTTTACTTCTTGCAGAATAACATCATAAAAAATTAAGAACAACACTGCATAAATTGTTTAAAACAATGCTAAAAAGAACAAGATCTACGAATGACCACTTGTTTTGCAAGCGATGGCAAAAAATGAAATGATATCTAAAATAACCAATTTTGAGAAAACATTTTTTATTTCAATAAGTCATTCAATTTTTTTTATCGAAAACGAGGAGAAACTGAGAGTATGGGTCACCTAATTTTAAGTGATAACATTCTCGTGCGACACCACAGAAATCCCAGGAGCACTTACAGCGTATTGTATACTTAATAATAATAATAATAATTTGATTTTGATTTCTTATTCACACATAAGAACTATAACGTTGGCCGTAAAAATTAAACTTATAATTTAAAAAGATTGAAATGACATGAACGAAAAAACAATGGGGAGGGATAGAAAGATATTGTGGAATGAAGTAAGAATAGTCTCAGCTGAAGTAAAGGAAGATAAATAAACCATAAAAGAGAGGAGAGCTATATTAATTCATAATAATATGTTTCCACATGTGAAGGCAGAGCTCATATGTTACAGTATCATGTAATAATCAGATTTAGTTAACAAAATTTAAATTATAACAGGGTTGTATGCAGCAAGAACAACCACTGATCTTGGTCAAATGCCTGTGGAACTACAGCAGTGATCAGCTGATTGTTACCACAGATACAAGAGTTGGATACATAGAAGGAATACATCCTATCACAATCTGCTGACTTGAAGTGCCAAATATGGTCACTGTTCACTGTTGTTCTATGTGGGTTTGTAATAGGCACTCCACCTCTGACTACACAATGGTCGGAAAATGTATTTTAGATAGTTTGTTTTAGTAGATATTATTCAATTAAGTGACAAGGGCATTTTTCAATTAAAAACCAACAATAACATATTTATTACATGGAAACGGTTAATAATATTAAATATTGGTGATTACCAGAATTGCCCCAATCCTGATTATCCTGCCGATTACTCCAGCCACTTCTACCACCCCTCTTATTCCCACCTCCTCCACCTCCACCAGCAGTACCACTGCCTCCCATTTCAGACTTTGACATGGCCTTTTTCACATCAACTCTGAACCCCTTAATTTTGTGACTCTGATGCACTGTAATAAACAATTTGTAACAAAATCAATGGATAGGGATACAAAATTATGTCACATTAAATTTTTATATTTATAACTTACAGCATATTCTGTCAACAGGATCATAATCATCAAATTCAACAAATCCAAAGCCCCTTTTCTTGCCAGTATCTTTTTCAGTAACAAGACTGACACTAACAATATTTCCATATGATTCAAAATAGGACCTTAGGTCTTCCTCCTCTATATCTTGTTTCATTCCACCTACAAATAATTTCTTAACAGTCGCACTTGCATCAGGTCTATTTATTTCTTCTCTTGGTACAGCCCTCTTAGGCTCCACAATCCTTTAAAATTTTAAGAATTTAGTTACAATGACCTAATATATGATAATTCTATTTTTTCATTCTGTTGGCCCAAAGAGGAATTTCACATAGACAAAGTTGAAAGTACAAGCATATTAACAAAAATGATAGAAAACATGGCTATCATGGATGACCCATCACAACCACCAATACATATTTAAATAATTTTTCACTTTATTTATTGAAAATGTGTGGAAAAATTAAATAAAATGAGGTACATAATTTTACAGCTACTTTATAAGATTTGAATTTTACAAACAACCCACTCTTCTCCAAATTTATATCAATATGTATACAAAATTTTACCCTTTTAATTAAATACTTAATTGGAATAGCAAAATAGTAAAAGATGTGGAAGATGTAACTATGATATGCACCAACATCCGAGATTGGTGCTAAGCCCTATTCTATTTATATTTAGAGAACTTTTTTACCTTCCATCGATCTTATGAGGTCTATTCCTTTGCGCATCATCCACCATGTGTGCATGAGAGTATGTGATAAAACCAAATCCGCGAGACCTCTTCGTTTGCGGATCTTTCATCACAACTACGTCAACTATTTCACCCCATTGTTCGTAAAACTCTTTCAATGACACATCAGTGGTTCTATAGTCCAATCCGCCTATGAAGAGTTTCCGCATATGCTCAGGCTCTTCCTGTAAAATAATTGTATGAAGCCTACATACACTAAGAGCTACATGAATCAGTGATAAATAATAAATAAGCGTTTAACATATTATGAACGAGACTCCGAGAACCTAAAAGAAACAAAGTTAAGCACCTACGTAATAATAATATTGTTACTTACGAAGTCATCACCGCCTCTGGGTTTCATTTTATTTTAACAATTTGTAAATTCTACAAACAAATTTATGTCAGAGTTTCAGCAAGAAAATAGAAATACCGGCAAGCTGGAACTCAAACAAAAACCTATCGTAAATCAGAATTTAGAATAGCAGTAGCCAGTCACGCAAATTTCAAAATGAAATATGTAGTATTTACATCCTCTTTGATGAAAATGGCTAGTTCACGTCGACTTATTACTCATAGTTGGGACCTCCCTATATATTATTATACTCTTTCGTTGGGAACCATTACACTTTAAGGCACTGAGAAAAAGCGCGGGAGAAAAAGGCGGGAAGTGTAGAAGTAGGCGGACGTCCTTTTTTGGCAAAACTTTTGAAAGTTAAATTAATTTGATATTATAGGATCAGTTAAGTTGTAAAGTGTATATATAAGTAGTTAGTGTTTATTATTTATAGTTTTAGTTTTTTTTTCTTCACCTGGTAAGTCATTTTATTGTATTATATGTAAATAGAATTTTTCTCTTGGCGTCCATGTTGGAGCCCGAAGACCCTGGAGGGGCATCCCTCCAGGTGTCTCATGTAGTCACAATAGATGCGTCGGGAATGGAAACGGAAAGTTCAATTATAGATACGGACTGTTCGGAAAACACGAAATCAATTAAAAGAAAGAGAATCTCAGATAGAAATCAAAGGAAGAGAAAAAATCACAGATATAAGGGTCCATCAGATTCCCAATACTCTCCCAATGATTTGAAGGATAATGTTATTCCTAACATGCTTGAGTCTAATGATAAAAACACCGAAATCCACCATAATGAGGCTGTTCAGTCTAATAATATCACAAGTAACCCTCGTTCTGCTCGGTCACTTTACCACGCGTCAGACCCTGCGCCTTATGTTGTCCATGTTCAAAAAATCTTACAACCAAATCAAACCGGATCTATTCACCCAGTACAATTTGGATTTTTCCTTAAAAAAAGTTTGATAAAAAACATTGTAGAGGGAAGCATCAAAAAGATTGGAAGGAATAGGTTGTCTTTACAATTTAAAACATTTCAGGATGCTAACACATTTCTAGATCACAAATCTCTTGATGTTAATAAATACAAAGCATTTATTCCGGCCTTCACTATCACCCGCATGGGAATTGTGAGAGGTGTGCCATGTGACTGGGATGAGAAAGATATTATAGAAAATATTGAGCTTCCGCAGAACTGTGGAAGCATTTTGAAAGTTCGGAGATTAAACCGAAAGGTATATGATGGAGAGACACCCAAGTTCATTCCAACTGAGACCGTAGTTTTAACCTTTGACGGGAAGGTGTTACCTCCCAGGGTCTTTATATGTTTCAATTCCTTATCTGTAGAGCTTTATATTTTCCCCACGCTGCAATGTTTTAATTGTTGCCGTTTTGGTCACACCAAAATGCAATGCAGAGGCACTCCAAGGTGTTACAAATGTGGTGACAACCACTCAGGTATAAGCTGTGAGACTGAAAGGAATGATGCTGTCTGTATCTTATGTTCTGGTTCCCATTTCGCAACCGACAAAAAGTGCCCGGAGTATGCTAGACAAAAAGCTATTAAGGAAACAATGGCTAGAAACTCTATATCTTATTCAGAAGCCAGTAAAGTCCATCCACCAATTTCGAAATCTTATGCTGACGTTCTTGCTTCTGCTTCATCGGCCCCTACTGGTCCAACTATTACTTATTCCAACCCCAATAATTTAACAAGCCTTTCTAAAAGTCCCACACAGTCATATAGGAAAACAGTATTCTTGAAACCCAAAGTTCGTCCCAGAAATTCTAGTAAGGGATATGATCAAAAAGCGCATGCAGAGCTTATCCAAGATTACAGCAACATTTCTTCCTTTTCTACAGGTTGTCTCAAAAATTACAATGATTTGTCAGAAATAATAACAAAGGATCTCATCATTTCTATCATTCAGTACCTTTCACAATCTAATATAATTAAAATACCGTCCAACGATGCTGCTACTTTGAAAAGTTTTTTAAATCATGGCCAGTCAGGACCATCCACAAAACCAGTCTCTAGTGATTCAGTGGAATTGCCGGAGTATTAATAGTAAAAAAAGTGACCTAATTTATTTATTGAATAGTTACAAACCATTTGCAGTCTCTCTTCAAGAGACTTGGCTTCGTCCCGGATTCAATTTTAGAATTCCAGGACATATTGGTGTGCCCTTTGTCCACATACCCATCCCTAATCACAGTGATAAATTTTCCATTATTGCTGCTAGTGTAAATAATATTTGTTTTGTAAATATGTATATACCTCACCCTTCCACTGAAGTCTTTGATGATATTTGTAGCATTCTATCTTCACTCCCGCGCCCTATTTTGGTCATGGGAGATTTCAATGCACAACATTCTATGTGGGGAAGTTCTAAGTCTGATCATTATGGGGCTAGAATCTTAGACATCTTAGATGATAATAATTTATGCCTTCTAAACTCTGGCTGTTCTACTAGAAGGTCACAGCCCCATGAGGGTATTAGTGCACCAGACCTAACCCTGTGTAGTCCCTCCCTTGCCCCTACATTAAACTTGTTGAAAAGTTGTCAAAGTCTCCTTCCCGGTTAAAATATAAACTTAAGGATGCTAACTGGTCATTATATAGAGATAAAGTTCAACAAAATTTATCAACCATACCTCCACTAAATGATAGCAATAATCATCTTTGTAATGAAGCTTTTACACAGGCCCTACTACAGGCTGCTGAGGAAGTTTTTCCTATTAAAAATAATAATGGCAATGGGTATATTCTATCACCTCCTTGGTGGGACAGTGAGTGTTCTGCTGCGATAGCTGAGAGAAAGATAGCTGAAAAAAATTACAGAGAAAATTCTACATCACAAAATTTTAATGTTCTTTGTAATATTATAACTTAAACACGTAAATTATTAAAACAAAAAGATTCAATGGCTGGAAATCTTTTTGTGCCTCAATTTCACCAGACATTTCTCCATCTGAAGTTTGGCAAAATATTCGTAGATTCAGATCCTCTTTTAAACCTCCAAGGTCTCCTCTTATGGATAGCAGTACAGTTGATTTGTTTCTTGACAGATTAGCTCCACCATTTGTCCCATCTATAGATAATATGTCTTCTAACTCACAGCTTTCTCTCCTCCCCCAGCATGATAGTAGCAATTCATTCATTTCCTTTAGCCTTTCAGAACTCAAAGGGGTTCTTTCAAAACTAAGGGACTCAGCCCCTGGTTGTGATGGAATTCCATATTCCTTTTTTCAAAACCTGAATGATTCCTGCCTTTCTTATTTTCTCAGTTTAATTAATTCAATCTTAACATCAGGTAATATTCCTCCATCATGGAAAATCCATGAAGTTATCCCAATACACAAGCCCAACAAACCGATTAATGATCCATCATCATACAGACCAATTGCATTAGCTCCAGTTATGTCCAAAATTTCTGAACATTTAATTAAAACTAGACTAGAATGGTTTATTGAGAGTAAGGGGTTACTATCACCAAACCAGTTTGGATTTAGGAAAGGCAGGAGTACAATGGATAGTCTCAGTATTTTTATGACAGACTTAAGATTGGCATTTTCTTACAATAAGTCTGTGTTAGCGGCATTCTTAGATGTGTCTGCAGCCTATGATAATGTCAACCTTTCAATTCTGAAACAAAAAATGACTAATTTGAATATCCCACAAATTTTTATAAGCTTCACAATCAATCTTCTCTCTGGTAGAATGCTTAAAGTAATATCAGGAGACTCCTACCAATCCCGTATTGCCTGGAGAGGTTTACCTCAGGGCTCAGTTTTAAGTCCTTTACTTTACAATATATATTCTCATGATCTGGAAGCCTCCCTTAAGGGTAAAGTTAACACACTCCAATATGCAGATGATTTACTCCTCTATGTGTCTGGTGATTCTGTAGACAACATGTCTGATACTATGACACATTCCCTTAAGTTACTAAAAGTCTGGCTTGACAATAACACTTTAAGCCTTTCGGTTCCTAAAAGTATTATAGTCTTATTCTCACGTATGAGACTTCCTGCAGCAGTATCTGTATTTTATAATAACATTAGAATTCCCACTAAAAGTGAAGCAACATTTCTTGGGGTAATTTTAGACTCAAGACTTACAGGAAGCCCTCATTGCTACTATATAAGTGCCAAATGTGAGAAGATTATAAACATACTGCGTTGTCTCTCTGGAGTTTGGTGGGGAGCCCATCCTTTCTCTCTAAAGCTTCTATATAATGCTCTAATAAGAAGCATTTTAGACTATGGAACATTTATACTTGAACCCTGTAATGCAGTAGCTCTCCATAAGTTAGACATTATCCAGTCTAAGGCTCTGAGAATAATTGCGGGAGCTATGCGGTCGAGCCCTATTAACGCTTTGCAGGTGGAATGTTCTGAAGCCCCCCTGCACCTCAGACGTCAATTTCTTTGTGACAGGTTCCTGTTTAGAGCATTTCAAGTTTATACTCATCCTCTTTACTATAAGTTACGGTCTCTGTTGGAATGTATGGATTATTCGTACTGGGCTCATAAATCGCCGCCATGCCTTATTGTTAGTCTCCAAAAATACTTAGCTCTTCAAGCTCCAACACATAGATCACAATTTCTTCCTATATTTTGTGTTAACTATGATGCATTAATTTTAAATCCATCTATTTTGTTTGACTTTGGTATTTGTAAACAAGATCCTTCTGCCAATGCCAAATTTATGGATATTATTGACAATGACAGCCGATGGAAACATTGCCATTTAGTTTTTAGTGATTCTTCCAAACCCGGTCCTGAGAAGTGTGTGGGAGTTGGCATTTTTCATCAACAGTTTGGCATTGTACAGAAAATAAAATTGCCTCCAGAGACTTCAGTATTTACTGGAGAATGTTTTGGTCTGCTGAAGTCTCTGGAATACATTTTAATCATGAAATTAAAAAACACAATAATTTTTACCGACGCTAAAAGTGCCCTACAAGCCTTGGACAGATTTCCTTTTAGCAGTAACAATCATCCAGTCATTATTGCATGTCGTGATTTATTGTATCAATGTTGTAGCAAAAATTACACAGTTTCCTTTGCTTGGATTCCAGGGCACTCAGGAATCTTTGGCAATACCAAGGCTGATAGCCTTGCCAAAGCTGCGGTCAATGACGGAGATCTGGTTCCGTACCAAAACTTTTGTTGTGATTTGGCCCTCCTTCCTAAATCCCAGTTATTCAACTCTTGGACACATATGTGGCTTTCTTCAAGTCAGATTAAAGGTCGATATTACAGCACGATTCAGGTGGATATACCTCCTAAACCGTGGTTTTCAAATCTGACGTTTGGTAAAGCTACCACTTCGACTCTTATTCGTATGAGGCTGGGCCATGCATGCATTCCCTTGCATCTGGCAAGGCTTAACCTTTTGCCTAGTGATATATGTGAGTGTGGCAATGACGTTGGGGATTTTAATCATATATTCTTTGCCTGTCCTCGACATGACCGTTCCGCTTTTATTTCCTCGCTTTTGTACATTAAAATTCCTTTTCCTACTTCAATTTCTGTCCTTTTATCTAATATAAATATTGATGTATATAGAATTTTAGCTAGTTTTATTTTTCTTAACGATACAAAATTATAACCATTTATGTACTTATATACTAAATTTACCTGATCCTTTTCCAAATCTCAATCCAATGACACACTTCCTCACCTTTTTGTATGGCTGACGCACAAACCGTGCAGGCCAATAAATGGCGCAAAAAAAAAAAAAAAAAAGCGCTGGAACTCTTGATTGCTTAGGGCGGTCTTTTTAACTATAAAATTAAATATTTCTATTATATTGTATATAATCCTCATATTTTTGAAAAGTATATAAGTATTTGTATATGTTTATCATTTAATTTGTTTAGTATAAGTAAAAGTCTATATATTTAGTGATTTAGGTTTGTGCTAAGAGATGTCGAAAAGGCGGAAAAAACCAAGCCGGAACGAGATAAAGGTGAGTCTGTTTTAGATTCCACCTCTGAAAGTAGCGAATACTCAGATTCGCGTACAGTTTTGGAAGACCACGAGGACTTTTATTTGCCATATAGGGTGGCCGACTATTGTCGCCGATATCCGGAAGACGCAGGTGCCGGTCATGAATTTATAGTCTTCATAGAGAGTGTCACTGAACAGCCACTTGGTAGTCGTGACATGCTAACTCTTAGTAGCTACTTATCGCGCTTCATTAAAGACATTAAATATCTTAAGAAACTCAACAAATATAAGATAGGAGTAGTGTTTGAACGACCCAATTTGGCTAATACATTCCTAGACAACACGACATTTTTAAGGGAACAAAATATTAAGGCGTCCATCTCAGCTGGTGCCACTGAATTGTCTGGAGTGATTTCCTCCGTACCCATTGATATGTCCAACAAAAAAATTTTCAATTCTCTGTCAAGTACAAAAAAAAATATTTCTGTTCGGCGTATAATGAAAAAAAACAAATCCGATAGTGGTTTTATATTGCCTACACAGGCAGTCATTATTACTTTTGCGTCATCTACTTCACTCCCAGATTACGTTCACTCAAAGATGTGGCGTCTACCAGTGCGACCTTATGTGCCGCCAGTTAAGCAGTGTGTCCGATGCCTTAGGTTTGACCACTTGGCTAAATTCTGTAAGATTGCTCAGCGTTGCTCAATCTGCACTGAAAATCATTCATATAAAGAATGTACTATACCTATTGACAAAGCAGTATGTGTGCACTGTAAAGGTAACCATCTTGCAGTATCAGGTCAATGCCCTATAAAACAAAAAAAGATATTGGATAGTAAAAATAAAAGTAAAACACCATTATCAGATTTATTTAAACATCCAACAAACTTTCGATCACTCAATAAGACAGAGAACACACAAGACATCATTAATTTAATTTTATCCAATCCAGCAGCAATGAACCTAATCACAGAATCAATAATAAAAGTCATTACACTAAATAAAACACAGAATTAAAGCATTAGCTCACACGCAATTAGTTCAGCTATTAAAGATACCATACAAATTAAAAATAAAACATCACATTCAACTGTCACAAACTTAACATAGTACAGTGGAATGCTCAAAGTCTGTTGAGTAACAGACTTGAGCTTCAAAACCTACTTTATGAGCAGGACATACACATAGCACTTATATCAGAAACTTGGCTTAAACCAAATATACAGTTTTCTATCAGAGGTTATACAATACTAAGAAATGATTGTGGTAATGATCACAATGGTGTAGCAATTTTTGTTAGAAATGGCATTTATTTTCAAAAGTTAGAAACATTTTCTGATAACTCCTTGCAAAATATAGCAATCAAAATTAAATACAAACAAAAAGACATCTCAATTGTTAGCTTTTATAGTCCTGGCAACAGTGTACCTAACTTTGACAAATCTAAATTTAATAGACTGTTGCATAGTATTCCAAAACCACTAATAATTGCTGGTGATTTTAATGCTCACCATACCATTTGGGGTTGTAATAGAACCAATTCTAGAGGTAGAGACATCATGGATGTAATGGACGATAATGACTTAATGCTCTTAAATAATGATCAACCAACTACAGTGGGTACTAATTCTTGGAGACCAAATGGACTAGAATCTAGATCTAACAATAGTATCATCTTCATTATTCCTGTGCTGTGAATGCAAGTTCATCAGGACTCTTTGGGCAGCTATCACTTGCCTACAATCACAAAATTTTCCATGGTAGTGTCGGAAACTGAATCTTTTTCAATTCCATCCAACATTCCTCCACACAGTAATCTGAAAATAGTAAATTGGGACCAATATGAGAACTTAGTAAATGACTTGTTAAAACAATTTGATATAAATAATTGTAATCTACAGAAGTCTTACAATAACTTCTGTTCCATAATTCTTAGAGTGGTAGAAAATTCAGTACCTAAAACCAACTACCACAGTAACAATATTACTAATCTACCTTAAAGAAAGCGAGAACTTCCCTGGTGGAATGGGCAATGTACTAAAGTGGTAGAAGATTGCAAACAGGCTAATCTGTTATTCAAATCAAATTGCAATATCCAAAACTACATTCATTTTATGCAAGCTCAAGCAAAGAAAAAATGTATATTAAGACTTGAATGTCGTCAATCCTGGACAGATTTTTGCTCCATCATAAATAGGTTAACACCAATGACACAGATTTGGACAAAAATGAGGAAATTTAAGAACTTATATTCTAATAATAATTGTTTCTCAATAATTGGATATCAAACTTTTTACACAAATATACTCCAGATACAGTACCAAATTTGACAATTATTCACAATAATCATCCTTTAAATAGCACCAACTCTTTTATGATTGCCCCTTTTACTATTGAAGAATTAAAAGCTGGTCTATCATCAAGAAAGGACTCTGCATGCGGTTTGGATTGGCTCTCCTATAAAATGTTAAAACTCCTAAACTCTTCTAACTTAAATAAGTTTCTAAAAATATTAAATCACCTATGGAAGAACTCCACTATTCCAGAAGAATGGAAAACAGACTGTCTAATTCCAATTTTAAAGCATGGGAAAGATTCTAGTTCAGCTGATTCATATCATCCTATCACACTAAGCTCGTGTGTTGGTAAAATTTTTGAACAATTAATAAAACAGAGATTAATATTTTATATTGAAAGTAACAACCTCTTACCTAATAATCAATTTGGATTTCGATGTGGTCGTTCTGCTTGTGAGAGTATACGGCATTTATGTCTTGACATCCATAGTGCCCAGATTGACAATAAGATATTGGCTGGTGCTTTTTTGGATGTTGTAGGAGCATTTATTAATGTTGATTTAGAACAATTATTATCCATTCTTCTATCCTTAAATGTCCCTGAAAAAATAGTTAGTTGGATATTCAATTTCTTGCATGGTTGTAAACTTTATGTTAGTGTCAACAACCAATTAATAGGTCCTCGATATTCATATAGAGGCTTATCGCAGGGCGGAATTTTGAGTCCATTGCTCTTTATAATCTACATAAATCAAATAAATATTGTTTTGGGTAATAGAGTTTCTAACCTCCAATTTGCTGATGATCTAGTAGTGTATAGTTCAGGACTTAATTTATCAAATGTTGTGTTAGATCTTAATGTAGCACTCAAAAAATTGGAGCTGTATTTTCAATATCTTAGTCTTGAGGTCAGTATTGACAAAAGCAAAGTAGTAATATTTTCAAAGCATTCTATAAGAATAAGAGATGCAAAAATATATTATGGTACTCAGGAAATTTCAATAGAAAATCAATAAAGTTTTTAGGAGTTACATTTTTAAGTAATTTTAGATGGCACAAATATGTTGAAATATTAGAAAATCGAGCATTAAAGGCCTGCAATATTCTGAAATCATTAGCTGGTACATATTGGGGTGCAGACCCACGCATCTTGCTAACACTATATAAGTCATTAGTCCGTAGCCATTTTGTGTATGCCTTGTTTTGTTATGGTGGAGTAATTACATTAGTGAATAAATTAGACAAAATACAAAATAAATGCTCAAGGATCATAACAGGCGCTTTTAGGTCTACTCCTATTATATCATTACAAGTAGAATGTAATATTATATTATATAGCTCTTAGATTCAAATATCTACAAACAAAATTCTTTCCCAAATTTACTTCTATTAATAATCATCCACTCCTATTAAAGATACAGGACTATATTAACCAAACTAACAATAATTCCTACTATCAAGTAGAAGGTATCTCTGATTTGTTACATTTTTCTTGTGATCATAATCTATTTTCTAGTATTCTTTGGCCATGTTATTTAAATTCTTATAATTCAAAATAAATACCTATTAAAATAATTATTAATGAATCATTAAGATATAAGGAAGATGTATATTGTATGCTGTCAGAGTGGCAAAATTATAACCAACTTTATACTGATGGATCTAAAAGTAATACTGCTCTCTATGGCAGTTTATGACATACAACTGCGGAGTGGGTTTGGTCATAGGTTAAATACCTTCGCTAGTATATACACAGCAGAATGTGCTGCCATATATGCTGTTCTAGAATAAATTGGAGAACAGTCATATAATAATTGGATTGTTATAACCGATAGCATCAGTGTTTTAAAAGCTTTACAATATCCTAAATGTAATGTTACAACTAATTTCATCATTTACAATATTAGAGACAAACATCAATGCTTATCCCTAACAAAAGATATTGTTTTATTCTGGACTCCTTCACACATAGGTGTGGAAGGAAATGAACAAGCTGATTATCTTGCTGAATCTATTGTGAATAGTAATCAGATACATACTGCTTTGAACATTCCCATACCACACACAGATGCAGTGTCTCATTTTAAAGGTACATTCTTGCAAGACTTTCAGAATTATTGGCAACAAGTTGTTCAAACAAAGGGCAAATAGTTAGCCGACATTAAAAACGAAATCTCTCCTCCCTGGTTTGTTAAAAAGAAAAAATACTCACACAGAAAATTTTACACCACAATTTGTCGGTTACGTCTGGGCCATTCTCGTAGTGGTGCTCATTTATTTAGGATCGGTGTTTTAGATTCTCCAACTTGTCAATTCTGTAATTTATCCATCCAAACTCTTGATCACATTTTCTTTGACTGTCCCCAATATAATCTTCAAAGATTTACATTGATAGACTGCCTCTTGGATATTTATAAGAATGCTGAAGACATCCCGCGCTCACTTCAGCAGTTATTGAAAACTTATGACTGCTTCGTGCCGCTTTACAAATTTATAGTTTCAACCGTCAACGGTAGGCGAAATTTGAAATACGGCTTGGCTTTTGACACAATCCCTTACACAGACTTAAGACATATTCGTCCATAAATTATTGTTGGACTTGTGTTTATAATGTAAATTTTAATGTATAAATGTAAATAGTATATTTGTAGTTATACCTTAAATTAGTTTCATATTATCTTATAATTATTATATTCAACTAATATTCATCATTATTACTTATAATTCATGTATAATATATTTCTTATAACGTATATGAGATTTATATTTTAGTATTATATCATAAAAGTTTATTATTATTAAACCCCGGGCTAAGCTTGATCTTCATTGGAACAAGAATATTATCAATAAAAGACTTGGCTTCGGCCTTTAATGCGAACCTATATGTATATGAAGAAAATGAAACATGAAGAACACGAAATACTACTTTTATGTGAAATTGTACTATTTATGTTTGAAGATAAAGATTATATAAATATTAAATACTTAGCTTGACTTTGAACAAGCTGTGTAACGTGAAGAATAGAAAAATAAAAATGAAGACTTGGCTGTATGGGCTTTTGACCCCTTTGCCTGTCCAGATGGACGAACAGAACCAAAAAAAACTCTTTGGTTGGGACGTACTCGGCTTTAGGCTAAAGGTCGAAACGCATTACAGCGGCACTGCGCCGCTTCACGTCGCTAGACGGTACCTACCGCACTACAACTGCAGGGTCATTATTTCTTTATTGTGTGCAGAAGAAGAACCTATTAACGGATGAGGAAAAAAAAGATATCAAAGTCAAATAACCCTTTTTCAATCACCCTTAAACTAAGCGCTTTTGAATCAACACTATAAATATTTCCTTTAACTTACTGAATCTACCATTATGTTTCGGAAAAAGAAGAGCTCTTCAAAAGAACATACAAGAAACACAACGGCCACTCTTTTCAATCAATAGAGTATTTTACAATGGCTGTAATATACAAAATAAATTAGTTTGTAAGGGTATGTATCCAAAATAAATGAATATAATAAAATTATTAATTTATTAAATTTAACTAATAATAAAATTATTTTTATTTAGCTATTAAAATTAATTAAATTATAAGACAAAATTCTATAAATTAAACAATTAACAGTATCTATACTGAAGCGACGCGGCGCTTGCTGTATCGCACTGAGCGTCGCTGCACTGCGCGTCAAAATATTCTCTCGGAGGCAACTCTGACGCGACGCGCAGGGACGCACAGTGCTGTACTGGAAATATAATCGTTTTTTCATTTCAAATTTACTTTAATAGTTTACCTACTTACCTACCTATCTTATCTAATCAATACCATGTTAAATAAATGTATGAAAGTGATGTATCTATTATTTACGACCATTGTCTATAAGAAAAATATTTACTTGACAATATTGTTAGTGAACAGGGTTTTTCTTATTCTACGTTTAAAAGAAGAGCTGAGCCATAACTATTTTATTATATATTCTAGGAACGAACTTCCTTATTATAAAAATATTAATTTTACTGATTTACTAAAAAAAATGGGCAGTTCCACTAAATTCCATTGCTTAAAAGAAAAAAAAGTGTGTGTATACTTAAATATGCACACAAGAAGTTATACTCCTTTGGCGTAACAAAACAAATCCTTAAAATTATTTATTCCTCGTGCCATTCGTTTGTAGAAAAAACAATGTCGTAAAAATCGTGAAATAAATTATAGAATATTAACGAATACGACTGTATTGTCTTGAACCCTTTGCCTGTCCTAATAATGAAAAAAAAAAACAAAAAAAAATTATTAATGTCGCAAACATCAGAAAATTTCTGAAAACTTTTAGTTTTAGATGTCGTTGTGCGCGCGCAACGTAATAGTGAAATAAATTTATCTTAAATAACATGAAAAAGGTATACATAATGTACATGTTTTTTTTATGTCAATGTAATTTTGCAGTTATAAACCTTTTTAAATATGATTTAAATATTCGTTTAATGTATTTTGGTTTGGTTTGGCCTTGTTACCAATGCTCTAAATAAATAAAATAAACAATCAATAAAACTTGTCAGAAATGTATCAAATGTCAATTTGTCAATTATTTACATATAAATAATAATAATCTTACGTTCCGGATGTTTTTTCCCGGTTAGGGTACCCCTTCGCATAGTCCAGTGTCCTCCTATCCTCCTATAAGGAAGTTAAGGGCGATTCAACATGATTCCTGGCTCGATGACTTTTGTGCAATATACAGTTGCGAAAAAGTTTTTGTTTCCTTTTCACTTTCTCGTACGAAAAAGAATAATATTTTTATTTTTTTAAACGTTTTAAACATGTATATTATTAAATTACATAGATGTGTCATTCGATTTATATATATAAAAAAAATGTTAATTGTATTTTCGCATTGGACTTATTTATTTACGTTGAATAAAAAATATATTTTTACGATATTATTCATATTATTGTTTTTATTCATAGTATTATTACTTTAAAAAGCATTTTTTTTACACAAACATTTATCAAATATCTAATAATAATATATTATAACAGCAAGAGAATAACTCGAATATTTTAAAGCGCAAAGACACGCGGAGCGGTTACTACGATGCTGTCGCTTATTGTGTTAAAAGTTTTATCAGTGAATATAAGCTGCTTCCTAGAAATTACATTAACCATTAAATATTATATATAATATTAAAAGCTTTAAATGAAAATATTTTTCATAGTTAATTAATATAATAATTTATGTAAAGTGTGTTCTGGGATGTGTGAAGTGCTATCTATTTAAAACCGATATCTCCTAATAATATACTTGATGAAATGAGTATTGATTTCGAAATACTAAGGGTACGTTCCGATATGCACTGCGACCACTGTACAGTGTGACGTCAATTTAGTATACTGTGAAGCCGTTCCTTTATAGCCAGTTATACTGGTTACTTCTATTTAAAACGGAACGCAATCCCGTAACCTGTCAATATTTTGACGCAGCATTCAAATGAGTGTATTAAAGTTTTCTAGTTCATTAAAAAAACTTTTGTTGGAGTACTGTCAAATTAAAAATATTTTAATTAATATTTTAGACAATCGAGTGGTTTTGACTGATCACGTGATCAAAGTACTGCAAGTACCTTACCTCGAAAACGCCAGTGCTCACAGTAGAATATGGCGGCTATTTATGACGTCATATATCTCCCTAGGGTACTGCGGCAGTATACTGGCAGTCCATAACGGAACGAATTTTCCTACAGTGATAGCGTTTTGCAGTGCTCGCAGTGCATATCGGAACATACCCTAACTAGTTTATGAAAGTGACTTCTATTGTGATGTGAACTACATGACGTATAATCTATTACTATTTATTTTTAAATTCAGCTTAGATGCGATGATCTATGGTTTAACGCCATGCATTATAGTTTAGTACACTAACGTCAATACCTACAACAACAATTACCATACCTATTGCACGATATAACAACTTTTAATTATGTAAGTGTTCAAAGTTACTACAAGATAAAATTTTATAGATACATTGCAAAAGTAAATGAATGTTTTTCCCTCTATTCAGAGTTACCCAATTAGCGCGTAGTGTTGCCGTGATATGTTGATTCGATTTTTTTTGTAAATATTTTTTTAAAACTGAGTTACGTTTTGGTGCAACAACAAAATACAATATACAAAAAATATAATGTTAAAATTACTGAAAATACTTAGGATATACTTTATTATTATACCTATACGTTGTAGCTAGGTCAACTCACTAGAGCGGCACTTCGCTGAGTGTCGCTTCACGGTACCTATCGCACTACAACTGCAGTAAGTGGCAGCTCGCGTATTTTCTATATATGCTATGTCGCACTGAGCGTCGCTGCACTGCGCGTCGCGGCGCTGCGCGCCAAAATATTCTCTCGGAGGCAACTCTGCCGCGACGCGCAGCGAAGCCTTGGCCAAAACAAAATTTATTCCGTTGGGGTCCTGCATGGCAAGCGGTGTTATGAGCATAATCAACGATAAGATCGACCACTCGATCTTTGCTCGGCAGGAGCACAGGGTGTTTGTGATCGTACAATAGATCACTATTTCCCAAGCCACCACCAACACGAAGAACGACGTTAGACATAAAAGGACGCCACTTACGAATAGCAGTTGGACACTGTTTACCCGATTTAATCAAATTAATATATTTTTTTAAATGTTCTTGCTGGACAGCACGACCAATTACTGTCTCAGCCTATTCTAAGTCAGCAGTGTTAATATCACCACGAGAATCAAGGCGTCTAGTAAAGCGTAAAACAAATAACAATGCATAATAACTTTGTCCAGCGCGAAACACAAGGGTATAATCTAGAGGTAAAAGATTCACATTTACTCTGAGATGTCGTAGACAAAATTATAGTTTTAAGTTCGGGCAACTCTTCCGAACTAAGAGCGCCAAGACACTTTACTGGCTAAGCCTCAAATTCGAGATATTACCACGGAGGGCCATTCATCCACATGGGATGAGCGATGAGTTGCGCCGGTGTAAAACCTGGAGTCAAACAGTCGGCAGGATTATCCTTTCCCCGAATATGGTAATGATATTGAAGATCAATAGTTTCCTGGATCTTCGCGACTCGGTTTGCCACGAATGTTTTCAACCGGAGAGGGGTAGTCGAACTACCAGCACAAAGCGATTGTTGAATCACAAAATCACACAATCAATTATAAATATTATTTTCAGCCTTATCAACAAATAAATCATAGCATTCTGCTTCTGAACATTATGTTTCACGGCGTAATTTCGAGAACCTATCATAGTTACTAGATTATTTCACGGACTAGTAAAAAAATAAGGACTCCGTTTCACCTTACATAATAGTGTAGCACCAAAACAAGCCGATTAACGTGTAAATACATAGCCCCACGCACACACTTACACTACTTCAGGCCGATAGGCGGCCATTATGAGTATTGTCAACGTCTGTGACAGATCAGTTTGCATCTCAATAAAATATTTTAAAAATGCCGTCGTGCGTTGTGAAAATGTATAAAATCGATAAGTATTTGTACATACATATATATATATATTGTATACATGTATGATTATTTAAGGGAGAAAAAATTGTGTAACTAGTATCCCTCGTAACCGTACACACACTAGCATAACGGTGTTTCACTTGCTAATATCACGGCGTGGAGTCCTTCTTTTTTTACTCGTCCGCGGATTATTTATTTCTTATTAAAAAATTATATATTATAGATCTAAATAATTTAGGTACAAATTCCCTCAATATTAACACTCAAAGTATTATTGCTTTGTATACAGAGTGATTAATTTATTAACAAACAATATATCACTACAAGAATGACGAGAAGGGTGAAAAATATATTTTTTTATATCTATATGAATTAAAACATTAATTGAGTTTATGACAGAAAATAGTGGTTTAATTTAAATTTCAGGTTTTTCTCTGCCACGTCCTGCTTTACGACTTTGGGCAGTTCATGTATAAGGTTAAGAACCAAGTGCTTGTTCTTACCATAAATATTTGAAAATCTTGGTAAGAGTAATTTAGAGTCTGCCATACTACGAGTACATAATATATTGCTTTTGTCTTTATTTTTATATACTTCCAGGTTCTCATTATAGTACTCTTCCCTTAATAATGTCATTTATATTTTTTTGTCCGAATATTTTTCATTTTTTATGAGCTTTCAGTTTTTTCTTATTTATCTTTATTAGAGCACGACGGAAACATATCAATTTCATTCACTAGTCTTGTAGATACAATTCGGTCAATAATATGGTTAAGTATAAAATAAAATTTTTGATAATTCATCACTAACTGCATTGTGGTCTAGAAAATTCTAGAATTATTTGGAAAGTTTTCAAACATAAGCCCTTATTCTAATCAAATGAAAATATTTTTGAAAATTTTAGAATTATCTAGTTTATGAAAGAATTGTGAAGTAAAGTTGAGATAGATTATTAACATTAACAAAAATAACTATACAACCAAAAAACCAGGTGAATCTTGCGCTCGTTTATTCTCCTTTTCATCTTTGAGCTAGAGGGGTGAAAGATTAATAAATTTAGTTTTATTACATCCTTACGTTACTTAATTTATTTGGGGAATGTTTCAGCAATATAGTATCTTTTTGGGGTAAAAAAGATCCCATCTGGGGAAAATACACAATCTTAATATGATGACCCCATGAGTTTGCAACTCGCATTACGCACTCGCAAGTCGCAACCGTCATTTTCTTTTTGGCGTGGCGTCGGTCTAGTACAGACGTGTGATCAGAAAATATTTCATTCTTATTAGGTACCTTGTTAGTCTGCTAAATTTAAGGAAGTATTTTATTATTCTATAATTTGCTATTTATTTAGCGTATACTTAAAATCGTTTAGGGTTTTTATCGGTTAGGGGACGCAGAACGGCAGAAGTACATAAAATGAGGCCGCAAAATGGAGATGACGGATTCGTAAGTTATAGCATTAATTTATTTGTCCTATGCAGTATGTAGTAGAAGTAATTGATTATTTACAGGATTAAATGCAGAATTATCGAATATTTGTTAATTATACGCTTACTACGTCTTCATTCTGGCGGACGCCATGCTAAGCCGCCATTTTGTTTATGCCTACGTGTTTGCTTTATTTCAGGATGAACCAGAAGTTCACAGAAAAATCTTTATTGGGGGTCTTAATTATCGCACGACGGATGATTCGCTCAAAACTCATTTTGAAAAATGGGGAGAAATCGTCGATGTGGTTGTCATGAAAGATCCTAAAACGAAAAGATCTCGTGGTTTCGGTTTTATTACGTATTCCAAAGCTCACATGGTAGATGACGCTCAGAACAACAGGCCCCATAAAATCGACGGACGGTAAGTTAATATGTAGTCTACTTTTAATCTTTTGCCAAATGCATTGCAGTCCAGCTATTTAGAAGCTTACACGTGGCTTCTATATCGTTTATAACTGCAAATAACATCGACACCACTTGGTGAATGTCTCGAAGTTTTATCACGCGTGGCATTTTCAGTGACGTCGACATTTCCTCTCTAATTAAAAGCTTACCCACTTATTCATAATAGTCTGCTAACTTAAAGCATTGCTAAATCTCACTCTGTCTTCTTCTATTGATCTAAGTCAGAATGAGAAAAAACACTCCTAAGCGGTTGTTTAAAGTTAGAGCACCATTATGAATAAGGGGGTTAATATTTTCACCCATCACATACAAATTTTAATAATTTGTATATTTCAGCTTTGTTGAAACTAAAAGAGCAGTGGCAAGACAAGATATCAAAAACCCAGAAGCTGGTGCTACTGTGAAGAAGTTATTTATTGGAGGGATCAAAGATGATCATGAGGAAGACCAATTAAGAGAATACTTTTCGAACTATGGAAATGTCCAAAATGTTAGCATAGTTACAGACAAGGCAACGGGCAAGAAAAGGGGATTCGGTTTTGTCGAGTTTGATGATTATGACCCAGTGGATAAAGTTTGTTGTAAGTGCCTATGTAGTATTTGATTGTCCCACAGCTTTGCCCCAGGTTGGAAGTTTGTGTCCAGATCTGGCTTCCTCTGACTGTGGAGATTAAATGATTGACTAAAGCTATACCTGACTGTCATATTAGGATGGATCTGGTACGCAAGTCAATGAACATTACAGTAACTATTCAATTGTAGTAGTAGTTCAATTGTTCTTTTATTGGAATATTTAGGTAGTGTGATTTAATATATATGTATTATGTTTTAGTAAATGTGCCTCATAAAATAAATGGCAAGCAATTAGATGTAAAGAAAGCCCTACCTAAAGATGGTTCTGATCAGAGGGGAAGTAGACAGGGTGGTGGTGGTGGAGGTGGCAGAAATGATAGCTGGGGAAATAATGGAGGTTCGTATTGTACTAAATAATATTAATTTATTTCATTTCTGGCTGAATTATTAATGATGTATTTTTTATTAGGAGGAAGTGGATATGGCAACAATCAGGGTGGTTGGAACAACTCTAACCCATGGGATAACAACCAAGGTAGTTGGGGAAGTGGAAATCAAGGGGGTGGCTATGGAGGAGGTAACCAAAGAGGGGGATGGGGTGGTGGAAATCAAGATTTTGGTAGTTATAGCAATCAGGGTTACAGTGGTGGACCAACTCGTAACACCCAGGCTTATGGAAATAGATCTCAACCATACAACATGAACCAAGGAGGAGGTGGCAGCAGCTATGGTGGTAGCAACTATGGAGGTAGCCAAGGGGGTCGTGGTGGAAGATTCTAATTGTGTAAGTATAACTTTCAGTCATCTACATTTCACATTACATAACATTTAATTGAATGGTAGACATAACAGGATTTTATTAAGTTTATCTATAGGTTTTTCTACATAGCATTAACGTGTTAGGGCTAGATAGCTCTCATTCGATAGTTTGATGTTAATGCTATGAAGGTTCTTAGATTTCTTGAATATTATGTATTAAATGTTTTTTCAATCTCTAGGTTTCGTGCTAAGTACACTAGTAGAGCAGAGTATATCATGCTAGTGTAGGCTGCTCAGGAGCTCGATAGTTACACTTCAATGGTCTACCTTCGAGACCACATACGGGAAGCCCTCAGGAAAATTCTAGATGTTTAGCTAGATTCGTATCATAATTAAAAGTTTTAGAACATTAGTGCTGAACTGTAAGGTTATTTATTGAGGTACTTTAGGTACATAAGAATGACAATGTAATAAGGATGTTTATGTGTTAGTAATGTGTCAATACATAAGTACAATTCTTAGGATAATTATGTAAGTAAGACCTCTCTTCATTAAGAAGATACGAGCATGGCATTAATTTTGACATACGAAAATAGAATTAATCAAGAAATTTTATTTTCTGGACAGTATTAATTTCTCAAAAGATATCTGTTATTTACTCAGGTATATAAATATGGACTTATTAGGTTAATTTTTTTATTATATAAATAAATTGAATACAAAATCTGTGTAGGTTTATTTATTTAGACATGTAAATATGTTAGTTTAAACCCTGTACTTAGGTTTTAAGGGGTTTTTATATCCTTATTGAAAGAAATAGAAATAAGTTGAATTTTCTCAATAAAAATTTCAAGTAACCTTTATTATAATAATTCCTTTTTCCATCATTAATATTGGTCCAGGCAAACCAATAAAGTGTGTAGTCACACAATGTGTCTTTGTTACTGATTGAGAGTTATATAGTTTCATTAATAACTTAGGTTTCATGCATAACAGACACTAAAATATAGTCATAATGATAAATACAGACTAGTATAGAACTGTGTATAGAGAATGTCTTTCAAAAACATGGCTTTGGTTGAAATTTATGTATTCTTGGAGCATGATTTTTTTCGAATAGACTAGGCACTGAGATAGTACCAACTTATGTAATATAATTAACAACTTAACTTACAACTGTGACAAATCCTCTTTTGTTACCTAGTGTAGATGTGAGTGAAAAGTTATTGGATAGTTTTGTATAATTTGTGACAAATAAGAACAGGTAACAAAGATACTGTCATTTCCAGTAAAATTGGGTACCATTGAAGCAATTTCTTGTATGTCTATTGCCCTATTGTCTTGCAACCCCGAGAGTAGCACATACAATGAATCTTGAGAAAAGAAGAAACTATGGTTATAGCCACACTTTGCTGTTTTACATTTTTCATCAACATTTATTACATAAAAGGGTATTTGCGCATAATCAGAGGGAGTATAAAAAAGAACAACGCTAATTATGATTTGAATGTATATTTCATTATCTTCAAAATCATTCTCATCTCAAAATATTTAACATTGTTAATAACATAAAAAATTCTTCTGAATCAACATAAAATAACAAATTCGAAAACAAATATGTATAATAAAGTAAACACAAATTAGTCATGCGTCAGAACTTGAAGTAAAACAAACTGCACAGTGATGTCAGTCTTCACAGGTCTGATGTAAATTTTTGAATTTATGGTAGGTAACTAAAGTTGCTGAAGTTCAGATCCTATTTTGAATAAAAATGTTTGAAGTTGATGTAATTAATATCTGTCACAGGGTTGTGGAGTATTTCATATAAATTAAATATTAAACAAAGAAAAAACATACTTTATTGCCATGTAGTAGTAGCTCTCTTCCTAGCAACAACATACAAAGAGATGTTAACAACAATGTAACAAATTCGTGAAGAAGGATAAATACTGCATAATATTTTGAAGTCTTACACGGGATTCATATGAATCTGACCAGCGTCATTGTCTCTCCTTTTGGATTTGTGGGGATTTACAGTAATTCTCCATTAGTTGTGGGGTACCAGTGCAACATTTGAAAAATATTTTAAGGAATCTGATTTCCGTCCATATACAGGGCTTAACATTTTCAATCTTTTCATTTGTTTTGAGACTAGGTGCCAGGGTATGTCTTGAGCAATTTTTAAGCTGGGTGACATAGTTTTTAATAAAACTGTTGAAGATTAAAACATGCTTTTTTTGGGGATTATTCAATTAATCACATTTCATGTGATTTTTTTTTAAATCTTGATTTTTAGTCAGGCAAAGGTCTACTTCTCACACCTTGTTTGTGTGTATCCCTTGCATCTAGGCAATTTGCATCTACCTCGAGCACAATCACCAGACAGTGACCAACATTCTGTACATGTGTCTTTAGGTGGAATATGCTGAACTGGTCCTCTCATTCTAAGAGGCTTGTATTTCCATTTCTACACTGTTTCTGGTGCTTACTTTCACGTTTGTTAACAGAGTTCAAATGCATTGTTTACATTGGCTAGAACTTAGTTCGTCTATACCGTGACACAAATTTAGAATTAATGAGTTTGCCTAAGTTCCTTTCAAATCTGTATAGACAAGCAAAGAATTTATTAGTCATATCTGTTGAAGGGGTGGTAATTTAAACGCACTTAAAATTTAAATATCTGTATTTTACAGTTTCCACTATTAATTTGTATACAATTTGGGCAGCGTTACCTCTTAGAATTAATTCACATTATGTAATGTTCACTCGAACTGAGCGCTCTGGCTTTTTATAGGGCACGACTGTCACAGTGATGATGCTATCAACTGTTAGTTGGCACTACAGCTGTAGTACCCACTAACTTACACGAATCAAGTTAACTGAAGATCTGAATATAATATGCAATTATAGTTATTTCTAAAATTGTAGTTACAATTATGTAAAACAGTACTAACACAGTAAGTAGTTAAATAAACGTTATAATTAATTGGGATGTCTAATCTAATCATTCACATATCGTGAACTTATAATGTCAAATGTCTTATGACAGTTCATGACTTTGGCAGCGCTTATTAACACATCAAGTAATCAATATTGCTGACATATCTAAAAAATAGTAAAATACCACTTTCGGCTTCTCACTGAAATGTGATACCTACCAATGTAGCTATCCATTAGATATAACGCGCGGATGTGGGCATTATACACTTTTATTATATGAGGGCATGAAATCTTGATCCCAGTCTTTCCTTTTCAAATCTTTTTACTTGAGAGATAGGTTCTGCCCAGACATACGATGATAAGAAAGTAACAGCTTTATTGTCGTTAAGACTGATAGCTGTCAAATCAACACTATAAACGCCTAGTCATTTGCTGCCACAGGGAACATATTTTTTAGTGAGTATTTTTTGCCATGCAGACAAAACACCATCAACGCATCAATCCATTGGATTTATAGCTGTTGTCGAAATATATACGATTGATGTGTCTTGGGACACCTCTGGTTAACATTCCCAACGGTCCAAAATGCAACCATACCGCTACACACAGATACGCTAGCGCCGTTGCGGTTTATCAGAGAACAGGCGGGATATTTCAAACTCTTCAATCTTACTTGGGTAGGCTGGCCATGCAAGGCGCTTTTTCGTTACGGTAAGTTTTAATCACAACTTTGAATGTTAATAGGTACCTAATAACGAGTCAACACAGAGCGCAAGCGCACTTCCATTTTATTGCCATAGCACTCGACTCTGATCGAAGTTCCTATTACAAACGATCACAATGAGTGGCAAAATTATAACATGGTTAAAAATATATTATGGAACAGATCAATGAAAAACAATATTATTATAAATCCACTTCTAGCTTAGCAGGTACCTAGTTAATATTTGTCTATTTTACTAAAAATAAGATGTTATTACGATTGCGTGCGTACCTACCCCTGAAAATGGGTTTTTTGATTGAACACTCGCATTTTTATTTTCTAGACATTTAGAACAGGTAGGTATGTGTATACAACACATGCAATATTATTAACGCAACAATCAGTGGTTCTATTTAATGTATTTTTTGTGCTTATAGTTTTGTTTACTGTACCATGTATAGAATCTTATTCTAAGCTCAGTTAAATAATATTTAAAAGTATAGATGGGTTACGTAGACAACATTCGGTGTTTGAAAATGATACACTAACGCACACACGAATAATTTTACATTGCAATAGCACACTACATTACGATTATACGTCAAAGAAGGATAGTAAATGCACTTATCGCAAGCGAAAAAGAGATAACTCTAATTTGCTAATTGCTTCGTATTTGTATAGAAAAAATACAGTTAATTCATCAGTTATGATTTTTTACCGTACACCGTGATTTATGCCTAAATTACGTTCATTCATAAGTTCATGTTGTAAAAGCTATAAAGTAGTAAAACTGCATTGAAATTAGGTAGGTAATGTGTCATTGGTTTTATATAAAATGAATTTAATATTGATTACTATACATAATAGCCACATTGATGAAATCAATTATTTATACATAAAATAATAAAAACCATACCGACACCAAAACAAATCCGAAAGGTATCTACAGTAAGGGTCCCATAATAAAAACCATACCGACACCAAAACAAATCCGAAAGGTATCTACAGTAAGGGTCCCATTTTTACAATTTTACTATCTATTATTTTTGTATCTTACATAATTTATGAATGTCTTTTTGTTAAGGGTAAACCCTTAACAAAAAGACTTCTCCCATTAAATTATTGTAATTTATTACAGAAGAAGAAAATGATCCATAAAAACTCCTACGTAAACAAAATAGCACTCACTGTCTACATCCCCTACCTACCCTAAAACTAGTTTTAGTAGTTTCATAGTTCAGCACCTATATACGCACTTGTTTATTAAAAATGATTACATTTTGTATTACATTCACTGTAACGACTTTTTTACATCATTTCCTAAAATATTCTACCTCGATCATCCCGCAACAGACAGCATCAATATTTTGTCATTTCTGTACGTTAATCTATGATCGGCTTGGCGGCGATCGGCGTTGTCATGGCGACATATTTATTTTGTTAGATAAATAATGAAATGAAATAAAATGTTACAATTCATGATTTCTTAGCTGTGTGGTATGTAATTCTATGATTTTTTTTACTTTCGTAATTAGTGCATCTTGCCATAACACAAGACGGCATTTTAATGTTTAGTCCGGTCAATTTAGACATTCAAAGTTACATAAAGTCCCAACAAGCTGAAAATCAGTGAAATTGTTCAAAACATAATTATAAACAATATTTTAAAGTTCCCCATCATTCCCGTGTGTGGAATTTTTTTTATTCAAGGTCAAAGGTAAAAAAAATGAGTTTTTTGCGATTTTCAGCAAAACGGTAAGTTTTATCATAAAAGTGTACCTAGGACAAAAATTGTAGATCATAAAATTATCTATAAAAAATGTGTTAATACTTTTTTTCTTACGAGCCACCGTTTCTGAGATATAACGATTCAAAAAGTTATAAATGTTGTTACCGTCATAATATGCACACGTTTCCACGCCAGCTATGAGGTAGTGTACTTAGCGCGTTTTTATAACTTTTTGAATCGTTATATCTCAGGAACGGTGGCTCGTAAGAAAAAAAGTATTATAACATTTTTTATAGATAATTTTATGATCTACAATTTTTGTCACGGTACTTTTATGATAGAACTTACTGTTTTGCTTGAAAATCGCGAAAAACTCATTTTTATTACCTTTGACCTTGAATAAAAAAAAATCCATACACGGGAATGATGGGGAACTTTTAAACATTGTTTATAATTATGTTTTGAACAATTTCACTGATTTTCAGCTTGTTGGGACTTTATGTAACTTCACTCAAATTTTTTGGTCTAAATTGACCGGACAACTATGTACCAATATCAAATTGTAAGCAATTCTGTCAACAACAAACGCGTGTGTACCGTTTTCGTATCGAGAGAGCGACTACGACCAAAGGAACCAATTGACTCAATATATGCGATTGATTTTCGGCGCGCTAGTGACATCTACCTCTTTTAATACTATAATATCATTGAGTTAAACTGCTGCTTCCTTGATCTGTCATTGGGCTGCTACCTTTAATAGTGAGACACTTGAAATTTCACAGACACGTAAACACGTGTAATAATACTATGCATTTCATGTGGAATTTCAAAATCGCGGTAATTCTAAGGTTAAAAATAAATTTTTCTATTACTGTTGAGTTGTCTGTGTTACCTTGAGAATCCTTTGTGTACAAATCTAAAACACGCTTGTTCTATGTTATTTTTTTTTTCCACAAAATTATTTAAATTCTTTTCAATGTAGTAAATCCCGCAATTTGTAGCAGGAGTTCAAAAATCCATATTGTCAAGTTTGCGACATTCTAGGCAGCGAAAATAACTTGAGTATGTTAGTTGCAATATTATCTGAAAATAGTTTTTTATGTGGACTAGGAGAAAAAGCTATATTATATAGTAGTTTAAATTCCAATAACGACCATATTAGACCAAAAGCTAGTGAACCCTCCGAATAACGGTATGTCTGTAAGGCTAGAAATTCTTCTGGTGATAGAATTTCTAGCCTTACAGACATACCGTTTACTCGGAGGGTCCACTAGCTGTCCTTTATTGAACCAATAGTGGCTGATGCAGTTGAAATAGTAGAACAGGCAACCCCGGAAAGTCAAGTTTGTCGATATATAAAATGCGTCCCGAGTGACACATTGACCGTAAATCTTGGAATGACTTCTTCAACACAGCCTAGGAATGTTGTCCATACATCTACAGGGTCTACTTTCAGCTGATAACCTGCCCAAACAATAATTGCATATAAGTAAATTGACCTGCGATGTCTCTCGATGGTATATGTGTGTGTCGTGTCGATACGTTTACTAGTCCATGTAACATTGTGATAGGTATAGCACAAAATTATGCAGATGAACACTAACCGATTGACTCTGGTATTAGACACATCGCATGTCTTATTAATTTGATATGCCGATTTATTTTGGTAATATATAATATAAACTACTTGTTTTTTGATTTTTAGTATTTAATTGTAATTTCATTTCCATGACACTCAACGAGGTACAACTTACCTTCAGAAGAGTATCCGTTCAGCTCAAATCCAGGTGAGTAACCTAACCTAAAGTGAAATAATTTATACAACATATTTTATTTATTTGATAATAAACTAAATACAAGAAATCGATTGTTTTTATTTCATTTCCTGAATTCACATGACATAGATTCAGACCTCTGATCTCTTCACGAAGGTGGGATAAAGTAGTTATAGCATAATCCTACTAATATTATAAATGTGAAAGTTTGTATGTCTGGATGTATGTTTGAACTTCTTTAACGCAAAATCTACTGAATAGATTTTGATGAAACTACAATAATATAGCTTACACACCAGAATAACAAATAGGCTATAATTTATAAAACTATAGTGTGAATTATACAAAATATAAAAGTGATTGTTACTAATGAATACAACTAGCGCCATCTCTTATCAACTAGCAAGCAAAAGATCAATACAATTTATGTGGCAAAACGTTTGCCGGGTCAGCTAGTTTATGATAAAAGTGATGTGATGAACGAGGCGTTCAACTGATAGTGAAGCGCCTTGCCAATTTTAATACAGTGACGCTTAGGATTATTGGACAAACCCAATATTGTATGGCTCTGCGATTCCGATAGTCACCTTGAGACCCATAGTTGCTAGATATAATATAGCGTCGTCAGCTCCTCAAATCAAAACGCCAACAGGGCTATCATAATTCTGCTTCGGCATCCTAGTTAAAGTTCTTAGGGGAAAGCTTATTCCATAAAATTAATTCCATTTTTTAAACAATTATCTACTCACTTAAGTAATTATGTGGCATAAGATCTTCGTGCAACATTTGCTTTATGGTTGTTTACTCATTTGTACCATTCAAGTGAGTGACATGACGGACTGGCACAGCATCCACACGACTGCCTTGAATCGCATTGAGGTAACTAGATACCTACCTACACACTATCCATTCGGTGATGACTGAATACTCGAGGTCCACTTCCATCTTCCCGGAAGCCCAAATGATGGAAGTTATGAGTGAAGAGTCTTGTGCCGTACACGATAAAAGGCCTTCGCTATATCCAGGCCTTCCCCCCCTTGCTTTCGATAGCCGCCGCCCATCTATGTGTTAGGTATACCAGAAAATCTGCCGACCGACCATGGCGAAACCCGTATTGTCGGTCGTTGTTCAACTGGTGACCCTTGACTTTGCCGGATCCGAACTGTATTCTTTTTTTGGATCGGATGGACAAGGGATTTTAGAGAGACCATTTTCATTATATACCTACGAGGGGCACACTAAAATGATCGGGAATAGAATATTTCGAATTGAGTTACATTAAAACCTTTTTTAGAATGTGAATACTGGCCAGTAAGAATCTTAATGACATTCATACAATTAAAAAAAAAGTTCAAAAACAAAAACTATGTTGCATTAAAGTTGACACGTCGTTAACAGAAATGGAGCTCACGCGTGTATATTTCCGTGCCATCATTTTTCACAATTTTCGTCGCGGCTTATCTCAAGATAAATGTCTCCGCAAACTTGTTTCGACATAAGATGTTAAAGCACCGAGTGAAAGGACAATATACCGCTGGTATGCCGAGTTCCGACGCGGTCGTGTGTCGCGCAGTGCTGTTTCTTCTGCAGGTCGACCAAGAACAGCGGTCACGCCTGAAAACATCGCAGCTGTGCGAACTATTATATTAGATGACCGTCATGTGATGACTGGAATTACTGTTTTAATGATTGGTTTGCACGAATGGAAAAGTGCATTAAGTTGAACGGAGACTTCGAAAAACAATAAAATACAATTAAACTATACCGTGCATGTGGTTTTTCTAATTCCCGATCATTTCAGTGAGTCCCACGTATATATAGATATACTTAAGTCATACAGCATTGACACCGTGGGATGGTCGGCGGTGTTTTTCCGTTGTCGTCAAGAGTCGAGTTGGAGGCAAAAAGAGCGCACAGAAGATCGACCGACATCTTTTGCCGTATGGGTTATATTTTCTCCTTCGAAACTTTGCAGTTCGGAACTATTGAGTCCAGCGCCACAACCTTGCTTTAAATGACGAATCAAACTAGGGATGTGATCTGCTACCGATTGGTACTACAGACCTTGGTATAAAAATATTCGTGCCCTGTAGTATCACATTGGCTACTGCAACGGCGCAGGCACTGGGAACATACGAAGGGAACCAAACTTCTCCTTAGGGATGGGCTCCGGTTCTCGACACTAACCTATGCGAAACATAGCGGCACTAGGCCTGTGGTAATGAACCCGGACGAGTCTAGTCTGTGCTGACTTTATAAGACGGTAGCGTAACTCTCTCAGTTATAAGAAGCCCTTAGTCGCTTCTTACGACACCCTTGGGCATTTGAGTCCCCTATTCTTTTTACGGCCCGGGGAAGCACAAGTCAATGCTCGGTAAGACATGGTAATTATAGTAGGTCCACCATACTATTATAATATAGATTGGGCGCATTTTGCAATTATTTCCCGTTTGATTAACTTAATTTAGTCAGAATATTACAAAAAAAAATATTAGTAATGATAGGTGTCATTATGATGTGGATACCTTACCTTGTCTTAGGATTCTAATAATATATTTTTTATAGTTATATTTTTTTAAAACGTTGCCACCTTCTTAGTATTAAAAAAAACAATTGGAGGGATGATTTTAAAAATTCTTTCTCCGCAAGACTGCCGCTCATATTCAAAATTCTTTTGGGAAAGAAGCACCTTGCTTGAGCACCGTGAGGCGATGGTTCGCTGAATTTGAGAGGGGTCAGGTGAACAAGACGAAAGTCGTGAAGGGCGGCCTTCGACTGCCGTCAACAAAAATAATGTGGCTACTGTTATGCGGCTAATTGAAGAAAACCCGCGATTTCGAAAACAATTCGATGACTATTGTGGATTGGTATGAACCAAATTCAGAAATGAACTGACAGCGCAGCAGAAGCGGGCTCGCGTGGATAGGTGCTCACAGATGCTAATGAAGTACGCCCACGGATATTCCAATGTTTATGTTGTTTATGACATTAGTCACAGGAGTCGAAACGTGGATTTATTGTTTTAGACCCGAAAAAACGGAATCTTGTGAATGGGTGTTTGAAGATGAGAACAGGCCAACCAAAGGGAGGCTGGAGAGAAACTTTGAGAAAAAAATATTATTGCATTTTTTTTTCTAAGCTACGGGTCCCATTTAATTGTACTATACAATAACTTGCATGCAATGATGGAAGGAAGAATGTCTACCGACGTAAGGGAAAGCGTTTTTTTTTTATGGAATAGGAGGACAAACGAGCGTACGGGTCACCTGGTGTTAAGTGATCACCGCCGCCCACACTCTCTTGCAACACCAGAGGAATCACAAGAGCGTTGCCGGTCTTTAAGGAAGGTGTACGCGCTTTTCTTGATATGGTACCCATGTCGTATGGTCGCACAAGGAAGCTCATTCCACAGCTTCGTAGCACGAGGAAGAAAGCTCCTTGAAAACCGCACTGTGGAGGACCGCCACACATCCAGATGGTGGGGATGATATCGTAACTTGTGGCATGTCGTGCGAAGGTGAAATTCGGCGGCAGGAATCAGGTTGAACAGCTCTTCGGAACACTCCCCGTGATAAATGCGGTAGAAGACACAATGAAGCGACGTCTCTACGCAACGCCAATTGATCCAGCCGTTCACAGAGCGCTAGGTCCCCGACAATTCGTGCTGCTCTGCATTGCACGCGGTCAAATGGATCGAGCTGATACTGGGGTGCGCCAGAACAGAGATGACAGCAATACTCCATGTGAGGCCGGACCTGCGCTTTGTAGAGCGCTAGAATGTGGGCCGGCTTGAAGTATTGCCGTACTCTATTTATGACGCCCAGTTTCTTCGAAGCCAATTTAGCTTTGCCCTCCAGATGGCCACGGAATTGGCAATTGCTCGAGATTTCGATACTAGGCGAGGCTTTAAGGGAAGTGTTCTCGAAGAGCGGTGATACGGCAAATGGGTTTTTTTTAGTGGTAAACGCGCAAACTTGAGTCTTCTGGGGGTTGAATTGGACAAGGTTCAACTTACCCCATTCCGCGACCTTCTCGAGAGAGGACTCTATAGAAGACACAAGATTCTCCCGGCACTGGTCGACTTTTTCCCGAGAGGTACCCGTGACCCGTGTATACGGCATCACCAGTGCTGTCGTCTGCATAGCATGTTGGCGGTGTCCAACATATCATTGATATGCAGAAGAAACAGCGTGGGAGATAGCACACAGCCTTGGGGCACTCCAGCGTTCACGGGCTTGGGATTCGAGCAATAACCGTCGACAACGACCTGTAAGCTGCACCCAGTGAGGAAGCTGGAGGTCCACTTGCATAACCTCTCGGGAAGCCCAAATAATGGAAGTTTTGCGAGGAGCGCCTTGTGCCATACACGATCAAAGGCCTTCGCTATATCCAGGCTAACTGCCAGGCCTTCCCCCTTACTTTCAATAGCCGCCGCCCATCTGTGTTAGGTATACCAGAAGATCGCCAGTCGACCGACCATGGCGAAAGCCTAAGTACTGCCGGTCGTTGATCAACTGGTGACCCTCAAGGTATACCAAGAGCTGGCGGTTAATTATGCTCTCCATGATTTTGGAGAGTAGGGAGGTAATAGCAATAGGCCTGTAGTTTGCCGGATCCGAATTGTCTCATTTTTTTGGGATCGGATGGACAAGGGCTGACTTCCATGACGTCCATCAGGGACTACGCCTTTTGAATAAGAGTGCCGGAATAAACGCGTTAGCACCGGCGTCAACTCAGGGGCACACGTTCTAAGCACGATTGGAGAAATGCCATCCGGCCCGCTCGACTTCCTGACGTCCAACGAAAACAGAGCTCGCCTAACAGTTTTCTGTCGGAACTGTACTTCAGGCATGGAGCTCTGACACCGCGGGATGGTCGGCGGTGTTTTTCCGTTGTCGTCAAGATTCGAGTTGGAGGCAAAAAGAGTGCACAGGAAATCGGCTTTCTCTTTTGCCGTATGGGCCGCTTAAAAAATCTGGAGGCACGGTTATATTTCCTCTTCAGAACTTTGCAGTTCGGATCCTTTGAGCCCAGCGCCGCAACCCAAGTTCGATACGCCTGTTTTTTGCAGTCAGATGCTGCTTTAACTGACGCATCGAACCAGGGCTGTGATCTGCCACCGATCGGTACTACAGAGCTTGGTATAAAAATATCCATGCCCTGCAGTATCACATCGGCTACTGCAACGGCGCAGGCACTAGGATCATCCGAAGGGAAACAAACCCTGCCCCAAGGGTAAGATGCAAAAAAGGAACGCATCCCATCCCAATCTGCTGACTTGTAGTGCCAAACGCGGCGGGTACTGGTGGTCTGCGACGTTGGCGTCGGATAGGCACTACACTCCTGACCAGGCATTGGTCGGACGTTC
Organism: Leptidea sinapis; assembly: GCF_905404315.1. Classification (NCBI taxonomy): domain Eukaryota; kingdom Metazoa; phylum Arthropoda; class Insecta; order Lepidoptera; family Pieridae; genus Leptidea; species Leptidea sinapis. Next base: position 7,438,971 of record NC_066275.1, on the reverse strand, counting down.
CGAGAGGGGCGTCCACAGAGACCTGGTAACCATCGGGATGTGTAGTCAGCAGAAGATCTAATAAGGACGGCAAGTGGCTATCCACATCCGAGAGCCGCGTTGGTGACTCAAACAATTGGGACAGACCATACGCCAATGCAAAATTATGCACAGATCGCCCTGCGTAGTCTGTAGTATGTGATCCAAGCCATTCGGCATTGTGCCCGTTGTAATCACCCAAGACTACGATTTCAGCTTAGGGGATCTGAGCAAATCAAATGCCGCTTGAACGCAGCCCATGAGGTAATCCGTTTCTGCGTTACCACTATGGGACTTGTAGACGCACGCATAGATGCGGACGCGGTCCTCTAAATCTACGCGGAGCCAGAGAGTAGACAGGTCCCTACCCTCAAAATTGCTGAGACGGCGACAGCAGACATCCTCCCTAACGTACACACATACCCCGGCATGAGGCATGAAATTATGCTCAATTTTGTACCCGGGGTACGTTAAATATGACGTATCGCTAGGTCGAGATATCTGCGTCTCCGTAAGGAAACACAAGGCCGGCTGCGCCGTCTCAAGGTGGTAGTGGACGGCGTTTAAATTGGAGTGAATTCCCCTGATGGGTGGTGATTCCCCAGTGGGGTGCCGTGGTGTTGCTGCCCTGTTTGTCCTTAGATATGCGCGGTACTGTGCCCTCCCCAGAATATGGGGCAGCCCGAGTGAGAATGCTCGGGGAGAGATTCATCGACTCTGGTAGAGCCGGTACCCTCCTGGGGTAATATCTTTTTAAGGACCACTCTCATATTTTTGTTGGGGGGTGAGGGGGAGGGGGGATGGCCTCCGGTCCTCGACACTAACATATGCGAAACATAGCGGCACTAGGCCGCTACTTCACGCCGGTATCCTGTGCGAGTGTGTAAGTTACCCGGACGAGTCTGGCCTGATTGTGCTGACGTCATAAGACGACAGCGTAACTTTCCCACTTTCAAAAAGCCCGTAGTCGCCTCTTACCTGGTACTACCCTATTCTTTTTACGCCCCGGGGCAGTACAGCGCAATATTTTGCACAATGCTGCTTTGAAGAGAGGGTTGCTTATGGCGATGGCTCATGGACTGTCTGGGGCGGTATATCTGCGAACGGCAAAACTCAAGTTGAGGTTGTTACGGGACCACGGCTGCCAACATTAAATGCTGAAAGGTACATTCGTGAGTGCTTAGAACCTCACGTGATTCCATACGCGGACAATGTGGGCCCAAATTTTCTTTTTATGCATGATAATGCAAGAGCCCATACGGTCGGCATTGTCAGGGAATATCTAAGGGATGTGAACATCACAATTATGGACTGTCCAGCCAGTAGCCCAGACATGAACCCGATGGAGCACAGGTGGGACGAGCTAAAAAGACGTGTTAGGGCTCCTCAGCCAGTTGCCCAGACGATGCAGGAGTTGAAAATTGCCATAGAAGAGGAATGAGATGATCCCTCAAACTATCATAGAACATTAGAGCGGTTGATAAACTCTATGCCTAATCGTATGAGAGCTGTCGCTCATGGAGGCAACAAGCGTTATTAAATTAAACCTAACATAAAACATGTTTTTATTCAAAAATCATCTGCCTTCATCAAGGCGCATTCCCGACATGTTAGCTACATGTACACCCCACAAACTCTGTATTTCCCAAACAATTCGCTTAAAAGCGCCTCCACAGTAAAACACTCAGTTTGTGCTACTGTTAGTCTATTATTCCTAGGGTATAGGGGTTATTCCTAATGTAGCAGACATTGTGACCATGAGTATAATTACTCTAGCCAAAAAATTTGTTACCCTGTTGCTATTTTAATTTAAAAATGAATGATCTGACTGTGATCACAAATAAAGTTGAGCAAATAGCCGTCTCAAATTGCTATACTTGTTCCCCAGAAGCAAGTGATAAGTATTTTAATTGTTCTCTCCATAATATTAAAATACTACACACTAATATTCGTAGCCTTATGAGCAATTTTTATAAACTAGTGGTATTTTTGAGTAGAATTGACTGAGTGCTGGCTGAGTAAATTCCCAAATACTCCCTTACTAACTGGCTACTCCTCGCACATTTCGTCGTATAAAACACAAAATGAGGACGTGGTTGTCTATCTAAGAGATTTCTCTGATACCATTGTCGAAATACATTTATTAAATGAGGCAAATGCTCTTCTACTTAAATTCTCAAATAAAGCTGCCCTCATCGCAATTTATCGTCCTGCTTCTTACAGAGATTTGACTATTTTCTTCGCAGCCTGGACAGTTTACTCAGTAGCTTAACTCAATTTAAAACCGTAGCCATCATTGGTGACATTAATCTAAACATTATTCCTGGGAACACCGACCCAAATGCTGATGAATACCTCAATCTTACAGCTTTGCATGCTATGTTACCGGCGTACACTCTACCTACTGGACTCTCAAACTGCATTGACCATGTGATACTCCGGACTCAAAGCTCTGCTACTACTCTTATAATTGATTCTCCCATCACTGACCATTCTCCTATTAACCTTTTGCAACGTCAACGTAATAACCAAAACCCTCCACTCCACCAAAGTAAAAATTGATTTGCCTCAGATTGTGGAACAAATTGACAGCACAGATTTTTCCTCAATCTTTCAGTGTCATAACCCGAATGAGGCTGCCGAATCTCTTGTTTCCATCATGTCCTCAGTCATCAAATCGCACTCACATAATCCTCAAATTCCCAGTAGAAAGCGCATCATTAAGCCATGGATTTCTCCTGGCCTGCTGAGGTGCATACGTCACAGGGATAAGTTGCACCGGAACTTTATAAAAAACCCTGAAGATGAGACACACAAACTAATCTTCTGTCGCTATCGAACCTTCTGTAACAATCTCTTAAAAAGTGAAGCGTCAATATGAAAGTTCCGAATTCGAACAGGCTAGAAACAGTCGAAAAGCTACATGAAAACTCATCAAACGGGTAGCAAGCTTAAGCAAAAGCAGAGATACGGCCTCTGACCTTCTAAACTCTAGTGCTGAACCGTCGCAGGCTGTAAATAATATCAACACTTACTTTGCGAATGTGGGTGGACTTTTGGCGGCTAATATCAAACAGTCTGTTATTTATATATATCTCCGAGAATCGGTTTGAATTTGAGATAATGGGCACATCCACGTCATCCGCACCTCAATCAATGGCTCTTCACAGCGTGGATAGTGCTGAGCTGGAAAACATCATCCTTAGCCTTAAAGAAAATTGTGCAGTTGGATTTGACGGTATATCCCCCGCAGTAGTGAAGGCGACTCGGCAAACTCTTATTCCTATTCTAGTTTTCATCTTTATTTATTCCTGATGTTTTAAAAACTGCAGCTATCCACCCTATCTATAAGTCGGGAAACAATGACAAAGTCGCTAATTACAGACCCATTTCAGTGTTGAGTACCCTCTCAAAGATATTCGAAAAAGTGATAAACCATAGACTCACCAAATACCTAAATAAATTTCAGCTTCTTTCTAATAATCAGTATGGATTTAGAAGTGGAAAATCCACCGAAGATGCTGTACTGGAACTTTCTAATACGGTTATTAGCCACTGGGAACATAAATACAAAACACTAGGCATATTTTTAGACCTATCCAAAGCCTTCGACACTATTTCGATTGGTATTCGTGGAACGGCCCACAGTCTCTTTAGGAGTTATCTTACAGGTAGTAAACAAATAACAAAGCTTGAAAGTTACCGGAGCAACCAGGAGACTCTCACTTTTAGTGTCCCCCAGGGCAGTGTCTTGGGTCCCCCACTTTTTCTTATATACATGAATGAGCTGTGTCAGTTATCCTTACCCAACTGCAAAATTATAGCTTATACCGATGACACAGCTCTAATTGTTCATGGTAGGGACTGGACTGATACTTGCCTCAACTATGAGTATGCCTTGACCACAGTTATGAGGTGGCTGACCAAAAATCTCCTTACTCTAAACGTCAATAAAACCAAATTTATGACTTTTTCTAATACAAAATCTAGTCAGCCTTCTACACCGATTGAAATTCGTGCGCACACCTGTCCAAATCGACCCGGAAACTGTGGTTGTCAACAAATAGAAAACACTGCTACTATTAAATATCTTGGAGTTACTCTTGATAGCAATCTGAAATGGAAGCAACATCTTGATTTAACTGTAGCTCGTGTAAGAAAACTAATATATATATTTAAAAAGCTCAGAGCCGCAGCCGATTTGAGCTGCTTAATAACTGTGTACTTTGCGCTTGCCCAGTCTGTTCTGGGGTATTGCCTTACGGTATGGGGTGGTGCCGGTAAAACAGCCATGCTAAGGGTCGAGCGTGCGCAGAGAGCAGTCCTGAAAGTGCTGGCAAGGAAACCAATCCGACAACCGATCTGTATACCCTTTGCCAGGTCCTCTCAGTTAGACAGCTATTTATATTTTAAACTGCTCCTCGCAAACACTCCGAAATTACCTTTGACCCTAAATGCTGTACCACACGCCGCTCAAATAGGGTATGTTGATTCACGTAGAAGCATAGCTGCAAGTCGCTATTACAAACACATAAGCTCTAAAATTTATAACAAAAGCTTAAACATCTACCCACTGACCAAGAGGAAATGTAAAGCGAAACTTGACTCCTGGTTATTTCAAATCACATGTACTGTACTATTTTTTAATGTCTTGTTATCAATTACCGTACTCTGTTTACTATTTAGATCTTTGTGCATGAAACATCATTCGTTATTGTATTCGGAGAAGGGCGTTGTTAGCTGCGCTGCAGTTTATACTTTTTCAGCTATCATCGTTATTACTTGTTTGTATTATCTTTGTTAAATTGTTCCAAATAAAAGTTTTATTTATTTATTTTTTTATGTCGTGTGGTATTATGAATTCAAATTTAAAACAATACGATCGAAAAAGATGGTAAAATGTATCAGGTTTATAACTGCATCAATTTTTTTTTTCAATCTAGCAATCATATTTAGGTAGGGGCCATCGAAACCTAAACTCTAAGCTGGGCCAATAGATGTGTCCAGAAGTGTATTGCATACCTTAGGCATTGCATAGAATACCAGAGTATACACATTAGCGGTAACTTAAAAACCAGGCATGTTCGCTATCACAACAATTGCGATAGTCCACCGCAGTCATCTATATATTTTATGATCAGAGGTTTGAGTTACGAATTAAGGGCATAAAACTTTTCTTTATTTTCATGTATCACTGATTTAAAAAAAAATATAGTTCAATAATTATTTTGGCATATTTCACTTTCAGGCAAACGCCTTATTCCATAACAAACCTTTGTTGATACTGTGTACGTTGTACCTACTTACCTAGATTAGTATTGTTACTAGCCTAGCCATTTATATTTTTATAACTTAAAAACTGTTAATATTAAACGCCATTGTAAAGAAACCATGACAAGACAAGATATTATACATTAGGCAAGTTATTACCTAGTGTTTGCTATAGGCAAAGTGGGCATGGAGTTGGTCGTCTAAATAACCTTTTAAAAGCTCGGTATCACATATTTGTTCCTACATCGATAGATATCTACTATTTAATAAATAAATATTTTTTTAAGAACGTTGTTTTATTACGCCAACGATGAATAGCTTCATACGTGCGTACATAAGTACACACACATTTTTTTAAATAAAAAAATGTTAGTTCCAAATCCAGTTAATAATGATTATGAGAAACAAAACGTTCTCACTTAATGTCGCTGCAGAGTAATCTCAGTCTCACGGAAGTACTGAGAACAGAGCAGTTTCATTTCACTTTCACTTCTCGACTCATCAAAGTTCCTACGTTGAAATACCCTTTCATACAGTAGATGTATAAATCAAGAAACTGGTTAAGTGCGAGTTTGCTGAATAGTTTTATAAATTATTCTTAGTTTTATATATCAATTTTCGTTTATGTTATGTTACGTTTATTATGATTAAAGTAGGGTTTTCATGATACCTCTACTATAATATGTAGATGAACATTGTTTTGTTATTCGGTAGATTTATCGTGACGGGCGTCGTAATGCTCGCTTAAATGCCACTGCTTGTGGCGGTGACGTGGGGCGGGTCGTTTCCTTCCCTAAAGTATGATCGAGGGAGGCGATGGCTTGTCATGTCATGCTCGTGAACGGGCACTACTTGTGGTGGCTGGATGATCTTGTTACCGGGAGTCTGCTTCATGTTTTTTTTTATTTCCTTTATTTAATTATCTTAAAATTAAAGTTATTGTATTTTTATTTAATAAAATGCTCGCATAATGCCTGTATTTATGTACGGTTTGTGTTGATTGATGCATCTCCTGAACTCAATAACTCTTGTGTTTATAATTATTAATTTACTTTTTTTTACTTAATCGTGTAAGCCTTCTAGTTTTTTGACGTGATTCAAATGAATTGTAAATTGCATTAAAAATAAGAACTTGTAACAACTAATCTGTTTTGAAAAGAGCAACCCTAGAGTTTCTTGCTCATTCTTCTCTGAGGAAATCTGCCTTCCGAATGAGCTTTTTCGAAAAAAATTACATATATTTCAAAAGTAATACAATTACCCATGATATTAAAATGTATTTGATTTGATTTATCAAAGTAAAGAACATATTAATAGTTATCTAGTAACTTTCAAAAACTAGCTAATTGCAGTTGGCTTGCAGTTTGAACTCTCGGCATTATCGATACAAGTACATAATTAAAAGGTCTGAAAGCATCTCGCACTTGGTTGCACTCGTTCCTATTGTCTTATCGCGCCTTTTTTTTGGGTTTGGTTTGGTTCAACAAACAGACTCCTGAAGAAATGACAATTCCGCAGCATCGGACGTCGCTTTTTAATACATTTGCAAAAAATATATTCATCACAATCGATATTTATTTATTTTCATGTAATCTACAGCGTCACAATTTATATAAAATATAATTACATTATAATGTAGAAAAATAAGCCAAAACTGATTACAGTATATAGGCCTTTAAGAAGTAACATTTTATGATTTAAACAAGCCAGAATAAGATAACAAAATATTTACAATTACTATAATAAGCTACTTAGAAAATAAGCTTTACAAAATAAGGTTACGGAGTGTGTGTGCGTGTATGTAAATTGTAAGGTTGTGTGTAGTGTATTTGCGGGTGTATGTAGTATGTGTGTGTGTTTGTGTATGTTTGGATAGTCATATTATATTAGGACTTACTTATTAGAATACCAATAATAAAAAAAAAAATGATATTGCGTGAGTAAGTAGGATTTTGTACCTCAAAAGGAAAAAAACGGAACCCTGATAACCACTTTGTTGTCCGTCCGTCTTTTTTGAAATAAAAAGGTACAAGACGAGCAGGACGTTCAGCTGATGGTAGGTAATTGATACGCCCTGCCCATGACAATGCAGTGCCGCACAGGATTCTTGAAAAATCCAAAAATTCTGAGTGGCACTACCTTGAGACACATATATTAAGTCTCATTTGCCCAGTAATTTCACTAGCTACGGCGCCCTTCAGACTGAAACAAAATAATGCTCACATATTACTGCTTCAGGGCAGAAATAGGCGCCGTTGTGGTACCTATAATCTAGCCGGCATCCTGTGCAGATAAGCCTCCCACTGGTGCCCTTAGTCACCTCCTACGACACTCTTAAGCCTGGGACTTCCCTATCTTTATGCCCCGGGGAAGCACAGGGCAATGTCTTTCTGCGGAACGTTGAGGTATCAGTTAAAATTAAAATGATATACTCAGACTTGCTGCAGATCTGAAAAAATCAAACCGCTAAGGTTTCGTAAAAAAAGATTCTTACGGTCGTTTATGCCACAAAAACGCATAATTCGACACTCAAGGGAATCAAAATTTATACGGTATTTTCCGTTGACCTAGAAATATGAAATTTGGTTAATACTTGTAGCGTAAACTACAAGTATAAGGATAAAACTGAAAACGACTCATACATTTGTAATGAAATCATAAAAATAATTCAACAATTCGGAAACGTTAATTATTGTTTCTACCTTTTACTTACGTATTATTTAACTTTTTTATAATCTATATTTTTGAGTATAGTATATATTATGTATGTGTATATTTTTGACACTTCTTACCCTTTTAATGTACTGTCTTTCTCTTCTCTCTCGTCTTTTTTTGTATTACAAATGGTTGCCTGGAAGAGATCAGTATACCTATAGTGATAAGGCCGCCATTTGTATGTTATCATGTAATTATGTATGTTAGTATTTAAGATATATTTTGTCAAAGTGGTGTCAAAAATGTGTAATAAATAAATAAATAATTTTACGAAATCCACGGTGTGGAGTCTGACTTGCAATCGTCTGGTTTTCTTTATAGGAAGTACGGGAAGTGTTCCGAAGAGCTATTTTACTTGAGTCCTACCGTCAAATTCCACATTTGCAAAACACATCACAACTATCAATATCATTCCCACCATCAGGAAGTGTGGCGTTCCTCTACAGTGCGGTTTTCGAGGAATTTCTTCCACGTGCAACCAAGCTGCTGAATGAGCGAGTTTCCGACATGAATAACTTAAAAAGCGTATACAATGAGCCGAACGCTCGTTTGATATCCTCTTAAAAAAGACTAAAAGAAGCTTTTGAAAATGGGCCTATACTAACAAATAAACCAATAGGGCTATTTTCTCATAACAACCTTGCTATATATAAGAAGAAAAATAAAAGCAGTAAGTATTTATTTTGTCCCAATTACGTCATATTCAAGTTTTAAATTAATATTCAATATTCTCAAAAACCATGCCATATCATGTCAACATATGAAATGTTTACGCAATACTTATGTAATGCATGTTGTAACGTGATTCGTGGATGACGGGGGTGGGGCTGCACGTTCTACCTCCACATCAAGTTTTGGTACGAAGAGAAAGTCCCCGAAGTGGTGGCTGAAGACCTCAGCGCGTAGCGGATTCCGCGCCCGCGGCCGTCGCCGTTAGTCGGCAAGGCGACGTTTGCGAAATAATGCCATTGAAACGAGATCGAACCACTCAGTGACCAAGGGGAGATGTCGCACAAATAGTGCCGAAATAATCACGCTCGAGAACGGAACATCAACAATGTGCCAATGGAGAGCAGTGGCCTTAATTTGTGTGTTACTGTTGTGTTTTGTCAGCGCGAGGAAATTAAGTCCGCTTAACACCTCCCCCGAAAATAACGTGAGTAAATTATTTGGAAAATAGCATTTTATTATGTTATCGGTCATTCGCGCGTGCAACGACTCCAATTCACTTTTACTTTCCACGGAGCGCATTCACTTCTCTACTATATGCTGTATGTTAATTGCTCACAACGTCGTTTTAATACTCAGATAAGATTTATCGCCGCTACCGTTCGTTGGAGTATCTATTACATCTTATGATTTACAACAAAACATTTTTTTCTTCGAGTATGTCAATATTCAGGAAGTAAGTAGTTTTGTATTTATGGTTATGTTATTTAAACTGTTGATATACCTGGGCTGTATCATACCGTCCATATATCTATTTAATGGTGTAATACTATATCTACATAAGTGGTACCATTAATTATTATTTGCTGTCTAAGAATCTAACTAACAATATTTAAATTATTAACAGAACCACAAATAAAACCTTCTGTTTAAGACTTATTAAATACTTCGCTTAAGTAAACACTGGGGTCTGGGAACATACCATTTTCAAATAATCACTTAAAGATGATTATGTACCTATGAGGAAGTTATTTTACCTTTTTGGTTTGTATTTTATGAATCCTCATAACCGTTTATCTTACATTTGCTATTCTCAAAAAAAAAAAAACATTGTTGTTGATTATTTTATCTCTCACATAATGTATCATCACACAATCGTAAAACGCAAATACCAAATCAAGACGATTGTAAATCTATCATTATGAAAATTGAGCATTAGCATTTAATTTATTATTACAAGTATTTGAAACCAATAGAAATCATAATCAAATGAATATAGTGAATTTGTGGAAAGCTTCCGTAAAAACATAAATGGTGTCAGGTTTCTACGCTTATGTAAGCAAAAAGTTATGTAACAAATGTTTTATGATAATATGTGAAAAAATATTGCCCTAAATACGTGCATTATAATACTCCAATCGGACTTCCGGAAGAAATAGATTATCTATAATATTATGATAATTATGTAAATACAAGGAATATTTAGAAATAATTTCTTTTAAAATAAGCACGCCATTTCTTGAGTTAGTTTAATTACTATTATTGCATATAATCATATTATATACACTACTAGCGGCCCACTCCGGCTTCGCACGGGTATAAAATAGATAATAAACGCGTCCGATCCCTGCTAACTTCAAAGTGCTATAGGGAGAACCGCGGCCTCCGACGCGCTATTCAAAGGCACGCTCCCGCCGACCCGGCCGGCCGGAACCGCCGCAAATGCTACGTCCCGCAATTTTTAAATCTGTAATATCTTCGAAAATATTCATTTAAATCATATGCTGTAAAGGGCCATATAGATCTATATTAAATCAACAATGTATTTAAGGTATTTAATTACATAAGGATTAATGCTGTACTGGTTAAAATCGCTACGAAAATAGCCATTATTTGTCGTAAAAAGTAAATGACAAAAAAATGTTATTGTGGGATATCCATAAGAGATAGACATATACAATAGCGGAGTGTTCTGTAGACCTTTTCAATGTGTACAATACTTAGTACATTATTTTGATAAATCTCGTAGGGTTCAGCCTGCGTTTGCAATGTATGCGGAAAAAATGTAATCATGTACGACATCACATTAGAAACCTCAAAAATAACAGTATTTTTCCAATATTTAATGGGTGTTATTATACATATAAACCTTCCTCTTCAATCTATATATTACAAAAAACCGCATCAAAATCCGTTGCGTAGTTTTAAAGATTTATGCATACATAGGGATATAGGGACAGAGAAACCTACTTTGTTTTATACTATGTAGTGATGATGTATAGAACGTCGTTGATATAGACACATAAATTCTTATAACTGACAACTTTAAAATAATCGGTCGTAAGAGTGACGTGAAGCAAAATTGATATTTGAGGTATTTTTTTAAATATCCAATCGCGTGATCCATCTATGGACGAAAATCGTTTCTGGTCGTACTCTGGTTGGTCGTAGGTATATTAGGCAAATGTGTAAATGCAGATGTATGTACTGTGATTAGTGCCACTAGCTGAACGCGGCAATAACTGCTGTAGCTTCTTATAGTATAAGGAAATGATGAACACTAAAAAGTAAATCAAATAATGGAATTCAAAAATGAAGTTGATTACGAAAATTACTGCATAGAATCGGCATTATTGAAAAAATTGTTTTGGCATTTGTCAAATATTGATATTAATTAAGCATAGTTTGGGCTTAAACACTTAACATAATGACATAGTCTGAATGATCATCGAAACAATTAAGGTGCAAGGCCATTGGTATTTGTATATGTGTGTCAAAATATATCTGATAGAATGCGTTAAGAAGTCTGCACGTTTCGTAAATTAATAAAATAACAACTATGACTAGAACAACCGAAAAGAAGCAGTACCGGAAATTCATATAAGATGATTTTTTTTCCCGAAGAAGATAATAAATTGTTGAACTGAAGATTTACAGTTATTAAACATTAGTGCTATCTTTCACGAGTCGGTTAAGCTTAGATTACTACCATACAAACCCACGCCTAAATCGGTGAAGGAATACAAGAAACAATTATTCGTAGAGCAATCGGAAAGTGCCTTAATTGCATTTCCTATTAATTCTACACAATTATCTTCTGTTCCAATTAAGGCGATGTAAGCAAGGCTATCGTTTCGTTATGCTATCTTCACCTTGTTCTACATGAAACGAGATCGAGTTCTTCAACATTAACATTTTGGATATATAACCTTTAGATATCTAGACCGTTTTCTTTATTATATTTGTTAACAGTTTCTTGGTTTTAATCGTTAATTTTATTTGCAAAAACTACCAATTTTACAAATGCTATATCAAGTTTATTTTTTTTTCTCTTCGACTACTCAACATATCACTATCTGTATTTGCGCAGAAATTGGGAATTTATCAAGTAATATTTATGAATGTCCAAGGGAGCGTGATGCTAATTTGGGATTTATTATGGTGTCGGAAAGATTGTCACATATGGAGTGTTGTTCTCATCTCTTGTTTGGTGCACCCTCGTATATGCTCGAACCATTTAACCGCGTGTTACGTTAAGTCGAATTAGTAAGATAACTCTTTGTACGGCTTGATCGCTTAGATAGAGACGTCGTTCCATTTATACAGTCTTTTGTAGCAAGCATTTATCACTGAGAGTTTTCCAAAGTTTTATTTGGACTTATATCTCCTATAAAATTCCACCATTGCCATAAGCTATAAACTTAACATCATCATCACGATCGGGATGAGTGGTGTTCACGTACAATGCGCTTTTCAAGAAACTTATTTCCACGTTCAACTAAATAGTAGAACAAACCATATTCCTGGTCGACAATATAAACTCTAACGGCCTTACAAATAAAATTGGCATAAAGTTATAACTAAGCATAAACCAAGGATATGTAAAATATTTACAAATAGACATTTTGCTTACGAATGCTTTGTTCGGTCTTATAACGGTTCCGAATGTCAAGCAGACTTGCAAATAAACGCGGGAAACGTTATCCGTCTAAATAAACCAATCATAAGTAAAATGTATTTTTATTAACATTTTGCATAAGAAGGTATTAAATACAACTAATGAAAATATTATTATAGCGCATAATTTAGTTTAATAACGTTTATTTAAATGTCATTAAATAGTTTCTATACCATTCGATTTCATTCTACAAAATTTAATTCTCGTCCATTGGTTGAGGTTCAGTAGTCATATTAGTTCTTGAGGCTACCTTAAGTAACTGAAGTATGATACAAATGGTATAGATATACTAGATACAATACAATGGTATGGATATAATAGATTACAACTAGATAGTTGACCATCTAACGCGAACGTCAGGGTGTCGAATTTTGGTGTTGGTGTGCGCGCGAAAATTCTCTCTGTTTATTTTTAACTCGTCATTGGAAGTTTAACTTCAATAAAAAGAACTTAAAGAGCTAAGTTGCGTCGCATTGTTATGAGAAGGTTACTCGTATAAGTTAACAGCATCACGGAGCGGAGCCACACTCCGGATTTAACTCATTCCGAAACCCTAATTCAAGCCTTCAACAAAAAGGCTGTGCATGAGGCACTAGGGTTAAGTATGGAAAACTTACGCATTATAACCAGGACACTGACGGGCCACTGCAGATTAAACAAACACCTCTCAATCCTAGGCCTCACAGATTATAGAGCGTGTAGATTCTTTAATAATGCAGATGAAACCCCGTTACACATCCTCTCTCAATGTAGTCCTATAATATATAAAAATAGCATCCCTTTGGTAAGTCCAATTCTTTAACTACTTGAGATATCTAAACAATTTATGTTTTTAAAGTGATAACCCTCACTTCTAGGATTTATACACAAATAAAATTTGTAAAACAAATTTATATAAACGATGCGGGACTCGAACCCACGACCTCTGGCGTTCCGTGCCAGTGCTCTAATCAACTGAGCTAACCGTTCGAGTGACGTATCGTCATAAAATCTTGTATGCATTGTTGAACTCTCCGGTTGTGGCTTCATCTACAAGATCTACTCTACAGTTGATAACCTGCTCAACCCCAATATTTGCATATTACTTGAGATATGCCAGCTCACTGCAATGGATATTACAAGATTCGTGATAAGAATCAATCTTAGCAGTGAGCGTATAGTACAAGTGTATATCACAATAGATCACATTGGTCGCAGTGAAACAGGGCTGCACTGAACTGTACTAAAGCCGCTAAAACCATAACCATAACAGCATCACAGCCGACTGTCAGCACGGTCGGATTCACTTTCTTTCCTAAGATTAACAGCTCCGGATAACAAAAACAAAAGTATAACGGCAATTACTTCGTGAAAGGCGTGATTACGTTTTGGAAAGTGGATTACTTACTGACCTTACGAATTGTAAAACGTTATTGGTTGGTGGGAATAAAAAAACGAATGAAATGGAGCGTGAATTTGTTTGTAGAAAGTTATTAAGTAAGTAATAGTTAGACATGCGGCGGATATGAATTCATTCAAACTATCTGATTTAGTATAGTAGTAGTTTTTATTCGAATTCAGTATTTGAACAATTTTTTTTGTTTAAATACTGTTAAAGGATTAAAACCGCGTGTAATTGTAACGGTTTTACATTAGATGTTTGCGTAAAAGTTAAATTTTTATTTAGTTAACCCGACGTTTCAAGACCTTTAATGCTTTAACTGTGTTTTATTTAAATGTGAAACACTCGCGTTAATCAAAGAAAGTACTAAATGTTTTTGTGTTTTTTTTTTATTATTTTTTCATGAAATGAATGAAATGAATTTTTCAAGACAGTCGATTCTTGATAGTATGTCCTCACCGCAGCCCTATCTGTAATGACAATTCCATTTTGGGATGTACAATGAGCTATTTAATGTAGGTAAATTTAAACTTGAATTCATCAAGTCATTGTGTTGCATAATATAAGAGTGACCCAGCTGTTGAGATACTTGTTTGTGTAATGGCATGATCTTGATCGTGAATAAGCTAGAACTCGAGGTCCAATCAACATTGTGTACAAGGGCAGGTCAACGAAATATTAGCCGCTCTATTTATACACGTAAAGGTAACACTTAAAACAAGACGATTCAGAATTTTCTATTTTCAGAATGAAGAATTTATCAACACCAGTTGTTTGTAGGTAATATGTTATGAGTAGAAGGTTAGCTTAACCCGGGTATAATTAGTATTACCCAAGACTTTTGGGTAAAGTCCGAATATTAAAGTAACATTAACTTGTATCTAGGTGTACCCAACACTGACTGGGAAATGTTTTCAGACTTTACCCAAAGCGCCTGTGTAGTACTAGTTGTACCCGGGTAAACCTAAATTTACTAAACCTCCTAGCATTACCCGTAACAGATACATTGCTTACTTAGGAGAGCAAGTTAACGATTCCTATCGAGTATGCAATCTGTCGGCTATATTTGAAGTCGAGGACCTAAATACACCTCAGTAGTGTGGAGTCGTAGTTTTCTTATGGAAGGCAAACGAACACCACGGTCTATAGTCTCTTATAACACTATAATTTTATTATTATTAGGTTTGAAATGTATATCTAAGTATTTTAGTATAGCGAATATTACCTTTTTTACATTTATTTATTTCATGAAATCTACAGCACATTGCATCGCTGATAGGCTAGATAATATAATACAGAACATGCTTACAATTTGACCATTTTGCTAAAGGCAAAATTACAAAACATCTTATATTTATAACCTACTTAATGATATCAAAATAAAATACTTAATAATATCAAAATAACTACTTGAGAATTGTAAAGTAATTCCAAAATAAGACAAAGTCCGTACTCCAATTTTATAAGTTTGAATACATAATGCAGAAATGCATAAGGGTAAGAGCACCTAATAATTACAAGCCAACAACACCATGGTGCCTTATCCTGCAAATAAATATGGGATGGACGGTTGGATAGTGGAGCGTTATAGCCTAAACACATAGTCGGATTAAGTACGGCCGGACTATCGGACGGTCAGGTGGGCGCCTTGCACCAACTGGTCCGGTATCGTACTCGGTACGGTCCGGGCCGATGCGACATACCATTTAATATGGTCCGCTACGAGACCGCGTCCGATAGTTCGGCCGTACCAAAGTCCATCATGTGTTTAGGCTTTATAGCCTTAGTTAACAATAATGTAGGTTAAAGAGTGGGTGGAATAGTAATATATATGACAACCTTAACCTATTAGTTATATAACGTGTTATGTAACACAATATGTTGTTGTTATTTGTCACTGAAGCTGTCGTTACGTGCGCTGTAGGTAGGTACTTTTCTAAGTATGGAAAGAGTGTTATCAAATATATGATGTAAGTTATTTAAATACTACATAAAAACTAGCTGACGTAGCAAACGTCGTATTGCCATATAACATATTTAAAAAAATCAATTATTAAAATTTTTATGCAACCGATTCTCAGACCTACTAAATATATCGTACTAAAATTATTGTATTCGATTGCTATCTTGCAACCCTATATCGGTTTGGTGGATGGAACAGAATAATATAAAAATCGTGATACAAAAATAGTTGTAGATCGTAAAAGGGGGAAAATTTTAAAATATTTATATATATATATATATTTAATATTTTTCAATGTTGAATCATAATGACAAAAAAAAATTGACACGAGAATTTTATATATAAGATATAATATGATAGAACTAAGAGTATATTTCTACGTATCCGAAACTATGCAACAAAAATTACCATAACAAGGAAGTTTAGAAATATAATTATTGTAATTTGTAAACACAGCGCACTTGTCTCCACACTTCAATTATATTTTAAAACGATGTTACTTAAAAACAAAATATTTTTGGATTTAACACTAGCATCAGTGCTTGTTTAAATATAAAAATTACAGCATTTGACAGGGACTTAACTAATAATATAAGTTGATTAGTTCGTATTTTTTTTGTACCATACTGATCTTCCTATTGTGATACTAATTGCTTACACTTGTGCCAAGGAACAGAGTCAGTCACTGTAATAATATATTTATTCGCCAAGGTTTTAAAATTACAATTAGAATTTTTTTTTACATGGGCAACAGCTACCACGTAACAACTTACCACCAGATGGTGCACATCAACAGGTTTTATATAGTAGTTAGAAAACGAAATTTATAAAAACTGGTTCTTTTTACATATTGGTTTGAAGTTAGTCCCAGTGCTAGTTTTAGTACCTACCCAATTACAGCAGTTCCCCTATCTCGTAACAAAACGAGAATAGGATCGAAGTAAACTTAAGTCAAAAAGTTAAATTTCGTATTCTTGTAACACAAATTGACGGTTCAGTTCCGATGAAGTTGTGTTCCGAATTAGGGAAATTGTATGATGCGTATTTTCGTGACAAGATCTAACGACAATTGTTGGGAGGCGTTTGATTGAGTTGACAACTTAAAACATCATTTATTAGAACATAGATAACCTTAACCTTAACTTAAGATAACCTTAAAAAATATTGGGCAACTAATATTGTTCTACCAGTGGGACAATCTTCGCGCGGGCTTGTCGTTCAAATGTGGTTCACGCGCGGCTCCGATTCAATTAACTTTCTTGAGAAATCATAAGAGAATACGAATCTTGAGCAGAACGTGGTTAGTATCGGAACTTAACGTCAACGATTTTGAAATAACCTCGCAAAAAGTAGGCGAAGGTCGTGAAAGGAAACAAACAGGAAATACACGAAAAATTGACAATATTTCCAGGATGAAGTGAAGTGATGAGGGCGGTCACTCCATTCCCAATCTGTGGTATCATTAAGAAAGTCATTTGTGTTATAATAACCTTTACCACACAAATATTTTTTAACAACTCATTTGAATTTCGTAATACATTTGTTTAGAACATTTTCTGGGATCTTGATGTAAAACTGTCTCTTATGTGCATATGTACATGCAAAAAATGATAAAGAATATATTATTGAGTAGCAACAGTTAAGATGTTTATTTCTTTAAATTTTGCTCTCAATTATTCGTTAGGACCTATAGGTTATAAATGGTGCGAATAGCCGCCTCCTGCAGCACAAAGATGGTATTGATATCGGCAGCATAATCTAAAGTAAACAAGTCCGCTGTATCTAAGTCAGTTATTGTGTAATATTTTTCACCGCTTTATACAAATTCGACAGGTTAAAAATATGAGATCGAATTTGCGCATTTACTGTTACTGTGTGTTAGTCCATCTACTTTTTGGGATTTTGTTTTAATTAGTGAGGTGGTTGTAACCACCTAAATTATATCTGGAACGAAAAATATTGGAAGATTCAGTCCCTGGCAACACTCAAAGTCGAAAAGTACAACATTATATTAAAGTATTATAAAACACCTTAGGTATACAGCTTTATTTAGAGTTATTCAGGACTTAACAAATTTTCTTGTTCCTCATCAAGTTTTTCAATTTGCCTAATAAATGCCACTTATATTTTTTACAATTATGACATCAGCTATCCATTAATAAGCCTTATACTAAGCCTCATACCGTCTTAAATATTGTACATTTCAAATAGTGCAATGTTTATGGTAATTACTCAGTCAAGTAAGAGCTATTTTGAAGTTCTCGTAACAAAAAGATAAACACAGTATCAAGTGAAGCAGACAAAACAATTATAATACGGATAATAGACGACCGGAACACGAGTGTTAATATTGTGAAAGTAACATTGACATTAGTGGCCAATTAACTTTAGTCCGTTGTGCAACAGAGACGATCGCGTGTGATACCAACCTGCGATACGACTGCGAAAGTAAACTTCATAGTTATGTGATCCACACAGCACTTATGTAAGCCACAACTTCCGAAAGAACATCGATTTACAGTTTCGTAATAATATTATGTGGTACACTTTCGTGTTTCTTGTTTTTGTTGGATATTCATTCGTAGGAAGTAAAGTAGATGATTAATAATTAATTGCTTAGTAAAATAATAACTAACCAGGAATAATATCTAAGAAATTTTATTAAAGCTAGTTGGCTTGTTGTTGCCAATATGAAATTTCGTACATCATGAAATTGTGAAATCTATGACTAATAAATTTAAAAACTCAGTGGCGTGCATTCCATATAGGTAATTAGGCAATTCCTACCTTAATAAGAACATAAATTAATAAATACTAAAGTATTAAAGTTAATTTATTTTGTTATTCTATAACCAAACTTCTATTGAACACCCACCTAGTAAGTTTTACCTTACACTAAATACCTATTAAAAACCTTTACCTCGCGAATCAACGTCAACCTCTTCAACGTTATGTGTGCAATACTAAATTTCTAACCTCCTGTACATGAGGCATCTTCAGGACCTTTTGACTCGCTAAACGCTGAAACGAGAGTAAACTATTAAGAATGTTTATCATCAGGTGACCTGCTTAGTTGTTTGTCCTCGTATTCCATAAGACAACGCTCACGAAACAATGAATGTAACCTATATCTATACTAATCCAAATTAACTATTATTATTTTCAGTCAATATCCGGAAACAGAACGCAGAGATTCCTATTCGATGCAATATTCGGGCTAGAAGTTCCTATTCTGGACGAGCAGAGCGTCGAAGATGACGAGGAGGATGTCCCCCAGGTCAGGAACTGTTCATGTGGTACGTGTACTAGTTACGGCTACAATATTTCATTGAATGATTCAAACAGCAGGTCAAAAGGTAGACGATCTTAAAGCCGAGATTTTTAAAATGGATACTTTAATCCTGCGATACAATATCGAAATCGAACATAATGATAGTAAGATTAAAGATAGTAGGGATTTTTAATGACGATCTTATTTTATGCTTGTAATTTGTCTGAAGGCGAGCATAAAATCTAAGACACTATAATTTATCAATGATGACTATTATACCTACAGAGTGAGTTCCAAAAACATTTTTTATGTTTTCGTATTATAAAACCAAATAGAGTTTTGTCATTTTGAATTTAGCCCGAAAGAGCGCTAACCTTGCCGAGTTTAACATCGGCGATCAACCGCAAGGCGATAACTGATGAGTTGAGTGATGTTTGGTATGAGGATTCCAGTGTCTGTGTTTTGTGAGAACACGTTCTCCGTTTAAAACTTTTGCCATTAGCGGATAATTTGATAGCTGATGCCAAAACAGTGATGTATGAACTTTGACCTAACGGTCATGAGGTCAGTGTCTGTGTGTGTGTGTTTTTAAATAACGTTCATTCTTTTGAAACTTTTCACCGTTAGCGGAGGATTTGTCAGCTCTGATGCCAAAAGAGTGATGTTTGAATTTTGACCCAACGGCGAGGAGGTCAGTTAGTGTGTTGTATTTACATAACGATCTTCTTTTTGAAACTTTTCGCCATTTGCGAAGGATTTGATAGCTCAGATCCCAAAAGCTGAAAGAGAAATCGCTCTTCTAAAAGTCCGAATAATGTAAAAATTCTTTGACGCTACTATTCCAGGGCCATCTTGACAATAATAAAATAATTGTAGCTTACTCGCTCATAAAATGAAGATTATAACTGTATATATTTAAATTTAAAGTGATATTGAAATCATTCATTTTGTTGAAGCAGATACACAGGGAGTGTTCCAAAGAGCTGTTTGACCTGATTCCTGCCACCACATTTCATTCTTTCATCGAACTTCTTTTCACGTACTACCATTCTATGGAATCAGCTTCCATGCTCGATGTTTACAGAAGGATAAGATGGGTTACTTCAATAAATTCGTACACTAAAGTGTAATTGTAAACTAAAACGTCGGCAACAATCCTATGTTTCCGCTGGTATTGCAGGAGAATGTAGGCAGCGGTGATCACTTAAAATTGGATAAGTTTCTCCTTCTCTTCCATAAAAAATATTAAAGCCAGTGATGAAAACATCGGCATTCAAACAGACTTTGAAAAAGGCTAAAATATACTTAAAGATTTTATGCAGTATTATTTATTCCAACGGTAATATTTTTCTGCCTGTAATCGCACCACCTATATCTATTGTAAAATCTTTATCTCCCTGTGCAAAAGTGATCAAATGGGTGCAAATGTTCTTGTTCCACTAGCATTGTCAGTAAGAAAAGGCGTGTATTTCTATTTCGGACAAGGTAAACCGCACGCATATTTAATCAATTAAAAGCCAGTTAAGGAATTTTAAGTTGGTGTTTAATTGATTATTGACTTTCTTCCAGTAATTCACAGTAGATACTTACTTTAGATATAAGGCACTATATCACTATTTCATTTCACTTTCTAGAATGTGGCAGAGTAAATCTTCCCGCTAGAAAAGTAAAGGGTAAGTCTTCTTTTACGCATTCTTGCATTCTGCTTATTACCTTTGGATGTTGTAAATCACTGGTTGCGGTCTATGTTAATACCACTTATTGACTTCATTATTACCATTAACATGAAATTAATAACACAATTTATTGTATTTTCTTCCTACTGTGTACATATAATATTAATAGGTATTAAAACTAGATTGGTTTAGCCTACGGCGCTAAATTAAGCTATTAAGATTACTCATCTGTTAACAGTAAGTAACCACAGATAACATCAACAGAATCATTAAGTAATAGCTATTTTTATTAGGTATTATAAAAACTTTTTCATGTACGTAATAAACTTGTGTTAAGGTTTTCTGTTTTGTTATCTAGGGGGTTTAGGGTTTGATTTGGAAGCCTTTGTAAGAAAATCTTATGATACTAGTTTAGTGGGTAAAAATAAAATTATAATGTTACGATGTGTATATATTTTAACTGTGTAACTAATCGATGTTTATCCAACTTCCGTAGTAACAGTTTAGCATTGCTAATGATCATTTTCCAATACACGCGTCAACAACCTATCAACTGCTACGTTTACTTTCACGACAGATTGCGGCTCCGGTCCGAATCAGGAAAACCGTATTGTGGGAGGTTTTCCTGCCGGTCTCAACCAGTACCCGTGGATGGTGAGGTTGGTCTACGATGGACAGTTTCATTGCGGCGGATCGTTGGTCACTAAGGACTACGTTCTCACAGCAGCACATTGTGTTAGAAAGTAAGTATTTAATATTATATTCTATGTAGTATTAATATTTGCGACTTTATTGAGTAAGTATAGAAATATTGAGTCGTCCTAACACTCCATTGAAATAACTATGCTTACCGAGCTCTTCTTTCGTCGATTTGAGCTAACTTCTCCCGAAGAGTATTACTTAGCTGAGTAACTTTGTGCAGTGTGACTGAAGATGTTTGCTACAGAAATCGTAAGGAGTACTTTCGGGCTCCCGCTTTCAACTTCATCCGGCGATCCATGGTGTAAAGATGCTTCCTCATGAACGCAAATAATAAAGAATCACTCGAACCATCGGCATGAAATTTATTTTACACTATGTCTTATATTGTCTAGCGTTCTCCACCGCTGCGATTTGCAAGAAATCTTATTTCGCACAAGCATTTAGTAGGAAAGCACGCCGGCTATCTTACATCCAAACAAAATTTACTTTGTAACCTATACTCTCACCTCAAACACAAAGTAATAATAAACTGAAGAAGCAGTGCATTACTAGCCGCACCAAATGGTGACGTGGTCCTAGGAGCTAGGGCAGTATGAGATCTCAAAGAAACTAACCGCAATCTGTCTTTTGTAAGCACTCCAGCCAAAGAATCGAGTTCATTCATAAGCTAACCTTCTGTATTATTTTATTGTTTAGATCATTTATACTGTGACAACAGTAAAAATGTCGGAAAAGATTGAACTGTTAGTCTCTATTTTCAGCAAACGCGCGCACACTAAAACAAAGTGAGTGACGTATTGCTAGTATAAGAACTAGCTGTCATCTACACTAAAGTAATAAACCGAGCCTGTTGGCATGCGTTGCCTAATATAATTAATATAATCTTATTCCAATTTGTGACAAACACTCCAACATGAAATTTGTAATTATATTTGTTCTATTTTAATATGTAAATATTGTGTCTGTTGCAAATAAATATCTTTCTTTCTTTATTTCATTCTTTCTTTTATTCTAATAGTAAGAGGTATCACTATCTAGACGTATAACTTGTCTTAGTTTTGTGGCTGCGTGACATCTTCAAGCATCTAGTATTTCATATAATGTGGCTTTGCCACTTATTTAAAAAAAACTCAAGTCTTAGTTATCAATCGTCTACATCATTTGAAACAAAACGTTGAATTCGAAAAATGAATATAGATACGGAATTCGAATTCTGAAAGTCCTTGATATCTCTCAAATTTTCAGGTTAAAACGATCGAAGATCCGAGTGATACTAGGCGACCACGACCAGACCTTGACCACTGAGAGTACGGCCATAATGCGAGCGGTGACAGCTATCGTACGTCACCGTAGTTTCGATGCAGATTCCTACAACAACGACATCGCTCTACTGAAACTACGAAAACCCGTCACATTCTCTAAAATAATCAAACCTATTTGCCTACCGCCATCTAGTGAGTATTTTGTACACTATCGAATTTTATTTGGATTTCACCTTTTCTTCTTCGAAATTACTTACTGGGCAAATGAGACTTAAAATCTTATATCTTAAGGTGATTAGCGCAATTGTAGTTCCGCTCAGAATCCTCCTCCGGCACTGCATTGTAATGGGCACGGCGTCTATCATCTCATCCCTTATTGTCATAAAAAAAAGAAACTCAACTTTCAATTTCAATCAAATAAAATATTGTACAATGGCTGTAATATATATGACAAATTAGTTTGTAAGGTGCTGCATTCAATATATGAATTGTGTTTAAATAATATCTAATATGTCATAAAAAGTAATAAATAATAAACTGTAATTCTTGTTGCAAGAAACTTTTTCCCAAGTACAGCCAAAGTAGAACAATCTTCCTTGCGCGGTGTTTGCAGGTCAATTTGACATGGGCACCGTCTTAAAAATGTTTACCTAAAAGGCTGATATTGTTCCCGTGATCCCTCTGCACAAGATAGACCCTATGCACGGCGGTGAGTGCACACCAATAGGTGATGCATATTCATAAACTCGCTTGTATATTCAATTAAAAAAGGCATGTGCAAATCGGCTGTAGTCTACAATGTTACCACATGCCACAAACACATATAGGTAACTAAGCATCTGTGTGTTTCTACAGCGCGATTTTCGAGAAACTTACATGGATATATACATACAGCAGTGTTCGCAAGCCTTGAGATATGACATAGATTCCTTTTTTATTTTATCTAAGCCAGCAAACATGTGGATAATCACCGAGACCATTACTCTCTTGTAAGAACAGAGGAATCACAATCTTATAAACATAACTTTTTTTATGGAATAGGAGGACAAACGAGCGTACGGGTCACCTGGTGTTAAGTGATCACTGCCGCCCACATTCGCTTGCAACACCAGAAAAATCACAAGAGCGTAGTCGGTCTTTAAGGAAGGTGTACGCGCTTTTTTTGAAGGTACCCATGTCGTATCGTCCCGGAAACACCGCACAAGGAAGCTCATTCCACAGCTTTGTAGTACGAGGGAGAAAGCCCCTTGAAAACCGCACTGTGGAGGACCGCCACACATCCAGATGGTGGGGATGATATCATAACTTGTGGCGTGTCGTGCGAAGGTGGAATACCTTCATATAAATTCGAAAATCGAAAATGTGTATACTTCACGGGATAAGATCGAACTGAGGGCACCATGTTGAGAGTGAATGGTCTACATTTTACCCCACCATTGCTCCTAAATCCTAATTCCGGTAATGCTTCTGTCTTTCTTTTAGTATTGCCACAGCACATGGGCGTCCCATCGCATACATACCATACCATACAAAACGCTGAGTTTGAAATTGTCCCATTATAATATCATAACCGACCAGTTTCACTGCTAAAAATGCTCAAATGCTATTAATATTGCATTGCACCGTCATCTTGTGGCAATTAAAGCTAAACGCGTTCTAACTTCAAATCAAATCAAATCAAAATCAGTTTATTCACGAAGGTCACGGAAATGACACTTATGAATGTCAAAAAAAAATTATTTTCTAATTGAATCTACCGCTACTTCGTAAAGGGTTGAGCTAATGAGAAGAAATAGCAAGAAACTCATTGCCACTCTTTTATATCAAGATTTACATTTAAGTACACCGATTTACAAATCATTTCATATTACAATATAATATGTAAAATGATGCAACAGACACACTCAAACGTCAAATAGTCAATGTCTTACACGAGTAGGTAAGTCAAAAAAGTTAATGTAAATTAATACAAAAGTTATTGAGTACAGTAGCTGCATGATCCACATACACCATAAATAAATAAATAAAGGTATTCTGTGAGCATTTTATAAGCAATTTCGAAAATTATCGTTGCGTTTATGTTAAAGTTGATTTGTTGCATCTCCATAAAATCACGTTTTGAGCAATTAAAAATCATTGATATAAACCTTAATGTGGTAGTGGGTACCATTGCATAAATAAATTTTTAATTATATCTTGGGAAAAGAACAATTTTATAAATAAATGAAATTGTAGTGTCATCTATAAAAAAAAGAGGCCTATGGACTATACTTGCACTTTTTGCTCACTTGATGTCTGCTTTAATTTTGACTGAAATATTTTGTTCCAATCTTCAGATATTGAACCAGCTGGTAAAGAAGGAATCGTGGTCGGCTGGGGACGAACTTCAGAAGGTGGCCAGTTGCCGGCAATTGTCCAAGAAGTGAGGGTTCCTATTCTATCTCTGCAGCAATGTCGCGCGATGAAGTACAGGGCTTCACGAATCACAAATAATATGGTAATATTTTGTTAAAAGAGTTAATGGTCTTTGTCAGCCATATATAAATGATGATTCACCGGCCAATTTTATTTCTATTAACACAATTACTTAATTCTAACTTAAAATCGGCAACTCTTTGAATTCTTTCCTTTACTGCTTTTATGTGATCAGATCTTTTTTATTTTATGGGTAATTGATACGCACTGCCCATTACAATACAGTACCTTTTAGGTTTCTTGAAAAACCCAAATATTCGGAGCAGCACAACAAATGCGCTCGTCACATTGAGACAAGATGTTAAGTCTCATTAGTCCAGTAATCTCACTACTACGGCGCCCTTCAGACCTAAACACAATAATGCTTACATATTACTGCTTCACAGCAGAAAAAGGTGGATGTGGTACCCATAACACAGCCGGCATCCTGGGCAAAGAGGCCTCTCACTGGTAGATGTCCTTAGTCGTCTCTTACGACACTTACCTATTCTTACGTTTTATGCTCCGGGGAAGCCCAGGGCAAACAGAGTGTTTTATGGACTCTTGGTGGACATAAACATGTAATAGGGAAAAGAAGGAGAAGGTTTTATTATACCTATCATAGCTGTCAGGGACACAAACATTCGACTAATTACAGGCAGATAAAGCATACCTGTACATTTCCTTCTATAAATTTCTATCTTATTGATTTTTTGTGATTCCAGTTATGTGCGGGTCGTGCGAAAACTGATTCTTGCCAAGGAGACAGCGGTGGACCTCTGTTGATACAGCAAGGAGATCGGTTCCAAGTTGTAGGCAAGTATACAAGATAAAAAAAACTTGTACTGTATCTTAATATTAGTATCACGTAGTGAGAACTTAATATACATATTCATTTTCCGGAAATAAACACATTAAAAAAAGTGAAAAGCAATAAAACGGAGCAATCTTTGGACACCTCTGCCTGCGGTTATTTTTATTTTTCCCCGCCTACTCTCCCATTTCATTCATATTACCTGCGCCGGGCACGCGGGTGGTGACCGCATAGCTTGCACTCAATCTCCTGTTTTGTTTCACGTTTGCTACACAACGAAAATTTTGTACTAAATACACTTAATTCATAATTATATCCACGTCTTGCTGAAAGTCTTACAACTGCAGGAATAAATAGAATTTTTAAAACCCCCTTTAAAAAACCTCAAAATTGCACAGCGCTATCAGTCTACATACATATTAAAACTATTATTTAATTTTTCTACAAATACGTAGGTAACTAATATGTAGTAGGTTATATCTCTTATATGAATGTGTGTGTATTACTTTTATGAATGTGTGTGTACTACTATTAGTGTGCAAAGCACAACTGAACAGTATTTGAAAATTCACAGTAATTGATTAAATTAATTAATTTCCAATTTAAATAAATTGTTTATGAAAATTTCAGGTATTGTTTCATGGGGTGTCGGATGTGGTCGACCGGGATACCCTGGTGTTTACACCCGGATAACTAGATATCTGCCCTGGCTTAAAGCGAACCTGCAGGACACCTGCCTTTGTGTCAAATAACAATAAAAAACAAATTCTCAGGCGGTACAGTTAAACATTTAACTAACTTAATTATTAATCTTATGTCGAAAATTCTATATCTTGCGTTGAAATTAGTCTTACACAGTCGACAAACGTATGTATTCTAGGATATGTTGATATTGCCATTGTTAAAATTAGATTTGTGAGATTTCAGCCCAAATTTGAGTGCTGATGACTACCAGCTAAAAGCAATAGATTACATTTTAAATTATTTATAATTTATGCTTTGTGAGATTTTGTATATTGTGTACAGTTAGATTAGATGTTTTCTTTTCATGTACCTAGCTACTTCGCTACTTATAATTTATAACCTTTGCAAATAAAAGGGTAATAAATGCAATTAGTTTTAAGTTTGTACAGATTGAATGCTTGGGCGATAGTACTATATCAATTAAAATAATTCTCTGGGCTGCAAAGATTTGTTACTGAATCTTACTGAAGAATAAATAATACATTTATGTTGTATTCTGGTTAACTTAGTATTCTTCTTTCTTTTCGAATCTTTGACGTTCTTGCGCACGAAATCAGTTAATTGCCAAACAATATGGCGGTTAAATTTTAGTGCTATCGAGCTATTATTCGACACTTTCAAAATATAGTCGCGTATAAAAGTTATTAATGGATGGTTTTACGTTTAATGAAAAAAATGTAATGGATGTTTTTTATATGGGCCAAAAAGCTTGAAATAATGACAATGACATACCGGTTTACTAATTATTTTAGTACATAAAATCGAATCACTACTTTAAATATGTTATCACTACACAATTCTAGTACTTACATCATTCGTATTTCGTATATCATATATCCGAGGTTGATAATTTAGTATGTAGCTATTATATTATTATATAGTATATGGATCAATTTAAATTGCAAAAAAATATAGAAAGTGGCCGTTAATCGCTATAAGCATTCTATTTATAAAAGTTAAATGTTAAGTTGCCAATGTTGTATATATAAAAAATAAATAAATACCTAAATGATGTAAACCAGAAAATTATAGGTTAATATATATTAGTAGGTATGTACGTATGTACTATATAGGTACGTTAGTAATGTTAGAATAGATGTAGATATAATGTGTTCAAGTAACCGTCAGGCCGGTGGTGCAGATTACCATTAGATATTAGATAGAACTGTAGAACTACCTACGTGTTCATTAATATAAGTACTAGGTTATAGGTACCAATAATCGTTTTAGTACGTAAATAACTCTTAACTTAGATTAAGTATTAGTCTCCGCTGCGCTCCGTTGTGTGCGTGGCATCTTGACACTCAATTTCATCTATAAAGTTTTATAGCATACTCTGCGTGTTATTTTACATTGAAATTAATAAAATACAAAATAGTTACTGATGATATGTGTAGTGTCTTTCTTATTTCTTATAGTGTTATTTTTACAAAGTTTTACTACGCAATCCAGCATTGTAGTTTCAATTATTAGCAAAGTTTAACAGATCATGTGGCACGTCAACGTCAATGTGTATTGTTCGAAACTGGCTCAAGTACGGCCACTTGACCGTAGTATTAGTTTAGCCGCACTTTGCGCCTGCCTGCGGTATCTAGTTGGAGCGCGTTGGAGACCAATCCTTAATCTAAGACTCTTGATTTAGTTATATTATTACTGTAGAAATATTGTCGCCTATGTTTTAATCATTTATTTATCAATTCATGTGACATGTTCTGTCAATGTCAAGTTATATGCACATAATTAATATTTTGTTTCGGTGTTTATGGCTCAGTTACTATGGGCTAAATGCACACATTAACATACTGTTTTATGTGTAGTATTACCCAATACCAAGATTGTTAAGACAAAGCGGATGCCAGTTTTTCTATAATTGAATATTTCTTTTTAATTTTTATTTTACTTATATAAGATTTTTCCAGCTTTATCGTTATGAGATTTTTTTACTATCGTAATCGAGTAGGGATTAAGAAAATATGTATAAAACAAATAATTTAAATTGAAGCAACATTTTTAGGTATAAGTTTGTTAGAGACATCTTAGACATTGACAAAATATTACTATTATTTATAAAATTAATTGAATTTTGAGTGTAGTATCAGTTATAACTGCTGAATTCTTTATACATCACAGATCAACTGCTTCCTTCCTGCTATTAGATGTTAAAATTGTTAACCTGATTGAATTGTAATTAATTTAGTTAATAAATAATGCTCTTTAGGCTGCACCTGTGATCCATGTCACGAAATTGTTTTTTTTTTTTTTAATTTTGTTGCATGTAAATATTTCTATTTATAATTAATTTTGTTCATTACTTCCTAAGGATTATTTAATAATTGTTAACATTTATTAAATTTGATGTAGTTAATTTATTGTTATCTCTCTACTAATATTTATTAAATTATTTCTTAATAAACATTTTGATTTGAAATTTGATTTTGGTTTCTTTTTGACCACTTCTTCGGTGGAGCGATAAAAGTTTCTTTCGATGAAGCTAATTCAATTTCAAATTTTAATTAAAAAAAAAAATTAATGACATTGGAACGCTTACATTTAAAAAAAGACACATATTAGCGGAATTGTGTTTCCAGTCATTCGCTTGTTTCACTTTCTGTTGTAATAAATTTAATGGTCAATTTAAAAACTTTACTACAAAAAAGAAAAAAAAAGACGCGAGTCTTGTAAGACAAATATCTAAAAATTTGTGACATTTTAAGGCCTGATGCAGTAATTATGGGGCATAATGTTGGCTTATACATTTTCAGTCCGAGAATTATGACGTGACCCTCGCTCAGTTACTAATCAAATGGACGCCATATTTGAAAACCAGTACCAGTAGTAGCTACTTAGTTGAAGAACTGGCAATTGACCACAAAAAAGTTTGGATCCATTTGAAAAAAGAGAAGTTCACAGCATAATAATCTAAAGAAAACGAAAGAAAAAAAAATTATTTTGTTTTAGTAATTCATAAAATAAACATAAAATTCAACAAAAGAATTTTGTCAGGTCTGGGGTTCGAACCCACGCTCCCTCCCGGGAACCCGAGCTTATAATATCTACTCGACCAACCTGACTCTTATGAAAGAG
The DNA here is from genome assembly GCF_905404315.1 of Leptidea sinapis. NCBI lineage: Eukaryota > Metazoa > Arthropoda > Insecta > Lepidoptera > Pieridae > Leptidea > Leptidea sinapis. The sequence continues at coordinate 7,408,989 of NC_066275.1, read as the reverse complement.
TTGAAATAATTAAAAAATCAATTAAAACTTTATGTACTTCAATTCAGTGTAATGCGAAAGATGCAACAGATGGACGAAACAATTATTGTAACTAAATGAATGTGGAATGTAAAAATATTGGTATTCATAGATTACACGGACAACAACTAGATGGCGCTATCATGAGTTTTCCGAATCAATCCACTTCGTGGGTTAAAATACAATTACATTATCACTTTTTTGATCAATAATGTCGTCCTAAAATGAAATAAACGTGTATTAAATATATTTACTTCTGTCACTGCTGTTTTAGTGAGGTAGAACCAGCATAAACTATGAAATCCTAGATCACGCTAACAATGTTTATTCAGCATGTAACATATATACCGTCGTCGAACCATAGTTCATGGGAGTCCGTTTCTACACAGTAAAGCGGTGGTGGTGGTAGAGCCGCTCTAATTCTACCACCATTGAGGTTGTTGTGCTCTCAGCGGTCAGTACGGGTTTTCGACTCGTCTCCCGGAATTGGGGGCATCCGGGATTATGCTTCGACGCACACACCTCGCAACCCTCTCTGGAGTGCATGGGCTGAAAAGCCCTACCAAATGAGATGATACCTCCTAGTCCTAGGGCCATCAAGTGGCCCAGGCGTGGAAAAAACCAGTAATCGGGTCCCAACTCGATCACAGTCCGACAACAGGTACCGTCTAACGGCCTGAAGTTACGGAAGAACGCCCGTTCTTCAAACACAACTGCTGTAGAAAATGTGACTCCTTTTTTAAATTATTGAACAAGAATAATAATTTTATTATTTAAAAAACTTAACGATTTAAATGCCTTTTCATTTACAACCAATTATAATATTTAACGGCAAACATAATATTGTCTCGACGATTCAAAATGGATGTTATCCTAATTCCTGCTTTTGACATTGTAATGCCGAGCTGTATAACGTTTTGTTCGTCTTTTATTTTCAACCCTCGTCTATATCTGTGTCAATAGCTCGATATTTAGGTGCCACACGAGTTTACTAAAAGAAACCCGATGACCCGTATTCTAATTGACTATTCTTTGCTGTGACGTAATGATACCGAACCGATTTTCAAGAGATTGATAGCTGCTGTTGTAAAGAGGATTACGTACAACAAGAACATCCGAAAAAGGTTGGGCTCAAATGTTGGTCAGGCTCCACAAACTGATAAAACCCTGGTTACCTCGCAATAAGGGGATGCTGTGTGTAAAGTGGGATTAGATCGGGCAGAACCATTTCAGATCTCTACCAACAACTGAGTAGATTAAAGAAAGAAGTAGAGGAAACGCCCGGAATTGATCAATAGAAAGTGTATGGTCATTAATCACAATAGCGCTAGACCACACACATGCTTAGCTACTCATAGGTTGGCTGGGAGGTATTAATGAATCTGCCATCTGCCTTGGGCTTTCAGGTGTCCACCCTTTTAGATGTCTTCAGAATTCTTTAGTCAGCGGCAGTTTAACATCAAGATAGTGCCAAAACTACTTGTCGTGTTTTTTTGATCAGAACTCCCAAAATTTCAAGTCGTCTTCATAACACAATATTGTGGATATCAAGCACAGACGTCACTCTTAGTCTGCAGTTTGTGAACACATCATTACATCCTACGTCTTTAACTCCATTCATTACAAAAACGACTTTTTCAATTATTATTCTAGTAAGACGACATTCCTTTTCTATTTTTAATCAACATTATAACCGTAGTTTTCATGATCGCCATCAAAGAAGAATATAATAGTACAAATTGCATTGTGTTCTCATTGTATTATGTCTTTCTCGACAAAGTTCAATTCGTACGTGTTGGAAAGTGGCACTTTCGCCTTTTAATGTCACACTTAAAGGATGAAAGGAACGTCGTATCGGCCTCTGTTTGTGTTTATAATTCCACTAAGTATTTATTTACGATGCTCGTCTTGTACGTGCTGTTAATGTAGTGAAATAGGTAAATATTACAATAATAAATAAACAATTTTGATTATTATGAGTGACTTACTTTCTCGGTAATTTAAATATATTTTCAAATTACTTCAAACTTTTATGCACAGAGAATGTAATAAAAACGTAACGAAACGACCTAAAACTTACCACTAAAATTGACCTAAAACTTGTCTGAATTTTATTTCCAATAAAATGGAATATAGTTATAAAACTACACGTTAACTAATACCAATTAAGTCTTTTATCTTTACGAGAAACGAAATCTAAGCGAGATCAACTAAAAATTCGAGACTTTTATCGAAATATATATATGGTAACCCTATATGCACGCTAAAGGTTCCGTATTATATTTTTGAAAAATTCAACATGCATTACTGAAGCCTGCATTAGACAAGACATCTAAAATTTTAAACTTTTAGGCGTATTTTTATATCCGACATCAACGGACGAACAACACTTGACGAACGAAACGGTCTTCTGATGGTTAGATCACTGCTTAGATCCTACTGCAGAGGAATCACAGGAACGTTGCCGGCCTATTTGGTACATTATTATATTTAAAGAAGTTTGTTCATGCTTATACTTATAACCGTAAGAGTTCATTAAGTTAGAATATTTTAAAAACTTACATAAGTAATCAATTTAATCTACATAATCTAAAATATAATATAACTTAAACGTCAACGATAAGCTATTTTTTAATTAATTCCTTTATTCATATATAATATATTATTCATTATCTTCTATTGATTCGTACAAAACCTTTTAAAAGCTATCGTAAAACATCTTTATAAACAACTTAACTTCTTCTTATGTAAACACGATAAATATTGATAATATACACAAAAATAACCGCTAGTTTCTACTTAAAATCCAATATAGACAGACAAGTGGGGTGCGTAGTATCCAAATCACGTCGGGTGTCAATATGGCTGCCGTCCCATCTCAGTGTGTGACCGTTTCTCTGTTTGCGATATCGCGCGACAAGTTCAAAGAAACCGTGCAGTTTGGCGCGGTTTTCTAAATTTGATTTTTTTTCTTTTTTAATTAATTGCATAATTATTGACAACGGCAGGATGGTGAAGTGCCTGGTTATTTTGCTGCTAGCTTTTACTTTCACTAGTGCAGAGGTCAGTGGTCAACACTTTCGTATGTTGTGATATTAATAATTTAATAAGATTGGCAGAAAAAATTGGATAAGAAATTTAATTATTGTTAATTAGTTTGTTATATTTTTATTACTTAAAAACTAAAGTCACTATTGCACATAAAGTAATTTAGACATTTACTTTTTAGACTTGAATTTATTAAGCATTTATTTAATGAAGGTATTAAAAATTATTGTTTATGTATCATTATGTTAAATCTAAATCCTCCCAAAATACGTGTTTCTAAATATCAAAGGCTTAACATTTGGCATTTTGTTTGATATATTCCAGTTTTATTACAAAGCACAAAAAATATGTATGTGTGTGTGTGGATTTTAAATAGATGTTTTCGCTTCGATTTGATTTGCATCTTTATAGAAGTGTGCCTGAATATAAATTTATTTTCCTCACATAAATCTAAACGTCACTATAAGGGACTGAATTGTGGAAAGGAGGAAAAACAGAACTTCTATTATTTTATACTCTAAAACCTCAACGTAAAAGCCTGTTTTATACAAGTTCGTAATTAATGATGATAAAAGAGCAATTGATAAAAGTTCCTAGTCATCAATTTAATGGGTCTTTATGCTTTTAATCTTTAATTAAAGTAAATTAAAGTAAATTTAATAATTTATTATTATTAGAAAACCATTATAGCATTATAAACATATTCTTAGGTAGTTTTATCGTAAAGTTACATTATAAAATAAACGCGTTTGTCTTTTTTAGGATGATATTGCAAAATCTGCTGACCGGGAACAAAGAGGAATTTTCACGAAAAACTTCTTCGGCGGTGTTTGGGGAAATCGTCCACCGCTTTTAGAAGTAAATCAACCTCGAACAACCTGCACATGTAGTAAGAATATTTATAGCTAAGTAGCGGTCACCCGACACGGGACTGTTGCAAATATATTTCTACTTTTTTTAACGCGTGTTGAAAGAGGGATAGATCATTACCATTTCAATGTCTGCATTATGTTAGCAGACAGGCGTATAGTTTGAAAACGATGAAACTTTTCTTACAGTAAGGATTTTTTATGTTTATGTTTTGACATGACGTTACTATGACGTCACAAAAATGGCGGTGCGTACCTATCTCAACGCGCGGGGAAGTATTAAGAAACCATCACTTTCTTGATTATCGATTCTATTGATAATTTCACTCACTTCAAGCAAGCTTCACTTTAGCAAGCCAGTGAAAGTATAGTCCAAATTAAAATGAGCAAGAACAAACAGAATGAATGGTAGATAAACAGAATGAAACAGAAAAGTAGATTTTAAAAATTGATGTTCTGTTCCTGATTTAAACTACTCATATCTAGATTGCCACTGAACTCCAAAACGGCCAAACCAATATTTATAAAATTTGTTATTACAGAGTTTTACATTTGGACCGCTTTTGTTGTTATTTCTGCATTTGGCCTCAAACTGACTGTTTATCAAAAAGTTAAAATACTTCACAATTTACAATTAGGTATTTATTTTATACCTTTACCATAAATTTTTTCAGCAAATTAGGAATGAGTCTATAATGTTTTTCATAATTAAATTTAAATGTTGCGCGTAAATAGTCAGTCACGTGGCATTTTAATTGATGACGTCACATTATATCAAACGACAAAATACTCTACTATATAGTGGGTACTAACCAGGTACTATGGATTCGGAGTTAAAACTATTATCTCTGAAGTGGTGCACCTTAGTATTAGACTGCCTGTAATTAAGAGAATGCTAGAATTGTCTGAATCCAGTGGGAGACTCCTTTGCACAGGAAGCTGGCTCGATTATGGGTACCACGCTAGTGAAATTACTGGGTAAATGAGACTTAACATCTTATGTCTCAAGGTGACAAGCGCAATAATTGTAGTGGCGCTCAGAATTTTGGGTTTTTCAAGAATCCGGCAATGCATTGTAATGGATAGGGCGTATCAATGACCATAAACTGAACATCCTGCTCGTTTCGTCCCTTATTTTCATAAAAAAATCCCCATGTACTCTCCTGAGTATTGTCCTTGTCTGTGGACGGCTCAATCCCCAGGCGTTGCACAAAAATCCGCGTCTTCTACAACATTATCGGGGAAAAACTGCTTCGCCTGATGCCATGCTACGGCGCCCTTCAGACCGAAACACAGTAATGCTTACACATTACTGCTTCACGGCAGAAATAGGCACCGTTGTGGTACCCATAATCTAGCTGGCATACTGTGCAAAGCTTCCCTCCGTTTGTCCTTGCAATCCATAAAAAAACGGGACAAGTACGAAGCGGACTCGCCCACCGAGGGTTCCGTACATATTATTAGCTACTGATACTAAAATACCCTATAAATTTTGATTCCCTTGAGAGTGTCGAAATATAGGTACGTCTTTTGGGACATAAATGATCGAACCTTTGTTACGTTAACTTAGAAGTTTGATTTTTTACAGCTTCAAGAGGCTCCGGACCTAAGTATATCGTTTTAATTTCAACTCGATACCTTCTCGCATTCCCGTAATAAAGGGACTTGACAGACAGACAAATATACTCAGTTTTTTCCTTTTGAGGTAGGGAACCCTAAAAATGTTTAATACGTTATTTCAGAGTGCGGTGAAAGGAATGAAGTGTCTCGTATTGTGGGTGGTACTGAAGTTGCCCCGAACGAATTCCCTTGGATGGCAAAGCTGAACTACTTCAAGAGATTCTACTGCGGAGGGATGCTTATCAACGACAGATATGTAATGACTGCAGCCCATTGCGTAAAGGGGTATGTAAGCAATTTCTTATATTTTTTTTGTAAGTTCCAGTTCTTGGGGGTTAAATGTTTTAGTTTTTTAATTAATAAAAAATTATAATAATTGCTTACTATTCTACTTTTTCTATTTATCTGCTACAAATGTACTTAAATAAGTACTTGCTCTTTATATGCGACAAATAACTTAAATATCGTATATTAGAAATGACATTAAAAATAATTCTAAAGGAATCAATTTTGAGAAAATAAATGCCTTTTATGCCTACAAAAATATGAGTTAGTTATTAAGAATTATCATATTATTTTATAAAATTGTTGGCTACTGTCCCATGAATCCATGTAACTACAACTTATTGAAGACTTCGGCATAATCTATATATATATATATATAGGCTGAGTCTATTAATACGGGTACTGTACGAACAATTTATAATTATTAATACGGTTACCGTACGAACAATTTATAATTATTAATACGGTTACCGTACAAACAATTTATAATTATTAATATTGCTATTCGTCCGGCAACTGGACGAATGAATTTAATTAGTCGTCCGAATATCGGATTAGAGAGAAAAAAGACATCAATGAATGAAATTTGGGTGAAAACTTAGTATCCCGTAGCACGAATTATGAGGTAATAAAATTTTAATTGATAGAGCTTTAGTCTACGATTATAATGCTACCAGTCTAATTACAAGGTAATGCACCGTTCCAGAGAAAAAAGCATTATAACCTCACCACAAATTATGACATTTTTAAGGGTTGGACATTTTTATGGGGAGGAAAGAAAGGGAAACGCCTAGAATTCGTTTCTTTGTTTTAACTGTTCTAACGTAACCTAACCTAAAAATTTTTTATAAATCATTGTGATAGAGATCGAGAGAGCGAAATTTATCCTAGATGGTTTATGGCTACTTATTTTTCGAATTCCAACGTTCCTTCCTTCTAAAATTCGTCCAGCGAAGCAGGCAGGAAAGGCTAGTTTGTTTATAAGGAAGAAGTTAAGTTAGCATTGGAAAGAAAATTTTTATACCAAGTATAATTTGTCTTATTTAAGTTTCACACAATATAAATGGATTTTCGGAATCAGAAATCATTAGTTAACCCTTCTGCTTAAGTTGAATGCGTCTGACTAATTCATAAAATAAAATTGCTATTTCTAATAACAATACTAAGTAACGTATCACTTTTCCAACGCTTTTTATGAGCTTCACCTGTATGTTTGTTTGTAACCGACTCATTTGGGCGCGATTTTGACCCACTTTAAACTTCCAGATTTCGTTCAAACGTAGATTTATCGAGAATAATACGTTAATTTGATAAAATTATTCTATTTTTCAATTTGCAAAATAATATTTATGTTAATTTAATAAATTTTCATCTATCGTCTATAAAGCAAGAATTGATGTTAATTTTAAATTTCAACGATTATCTTTAAGCGATTGATGTAATATTAGGAAATTTTCGAATACCAAAGAAATTTTTTAATTCAACAATGCAAATAATAGTTTAAAAAAAAGTTAAAAAAAAAACACGTTTTTATAAATAAACCAATCTAAAAAGTAGGAAATAATTTCTATTTTTTAGTTCCGTTTTCTATAAAAAGCGTGTTTTTTAGTTGTTTTTAAATAGGTATTATTTATCATTGTTACCTACTATGCTGTCAAGTCAAGTATCAAGTCCTCCGGACGTCGAACTTCTTTAACATTGCAAGGTTTATTTCACAATTCGCAAGATGGATTGATTAGAAATATCAAAAGTAGATTTGGTCTTTTCATTATTATTTTTCTATCGAATGGATAATTTTTTTTTGGTTAAAAACAGTTACGACTATAAACTGAAATGAACCATTTATTATTGATAAACTTGTGATTGTATTTTATTTTTCAGGTGATAGTTGTACAATATGTTTTTTCCTTAACATTCCATTCCGATCAAACTTTCATTGTAGCAGGGTTTTTGTTCCCGTTCGTTCTCTGAGTCATAATTACGTTAAAAAACCGCGTAAAACGGCCTCGCGGAATAATCTACTCGACATAATTTTGCAATTGTATACATTTTATCTCGGAAGATCTATTTTTGATGAGGTTAAACAAATTTACTTATAACTTAAACTTTCCTTGTATCATTACATAATGTATACTGAGGATACATGGGTATAAAACATATTTATATTCTCTTTGGTGGATTGTATTTTATTTTCTATTGCTTATGAAGAGAGTTGAGAATGATTAGGTAAATCGATAGACTAGAGCTAGGAGTTCAATGTCAAATTAATGAAAAATCTTTGACAAAAGCTGCGTCTTAATAGTAGGTACGCTTTTATAAGAAAAGGGGGAAGTTATTAGAGACTATGTTACTGGATTTAAACTAATTAAAAGGAAAATATGGAAGATATTCTTAAGAGAATAAACATTATCTGTATTTGTAAAATAACTGATGATTTTAAGACTGGATTGGATTTGATGAAAGAAAACTACTATAGATGTATGGAATATACATTATTAGAAAAGGAAAATATAATTGATGAAAGATGAAATGAGAAAACTTTATCGGACTTTTTTGTAAAACAAAATACGGAATATAAATACCAAATTAAATGAAAATATTAAAGACAAGGTAGTAAGGCCCCTGGCCTGTTCGCAACATAGAATTGAAAAAAAAAAATGATATGCATTTAAATAATTATAACATTACTGTGTTAGTACAAAATACCTATGGTAAAACCTGAATGTGATTCTAATTAATATCGCGTTGTATCAACAATTGTTTTCTGGTCTTTACATCTATAATTATTATCTGTATAATTATCTAAATTATTATTTGCTGCAATTTATCAAGCAGATGCCCGTGATGTTTAGTTAAAAAAAATGCGTTATAGGTCAACGTAGTATAAATAACAATTTATCTCATAGAGTTTATTTATAATACTCATACGGAGGTAATTTCGACAGTAACACTGTGCGTCTTCTTTCTTATATAAAAACCAATCGTGAGCGAGAGTATCTATGGATGTGATATGAATGTGAATGGCAAGAGATCTCTTGGGACTCCTCTCAGTATGGGGATACCACAAGGTTCCATTCACGGACCGTTCCTCTTCCTTATCTATACAAATGATCTTCCTAATCTTATAGAGAAAAAACATAAGGTAGTATAATTGTTTGCGGACGACACTTCACTGATTTTCAAAGTGAAAAGAAACCAAACTATGTATGACGAAGTGAACGATATTCTTTCTGACATCGTGTACTGGTTTAGCGCTAATAACCTATTTTTAAATAGCAAGAAAACGAAATATATAAAATTTACCGTACCAAATGTCAAAAATGTGGAAGCAAGTGTTTTGTTAAACGGAGAGGTGATAAAACCGGTGGAATCTGCTATATTTCTTGGCATTACTCTGGATTAACATCTTGACTGTTGCTTCTCAATATATTTTTGATAATGTAATGTATGTTCATAGGCACATAAGTGAATTTGCTAGAAACTGTTATAACCATAATGTTCACACACATAAGCTTATAATGCCTACTACTCGGCTGGGTCGAATTAGTAAGTCTTTTGTGGGGCGATGTATATGCTTTTACAACAAGATCCCAGAAAATTTTCAAAACAAAGGTTAGTATTACGTTATTCAAAAGAATTGTTAAAAACGGTTGTGTGGTAAAGGTTACTATAACATAAATGACTTTCTTAATGATACCACAGATTGGGAATAGAGAGCGACCGCCCTCAGGCTATTAAATAATAAGTTAAATTGTACATTATTACCTTACTTTGTACATTATTACTTTGTAAACATATTTTTTGATGAAAAAAATAAGCCCGCTGAGTTTGTCGCGCCCATTCTTCTCAGGCCTGAGGCATTCATTTTAGAATGGGTGGTACTTTTTTTTGATTTTCTTTTAAGTGATGTCACATCCTATTTTGAATAAAAATATTTGAATTTGAATGCTTTGATAATTTATTCATCTAGATATATATAGTACTAGTGGACCCAACAGACGTTGTCCTGTACACACGTCTTAAATTTGCAGAATCTGTCCAGCCGTTAAGAGGAGTTCTTATTTATATGGACGGAGAGAATTATATTATATGGACGGAATTGAGAATCTAAACCAATCTCAAATTCACTGAAACAAACAAAAAAATCATCAAAATCGGTCCAGCCGTTTAGGAGGTACTTTAATTGTGAATCTAAACCATTCTCGAATCCACCAACACACACCAATCTCAAATTCACTGGAACACACAAAAATATCATCAAAATCGGTCCAGCCGTTTAGGAGGTAGTTCAATTGTGAATCTAAACCATCCTCGAATCCCCTTGAACTCACACAAAAAATTTCATCCAAATCGGTCCAGACGTCTAGGAGGAGTTCAGTGACATACACACGCACACAAGAATTATATATATAAAGATATAGATAGAAATATCCTTTTGCTGTTAGACAACCGATGAAAAAGGCCAGGTTTATTACTTTAGTATGCGTGACAAACTACGTTATACACTCGCGATTTGTATGTCACTTTGTGTTTGTGTGCGTGCATTGCTCAAAATAGACGTTAACCTTCAACCTCAATTTTTTTCGACGTTTTCACAATAAATGATCTTAAGTTGAATGCTTTTTATACATACCCATTCTAGGATGACGACAGTGCAACCAAAAATTGTACTGAATTAAAACAATTCTTATATTTAAAATACTATGACTACATAAAATTAAAACTATCATTACGTGGAAGCGTACCAAGAATACTGGCAGCATTTCCGCGTTGGATAGCTGATCCGTTGATCGAAATAGCTGCCAGCTTGGGTTGCCAGTAGCCTTATTGAGGCGCGAAGATAGTATTTTTACATTCTCCCTGCCTCTCGGCCCCACAGGCCGAGTGTCTCGAAACCAAACGACACATAGATGTATGACACACTGAGACCGACATATTTGTGACGCTTGCTGTCTTCGGCAGTCGAAGCAGCAGCACCAGTACCAACTGACGTAACTTGGACATGAGAAGGAGCCAGGGTGTCGACTCAAGTCACGTCAATTACCAGCGCCCTTCCCCGTGCCCAAGCCACCAGCGTCATTCCATCAGGACTCTTGCCATCGCGGCGGGTACTACCATTCGGCACTAAAACAGCTGGAATAGAGCGGCAAATGCCCTGCGGATGACTTCATTAATGCAGCCTGCCGATTTTAGGCAGGATAACCCGTGACGCCTAAAAGCATCTACCTGTACTGAATTATATGATAAACAACATTCGGTATTTTGTTTTTGTTTTCGTATCGATACCGTCCTCGACGAAAATCTTCGTTCTTTGTTTTTGATGTTTATTTGTTGAAAGAAACCCGTTGATGAGTAATCAACTTGGGCGTTTGTAAAATGAATCGTAAACCTCAACAACAAAGAGTACATTTATCGGAAGAACCAGTCCGTAAAAACTTGATGACATAAAACTAATTAAGCCCAAATATGTAATAAAAATCCTTATTTCTCTTTTTTAATTATAACCTTATAAGGTAGATTTTTATTAGGGCCAACTTTTTGTCGTGAGATAATATTGTGTTTCTCACAGAGGTTTTTGTAAAAAAAAAACAAAAAGCATTTAAATCAGTAATGTGTAAACATTATTGAGTTTCGGTCTGAAGGGCGCCGTAGCTGGTGAAATTACTGGGCAAATGAGACTCATCGCAAATATATTATGCATAAGTAGGCGTAGGCGATTTATCCGAGTAGATTTCGGAATATTCCGAAATACCAATAAACGTAACTTTTTGTTTGTTAACCGATTGGAATGAAGCAAATGCAGAGCGAAAACGTATACTTTGTTTACAAAGGTAGATACGAATATAATATATTTTGAACAAATATTCATTATACTTGTATATATTTGTATATGTAATATATTGAATATAGTTAGTCAGCCGTATAGCGGGCAATAATTTAGTGAATTAAGTAAATATTTAATTAAAAAATTCGATTAGTTCATCGTATACACATTAGAAGGGTAAGTAGCTATAATAAAATTGAATTTAGCATTCCCATTGAATTATGGCTTAAGATTTCTTTAAGGCGACATTAAATGCCGGCGACCTTGAGCGATGTGAGTTCACGGCTCCTAGGTTACAAAGCCAATATTTTCAAAATTCTTGCGTCGAAAATGTAACATTTTAACAGGTGCAAACAGTTTAATTGCTTACAATCCTCATTATTGATTACTAATCTGAATAAATGTGCCTACACAAAAAAATTAAAAGCTATAAGAACAACTTTTATGAGAGTAGTATACTAAACAAATGCAGCGTTCCGAGAAAAACTTGTTTAACTGCAAAGAAAACTGGTAGTTCATAATAGCTCTGGAGTATTAACTTTAACAAACAGCAAGCATTAGCAACCTACAAGTAAGACTTAAGGGTATGTGTAACAGGATAAAGTAGTGTTCATAGCCCCAAATGTTATATTTTCACCACAAAACTTGTCTAAAACCACCTTGTTTGTGTTTTTTGTTTACCCTTCGCTTTAAACGCTTAGGAATCAAATGAGTGATACTTGGTCAGTATCTCATTGAAAAATAAACCAATAATTTTCTCGTCAGCTCTTCACGCTTCTTCTTCTTCTACTCGTGCCTCTCCGACTAGCGAGGGTTGGCAGTAAGCTTTGTAATTCTAACTTTTTGTGCTTGGCGAGGCGAAATAGTTCTGCCCCACTCGCGATTCCTGTCAACTCTCGAATGTTCCGCAGCCGAGACTTTTTTCTGCGAGTTACGCCTCATCTTCCGGAAACTTTTCTCATCATGATGAGTTGTAGAATTTCGCAGAACGCCAAATAAATAATAATATTAAACATATAATATTTTATTTATGAAAAAAATATAACCGTAAACATCAATTCTAAGCCAATAAGTGTATTGACATAATATGATGCGTCAATCATTATTGTAACGGTCCTCACATGGAATTATTTTCGCTGTATCATTTAAAGACCAGAAAATATGAAAGAGCTTTTGGAGTATTTACAGAGTGCTTCAAAGCGTAGTATATGAAGCTTCAGTTAAATTTATTCTTGTCAAAATTATCTAGTCACTGCAAAATATTTGTTTAAACTTATTTTTTTATACCTACACTCATTTTTTAGACATTTAAGTTGCGTGACAAACCAACCTGTTCTATATACATACCATTAACCAAAAATTTTTGGGTTTTTCAATAATATTGAGCGGCACTGCATTGTTATGGGCAGGGCGTATCAATTACCATCAGCTGAACGTTCTGCTCGTCTCGTTCCTTATTTTCATAAAAGTAAGTAAAGTTTAATCGCTTAGATTAAGGATTGGTGCTCCGCTGCGCTCCAACTAAATACCGCGTAGACGCAAAGTGCGGCAATTAATACTACTAGTAAAACTTTGTATAAATAATAAATACTACAAGATATAAGAAAGACACTGGTATCACAAATATCATCTGTAATAATATTGTATTTTTTTTTAATTTCAATGTAAAATAACACGAAGCGTATGTTACAAAATTTAAAAGATGCCACTGAGTGTTTAGATGCCACGCTCACAAGCATCTAATAGTTGACGTAATGAAGAAGCCATTGTTCTTAGTAGGTAGTGCGGTAACTAGTTGAAGCGCAGCGGAGACCAATAAGCACGCAAGAAATCTGAGCGGAAAATAATTATTTGAATTTCCAAGTCGAAAAAGTCCAAATAATGTTGAGTATAGTTAAATATCTATTAGGGAATGTAGGCCTCGTGCAATTAAAAGAAAATTAAGGCTAATAAATCAATTATGATTCACAATAAACCAGAACACATTACCTACGCGTGTATTGTTTTAGTTTCTGGGACAACTGTGTATTAAAAGTCATTGGGTAAATTTATTTGTTTTTTTTTTCAAGAAATATGAAAAAGGCATGTACACTTTTTTACAGGGATGAGAACGCTCCTGTGATTCCTCTGGTGTTAAAAGAGAATGTAGGCAGCGGTGATCACTTAACATCAGGTGACCCGCATAATCGTTTGTCCTCTCTTCCATAAAAAAGTACAGGTCTTACTAACTTGCTTACCTTAATCTAATATTTCTTAAGCACTTCACTATTTCATCACCAAAACTTCAACAATTTTATAAAAAAGTGTTTGTGTACATATGTATGCACGCAAGAAGTTATACTTCTTTGTCCGAACAAAGCAAAAATTCTTAAAATTATTTATTCCTCGTGCTATTCCACGTTTCTAGAAAGAACAATATTGTAAAAATCTTGCAACGATGGCTTTGACAATTAATTATTAAATAACGAATACGGCTGTAAGGGCTTGAATCCTTTGCCTATCCTAATAATGGACGAAGAAACCAAAAAAAAAAAGAATGTCACAAACGTCAGAAAATTTTAGGTTACGAACTTCACCCTGTTACTTTTGTATTACAGTGAAGCGCGCGCATCCTAAAATTTCACTGTCATAATTTTTTCATAACGCGCCTGAAGAAGTATAACTTAAAAGTAGATAATTTGGTAGTAAAACCCATATTAAATTAAACCAATGCTCACCCGCCATTTATTTTACATAGACAAATAAAATTTTCTTAAATCCTGACATAAAATAATATAAGTAATTACAATTCGCAATTTTGTACATTATCAAAAAGAGTTTAAGTAAACAATCGCCAAGAATTAATTCTTACATTGGAATTATAAATTGAAATTATAACATAAATAGTTAATTAATTTAATAACTTGTTATTAGCTTATGACCTTCATAGTTATTGAAGATTCCTTTTTTTTTCAATTCAATCTCTAATGTATCGAATGTCAAACTAAAACGGCTACGTCCAATATGCAGATGAAATCATAAATCATAAGAAATACGGGTCCGATAACCTAAAAATCGCAAACAAGCCCAAATTGATTTCTGAGTCCGAATTTGTGAATTCCAATAATATTAGTACGTTCACCTTCAAACCGGCTATGAGTCTGCTCTAGGGCTGCCAAGTTTTTTTAGACCGAATATTATAGTATTTTTGGATTCAGTACACAAATAAATATATATATATATATATATATATATATATATATATATATATATATATATACAGGGAATAAGTTTAAAAAAATAATCATTTCTATGAATATTTTTTACTGCTTTGTGCTTTCTTTATTTTTATATTTCTTACTATTATTAGGTAGGTACTATCTTATTTTAAGTTACAGAAAACTTAACTCAGCTTTTATTAAGCTGATACTGTATTCTTTGTTGACTCTGTATGCCGATAAAATATAGTAGTTTCGCCAACTACCTTATATTTTTAAAATAATTGTAGGTAGACACATAAATTCAAGATTATTTAAGAATAAGCTATATAGTTGGCTATACGCTTATAATTTTTATAGTGTTAAGGAATTCATGGATAAGAAATTCTGATATTAATTGTATTAAGTTATATATTTGCATGCTAGGAATAGTGCTAGCAAAACATATTTTAAGCTCATTATTATAATATTTTAACACCATTGTATACTATGTTTTTTTCAAATAAATATATTATTATTATTAAATAGTAGGATTACTATATTATATAGTAGGGTTGGCAACCCTAGTCGGCTCTGAACTACAAGTTCATTATCCTTTTATAAAAATAATGTCCACATCGAACAACGTTTGTAGAACATTTTCGAGCGATTTTTGCGTGTTTTAATCATAATTATTATTCCATTACCACGTCATCTATCAACGCTTTAATACCGAAGTCATATTTTGTATTGTATAAATTTGCTGTGATTGTATTCTTAGGCATATAACTGTATACCGTTAAATAGTTATATGAAATAGTTTCATCTCTATTTAATTAACAATATTCTGTATATAATATATTCTCTATCTTTTTTTTATTTTCATTATTGACACTTTTACACAAATTATCTTGCCCCAAACTAGACATAGCCTGTACTATGGGTACAAGACAACGATATATTTAATACAATATACTTACTTAATGATACATAATACATATAAACATCCATGACTCGGAAATAAACGTCCATATTCATCATATAAATGATTGCACCTACCGGGATTCGAACCCGGTATCTCTAAATTGGTAGTCAGGGTCACTAACCATTCGGCTATATGGGTCTTCAAATCGTATCGTATCTTATTGGACTAATTTTATTGTTTTGTAATAACAACAGTTACATTCGTATATATAAATTACATTGTATGTATTTGTAAGAGGAGGTGAAGATACAACCAATAATCTATCATGTGATTTAATAGATCAATCAAAAGTAATAATATGTATTTACTCCTATTTTCACAAATAGTACTTAATTTAAATGAAACAGTAAAACAATACTTGCTGCCAGAAAAATAATTACCTTTTATGATAATCAGAATGTTTTATGTATATAAAAAAATAAAGTATAATTAAAATGTACGGCAAAACAGAACCAAAAAGAAATGTGCGAAAGTATCTAAAGGGTTTACTGAAGAGTTTTTTATATCTTCCACCATATACCACCATATTTCTTTCTCCTTTCTAATCGCTAACGAGCATAATTTGATGGAACTGAATTACAACGGTAAGAAAATACATTAATATTGGAATACGTTAAATCCTATAAATATTTAAGGAAGCTTAGGCTTAGAATTAATACAGAGGAAATAATCAAAACAGAGTATTAATACTGACACAATTGTAATATTATCCAACTCATAATTGGACGTAGTTAAACAGAAAGGACTCAAACCACACAAAGGATTCAAACCACACAAAGACACTTTTGAGTTATAGGGATTTGAAGTTTCAGCTCTAAATAATCTTCCATATAAATATCCAACAATACAGTTTCTGTGTACATTTTATAAATAGGATTTTCACTATATGTCAGATTCGTCCTTCAGGAGTACGTTGGCATACTTAAGTCTATTTTGACCAAAGTGTGATTTGAGTCCTTTCTGCTTAACTACGTCCAATTGCAACTCACATATTATTGCGATTTTTGTCCTGTTCCGGGCGAGTTTTGTTTTGCAAACAAAATGTTGCCTCGCGGTAAAGTAAGTTAAAGAAGATATTACGCATAAAACAAAAGAGTGTATTGAATACAGTAAGTGAAAGCGTAAATAAGGTGACATTAATAGTGCTCTACTTCGCCTTTACCGAAATATCCAGCCACTTTCGCTCAATAATATAATATGCATATATTTTTTTATGAAAATAATCGACGAGATGAGCAGGACGTTCAGATGATGGTAATTGATACGCCGTGCCATTACTATGCAGGACCGCTCAGGATTCTTGAAAAACACCAAACTTTCTGAGTGGCACTACAACTGCGCTCGTCACCTTAAGACATAAGATGTTAAGTCTCATTTGCCCAGTAATATTACTAGCTACGGCGCCCTTCAGACTGAGACACAGTAATGCTTACAATACTGCTTCACGGCAGAAATAGGCGCCGTTGTGGTACCCATAATCTAGCCGGCATCCTGTGCAAAGGAGCCTCTTCAGAAACTGGTATGTGATAGCATAATGAGACAAAAACGTTTTAATAAAGTTCAGGCACGTAGGTTGTTTGTATGTACATAATAATTACAGTAACAGTGCCGTTAATAACATGTGGCAAGCCACAAGGCCTAAAATGTCACTTAAAGTACAATATGCCATTTGCTGTGCTTTCCAATTTTATTGTAGTTGTATTACGAGGATTTCTAATATAATGTATATATGCGTATTGTTATTATTAATCGTAAAACATAAAATTAATGTATTCCGCAGTTATAGGAGAAAGTTATAATTAAAATGTTGGGCCCTATCCTGAACATTTGAATATCTGAATTTTTATTTCACCACACCAATGATGTTATATCTTATCAATTAAAATAACTTATCATGTCATGAAAATGATATTTTGACGAGTGTATTTAGTATTTCAAATTGGGATTTTTCTATCACAAACAAAAGTAATATTTTTTGTTTTATTATTTATTCAAAGTTCGTTAATGTTATGAACAAATTCATAAAACCGAGGATCACTCGCTAAATATTATGGGTGAATCCATACAAATTTTTAAATATAAGCTGATATAATACTATGATCCATATAGCCCAGTGGTGAGTGATCCTGTCTTCTGAGCTAGAGGTCCCAGGTTCGAATCGCGGTAGATGCAAACATTTTGTATGTATAATGCGGGTGTTTGTTTCCGAGTCAGGAATGTTTATATGTAATATATTATGTTTATTAAAGTAATTATATTGTATTTAATATATCGTTGTCTTGCAACTCATAGCACAGGCTATGTCTAGTTTGGGGCATGATAATTTGTTTAAATATGTCAGTAGGTATTATAAAAAAGTTTGTGAGTAATATGTAATCAATCAAATCACGCACTCAAGAAGACTTCCTTGGCGTAACAAAACGAAATCCTCATTTTTTATGCCTCGTGTTATTTTACTGTTGTAGAAAGAACAATATTGTAATAAATATGTTATAATTATTAATAATAATAATAGATATTGCGGTGTTTCCAGGACGATACGACATAGTTACTTTCAAAAAAGGCGAGTAGGTACTCCTTCCTTAAATGCCGGCAACGCCTGTGATTCCTCTGGTATTGGTTGCAACAGAATGTGGGCGGTGGTGATGACTTAACACCAGATAACCCCCATGCTCGTTTGTCCTCCTTTTCCATAAAAAAAGAAATTATTACATACAATGAAAATGTTAATTTAGTCTGAAGTATGATACAAATGGTCTAGTTGACCAGCTAATGTCAGGGTGTCGGTGTGCGCGCGCATCTTAAGGGTTTATTTAGTACATGCCAGTGACCTTGCTCTTACAACGAGGGGCTGGGTTGACCAGGGAGTACAAGTCGTATTTTAAGTTTAAAATAATTATTAATAAATAATAATTGATTATTAAAAAAATTAAGACTAACAGCCGGTGTAATTTTCTTTATTAATTTCACGGACGAGTAAAAAAAGAAGGACTCCGCGCCGTGATATTAACATGTGAAGCACCTTTATGCTAGTGTGTGTGCGGTTACGGGGGATACCAGTTAGACAATCTTTTCTCCCTTAATAATCATATATGGCCACAAATACTTTTATAGTATTATTTTTACACTTTATCACAACGCACGACGGCATTTTTAAAATATTATATTGTGACGCAAACTGATCTGTCACAGACGATGGCAAATCTGATAATGGCGGCCGATCGGCTTGTTTTAGTGTAAGTGTGTGCGTGGGGCTATGTATTTACACATTTACCGGCTTGTTTTTGTGCTTCTCTGTTATGTAAGGTGACACGGAGTCCTTATTTATTTGCTCGTACGTGATTAATTTATGTTATTTGGAGTTATATTACCCGAACGTTCAGGTATAAACTGGAAATTCCGAGGTCGATTAATGATTTTTTTGTTACAGCATGTGATTTCAAAATATAAGAAATACAACAACCATCCTACGTATCATATTATAAACTCTAAAATCTTTTTTAGAACTGCTTGTTATCATAATCTATAGAAAAATCATTGCCGCTGTAAATCTAGTAGTAACATGAGCTGTAATTAATTGTTTAAAAAAGTGTTCCCTACCAAAATTGAAATAATATCGTTAGCAATACTTTGCTGTTTAAAAGGGCAAGGCATCACATTTATTATGTACTTCTTATTAAGGCTTGGAAACCGAATCAAAACTCGGGCTAGTTAATTAATGACAGGAGCTTTATATTCGGTTTTGTTCTATTTTTAATATCGTTTTTACGGGTTTTGGCTTTGAATAGACCGGTTCTAAACGGTTTTCCCAACTATGTATTACTGAGTCATTTGCTAGAGTCGTCTCAATTTCATTGAGATTTCCTCGCCACTTGACTACACAAGTCAACCGCAGGGTCTACTATTTGGTGAGCGGACCAAAGCCAAGAAAGATCTTCTATCTCTGTCACTCACCTCGCCACACCATAGACTTACTAACGTATAGACAACCAAAGAGTGCAAGAAGGAAGAAATGGAAAGCTAATCTATTGTTAATATAACAGATTTTGATGGACGGAAGTCGTTAAAAGCCAGGGACGATTGAAATAAGTTCCTTATTACTTTAAATACATACATAAAATAGGTCAGACCGTCTATACTCTAGTATATTCTAAGTCTATGTACCCCAAATTCAAATTAAAATTCGAATATTTTTATTCATAAGGTTATTAGGATCACTTATTGAACGTCAATAACTACCGCCCATTCAAAATAGAGTACCTCAAACCTGAGAAGAACCTTACTTAGTGGAGTGGAATGGAATACATTTACAAATTTGGCCTAAGCAAAATCGGATTGAGCAATTTAATAGTACTTTTTTGTTATAATTTACTTTTATTTCTTTGTAGGTTCATGTGGTTCATGATCAAAGTGACATTTGGCGAGCACAACCGCTGCAACACGACAGTCCGCCCGGAGACAAGATTCATTATCAGAGTAATAGCACAGAACTTCAGTCTTACCAATTTCGACAATGATATAGCCCTGTTACGACTCAATGAGAAAGTATCGCTATCTGCTACCATTAAGCCAATATGCCTGCCTTCGGATCCTCGTAAGTTATTATTGTGTATTAAACGTATAAATATTACCGGGCAAACCTATTATAGGACAATGTAGTTTTTCCTCGGCCAAATCAGTTCAATCTAGTTTAACTAGTTTCTCCTAGACTAAATCTAGGCTGATCTAGTTGAGCCTACTATAAATAGGTACACTTCAGGCTAAACTGGTTTGGCCTAGTCTAAATAAGTTAAACTAAACGAGTTTGTACAAAGGCCGACAGGGGAAACAAGTTTACCCAGTCGGCTTATCCTATGTCATAAAGGTTGAACTGATTTGGTCTAGAAAAACTAGTTTGCCCTAAAATCGGGTTGGGTCGGTAACATACCCATGGGTAATAAGTTGACACCCGCCCTGAATTCTCTTTGTCCCGGTCTTCATCCATATTATTGTAAATGATGCAATATCGTGACAAACGATTTCCTGTCTCTGTCGAATGTCTGATCTTATTTAACTAACACATATGTTAATATATCTGGACGATCAAATCACTTCCTAGCGGTTATAATATTCAAAATAAATCACAAGTTAAAGCCACACATACTATCATAGATAGGTTGTTTGTTTAAAATATGGCCGAGGGAAGCAATGGAAGTATTCCTCATGCTCTTCAACTTATGGTGGCTAAACGATTCCGTCATCGCGAACCCTGGTTGTTATGAACTGTATTGTAACATTTTTGAAGTTACACTTCTTTAGGTGCGTTATGAAAAAATAATCAGAGTGAAATTATAAGATGCGCGCGCATCACTGTGACACAAAAATAGCAGAGTGAAGATGGTTCCTAAAATTTTCTGACGTTTGCGTCATTCGTTTTTTTTTTTTTGTTTCTTCGTCCATTATTAGGCAAAGGGTTCAAGCCCATACAGCCGTATTCATTATTTAATAATTAATTGTCAAAGCCATCTTTAAGATTTTTACAAAATTGTTCTTTCTTCAAACGTACATTAGCAAGAGGAATAAATCATTTTAATGATTTTTGCTTCCTTAGGCCAAAGAAATTTAAGTTCTTGCGTGCATACATAAGTACACAAACACTTTTTTTCTGTAATCTATTGCTTCGGGAAACACTGTCTGAGAAAAGGTGAAAGAATATATACAATTTTCTGTTATAATAAAACATATTCTTAACATTACAGGTAACTTATACGTCGGAGTCAAAGCTGTTGCCTCAGGATGGGGAACTCTGACTGAAGAGGGGAAGGTATCCTGTACTCTTCAAGAGGTAGAGGTGCCAGTTATCAGCAACAAGGAGTGTCAAAATACCAAGTATACGTCCTCGATGATTACGGAGAACATGTTGTGTGCTGGATACCCCAAGTCTGGGCAGAAGGACTCTTGTCAGGTAATATGGATTTTTTGATAATAATATACATCTTTTGGCGTGTTAGGGACTTTTTTTATGACAGCAAGAACTAGACGAGCAGGACGTTCAGCTTATGGTAATTGATACGTCCTGCCCATTACAATGCAGTGCCGCTCAGGATTCTTGAAAAATTCCTAAACAATAAAACGTAAAATATTTTTTTAAGGATTTTTGTTTTATTACACCAAAGATGAAAATTTTTGCGAGTGAACAATGACGTCATAGTGCATAACAACAAACAAACAACCGAAGAGGATTGGTTGGAAATTGATATTATTTATCACCATTCGCCATTCTTTTACCGCCTGAAACGGCGTAGATTACGAATAAGATAGAAATAATTTAGACTACTTTCATGTTATGAATAATTGGGATTCCGCGTAAAAATGGTAAACTGGTACCTTCTTGTTTTTTATATTTAGTACATACTTAATGAGCATATTTATTTTGTATCTTTACGATATTTTTTTTTCCAATTTGTTGAAATTAATCACTCAAAATGATATAAAAAAGGCCGGCAACGCTCTTGTGATTCCTCTGGTGTTGCAACAGAATGTGGGCGGCGGAGATCACTTAACACCAGGTGACCTGTAGGCTCGTTTGTCCTCCTATTCCATAAAAAAAAAATTGCATTATTATGTACTAAATAGTATTTGTTTGAAAAAACTATAATAAGATCCTTGTATTAATAATGATTTATGATTTTTCAGGGTGACAGTGGCGGTCCTCTAATAACTGAGAGGAAGTTTGACAAGCGGTACGAGATAATTGGTAAGATTCAGTTTATCTATGATAGAATGTAACATAAAATAGTGATAATGTACAAGACACCCCGATGCTTCCGCGTACCTCTGCGTTGCATGGGTTGACCCCATGGTTCGTCCGGACTGATACTGGGTGCACCAGAAAAGAGATAAGAGCAATACTCCAAGTATTCTTCTTCTTCTAGTTTCTTCGAAGCCAATTTGGCTATGTCTTGCTACTTGAATCATAATGATATTCTTCTTTTTCGTCGGATTACTCTTGACAGAGCAGTCGTGGTCACGTCGAACGACGAACGATTCTACACCAGTTATCCCTGGCTGTTGCTTCTCTGGCACATGTGTTGAGGGGAGTATTGGTTAGGGCTTTGATCTGGTCTGTCCAGCGCATAGGAGAGCGTCCTCTTGACCTACTGCCGTTGACCCTTCCCTGAACAACAAGTCTCTCTATGGCATGCTCTCCACGTCGCGTGATATGTCCGAAGTATCTGAGGATACGGGCTCTGACTATAGATGAAAGCCTTTCTTTCACCTTGAGCTCTTCAAGTATCGAGACGTTTGTGCGGCGTTGTGTCCAAGATACCCGTAGCATTCGTCTCCAACACCACATTTCTAGTGCGTCAATCCTTTGTCTCTCTCGTTCTTTGACTGTCCATGTTTCGGCACCATATAGTAGTATGGGAAACACTAGAGATCTTACTAACTGAACTTTAGTAGCTTTGGTGATATTCCAGGAATATCACCCTAATGATATAGTCAAAGTCAAATAAACTTTATTCAATCAGGCTTTAACAAAGCACCATTGAATAGTCACTATAAATATTTCTATAAATTACTGATTTTGAACATACAAGAAACTCAACGGCCACTCATTTCAATCAAATAGAGTATTTTACAATGGCTGTAATATACATAACTGATTAGTTTGTAAGGTCTGCATCTAATATTGCGTTTTAAATATCAAATATTCTATAAAAGGTATTAAAGAATAAACTGTATAAATATAAATTATCGCATATTGGATTGAATTCTTTATTTGTGTGCTTGATGCTTCGTGAACATGATGGTCGCGATTACTGTCATAATTAGCAATCGCATCAAATAAATTATAAATACAATGATTTATTAACTATAGCAGGCCGATCGTATAGCACCACAAGCAACACCCGTTGACGAGTTAATGCATGGACCGGTCATCGTTCCCTTCGCACATATTTGAGACATACATCACTTAAGCCGGAAAATGCGTTATTTAGGATTATAGTTGAGAAAACATCTCAATTTATAATGTACGATCTAGCATATGTCCTTCTCTTTTATGCACAGTTTCATGACTGTATTGTAAAACCGTTCATAGACAGATAGACAGAAATTAAAACAACAATAATATATTGATTATCGGTCTTAGATAAAGCGATCAATAACAATAAGATAACAACAGCATATACCATTTTATAAGAATGTTCTGAAAGTATTAGTTTTATTTTTAAATCATGTTCAAAACCTTAGATCATTTATGCGTCTAGATAAACTTTGACTGCTGTGAAAATGTCGAAAACAAATTGAGGTCGACGATTAACCTCTATTTTGAGCAATGCACGCACACTAACACAAAGTGGACACACCAAAGTACACGCACACAAGTCTAACAGCAAGAGGCTCTATCTAGATTTTCTAGTATAAATTATCTGAGGTCAAAAGTAGTTAATTACTGTGGCGGAGTGACGATGCGGTTTTATTTAACCCCTATAGCCCAGTGGTTAGTGACCCTGCCTACTGAGGTCTGAGGTAGAGGTCCTGGGTTCGAATCCCTGTAGGTGCAATCATTAATATGATGAATATGAATGTTTGTCAGGGATGTTTATATGTATTTATGTATGTTTGAGTAAGTATATTGTATTAAATATATCGTTGTCTTGTATCCATAGTTCAGGCTATGCCTAGTTTGGGGAAAGATGATTTGTGTTAGTGTGTCAATATTATTATTATTTATTATCCGAACATTTTAGGATTTTAACGGCTTGTCTCATTTATTCGTCTTTCAATTAAACCCGACCAAAACGGGGTGGGACTTAAATGTATAATAAACAGTGATTTTTTTTATTTCAGGTGTTGTATCATGGGGCAACGGCTGTGCCCGTGTCGGATACCCCGGTGTATACACCAGAGTAACAAACTTTTTGAACTGGATTAAAGAAAATACTAAAGATGCCTGCTATTGCTCAGAATAGACAATATACATCAAATCCGATCTGTACCGTAGTGATCCACGAATAACTTTCTGTACATTTATATATTTATATTTAATTATAACTTAGATAAAAATTATGGAATCGTTAACATTTCTAGATTTAGAATACTGTGTTGTTCTATTAAAATGAAGCTTAAGGTCAGTGTCTTGTAAGAAATTCTAATTCAAATGAATAGGCACGTAATAGTAATATTTACCGAAGCTGTATTCCTTGTTACTCCTGGTAATTAGACAAGTAATTTTACAACAAGAATAATAATTTTAACACATTTTTATTCATTTCTATTACACCATAATAGTACTGTTTAGAGCACTAACTATAGATATGGCACAAAAAACAAACTAGTTGGAAATGTTACACTGGTTGTTTCGCTTGCACGCGTTCGTCACTGTCAGCCTTAACACTCTGATTAACAAGCATTGGTTTATTTGAAGAAATTCAGATGAGATCTGAACGTACTAAGTCGTGCGATGAAATCCTATGTCTTGTTCGTACGAGCGATTGACAATTAGGACGCTGCGATATGAACGGCCCTAAATTTTATTAATCCGTTATCGTCTTTTAACCTTTAGCAGCTACAATTACAATGTTAATATCAATTAAACTTATAATTTTTATATATAAATGATACTTAACAATAATGTGATATTTAAAATTATTAAGTCTTATTTAAAGAACATATTATAATAAATATTATATTTATTTTGGTAAGCTGATTTAGGCAGACAATATTTAGGCCATATAAATTTCAGAACGACTTTTATGACGTTTCGTGCGCTAATGACTATAAAGAATTTACCTCCTCGTCCATAGTAATTCATCAAGTCTTGGAGAGAGTAGTCCATTTGTTTTGTATATTGGTATTGAGGGGCAAGCGTGCCGAAACTGTGGCAATCGTATAACGTATGCAGATAGGAAAGATATATGCGAATCTATTTCTATTCTGGGAGGCGATTTTGCAATTTCGTGCGCTTGAATACCAAGACGAGGGTCAACATTAGCTATGTCAGCCGGTAGCTTTTGTTTCAATAAAAAGAGTATTTATTTTTGAGTTTATGCAAAAATCCTCGGCCAATCGAGCGCTCGGGACTGAATAATCGCCTCCCTGCCCATCATTTATTTTTTCGTACCGCTTTTCATTGTTTTTTTGGCAAACAATTCTGGTCAGTTTACAATAAATAAGCAAACCTTTGTGATAGTCTCTTGGAATCAATATAGCCCTCTGCACTCTTTCATTAAATTTTATTATTTTTTGTGAGAGTTTAGAGAGAGAGAGAGCAGCTGGTTTTTTACACTCTTACCCGTTCGTCCCCTCTTATATAAATAAGAAAACAGCTTGTATTAACGACAGCGAACTAAAAGAAGCGAAACCGCTTCGTGACTACAAATTACAATCTCAAAGGAATCCCTAACATTTTGACTTGGTACATAATAAATACTAAAATGACATGTAGATAATATTTTGTAGACATAATTTGTTCAAACCTTATCATATCATACGTATTACCTGTCCTAATTATCTGACTTAATATGTAGAGTAAGTATGTATTTTTATTAATATTTCGGTTATAATTATTATTTATTACTTGAATGATAAATGAGTTTACGTACTTTGCCATAATAAATAAGTTAGAATGTATTTACATTGATATTAATAAAAGAGAAGATCTCAATTTTTGTTTTATTTACATATTATTTACACATTACTTTAAATTTTGAACTTGTATCTAAACCATGAAATAAAAATAAGTATTATGGAGGGCAGAGACAAGGAGTATCGTCTGATAAGGGAGAAAAGTGTCCAGCTTATGAAGTAAATAACACTTCAAAAAGGTTTCACAGTGAATATAGCACTTGTAAACGAATTGAAGTTTGCTGAATTTAAAAAAATTATATGATAGTCGACTAAAGTAGCTAAATAGCGAAAACTTTAACAACTTACGTTGTACAAAATAATGTAGTAAATATAACCTTATAGAGTTCATTTGAGAAAACGTTTAGCTAGAGTGATTAGTATTGTTTTATATTTGGCGCTTCTTGTACACAAAAAGTGACAAATAATTCTTAAAAATTCATTAATTTATGATACTTAATCCAATATGATGGTGAATATATATGTTAGGGGCAACGTGATTAACTGGGTTTTATTAATAAGGACCGGCTATTATAAATATTCTATGATAATGGCAGGGAAATCGTAATTAAAGTTATTGTAGAACTATGTGTGAAGAAGTCAAAATTATACACGGCAAACCCCGTCATAGCCAAACACAAGGTTCAGTAGAAAGAGCAAATCAGGATATAGAAAAGATGGTATTTACATGGTTGGAGACGAATGGAATCACAAAATGGTCGGAAGGGTTAAGATTCGTACAGTTCATGAAAAATAGAGCTTACCACTCCGGCATCCTTCGCAGTTCTTACGAAGCTATGATTGGCTTCAAACCCAAATTAGGTTTAAAATCAGTCTTGCCATCATTTAACGGGTTAACAGAGATAGTAAGTGAAGATGACCTTGAGGCAATGTTAAAAGGGGGTGATTCCGGTGAAGGTCAAAACGTAATTGTGAACAGAGCGTATGATGCCGTAAATAGAAGACAGGAAGACAGCGATAACATAGATAAAAACTCAGCCACTGTTACTAGTTCTATTACTGTTACGATTGAACCTGAACCCCGTTTCAAACTGGAACAACAATCTGCCAATATTCAACTAGATAATCAGCAACCTACTGTGGACATAATAAATGAAAACCCTCGACTAGACGTTCAACAGACTTTTTCTGAACTGGAACAACATTCTGCCGATAGTCTACCAGAAAATCAACAACCCACAGTGAATGTCGACATAATAAATGAAAACCCGCGAGCAGCCGATCAACAGCCTTCTGCCCATATGAGTAATGAAAAGGAAAATTCTGATAATGAAAAGACTGCATCTTTACTCAACGCAAAATCAAACGAAATTCAGAAGGGTCGTAAAGCAGCTAAAGTATCCCTTGATAAGCAAGCCGAAAAAATTTTGGCGCGTTCAAATGCAAAATTTCCTATTGCAGAAATAGACCAAAGCGTTCTTGTAAGGATACCAGATGTAGATCGGGCCAAGACGGATAGTCGTAATATACTTGCTGTTATTATATCTGTCGAAAAAGGATAACTTTACATACTTGGAACTAAACACGGTATTTTAAACCAACTGTACTCCAGAAATCAGTTAAATGTGTGTAAAGAAAAGTTCATTTCGATCGACGATGTTCCAAAAGCTTATATTACTCTTCAAGAATGAGCTCTAAGAGACTCTCATTTTGAGGAACAAGGCTTCCAGCACTGTAACTGTAGTGGTGACTGCAATTCAAAACGTTGTAAATGCAAGAAATCAAACATTCTTTGCAATTCCAAATGTCACAAAAGCTCAACTTGCAAGAATAAATAATTCTAAACTTAATAACTGTCTTGCACAGTCCTTAATTATTAGATATTTTTGTTGATTTTTCTCAATTTACTAATTTTTAAACTATTGTTCCTAACTAATATTTTTGTCAAAATAAAAGTAGGTAACTAATGATGTTATTACATTTTTAATTGTTTATTTTTTAACTACTATGTTCAATAGTTTTTTTTTGTTAACTTTTCATGATAATTTTGTAAGTTTAATTTCATTTAATAAACAAAAACACTACAGTTCACCTATTTTATTACTTTGCCCAAGATAGGGTGGGCATTATTTATCACATTGTCCAATTGATTCGAGCATTATGAATACAGACCGGCCATTATTAATAGTGCCCCGACTTATCAAATTGCCCGTAACATACTATGATATATGTATAATATAATAATAATATGAAACTGAATTTCCATTGTATAGCTACGTAGGTTTGCGTATCTTAAAATGTAATAGTTAATGTGATAGAAAGATTGAAAATAATTTTCGTAGTTGGTAACACTGATTAATAAACGTACCACGGCACGGTGTAAATGCAGCACGGCATGGTGTCAACGCAGCACGGCGGTCGCGAAACGCGTCTCGTCACACAATATGTCTGCGGTGCGCACATACGTAATGTTCAATTAAAATGTTGCAAAAACGGGGAAAAATATTCATTTTAAGAGCGTCCCGTGGCGTGCGCTGCGCAAACCGTTAAAGCTACGCAAAAATGATGTATGACGGAATTATTCTCCTTTTCTCAAAGTCCGCGGCAGTATATTCTTAGGTTTACTGACAATAGCCTTTTTTAATTAATTTTAATTATGCATTAGTACGAAAGTGTTTTTATGGACATGGTTCAGAAGCGTTTAATGAATAAAATTGGCGATTATAATTTTTTATGAATTATGATACACTGATACGATATACATGATGATGATTATGATTCTTGAATAATATATAAATATATATATATATATCAATATAATATACGAGTATAATCTTGAGATTATTTTTCTAATAGCAAGTCAGTTTAAGACAATAATTCTCGGAAGTCAGAACTCTGAATTATTATTCGTTTAGTTTTTTATACTTCAAGTTCATTATTAACAATATTTCCGAAATTCATTATTAGCGTATTTAATCTATGGAACGGCAGAAACTGTACTTCTGCTACATTACATGGGGCCAGGGGCACATTAAAAGTTTTACACTTCTAGCTAATCGGAACTATTTGAATTTCGAATGTTATATTTTTTGAAACGCTGCAACCTTCTTAGTAATTAAAAAAAACAATTGGCGGGAAATCATTTGTCAATTGTTTTTTTTTATCACAAATCAAAGTTCTGCGAACGCAACGTAAATGGAATTAAGTCGAAACGATTTTAGAGCTCTGATTTTTTATGGTTTTAAAAGTTCTCTCTCTCCGCAAGACTGTGCTGTTCGTCTTCAAAATACTTTTGGGAGAGAAGCACCTTGCTTGAGCACCGTGAGGCGATGGTTTGCTGAATTTGAGAGAGGTCGAGTTTCTTTACATGACGAATTTCGAGAAATTCTTCAACTGCCGTCAATGAACATAATGTAGCTACTGTGCGGCGGCTCATTGACGAAAACCCGTGGATTACCTATTAGACAATTCGAGAACTATTGGGGATTGGTATGAACCAAATTCAGAAAATTTTACACGAAGAATTGAAAGTTCGGAAAATTTGTTATCGTTGGATCCCTCATGAACTGACATCGGAGCAGAAGCGGGCTCGCGTGAAATGGTGCTCACAGATGCTAATGAAGTACGGTCACGGACATTCTAATGCTGTTTATGAAATTGTCACAGGAGACGAAATGTGGATTTATTGTTTTGAAACCGAAAAAAACAGCAATCTTGTGAATGGGTGTTTAAAAATGAGAACAGGCCAACAAAAATGAGGCAGGCGAGAAACGTTGGTAAAAAAATTATAGCATTTTATTTCTCAGCTACGGGTCCCATCTGCACAATTCCACTTGAAGATCAAAAGAGTTTGTTTTGTTTACCCAGGGTGTTAAAAAAAGTTCATGAAAGTTGACCAAAAAGCCGCGTTCTCCTACATCATGAAAACGCTTCTTCACACACGGCCAACAAAACTAAGTAATTTTTAGGTTCTGAAAAAGTACAACTCGTCACCCATCCTGCACATAATGAGAGTATTTTGAAAAGCAATAAACATAATATTTTGGTTTTAACATATTGTTTTTTTAAGTTACGCCAAGCTTTTAGTGTGACCTACGTACTTATACTGTAAAATTATCATCAAATTCCTCTGTTCTTGTCCGAGTTTCCCTTCGAGATCGAATCAGAAATGAGAACCGCAGGAGAACCAAAGTCACCGAGATAGCTCAAATGATTGCGTAACTGAAGGGGCACTAAGGTCCTCGAATGGCGACCACGTACCGGAAGTAATAGTCTTGGTAGGCCCCCCCACAAGATGGACCGACGATATGGTCAAGATCGCCGTAATACGTTGGATGAGGGCAACGCAGGACCGATCGTCATGGCGATCTTTGGGGGAGGCCTTTATCCAGCAGTGGACGGCTTCCGGCTGATGATTATATTACCCGCTCTATGTCATATATACTTAAATCTCTTTGTGTGTTGTGACTTTTCCAAATTTGCTCATTAAGCAATTAATTAAACCTGCATTCAGATAAGAATCTCAGAATAATATCATTTACAGCACATTTAATAACATTATTAACTTACATTTACTTAAGTTATACATTCTAAAAAGCCCGTAAATTGATAGCGTTTAAGACTCATTATCCTTTGCATTTATATTAAGTATAAAACCTGTAATTGTGGCAGGGTTTTAAAACGATGACTTTATTGTATAGATAAATGTATTTTTAAATTTCGGTTTTGAGAACCTCATTTAATTTAAGATGTTTTTTGAAGTTATATAGCGCGTTTGGGAAAAAAATAAGGGTGAACTTTTACGCCAAGTTGTGCGCACACACTGTCACCTTAAAATAATAGGATGAAATTGAGTTCTAAATGTCTCTTAAGTTAATAACTATTATCGAGACTATACACTCATAAGGAGGGCATTGTATATCCAAAGTGGTTTATCTTTAAAACACATCTCTTATATGAGTGGGGATAAAATTAAAATCATACGTAAACTATACATAAGATGTGTGTGATTTTTAAATATACCATAAGAGCTTTCCTAAACTTTATGAAAAAAAAAAGGATAAATGTTGCATACATAAATGTTTGTTTCCTAGAATTTTCTTCATTTTACCTTAATTTGATTTTTTTTTCTTTGTAAAATTACAAAGAAAAAAAATAATCAAATGATTTCGTATTAACCAATAATACTTAAAAATAAAAGTGTGCAAAAATCTTTACGTGAGATTGAAGTAAAACTTTATAATAATTAACTTTTGGAAATAATTAACAGATGCATTAATACATAACATTAAATTAACATTAAATAAAGCCGTGTTACCAACTAAGCACTCACGTATTACTGAAGAACTAGGAGCATTATTAGATTTTTTGCTATTTTTTTCTCGGAAAAGCTGACGATATAACTTCATCTTTTGAGCAAAGTTGGCATTTTCTCTACCTAAAATAAAATAATGCTTTTGTTAATATATAATATACTTAATATTATTTTATCAAGTGAGAATTTATATATTTTACAAATAATGATATAATGTTATAGTTTGATATTATTATTCATCAGAATATAAACACTTAAACTTTTTACAGGTCAGGTTATAATCAGGTTCTTCATTTTCTCTTTTATTCTTATTTATTTATGGAAGAGTAAAATGTTCCTGGAATTCCACCATTTTATTTGACTGATTATAATTTTCATTATATATTCTATTTATAATTCCATAATACCATTCGCACAATTTAAATTTTTCACTCAATAATAAAATAATTGATAATAAGAAATTGAAAGTTATTTTAGGTATTATTAACGTACATATCAATATGACGTTGTTATTGAATATTAATAAATATGGCTGTATGGGCTCGAACCCTTTGCCTATTCTAATAATGGAAACGAAAAACAGAAACTGTGAACAAATTAATGAATGTCAGAAAATTTCTGAAAACTTTTAATATTATTTTTTATTGCAACAGTAGTTCTAAATAAACAATAAAAACACTTGGAGATTTTTAAAAAATATTACTGAGCAATTTTAAATATTTTCTAAAACCATTAAATTATAACGGCTTAAAAAAATCTTTTAATTGACTTTTGTACAGAGCGTTACTTCCGTCAGAAAAAATTCTGAGTTACCCCCAAGTCGCGCCTAAAGAAGTTTTACTTAAAAAAAACCAAATTAACAAACTTATTTGTCACATTATGTATCAATTTCTTTTGTTTTATACACAATTTCTTTTGCATTTCATAAAATTTGTCCATGAGTACAAAATACCCAATCATATAATAATATGATTGGGTATTTTGTATCTTCATGCCGAGCGAAGGGTTCCGGTGTCGATCCCCGCTGAGTAATTTGCAATTTATTCAACATCCAAGTGTTTGTAATGCTATACAACTGTTTGCAAGCTGGAATACGTAATTAATCGCGATTAATGTCAATTTTTACCATGTATGTACATATACTACGTCTATATCCTTATTTAAATAACTTTGATTTTTTTATATTTCTTTACAAGCTCATAGATTTCTACATAAATTGCCCCACCGGCCACCATTCAATAACTAATATTTAGAATATCCCCTCCAATTGTAGTGTTTACTTTTATTCAAGTATTCATCTAGATATAAATACGCCCCCAATCGACCTTTAAGGGAACAAAACATGACGGAACGTGCAGATGATGAGATAAGACTGGATGCTATATAGTCCCGACACCGTGTTCTGCGTTCGCTACTAAAAACGGCATATCTAACATGCCTGGAATTACGTAGGCTATTACAACACTAGAATATAAGAGAACTATATTTATTTACTATAGAGAGTGACAATAACATAACATATTTCAACAACACTTGGTAAACGTCATGAATGTTTCCCTTCGGATGATGACAATACTCTGTCACTCTGAAAAGATCAAGTTGCCATATCCATTACATTTAAATTCGACACGTTAAACGTGTATTTAACAGAAATGCTTTCGATCTTGTCTAAACATAATTGCATAAATTAAATACTTTACACATTGAACAGGGGGTCAACAACCGCGAGCGGTCATTGCCAAAACAACACCGCCTCATAGGTAACTAAAATGTTGCTTCCAAAAGTTGTTTCCAATTCAAACACCTCGCAAACACGTAATCTTTTTCTTCCGACAATACAAATGATACAAGATAAATTTAAAAAGCTTTTAAGTCTCGCCGAGAGTATTGCAGTAATTATATTCTTGCCTCGTGACGTTAGTAGCATTTTAGGGGACCCATATTCATAAGTAAAATGAAGAGGTAGAGTTGAGTTAGTGTATCAAAAACTTTGAACTTAGCACATGACTACGTGTTGCTGATGCAATGTGTTACTAAGAGTAACGTAACAATTTAATAAAAATGTGGTTTAATATTTGTTTTGTCTTGTTTTGTATTGTTGGCGGAGGTAACTCGCTCAGTAAGGTAATTAATTATATTTATTTTTTATTTTATCTAATTATCATATTACTACTTACAATTATAACAATCAATTATAACGTACATTTATTAATATATAGTATTTAACTTAACATCTCTACTTAATAGCTACGGTTAATATAATAAAATTCATTATTTAAAATAGAAGCTTTTTAAATAGGTAAACTGTTTAAAGTCTCTCTCTCTACCATCTCATGCACTAAGCAAATAAGTACAAATATGAATTTAGATAAAAAAACATTAATAAATTTTTGTAAATTATTTTATTATTTTTAAAGTGATAATCCTCACGCATCATTCATAAATTGTGCTTACAAATTTAATTTGTGTATTCCGTTCTTGCATAAAGCTTACGCTAACTTAACTTATATATCACGTAGGTAGTGCAATATTGTATATTCTTAAAATTTTGTTGAATGATATAATTAATATACATTCATTTCCAAGTACTTCCTTTGACATGATAAATCCATAGAACAAAATCTAGACCCGTGTATCTAAAATAGATTTATAATAATAATGTTATAAAATTATCATTTTAGCTATTCTATAAATTGATATGTTAATAAATAATATAATGTATTTATGATTTGATTTTATTTCACTCATCCGGTATTAAGGAATACATTAACACTTAATTTTATTGCCATCATAAGATTATATTAAAATAAGCGTGAATTATTCTCTTTAGGAAGCCTTTAGATACAATGGGGACACGGATTTAAACCATCGTCTAGCGGAGGAACAGTTAGAAGGGCGGAGGTGTCAAGACTGTAGTATGTTTTTTTTATTACTTTTATCTTTGAACGAGATTCTATTATTCTCGAAAAATATTTTGCCAAACTGGGTTTAAATTTAAGCTTATTATTAGAATAATATCCCGTGTTGTTTGAATTTATATATTAAAAGTATCCCTTACCGAAAAGAAAAAACGGAACCCGAGATCAATTTTTCTGTCCCTTTTTTTCTGTTAAATCTATTATCTCGGATACTTTAAGCGGTATAGATTTCTCAAAAAGGTTTGAGGTATTGCTATAGTATACTTGCGACCATATAAATCTAAAAAATAATGTAATAAAAATGTTATAAGTGCTTGTTGCGGGATGACTGTCGCCTCTATTGTACAACTAGTCTGACCATAAATATTGTTACAACTAAAAAACATCAAATTCAAATTTAGAACGCGTTTGTGTTAGAAACTTCGATTTCCCGCCATTTTTTGAGCTTATTGTTAGAATACAAAAGTGGAATGGGGTGTTAAAGAAAACAGATTTGTGGTGAATGCCTTGCACAAAATAGATATCGAGCCGTCAGTCATTTTCAAGATACTTCAAAAGGTAGGTTTCAGTAGATGTAGAACACTTGTTGAATATATACTGGTATATTCATCAATATAATCCAGCTCTATTTGTACATTAGGTTGTGGTGAACGGAACGAAGAGCCCCGCGTTAAAGTTGCTGTAAAAGCTAGAATTCACGAAATCTTATAAACAAAATTTTTTTCCGCGGAAATTGAAGAATTACTCTATCGAAATGCTTATTGTTCGATACGCTGGTGAAAAGAACAGAAATGTTTTTTTCACTATTTCACTACGTATTTCACAATTGAAGAGCCCTACAGCAAACAAAATGCCAAGGTGGACACTCATTGCTCCAAAGAAGCTTCACAAGTAGTCTAAAAAGTGCAACGTGGTCGTCATTCTCAGTCAGTATTTTTTGGAGTCTTATGAAGAAGTCACAATGTTTAATTTTTGTGAAAATGCAGTGAAATAGCCAAAATGTATTAAGAGACTGTTTTAAATTGTATTGACAAATCTTTTAGCGATACGCTTTTTTGAAATGCGCAATGTACAATGCCTCAGATGGCAAAGTTGGAAGTCAAAGTTGCGGACTTTATGAGAGCTGATGAAAGGCAATATTTTGATTAGTATATACCCATCTAGACGGCATGCGGTGCAAAGAAGCCTTCCACTGGTATATTCATTAATATAATCGAGCTCTATATGTACATTAGGTTGTGGTGAACGGAACGAAGAGCCCCGAGTTGTTGGAGGAACGGAGACCAATGTAAACGCATTCCCCTGGATAGCCAGGCTCATATACCACCAGTCTTTCGGCTGTGGCGCTTCTTTGATCAACGATAGATATGTTGTATCCGCTGCACATTGCGTAAAAGGGTAAATATAATTTGAATGGAAAGTCACATAAAATAGGCCTTAGATAATTAATTTTATTTTGCAGTAGCTAATCTTAACAAAAAATAGAAATGTGAACGCGATATTGTTTGCTTGTTACGCTTACACGCCTTTACTTCTCAACCAACCAACGGAGAAACTATTTGTATACTTATATAGAGTTACAAGCCGTTCCCGCCCGCTTCGCTGGGAGAATTTTAAAAGGAAGTAAATTAAATTTTAGTTAACATTTTTATTTTTATATTCAAATACAAAAAAATCTTTATTCACGGTAACTTTATAAGTTATTTAATGCAAGTCAGAATGAAGTACAAAAGTTACAGTAATATTCAAATGAGTATAGCAATAGGCCTTGGATGTTAATTTATTTTTTACGATACATTTAAATTTTTAATAGGTAATATTTTCATATCATTCGGGAGTTTATTATAAAATATAACAATCCACTTTAAAAGATTTAGCAATTTTACGGAGCCTAGTAGATGGAATTGCGAGTTTATGTTTGTTTCAACATTATGTACATCACTATTCTTTTTAAAATTGACTAATATGTTTATGAGCATATAGGAGGTTCTCACATATTATGTACTGTCATAATATTAATATTACTAAACTTTTGTCACAATGAATCCATTGAACGAATTTTATAGACTCCTCGAATTGCCCGTTTCTGCGGCACAAATATGTTGTCAATATTCGCGGCTCTACCCCACAATATAATTCCGTAGGATCCTCACCACTTGGCTCATGTACACCCGGGATACCTAAGGATTTTTTTAGAATATTGAAAACTTTGAATTAATATGCGTAGGCATCTTACAGGCAGGCCACGCTATTATGATTCTGTGGTTGTGCATGAGATCATGGGCACATTCATTAGGTTAATAGAGTTTCATCACCACACGTTGCTGTCGGGTAGACAGCAACATTGTGGAGTCATCTGTCGCATGGTGTATTGACCTCTAGTATCGCGGATTACCAGGCACGGCGTTTACTTTCATAAGGTGGACCGCTTGCTTGTTTCTTCCTAATCAATAAAACAGATAAACTATACTTTTTCTTACCGTTTCTAATTTTAGGTTTATGTGGTACATGTTTCGTGTTAAGTTTGGAGAACACGACCGCTGCATGCAGAAGACAATGCCTGAGACGAGATACATCGTGAAGATAATTGCGCATAATTTCACACTCACTCATTTGACGAATGACATCGCGTTGCTGAAGCTGAACAAACCAATTGAGTTCGTGCATTCCATCAGACCTGTTTGCCTACCTCCGATTCAGAGTAAGTGAAAGTATTAGAAAATTTAGTTCATTTTTCTAAAGAATACAATTTTGTCGATGCTAAAGTTACACAAGAGACAACCGTGTTTCTACTATTTTTTTTCTTGAAGTAACCCCAAAATGTGAGTTATTGAGTTTTGGGTGGGTTTTGCCAAAATCGCCACGCTTGGCAGGCGGGTTGGTATTTGCAGATGGTGATGCTCACTCGGAAGATGCTGCCGCCCATCCTCCGTTCTTTGTATGTTTCCTCTAACGATGGGAGGAGATAGGGTGGTGCAATTCTGGTGCGACACCACATACGATGGACCGATGATCTGGTCAAGATCGCTAGAATAGGTCGAATGAAGGCAGTCAAGGACCAATCGTGTAGTGTTGGGGGGGTTGTGTTGTCCAATCGTGGTGGTAATTAATATTTATCGTTAATTCCAGGTTGTTTCAATAAAATACACATTTAAGGGCCGTATTCCAGAAGGTGTGTCAATACGTAATTCTTGATCAAGTGTGTTTTGTCTATGTCTTCATTACTCTGCATAAAAGAGACAAAATACACTTGATCACAGATTATATCTTAGATCAGGATTATTGACCTAAGCATCAGTTGGTTAATCTGCAAAGTTTTATGCGTCCTAAAGAAAAAGTCTTATATGATAAATTTTTAGTCCGTCCTGTGAAGACCCTTATTTTCAGGAATGGGTGAATAACATCCAATAGTTATGTATGACTATATATATAGTCTCAAGACCTTCAAGGGTTCATTTAGAAGCTTAAATTTATATAAATTATTAAGCCATTCAAAAGAAACGCCACTTAACAACGTTCTGCAGCTTACGTAGACGATTAGAATTGGTTAAGTGCGAGTCCGCCAATAGGCCGCAGGGTTCCGTATTGTTATGCAATAATATAACACAGTTCCTACTTAGTAAAATATTTTTTTTATTGTGGCAAGAGGTGCGCCGGTATAGCCGCAATCATATTAACATATAGTAAGGATGGAT
This sequence comes from Leptidea sinapis, assembly GCF_905404315.1. NCBI lineage: Eukaryota > Metazoa > Arthropoda > Insecta > Lepidoptera > Pieridae > Leptidea > Leptidea sinapis. The sequence goes on along the minus strand of NC_066275.1, from coordinate 7,370,665 downwards.
ACTTACGATATTAAATACATCCTATAAAAGTTTGAGGTGTTGTGTTTTCTATGGCTTGGCATTATGACCTACCATCAAGTCTACCTGTGAATACACCTGCATGTTACTGTAACTCTATAAAGTCATACATAAGACTATTTCACATATGACTGTAAAAATACTTCGATTTGATGATTCGTTGCATACTAATGAACTTATTTATGTACGTTTTTGGGATAAAATTCGGTGATAATAAAATTTGTTTTGGCGTCATTTAATGAGCCACCAAAGTATTTATATTCGTACCTTTTTTATGTCGAAGGATCTTGTTAATTGCATATAATGTTACTTTTATTAATATTGCACCAATTTAACAACCATTTTTCGAAATTGGGAGTAGCCAGCGCCTTACAGTCTTGATTAAAACAAACATCGAAAAATTGTTTTAAATGTTGCGGGTTATCTTGAGTTATCTGTTTGTCCCTTTGAAGCATGGTAGCTTAAAGAAATTAATTTATTATAAGTACATTATATAATCAATAGTCTTTCTAGACAGCTTGACATCTTATTGTTATTTTAGGTCAAACGTTCTCATTTGCTGGTATTCTGGCAACAGTCGCTGGCTTTGGAGCGATGGCGGAGACAGGAAAATGGTCGTGTACTCTATTAGAAGCTCAGTTGCCAGTTCTCAGTAACGATGAGTGTAAAGACACAAAGTACAATAGGACGAAAATTAAAGATGTCATGATGTGTGCGGGCTTTCCAGAAACTGCACACAAAGATGCTTGCACCGTGAGTGTTAAACAAATTGAATATTTAAAATTTTTGGCCGTCGCATCAAGCGGAATATCCTGTGAAAATGTTTCCGGCTTTTTAATAAAAATACTCTTTTCTCGCCTCAACTAAAAACCTTTACTTGGACTATTTCTTTCTAGTTTATCCAAGAAGTAGCTTTGTATTTAAATCGTTACTACTAATAGTAGAAAAACAGAGAAGGATCTTACTCAAAAAACATCCCTCATGCTTGAATAAAGGCCCATTTACACAGACCCATGCATTTCGATAGCAAAAAGATGACGTTATTACGTCACTTATGGCTGTATATTATTTGAATTTATGATCGAGGATCGCAGCAAATATAACTTTCTATTTTTATTTAAAAAAAGAAATATGTGTTTTTGATTTTCAATGTACACTTTGCTTTCAGTGTTATGCACTTAAGATTTTTGGGGTTACTCTTTTATATTGTACTGTGTGTGTATTTATATTGTGCATTTAAAGTCTTCCAATCACACGTCAGTCATCAATAGTAATTGTAATTGACAAACACAATAGTACCGTTTCCAGTAGTTATCGGAGTTCCACAAGGTTCAAGCGTGAGGCCCCTGCTTTTCTTAATTTTAATTAACAATATAATATATTAAGTGAGGATTACATAGTCATATAACTTTCAACAATTTATTTATCTCATTCTTAAAACAAAATAAGTCCATAATTATATATTTATAAAAATTTCAAGTAATGCCATTAAAAAAAGTGTTCCACCTCTAGACTTTGGCTAAGATAGTCTGTAGGGTTAACTATTAATCCCAGAGTAGAGTCGAATTAGTATTATTATCAATATTGAGAATGTTCATTAATATAGAATTAGGTAATCTCAGATTTAATACTTGGAGTATACTTACGATTGAATTATTATTTAATACCGTTTTATTACAGGGTGACAGCGGCGGTCCTCTTGTAGTTGAAAATTCTGACAATATTTATGAACTAATTGGTAAGTTAAACATTCTATTGACACTGAGGTTTACTTACCGATATTATTCTTATATATGTTTAAAATTAAGTCTATTCGTATCTATTTCAGTTATAAGTAGGTATAGAAGATAACTTTATCCAGATGTTACTCAAATTAGAAATAAATGCATAAAATTTTGCATTTATTTCTAATTTGAGTAAGAGACCTGTATAGCCGAGTGGTTAGCGATCCTACCTACAAAGCTAGAGTCCCGGGTTCGAATCCCGCAGCACCTAGCAAGCATTTATATGATGAATATGGATGTTTGTTTCCGAGTCATGGATGTTTAAATGTATTTATGTACGTATATATGTATGTTTATATGAATTTATGTATGTTTAAGTAAGTATATTGTATTAAATATATCATTGTCTTGTAACCCATAACATAGGCTATATATGCTTAACTTGGGGCAAGATAATTTGTGTAAAAAGTGTGTCAATATTAATCAATATTAAAATTATAAGATAAAACAGTAAACTTTGTACCGATATTGAAGTAATTAATGGTTTATTGTTATTTTTAAAGAAATCAGTTGACTTTATATAACTATAAGCCTTTCGTAATTAAAGTAATTGTTTAATAATTTCTCCGATTCCCTACTCTTTGGTGAATTTTGATATTTTTGGTGTGGTTATAGGTGTGGTGTCCTGGGGATATGGCTGCGCCAGAAAAGGATTCCCTGGCGTTTACACAAGAGTGACTGAGTATATGGATTGGATTAAAGATAATACGGACGACGCCTGCTATTGTGACATGTAATATACAGATAACTCATAGATATACTATGACTTAGTCATTGGATTGTAGTCCTTATTAAATTAAAATAAATTGCTTTTTAATAAATAATTTGATATTAGTATTATTTAGCTGTTTGACCCTGCTCCTTGCGCCGCGCACAGATACATCGAATTCGGTGAAATAAGCTATGGAGCGAAAGAGAAAGAGTATGTGGTTGCAGCGAGTGAAAGAGTAGGAAGAACATTCGTTTGTCGCTGTTCATTGTTGGTGTACAAGATCTATAATAATTCTGGAACAATCTGGGAATATAAAAAAAAAGTATTTTTAGCACTATTAACATATTTATTTATTGCTTAGAGACTCAGGTTGAAATCTCAAAATCAATCAATCAACTTGCTGCTGAGAAAGAGTTTTTGACAGACAGAGACTTTCTAGATAGATTATGACAGCTGGGAACATGTCGAAAGCGGCGAACTATTAACCTCTATTTTAACAACAACAAGTGAAAGACGTAGCTTGTCACGCACACAAAAGTAATAAACCTGGCCTGCATTTGTCATGCCTTGCCTCACAGCAAGAAGCTCTATCAATACGTATAAATTCGACCTTTCCTTTTTTATATAGGTAAGGCATTAGTATAAACTCAATCTTTTAAGTCTAAGCAAATAAATACATACATTCAAATTCAACGATTTTGTGTGCATCAAAAAAAAATTGTTAGATAGGTATTTAGAAATTAATATCGTTAGTAATCTCCAAACATCCGGTAGTTTTTCAAAAATAAAACAGCGCACATAATTTATAAGCTTACTTTGAATTTTATTACACAATCAAGAACCCTCTTGGAACATAAATAAAATGTTAATACAATTTATAATACTGTTTTATTGTATCTTATATATTACTGAACCTCAATCTTTTGTGGGTTGTACGGAGCTTCACCATATTTCATTATGATTAAGAGTCTGAGACGGTATTTAAAAATCAAAGTTTTATCCTGTTGTATAAATATTATGCAAACAAGATTGTATTTTGTATCCGTACAATTTAAATCAATAATTTTATTAGGCTAAGGCTACATTAGAGTTGTTGATTATATTATTAAAATTGAGATTAACTTAATAGAGGTAAGACAAACTCCCGTTAATTTATCAATGATACGGGACTCAAACCGGCGACCTCTCGGGTTCTGTTGTTCGAGTGACTCATGGATCGTAAATCTTGGAATGTCTTGTTCAACTCTCAGGTTGTGGCTTTATCTACAGGATCTACTTTATAGTCGATAACCTGCTCAATCCCAATAATTGCATATTAGGAAATTGACTTGACATGTCGCTATTTCAATATAAAAAATTTGTAATTTTAAAGTGATAACCCTCAATTCTGAGATTAGTTAAATTAAATTTGTTTTTCATTTCATTTTATTCATTTGATTTTTATTTCATAATGACGTTATTATGAGCTTAGTACCAGTTTTGTGTTTTAATAAGCGTAGGCGAAACCGCTAATAATAGCTTTCCTATAAAGCCTAGCTTCAGGTTGTGGTCACAGGAGCATTGCCCTCATTCCAGTCCGGAGGCTTAGAGTATCAGGATCTTTGCTTCTTGTGATTTCAAATAATAATTATGTGGAAAGTATTTGTGACTGTGTTGGTAATATGTGTATGTATTCAGGTAAGTGATTTCTTTATTTGAATTACATTTTGGATGCCACAGATTGGGATTTCGTCTTCAGGCTATTTGAGATTAATAATAAATTCTATTAAACAATATAATATTGTAACAAAATTCATTAAATTTAATAAATGTACTGACTTTATCGCAAACATAATTATGACATAATATGTAAGTATATTAAATATTATTCTAAATAAATCTAAATCTGAGTGTTATTGTTGCAAATATTACGACACATAAATTTTAAATTATTATTTCTGTAATTTTTCGAATGTGTGGTATATTTGACGTTCTATAATTGATTTTGAAACCTTTTTTTGTATAAAAATATTTGAATTTTAAGTGAAATCTTCAACACTGAACACTTTATGTTGTTAGTATTGAATAAGAATAAGCCGTCACGCTGGGCTATGTAATGTTTGTTTGGGAAAAGTTGGCAAAATATACAAGTGGAAATGTTATTTACCTTAAGAATTTAAAATAAGAAATAGCTGTATCTCGTATTAACTTGATGTTTGTACAAAAGTATAAAAATAAGTTCACAAAACTAAGTGACTTACATAGTATTAATACTAGAAATAGGGGTAGACTTGTCATGCCTGCCACAAGACTCCATAAAGTCAGTAATTCTTTTAGGTGTCAGTGTGTTCGCTTCTATAATAAACTCCCCGAACATATAGCAAATATGTCTATAAATAAATTCAAAGCCTACATAAAAAGTAAATTAAGCAGCAAAGGCTATTACAATAGCCAAGATTATTTAAATGATAAAGCAGCCTGGAATTGAATTGATCTACTTAAAGTGTGATTTGTTTTATGTGATTTTAATTGTTTGATGTTATTTATATTACTTATTTGATATTATTTATTTATTATTATGAAATTTAGTGTATGACTGAACTTAAGCCATTGTAAATCAATGTTATGAGTTCAATAAACGTTTTGATTTTGATTTTTGATTTTAACTACCTCGCGTGTTGAAGTTTTCCCTTCTGTCTTGTTTTAATTCCGTTTTCTTTGTTAAAAAAAGTAGGTATTTCTAGTAGGTTTCGATGGTAAGGGGATGTATCTATTACAATGCAGTGCCGCTTTGGTAATGTTAAATTACTTATGTTCGTATTCAGCAATGTATTTTAAGCAAACTAAAATTATACATGTAGTGGTAGTTTATTTCATGATTATTTTTAAGGCGCATATGCTAGAAGCGAATGAAAAACAATTGGTATCGTTAACGGACACTACGGAGGATTATTCAGAAGAAATTTTTGAAAGCCAACGAAATAGATGCAATTGTCGTAAGTATTCAAGTTAATAATGGATTTGAATGTAGATAATATTAATAACATATAAATAAAATTGGGGTGTCTGTTTGTAATTAATACATACACCAAAATAACATTTTTTACAAAATGTTTGTCTGTTTGTTCCGCATAATCTCTAAAATGGCTGGACCGATTTTGACGGAACTTTTATTGGAAGGTAGCTGATGTACAAACGAGTAACTTACGCTTCGTTTATTTTAGAAAAATAAAGTAATGTTGCAATGTCTAAAAAACTCTAAAAATGTTTTTTATGGCAAAACAACGTTTGCCGGGTCAGCTAGTATTGTACATATAAAAAAAACATCTGGGTAGATTTCGGGGTTATAGCTATTTATTTAATTTTTTCTGCTCGTGAATAGATTGGATTAAATCAGTTACAAACATAATCAAGTCGTTATGTCTGTTTATGAGATAAGCGTGTACATATGCACAGAAAAACTGACAAACAGACAAAAATTCTAAAACCTGTTTTGTTGGCCTCGATTACATAATTACAACGTGCATTGTTTTTTCCATAAATACAGAAACAATACACGATTATTTTATATGTACAGATGTAACATATACACTTCCTTTTGTTTTATGAAAATAAGGAACGAGACGAGCAGGACATTCAGCTGATGGTAATTGATACGCCCTGCCCATTACAATTCAGTGCGACTCAGGATTATTGAAAAACCGCAAAAATTCTGATCGGCACTACAACTGCGCTCGTCACCTTGAGACATAACATGTTAAGTTTCATTTGCCCAGTAATTTCACTAGCTACGGCGCCCTTCAGACCGAATCACAGTAATGCTTACACATTTCTGCTTCATGGCAGGAATAGGCGCCGCCCATAATCTAGCCGGCATCCTGTGCAAAGGAGCCACTGGTAAAGTCCTTTTGAGTGTGCATACTACAAAGTATTGATTTCTTTTTAATAAGAGCGTTATCTTGCTATAAAACGTTAAAGTTGGACCAGTACAATTTAAACTTATAGGTAGATATTTCGACAAAGCCATGGTTGACCGGTTCGCTTCGAGAACCTAAGTCTTCAAAATTATTTACAACGCCATATCCGAGTTATATTGTTGTTAATACCGCCGTAGCTACAAGAAAAATTAAATATGTTGCAAGTATAGCTAATTTATCCAAAGGTTTGTGTATCTAATCAATTTACTTTGCTCATGTTTAACAGTTCACAAATAATTCGTCATAGGCATCAACATAACCATAAACATACACAGTAATTAATATTACGATATTAAAATAATAGTAATAATTACTTAAATATAAAGCAATTTTATATTATATAAGAAACACCCAAATAAGAATTATTAACAGTTTAATACTCGTTACAGAAATATCTATAACTAGCTGACCCGGCTAACGTTGTTTTGCCATATAAAGTATAATTCACGCGATAGTTTTATAAGTAATAAAATATTGCCTATATTATAGCCTGTACATCATTTTGTTCTACTGTCAATAGTTTTTGCAGCGCACGCAAAAATAGGTTTTCGATTTTACACCTTGTGTTACAAAATAGCAATTTTATTACGGATCCCTAATTTTGAAAAAAAAAACACATTGCCTATAGTCTTCCTCGATAAATGGACTACCCAACACTGAAAGAATCATTCAAATCGGACCAGTAGTACCAGAGATTAGCGCGTTCAAACAAACAAACAAACAAACACTGCAGCTTTATAATATTATATTATTTTTATTATTTATTATATATACTATAGATTATATTAGATAATCTTCCTCCTCCGTCCTCTCAGAATATATTACCTATGCCACCAAAATGTCACATTATTTTTGACTATATTTTGATGGTGGCTTTAATCAGAGCACGTAAAGTTAAAAAGTCTTGCGTAGACCAAATCAATGAATTGTCAATCTGTCACCAAAAACAGTCAATAAGTTTCACATGCGGTCACTGATCATACAAGTAATAAATTTAAAAATAAAATCTATTGCTTCAGACCGAGATACACTGCAGTAATATTGTTATATAAACTAAGTTAACATATAAGTGTTTTTCATTTAGTTATATACATACACGGACGAGTAAAAAAATAAGGACTCCGTGTCATCTTACATAACAGTGAGGCGTCAAAACAAGCCGGTAAACGTGTAAATACATAGCCCCACGCATACACTTACTCTAACACAAGCCGATCGGTAGCCATTAAGAGATTTGCCATCGTCTGTGACAGTTCAGTTCGCGTCGCAATAAAATATTTTAAAAATGCCGTCGTGCGTTCTGAGTATACAGTAAAAGTATTTGTGGTTACATTATTATTGAAGGGAGAAACAATTGTGTAACTGGTATTCCCCGTACCCGCACACACACTAGCATAACGGTGCTTCACTTGCTAATATCACGGCACGGAGTCCTTCTTTTTTACTAGTCCGTGTATACATATTATTTTATACGTTTACCAGCTACAAATGGCCAAACGGGAGATCAGCGCTGGTTTTCAAACCAGCAAACATGCTGGGTTGGGATGTTTTGTAACGTATAGATATTATATAGGGTGTCCCAAAGTTATGGGGCATGAAGGGAAAGTAAGAAGAGTTATTAGTTTTTGGCCATTCTTTCGATTGGCATCATAAAAGTAGGGGTTTTTTTTTACATTTCAGTCTGTTCGATTCCCAGACGAGGCAAGTAATTTTTAGAAAACCTTTGAATGCAGAAGTACTAACTTTTAAAAATAACATAAAGTCTTCTTTCAGTAAAATAGCCTATCTTCGATATTTAAGGTACTTTCCCTTAATGTCCCATAACTTTGGGATATCCTGTATACCACAGTTTTTTTTAAATGTTTTTCTCTATATTATAACATGAAAGTCTTTTTACAAATGTAATATTATATTTCCTCTTTCTTCTTTCAAAATGATTTTTGAATTATAAAGGGAATTAGGATTCTCTTAAATGAATAATTATACTAAATTTCTTTACTGATAAGAACAGTAATGTTATAAGGGTGATCTCTATCAAATTTTTACCTACATTTCATCATTTATAACCACTTCAGAAAAGTACAGCTTTTATAAGTGCTAAATGATTCAATAGAATTAGTTTTAAAAGACCAGAATATAATATTTTATAAAGTTGAAATTGCTAATGTGATTAATTAATATAACTCCGGAAGGCTGCGGTGAAAGAAACGAGGCTTCTCGAATAGTTGGAGGTGTGGAGACCAGCGTCAATGAATTCCCCTGGGTGGCTCGCTTAACGTACTTCAACAAATTCTACTGCGGTGGAATGATCATCAATGATAAATATGTTATGACTGCTGCGCATTGTGTTAAAGGGTAAATATTTTTAATTTAATAAAATTAAGACTATACTTCATTCATCGACTCTATAACCAATTTGAATTCTATTACCTATAAATTTGCAATGCAATAATGTCAATCAGCTGAGGTGAGCGGGCAAGCGCGGTACTGAGCGCTTGTTGGCCATTTTACCAGTTTCCTTTGCACAGGATGCCGGCTAGATTTTTGGGTAATTATGCTTATGGGTTTTAAACTTATAAGGTCAATGACTTCATTATTGCGCCTTGGTTTGGCCTAGGAAAAATTGATAAATCTGAAACATAAAAGGGCTTTACAATGACAGGTAAATTCTGACCTTTAGTTTCTTCTCTTTCTTTAATTATTAGTAATATTTTCAATTTTTTATGAAATATTTATTATACAAAAAAGAAAATTCTGCTTTCATGTCTTCTAACATCATTTACAGTCATTGACTTCAAAAAAGGATACCTGTCTCTCATCAATCGCTTCCACATTGCTGAAGATCATAGTTACCTATTATTAATAATTTATCAAGTCCCAGATACCTGATCGCTAGGATTGTGAATACCCTCTGCAAACAAGTTTCTATCACTTTGAGAGTCATTTTTTGGATGGAATCTTTAAAAAAACGTTTAGTTAAAAGAGTACACCTACATGAAACAGGGAACAATTCTCAATTTCAGAGTACAGTTGGAAACTCTACCTGCTAAGCATTCGAAAGAAAAGGAACCGGTTGTGGGTTGAGATCATGCAGAATTAATTCAGATGCAATCTTACGCCTCCAAAATGACAAATAAAAAATAACAACTACAAGAATAAGCCGCCTAATATAATCCTTCAAAATGTACCAACATAAATTTTATTAATCTCCTAATTTATTCCAGCTTAATGTGGTTTATGATAAAAGTAACCCTTGGCGAACATAATCGATGCAACGAGACGCACAGGCCAGTGACTCGATACGTAGTCCAGGTACTGGCTCATAACTTCACCTATATCGACTTCAGGGACGACATTGCGTTGTTGAAGCTCAATGAAAGGGTAGAAATTACGAATACTGTGAAGCCAGTGTGCCTACCTCACAATGATGGTAAGTTTTTATTGCTTCTGAAGCATCTAATCGGGCTTAGAGAGATTTTTAGGTTGAATCAGGCCGTTAAATCAAGTCATTAACTAAACTACAGTTAGTTAAATTTAGTAGTTACTAATGGCATCCTTTGTGATGTGGTCTGACTGACTGCTATCGTAACTGCGATTGTAACGCTTGTCACAATGCCATAATAATGGGAGCTCATTGAAAGTCCACATCACTGAATATATTTCGTAAGTAAATAAATAATTTGAATAATTATAATGAAATTATGTGTTTCCGGGATGATACGACATGGGTACCTTCAAAAAAGCGCGTATACCTTCCTTAAAGGCCGGCAACGCTCTTGTGATTCCTCTAGTGTTGCAAGAGAATGTGGGCGGCGGTGATCACTTCAAACCAGGTACTCACCAGGTGATCACTTAGACCCGTACGCTCGTTTGTCCTCCTATTCCATAAAAACAAAAACAAAAAAATGAAAAAATTTAGAAAATAGGAAAAAACGTCGAACTTCTTACGACAGTAAAAACATTGGTAACATTGTGAAATGATGAGAAACATACTGTTTATCAAATCATGTTTATCGTGTTTATTTTTTTAAATATTTCAATAAATTCATATTTATATATTAAGGTGTATATCATGCAATTTATCATGCCTTGCTATTTGTTCTTATAATATTGCAAATAAATGCATTTGCAAAATTGAGATAATGTCTTTCACACTATAACCGTCAATGATGTCCCTTGGCTAGCCACGTTCGACTGGACTATTTCAGTCGTGTGCTCGAACCTGGCCAAACATCGTCTGTAGCTCCTAGTCACATGTCATACTGTACAGGTGGCCCGTGCAAATATGTTTAGTGGTGGCTTAGGGTTTTACAAATTTGGCAGATCAAACTCCAAAAATCCAGCGTCCCATTACGTCATCACTCATCGAGACAATTATGAGCTCCTTTCTCCCACTTATTTGTAGTTTTACTACATATACGCTTTGAAAACATTCTTTTAACGATGCTGCAAATCTTAGGTTTTCTAATGGAAAACATTGAGTAGAATATCCTCTCAAGTATTTTGCAGCCATCCATTCCATGTGGCCACACTATAATAATAAACTTTATTTAAAAAAAAGAGAGGTTCAGAATACTTAAATATATATGTACTACGTCTTAAAAATTAACTTATCTTAAATAAAATACAGTGTTGAATTGAAACTCTGATACCCATGATAAGATCTAACTTGTGTTATGGGTACCAGTGTTCGCGTAAATCAATTTGATAATAATAACATTAAAAATGAAGGAGCACGCATACATCTCATCTAAACAACATTCTATAATAATTCATATTATATGTATATACTCAATACTATTTTTTTGTTTTATAAGTTACATATCTTGAGGAGATCTTCAGTTTCTGTGTATGTTTTTGATAAAAGCCATTTATTAACAACGGATTTACAGGAAAATTTTGCAAGAGGATATATGTGACATTCTTGATTTATTTTATGATAGAGATGACTTGCGATTACTTCATGATGCCGGCTGGCTAGCGACACTATCTAATTTGTTCTTTCCTCAATAGGTATTTCATGCCGTATGATCTTTATCGGCTAAGATGTTCAGTCTAGTGTATCGGTCTATTGATACGTAATGACGTAAGATTGCACGGAGACATTTTAGGCGTCCAAGTTATTGATATTTGAGTTAGGTCTCAATCAAATATTGGTAGTTCCAATGGACGAAACATCGAACAGCAGAGCGATTTTATGGGACTTCCAAACAAAATGATGATTCAGTCTCCTGGATACGGTGGATTTTTCTACATGAGCAGGACTGAGACGCAATGCTTATTCTTATCAATTGCACGAGAGCCTAGATACTGGAAATTAGTCACCTCTCCAAGATTGTTCCATCCGATAGAATATTTTATTATTATCAGCAACGCTCTTGGCTTTGGCTTAAGACTTTAAGAGAACCAAATATGAAAAATTCTGGCAGCTTTTCTGAGTTTGGCTGCTAGGTAGCTAAAAATTTGTAATCTCCACGCATCTGTACCCTCGGGCCAAGCGTCCCGATTAACACAAATATGAAAGGCCTCAAATGGCCCAACGGAATGCCAGAGTTGGTTTTCACACCAGCAAACAATCTGAGTTGGGACCATTTTTGTCACGTATAGGTAGTATTCTTTCAGATTTTGTTCGTTTATTGTTCGTCTCCTTTGTAAGTTTTATTTTAAGTTTTATATTAATGTGTACTTATACGTTTCAAAATAAACATTTTTCATTTCATTTCATTAACTTATAAGACTGTCAAATTTATCTTATAAGTTTATATTATCATGCTTACGAGAATTTTAAACACCTCGAATTCTAGCAACTATATGTGAATTTTAATAATTCTAGAGAACGACTATATTGGTGTAAAAGCTATAGCTGCCGGCTGGGGATCTATTGGAGAACAGAGAAACCATTCCTGCAACTTATTGGACGTAGAGCTACCCATAATGAGTAATGATGATTGTAAGAAAACTAAATATGAATCTTCAATGATTGTTGATGGAATGCTATGTGCTGGTTACCCCGACGAAGGAAAGAAGGACACTTGCCAGGTAAGAAGAAATTTGTATGACATTATATTACAAAAATAATAAATTAATTAAGACGGCCAACGCCTCTATCATTCGTCTGGCATTCCAAAAGAATATGGCTGGCGGTAATCAAGTAACCTTGAGCCTGACCTTCGTTTGTCCTCATCCTCATCATCCACTCAAAGGGCTCCTCCAAAGATATCCGCAATGATCGGTCCTGCGCAACCCCCATCCAACGTATTCCGGCGATTATGAACAGATCATCGGTCCATCTTGTGGGAACTGCGTCTTCCGGTACGTGGTCGCCATTGAAGGACTTTACTGCGCCAACGGCCATCTGTCCGTCGAAATATGTGCCCTGCCCACTGCCACTTCAGTTTCTCAATCATTTGGGCTATTTCCTCATTTCTGGTTCGATCTCGCAAAGACACTCCGAGCATTTGTCCTCATAATTTGTTGGTATTAAAAGTTGGTTAGCTTGTGCTCCTACTGTATTCTTATTCGCTAATGATTCGCATTCCCAATGAGTTGTGCTAATAATGATAATGAGTTTTTTCTAAATTGAATTTAATTTTTTCCTTATTTGAATTAATTAAAAAGGTTTTCCTTACTAAACCGATTTTGAACGGTTTTATTTATATCACAGAATAATTTGGCTGATAAGCGTTTGTATTTCAGTTATAACTATGTGCCAAATATTTTTTACCCCTTAACAGCAATAGATGTAAGTATATTTATTGGATACTGTTCTCTCGTTTTGAGTCTTGCGAAATTACCGGCTGATGAGGACAGTAAAACACAGTTACAATTACACCCGTTTTAATCCTTTAAAAAGTGTTTTTTTTTTTTAATATTATGTAACACTCGCGTTAATTAAAGAAAATACTATAAGCAATACGTTACAAATCTTGTCGATAGCCAAAAACCCGAGGCACGGCGATATTATCAAGGACGTTTCGCGGTATGCTATGCCTTTGGTCGTTTTTTAATGCGATTTAACGTAGAATTTACTGCCGCTGCTATTATCAGATTCCCTTTAGCACCAGACGCGCCATCTGATCGGTCCATCACTTCCTTTCATAAAACTTGAGATCATTAAATCCTATTTCACTCATCATTCTTTCTTTCATCGCATTAAACTCAAAAATCAATTGTCTTTATATTGCTATAATCACGAACTCTCTATAAATGTATTAGAAAATCATCTTCATCTGTTTCGTTTGGCTTGCTATAAATGCATTTGTTTTTTGGTTTTCTTAAGCAATAATTAATCGAAGTGAATTCTAATTGTTGAGGTGCGTTAATCATTTTTTGATAACGAACAAGACTTACCAGTGGGAGGCTCCTTTGCACAGGATGCCGGCTAGATTATGGGTACCACAACGGCGCCTATTTCTGCCGTGAAGCAGAAATGTGTAAGTATTTTATTGTTTCGGTCTGAAGGGCGCCGTAGCTAGTGAAATTACTAGGCAAATGAGGCGTAATATCTGACCTCTCAAGGTGACGAGCGCAATTGTAGTGCCGCTTAAAATTTTCGGGTTTTTCAAGAATCCTGAGCGGCACTGCATTATAATGGGCAGGGTGTATCAATTACCATCAGCTGAATGTCCTGCTCGTCTCGTCCCTTATTTTCATAAAAAAAAATATATATAATAAGAATAAGACTGAGTAGCGTAGAACTGTAGTAGAGGAGTATTCGGCTAACTCTTTTCAAATAACTGTCTTGCTAGCCATACTGTACTATATCTATTCTTTATTCATTTTTATGAAATTTATTTCATAAAATATTTTCGGTTTTAATATTGAACACGATTCATATATTGCTTGCAAACTAAATTGTAATGTATATTACAGCCATTGTAAAATACTGTATTTGGTTTAAAAGTTGAGTTTCTTGTATGTTTTCTAACGAGCTCTATTTTGCGAACATATGGTAGATTCATAATAACTTAAAATAATATTTATAGTGACGATTCAAAAGAGCTTAGATTAAGCCTAATTGAATAAAGTTTATTTGACTTTGAATTTATGTCTTGTGTTTATATTACTATTGTTTGTTTTATAGGGCGACAGTGGGGGTCCATTATCTGCTGAAAGGAAAGACAAAAGATATGAACTTTTAGGTATGAACATTTTAGTACCTAATTATACTTAATTAGTTATCTATTGTATTTTCAGCGACTTCATAATGAAGACCTGTTTTTGTTTGAAGAAAAAAAATTAAGTGTAAAGGCCTAAAGGTGTGGTGAAAATTTTACTTGCGAACACGGACGAGTAAAAAAATAAGGACTCCGTGTCACCTAACATAACAGTGAGGCACCAAAACAAGCCGATAAACGTGTAAATACATAGCCCCACGCATACACTTACACTACTACAAGCCGATCGGCCGCCATGAGATTTGCCATCGTCTGTGACAGATCAGTTTGCGTAGCAATAAAATATTTTAAAAATGCCGTCGTGCGTTGTGAAAAAGTGTTAAAATAATACTATAAAAGTATTTGATATATGCTTATTTAAGGGAGAAAAAATTGTGTAACTGGTATACCCCGTAACCGCACATACACTAGCATAAAGGTGCTTCACATGGTAATATCATGGTAACATGAATACCTACAAACAAAAATCGCGCCTAGTGATTGGTATTGGTATTGGTAAAGGGCTCCTGTTTCCGCAATTAGACCACTTAATTGGGTCCATTTTGCGTGCAGTGTTGGCCAGTCATTCCAACCAGCCCAGCTCCTTCCAGAAGTTCAGAACACTCCTGGGGTGTTCGCAGACTTCCTGGAGCGACCTTGTATTTACTAAGGTTTGTGCCCGTTGGTTGGCCACCCCAGCAGATTCCAGGATTACGTGAGTGACCGTTTCATCTTCGGTTAGACAGCCCCTGCACTGCCCTAGCCCGCGCCTAGTGATATTTTCACTTTAAAATCGTTGTTTTTTAAAACTATGACCCTAAGCATCTCGTTGAATATAAGGATTAGCTAGTTACACTCGTATTTGGCCGCTTTTTACTCAGCTAAGTCTTTTTACATGGAAGAGGAGAAAAACGAGCGTACGGGTCACCTGATTGAAGTACCGGAAGTAATCACCGCCGCCCAAATTCTTCTGCAACACCAAAGGAAATGCAGGAGCGTTGTCGGCTTCTTAGGAAGGTGTTCGCACTTTTTAATGCATTTGATGTACCTATGAGCAAGGAAAGTTATTCCACAGTTAACTTCTACGTGGCAAACTATCCTTGAAAACTACACGTAAAGGAATGAAATTCAGATGGTAACAATGATATCAACGTTGTGGCGTGTCCTGCAAAGGTGGAGATCAGTTCAGCTCTTCGAAACACTCCCCGTGATTAATGCAGTAGAAGACACAGTGACTGGCTAGTGGCTCCTTTGCACAGGATGCCGGCTAGATTACGGGTACCACACCGGCGCCTTTCTGCCGTGAAGCAGTAATGTGTAAGTATTATTGTGTTTCGGTCTGAAGGGCGCCGTAGCTAGTGAGATTACTGGACAAATGACACTTAACATCTTATGTCTCAAGGTGACGAGCGCAATTCTAGTGCCGATTAGAATTTATGGGTTTTTCAGGAATCCTGGGAGCCACTGCATTGTAATGAGGAGGGCGTATCAATTACCACCAGCTGAATGTCCTCCTTGTATCGTCCCTTATTGTCATAAAAAAAAAACTGTGATGCGACGCCTCTACGCAACGCCGAGTGATCTAGCCGTTTACAGAGCACTGGATCCCGACAAGTCAGCCGCATACAATTTGTAATGATATATTTATATTGCAGGCATTGTGTCCTGGGGTATTGGATGTGGAAGACAAGGATATCCTGGAGTATACACTCGTGTTACGAAATACTTGTACTGGATCAAACACAACGCCAGACACGGCTGTTTTTGTAGAGACTGAAGTACCCGAATAGACAATACTACTCAATATCATTTTATACCCGTATCTCATATGTCGTAACATTTTACCAAATTTCAATTTTCTTCAGTGACCAGTATCTTTTAATTAAAAGGCCCGCATATTACAACATTATTTCTATTATATTGTTCTGTTTGTTTAAATACTGCACAGAGAGTATCTAAATCTTCTAACATTGATGTATTTTTCTGTAATAAAAACTATTTTATATTTCTTTTTATTCTGTCATGCTTATGCTATCCGTATTTATTTTATTTTATCTACAGTTATCGGTAAGTTCCCTTTCTATTACCTGTGATGTGTTATGAGTATTAATCGTGAACTAAAAACCTTTTTTGTTCAAAGAATGCTGATAGCTTTGGAGATCTGCTAAATGCTTTTGGATTACGTCGGTTATGTCTTTGCCGTAAGTAAAAAATCTGTATATTATTCATAACTAATTTTAAAATATGATCAAAACTACTGCATCATAGCATAGTACATAATAATTATACAAATTATATTTGTATTAAAAGACAGTCTGTTTCTGGTTAACCGGTGGACGCTGCTTTACCGTATAAAAATGAATTAATTTGTATTATTTTTCCTATACAACTACCTGTTTTGAGTCATATACCTAGTTTTACCATAAATACTGAAACAAACAAAAAAAAATCTATTGCAAATAACATTTATTACTTATAAAGTATGTCATTTTAATACATAAATATAAAACAATTTAAAATATAACAAGCTTATTCGAAGGGGTCTTCGTTGCCTGCAATACAGTCCTTTAAACGTTGAGGCCAGTTATCAATAGAAGCACGCACTCATTCCATGGGAAAATTCTTCACTGCCAATCGTACGGATTGTTTTAGGGACTCGAAATTATCATGGCGTTTAGAGCAAGCCGTACTCTCTAAAGTCAGTGGATTAAGATCGGGACTAGACGACGACCAGATTTCAGCTCTGATGAAGTCCGAAACGTTCGCTTCCAACCAAGACTGCGTAGATCGAGCTTTATGACCCGGCGCCGAGTCTTGCTGGAAGGATCATTCTTGGTTATTGAACATGGTGTTGTTAAGGGGCTTCACTACCTTCTCAAGAATGATATTTTTTCACAAAAGTATGGCTCAGTTACTCCTTCATAGCTAATACCCCACCAAACCATCACTGAACTCGGATAGTGCCCACATAACATTTATAATTGGTAAGATTCCTTAGAGCTTTGAGCAAGATTCCAAATTCAAATGTAATATTTTGTTTATTTTTAATTGCAACAGTATTTATGCCAAGACTAGGTACATATATCTCTATGAATATAGAGAGCGTGACCATGGTCCATGTAGCTGGATCGAAATATCAGCATCTTGATATTATAACGTAACATTAGAAAGTCGAAAATTTGCGATGAAAAATACAGAATAAAGTCATCATTATTACAGAACGGAAGTAGCCGATATTTTATTTTTACATTTTAAATTTTGAATTTCAATCACAGGTTGTGGGATTCCTCAAGGGAATAGGGGATTTTTTAGTCGAAACCTCGGTGGTGAACCAATACCGCCTTATGAAATGCCGTGGTTGGCTTACATACATACAAATAAATCAGTGACTCTAGGAACTGTTATATCTGATAGACATATCATAACAGCCGCTTCTGTGGTATATGGGTAAGTTTTATTATAAGCTTTTCTTTTGTTTATTTTTGATTGAGCTTCTGTTTTTAATCTGTTTCCAAAATTAATCATATCGAGATTTTTTTTATTTATGAACTGGATTAAATAAAACAATCAGGAAATCTTATATCTTTAAACGAGCAATTCTTGTACATATATATATTCTGAATCTCGGAAACGGTACCAACGATTTTAATGAAATTAAGTATACAGGTAGTTTCGGGGGTGAGAAATTGATTTCAATTTAAAAAAAACGTAGTTTTATCTGTGTTTTAATGAGAAACGGCTATAATAACATTAGAATACAAAGGTAAATTTCGCAACTATATACAAGACAATAATAGCTCAGATAGGACATTTTGCGATCCGGAAAGCAGAAGACGATCCCATGCTCGTTTTGCTCTAAATTCTTATTTACCTACCATCTCCTTAAAACAGTAAATAAATCCGCGCGTCGTGAACGACGAGCTCACAACAAAGTTCTTCTACCTCATCTCAAATGTTTGTACTAGTAAAGAGTTATCTATTTTCTATTAAATGATGTTTCAAGTTATCAATTCAACCAAATGCCAATATTTCCCAACTATTGACGTTCGATTTTGTTACAACGATACGCATTTTATAATTTCCGATAATCGGAACGTAACTTCATCACAAGCAGAAATGTCAATTTGTGTTACAAGAAAACGAAATTTTAATTTTTAGACAAAGGTTCACTTTGATCGCTATTCTCGTTTTTTTACGAGAATGGAGCTACGGTTATGTCGCGGCTCCCTTCAAACCGAAACACAATGAAGCACACTGCACATCTCGCTGGCATTTTGTCCAAAGTAGCTTCAAATTGGTACCAAATGGAAGACTGCACAATTAGAAAGTAAATATGTTATTTAAAATTATCTATTTGACAGATTACTACCTACGCAAGTGACAGTAAGTTTAGGATCCTATGACCGCTGTGATGCCACCACTGTTGTAAATAATAGTCTGGAATCTATCAACATCAACCCTGGATACACGAGCACCAGAAGAAATAATGACATCGCGTTACTGAAACTTCGCCAGACAGTTACGTTCAATCAATTCGTAGTTCCAATCTGTTTGCCACTTTTTGGTAAGAAACGTTATTTTTAATTACTTCTTAATAACCGTATAAATTGTTACAGTGCTGAATTTTTTCCAGATAATATTTTTCTAGTCTATTCAATAAGAAGTAAAAATTTGGAACTCCTTGCACTTTTTACTGGCAAAGTTTTAAAAATAAGCATTAGCTGCGATGATTACCTTTATTACTACATTTTAAAAAAATTGTAAAAAGTTTTTGAACTGTTTTTTATGAATTTTTTTCTAACGTAACATACATATTAATATGTCGCCTTTAAAATATTAAAATAACACTGATTGTTTTAAAGCAAATCAAAAAATTATAAAATTTATTTTTTAATCACTTCTTTAATTCAGATCTCGCTCTTAATAATAATGCTTTACATTATTTAATCCGAATCTGTTTTAACATTTTATTTTTTGTATAAATAAGATTTTGTACTTAAATTAAAACAGTTAACTCTAATGTAAACTAAGTTAGTTAATACTAATTATTGGTTTATTTCGGACCACTTTCGGGTAGAAGAATCCTCCATCTTTTTCCATCCGTTCACCAGTGGGAGGTTCCTTTGTTCAGGATGCCGGCTAGATTATGGGCATCACAACGGCGCCTATTTCTGCCCTGAAGCACTAATGTGAAAGCATTATTGTGTTTCGGTCTGAAGGGCACCGTAGCTAGTGAAATTACTGGGCAAATGAAACTTAGCATCTTGTGTCTCACGGGCTCGAGCTCAATTATTGTGGTTCCGATCAGAATTTTTGGATTATCAAGAATCCTGATCGGCACTGCATTGTTATGGGCAGGGAGTATTAATTATGAGCAGCTGAATATCCCGCTTGTCTCGTCCCTTATTTTTATAAAAAAAATCTGGGTTGTTTTCATCCATTCCCTTCCCTATATCGCAATAATGTCATCGAACCAGTGTCTCTTGGGTCTTGCGATTTGTCTTTTTACTATCGGTCCCTTCTCGCTCTTACCTTGTTATAATTTTTTATTTTAATTTAATTTCAGGTATAAGTATTGATCAGTTAGCATTGATTGCTACAATATCGGCCAGTGAAAACGGTACTTTATTGTGTATTCCCACTGTCAAGACATTGCCGATATTGTCGTCTTCTTGCGCTCTGTACGCGAACACAACTTTAGCCACGCCGGATAAAGGATGCTTGGGTCCAGTTGGATCCACTGGACTTTTGTATGAGGTGAAAATTATAACCGTATCTTTTGTTTCTTGATTATATTGTACTTTGTTTTCGAATTGTAGGGATAGGTGGTGAGCCTTCTAATTATAATAATATTAATAACATGATGATGAATTATGAGTGCCGTTTAGTAATTCTTACTACTTGTGTAGAAATAATTTTTACTTCTTTAAGTGATGAGTATGTATCTTTTATGGAAATAAGATTCATTGGAACAGTAGATATGAATAACTGGGAGAGTTAAAAATAAGAAAACTCCAAGTGTCGACTTTTCACAAAATATTCTATTCGATTCGAAATTATATGAAATTTAATGAAACCCAACTTACCTGAATCCTAACATCAAAACCTTAACAATATGACTCAGAAATCTATACAAGAATGAAATATTTCCACGACACACTTTAACACAAATTTTTGCAATATTTTAACTTTGTTAGCCATTGAGAAACTAAATTCTGAGCTAGATTTTGATACTAGTGTACTATTGTAAGATGTCACCACTCTTCACACAATGACTTATGAAGTATAGTTTAAAGAAGTCATTTTAGAACCATGAAACATGGACAGTTAGGTTATTGCTATTTTTATGATAGGCTAACTTAAAAAATAGACCTTATATATACCTAAACATTGACTACTTACAAATTTTTCCAAAATCAATCTGTACGTGAATTCGAGTTGTTTATAGATGTACCTAATTATTATATTGTTTTAGGAGGACATCGGTTCACCGGTGATGACTCGCTGGACGTCAAAGAGTCCGTACAGACTTACTGGCATTGTTTCATCAGCCGCACGCAACAGCACCGATAGTCCATTATATACAAGAATTGTTGATCACATGCCATGGATTAGTGACAATATTGGACGAGAATGTCAATGTTTTTGAATCCAATGTCTACATAGATTTAAATTAAAATAAATGACATTTGAAAATTTATTCGTTCTTTTGATTTATTACAAATTTAAGACTATAAAGTAATTTGCTTACAAATTAAATTTTGTAAGGCACGTGGACGATCACCTAGCCGCGGGTCGGACCAGATCAAGATAATCAGTGGCCTACCAGTTACAACCGCAATAAGGAAAGCCGAGGACCGAAGGAAGTGGAGGGCTTTAGTGACCAACGTTACGAAAACTTTGAAGTACGGACACGACCTTCAAAAACAAAGTATGCGACCAAGAAGAAGGCACATAACTGTTCTAATTGAAGTTAAAAGCTACTCTGAAAATGATTCAGCAAGATTGATAGGTATGGTAGAGAAGCATGAAGGAGGCTGCGATCATCTGCATACGCGATAGTTCGCTTTGAACACATAAAAAACTGAAAAAGATTTGTCGGCATACCGCATCACTCGGCGCTCGTTTCGCCTTCTTCTTGTATTGTCTTCTGTATGTCCTGCGCATGAACTTGACGCAGATTGTAGTAAAACGAAACAAACGTGCCATCTTTACTTTCAAAATTAACTATAAAACTGAGAAACTAACAATTTTAATAGCAAAAAGTACCTCCATCGATAGCGTTTTAAATCTACTCGAAATCCAAAGCAAAATTCAATATAAACTGTAAAAATAGCGTCCAGAGGACGAATTTTAACAATATTAACGAATTCGGCAATAAAAATTTGTGTATTTAAAATCCATAAGGTAAGCTTTATTTTTGCATTATTCCAATGATGACGATGTCCTAGCTGCAACGGTCGGGAGTACAATCAGGTGATAGGCAGGTGCCTATGGTAGAGTCAATATCCATATTTCAAGAGGTGTTGGAGAGTTGGAAGATGGGGATCGGTATAAAGGTTGGATTGATTTAGACAGAAAGAGACAGAAATCGTCTGACACGTATAAAAACTTTTGACTTAAATTAAATTTTCTAACATATTATTTTTACGCTTATCACTCAGGTAGGCAGAATTAACAGAAGTATATACAAAAGATGTAAGAACTGCGATATTTAGCTTTCTGTCAGTTTTCACTAACCTTTTTTTGAATTTTGAATAAAATCCTCAAGATCTGCATACAAATACAGAAATATTGATTAATAATCGGATTTTAATTAAAATTCTTCATCAACATTTTAATTGCATTATGAAAAGGTTTAGCATTATTAAATATGACGCAATTGTTTCTAAAATTGTTATTGGAAATAAAATGAAATTTCTTGTTCTAGTGACCATTTTTGTGATACATGGTGTAAGTATATATATTTTACGAAAAACATACATTTAACAAATTCTGTAGACAATTTGGTCATTGTTATTAAATTATATGTTGTCTATTTTAATAGTTTTTTACCACTTTAACAATAAATCTGTGATGTGATGATATGAATTTAAAAAAGAATTTATCTTGATTGGAAACATTTTAGATTTTTATATCAAAATTAATATTTTTCAAACATGAGTTTAACATCCAATATCAACAGTGGTATAAACTATAAAGTATACTTAAGATTTATGAGATAGTATAATAAAAAAGTTATCTTTGGTAGTAATTGCGTTTTCCAAAATAGATTTATAAAAAACCCTACCTAATTAAAAAAAATTGATCTAAATCGTAAGAGCTATTTCGATTTACGAAATGATGCAAATAAAATAATTGCTTGTTAAATAGTATAGTTAGAGCAAAAATATTTGCTAATAGAACCATTGGAATTCTCGGGTACCGTTAGAAGAACGGGCACGTGGCAGGAAATTGTACTGTTCAATGATTGTCTAACACTGAAATAAGATTTAAAAAAAAAAATAGGGTATTGTAGTTATTTACAGTTGACCTAGAAATATGAAACTTGGCAATTAATACCATTTCGTACTACAATTTATTTTTCTTTTACATCTGATATAATTATATAAGTTACATAATAACTGTAAGGGTAAATTTATACGCGTTTATAATAAAATCCTATCCACTGTTCAGGCATTGTCTTTAAATAAATTTAATTGATTTGTTAAAAAATGGCTCTACTACTACTACTCCACAGCTGAATATCATAGTGATCAGACAGTCTGGGACTAGATTATGATTATTTTATCCCAATAACTTTGTGATAATTGTACTTAACTATATTTTATTATAAAATAGCGCAAAAAAAGAATGCTGGGAGAGTTTCGAATTTTAAAGGAATAATTTTTGAGAAAATCTATTTATTCCTTTTATTATGGATACCTGAAAATTCGAGTCTACCTTAGTAAGCTGCGGTCCTTCGCAGCATGTGTCAGAGAGTATTCTGAAGTTTGCGTTGGAGTATTAAATAAAAAACAACATTAACTGTTTATTATGTTCAATAAATAGCCATCATAGTAGTTTCAAGAAGACCAAAAGATTTGACCCACCTGTATAAGTAACTATACGAGTTTTGTTTTTTCAGTCGTTCTCGACAATGTCGTAACGATTATATCCCATTTTTATGTTATAGATATGTGCTTCAAAAGTTAACCGATCATGTGGTAAGATAAGTTATTTTTATACTTTTCATACCTATTAACTTAATCTATATTTGTCTATTTAAAATTAAGAGATTTAGTCGATCCATTTGACCGCGTGCAACGTAGAGCAGCTCTAATTGTCGGGGACCCAGTGCTCTGTGAACGGCTGGATCACTTGGCGTTGCGTAGAGACATCGCTTCATTGTGTGTCCTCTACCGCATTTATCACAGGGAGTGTTCCGAAGAGCTGTTTCACCTGGTTCCTGCCGCCGAATTCGAACTTCGAACGACACGCCACAAGTTAGGATATCATCCCCACCATCTGGATGTGTGACGGTCCCCCATAGTGCGGTTTTCAAGGAGCTTTCTTCCACGTACTACAAAGCTGTGAAATGAACTTCCTTGTGCGGTGTTTCCGGGACGATACGACATGGGTACCTTCAAAAAAAGCGCGTACATCTTCCTTAAAGGCCGGAAACGCTCCTGTGATTCCTCTGGTGTTGCAAGAGAATGTGGGCGGCGGTGATCACTTAACACCAGGTGACCCGTACGATTTTTTGTCCTCCTTTTCCATAAAAAAAATTATATACGTGAAAATATGTATACATCCCAAGGACATGGATTCTATGGCAATACAATATTATTATACTTTTGATTTTATATTTTAATCAGCATAAAAATAGAATTATAAGAATCTATATGCCTATAGGATGGAATTGAGTATTTTATTATAAGTATTCGCTGCTTTGAATAAATAATTCACACAGAAAGCCGAATTATGAAGTTAAAAATAATATATTATTTATTTAGTTCTATTTTTATTCACAAAAAAAAGTCCAATCGCTTATTATAATTTATAAAATTAATAATTTTTACACTGCTTAATAATCAAAATGCGCAAAAAAACCTGTCGCCAGAAAGTTTGGCTTTCCCCTCATAGATTCCAAAATAATTACTATGTTCCGAAATCTAATCTTGCCCTGAGTCTAAACCATGTTTTTTTAAATTATAATTTCTCTTCTTACTAAATAGCATGTATAGTATGTGAGTGACGTTGAAAAATCATCAATTCAAAATTAATTAAATTTTTATATTTATTTATTTATGTATAACTATTTGCTTTATATATAACTCATATAATTTTAAAAAGTTCCATAATTTGACTCATTTTATTAAAAGAGTGATGATATTTTAAAGTAAAGTAAAATATTGTTTAGTTTTATTTCATTTGTTATTAGCATTAAATTTAAAATAAATTACAAAGCAGACGGAAATCACTGGTTGGCTCTACACAGGCTAGTGAGTCATCCAGAGGAAATAATAGATTAAAGGTGCTGCATTTTTTCATTATTAAAGATATCAAAGCGCGGTTTTTCCAGTTTTTCGAAATATTTATTTTTAATTGTGGTAGGGATACAAAAAATAATTTCCTTCTTTGATTCTACATCACAATTATTACGTACAGTATCGACGTATTTACTTTGTTTACCGTAATTTAAAATCTAGTTAAAAAAATATGATCGGTATAAAATATTTCAAATAAAGGCATAAATGTCTATCTACATTCCTTCCTTCTTTACATTTAATCATTTATTTCGAATCTACAGATTTTTTAAGGTTTTTATTTGAAGATCTTATTATTTTGGGTAAAGAAAAGAAAATATACACAACTTTTATAAGTGAAATTTAAAGCAATTTAAATTAAATTAAATTAATGTATTTATAGAATGTGGTATAGCTGGAAAGAACCGGAGAATAGTAGGAGGCACCAGTGTGCAACCTCACCAGTATCCATGGGTGGTATCTTTAATGCTGGGGCCGAAGTTACATTGTGGTGGTGCCATAATTACAGACCTCCATATCTTAACCGCCGGACATTGTATTGCTTTTAGGTAAATATTAACTAAATTCTATTAATCCTGTCATTATCAGAACAGTTATCAATGGATGAGAATGGATATAACTTGACCACCACTCCTATTAAATCATTCATAACGGGGAGTGCTCAGAGGAGCTGGAGCTTCGGGTTGATTCCAGCGGCCGAATTCAGTTCAGTCATTATCATAGTCAGTTTCAATTCTTCTAGTAAAAATATATGCTACATAGTGCAGTTAACTGAAACTAAATTAACCGAACTAATCCGCCAAATAATAAAAGTCCTTAGTAATCCTTTGTAAGAGTGATTACAAAATGTTACATTTTGAATCAAATAACTATAATTTACAAACAAATTATTATATAATTTATGTTTTACATTAGACTACATAAAAGAACAAGACGGAACATTAGCCGCTGTTATTAAGAATCAAAATGAGGCAATAATAAATCTATGTGTTTACTTACCGCGTACAAATCTATGCGAACCTACTTGCTGCGTATAAATCTTTGCGAACCTACTTGCTGCGTATAAATCTATGAGTATCTACTTGCCGCGTATAAATCTTTGCGAACCTACTTGCTGCGTATAAATCTATGAGTATCTACTTGCCGCGTATAAATCTATGCGAACCTACTTGCTGCGTATAAATCTATGAGTATCTACTTGCCGCGTATAAATCTATGCGAACCTACTTGCTGCGTATAAATCTATGAGTATCTACTTGCCGCGTAAAAATCTATGCGAACCTACTTACTGCGTATAAATCTATGAGTATCTACTTGCCGCGTATATATCTATGCGAACCTACTTGCTGCGTATAAATCTATGAATATCTACTTGCCGCGTATAAATCTATGCGAACCTACTTGCTGCGTATAAATCTATGAGTATCTACTTGCCGCGTATAAATCTATGCGTACCTACTTGGCGCGTGTAAATAATGCGAGAGTTAAATATTATTACAACATGTATATAATTATTACTTGATAAACTTTAAATTTATAAACATTTTTGACGTTATTCTTTATTGCGACTTAGAAATCTTGTTTGCTTGCGGGGTGATTCATTAATTACAGACATTTCTAGCGGTTGATTTTCTATGAGCTAGCTTGCTATTACTTGCTTCATTTGAGTCACGTCTCCTTCTTGTTGTTTTTATTAGTCTATGTGTTATTATGCAGTGTAAACTACCGCGACCTGTCAGTCAATGTGGGAATGCACGATCGTCTCTCCTCCAGCCACACTGTCATGAGGCTGTCTAATGGCATCAAACATCCCAACTTTACATCAAATGCTGTCAGAGACATCAACGACATTGCAGTACTAACTCTGGAGAAAAGATTGAAGTTCTCTCCTAAAGTACGACCATTATGTCTGCCTAATTCAGGTGAGAATATATATATAAAAATATAAACTTAATAATACTAAGTACAACTACGCTCACCAAGTGAGTTTCTCTTAAGTGGACTCGAAACAACTCTACGCGAAAGAGCTTTACATAGCCGTAACGCAAAACAATTTTTTTTTTTTTTTTTTTGAGAGGAGGAAATACTGTTACGTATTTACGCCCCGGAACGGGGCGTAATATGTCGGACTCGAGTGTCCGCGTAAGCGGACGCCCCATACCGACTAAAACCTCCTCTGTGCTGTTAGCAGCCCTGGCTTTCACAGCGAAGTAGGACGTGGGCCGTGGAGGCCGCAAAGACTACGCAACAACAGTCGCGGGGCGTCTCCTAAGGAGACTCGAACCTCAGACCGGCTGTGTGCTTGTGGGAAGGAGAGAGAATGAAAATGAAAATGAAGATGAAATGAAGATGAAAAGATGAGAAGAACACACTCGCCGGCGAGTGTGGTGATGTTTAGTGTAATGTATGTAAGTGTGTGTGTATGTGTTTATGATTGTATGTATGTATGTTTGTATGTGTGTAAGTAGTGTAAATGTTAGTGTGCATGTATGTTTGTGTTTGTGTCTGTTTGTGGTTGTGTAAGTGGTGTATGTCAGTCCGTCAGTCAGTCCGTGTGTTAGTGAGTGTAGTGAAACTATTACAGGACGAGGACTAACGTCTCGTCGGGTATCAATACAATGTGTGGTGTATCTAGGGTGCGGGCCGCTGGCCATCGTCAGAGTGACGAGTGCCAGTGGTTTGCGGTGGTTGACCGCGCCTACGCCTGCGAAGGCGGTGTGTGCGTGTCTGTGTCGGTGTTTGTGTGGGTGTCGCGTTCGCGATGGTGATGTCGTCATCCGGGTCTACCGTTACGTGTCTGGGACGTCTTATTGGGTTGAGACTATGGTGAAGGGGGGTGTACCCGCATGCCTTCCTAACCAAGATGTTGGGATGGTTAGGCGCCTTGTCAAAGAAGCGTCGCGAGATCTCTTTAAAGTGTTGAGCTATCGTCGGAAGGTCTAGGTCGCGGTGAAGGTCAACGTTTCGGATGAACCACGGGGCTCCGGTTGCCATGCGCGTGAATTTATTTTGAACTACTTGCAAACGACGTAAGTAGCTCGGTCGGGTGTGCGCGAAAACGACGCTTGCGTATGACAGTATGGGCCGTACGATGGTTTTGTACAGCGTCACTTTGTGTTTGAGCGGAAGTTTGCTACGCCCACACTCAAGTGGATAAAGGCGACTGAGGACAAATCGGTCTCTATTGCATACCGTATCAATATGTTTCTTGAAGTTCATATTGCTGTTGAACGTGACTCCTAAGTATTTGTAATCCTTCACCCACGGTATGGGTGTTTCATACAATTTAATGACGTCGGTCGGTCGTTTTTTAGCGCGGATGCTATTCGCGTTACCGAAGAGTACCGCTGCACTCTTGGTGGGGTTCACTTCAATCCGCCATTTTCTGAACCAGTTGCCTAGTTCATCGACGGCGGCTTGAAGCACTTTATGTTCCTGCTCAAGGTTGAGCGGTTCAATAGAGCGGAGCCAAAGTAGAGTGCCGTATCGTCAGCGTACTGAGCGAGCTGGACATTCGGAAACTTGGGAATGTCGCTCGTGAAGAGCGAGAAAAGAGTGGGAGAGAGGACTGAACCCTGTGGCACGCCAGACCTGATGGGTCTGGGTGAGGATAGGGTGCCCTCTACTCGATATCGGAAGGAGCGATCAGTAAGGTAGGCTCGTATGATGCGCACGAGCCTGTCTGGCACTCCCAGTTGGTACAGCTTGAATACTAAGCC
Organism: Leptidea sinapis; assembly: GCF_905404315.1. Lineage (NCBI taxonomy): Eukaryota > Metazoa > Arthropoda > Insecta > Lepidoptera > Pieridae > Leptidea > Leptidea sinapis. The sequence goes on along the minus strand of NC_066275.1, from coordinate 7,341,791 downwards.
GTTGTGCCATACCTTGTCGAATGCCTTCGCGACATCGAAAAACACGGCTGCCGTGGTAGCGTGAAGTTGACGCCGTACGAGAATGTACTCGGTGAGTCGGTGAGCCTGCTGGGGACACGAGTGAGCGGTTCTGAATCCGAACTGTATGTCGGGTATCAGGTTGAGCTCCGCGATGTAATGATTAAGACGCGCGAGAATTAATCTTTCGTAAAGTTTCCCGATCGAGTTAATTAAGCTAATAGGCCTATACCTACTCGGATTAGCTTTAGGTTTATTGGGTTTTGGGATACCGATAACAATGGAATCTTTCCATTGTTTGGGGAACGCGCTATTAGACAATAGAGTATTAAAAATGGTAACCAATAAAGTAATAAGAGTCGAGGGTAGGATTTTAAGAACCCTATTGTTTATAGTGTCGGGCCCCGGGGCCTTTTTGGAGTGAAGCTCCTTAATGATTAGCTTCACCTCTTCGTAAGAGGTGGGTTTTATTACATCGCCTGAAGGGCTCAGAGCGCAGCGACGTTCAACTTCACGATCAACTTCGTCAACGTGTGTCGGGTCGGCTGCTGCATTTGGAGAGCACTGACTCTTGAGACTATCGGCGAGGCATTCAGCCTTCTCATCGTCATCGAGCGCCGGCTGCAGTCCCGGTCTGTCCAAAGGAGGCATGACAGTGGGCGGCTCCTGTTTGAACGCGCGAGGCAGCTTCCAGAAAGCCACATGTGATGGCTTAAGGTTGCCGAGCAAGCGGTCCCAACGTTCGCCGCGGAGTTCCGCGATACGTTCCCGTACCACCCGCTGTAGGTAGCGGAGGTGGCGCCTATTCTCGACCGACGGATACCTGTCGTAAAGTCTAGTGGCTCTGTGCTTCTGTGTGAGTAAGTTCCTGACCTCTGGAGGCAGGTTTAGGCAATGCGGTTGCATCGTCGGAACCTGCCTGGAGCAGGCCTTAATCCTATTCTGTATGTGTGACGTCACATGAGAGATAGCACTGTGAGCCGTGTCGACCGAGTCGATGACGTCCGGTATAAGGTCAAGGTCGTCGGACTTGATAGACTCGAGATCCTTTTCCAGCCGTTGCCAGTCGATCACTGTTTTCGTCGGTGGTTGAAAGTTGACCGGTGGGCCTAGATTTAGGACGACGGGCCGGTGGTCTGACTCTAATTCGTGAAAAACCTCGATTGAATTTACATTGAGCGTTACGTTCTTAAGTAACGCAACGTCTAGAATGTCGGATCGGTGCGCGACGTTATCCGGATAATGTGTTGGTTCGTCGGGTGCTATTACTGAAAAGTTCAGCGTGTCTGTCAGCGAATCTAATAAGATTCCGTTTCTATTTGTGGCTCTACTGTTCCAGCTGGAGTGTTTGGCGTTAAGATCGCCACCCACTATGACTGCAGCCCCGTGGCCGAGTAATGCTTCTATATCTGTGTATAATACTTTTTTGTTGGGCGGAAGATAAGCTGAAATAACAGTGATCGGCTGGTGATTCGCCATACTGACCCGGATGGCAGAGGCCTCGATGTTAGTGAGGACCGGAGGATCTATAGGTATACAGTGTAGAGACCTTTTAAAATAAATGAGGGTGCCGCCCATACGGGTGGTGCGATCATTCCTGACTAAGTCATAATTAGCGATACGCGGATCGCGTATACTTGGTTTTAGAAATGTCTCTTGCACTAAGAATAGGTCTAATTGATGTTCGTGAGCGAACTCCTTCACCAAGTCTAGTTGAGGCTTAAGGCCTTGGGCGTTAAAAAACGCTATACGGAGCGTATGTGGTTTAACCCGTCCGCTTACGTAATTAGGCATCGCGAATGTTTTTATACTTTCGCCCTATATCGGTGAGGGCACGGAATATTTTGCCGTTGTCTGCCATAACTTGCAGGAGCGACGGCGGGTCGTCCCGGACAGCATCGAGCCTGCTGGCCAGGGCTGTGATTTCATCAATGTCGAACAGCTCTGACAGTTCGAACATAAAGGCAAAGGTGCTGCCGCCTTTGTTACCTGTTGCCGCGGACGCGGGCGCCGGTGGCCTCGGTCGCGGGACCGACGCCGCCGGGCGGGACGCTTTGTTGTTGGTGCCGCGCACACGTGTGCAGGGTAACCCTGCTCTTTGAGGTCCGACAGAATGTCGGCCTCGTCTAATTCTCTGGGGACGTTCCTAATAACGAACCTCAGACGCTTCTCCTCAGGCAGGGCGTACGTGTGGAAACCCACACTCAGCTCTCTAAGAAGAGATGTCAAGGCGCGGTGGTCCGCTACCTCTTTGGTCTCTAATTTGATGAGAGATTGGTACGCCCTCGCCTGGAAGGAGAGCGTCTTCGGGATCCTATTTTTGATAGCTAACCAGCGGCCTCGGTCTCCTATAAAAATAGGAGGCGGGCGCTTGGTCGGAGGCGGTACGCGGGCTTTAGTGGGCGCTGGTGCGGACGCGGGAGTGGAGCCAGTCGTGGCCGTGGCTTTCTTGGCGGGTGTGCCATCAAGAGAAGGCGATTCGCGACCGCGCTTCTTCTTGCGACTGACGGTGATGAAACCGTCAGCATCCGACGCGACACTCTCCGCTCTCGACGGTAGAGCGGTTTCCGGCTGGGCCGGTGAAGCACTGGAAGCCTGAGGGGCTTCCGTGCGGTCAGGATTGACCGCGGGGACCTTAGGGGTCGCCTGCGCGTCAAAGTACGCCTGAAGGACAGGCGGACGGGCTGATCGGGTGATCACTTTTCTCGGTTTGACCGAGGCCATGGAACTTGCGTCGGACGCATTACCTATCTCCATTTCGGATTCCCCGTCGGCGTTGCCTGCCTGAATCGAACTCCAACGCAAAACAAAGTATGGCACTTTGTTTTGCGTTGGACGCGACTCAAGTAGTTTTTACTTCAGAAAATTCTATATCCTAACATTACATCTATAGCAACGCTCTATCATCATAATAATTAACAATGAGAATTATTGAGGTAGAATTTAGAGTGATAGACAGACATATATAGAAGCAGCGAATTCAATGAATTTCGTTCCGCAATGCGGATTTCATTGAATTTTCCACGTCTTTGATTGGTATATCTTACGTATGGCTACTTTAAAAAAAAACGCTGTAACTTACTTAAAATGTAAGATATAGTGATGAATTTGAATATAAAAAGGTATTTTGTATTGGACGTGAGAGGAAGACACTTAGACTAAGCTGTCATGCTAGGATATGGAGCTACAGACAGACGATTTCCGAAGCGTGATCTATTCATACACAATTATACACTTCTTTCGTGCGGTATTAAACAAACACCCTTCATTGATCTATTAAAAAGTATAAGCATTTTTTATCCTGTACCTACTGAAAAGAATAGACCAACAGAAATGGCTGTGGGCAGAGCAAAGAAAAATGAAGCCAAGCAGTGACTGAATGGCATACGAAATCGAGGAAGGCAGTTAACCAGTTGGAGGATGAAAGAAGATGAGAGGATGAAATAATTAAGTTAACAGCAGGTCTGAACTAGAGGAGAGTCCCTCGAGGAAGGAAACAATGGAAATCCTCAGAATAAACTATGTCAAGAGGCTTGCCGTATGGACATATTGATAATTTAGATTTAGAATTAATTTATGAGGTAAGCTTCGAAATAAAGGGGTTTATTATAATACGCATTTATTAAGAACACTACAATGCTTATAACTTAATTTACAAAACATTACAAAACCGAGTGTGATAGATCAGTATGATTCATACCAACAAAATAATGTGCTCGGCACGTCTTAAGACGTTTTCACTTCTTTAATATAAAACAATACTACTTACAATATCTATATATTTTAGATTTGGATTTCCAAAATATGCCTTTGACTGTTGCTGGTTGGGGTAAGACAAGGCAAGGATCCATGACATCTTCACGGTATCTTCTAGAAACTAGAGTGAAACTAGTCGACGGGCAAAAGTGCAGTCGAACCTCCATTTATAGAGACAATCTTGTAACTGATTCTATGATGTGTGCGTACAACGCTGGGAAAGACGCATGCCAGGTTAGTGTGAAGATTATTAATTTGAAATAGGCTTCATGGTACAAAATATCAGATGAATACTTAATGAAATCTTAGTGCCTAGATGAAAAGTTCTTTTGATTTTGATACATTTTCCTGAGATTAATTAAGCGGAAAGAACAAAAATTTTTTTTAAATTTATAAGTTTAATCCCTCATTTCTGGTTATGAATAAACAAATTTTATATGTACCAAAATGTATGGTTGATGCGGAATTTGAATCCGCGCTTTTCGGGTTACGCTCCAACGCTCTTCCATCTAAGCCAACCATCGGTATACCGCATGATCGGTAAATCTTGGTATGTGTTTGTGCAACTCTTAAAAATAATAGACTGTTTTGATTTGAAACAGCCACTAGTCAACTCTTATATACAATTATTGGGGTTGAGCAGGTTATCAACTGTAAAATAGATCCTGTAGATGAAGCCACAACCTAAGAATTGAACAAAGCATATTATCAAGATTTACGGATCAAACGGATCGGCGTTGGTAAGAGCGCTGAGACATTACTCGAGAGTCGCAGGTTCGAGTCTCGCATTTTCCATAAATTTTGGTACAAATTAAATTTGTATAAATAAACATAAATTATTTAATATTTTACGGCTTTGTCGTAATATTTGCTGAGACAAAATATTAGTTGAACTTTTCTATCTTTCTAACGCCACAATAAAAATGATACCAGTTCTAAAAATATTTTTATATTTAATATTTTTATAAATAGGGAGACAGTGGAGGACCACTTTTTGCAACACATAGTCGAACGGAAAATAAAAAATGGTATCAAGTTGGTAAGACTCATTCAATTATTTTTTTTACCAATTGATTTTATTTGAACTTGTGTTAAAGACATAAACTCAACGCATTGACTTTGATATAGTATACTGATATTGATATAACAACTATATTGATAGTCACCGACATATTGTGCAAAGAAGTCTCTCTGATAAACTGATGTTCATTAGATAGCAAAAAAAGATCTGACCCAAGCGTCGTGCTCGTGAACGGGCCGTATTTGTCTTGGCTGGACGATTGAAAGTAGGTTTACATTACATTACATTTTATTTGAATAGGTAGGTACTTCAAATTTATGTGAAATATTTATAAAATGTTCGCATAAAACTTATTGTTCTCAAATTGTGTGAACATTTATGACATTATACAATTATTACATTTATTATTGTATTATTTAAATGGAAGTATTTGACTATTTTTATTTTATCACTGTTTGTATTGAAAATAATTTGTGAAATGATGAAGCTGTAAATCTTAAAAGAGTGGCATTGAGTTTCTTGCCACTAATTCTCATTATAGCTCTACTTTTCCAAAGTGATCGTAAATGGTAGGTACAATCTAGAACTTTGAAAGAAACACTTATTTTGTAAGTTTTGCTAACGTGGGTAAATAATTTTTGTGTTTTAGTTTGATTTTGAAAAGCGTTAAATACCTACAAACAAATTTGCAATTGAATGTTTATTCATACTTATAAGAAAGCTTTTAATCGAACTGTGTTTATATCTACACAAAACAGTAATACTATTATTTTTTAGTACGGTTGGCAATTATAAACGTCAGATTGACGTGTAATTGTTCAAATTGTATTAAAAAAAATCAAAGATAATTTAGGAAAACGTATATATCTACAATAAAGTATAAAAGTTTGCTAATGTATAATAATTAACCTGGCACGTGGTAGTGTTGACCTGAATATCATATAAAATTTATGTTTGCGATTGTGTTATAGGTATTGTGTCGTGGGGAATTGATTGTGCAAAACCAGACTACCCAGGTAATAGATTCAGATTTTTTCGTAATATATTAATTATTAAAGGAAAATGTAGACTTATGTAGCCAAAGTCAAGACTGCTTGCTTGTTAATTACCTAGTCACTAGTGTTTAGTAAGTTCTAATTACCCAGCCCACAGAGTAATGCAGCCGTTCTGTCAAGGCTTTTATTAAGGGCTTAGATTTAAAATAGATTCTCAAGAAAAAAATACTTAACCAAGCGTTATATATTTTTGTTCAATTTGTGATGGTATAAATGAATAAAGTGAAAACGTAGTTTAAGTTTTAGTACAACACAGCACATATGTTTAAAAGTAGCATTGTTGTTTTCTATAAGTAGAGAATTTTTTTTGAATCTTGATTTGGATCTTGTATTGTTTGCGAAATAAGAAAACTGGTCTGAAAGACTGGTCATACATCCGAATGAGAACTAAGGAAGAAATAAGCCATATTATTAATTGAAGCTAAGCCGTTAATGTGGCTCCCATTTGTTACAGACAAAGAATGAACAGAGTTAGATCTATCATCTTGATTTATTCTTCAATACTTACATAATTGAATTTTCAATTGTTCTCACCTGCCTATTATCAGTACTTTCCACTTGACCGCATACAACAAAGAGCAGCTTAATCATCGACTTGATGTGGAGTCTCTTACTGCAGCATTATCACGGAAAGAGTTCGGAGATATTGTTTAGAATAATACTTATAGTCGAATATGACCGCCGCATTCGACGTCTAAATGCGAAATTAATCCGCACTACAATATCTGGTTTACCACAACCATCGCACCAATTTTACTTTCGCACGACACGACACAAGTAAGGATATCATCCTCACCATCTGGATGTGTGGCGGTCCTCCACAGTGCGGTTTTCAAGGAGCTATCTTCCACGTACTACAAAGCTGTGGAATGAGCTTCCTTGTGCGGTGTTTCAGGGACGATACGGCATGGGTATCTTCAAAAAAAGCGCGTACACCTTCCTTAAAGGCCGGCAACGCTCGCGTGATTCCTCTGGTGTTGCAAGAGATTGTGGGCGGCGGTGATCACTTAACAACAGGTGACCCGTACGCTCGTTTGTCCTCCTATTGCATAAAAAAAAACCGTGTGTTTCGCAAGTTAGTTCTTGCTTGGCATAGCTTTTATATAAGAACTATCTGCTACTGTATTCCTGAACCAATATGGCTCAGGAACTGTTAAGTCTATAGTATCTTACCATCACAATAGCTGGCAACGCATCTTTTGCATTGATGATGTCCATGGGAGGCTGTTTTTCACTATCCATCGAATAAGCCATATGCACAATTTACAATTTATTTAAATAAAAAGATCTCACCTTCAACATAAGGGCACAGAATTCATAGATAGTTGAAGTACAGGACTAAGATGACTTAGAGTTTCAAGAGACCAACTGATGATTGTGGTCGAGACTCAAGAACAATGGTAGTTATGATATTTTTCAATTTGTTTCATCAAATTCGAGCTGGAAGCTTACGTGGTAGGAAGTAATGATGCAACCGCCCGTGGACTTTCGCAATAGATTGATAAGACTGAAGGTTCCTCAATATCGGTCCTGCACCGGGAAAACTGCAGCTGGAAATTGTTTCCAGAAAGTGGCTGTGCGAAGTAAAAAGTTGCGTAACACGCTTGGTTGTAGAATGTTAGTGGTCAACGTAATATGCGGTTCGAATTTGGCGCAAACATTACTGCAGGTAACGATTCGGCTGTTGATATCAATCTGAACAGCTCCTCTGAGCTGTCTTTGTAAATATGTGTTAGAAAATTTAAAGAGATATCTCACATCTCTACGCAACGCCAAAGAATCAATACGATTGGAGATGACTTGATCTTCGAAAGCTCGAGTCGATCGTATACAAGCCACTTGAAGAAGCTGATACTGGGGATCACCCGGCAAAGGTGGGAAAAGTTATGGATGTAAGGCTGAATTTGTGCCTCATAAAGTTGCTGGTGGTAGCTTGAAGTGAAGTACTGTTATCATTATATACTTTTTAGCGTATAAAGTGATTACCTGTCTTTAATTATATTTTAGGAGTGTATACGATCGTCGGAAAATATATCAATTGGATCAAACAACAAACTCAGGATGGCATGTATTGTGTTTAGAATATCTTACTTTAAATATCGTTAAAGTAATATTCACCCGTCTGAAGATGGTTCTTGTACAAGCAGACTTTTGATATTAAAATAGTGTCGTACTGGAATGTAATAAATTATTTCAATTAAAAAACTCCTTCCATTTATTTATTGTATACCTATTATTCATAAAACTATTTCTTGCAATATCTGATATCCTTTTGTTAACTACAAAATTTTAAATTATGTTCTCGAATAAATTGAAATTACGATAATGGACGAAACCCACAAGTTTTCCAAATAAACAGATATTACTTATAAATTGTCATTTTGGCATTTGCTAATTTAAAGTACAAAGCAAAGGAGCGTTCAAAAAATATTTTTTGTCTCATTTATCCAATACAAATTAAAATCTATTATAAAATATTTTTGGAAAGATTACAAATAAGAAAGATCTAGAAAGATTATGAGAAAAGTAATTAAATGTTTATATTAACACTATTTATTAACAATATTGTATAATTTTGCTTGTATTAATTAACACACAAGTTTGTTTGCTATGTTTAACATCAAATTAAAACTCCTTTCACCATTGAAAGCAATATAATCAGCGAGTGGCATGAGCTGGATTTTGTCCTTGAAATTAAGACATATGTCTGGACGGAACGTTAGGGTCGCTACAGATAAAAAGATTTACGGCGCAAAAGACGCGAAACAACGACCGAGTCACGGCAGCTTACGGCGTGGCACTCAATAGGTTTGTCTTCCCAAGATTGCTTAGCGATCGGGTAAATCGTGTGTATGTGTGCGTGCGTCGCTTCGGGCGCTCTAGTATAAAGTTGAATTACTGTATTGTGCCAATACTATGCAAGCGCTGTGTTTAGATCCGAAGAGAGCCCGCCATAGCTAGTGAAATCATTACCTACTATTATAAAAAAATACCTATAGGTACAAGTGATTTTTGGCTTTACACTGCAAAAACTATTAATAGCACATAAAATAAGCAGCATTTCATTTAGATAACTGAAGAGAAGAGTGCAAGGGCCACTAGTCACATATAAAATGATGATTATAAATTTTATATAAATATTATTATCATATAATTTTTTAGTCCGAGAATATAATTACAATGCAAGATTATGAGTAATAGTAGAAATAACAGAAGTAATAATCAAATACCAGTTTGGTAATATTATGTTAGTACCTAATTTAAAATCCCAACAAAAGCAACCTTTCATCATGTTCCATTAACCAGTTTATTTAAAAAGTGTAATATTTCAAAATCGCCAACTATTTTATTTTATTTTATTTTAATAACTTGTTTCACGGCCTTGACTTCAAGCCTTTTGAACTTGTTGTTTTTAGTCGACCTGTGCAACTTTGTAATTTATTTGTGTGTAGGTTTCTTTGCGATGTTTTAGGTTCATAACACACGGTGAAATACAAAAGCTACGAACTGCAAGTTCTAGTCCCTTTTCGAGTTTAAGAGATATTTAAATTCTCAATTTTTTTTTCTCTAAAACGTCATATTATATTTATCACGTGACTGGTTACGGCTGAGTATACAAGTAATAGAAATATATTTTTAACACAAAGAAAATTATATTGAAATGAAGTACAATACTCTAATTTAAAGTACGGTTGGCAACCCTATATACAAGTGCAACGCGAAATTTTCAACCAACCCGCAAACCACCGCCGCTTCGGAGTTGCTTGCCTCAATGTCAATATTTGTTTCGAATTTTGTATTCAGTCTATTGCAGACCTCCATTGAATACATTTTTAAGCTACAATTTAACTAAATACGTATAGGAAGGAAGTGCATGTCATTGTAATTCCATTTAGCGTGTTTTTTATAAGAATCCCAATGCCTACCAGATCCTCAAAACTGTTCAATGATAACTCTTCACTAAAGACTTTTATATGGGTTGGTTATAAACTGTCTGTCTGTCTTTCCGTCTTTACATTTCAATGGAATTAATGAATACCCTCCCAGGCCTTCTACTGACGAAAACAGTCCCATGATATCGTTGTCAAGTGCTCTGGAAAGTAGAACGACTCACATTTAGCCTTTGGGACACATAAAATTGATTTCAAACCCTTCAAGTAGCGCTATAATTTTGCTCGCTGTTATCAACCATTTTAGAGACCGCTAAATAATGGTATTAAGACTTAAAAATACCAAGAAAAAAGGACAATCCGACAATAATTATCAAAAAGTGATTTAGAGTAATTACGAACTATTAATGATCCCAAAAATTAAAACCGCCCTTTTTTTTGAGTTTAGTTGCTAACCGCCTTGAAGCACAACTACATACATTAATTACGTTTTTAATTACAACTGGTTCGATACAGTTTTACAGTTGTCCCGTGACAAATATGGCACTAAAAGTCACTAAGATTTATAGTTAATTTAACAGCACTATATAATTAAATAGATTTACTTGCGAAAAATTATAATTTTTCTTAAATACGAGTATTATTCCATCAAGTTAAAAATTTTAGCCTTCTATTCGGTGTTATTTTATGACAGTAAAGGACAAGACGAGCAGGACGTTCAGCTGATGGTAATTGATACGCCCTGCCCATTACAATGCAGTGTCGCTCTAGATTCTTGAGAAACTCAAAAATTCTGAGCAACACTACAATTGTGCTCGTCACCTTGAGACATCAGATGTTAAGTCTCATTTGCGCTGTAATTTCACTAGCTACGGCGCCCTTCAGAGCAAAACACAATAATGCTTATACATTACTGCTTCATGGCAGAAATAGGCGCCGTTGTGGTACCCACAATCTACCCGGCATCCTGTGCAAAGGAGCCTCTCACTGATATGAGTGTGGCACAAAGCGCGTCTATCTATCTTGCCCTGCTGCGGGCTTATCGAGAAAAGCAAAAGGACGGAAACAATAATTTTGTCAGTTTCATTTCTGTTTCTAGGTCACAATCTTCACATGCGACCAACACTTCTGTTGTGATCGTCATTCATTTGTATATTTTGCGTAAATAACAGATTTTTTATGCTAGAGGGGGCAAACTGGCAAGAGGCTCACGTTATGGGAAGTGGTGAAGTAGCCGCCTATGTACATGAAAACACATGAAAATTGACACCTGCATCATGCTAATATCTTGCATTCTACATCTGCGCATTTTGCTAAAAACTTCAAGCCTTGCACAGGCACTTTGTGGAAACAATTACCGGCTGCGGTTTACTCAAACCCACATGACTTAGGGATTATAGTATACTCCCAACTAAAAGGCAGGCAGCGCATCTCTATCGGTTGACTATTGGCTCCATAACTTTGAAGGGGATTGAGGTTATGGCAGTTAGACAGATCAGAGCGTACACTTTTTAGGAATCTAAAATCAAGGTAATCAGTAAGGTACAGGTATGTTCTTTCATGTTTGGGATTTGCTTCAGCGCAATAACCAGTTGTATCAGAGCATAGGTTTAAGCGAAATCGTGAGCAGATCTGCCTGCATGATTGGTGGTACGTGATTACCAGGATGTCATCCTCCAACTTCATTGAAGTCTTCCCGCAGCCAGAGAATGGATAAGTTCTGTCCTTTAATTATTAAGGACAGAACTTATATATATATATATATATATATATTGTATACTGATAAAGTCGTCAAGAATTGTCGTCATAAATAATAATAGTCTCCATGACGGGCTTACGTCATGGCTTATGGAGGATCAGGAGGTCAGGAATGATCCAGTGTATACCCCGGATAGTAGAGGTAAGATGTATCAGCCTCGCCGTCTCCAGATGGAGGTGGATGGCATTAGATCGAAGCCCTCTGATGTTGCAGAAGTCCACAGCGTTAGTGGAGGAGAGTGGTTTGAGCTTCTTGCTCTGTTTGCCTCGAGTCAGCACAGTTTTTCCCCTCCGGAGTACTCGGGGCAGACCGGGCTACTACTATTTTGTTTATTTCAATTCAAGTCAAAGTTAATTCATGTATCAATATCAAAGATTCTACCACCACTTTGGAAAAGTAGAGCAAGTAACTCATTGCCACTCTTTTTTATATTTGCAGTGTCAGCATTTTACAGTATATTTTTTACAATGTATGTAACGTGATGCACTAAAATTACTCAAACGTTTTGACTTACTTGTGTAAGTTGGGAAAAAGAAAAAAAAAAGAGATAAATTAAAAAAATCTGGAGGAGTAATAATAAAAGATAAAAATTTCTGAAGACAGGATCAACCAGGCACTACAAGCAGCGCCTGTTCACGAGTATCACGCATGGACCAGCCAGCTTTGAGGAAGGTTACACCCGACACACCATGCCGCCACGTACAGTTTCATCCAAGCGAGCATGACAAGCCTTGTCCCGGGAACTCAACTAAAAAAACTTAACAGATATTATGTGATATAATTGCTCACAAAATACCTCCTTATACTTTATTGGCTTATTTGGACGTGATAAAAAATTCACAATATTAGAAATGTGTAATATTGTGTAATTACACAATATACCATAATCAGTATTTAATTCGACCAAATCAGTTCCAATTATCATTCTCGGTACAAAGGCTCGGTAGAATTAATATTCTTTCAATTTTTACTGCTTTTCAATTTGTCCGGATTGTTGGAATATTCGTAAATTACGGGTGTAACCACATGGTAAATCCAGTAAGTCCTAATCCTACTAAATCACAAGACCAATGATGAAAGTATGGATTGATATGATGAGTTTGGTACGGAGAGGAAAACCTTTTTCGCTTGATATGTCGTGACAAATAATGATTGTTTTGCTAATTTTTAAACATATTGTGCCATATGTATAAGTTACAAAAAGATTTTAATATACGATCGATACTTTAATAATTAGTTGAGATTATGCATATTAATTGACATGGTCACTTATACCGTGAAATAAATCGATAAGGGAAAATTGTACAGATGTAGAACTAGTAAATTAAATAGTTGGCACACATGCGTGTCGGAAATAAATTACCAAGTATGACTTCTTTGTTTTGGTTGCATCAGTCACTACCATTTTAGGTGCTTTGATTTTTATTCTAAAGTAAAACGTAGTCAAAACGTCATTAGTGTGCAAAACAAAAGTAGGTGTTATGTTATCGTTAAATGAATAAAACCAGAGTATTATCGCGTGGATAATTCCTTTTGTGATAGACTCGGTCGGAAGCGTAATTAAAAAAGTGTCGTAGTAAGAAAACAGTCCTTTTATTCTGTGAATAATTTAATGTTTATCTTTTCAAAATGTTTTGCTTGATAATATTACTAGTTACAGCGATTCAGGTTTGTAGAAAAAATGTGTTAATGTGATACGGATTTAAAAGGTTTTAGATTACTGATTATTTAATGTAAATATTATTTAGGTGGTGCATTTAGCGGATTTAAATTGTCGTAAGTTTAATTACACATTTTTAATTTGTTTGTAAGTTATGAGTAAGGTTTGAACTTAAATTTTTGCAATATTTTATGTTCTTTGTTAGGAAGAGTAATCTTATTATTCTTAATCTTATTACTAATATAATGCTAGTATTTTACAATTTTTTTGAGAAAATTATATAGTACTATTTGGATGTGTCAGATTGTGGGAGACCTTCAGATGATACAGTATCAATGAGAATCGTTGGAGGCAGAAGGGCAGAACCGCACTCATATCCATGGACAGTTGCGATACTGAAAAATGATCGGATGCATTGTGGAGCTGCTGTTCTAACAGACAAGCATATTATAAGCGCTGGACATTGTTTCAAATGGTATGTCATGATGAAATGGTATATAAAATAATAATATTAATATCTGTTAAAAGCAAAGCAATCATGGCATGGTCGGTTATTGTGGTATTAAGAACAGTTATTTGAGCACGACAGATATTTTTATTTAATTTGATCATAAAGTGGCCCAAACAGCTATCAATCTTAGTTGGTAAATTATGTCCAGGCATGACACCAAAGATTGCTAGTATATAAGGATAAAGGTGTCTATTATAACGTTTAATAGCTGGTTCATCATCTTTGACTTTAAGGTTAATGTTTATATCTCCAGTTACAGTTATCGCTATATGGTTTTCTATGGTTTCTAAATGTGTACATACTTAATGAATATCTAAAAGATGTGGCGTCGTTGTTTGACGGTGACCTGTAAATATAGAGGACAATAAGTTCTACTATTTATTTGTCTTGCGTGAATTTTTAATGTAAGTTACCACTCCCTCATTCTGGTTAAGAAGTTGGTTGGTGTGAAACGAGTTATAGTCGTCAATTTACGGGATTGATTTATTGTTTTGTAATCTAAATTCTGTTAAAATAAGTCAAGTCAGGTTTATCGTTACCTGAAGTTAACCGAAACTTAAGCGTAATCTTAGAGTAAAATCATAAACCTACGCCATAGTTCTGCTAAACTCCGTCTCATCCAACTCAATGTCATTTTAGAAAATTTACTTTAAATTCAATGACTGCCAAAGCAGTAAATTAAAACATTCAATTTCAGGGACAATATACGGGACATGGAGGTACTAGTAGGTCTTGACAACCTTGATGAAATGAAAAACGTTGAAAAAAGAAATATATCTTCAGCTGTTATTCATGAGAAGTTCACTTCAACAGCAGTGCGAGATGAAAACGATATAGCTATTGCAACGCTGAATGCACCCGTTCAATTCAGTAATACTATACTACCGATCTGTTTGCCAAAGCCAGGTATGCATTCCTACTAATGTTATAAATTTAGAATTTTATGTTTTGTTATTTTATTATTAGCGTACGAAATATAGAAAGGTCCTTTTATTGCCAATATCCCTCATTTATTCAAGATACAAAATCCATTATGCAATGTTTTTCACGCACTCACGTAATGTTATTACCTTATGGTTTAGTTGTTCCTTATAAATAGAATTATAGCGAAGAAATATTTGTAGTTACGTCTGTTATGAATAAACTCTCAAAATCTACCCGACTGATTTTGAAAATTCTTGAATTTATTGCTTTTAATACGATGAGAGTTTTATTTTTGTGCGTTGATCGCTATAAAGTCTCCCTTTGTCGCATCTCATCTACTCTATTCACTCCTCTATATTTATTTTGAGCGACATCCAGTTTCGTGCTCACTTGGAAAAGAGATGATGTACTCAATAAGGCATGACAGCTGTACTCCACTACAAGCCACTGCCAAGGCGCAAATTCGGCTTCACATGTTCAAAATACGTAAAAAAAGAAATTAATTAATAAAAAATCAGATTAATTATTGAGTACAATGGATGCACTTCTCCAAACACTATAATACTAATATTTTTGCTATCAAAAACGACGTTTTGGTACCAAGTGAAGGTTGCGACTTACAAAAAAAAAGAAACTCTGACAAAGACTCTTAATATTATTTTTATCATTTTTATTCCTAACAGTTTTTGTATGTTGGAATGTCATTTATCCACGGTATTATTATTTACTTGTCATATCCAGGTAGGTATGTACTTCATCCTAATAAGAAATAGATTTCTTACAAATATTTTGCTTTACTTGATCTCTGTTTATTCTCTGTTGTAGAGGGAGAAACAAATGAAGCCTTTGTTTAATATTTGTAAAATTTCAATTTCCCAGAGAAATAAAAATTTATGATGCTATAAATGATTAAAAATACATCTATTTAATACTAATGAGACTACGAATTCAATTATTGTTCTTGTGTAGCAATAAATAGTTACATTTTTCATGATTTGAATTTTATGTTCCTATGTTAATTGTTTTTGATAAGACGCATAAAGTTTAAATGTAATAATGTTCAGTTATTATGAGTCTTGCATAGCTCTTAAAGAAAATTATATTGCTGTTTCTGCCTGGGCATAGTCGTGGGCAGGATATTCTAGCAAATCATTTTTTTCGCGATAGGGTTTCGCATCGCATCTATTATATCGCATTTATTCATGTAGCGAAACCAATAGAGTATATTTCTCTCTCAATCTCAACCGCTCTCTCCTTTTGGAAAAAAATCCCACATTTTCGTGTCAGTAATATTATTATAATTGCGTTTCATCCGTAAAAATTGTACCCTCATGCACCCGTGCAAAGAAGTTTCACTTCAAAAATTAATGATTGAATATTAATTGAATATAATATGAAAAATTGGAAGTCTGCTTTGGGAGCTTCGCTTATACGTTCTCATGTTGGGATTGTTTTGTAGAAGTTATTTATCATATTTTGGGAGGCCAAATTCCAGCATGGCACTGGACGCTTCTTCCAAACATTTCGCCTACAATCTTCACCATCTGGATGGTCTTCTCAATAAAGCTTTATTAAACAATTTTAAAATATGGGTCGAGATATGAGGGACTAGGAGGGCAAACGAGTGACCCACTTCATCATCATCATCAGCCGGAAGACGTCGACTGCTGGACAAAGGCCTCCCCCAAAGATTTCCACGACGATCGGTCCTGCGCTGCCCTAATACAAAGTATTCCGGCGATTTTGACCATAACGTCGGTCCGTCTTGTGAGGGGGGCCTACCAACACTGCGTCCTCCGGAACGTGGTCACTTAATGATAAGTGGTGATCACTTATCATTAAGTGAACATCAGCATCTTGCGCCATCAGGGAAATCACTGTTCCAGCTTTCTAGGAGAGAGATTTTTTCTAATGGGAGGAGAAGAACAAACGAGTGTATCTGATGGTATATGATTACTGCGGCTCATACTTTCTTGTGACACGAGGGGAATTATAAAGGGCTCCGTGGTGAGAGCCAACACTTTTTAAAAGATGAAATTAAGAAAAATATTTTTACAATTTTATGGCTGATATCACTGGCTGACACTGAACAGGGTCTCCTAGTGAGCCATCCAAAGGAATTAAATACATTAAAGGTGCACAAGCCATGTAGACGTATTAAAATACGAATTCTTTCAAATACCGCATTAGGAACATAGATCTTATATTAACTCACTGTAGCCAGTAGTGATTATTTACCAAATGTTGTGTTCCATATCTGACCGGTGAGCATTTAGTACACTGAGTCCGCTAACCGCATTTGGTTGAGTGAATTAAGGTCGATGCCTGAATAACAAGAACCTCGGTCTTACCTCGTTATGAATGATGGTCAAATATTACAGGACAAGATTTCTCAGGAAGAGTGGGTACAATAGTTGGATGGGGTCGCATCGGTTCTGAGAAGATGTCGTCCAAATTTCTACTTAAGGCAACTCTACGGATATTATCAGATGACGAATGCATGAAGTCAAAGCTATCACAACACTTGAAGCCAACTATGATGTGCGCCTTTTCTAAAGGAAAGGATGGGTGCCAGGTAAATAATGATTAAAAAGGTCTTTGTTAAGTCATACGAATGGACGGGGGATAGGTATCACTTGATGATGGATTGTTGCATTTAGGCGTAGGACATTTTTGCCCTGTGTTTCTCCGGGGCATAAAAATAATAGGGAGGTCCCAGATCCAAGGGTGTCGTAAGAGTCGACTAAATGCATTTACCAGTGAGAGGCTTCATCGCATAGGATGCCGCCTAGATTATTTATTGATTGTGGTACCCACAGCGGCGCCTTTTTCTGCCGTGAAGCAGTATGTGTAAGCATCATTGTTTTCGCTCTGAAGGGCACCGTAGCTAGTGAAATTTCTGGACAAATGAGACATAACAATGTTTCTTAGCTCAATTCATAGCTTCGGATGAAACTTGGCTTCATCATCAGTCTTAGATTACAGTTTATTGGAAGAGCCCATCGTCTCCATAGTTCAACCGGCTCCGGAAAGCTAAATGGGCAGAACAAATATAAAGTAGTAGGTAATAAGAAACAAGCAAACATTTGTCTGTTACATAAATTTATTCTTATTAAAAATTCATTCAAGAAAATGTACTATGGCTGCTATTCGAGATGGTGGCTTCGAAATACTTGCCCCTAGTGATTTCTATCTATTTGCGAAGTTGAAAGATTATTAGAAAGGAGAGATATTCGAATATGATGAAGCTGTACTTTCTGCAGTGGGTGAATATTTAGGTTTGCAGTAGGAAGATTTTTTTGAAAAAGGAATTTTTATTTAGAAAAAAGATATTCCAAGTGTATTATGTTAAAGAGTGACTTTTTCGAAAAATAAAACTAAGATTATAGAATAAAAAAAGACTTACCGGCAACATTAACATTCTCACTTCTTGTTGAACTACTAGAGACTCTTACTGACTATCGTGATCCTCTGTTTTATATTTTAACAGGGTGATAGTGGAGGTCCGTTTTTAACCTTCGAACCTGAAGGGAGATATGTGCAAGCAGGTATGTATAATCGACTTAATAAATCTTAATTACTTCATAAAAAAGATCATCTGAATTTTACTGGGTTGGCCTACCGAAAAAGCCCCAGTCCCAATAACATCCTAGTTAAGTTAAAGTACAGACAGGTTGCACATGAGAACAAGGTAATTAGTTTGTTGAACTTAGGTACACAATAGTAAATAAGAACTAAGTAAGTATGAAGGTACAGAAATAGAACAGAAATGCTAACAATATTATAGTTTTAAAATCTATTTCCGCTATTGGTGGTCGCTAAGGAAATTGTTTAGGCTTATAGTATTTTCTTTAATTAACGCGAATGTTACACATTTAATAAAACAGTTTTTAAAGTTTAAAACGGGTGTTATTGTAACTATGTTCTTTGATCCAATAATCTAAATTAAAACCCAAAACAACACAAAAAAGAAGAGGACACTGTTAGTAAATTTTGCCAAAAACCAATCGGTCTAGAGCAAAGACCATCCGAGGCAATAAATGTCGATAAACTTTATAATGATAACTCTACTCCTGTTAACCGCCGTCCACCTGAAAACGTGCTCTGAACAGGTCACGAAATGTCGGGTAAGCTTAAAAAAATAATAAAAAAATTTAACTTTTACGTAAAAACTTATTAAACAACACAGTTACAATTACACGCGTTTTAATCCTTTAAAAAGTGTTTTATTTAAATGTTTAGCTCTATGTTGCTCTTATTAGGAATTCCAAAAAAACAACGTGCAATCTTTATCAGCATCGAACTAAATGGTCAATTGTGAACTCTTTTTATGGAAATTTAAGATATATGTGTGATCACCTCCGCCCACATTCTCTTGCAACACCAGTGGGATCACAGCAGGGTTGCCGGCCTTTTTAAAAGGTGTATGCGAAAACCATGTACTTACTCAAAGAAAGTTTATTGGGGCTAGAAGCGTTTATTAAATGTATGTGTATGAAACCTGCCTATTAGTTTCTCTCTGCGCTTTTGTTTCTTACAGGAGCCTATACTTATGTCAAATACTATCTTAAATAATCCGTGGTTTACGTACTGAAATTTTTGGAGACATGTGCGTTACCTAAAAATAAAATATCTACATTTTCGATGCATTGTGTATTGAAATTTCACCCGCACCGCGTTAATGTTTGGCATGGCTTGACAATCGCACGCTTTACTATAAATTATTCCTGGCCTCGCAGTCACTTTCAGGAATCAGCTGTACTCTTTTAATATAGTATGTCCAAGCAAATACAGGACTTGTGAACATTTAATATTGATTTTAGTTCCAATTTAACTAGAGCTATTACAACTATTTTAGTTGTAGTAAATATTCGATATTAGATAGAGCTCTTCTTTGTTTAATAATGACAGTCAATAATAAACCTCCCGTTGCTAACAGGTATTGTTTCATGGGGTATTGGATGTGCTGACCCTAGATATCCCGGTAAGACCTTTTTTTCTTTTGAATAAGTATTATTTTACAAAATACTGTAGATACCCTTGAATAATGATTAACGTGTACTAAATCTTTAAAAAATGACAATGACAATTAACATAATACTTACATAAATTACTTATATTTATGAAGGAGACACAGGTAAATATTGTAAGTAATTTGGGTGAAAATGAATAATTATGGATTGTACGTGTTCAAAAATGAAATAAATCAAAATAACCAAACATTTTCATTTTTATATTGTTTGTATTTGGGTACCATAAGGCATCACAAAGAATTACGTTAATACAATTATTTTATTATTAATATTACGATATTTTCAGGTGTTTACACAAAAGTGAGCAATTATATTGATTGGATTCAAAAAAACATAGCTGATGGTAAAACATGCAATAACTAGTAAATAAACAAATAAAGATTTTTTAATAATTCAATCAGTATTTTTTTTTTATTGTTTTATAGATTATATAAATCACAAACTTATAATAATATAACTACTATCTTTTATACATACTAAGCGTGCGAGAGAGAAGAAAATCTGTAAAAGACATACAGAAAGATAGAAAAGGAACGCGAATCTATTGTTACTGTAACCGGCTTTGATTGATAGATAGCCTTTATGAGTTGTAAAGTGATATAATAAGATTGTATAATTAAGAGGCAGTTGTTATGAAGAACCTTTTATGAATATTTTTACGGAAATTGGCAGTTGTAATAAGTCGTGCCTGACTATGTTTGCAGCTCTGGGGCGATATATAAAAATATTATTGCCAGCATAAGTATAATAACTTCTTCTTTCTCAGAGCGCCATTTGTTTCCGAAGCGGTAGTAGTATCTAGTATATTAGAAATGACATCAAAAATAATTCTAAAGGAATCAATTTTGAGAAAATAAATGCCTTTTATGTGAAACCAGTGTGAAGTAGCCGCCAACTAAACCGATGAATAGGTGATCAATTCCTCATCCATCCACCACAATATGACAGCGATCCTTCAGGAGACATTAGGACTGAATACTGATTTTACTAGAGTTACGGAATCCCGAGCGTTCTCGCTTGGACCACCTGTTATATTCTAGGGAAGGCATATTCTTCGCTGAGACCAATAACTACAAACAAAACAAAACTAAAAACAAACTACAAAATAATAAATACAAACCAAAAACGTTCCACATTTAACTTGGACTTTTGCCATTGCATTAGGAAGCTCCAAGCAACTAAAACGCGTACCATACATATCTAGAGAGGTGATGATCGTTTGTATGCTAAGCATAAAACACACGCAAAAACAAATTCCGTTCGGCACCGTCTTGGATGTTCAGTAAGCTTTTGACTGCTTCTGGCTTATGGGCCTACTTTACAAATGTTACCCTACTCTTTCTTCATCACCCTAGCCTCACACCTAGCCTAAGAATATCTGTAATTAATCCCATAAGTAAAGGTTATCTCTTAAAAAATAACAAATTGTAAAGAATATCTAGTTTATTATTGGTTAGATATGTTGAAGCGAGATCAGTTTTACAACATCGAGGCTACATAATTGTAGGGTTGAGTCATTTGTATTCTCTACAACAAACTTACTTACCCACATCAGAAAATGTGACTGTCGGCTACATACCCTGCAGCGAACAGTTGCAGTATGTATCACGTATAGCTAGCTAGCAGATAGCTAGATAGCTAGCACTAGCTAGCGAAATTTTTTTTTTCCATTATTTAGACCTGCGATCAGTCCTCAAGACTATAATCAGGTGAGTTGCAAGAGGTTGAGGTTTGGCGAGGTGGAGCCATTGCCCCATTTCCCCTTAATTAAGTAGCACATGGGCTCTCTTGAGTCTTCTAATCGGATTTTGCTGCAAGAGTATACTGGATAGCGGGTTTGGGTGAGTTGTCAAACGAGCCTTATAGTTGATTGAGTATCGTTTTACTTCGTCAAATATGGTTGGGATTTCCAGATACTCATGGATTTCCGAGTTTCGAGCTTACCAAGGCGCCGATGAAAGTTCCCTTAGTATACTGTTTTGAGCTCTCTAGTGGCACATGGTAAAGGGCTCCTGTTTCCGCAATTAGACCGCTTAATTGGGTCCATTTTGCGTGCTCTGCAGGCACATAAAGTTGGATTTGCTGGCTGTCGACCACAGTTGGATTCCATATGTCCAGATCGGTTTTATTAAGGAGCAATATACCCTAAGTTTGTTAGATAGCGATAGGGCAGACTACCGAGAAGCCAGAGTAGGTTTTTGAATCTAAATTTGATTTCGTTGCGCTTCGTTTTTATATGGTCTTTCCATACCATCCTACGGTACAGATAAAATCCGAGGTTTTTAACGCAGGTTGATTGCGGCAGAGTGTCAGAGCCTAGATTGACCGGTGGACAAGTTTTCCGTCTTAGGGTAAATGTGATGTGGTGAGACTAAGGAGCGCTTGCTTTTATGCGCCACTTGATCAGCCAAGCATAAGTGGCATCGAGCTGAATTTGTAAATGTCTGGTCGCTTCATTGGGGTCACTGTTACAACTGAGGAACGCCACATCATCGGCAAAGGTTGCTACAGCTGCTTCTGGTGATTGGGGTAGGTCACTTGTAAATATGTTATAGAGAACTGGACCAAGTACGGAGCCTTGGGGTACTCCGGCCCTGCAGCTGAAAAGGGAAGATCTTGCGTCACGGAGCTTTACTTGAAATGGCTAATAGGGCGATAAGACAAGACTTCGGTAGGCGGCTTACCAGGCTTATGGATCATAACAATTTGTGATATTTCCAGAGTGCAGGAACATGCGAGGTTCTCAATGTGGCATTGACAAGGATGGTCAAAAAGGTAATGCACTTCTTAGGAAGCTCTTTCAATAGCCTGGGGGCGATAAGATCAAATCCAGGTGCTTTATTAGGGTCCATTTTGGCTATTTCTCTAGTGACCTCTCTTGGTGTAGTAGGTCTCAAAGGCAGGCATAGTTGCAGGTCTTGTCTTAGGATTTGGTCTATTTCTGGATCTTCTGGACTATCTATATTGTTGGGTTGGAATACGTCGGCCAGGTATGTAGCAAAGGCCTGAGATTATTCTTCGTCAGATCGCGCCCATGTATTACCAGATCTTAGGTCCAGGTGGAGAACTCTGATGCGGCTGTGGGAGGTACTTTGTTGCCTTCCAGAGGTTGTGAGTCCCGTTTGAATTAGGAGACATTCTCGCCAATCTCTGAGTAAGCGATTCATTTACGGCGTCGTCCAGTAGATATTTAAGTTCTTTAATAGCTTGATTTAGTCTGGTTTTGTCCTCAGGTTTATGAGTTGTCTGCCAAATTCTACGAAGGCGACGTTTCGCAGCGATTTTTTCTTTTACTGAAAGAGGGACCGATGCCACTCGCGATGTGTCTTTTAGCTCAGGAGAATTAGACCAAGCCGCCACTTGAATAAGACTTTTTATATAGAGGCATGCGTCGTCTACTTCTTCCTTGGTTTTGAGTGGGACATTAAGGTTAAGGTTAGATTCAAGGAATTCCTGAAAAGATCGCCAGTCAGTTTTGTGATTGTGGAGGTAGTCGGTATGGATGTCACTGGGTATGGCCACTGGACTAACCGGCTTGCCTTTATGATAGTGTTCTGTTCGCTGATACCCTTTGTGATAAAAAAAGTCTAGGAGGTCAGGTATTTTGTTGCTGTCCGTGGGCCAATACGTAGGCTTTCCAGTTCACATAGCTAAAAGGTGATTGGCATCGATACTCTTTTTTAGTTCCCAGCCTCTAGTGACTGTTAGTCTTGATCCCCAGTATGAATGCTTGGCATTCCAATCGCCACCAGCAATGAATCGGTTGCCCAATGACATAAAAAAGTCAGTAAACATTTTCTCTGTTATTATGTGCCGCGGTGGACAGCATATCGCAGAAAGGTTAAGGGATCCAGAGCGATCTTCCACCCTTACATTAGTGGCTTGGAGATAGGGAGCCGTAGTAGATTCCAAGAGGCAGTGCTTTATGTTATTCTTGATAATTATTGCGGTGCCTGCATGGGCTCCACCATCAGGATGACAGGTGAGGTACACGGAAAATCCTGGAATACATATTCTGCTTCTTGGTGTTGTGTGTGATTCAGAAATAAGACAAACGTCAAGCTTGTTGGATTTTATGAAAGTCTCTAGTTCGTTTTTATTAGGGGTAAGGCCGTTGATGTTCCAAGTGGCAATATGTAAAGAAGTCATTTTGTTAGTTTGGAGACGAGAGTAGTGATTAGACTCACTAAAGAGCCAATTTGTTGAATTAGGAGGTTCATTTTATCGCTTTGTTTAAGTAGAATATCTTCCAAGTTGTTGTAGGATTGTTGATTTGATTGGGTATTATTTCCATCAGTATGCTGAAGCATAGGTGTGTTGGTGAATGGGTCATTTAATTGAGGTTTGGTCGAGGTGGAGGTTGGGTTGATTGGCAAAGCTGTGGTAGTTGAGGAGGGGTTGCGTGTTTCTCTTGGGGTTACGGTTTTATTTCTACGGGCGAGGATTTCTTTGTATATTTCACAGCCTTTGTAATTAGCTGGGTGGTTACATGAGCAGAGAGCGCATTTAGCCGGTATGGTTCTATCTTTCTTTTTGCACTTCGAGGTTTTGAGACTTTCTCTACATTTGACACACCTATATGGCCTCATGCAGTTATTCTTCGAGTGACCGTAGCGCTGGCAACGTTGGCATTGAACAATACTTTTAGACTTACGAGGATCCTCTATCTTGACTTTTTGGTTAAATATATGGGCAATGGTCTTGACTGCAGGATTGTTAATACTGGGCTCAATGTTCACGAAAAATGTCGATATGGGTTTTTTGTCAGGCCCGTATCGTGCATTGATGATTTCGCCTTTAATTTTATTGTTTGTACTCTCAATGGCTTCTAATATCGCTTCATGGGTAGTACTGTGATGGAGGTATTTAATGACAATGCGATAGCATTTGTTGTCCAGCGAAAATGGCACATTAAATCCAGCTGTCAAACATCTAATCACATCACGTTCTGAGTAAGAGGAGGATTCTTCCCCTAGCCCAACTAGCCAATTATATATGGCAAAAATGTGCATCAATAATTAGTACCTAACGCTAACGCGTTAACTACCTAAAGCTTCACTTCAACAAATCAACTTTTGAACAATAAATGTAAATGTGTGTAAATCGCTCGCAGTGAAGACATATATAATTTCCATAAGGGAAGAAAAAAACCACTACGGCAAATGCTTAGTCAGTCACCCAAATCCCATGGCTACTAAACTGTTTGACTCCTCCTAAGCTGTTAGAAGAAGAATCAAATATCGCTACATAAGGTTGGTTTAGGCGATGGCCTTGAAAACCCAAATATCGTACTAAAAAACGGAACTGGTTATAGTTTCTACCAACTGATTTAAGTTTTTAAAATTCCAACATCGTTATCTTACTTAACTCCAGTGCAACTGCGCGAACGGTAGATATACTGATGTTCCATTGATGCAGTCCCAAAAACCGACAGCAAACAGTTCACCCCGCAATCACCCAGTTTAGAAGGAATGTCTACAATTTTAGATCATTGATAGGTAGCTTGTAAGATTAACTACCGAGTAGGCACTAGATAGCTTCCCAATTAAGTACATTTGATTTACATAACATTTCAACAAACAGATTTCGCTACGTATGATCCTTACAAGCTTGACCATACGTTTTGTTAATCTATAGAATAGTAGGAAATATCCTACTGTCTTATGAAGAAAAATATCTTATAGAACTTCATCTTTGGTTTACCCTTTTAACAATGGATCAGACGCTCCAAAGAAGTTCAGTAACATATTGAAAGAAAAGAGGAGAATAATGTTCTCTTCTGTCTTGTGGCAGCTAAGCAGTATGATAAAAGAATGAAAGATAAATTAAACTTTCATTTGAGTGAGTATTCACCTGATTGAGCCGTCTGATTATGTACCTATATTTGATAAAATAATCATTCATCAATGTTCTTGAAGAATCAGAGTTGACAGAACGTAGGTTAGTGCCTAATGATTATATTCTCTTTGGAGTTTGGAATAACAAATCACAATTCACAATGAAATGAATGGAGAGAGAACCGAAATAAGATTTTTATTTCCTGTATTTAAATTAGATCAATAATGTTAAGTGATATAAGTTAATTTCGTTGACATGAATAATAACAGCAGTATAGCAGTTATTAATTTTTAGTTCTTTCTGGTTAATATCGTAATATAAGTGTTCAATAAATCAAAATGCCTATAAGAAAATATCGACGTGACACTACTGAAGTCAGCTGTTGTTTAAAATACGTGATTTTTGGTGTAAATGTTCTTTTCTGGGTACGTATAAATACTAAAATAATATATTTAAGTATTTATGGAATAAGGTATTCATCAACAAAGTAAATAACCAACACTTTCATTTTGTCAAGGACCAAAGTTGTGATTACTTTCAATGAATTGTTAATTTTCATTGTCTATGTAATATTTTATAAAATAATATCCAGGCAACATGAGTCCCTGTGTGATTAAATTTTACGCATTAAAATATCTCTTACATGTATTCACAGTAATATCATTTTCACATGGAATAACAATGTTGCATATTAATGCAATTTTCACAACACATGAAATAAATATGAGCTAATTCTGTATTTTTTGTATGATATTAGCCTTATAAACCTATAGAAGCCAACTAAAAGCTGAAGTCTTTCAGATCATATTAGGAAAATAGTAACATCTTTTAAAAATCCACACCCACTTATATTTGGCCAGTTTTGACCAGCTGCCATAAATACCATGAAAATCTCCTCTCCTCATCATGTGTTTGTGATCATTACATAACCAATGAGTATTCAATATCCCACTTTTGCTCACCTCAGTTGATTGACAGAGGTGTTTGCATTACAAAAAAGCTGAAGTGTGATACAAATGGTCTAGTTGACCAACCCATGACTAACAACGGCTGTCGAATTTGTGTGACAGTGTGCATACACATTGTAATAATTCACTCTAATGATTTTTCCCATGTGAGCCAAAAGAAGTATTACTTCAGTAAAGAGTTAATACATGCCTACTGGGTTATAAGGCCAATGCTATAGCTTAATGTAGCTGCTATTCATATTTATATGTTATAATTATTTTAGTTTCTTGGGCTGGTTATATTGGCAGTAGGAATATGGGCTTGGACAGAGAAAGATACATTCAACAATCTTTCCAGACTTACCAATATTGCCCTAGATCCAGCCTTTGTGTTAATTTGTGTTGGTAAGTACATTATATTTCTTTATTATATATTATCACAAGGAAGATATAAAAAAAATTGTCATTGAGTTTTCAATGTAGGTATTAAGTAAGAATGAACAGAGATTTAAATTAATTTGTCTTTTTAATTATGAGGCTAGTAGATTAATATTGGGTAAATAAGCCAATTATATAGTGAACACAAAAGTATTCACACCAATCTATAAGAAATAAATTCTTTGCTTTTATGAATGATTTAAATAAATTCAATTGGTGATTACGTTAGGGGTATGCTTAGCCTTGATAGTTACCTTATCTAGGTGTTATATCCTTTGTACTATCTCCTTGTCTTTGGTGAAATAAACCTTTTATTCATGTCATTAATGACATGTCCATAATAAATTTTATTATTGTATTCGATTGCTATCTTGCAATCCTATTGCGAAATCTGTGGATGGAACAGAATAATATAAAAATCGCTATACAAAAATAGGTGTTGATTGTAGACAGATGAAAATTTTAAGTTATGTGTATTTTTAATGCTGAATCATATTAAAATAAAAGTAAAAAAAATGTCAAGAAAATAAAAAACACTGTGACACAAGAATTTTATATAAATATATGTAATTATATTTAAAAAAATATAATACTGAACCTGCTTATTGTTGAAAAAATATATTTCTACAGGTGAATATTTTTTTTCAAAATTGTAAAAAGTAGAGTTTGTGATTATTAAATAAAAAATTTAATGCAACACAGAAACTATAAATATTCTGTTTTTGTAATAAATAGCACTTTCAGATCATTCCATTCTGTTTTTAATTTAATTTACTGAATCTACTATCATATCAGTCTGAAAACTTTTTCATATGATAGTAGATTCAGTGGTATAGTGGTATATATGATATTGGAAGTTCCACTGCTGGCCAAAGGCCTCTCCATCTCCATGTTAATCGGTCCTGTGTTACCCTCATCCAACTGGGAATCTACTATATGTTCATAGAGAAATAGTAAATAGTAGATCACATGATAATGATATATGTATTAGATAATAATAAGCCACTCTTTAATGTATTGATACCATTTCACAATTTACACATTACTTTGTTAGGTGCAACATCCAATGCTCAAATTCATACTGTAAGTCCCAAGAATTAAAAGTTAACAGGAGCAAAACAATGTTTTTTTATTTAAAAAACAACTAACATATTGGCGATCTTTGGGGGAGGCCTTTGTCCAGCAGTGGAAGTCTCCCAGCTGAAATGATAATGATGAACATTTTGGTCACCTGATGGTAAGTTATGATCTCCACCCATGCCTTCTTGCAACGCCAGAGGGGCATTACAACCCTTAAAGGTGTTGTATGTGCTTTTAATTTTTTTTTTAAAGAAAATAAGGGACAAGATGAGCAGGACATTCAGCCCATCAGCCCAGTTTACACAATACAATGCAGTGCCGCTCAGGATTCTTGAAAAACCCAAAAATTCTGAGTGGCACTACAATTGCGCTTGTCACCTTGAGACATAAGATGTTAAGTCTCATTTGCCCAGTAATTTCACTCGCTACGGCGCCCTTCAGACAGAAACACAGTAATATTGTATTTGATTATTGTGTTGCCATTGTTGTAAATTCTAACCTAATTTCAGGTACAATAACATTTATAATTGGATTCACTGGCTGCGTCGGCGCATTGCGTGAGAACACTTGTTTATTAGCATGTGTGAGTAATTATATGTATATTGAATAGACTAGCTAACTAAATATAATTTCATGGACTTAAAATGTTATTAGTTTATTATAGCTGTCTTATTGTTTCATTATTTATTTTATTTTATTTCTTAGGGACAACAAACAGTTTACAATTTCAAAGTATAGTAGATATCAAATTAATTTTATTGAGAACCCACACCATTATCCACAGTTTAATTTTATAGTTACTAGTATCTTACATGATGAATAACAAAGTTCAATATTAATTGAAGTAATATGTACATACAAAAAGAGGAAAGAAATACAAAATTAGATCTCTTAAAACTAAGTTATTTACAAAATTAACACAGTTTTTATTAGCTTCACCTTCATACATATATTTGTTAATAACCGACTTATTTGGGCGCGATTTTGACCCACTTTAAAGGGGCAGATTTCGTTCAAACTTCGTAGATTTATCGTGGACTGATGACAGTACATTAATTTGATAAAATTATTCCATTTTTAAATTTGCAAAATAGATTTTTTATAATTTATATAATTTTCATCAATCGTCTATAGGGCAGAATATGATGTTAAATTTAAATTCTTTAAAAAAAAGCGTTTTTTTTAACTACCATTTATTTATAATTGTTTGTATTATTTTTACAGTATGCAGTCTTCCTTGCGTTACTGCTCTTAGCGGAAATGACAGCCGGTGTCCTGTTTTTTGTATTCAAGGACTGGGTACGTACTTTTAGTTAGTAAACTAATATGGAATGAAAAACAAAAACGATAATAAGCCACGGTATAAACACGGACATAACATGTCATAGAATTCCCTACCCAAAAATATGTAAGTAGGTACTTACATATTTTTTAAATGATGTGTTGTAAATAGTACATCCAAATGTTGTAAGAATACTGAGGAGAGGAGAGGATGCAGACAGGCAAAAGAGGCTCTACCATGCATAGATCAGAGGCTCTCTCGCAAGCTGGTGAAACTCACACGATCAAGATTACGTAAGATAACTCATGTGCGAGTCGTCGAGTTGCGGAAAGTAGCCCGTGAAAACCTATACCTATACTGAGGAGAGAGAGAGAGAGTTTACGAGTCAACATCTCCTGAGTATGCCTCGTGTAGAGGAGAAACTCGTGTCTATTTGATTAAAGACAAATCTTAGCCCAATTAACACTCAAAAAAACCCACAACATTTGGATAATTATGGATTTCCGCCATCCCCGAATAACCACATTCAATAAATTTCCATATATGGCCCGTTTTTGTAATTCTAACTCTAATTGTATTGAAAACAAAGCTGCTACTTACAAAAATTTGAGTAAAATGATTAACATGCTTTTCAGATAAAGCAACAAGGGACTACTGGTTTTCAAACATTCATAACACACTACAGAGAAGACCCGGATCAACAAAATTTAATTGATTGGATACAGGAAGATTGGGTAATTTTTTTTTATATAAATTCAAAATCATCCAAATTCACACAATATGATAGAATAAAACTCTGCGTAATGTTCTGACAGTTTGACTGCACGAATAATTTAAGATCTACTAAACACTTTTTATGTGTAGCGGGATCAGTTTAGTTTGATTTTTTTGTTTAGTTGAAAGTTTCTACGAAGGAACCTAAAATTATATGTGTTGCATTAAATGAAAACTTTATATAACTATAATATATCATTGTTACAAATTACTTTTTATTTTACAAATAAAAGAGATATTTGCCAAATAATTTTACATGTCAGCTTAATTTTATCATCATATTTTATGTAAGAGCTATTTACAAATCATTTTTTTATGAAAATAAGGGATGAGACGAGCTGGACTTTCAGCTGATGGTAATTGATACGCCCTGTCCATTACAATGCAGTGCCGCTCAGGATGCTTGAAAAACCCTTAAAAATTTTGAGCGGCTCTACAATTGCGCTCGTCACCTTGAGAGAAGATGTTAAGCCTCATTTGCCCAATAATTTCACTAGCTACGGTGCCCTTCAGACTGAAACACAGATATTACTGTTTCACGGCAGAAATAGGCGCCGTTGTGGTACCCATAATCTAGCCGGCATCTTGTGCAAAGGAGCTCCCACTCATGGAATTCTGTAGTGACAAAGCTTAAAGACAAAAAGCTTTAAATTTGGAATAACTTTACTTCGGGTTTATGAAGAACAGCCCTAAGTTTTGTTCAAGACGCTTTAGTTCGGTTAAACCGAATGTAAAACGAAGTTCGGCTCATCCCTGATAATAAGTAGGTACCTAATAATAGGTAGTAGTTTTTTTTAAATAAGCCACGACCTCTCGCATTGCGTGCGAGTGCTCTTTCAAGTGAGCTAACCGTTCAAATCACGTATCGTCATTAAATCTTGAATGCTTTGTTCAACTCTCAGGTTGTGGCTTCATCTACAGGATCTACTTTATAGTTGATAAAATAATACAGTTGGTCGAACGGTTAGCTCAGTTGGAAGAGCATTTGCACGCAATGCGATAGGTTGTGGGTTCGAGTCCCGCATCGTGCATAAAATTTTGTTTACAAATTTTATTTGTGTGTTTTGTCTCTGATCACGTTATTCAAAACGTTCGTAGGTCTGTGTGATTATGGTTCGAATTCGATTATGTTACAGCTCCAATGCTGTGGTGTGGAAGGTCCACGTGACTGGGATAGGAACGCCTACTTCAACTGTTCAAGCGGCGCGGTTGGCTCAAGAGAAGCTTGTGGCGTGCCCTTCAGCTGTTGCCGAAACAAACCGCAGGATATTATCCGGAATAAGCAGTGCGGCTACGACGTCAGAAAACCGACTTATGTAAGTCTTTCGGTTTTTGTAAACTAAGTGTAGATTTATGGTAATTCTTTTTATCTACACCCATGCTTTAAATCCTCTATTAAAGATTCAGAAACAGTTAGCTTGTTGCCAACATTAAAACACCCAATGTTCTAATAACCATTATATAATCCAAAAGAGTGTTGTAATGTTGTACTGAATTTCATAACAACACTCCTATTTTTTTTCATTCCCTTCATGCTCAAAGAGTTTTAACAAACAGCCACATTCTAATTGCTCGATGCGTGGTATCTGTATGAATTTCAAAAAAAGAACATTTTCGTTTACACGCGTTCCACACTACCAGAACGTCGCGCGCCGTAAAAAAAAGTAGGTTATTCGAATCCCCGCCATTTTTCTTCGATATATTTATTGTTTTGTTTACAAGAAATGAGCGATTACTTTCCAAAAGAACATACATAATATTCAAGTGAATTTTAATTATTGCACTATACAAAATGTAAATTACTACTAAAATAAATAATACTTTCATTAATACTTAGATTATTTGTATAGAATCAGTAATGGATGATATTAGGTTACTACTAGGACTGGATGTTTTAATGATAGCAGTAAGCTGACTGTTTCAGAATCTTTTAGAGGATTCATATTTTGGGTATAGATAAAGTCTTGTATGCAACTGTTGATAATTAATTATTAAAACACTCATGTGATACTATTATCACACTCGGCTTCGTCTCGTGAGATAAATCCATATTCGTGTTTTAATACCCCTTATTACACAACAGTTGCATAAATAACTATTAACTCATATAGTCTACATAACGTCATAAATTAGAAATCTTCGACACATAAACATTGACACAATAGTTGTGTCTATAGTGTCTCAATCAAGATTGAAACTCCCGGAAGACATAGGTCTTTTTGTTTTTGTAAACTAAGTGGAGATTTGTGGTAATTTATTTTAACAAAATGAAGTATGATATCGTGTCGTAGAATCAGATTTAATGAAAATTAGTGTAAGTAACACTTTGCTGAAATTATTTTATTATAGAGTTTGTGTTTGAGAGAGGAGTTTTTCCAGGGGCGTGGATACCATACAGGCAATTAGGCAGTGCCTACCTCGTTAAGAACCTAAACAAATATGGCTCTAGTGTTGTTTTAGTTTAATTAAGTTCCGTTATTCTATAACCAAACATCTTTTATTTTAGTACAATAGTATTACTGTATTCAATAGTACCTACCTATTGAATACCCACTCATTAAACTATAGTATTAGATTGAACAAACGGTCCGGCAACTGTATGCGAAACAAACAACTTCTAAACCTAGTACTGTCGGACTAAGGGACTACGCGCACTTATTCAGCTCTTTTCAGCTTTTGTCCATAGAAAACAACAATTTTGTATGGAGACGTGTACGCGTAGATTCAGCTTTCCGCGTCCATTCTGCTTTTGGCAAACCAGCATAAAATGAGGATAAATGTGTTTTTATTATGTAAATGCTATAGAGAGCGTTCGGCGCTGTTCGCCGTCAAATGCGGCGGAACAGCTCTTTACAGGGATGGTTCGCGATTCCTTGTCGACAAGTTGGCACCTGTATTGTTCCTGCATTGATTTGACGTAATCATTATGCACGCAAAGATCAAAGAGTGCAGACGTGATTTAAAGTTATTATTCTCATTCTTACGACGCCGTACGCGGCTGATAGAAGCAGAGCTGTATAAGTGTGACCAAAATCGTTCAGCGAAACGCAAATGGAGCTGAATAAGTGCGCGTAGTCCCTAAAGCGCAACTACGACTAGTTATATCTACAGTGCCTACCTTGCAAGAAAACCAATCACGCCCCTGTTTAACTCATATAGTCTACATAACATCATAAATAAGAAAGCTTTGATACAGAAACATTGACACAATAGTAGTGTCTATAGCGACTCAATCAAGGATGTAACTCCCGGAAGAGATAGACTAATAGATTATAAAAAATCGTTTTCATTATTATGCTGACTGTAAAATGTCACTTAGCCGCCATTTTTATTAAAATTGTTTTTCCACGCTGGGCAGTTAAACCTTTCAACAACTTTTAATGATATTTAGAATGACTTCAAATAATCTTTTTACTAAGTAAATTATTTTATCTACACCCATGCTTTAAATCCTCTATTAACGATTCTAAAACAGTTAGCTTATTGCCAACATTAAAACACCCAATGTCCTAATAAACATTACATTATCCAAACGAGTGTTGTAATGAAATCGGATGATATAATATTGTACTGAACTTCACACCTAGATAAACCCATATTCGTGTTTTAATACCCCTTATTACACAACAGTTGCATAAATAACCATAAATATTATTGTTCTGTTTTACACAATACTTGGAATATTAACATTGGTTGGTATTTAGCAAGTAAGTGAGCACGTGATACACGAGCGTGGTTGCCTGGTCGCCGGTGAGGACTGGCTCCAGAGACACATAGTTACTGTACTGGCCGCGGTACTGACGCCTCTAACTCTACAGGTTCATATTTAGTTCATCATCTTCACTTTCGATTCACCACAGAGTAGGTAAATACGGTTGGAAGTGCAGTGGTACGGTTAAGTGATACAATTTTCTAGAATCTTCCGGATGACAGTTTGCAATATCTTTGTAATTCCGCTAGTGTTGCAAGATAATACGTGCAGGCACAAGAGACATTTCATCTGTAAGTCTCACCTTCAAATCGTCAAAATCTACCACCACCCATTCAAAAAGATATGCCTATGATCTGATGGGAATGGACACTAGAAAACCATTGGGTATATTTTTTGAAATGAAAACTCCTTTAGCGGCGTTGAACACTTCTTGGGATTAAATGTTAAACTCGCGTCGGGATACGTGACCTGATTGAAAGTTCGTAAGACAGTCGTTTTAATTATGAATGAAAGTTGATTTTTTCTGAGAGATACAATTTTTAATGTAGACTGATTGTAATAGTTCTCAAGTGTTAAATTTTTTATGTAATATAAATTGTCATTTTTGTGTACGATAAAACGTAATTGAATAAAGCAATTCGTGCAAAATTATTCCCTAACCATTCCAAAATCTTCAAAAACGCGCAACGTTAATGTTCAAGTTTAGGAGCAAAATTTGCCATTTTATATTACTTAGATCGATCCATATGATTGGTTAATATTATATATATAGAGTTCAAGTTTAAGAGCAAAATTTGCCATTTTATATCACTTAGATGGATCCATATGATTGGTTAATATTATATATATAGAGTTCAAGTTTAAGAGCAAAATTTGCCATTTTATATCACTTAGATGGATCCATATGATTGGTTAATATTATATATATAGAGTTCGGAGGTGGTGTTTATTTACCATCTGCACCAAGATCCACAGGCTCACTAGCCGGCTTTGTCATCAACAAAGTAAATACAATATTCTATTATGAATTCAACAATTCAAAGTCAGTTAAGTAAAACTGTTAGTACCTATTGTGTTTAAGTATTCTAAATCCGTATAATTGTTCTTCTAACCGTTTTTATCTTTTGCGTGAGAAAATAATTTTATGCGGTAATGTGATTATTGTGCTTGTCTCGTGCAAAATTTTTAAAATTATAAATGATTCTATACATTATTTTTATTATAGTTTCGCAAATTTTATTATTTCTTACTTTTGCCTAGATACCTACTTGTTACATTTGAACTGATAAGTAGTTTTGTTCTGAAACTTTTCAATTCCTGTTTTTTTTTCGTTGAATTTTTGAGTTATCTTTAATTTAACATTCAGAAAATTGCTTAGTTTGCTAGCTTATTAATTTGATTGCCAATAACAGCTCTTGTCTGAAAAGCAATAAACCCAGACTGCAGATTAATTTTCTATAAGGCATAGGTCCGACCACATACGGAGTATTTCTGAGCTTGTGCACCCTGGTACAAGTTTGAACAATTTAAGGCGAATTTCAACATTGAAGTTGAACGCGATTAGAAGACTTTGAACTAAGTTAACGCCTCAAAACGAGTTAACAGATTCAAATTTGCATTTCGCCCTCAACACAACCTAAACGCAGCCGAATTTTGGACGAATATTCTCGTTATAGTAATTGAAACATTGACTTAAAACAATTTTGATTTTGTTCTTACTTATCGATGACATTTTTGGACAGGTATTTGATACATTCAATTTTTTATATCACTTAAAACTAAGTTTACATCAACACGTTCAAAAGGTATTGGTGAAATAGCTTTGTGTTTAATCGAGATCAAGACTAGAATTTGAGCTCGTTAACGTAAAACTGAGTTTTATTGAACTCAGTTTGAAGTGTCAGTGGTGAAATTGGGACGTAAGCTGAGAACATACTATACAACAACCTCAAGGAACCCGTATGCTAAGTTATCATACCTAAAGCGAAGAATGAAACTCGTAACTTTTGGATTGGAAATGATAAAAGATGGTTGTTAAAAGATCACCAAAACCCTCTTCAATCTTGGTCTCGAATCTCTCGTCATAAATTGCCTGTCACAACGGAATAGATGAACGCATAAAATTACCCAAATATTTTGAGTTTTCTTGAGTATTACTTCCGCCTATATTCGTCTTCAAACAATTCGACACGTGTTTCGCCACTACACGAGGTATCCTCAGGAGATGTAAACTCGCCAAACTCTGGCACGCAAAATAACGCCTACTTCAATAAATTTACCCATAAAATTCTTATTTTTTCAGCTAAGTTTTGTTTATTTGTTTCATTGAAAATTCGAAGTCCACATTAAGGTTTTAATTTTATGTTCTCTTTATTTCATATGTTTCTTTTTCTATTGTTTTAGAACTTTGATATAGGTAAGATTATATATGACAAGGGCTGCTTAGAAGCCGCCGAGGATTGGTTCGATCGGAATCTATTACTTGTTGCCACAACTGCTGTTTGTACTGCTTTTGCACATGTAAGTTTTTTTTGCATCCGTTTTTTATTTATTTTTTATGTGTGTAGAGGCTTTTCGCTTCATTATTTATTAAGACAAGCATAAAAATGAATTATGTACGTGAGATGATATCGGAAAGACAGTCTGACGTAATAGATGTGCTGGCAATGGTTTCATCCCCTTAGCATTTATACTTAGCCGATTGCCTATATATTTAGCATTTGCTATATATTTTGGCCAAGACAAACTGATAGTCATAGGCAAGGTAGGTAGATCACCTACCCAATGGTCGGACCACATCAAGACACTCACAGGACTGTCACTTAAGACCGCAATAAGGAAGGCCATAGGCCGAAAGGATTGGAAGGCTTTAGTGACAGTGACAAAACTTAAATTTGAACACGACCTTCAGACCCAGGCGGAGACTCCTTTCCACCGGATGCCGGCTAGACACCACTACGGCGCCTATTTCTGCCGTGAAGCAGTAGTAGTAGTAGTAGGGCGCCGTAGCTAGTGAAATTACTGGGCAAATGAGACTTATCATGTTATGTCTCAAGGTGACGAGCGCAGTTGTAGTGCCGCTCAAAATTTTAATTTAAGCGGCACTGCATTGTAATGGGAAGGGCGTAATACCATCTGCTGAACATCCTGCTCGTCTCGTCCATTATTTTCATAAAAAAGACCTTCAGAAATGAAAAGCGCGACCAAGAAGACCCTTTATACTTACAAATATTTCTATATTAATTCGCAGCTAATTACTTCTAGTCCTATTTGTCATATAACCGCTACCCGATAATACCCCTCTTAGCGCCTCTCCTAGTATCAAATACCGGCCCCGATATTTCATACGATTACAAATATCTGCTGTTGTCTGGATAGCAAATTGCCCTGTCCACAGATTAGCTCACTATAAAGCGTAGGTCTGACCGCATATTATCAATAATTGCTCTCATCTAGATCATTGTGTAATTGTTTTAAAGTAGAAACTCCATAATGCTGGGTGCTTCACAATATCCTACGAACCCAATGAAACCTGATCTAGAAATGAGTGCGTCAAAAACAATAGCATTATTCCAGTCGATGAGGCCTGCCTGTAGCGCCATCTATTATCATTTAGAAAAACGCCAGAGTCATCTATTAGTACTTTAGTTAAAAGATGATGACAAAAGGTTACAAGTTTTATAGTACGCATGTTTTCTATTTCACTTGCATGTTTGTTTAATATTGTATAGGTATTTATTCTATTATAATAATTATTATTATCTATTTAGATTTTGGGCATCTGTTTCGCGCAAAACCTCCGCGCTGATATTTTCGCGCAGAAATCAAAATGGCACTGACAATCAGCCTCTCCTGCCGCGGTGTGACGTCACACGAGCCACACCCGCGACCTCTACATGCCGCTGTATACGTCCCGCTCTTGTTGACAATAATGTTACTAGATACAACTAGATGGCGCTTATTACAATAATGGAGTACGTGTGTCCGATACAATTGTGTTCTAAAACTAGGGATTTGCTTTCTCGGTATCTATTGAATTTTTTTTTAATGTTCTATGTACATTTCTATTGTCTCTTTAGAGCTACCATAACATTAGTGTGAAAGTTTTGTAATTGTAAATGACCAGAAACACAAGAACTGAAGCTAACTAAAATAATTATAAGACAAAATCCCTTGAATTTCATATTTGAAATAATATTTTAATTATTTGATTTATTTTTTAATTATCTCCACTTCAATCTAGCTGATTAAAATAATAACTGTAGCCTTTGCAGTCTCCCCAAAATATCTCCCATTCCCCACTTGGAAAATTCTTTACTTCCCTAAGATAAGATCGTTGTTAAACTTGTTGTTAGAATTTATCCAAGGTGCTACATACATCGTCGACTTGAAGGAATAACTGTTTCATATATTGACAAGATTCTGTTTAACAAAAGAATTCAGGAACGCCTTACTAATTTAATAATAATGTATTGATATAATTTTATTATCATTTCAAGATATTACTTTTAGCTGAGTACAACTATATCTAAATATCTATAAATTACGTGACACGTTGTTTGTCCGTGGTGGAGTCCAAACCTAATGTACGGATTTTAATGGGGATTACCTCATGGAGTGCAGTTTAGTCCAACTTGAGAGATAGTATAGTTTTTATTTCGATTTGGGACCCATAATTATTTTTATTTCCAACATTTGTTTTGTATGGACATATTTTCTGTGAGAGTATTTTTATTGACGCACGGTTTGACAGTTCTGCTGTGAAACAATTTCATTATAACAACAAGGAGCATATTTTACGAAATAATTCTTGATGCTATAAAGAATTATTGACAGATTCATAAAAAACAGTATTTTATTTATTATGTACAGGACAACGTCTGTCTGGTTAGCTAGTATAATATATATTTAATCCTTCACAAGTGTTTATTTTTAATAACTTATAACCTACACCTAACTTTAGAACACAGGCGTGTATGCCTGTGTTCTAAAGCTACACTTTCCATTTCTGGTAAACAAACTTCCAGATATACAATTAAATTTTTTCCAATAGGTACCTCACTATCAATAAATCGTTTTATGGATTTGATAATTGAAATTTTCTTTCAAGTCGAAGTTGTTTGTGTGAAAATGAGTGTCCATATTACGAACAAGCCTTAACGGGAGCTGTGAGATTAATTAAGAGAGATAATATATATACAATATATGTTGTAAGAATGTATAATTGTTGAAATTATTTGTATCTGATCTATATTGATAACATTATTGTCCTTTCAGTTATTCAAAGTATTATTGACATTCGGTTTTAGAGTTAGATATGTATTACAGTTAGATTTATAATTAGTCTCCCCTGCGCTCCAACTAGATACCGCACTTTTTTGATAAGGCAACTATAAGATGCTTGTGTGCGTGGCATTTTGACATTGAGTGTCAATTGAGTGGCATTTTTAAAATTTTGTAACATTCACTTCGTGTTATTTTACTTTAAAATTAATCTATATATATAAATGCTAATAAGCTAAAACTCGAGAACGGCTGGACCGATTTGGCTAATATTGGTCTTGAATTATTTGTGGAAGTCCAGGGAAGGTTTACTATGAGTGTGTTCGGAATTAAATAAAAAAAACAATTTTGTTTTTCCCTTGATGTGTCCCCCGTCGTCCGATATTTGTTTTGTATGGACATATTTTCTATGAGAGAATTTATTGACGCACGGTTTGACAGTTCTGCTGTAAACCAATTTCATTACAACAACAGGGAGCATATTTTACGAAATAATTCTTGATGTTATGAAATATTACTGACAAATTTAAAAAAAACATTATTTTATTTACTATATACAAAACAACGTCTGTCGGGTCAACTAGTAAAATATAAAATACTTACAGATGATATGTAGTAAGTGTTATTTTTACAAAATTTCCTACGCAATCCGGCATTTTAGTTTTAATTATAAGCAATATATACAACACATGTTGCACGTAAATGTTCCACACATTGTTCAAGACTGGCTCGAGTATGACCACTTGGGCGTAGTATTTGTTGCCGCACTTTGTGACTGCGCCTGCGGTATCTAATTGGAGCGCAGCGGAGACCAAACCCTTAATCTAAGGTATTTCTGTTGAAATCTATTGTATCCCATTTAGGGGTTATAATTATTTGAAGTATCCATTTGTTATCCATTTTCGAGTTAAGAACATCTTTGAACGTTGAACATTTGACAATAAAGAATTATTATAATAAAATTTCTCGGTCCAGTTTTAAATTTAGTACATTCTTATTACTATACAGAGGTCACTGTAAAAAGTCACTTTAAGCTATATTTATATTTGACGTATATGTATATATATATTTATTTTATCTAGCTAAAAATATGGAATACACAGTACACATAGATACTCAAGTTTGAATTAAAACAGACTGCTGTGAAAACCCTTGTAGAATCTCAAGAGAAATTGATAATCCACCAATAAATTTCGCCCCAGGTTATTGTGATTAAACATTTCAATATGTTTGTAGAGTACATATGGCTAATTTATTGAAGTAGGCGTTACTTTGCGGAAATCCATAATTTATACAAATGATTTGAGTTTTCTTTAGTGTAAATTCCGCCAATATTTGTCTTTAAACAATTCGACACGTGTTTCGCCTCTACACGAGGCATCTTCAGGACGTGTTGTCTCGCCAAAATCTGGCACGAGACTTTGAGTCTCGCCAAAATCTGGCACGAGACTTTGAGTCTCGCCCAAATCTGGCACGAGACTTTGAGTCTCGCCAAAATCTGGCACGAGACTTTGAGTCTCGCCAAAATCTGGCACGAGACTTTGAGTCTCGCCAAAATCTGGCACGAGACTTTGAGTCTCGCCAAAATCTGGCACGAGACTGAATCTCGCCCAAATCTGGCACGAGACTGAGTCAATACAACACACAGACAACACGTCCTGAACATGCCTCGTGTAGAGGCGAAACACGTGTCGAATTGTTTAAAGACAAATATTGGCGGAATTAACACTCAAGAAAACTCAAATCATTTGTATTACAAAGGGTTACTTTAAAATGATAAATGTTGATTTATTTTTATCAACTTATTTTAACTTTAAATAACCCGGAGTTTTCTATTCAAGGTGAATGTTATCATCGATGGCATTGACTATTTGACGTTTGAGTATTTTTGTTGCATCTTTTTAGATATATTGTAATGAAAATGATTTGTAAAACGATGTAAATAATAATTTAAAAGAGTGGCAATGAGTTTCTTGTCACTTCTTCTCATTAGCTCAACCCTTTACGAAGTGGCGGTAAATTCTAAAATTTTTTTTTGACATTCATAAGTATCATTTTCATGATCTACATGAATGCAGTGATTTTGATTGGATTTGATTTGATGTATCTGTATAGTGAAAAGAATGATCTGATAATAATTTTTATCATGGGTGTATTATGTACTGCGTACTAGAGAATACGTCACACCTTGATTGTTTGTAACATGAGTTGTGGTCAGCTGTCGTGAACTCACCCAGTCTATTTATTGAATTAGGCGTTACTTTGCGGAAATCCATAATTATACAAATTATTTAAGTTTTCTTTAGTGTTAATTCCGCCAATATTTGTCTTCAAAACAATTCGACACGTGTTTCGCCTCTACACGAGGCATCCTCAGGACGTGTTGTCTCGCCAAAATCTGGCACGAGACTCACATAATTTTTATAAAAGTAAATGTTCCCTGTTTTGGTAATTTGAGACAGAATACTCAGATCTTTTTTATATGTGCCAAAAATACTGTGGTACACTATCTGGGAGGCCACCTCTTCTGTCATAAGGCCCTGCATGGCCCATGTCCTCTGCATGCACATTTTATACAACATCCAACCGCCAGAGCCAGTGGTGTTGAAGAACTTAAGGAATTCTATTTTGTCCTCCTCCCTTTTAATACCTTCGACCGTTACTGCCAAAAAGTTTATAGGAAAACACATCCTTGATGCCTGTCTTGAGGTCGTAATTAGTAGTATCTCTGCTATGAGACTTATCATAGTCGACAACTCGAAGGACACCTTGACGTTCTTGGTAATCTCTATGATATCATCAATCGATGGGATGTGCGACATAGCTCGTTTCACGGCGGCTGAAAACTTGTTTCTATAAATTCCTTCTGTCCTGATCATGCATAGGAAAGCTGTCATAGGACCTAAGCTTTGCACAATCGACGACCGCCTCTCCGGTGGGAAACTACTCCCTTCTAATAGGATGTGATGGGCCCCTGTCAACCCGTACTTTGAGACCTGAAAGGAAGTATGTGTGCCGTCCTTTTTCGTGATCGGCATTGTCCCATGTCCCAAGCGTAATTCATCCATGCGTAGTTTGAATGCAGCAAACATGTCCAGATACGGTCCCATGGTCCCATACCAATTTTCCTCGTCCATGGAATAGTTTTTATAATCCAACCTTTCTCTTTTTGTCTCAGTCAGCCAAATATTGTCTATCTCAGACCTCGGGATGGAATAGTCGTTACCCATAAAGTGTATATTGTAGTCGGTTGCTGGAGCAACTAGCTGGAGCTTTTTGCTGCATGTTAGTGCTAGTTCCTCTTATCCTCTGTCTATTTATGTTGTGAGCGGTGAATATGATGCTTGTTACTTGAGAGGCCAAAATAACTTCTGATTTCAATTCAGCAACTTTAGTTCTCCTAATCCCTGCGTCTTCACCTTTCTTGATTGGGTACATCAGCCCTGCCAACACTTCTATTATTTTGCTATATGCTGATGTC
The DNA here is from genome assembly GCF_905404315.1 of Leptidea sinapis. Lineage (NCBI taxonomy): Eukaryota > Metazoa > Arthropoda > Insecta > Lepidoptera > Pieridae > Leptidea > Leptidea sinapis. Next base: position 7,299,329 of record NC_066275.1, on the reverse strand, counting down.
AAGGCCTTCAAACATCTCACCTTTTTATCCGTATCCAAAACCATCCTAGGTCTTTTGGGGTCTTGGATCTCTTGCTTCGTATCGGGGTCTATGATTGTGTCATTCCTCTTTCTTTTAATAGATGAGGTGCCTGCCCCGGTGTCTATTTCCATGGACATGTTGTAGATTTTCTTCTTTGGCAATACAGTATTCAAATAATAGAAGGATCTGTTGATACTAAAAACATATCTGATATGCCAGATAAATCTTTTTTTCAAAAAGATTTTGGCGAGACAACACGTCCTGAGGATGCCTCGTGTAGAGGCCAAACACGTGTCGAATTGTTTTTAAGACAAATATTGGCGGAATTAACACTAAAGAAAACTTAAATAATTTGTATCACCCAGTCTATGCTAAGCGTTGGTGGCATTAACTAATAATTTACAAAAACACCAGTAAATAGTCAAACGCATACTAAATTGTCATCGTGGAGAACTGGCTTGTCTAAATATACCTAAACATTAAACCTGTATAAATACCACTGGAGCGGCTGTTCCATGTGTTTGACAGCAAATATTTTGTGCCTATTTGAAGCGCCACTCGCGAGCGTCCAGAGAACTAATTTTGACGTATAACACAAATGTCTGCGAGAGAAACGTACAATACTCTGAAGATTTTTGCATTGTGGATTAATTTCGGTCGTTTTCCACGTTATTTATACTTCAGGAACCACATAATAAAGTGCACCTTTTTTGTAAATAGCTTTCCTATTGATGTTTGATTAGCTGCGGTTGTCATCACAAGTTTTAGTACCGCAGACTCTCGCTATGGCCAACAGCGCCAAAATGGCGAATATCAAACAGGCACAAAAGCACTTTGACAGCCGCCAGTCCAGTGGTAAATAGTACAGGTCAGTGACATTAAATTAATGTAACTGTCAATTTGCTTGGCCCACTATCATAAGGTAGCGCCCTATAATTTTTTCGGAATAGCTTCTCTAGTCTGTAGTACATACGACCTCAATGGTTGTTATATTAAAGTTAGTTAGCATTATTGTATCATCTTGTTCACTGATAAACGTATATCATACGTATGTTGTATCCTGATTGTTCCTTGTGTAATGTTATATTAATAAGAGTGCGGGACTTCGCGGTATTTGGTCGTAAGCGACAGGAGAATAATGGAATGATGAAGCACCTAGTATGTAATGACTTAGCAAGTATAACTTAGAAACTAGGAGTACTCGTTTATGAAGAGATTTTAATTTAACTGTCGCGCGCAATTTATAGTATTTATACAAAAGCTTTATAATCTCATTATTTTACATATTTAACTGCAAGATGTTAGTGTAAGAGTGTACTAATATTATGAAACAGTATAATGCTGTATGTAACTATATCGTAATCTCAAATGTATGTATGGTAGTGCTTTTTTAGTCTTATAGTGTGTACGGACTTGCAAACTATCATAGCTTAAATTTCCCACCTTTTTTCTGTTTCTTTCCTATTACCTACCAGTGGCGTCGCTTCGAGAACATTCTTCTACGTCTCGAAACTGTGATGTCGGTCGAGCGCGTGCGTCCTCCCGTCCTCCGAAACAAAAAAAAAACGAATTAAAAAAGCAAATAAAAAACTTTGTTGACAATTACATCTGTCTGTGAGTGTGATGAAAGTTTCAAGACAGCCAAATCTCTGAAATACAAGATTAAACGACCGCGGTAGCAGGACCTGGTATCCAGGGCGTCAAGTTATGGGACATGAAGGGAAAGTACCTTAAATATCGTAGATAGGGTATTTTACTGAAAGAAAACTTTATGTTATTTTTAAAAGTTAGAAATTCTGCATTCAAAGATTTTCTAAAACGCCTCGTCTGGGGCTCGAACCGACTTAAATGTAAAAATAAAAACCCCTACTTTTATGATGCCAATCGAAAGAATAGCCAAAAACTAATAACGCTTCTTAAGTAACATAGTATTTTAAAAGAAAGGAGCAACGTAAAATGTTTGAGTCAAATTTCAAGAAAGTTATTTATTGCCGACAACAACGTCCGAAAAGTAGAGATATTATCATTCCATAAATAGCATTGATTATTCGTAAATAAGTACCCATTTCATAATTAAAATACTTTATAGCATCGTTTTTTTTAGTTAAAAAGCTAGATTAGAGAACATGGGCGAGTTACCAACAGAATTGTGCCATATCATATCGAGTATTCACCATAAAATGATAATAAAATCAAAAGGCAGCGGACTCATTAAAAGATTTGCGATTTGCGTAAAACAAGAGGGATCACATTTTGAGCATTTAATTAATTAATTTACAAAACAATACCCACTTAATTGACTACTTTCTCATATGTGGTGTTTTTTTTTACATTTAAGTCGGTTCAATTCCCAGACGAGGCAAGTAGTTTTTAGAAAATCTTTGAATGCAGAATTACTAACTTTTAATAAAAACATAAAGTTTTCTTTCAGTAAAATACCCTATCTACGATATTTAAGGTACTTTCCCTTCATGCCCCATAACTTTGGGACACCCTGTATACCAACTTTCATTTTCCTTCTCATTCCACTTGTTTGCAGGTAAAGAGTTCTCAGCCTTTCCTTTTCGAGTAGTTTTAGCAGAGGCTTGAATTTTGTTTTCAATAAAAATTCAATTTATCCTTGCGAAAGCGTGGTCATAGTAGCTGGTCCGAAGGTTCTTTAAATATTTTCTGTTAAGCGCATATAGTTCGCACAAAAGTTTTATCCATTTTTGTATTACAGTTTTAAAGCTAAAGAATCACCACGATATAAATTATATGAATGTTTTTTACCTCGTTCGACAATAATAAATATCAATGAAGTAACGTCTCCATTACGTCGTTATTAATTAGGCAGAATTATACAGAATATAAAAATGCACACAAAATTACTACTCTTAGCTATTTAGAAAAATTCTACTCGTAAATGCTAACCCACAAAATATTAATATCACATACAACACCTATACAAAACAAATAATTCGTTATTTTATAAAGTGATAACCCTCACTTCTGGGATTAATTACACAAATTAAATTAGAAAACAAAATTTATGAACTCTCACTCGAACGGTTGGCTCAGTGGAAGAGCGCTCGCAAGGAGAGGTCGCGGGTTCGAGTCCCGCATCGTTCATAAATTTTGTTTTCAAATTTAATTTGTGTAACAAAACAAAAACTTATTTACCTTTTTTTTATAAATCGGATAATCTTTATCAAGTAAACCCTGAGTTAGTCGGTTGACAAATGGCTTTGATGAGCTATTTTTTTTTATTACAAGAAATACTATAAAGAAATTATAAATGAAATAGGTGACTCGCAAAAATTATTGATCTCTATATATTAGATAATTTATACGTCTAGCCTCTTGCTAACTGCTGAAAACAGGCCAAGTTTATTACTTTAGTGTGCGTGACAAGCTACGTCTTACACGTGCGATTTGTATGGCAGTTTGTGTTAGTGTGCGTGCATTGCTCGAGGTAGAGGTTAACAGTCAACCTCAATTTTTTTCTACGTTTTCACAGCTGTCACAGTCTATCTTGACGTATAAATGATCTTAGCTTTATATATAGTATAGGCTATTAGAACCACTGCCCTTGCAATATTAAATTGGTGGTCTTAACTAATTAGAATTGATTAAAGACAATTTGACAATAAAATAAATAACATGAGTAACAACAGGTTTTAAAATGTTGATTATGTAATTATTAGTTGTGACTGTTTGTACAAATTTTCATCGTGATATTACATACCGGGATATACAAACAGACAAAATATATGACCAACACTATCGAGTTTATGTTTCAATTGAAGCCTGTATGTTCAATGTTGGCTTTTGATTTTATGACTGATGCTTTAACTGTTAATTTTACAAATAAATGAAATTCTAGCTTTATATATACATTTAGTACTTACGATGTTAGCTTCGTTGTGTGGTCCCATTATTTGTAGGATCTAGTGGGGGTCCGTGTAATAAGAGCATTTATTAGAACTATTAGCAAAATAAATCATCTACGACTGTCTCATTAGACTTGATAAATCAGTATTTTTCTGTGATCACAAGTTTGTTATGGGATGCCTATTGTTAGTTAGTTGTTGGGATATTCTCTGAGTTCGAAAAGGCACATTAGAATACTAAAGCGCTTATTACACTTAACTGAATTTAGTCGTCTTAATTCAGTCATTACTTTATTTAGACAGAATTAGAAGTATAATCGCATTCAGCAAGCTAGCATCCTAAATTCAGAAATTAGGATGGTTTCTGACTGACTGAAACGCATTTAGGAAGGTGTAATCGTAGTTAGTTACAGATTTCCGTCACTCGTGGCTCTTCGTGCGTGAAGAACGTATCTAATTTTAGTTTTGTGCTACCGAATAATAGTAATAGCCCAAGAAGATTTTTATGATAGTTTTTGTCAGCAGGGGTTGGGATATAAGAACTGAATTTTATATCTTGATATGAATTTCCTATTGCAATAAACCTTAGTGTTAGGACTTCATTACTGTCTCGTAGTATAGTATCTTGATGTTGAATAAACGGTGTCACAAGGTTTTATAATATGTCAAACGATCTCGAATTCATTCGTAGTTAACTGATTCAGTAATCACTAACTTAATTTAGGACAGTGTGCTCAGTAGCTTCTATGCTTCTGAATTTAGACGACTAAGTTCAGTAAAGTGTAGGTAATAAGCGCTTTAGATTTTAAAAATTAAATTCCGCTGATTGGTCACATCGCTGACTTACCCCAAACTCTATTGATCAAAACAATAAAAATGTCAAAGTTTTATAGGTTACAAAATGTCATAAAAAATGTTAACTATTTCAACTCCAAATCAACAACATTCAGAAACAATACTAACCAGGATAGAATTTATTTTCTTTTATTCAATAAATTTTATCAATCTTCCGTTCACTTAATAATTTGATGCCCGACGACCGATGTTTAAGAAGGCGACATTTCAGACTGACAAGCAAAAAGACGAAAAAGACAATGGCACAGATAATCCCAATATTACACTGTCCCCCACAGATAAAAACTATGGGCTTTGGCATTTTCTTATTAAACACCTATTAAATTAATCAAATGGCCAATCGATATTTTTAGTATTATCTAGTAAAAATCAACATTTGTATCTATATCTAGTATTATACGACATTCACATTTTTAAATTTTATTAATAATCAATACTTGTAAGAGACTTATGCATGGAATAATTTGAGTACTAATTTTTAAGTTAACTACAGACTCAAAATGTCCAATACACTAAGTTTAAATTCTAATAATCATAGTATTATTGCAAATAAGGCGTTATATTTCTATAAGCTATTATTTTATTGTATGCAATGCTCTTATATTTTCCACTTATAAGAATAACTCATCAGTATTTTTGATCTGATTTTGAATTGTATTACAAGAATCCAAAATGATTACAAAGTACATCACAAAGTTGTATTGTATTGTAAGAGAGGTAGTGAATTAGGATGATGATATTTTATATGTAATAATTATGAAATTAATATTTTTATGAAATAAAGCTGTAGAATTTTAGATATTGTTTTATTTTTCATTATTACCTCCAACTAAATCGAACTCAGATTGGCACTGTTCGGGAAGCTCCGTAAAATCTTCTCGGACCAAATACCACAGTGCCTGAAGACGAATGTTTTCAAGCAGTGTGCGTTGCCAGTGATGACTTCCGGAACGCAGACGTGGTCGCCTTATGAGAAAGCTCGTGGTCGCTCAGAGGGCAACGGAGAGGGCTATGCTCGGGAGTTTCCCTGCGAGATCGAATCAGAAATGAGGAGATCTGTAGGAGAACCAATGTTACCGACAACGTCCAAATGATTGCGAAACTAAAGTGGCAGTGGGCAGGGCACATAGTTCGACGGACAGATGGCCGTTGGGGCAGTATGGCTCTCGAATGGCGACCACGTACCGGAAGACGCAGTGTTGGTAAGCCTCCCACAAGATCGACGATCTGGTCAAGATCGCCGGAATACGCTGGATGAGGGTAGCACAGGACTGGTCGTCGTGGAAATCTTTGGGGGAGGCTTTTGTCCAGCAGTGGACGTCTTCGGGCTGATGATGAATGTTAAGATCCTTAGATATTTTGTACTTCTAGTTGATAGACTGTGACATCTGTGAATACATCGAAACAGATAGCGACAAACTGTTAGCCTCTATTTTCAGCTACGGACACACAGTAATACAAAGTTACTAAGAACTATAAGACTGAAAACTTTATAGCAAGGCCATGATATGGCACGGTGTAGTGGGCAGTCTTTTACGTCGCCGCAGACTAACGAAAGCGCTATAAATTTTAGAGATACTGCGCTATTCTGGCCATACTTAGAGAATTGCTTCAATTGTGTTACTCTGTGTGAATCATTGTTTGATTAATATACACACATACAATCTGAATCTTCCCTGAAGGAAGAGCAAACACTACGGACTTCCTTAAGCTACCGTCTTGACACCCTTGCCTGGATTCATCTAGCATCAAACCTAGTCATTATTTATAAGACTATTCGAATACCTAGTCATTATTTACAAGACTATTCGAATACCTACCTACTTATTATCCACAAGACTATTTGAATACCTAGTCATTATTGACAAGACTATTCGAATACCTACCTACTTATTATCCACAAGACTATTCGAATACCTAGTCATTATTTACAAGACTATTCGAATACCTACCTACTTATTATCCACAAGACTATTCGAATACCTAGTCATTATTTACAAGACTATTCGAATACCTACCTACTTATTATCCACAAGACTATTCGAATACCTAGTCATTATTTACAAGACTGTTCGAATACCTACCTACTTATTATCCACAAGACTATTCGATACCTAGTCATTATTTACGACTATTCGAATACCTAGTCATTATTTACAAGACTTTTCGAATACATAGTAATTATTTACAAGACTATTCGAATACCTAGTAATTATTAACAAGACTTTTCGAATAAAGTCAGGGTGGCATATTCCGTCTATGGGGTGAAACCGTCTACTTGAAATTATGTTCGTTATAGTCGAGCTGTAGCGTTTGTAAACGTGTCGGTAAAACAACATTGCTATTGACTTCTAACAAAATTTCCTAGATGGTGCTAGTCGCTATAAAAACGGGTAAAACAGTGTTCAAAGTTCAGTTGATTTTTCAAAGTGAAATGTGAGTGTCAATACACTGCCGTATTTTCTAAGGTAAGGTTAAATTATGTTACTTACAATATCAAATGACTTCAATATATATAGTTGAGCGTACTTGTAAAGGTTTCGTGTACTATTTTGCGAGATAACGCTGCAAACTATTGGATTTATTCAACTTTACAAATTTATAACTACAAAATCGTTAAGTGCTTAATTCCGTCTTCTTTGAAAGGGGCTAAATCGTCACATGACGAATTTGCCTTTGGCTTTGGATTGACAAGAGCAGAAGTGTTAGATATGGTTGGAGACTACATAAAACTAAATAATGTATATTCATCATTTAAAAATGGGATACCAGGCAAAGATTGGTTTCTTTCATTTTCAAAACGCCATAATTTATCGATTAAAAACCCCAAGCTGTGGAGTATGCTCGTAAAACTGCCATAGATCCGTATATAGTTTACCCATATTTTGATCTCTTAGAAAAAACTATAAAAGAATTAGATTTACAAGATAAACCTCATCTGATCTGGAACTTGGACGAGACAAGCTTCTCGAAAGACCCATCAAAAACAAAAATTGTTGGTGTGAGAGGCTACGCAGCTACAAGGGTCATTGCAACGCCGGGAATAATACAACGGTTCTTCTAGGTGCTAGTGCGGCTGGACAAAAAACACCACCACTCATTATTTTTAAAGGTAAAAACGTATGGGATGAGTGGACTTCTCCAGACGCTTATCCGGGCACAACATATGCCGCTACTAAGAATGGCTGGATGGAGTCTGAAGTCTTCGAAGCATTTTTTAAAAAAACTTTTTTGCCTACGTTAGGCAACCAACGTCCAGCACTTTTAATTTATGACGGCCACTCTACGCATGTTGGCTTAAATATCATACAAGAAGCTCGCAGAGCTAACGTGACGATATTAAAAATACCGGCCCATACCAGTCACGTCTTACAACCACTGGATGTTTCAGTCATGAAATCATTTAAGGATCAATGGGATATAATGTTAGTCCAGTGGCAAAGGCTAAATATTGGTAAACCATTGCCAAAAAAGGATTTCTCCAGATTGTTTGGATCAATATGGACCAACATAAATCCTCAAATTTTACGAAATGGGTTCAGAAAGGCAGGCATCTATCCAACAAATCGAAATGAAATTGAAGAACGGCTATTCGATCCATTACAACTAAAACGTTGGCAACATAATGTTTCAAACCCACATAATCAGTTGAGAAAGGATCCTCAGACGTTATTATGCATCACTCTTAACAGTATCAATAACCAATTTTGTAGTAATGAAAAACAAATAAATTTATCCAATCATTTAGCAGAGAATAATACAATCTCTTTTGAAGAGCTACTTCTCCAAAAAGTACAACGCAGCGAAAATATTTCCAAACCAAAAAGACGAAAAGTGGCATCAGGTGCAGAAGTAATTACTCACGACGACGTGGTCAAGTTCAAAATTGACGAAGAAAATAGTAAAAAAATATAAAAAGAAAAATACAGTCAAATCTGGTGAAGAAAAATACAGATAACGTAGTTCTCTTAAGTAATTTAGCAAGGGACAGCTCTCAGTCAAAACCTTTTACCGCAATAAATAGCCAGGATATGCCTGATTGTTTTGAAAATCACGAACTTGATAACCCTAAAGTTAAAATTACATCCAACGTAATTATAAAAGCCGCAACGACACCACATGAGGATATAAAACCAGGACCTTCAGGATTAAAATCTGCAAAGAAAACTAAAATTATTAATACTAACGCTACTTCAATTCAGATTCCTGCAAAGAAAATAGTAACAACAGTTAAAGGAAAAGGAATTGGCAAAAAGAGCAAAGGAAAAGAAAATAAAATACCTCACCTAGAGAAGAATGACAAGAATTTGGACCATAGCAAGCACGCGAAAATAATAAAACGAGAAAAACAAATTTCTCGATCTAGTTCTACCACCAGTGTGTCTGGAACATGTAGCAGCCATAGTGATTCTGATATAGTGTGTGTAAGTTCTGATTATGTATATGATGACGATGTTTATTCAGATACGTTAATTAAAGTACCTGATTTTGAGAGTCAATCACATCACTCACAAAATCAGGTCTCAAAAACCGAAAGCAACGAAGACACTGAAAAAAGTAAGGCTAAAAATAGTAGTTTAAGAATCAATTTAAGAATTAAGCGTAACGTGTATAAAAATGATTTAAAACTTAAGACACCTGAATACTTATATTCTATAAATGACCATGTTTTAGTACGGTACTATAACAGGAATAAGTGGACATACTATATTGGCATTATAGAAAATAATTATATTCAAGCTGAAGAGATTTATTATTCTGTCAAATTTTATAAAACTATTAAAAGTCCTAAGCTTTTGTTTAAAATGGCTAAAAGAATAGATCTAGATAATGTGCCCGATGGATCAATCGTCAAAAAGGTCAGTTTACATAATGATGAACAAATTTTAAATGCCTTAATTTTGTCTTGTGAAGACGATGAGCTCTATTTTCATTAAAAGAACATATTCAAACAACATATTAATACTTCAAGTAGGTACATGCCAGTAAATAGTTATCTAAAATTATGATAGTAGTAAGTACTACATGCCGAGTACAGTATGCAGTCTCGACACAGTTTAAAAATTTCTATAAGTAATACAAATTTTGACTTACCGAATTATTTTAGTCGCTAAGCGACCGTTATGTTTACTTAATTAGTTTACGTTCTATTTTAAATGTTTTGTTTTTGATATTGTTTATCTCTGATACTTTTCTTTTAATATTTTGTTGATTTTATAGTTTCTATAATCAGACTGATTGTTAAATTTTATAAGACTAAGTAGGTAAATACCATTTGTTATTTTCAGGTTAAAAGATTATTACTTAAATAAAACTATTTTCGATACCAAATGTGTGCTATTTTTTATTAAGAAGGTATACCTATACCTAACCAAACTAAACTACCTAAAAATGTTGACAACCACAGCTTGTTTAGATATGCCGAAATTGCCCCCGAAAATGATTTTTATTTATGTAATATTACATAGATCTTATTTATAAGATCCTTAAGCACAGAATTGACTGTTTTCTGATAACGCATGTCTTTATTACGTGCTTCCGTAAAACTACAAAGGATTTCAATAAATACTTCTAGTGTGACGGATTTTCCCGATTTCGAAGGGAAAATCCGTCCACTGTTCAAGTTTTAAAAAAAGTTGTATATTCTAGTACTAGTGATAGTTTCATTAAATAAGATCACGGTATTTGAAACTTTAAAACATTATCATTTTCATTGAACCATAACGTTGATCCTAAATCAAAACATTTATCGGAAATGGGCATTCCAATATAAGGTGAAAAAAAACTATGCCGGAATTAGCCACCCTGACCATACATATTAATTATTTACAAGACTATTCGAATACCTACCTACTTATTATCCACAAGACTATTCGAATACCTAGTCATTATTTACGAGACTATTCGAATACCTACCTACTTATTATCCACAAGACTATTCGAATACCTAGTCATTATTTACAAGACTATTCGAATACCTACCTACTTATTATCCACAAGACTATTCGATACCTAGTCATTATTTACGACTATTCGAATACCTAGTCATTATTTACAAGACTTTTCGAATACATATTAATTATTTACAAGACTATTCGAATATTAAATAATTTACTACAAAATTTTTTCAAGTAGACCCAATTGTTATTTGTCGACATTCGTTCGTAAAATGTAAATACCTATGTTGCTGTACCTACAACCAATAATATCAATTAATACAAATGTCTAATATCTAACTTGTAACGTAGCATTATAGATCGTAGAAATAGTAATCGTGCATAATAACTGTAATAAGCGTATGCCGAAAGATTCGTTCTGACAAGAACATTTTATTTTATATAACGTAATATTAGCTCTGATAAGAACATTTTATTTTGTATAACGTAATATTAGCTCTGATAAGAACCATTTCATAATGCTGTACATCAACTCATAGATTCATACAGATCACCAGTAGTCGTCTCAGTGAAGTTTCAAGCATCGTACTTTCTCTCTACGACCGCAGATATACTCACGTGATCAGTCATATGCTCCGCGTTACACAACCGCACAGCAAGGGCGAGCGTCCTCGAATGACGCGTCGAGACTCGGGCGTCGATCGCTATTCATGCAATTTTAATCAATAAGCAACAGCGTAGGTGCGGAATGCTCATTGACATCGTATGATCGAGGTTCGACGCGAGTTTACACAAACTGCGATAGCATTAGTTTTAGAGCGAGATAGAACACATAATATTATTCTCAATTCTAATAAGTAACCAATAGTAAAACGTTTCATTCAATAGAATGAAACGTTTTACTATTGGTTAAAATGTAAGCTCTAGTATTGGTGTGTATTTTCTGAACTTATAAATATTTTTTAAGTAACAATTGCGATTGGGTAACTAGTTTTAAGGATTTTGTATAACTTTTTAAAAATATATATTATCTTCCACATATTCCTCACAGTCAAGCAGTTGTTTTATTTAATCGCCAAACGCTCAGTCTCTAAACCTATATTATAACAATGTACAAATAAAACTGAAATAATTTAAGTATAAGTCTTGTTGGTATTTGGAATGCAAAGGAATCAGTAAATTTAATATTCTTCACAAATATCATAAAAGTCAGTGTTAAACAGTTGCAATATTCGGTGGTTCAAAACGGGTGAGATATGAGTCAATCAAAAATTCTACACCGTGGTCGGATACCCGTTATTGGAAAACTTATCCTGGGTGCGTAGGCTGTGGCACCCAGGAAATATACGTAAAGCACTACAACATATTAAAATTTCAGCTGTCTAGCTATTGGGGCTTGTAATAACAATAATAATAATTTTCAAAAAACTATGTTAGTACTAAACCTAATAACTAACTACTCATTACAATTATGTGAGTCACTATTTCTCCATTCCACTAGAGATAGAGCAGCAGTGACTCATATATGTGCAGTCTAACCTTCTACTAATCATCTTCAGGATGCCATTGGTGCTGCCCCTCATTCTGCGCACCAGAGAACCACATTTTTTGTGCATAGTTGCGTAAAAACAATCTACTCGCTAACATCCCCAATACACTTCAGAAACGAGGCAACCCCAGTAGCACCCTGAAAGCATTGTTATATTGGACTCGGAGGGCGCTGTAGGATCTTTGCGTGTATCTGGCCCCTGTGGGCCTGGCCCATGTAGTCTGTACTACAAGTGTAAAAATTCGTGCAATATGCTCGAATCAACGTTATCTTAACTCTGTTTGAGCAGCGCGCAAACCTGCGAGCGAACATATTCGCCCTCACAGACAACGCCCTCCGTTCCGTTTCGATATCGGCATCGTCTTTGGCATGAACCATGGACATGTTTCGATATCGGCATCGGCTGGGAGTCAACACATGCCCATGGTTTTTAAATTGAGATACCCTTTCCAGTATCTTACCGTTAAGCCGGGTGGTAATTGTTTTGGTGTTTTACCTCGTCCTCAAAAACCATCACTACACTTTTCTTGTTATTGTAGATTAGGGCCACCCCATGTAAGTTTAGCATATTGCCATCCGCCTTCTGAGGCCACAAATCGACGCAATCAACAGCACAATGTCATCCGCATAACTAATGGTATTCATACAAATGCCGTCTATATAGCAGCAGACCCTGACGCTCAACAAGCAGCTCGTTTATTTGCAAATTGAAAAGCAAGGGTGAGCTTAATAGGGGGGTTGCCTCACCCCGCACTCCAATCCGTACGGACGAGAGAAGAACATTGTTGACTTAAATTCTATACCAATACTTAAAGATATTGATGAGTTTTTACAGTATACTGTTTTTGTCCATCTGAGCCCATTACATATCATAGGAAACCAGGTCCAGAAAGCAAGCGCATATTGGGGTCTTACGCCTAGCATAGTATGTGACAGTATGCTTAAGATCCAAAACAGCACTTTCCGTAGACAATCCAGGCTGAAACCCAAACTGATTGCTGTGAGGGGAGGTGATGAATTCGTTTAATCGGGTGTTAAGCATGTTGTCCAATACCTTCGAAATTATCATATATAGTTATAGGAGATAGGCCGATAGTTAACCTTATCAGATAAATCACCAGTTTTGTTTTTCACTATCGGCACAACTATCGTCCGCATCAGAAAACTGTGACTCACACACAAGTAAAACAATGTATCAAGAACTTGTGGTAAGTATGGCCCAGCATATTGTAAATGCTCAATGCTGAGTCTATCATGGCCCGGGGAAATTACCTTTTGTCATCTGTCCAAAAGTATGTGCTACATCTTGCGGCTTAAACTTGATACCCAGTTTCTCGAAAGTCTCAATATTAATCAATGAAAGAGGAGGCCCCTGCAGCGATTTTATAAAGAAATGCTAGAAAAAGGAATAGAAATCTGTTCAGGATCACAAACGCCACTGATGCTTACGGGAAGGGAGCGGCGACTATTCATTCTATTCGTGGCTCTCCAGAAACTTTGAAATTTTTCGAATGATGTGAGGCCAGAATGTCCATTTCAATCTGTTATGATGAACAGGTTTAGACACCATTTTAAACATGATTCGTAATGTAATTTGAAGCTCAGTAAATTAATCTTTTTAACATTTCAGTTAATTATTTAGATATTAAAGTGTTTAAGAATTTTTGGTAGATGGTATTAAAATTTGTTATAAAAAATTCCTTTTGATCTTATTTCCTAGAAAATACTATTATACACATTACATATGAAACCCAAAAGATAGGCCTTCGTAGATACTTCATTCAACTAACATAAATAAGGGAGTAAGCAGTTGGACGCGTCACGTTCGTTGCGTAAAGTTTGATAATGTCGACAGAAAGTGTGCGTTACTTTGTGTTAGCCGACTCCACACAAACAAACTATATTGACTCATTCTGTTGTACATTTAGGAACCTTCTCTTATTGAATTTTATTCTCAGTGTATTTTGAGAAGAAACTTCACCACAACAAATAAAGAATGGAGAGTATTATAGATTGAACCTGTTTGGTCCTCTGTTAACTATTGGCCGCTTCTATGTTCCATTTCAGCCGTTTATTAGTCGTAATTATTATTATAACCCATTTCCTGCTTATGTCATTTCAATTATCTATCTATGAAAAGTTTTCGAGATCTTATTGTTAAACCATGTATGGAATGACGTATTGATTTTTTTATAATATAAGAGGGGGCAAACGAAAAGAGGCTCACGTGATGGGGAATGGTGAGGCAACCGCTCATGGACATCCGCAAAACTAGGGGCAAGAGGAGTATGCTCTTTTCTTGAAGGTCCCTAAGTCGTTCCGGTTCCGGAAAACAGCAGACGGAAATTGATTCCACAAAGTAACTGTAAGAGACAAGTTTCATGAAAACCGCGCCTTGTGGAATGCCAGACGTCAACGTGATGGGGGTGGTATGTAGCATTTTGATGCAATGTACGGTGGTATCAACCCGAAGAGCTCTTCTGAGCACTCCCCTTGACAAATGCGGTAAAATATGTAGAGAGAACCCACATATCTACGCAACGCCAAAGAATCAAGCCGATCAGAGATGATTCGAGCCGCTCTTCGGTGTATGCGGTCAAATGGAAGAAGCTGGTACTGAGGAGCACCCGCCCAGTGGTGAGAACAGTACTCCATGTGAGGCTGTATTTGCGCCTAATATATAATTGCAGGCGGTGGCTTATAGTTAAATACTGTCTCGCCTTATATTTTTATTTTTTTACTTATCGCCTTATTAATTCGCATATTTTAGCTTGGTATTTGTAGCGTGCCCGGATTACAATCATCGATTACGATTAATAAAAATATTTTAGTTATATTGAATGATCACTTAATTCAGCTAGCCCGAGATCCCCGAACTAGCTCTTATAATAATTAGCTCAGTTAAATCACGCATTAATAATTTATAATGGAAATATAAATTCACCGCCATCTATTCGCTTCTAAACGAATTAAATAATTTAATTTTGTGGAACTGTCTTGACATGTCGCGCGTTTCCTTTGTAGTTTACAATAAATTACTAGATGGCGCTTATTAGTGATTTATTTATTTAAAAATTATATAAATTAACAAAAATCATATTTTGCAATTGTAAAATTGAATAATTTTATCAAATTAGTGTAATGTCATAGGTCTTCGATAAATCTACAAAGTTTGAACGAAATCTAGCCGTTTAAAGAGGGTCAAAATCGCGCCCAAAGAAGTCGGTTACAAACATACAAATATACAAACATACAAGTGAAGCTAATATAAAGCATGTAAAAATTCACTGCATCTTATTTCCTTTTCAATGATTCGTGTATCTGGGCCGTTGCAGTGGCTGAAATGGGCTCAGTGTACTGCTGAGTATATTTCGGCCACATCGGATCAGTAGTAAATCACAACTTTGCGTCAGTTAAAGCAGCAGCTATTTGCAAAAACAGTAATATCGAACCTGAGTTCCTGCGTTAGACACAAAGGATCGAAAGTGTAAAGTTGTAAAGAGGATAGTACAACTGCGCATTTGGAGACTTGCGGCGAATCACCCTAGCGAAATAAATTTACGTCGTCAAAATCGGCAAGTATAGTCTTGATAAGCGAAGATGGGTATCTGATATGTGCGTCTTACATAACATTGCGAATGGTATTATGGATAGTCCTCCATTAAGTTTGATAAACTTTAAAGTGCCAACACGATCTGTGCGTATTCATAATGTATCGCAAAACAACCCGATTATGAGAATTTGCAGAGAATTTAATGAAGTGTGTGCTGATTTTGATATATTCTTTACACATATAAAATTGTTTAAAAATACTCTTTATAGAACTTTATAGAAGTTTACGTAAAATAATTTAATGTTTAACTTAAATTTTGTCATAATGTAATTTCTGTTGTGTCCACTTATTATTTTTTACTGTATTTGGTGAATGATATTGTGTACAATTTTAATTGGATCTCAGGATCATAAATATATGCTGTAATTGTTATTAGATGATAGTTTTATCTTGTTATCTGTTATTGTACCTAACTACTTGTAAATAAATAAATAAAATAAATAAGTAGTAGCTTTTAAATTAAGCATTCGGATCAGGGCATTTTTTTAAGTTGTACTTGGTAACCCTACAGCGCAACCCCTTAAAAACACGCCAGCAAAATAAGGGCCTCAATTAATATCGCTCCCTCTGTCTTAGACATTAGATTTTTCTGTTAAAATTTAAACTAAGTTTATAAAATACCTAAGGCTCAGACTATCTCGTTAACTAATTCTAGGCTGAAGTAGTAAAATATCCTGCTTGTCGTTGAAATACGACCTTTTACATAAGTATATATAAATACAATATACTTCCTATTTATACTATACATTTACTGAAACATAATGCGAAATTTTAAGATTTAACCTCGAGTTAACATATTTGTTTGTAGTTGAAAATAAGATAGAATTTGAAAATATAACGTTATAAATTCTCGGAGTCAGTTGTATTCCACAAGCTCTTTATGTCATTTGCATACTCAGAGAGTCGACCGCCCACGGCGCGTTCAACGTCGTATGCACTGATTATGAAACCAACCTTTTCTCCATTTATTTTATTTATTTCTAAGTAGCTTCACTTATATTTCAAAATTAAATTTTATTATTTTTAAGTAAACTCTTCGTTAACTCTTAATTTGTGCCTTGAGCTTTAGTTTTCAATAACCTATCTATCCTAAGTTTAACTTACGTATACATTGCTGTCACCGTTTAATGACAAGATCTTATCTATCCATAGTTTTATCCAATATCTCTTTGCTTACTTAGATAAAAATCGTAACTATCGCAATCGTTGACTTTTCTGTCCCAATTAACTTACCGACGGTATTTCACCTTATCCGTACACGCTGTCGATGGATAACTTACCAGCGATAGAAGTAAGTACGGAAATTGAAATTCACGCGTCCCAGCATAAGGCGATAAGAATGACTTTTCGGGTATATTGGGACAGCTTCAGATTATTGACAGATTACTGACACTAGAGGAAGGTGGTAATTTATCTCTCTCTGTAGATAGTATATTGGGAACGGCCATTAGAGTCCAATGCTATCTGTCAATAGGTTATTGAAATGTAAGTAAGCGTAAAATGATAGATTTGTCTACCTCTAGTAAGGTAAACTAAGGATAGATATGTTATTGAAAACGGCCGTTAATGAAGCGCGGTTTGCTACTCTGTTAAGACACATTGTAAAAAGAAAGTAACCAGTATTGTGTATCAGGCGGTTAAAGTGATCTTACCAGATGTAACGATTTATATTTTACGATAACATACACATTGTAGTCGTATTACTTAACCTACATAAGTTAGATATATAAGTATTAAATATAAGAAATTTTACAATATTATTACAGTAGTCATAATATTAATTGTATATCTAGTTGGTAAGCCTTTTTTAAATAAATAAATAAAAATGCCTGAACAGCGGCTAGGAATTTATTATAAAAGTGTCCACTTTATACATTTATCCTTAAATGTATCTTATTTAAAAATAACTCGAACAGGAATCGAATTCAAACCAATAACAAATGTCGACTACAGAACCTAAGTGTGTCAATGAACCACATTATAAAGGCAGTCGGCGGGATTTATCCCCTAGTTAACAGAACAACAGAGCTCCGAGTATAGCTTCATAATCATTAGTCTTAATAAACTCAATATGCGGGAGATATTTATATCAATAACCTTATTATTTACTGTGATCGTTAGCGGGCGGTCATTGGAGAATGGGAATGATGGATTCAATTATTATAAAGGTGAAGATCATTTATTTTTATTGTGCCGCTTTTTATATATTATTTCCTTTGTATTTTTATGAAAATAAAGGACAAGATGAGCTGGACGTACAGCCGATGGTAATTGATACGCCCTAATGCAATCTGCCGATTCTTGAGAAGCCCCAAAATTCTGAGCTGCACTAGAATTGCGCTCGTCATCTTGAGACATAAGATGTTAAGTCTCATTTGCCCAGTAGTTTCACTAGCTGCAGCGCCCTTCAAACCGAAACACGATAATGGTTGTGGTACCCATAATCTTGCCGGCATCCTGTGCAAAGGAGCCTCCCACTGGTCCACTCTGTTAGTGACAGCGAGGTGATATTGTAATTACGTTCAAAATATTAAGTTGAACAAGACATACCAAAATTTACGTTCGAGGCGTCTCTCGGACATTTAAAAAGAAAATTTAATCAATTGGGATTCTAGGTTTTAACTGCCATCTTTTATGTGAACAATTCGTGAGACAAGCAAGACGTTTATCTGATGGTCAGAGACGCGCCTAGTCCTTAACACTTCTTCTTCTTGATGGGACCCAAAATTCTTAGCGGCATTGCAATACTTCAAGCTGGCCCACATTCAAGCACTCTACGAAGCGCAGGTCTGGCCACATATGCAGTATCATCTTTGGTCTGGCGCACCCAAGTATCAGCTCGAACCATTTGACCGCGTGCAACGCAGAGCTGCTGGAATTGTCGGGGACCCAGCGCTCTGTGAATGTCTGGATCACTCGTCATTGCGTAGAGACGTCGCTTCATTGTGGGTCTTCTACCGCATTTACCACAGGGTGTGTTCCAAAGAGCTGTTTGACCTGATTCCACCGAATTCCATCTTCGCACGACACGCCACAAATTAGGATATCATCCCCATCATCTGGATGTGTGGTGTTCCTCAACAGTGCGATTAAGGACCTTTCTTCCACATACAACCAAGCTCTGGAATGAGCTTCCTTGTGCGGTGTTTCCAGAACGATATGACATGGGTACCTTCATAAATTCATTGTTCAACAAAATACTTCTTCAAATTGTTACACCAAGAATGAATAAATCTTCTCCAAATCATGCCCGGTTAAATGAATTATTCATATTTATTTAAATTACAAATGCTGTTTGAAATTAATTTTTGCCAATAATAAGGCTTAATTAATATCAATCCCCTCTGGGCGTATCTCTCTTGTAGTTAAATGCGGAGCTTTTGGAAGCTTTCAAAATTATTCCGAATATTTAAATGGTCTGTATTATGTCTTAATACTTAGTTTATGTAATGTGATGTAGGTGTGGCTAACATTATTTACTAAGTATTACTAAAATAATCTATGGAGTTTCATTGACATAAAAAGGCATAAAAGTAATTATTTTCTCAAAATTGTTTCCTTTAGAATTCTTTTTAATGTTATTTCTAATATGCTAGATACTACTATCGCTTCGGAAAAAAATGGCGCTCTGAGAGAGAAGAAGCGGCGTAAGAAACTCTCCCGGCACTTTTTTTTTGCGCTCTGTTTAATAAAATATACAATATTTTCATTAAAACTCAACCGTTTCCACGCAACTTATGGGAATCATGAGAGTAATTTTTGCCCTTAACAAATAAATAAATTTTCGATTTAATTTAAATTGGTACTATGAACAATAACAAATAAAAATATTAGTTTTATTTAATGAAAAACGAGAGTAGGAACGAGTGTACGGGTTACCTGATGTTAAGCGATCCCCGCCGCCACACTCTTGTAACACCAGAGGAATCCACAGGAGCGTTGCCGATATAGTTCACGATATGTCATTCAAACGATAAAGATAATAGCCATAATCTAAATTAAAACAATAATATATGGTATTGATTAATTGGTATGTATTAAAAGTTACTCTAATGATTAATATTTTCAGACTTTTTACTCCGACCGAGAACAAAAGATATTAACTGGCGAGATTTAATCTACGGTAAGATTTATTTACATACATATAAAAGAAGGGTAACCAACAGAGAAACCGCAACTACAGTACTTCACTCTCCGTCCGACTCTCCATCTGTCAGTGGACTGTACTGTATCTCTTAAACCGCTATAGTTAGTCTGATGAAATTTTGCCAGAGTATATAACTATTGTAAATGTTTGTTACAAAAGTATTTAATAAGTTATTACTTCATAATAATATGAAGACATACATATATATATTATACATATACAATATACATATATATATATATATATATATATACGTGGAAGACTTATGCTATATGGCCATATTAGGCTCGATGACCTCAATACAGCTTCCCAAGGAGTGGGTCTCAAAATGAACATGGACAAGACGAAGATCATGTCTAATGTCCATGTCGCACCTACTCCCGTAACAATTGGGAACTGTACTCTCGAAATTGTTGACGTTTACGTCTATCGGACAAACAATCAAGTTACACACTCCCGAAAGAGGTCACTCATCGAATTCAACTCGGATAGGCAGCGTTCGGGAAGCTCCGTAAGAAGGTTATTCGGAGTTTCCCTGCGAAATTGAGACAGAAATGAGGAGATCCGTAGGGGAACTAAAGTTACTGACATAGCCCAAATGATTGCGAAACTAAAGTGGCAGTGGCAATACATTACAAAGTTCGACGGACAGATCGCCGTTGGGGCAGTAAAGTCCTCGAATGGTGACCACGTACCGGAAGACGCAGTGTTGATAGGCCACAAGATGGACGGACGATCTGGTCAAGATCGCCGGAATACGTTTGATGTGGGCAGCGCAGAACCGATCGTTGGAAATCTTTTGGGGAGGCTTTTGTCCAGCAGTGGACGTGTTCCGGCTGATGTTGTTATCTAGTACGCAGTTTGGTGGTATGAGTCGCCCTTTGAGTTCGAAACCGACGTGCACTTAACTATTTTATTTTTTATGAAGTAGACAACCTAGATCACTTAATAGAAAAGGACAACTGCTGATAGTTTTTTATTCAAAATACAAGGAGCTTAATCTAAGAGTGGCTGACTGTTTACGACCAATATACCAATGATAGTCAATCAAAATTGGTTAGAGTTACAATATATTTGCCTTCCTTTTCCCTACCCTGCGCTAGTATATTACAAGTTTTGTGTTTTCATAATTTTTAAACCATAACAATCATTTAATTTACTTTTTAGATCATATTCCAACTCCGCTACATCTACGTTCAGAAGGTGAAATGTATCAGGGTTTTCTCAGTAAAAGAACTGGAAATATATTTAAAAGTAAGAGATTGTATTATTAATTGTAGTAGCTGGTCTATAACATCTCCTGCATCAAGATTTAAGTTTTAAATATTATTTCTAAGTACTTCACGTGTATAAAATGTTTGAAATATGTATATATTTTGCAAAAAAACGGTCGCCTAGGTAAATAGCCTGTTTCACTGTCATCCTCAGATTATTTCATAATTATAAGTAGCTTGTATCATCATAATATTTATATAAGCTAAGAGTAGTTTCTGTCAATTTCGTCATTATATTTTGATAGATTTAATGAAAAATGATCGCAGAGTATAAACAGCTACTTGCGCATCTGTTCATTTATTAAAAAAGCAGGCTAAAAACTTAAGTTTTTTTAAGATAAAGATAAAAAGTACAAGTTTAATATCGTCCGTGGCCACCTCTTGCTAAAATGACAGCTTGTATTCGTCCAGGCATGCTATCGATGCTATTCTTAATTGTTTCTTGTGGAATACACTCCCTCTGCGCAGCATTTGCATTCCTTTGTTCCCTGATGTTTTTCGGAGCGGGCGGCACCCATATTACTCTTCGTTTTAAAACATCCCAAATGTGCTCTATGGGATTGAGGTCAGGACTTTGAGCTGACCAATCCAATTGACGAATCCCTCTTGAAACCTCTTGAATATACGCTTCCACATCGCCAGAATAATGAGCGCGAGCGTTATCATCCATAAAAATAAAATCTTCTCCAAGAACCGTTAATGCGGGTTGTACGTAAGGAGTTAGGACTTCTGATATGTATTGGTGTGCATTCAAGATGCCGGTTTATAATAATAAAGACTAACTTGCTGCCCAAAACATAAATGAGTCTCCACCTGGGGTTATTTCTTCAAAGCAAACTTCTGCGAAACGTTCCCCTTGCCTCCGCAGTACTCGCCGACGTCCGTCCTCACCATATATGTGATATTCTGGCTTCATTCGAGAGTCAGAGACACCAACAACACTAATATAACGAGTTTCTTTGAAAACTTCTTTAGTATCGTGATTTGAAAGTTGATGAAACGAAAAAGCTATAGAAAATTAGATAGATAAATTCATAAGATTTGACGTGGGACAAAATGAGATAGGAAGCATTATACGGTGTTTTGTTAAATTCAAATTCAAATTCAAAATCACTTTATTCAAGTAGGTCACGGAAATGACACTTAAGATGGTCAAAAAAAAAATTTTTTTTCTTATTGAATTTACCGCTACTTCGTAAATAAAGGGATGAGCTAATGAGAAGAAGTAGCAAGAAACTCATTGCCACTCTTTTAAATCATGATTTACATTTTCATTGTTTTACAAATAATTTCAATTACAATATATGCAAGGCGACGCAACAAAAATACTCAAATGTTAAAAACTGAAAGGTAAGAAGAGTAAGTCAAAAAAGTAAATTAATACTTATAACCACAAGAGTTCTTGAGTACAGTAGATGCATCAATCCACACATACCGTAAATAAATAGAGGTATTATGTGAGCATTTAATAAAATAAAATATATACTACCTTTAAGATAACTAAATAAAGGAAATAATTAAAAAAAACATCAATCAGACCTCCCGGTAACAAGATCATACAACCACCACGAGTAGCACCCGTTCACGAGAATGACGCATGGATCAGCCATCGCCTCCCTCGACCATATTTTTTAGGGAAGGGAACGACCCCTCCCACGTCGCCGTCACAAGCAGAGGCATTTAAGCGAACATGACGATGTTACGAGAAATCACGGGGTACCAGGCGATCATAGTTGAAGAAGAATGAGTACATAAGTACTTATGACGCGAGTGTACCTTAATATATCCTGACGTCATGCGCACGACATGTAAATACATAGACACAAGGAGTACATAAATATGGTAGCGGTGATAGTAATGTCTTTCATAGCGGTTGAAACCATGTGTTATCAACATGTGCGAGGACTTGATATGTAGCTTAGAGGTTCATGCACAATGCAGGTTTTACTTCTGACATGTGTACTTTGTACTTATGCAATTTGTTTTCTTATAACACAAGCTCTTTTAACACACTATGGTACATGTTGTTCCAGATCATATGCTAGGCAAAGATTATTTACGGGGAGACCCTTCAGCCAAGAGGTCATCTAAGACTGGACTTTCTCTACTAATGCAGAGTAAACAGAATATCCAACCAATGTAAGACTTCATTCGTATATTCTAATACTGCCAATAAGATCTATATATAAATTGAAGTTGATGGGAAAGTAAATCCATTTTTTATTTTTACAGCGATGAAGTGCAGGGCTGTCTCTACGGAAAATAACATCATTCACTCCAAGGTAATACTTTCAATGCGTAGTTAAATCTAATATTTAATCGGCTCGACGTATACTGAGTGGGCCTCCGATTGGCAACACTAAAGTGATTTCACTGCTCCACAATCTTGTTGTTTAAGTTTAGTGTGCATATATATAGTTTTAAAATAATGTTAATTTTTTTTATATTACAAATTATGACCTATTTTTAGCAGTGTTATTATGTTGCCGTTAAAGTTTATTATTATTATATTATTAAATATACTTAGGCTGACATCTATACAGTACGTACTTATACTTTGCTCAGACTTTACTTGCGTAAAACTTAGCTTTATCTCAGCCAGCCTTAAATATATTCTCTGTTTCAACTTTAATTAATATTGTTCACGTTATAAATGCATAAGAAGGCATTGAAATATTTATGGAAAATAACCTTAACAAAATTAAAGAACGAACAGAGTTGAAATTTTTTACAAATTATTAAATAATGAAAACTTGTTGTTGAAAAAACGCACGTGATGTAGTAGTGATACTACTTCTGAGGCGCGTGTACAAATAGACTTTGAACATTACTGCCACAACATAAGGTGATAATTTGAATGAATGTTTTATAAATGTCATCTGTAGAAGTTAATGTAGGTATATGTATATACAACGCCGCTCGGACATTTTTTGATTTACTTTACCTAGTTTGGTACAATCGTTATAATAAATGAATATGTATAGCAATAACTTACACATACGAAAATAAAAAAATCTATCAGTTAACTCCAAATGCAATCAGTAGTAAGGAGCTAAGTTCCAATACGAGTAGTTTGTTTCGTTGCAACGTGTCAACTTAAACTTGTACCATTTTTAGCTCACATAAAAATGTTGAACCGAAATGTTGATTATATACATAAATATTATTATATCATTGAAAAACTTAGAACTATATTTATGTAGAACAAAAAAAATTTTTAGTATTTCGTATAATTCATCATCATCATCATCAGCCAGAAAACGTTCCCCAAAAAATTCCACGACGATCGGTCCTGCTCTGCACTCATCCAACGTATTCCGGCGATCTTGACCAGATCGTCGGTCCATCTTGTGGGGGGCCTACTAACACTGCGTCTTCCGGTACGTGGTCGAAAGTCGAGGCAGTAAAGTACTGCCCCAACGGCCATTTGTCCGTCAAACTATGTGCCCTGCCCACAGCCACTTCAGTTTCGCAATCGTTTGGACTATGATTATTGATTGCTTTGGTTCTCCTACGGATCTCCTCATTTCTGATTCGATCTCACTGGGAAACCCCGAGCATAGCCCTCTCCATTGCCCTCTGAGCGACCATGAGCTTTCTCATAAGGCCGATAGTTAGCGACCACGTCTGCGTACCGTAAGTCACCAATGGCAACATACACTGGTTGAAAACCTTCGTCTTCAGACACTAAGGTATTTGGGACGAGAAGATTTTACGGAACTTCACGAACGCTGCCCATCCGAGTTGGATTCGACGAGTGAGCTCCTTCTCGAAATTGGACCTGCCTAACTGGATTGTTTGTCCGAGGTAGACGTACTCGTCAACAATTTCGAGAGTATAGTTCCCAATTGTTATAGGAGTAGGTGCGACATGGACATTTGACATGATCTTCGTCTTATGCATGTTCATTTTGAGACCTACTGCTTGGGAAGCTGTATTGAGGCCATCGAGCATATGGCTTAAGTCTTCCATGGTCTTTGCCATGATTACGATATCGTCTGCAGTCCAGAAGCTGAAAGACATCTTCCAACGCAGCGGTGAACAGCTTGGGCGATATGACATCGCCTTGTCTGACTCCCCGCTGCAGTCGGATAGGCTTCGAGATCTGATCCTGGAAACGGACTGACATGGTGGCGTTTCTATACAAACACTTTAACGCTTCGATATATCGGTAATAAATGTGGCACCTCTGGAGAGACTGAAGCACCGCCCAGGTTTCGATTGAATAGTTCTCATAATATTTCTCATAGTTCACGAACGCCAAGCATAGTGGCTGGTTATACTCCTCTGTCTTCTGTATAACCTGCCGCAGCGTATGTATGTGGTCTATGGTGCTAAAGCCTTTACGGAATCCGGCTTGTTCGGGAGGCTGGAAATCGTCGAGCCTGCGCACGAGACGATTCGTGATAACCTAGAAAATAGCTTATATGCATGGCCCAGAAGTGATATGGGCCTGTAGTTCTTCAAAAGCATTTTATCGCCCTTTTTGAAGAACAGCACCACTATACTTCTGTGCCATGCTTGCGGCGTTTTGCCCTCGAGGATGACGGATTTGAATTGTTTCTGGAGGGTCTTAAGTACAGGGCTACCACCAGCTCTCAGAAGCTCAGCTGTAATTCCATCATCACCCGGCGCCTTGTTGTTTTTAAGCTGTTTTAGGGCCATACTAATCTCGAACAGGCTGACGTCTGGGATATCTTAGGTATTGTGTCGGGTTAATTTAGCTCTTAGGTTTTCAGCCTTGCCGGTAACAGGTGCCCGTGCGGTCATGTATAACTGTCCGTTGAACTTCTCGACTTCCCTCAATAGTTCGGGTTTAGACGAAACTACCCTGCAGTCACCGGTCTGCAGCTTTGTCAGTTGGCTCTGCCCGATAGACAAATCTCGTGGGAATGAAAACTTTTGAGCCTTTGTTAAGCTCTATGGCCGCCTTCACACAATCTGTATATTGGGAGTCAATGACTTGGAGATCTGTCTATTTAGCTGCCTATACTGGGAAGCATCGTCCAGGGACTGAAGGGTCATTTGGCGTCTTACATCCATCAATTTGAGGGTATAGTCTGAGATTTTTCCGGTTCTTTTTGAACGGCTGATCAGAGACATTGTAGCACGTATTCTACTCCTACGACTTCTCGATGACTACCCCTGGTTGAGCTAGGGATGCTATGATATTTGTTTGAAGCGAAGTAAGAATGAAAGATTGAGTCAAAGATGAAAGGTTGAATTTACTACTAATTAAAAGAAATACTTTACAAAATGTAGAATGAAATGAGCGTCTATACAAAGCAAAAATAAAGCAAGCGGAAAGCTGTGAGCGCGAGGTAAATAAATGTGCAGAATGCGTGGCGCGGGCGATCGCCTCTGGTATTTATGCGACGCGCGGGGCGCGGGCGCGGGAGGCCTAGCTGTGGCGGCGGGCGCAGGGCCCGCGGTGTGCGGCGGGAGCGCGGGCGCGGGGACGCGCACGCGATGCAGCCGGTTCGCAGCTCGCACCACCCGTGACGTAGGCTGTCGTCATAGATCGTACGATGTGGCGTGATGTCGTGTGGTCCAAGAACATAAGCGGCGGTGCGGAAGTAAGTAGCGGATTTGGCCGCTACAAGTACTCCCCCACTGAGACCGTGACTACGGGTGATAGTAGTCGGGAAACTTGACTCTTCGTCCACTTCTTGTAGTTCTGATGTGTTCTTCTTCCGTAGTTTCCTTTTGTGTAGGTACAGTCTGTGTTTGTGTGTCTTTTCCTGATAAGTTGTCATCTGCGCTATATGCTGGTTTGAGACGGTCGATCGTTACTGTTGACGTCTTACCCTGGACTTCTATGTCAAATGACTTGGAGCCCCGACGTAGTACCTTGTAGGGTCCGGTGTACGGGGCTTGTAGCGGCCGTTTTACAGGACCCTGGCGCAGGAACACGTGAGTGGAGTGCTGTAGGTCTTTGGGCACGTAGAATGTACGTTGTCCGTGCCATGACGTAGATGTTGGTGACAGCTTAGTGATGTGCTGTTTCAGTCTGCTGGCGAAGTCGGTAACGTCGATGTGGTCGTCCCGTATGGGCTGAAGGAACTGTCCAGGTAAGCGGAGTGGCTCGCCGTAGACTAATTCCGCGGTAGACGCCTGCAGGTCATCTTTGCACGCGCTGCGTATGCCCAGCAGCACGAGAGGTAATGCCTCCGTCCATTGAGCACTGGTGTGGCAGGTTATAGCGGCCTTGAGCTGACGGTGTAGCCTCTCTACGAGGCCATTTGCTGCGGGATGATAAGCTGTTGTGGTGCGGTGGTCGGCGCCTACCAGCGCGGCGACCCTCTTGAACAGCTGGCTGTCAAACTGGCGGCCGCGGTCGGTTATGATGCTCTCGGGGCAACCGAACCGCGCAATCCACCCAGTTACGAAGGCGGCAGCGCAGGATTCTGCAGTGATGTCCTGCAAGGGCATGGCCTCCGGCCATCGAGTGAAGCGGTCGATCATGGTGAGGCAGTACCTGTGACCAACAGAAGAAGGTAAGGGACCTATTATGTCCATATGGACCTGACGGAAGCGAGCTGAAGGCATTGTGAACTTTGCTAATGGAGCTGATGTGTGGCGAGATATTTTACTGCGCTGACATTGTTGACACTCTTTGGCCCATTGTCGACAGTCCTTCTTAATACCCGGCCAAACGAAGCGTTGTGCTACCAATTGCGCTGTGGCTTTTGCTCCGGGATGACTTAGACTATGTAACGTGTTGAATACCTGACGTCGGAAAGCTGAAGTAACAAAAGGTCTGGTGTATTGAGTAGAAGTGTCGCAGAATACCTGAATATCAGAGTTCTCTAGCATGACCTTTTCTAATTTTAGGCCTGACCCACTTACGAGTAAGTTTTGAAGTTCAGCATCAGAATCCTGGGCACGGGCGAGGGACTGGTAATCTAGGGGCGTTGTCATCTCTTCAACCCGAGACATGCTGTCAGCTACTGTGTTGTCCCTCCCAGGGATATACCTGATATCAGTGCTGAATTGACTGATGAAGTCCAAGTACCGGAACTGACGAGGTGAGCAGCTGTCACGTTGAGTGCTGAATGCAAACGTAATGGGCTTGTGGTCAGTGTAGATGGTGAATGTCCTCGCTTCAACCATGTATCTGAAATAACGAATCGCTTCATAAATCGCCAATAATTCCCTGTCGTAAGGGCTGTACTTTTTTTGGGAAGGGCTGAGTTTTCTGGAGAAAAAAGCGAGGGGTTGCCAGGTGTTTCCCTTACTTTGCTGCAGTACGGCTCCAATAGCGTGGTCCGAAGCGTCAGTCTTTATCGCCAGCTCTGCTGTGGTATCTGGATGTGCTAGGAGTGTGGCATGGGAAAGACTAGACTTACATCTTTTAAATGCTTCTAGCAGCTCTAGAGTCATGTTGACTGGGTGTGATCCTTTGGTTTTCGGTCCAGCTAGTAAGGCATTAAGCGGTGCTTGTATTGCTGCTGCTCCAGGAATGAATCTTCGGTAGAAGTTGATGACTCCTAGGAATCGCCTCAACTCCTTTACCGTCTTGGGTGGCGGGTAGTCTTGAACTGCCTGGACCTTCTCCTCCAAAGGTTTAACGCCTGCTGCGGACACTGTGAAGCCAAGAAAAGTTACTTCATCCTTACCAAATACACATTTCGCTGTGTTTATCAGTATGCCGTAATCTGTCAAACGTTGAAATAGCTGGCGAAGGTGTTGCTGGTGCTGTAATGGAGATTCAGAGAAGATTAGGATGTCATCAATGTACCCAAAACAGAAGTCTAGGTCTCTAAGTGCTTCATCCATAAAACGTTGGAAAGATTGTGCAGCATTACGAAGTCCGAATGTCATGTAAGGGAATTCAAATAATCCGAAAGGCGTGGTAATGGCAGTCTTAGGAATATCGTCAGCATGGACTGGGATCTGATTATATGCTTTAACGAGGTCCACCGTAGAAAAGACTTTTTTGCCTGCCAGCTGGTGCGCAAAGTCCTGGATGTGCCGCACAGGGTATCGGTCTGGAATAGTGCGAGCGTTCAATGCTCTGTAATCCCCACAAGGTCTCCAGCCGTCGTTTTTCTTACGTGCTAGGTGCAGTGCTGAGGACCAGGGGCTCTCTGATCTCCGAGCTGTACCATTTTGTACCATCTCTTCCAACTCCTTTTTGGCAATGGTGAGTCTCTCCGGATCTAACCGACGAGGGCGGCAAAATACTGGTGGGCCAGGCGTCGTCCTAATATGGTGAACCGTGTTGTGTTTTGGTTCACTTGGCTTACCAGCTGGGCGTGTAATGTTCGGAAACTCTCGTACAATGTCGTTATACAACGAGTCCCCTGGCGATGTTGTACGTACTGATGAGATGTCCTCCTTGTGGTGCTGGCGTGGTACGGCGACGGACAGTGACGTTACCCCATCGACCAGGCGGTGATTGCGGCAGTCGACGAGCAGGTTATAAAAGCTAAGGAAGTCGACGCCAATGATTGGTTTGGAGACGTCTGCCACCACGAAGCGCCAACTGAATACGCGGCGCAACCCTAGGTTGAGTTGTAAGTGAACGTACCCAAATGTTGATATCACCGTACCGTTTGCTGCAAAGAGCTCGTACTGCGTCTTCGTGCGATGTTCTTGAATGCGAGAACGTGGATAAACGCATAAGTCAGACCCTGTGTCGATAAGGTATTGTACTTTTGTGTTAAGGTCGGTGATAAAAAGGCGGCCTGATGATGTAGGGCAGACGTGTTCGGCCACTAGTGGCTGCCCTTGGCATTTCCCGAACGAAATGTGCAGGGCTTGACACACTTCTTTGCGTTCGAGCCAAATTGGAAATGATACCAGCATTGTGTATCGTCTTCTGGTTGCTGTCGGTATCGGGAATTAGAGCGGGATCGTGACGTGCGGTATTCGTTCCTAAAGTCATTGGAGCGGGATCGAGACTGCCGTTGCTGGCTCTGCATTAGTGACTCCACCTGCCGTGTCAGTTCTGTTACTTTGTTACACATAATTTCAAAAGCAGTACCTGGCTGTTCAGTTGCTGATCTGGCTACCTGAGCGACTGCGGGCGGTGCTATGTCATGAACGTGGTCCGCCAGATCTGCCACGGTTTCGAGGGCGCTGTCCTTCTGTAATGCGACAATCGTTTGTAAATTATTTGGCAATCGACTCGACCAAATAGTTCGTATAAGCTCTTCTGGTATTGTCTTCCCTGCTAAGCTTTGTAAATGACGCAAAAATTGAGATGGCTTTCTATCACCAAGGTCTTCATGCATCAACAACTGTTTAATTTTACGTTCTCTAGACGTTGTGAGGCGCTTGATAAGTTCCGACTTTAATTTCTCGTATTTGTCTGTAGCCGGCGGGGAAATAATGATATCTTTGACTTCTGCTGCGTACTGATGGTCTAATTGGCTAATGACATAATAAAACTTGGTGGAGTCACTTGTAACATTAGACAAAATGAACTGACCTTCAATTTGGGCAAACCATACAGCCGGTTCCTCGGGCCAAAAGGGTGGTATCCGTACGCCCACTCGAAATACGTCACTGTTATTTCCGCCGTCACTTGTACTTGGACCACCGCCTAATCCCTTTTGTTGTTGTTCTGCGCCAGTCATCGTGTCACTTGTCGGATGGGTCACCACTGTAGCACGTATTCTACTCCTACGACTTCTCGATGACTACCCCTGGTTGAGCTAGGGATGCTATGATATTTGTTTGAAGCGAAGTAAGAATGAAAGATTGAGTCAAAGATGAAAGGTTGAATTTACTACTAATTAAAAGAAATACTTTACAAAATGTAGAATGAAATGAGCGTCTATACAAAGCAAAAATAAAGCAAGCGGAAAGCTGTGAGCGCGAGGTAAATAAATGTGCAGAATGCGTGGCGCGGGCGATCGCCTCTGGTATTTATGCGACGCGCGGGGCGCGGGCGCGGGAGGCCTAGCTGTGGCGGCGGGCGCAGGGCCCGCGGTGTGCGGCGGGAGCGCGGGCGCGGGGACGCGCACGCGATGCAGCCGGTTCGCAGCTCGCACCACCCGTGACGTAGGCTGTCGTCATAGATCGTACGATGTGGCGTGATGTCGTGTGGTCCAAGAACATAAGCGGCGGTGCGGAAGTAAGTAGCGGATTTGGCCGCTACAACATCATTGAATATAATATGACTTTTGGTTGACATAAGGAAGTCGATCTAATTTTAAGTGGCACCATCGGTGCTGATCCAAGTCCATTTGCGTTGTTTTGGCTTCATGAAGAAGGAGTTGATCATATAGAGATACTCCTTCTCCATGAAGTCAGCCAGCATCTGGCCTCGGGCGTTCCGATTTGCATAACCAAATTTCCTCACTGTCAACTCATCACCACTACGTTTGCCCAGTTTTGCATTGAAGTCTGAAATGACAACGTTTAGTGGGTCTTCGGAGTGCGAATGGCTGTTGCGATGTCCTCATACGTGGCCTCCAATTCGTCGTCTGAGTGTGTCGTAGTCGGAGCGTGAACCTGAATGGCCTTCAACGAATACCGTTCGTAATTCTGAGTATTAGGTACGCTACCCTAGTCGACACGCTCCCCACCTCAGTTCATATAAGTAACCGTGCCTTAATGAGGTTACACACACCGTTTTATTATGTAATATGCTTTCAGGTAAGTGTATACTGTATAATCAACCCTATTCCTTGTTTAATTCCAGGTTACGCCAGTCGTCTCGAAGATGAACAAAATTGATCAAAAATTTTCTTCTATTTACATAACGAGTTAATAAATGTATGAAATTATATTTTATTTTTATTTTCTAAATCTGAAATGTAATAAAGTACGTTAGAAATTTCCTAGGTGTTAGTTAGTTACACACCTTAGGTAAATGTTCTAAAATATATTAAATAAATAATTGATGTCATTTTTAAACTGTTTTCATTTAACCTATTTCAGATAATATATACGTTTCTAAGAAAAAAATAATATGCATATATAGGTCGGAGTCAAGAAGCAAGCGCGAAAATAATTGGATATTCGTCTTGGTTCGGGTGTAATCAGCATGCGGTGGAAGTGCGGACGAGAGCGGGCGCCGGGCGAGCGCCGAGCAGGCAGTCAGGGAAAAGCCATCGAGCGAGACGGTTGTGTCGCATGCACATGTCGGGAACACCACGTTCTTAATACATAATCATAACGCTTTGTGAACTGTACCCACCACTATGATTGTAACGTTTCTTGCTAATAATGATACAGCTGTGTAAAGAGGTTACACTAAAAGTTTTGCGTAACTTAAAAATACAACATGTTATAACCAAAATATAATCTGTATTGCTTTATAAAATACTCTCCTTTACAACATTTTTTCATGTGATCAAATCATTATTTAAAACAGGAGTACCACAGATCTGAAGGCATATTTTCTACGGGCTGATTGAACGTTATCACTGCCTCTTCGGAATTGTTAAAGGTGAAACCTTCCATCAAATCTTTAAAACAATAAATCCACGTTTCGTCTCCTGTGACATAAACAGCATTAGAATGTCCGTGGTCGTACTTCATTAGCATCTGTGAGCACCATTCCACGCGAGCCCGCTTCTGCTCCGCTGTCAGTTCATGAGGGATCCAACGACAACAAAGTTTCCGAACATTCAATTCTTCGTGTTATGTTTTCTGAATTTGCCTCATACCAATCCCCAATAGTCCTCGAATTGTCTCATAGGTAATCGGCGGGTTTTCTTCAATTAGCCGCTTAACAGTAGCCACATTATTATCGGTGACGGCAGTTGAAGGCCACCCTTCACCCTTCGTCATGTAAAGAAATCCGACCTCTCTCAAATTTAGCAAACCATCGCCTCACGGTGCTCAAGCAAGGTGCTTTTCTCGCAAAATCATATTGAAGACAAGCTGAAACATCGCTCTAAAATCTTTTCGACTTTTTTCCATTTTCGTTGCATACGTAGAACTTTGATGTGTGATAAAAACAATTGACAAATGATTTCCTGCCAAAAGTTTTTAATTACTAAGAAGGTTGCAACAGTTCATAAAATATAACATTCGAAATTCAAATAGTTCCGATTATCTAGAAGTGCAAAACTTTTAGTATGCCCCATGTATATACTGTGTTTAACTTGCTGTTGTCACGTGGATCCTGACCATGTCACCGGCCTTCCCCGTCATATATCGACACAATTATTTTGTTGTTTGTTCATTGCAACCAAAATACGTAATGTTGTGGTGATCCGAAAAATCTAAAAAATTAAAAAGCATCATCCCTGGCCAGTATATATAGCTATATATACAAGAATCCAGCAAATTCACAAACTATGCTAAAATATACAAAAAGTTAAACGTCGGTATTTATATCATTAGGATTGTGAAGGAAGGAACTACAAACCTGGGTCTTACAATCTAGAAGAAACTTTCAATTCTGTTTAATTCAAATAGTATGCACATTTATTACATTTAAATTCTAGTCAAATGCACCGCGAAATAAACTTTAAACTTGTTAAGAATTAAAGAGCAAATCAAGTTGAATATTGTAAGCAGTTTTATGAAACAAATACTAGTTGAGATTGTAATGTTTAAGTGAAAGTATTTTTCATTAGAAAGGGAATTCTGTGGAAGTTCCATGTTACTTGAATTTGGGGGTTCATTGCATGGTTCTCGGATGGTTAATAATTATTATACCAAAGTACCGATTATGTGGCTTGCCAAGTTGTTTGGTGATATATAAAAGAACTGGAATGTCTATGTACTGGTTTTGTATGTGCATAAAAATCTATAATCACATCCTAAAGATAATAAGAGAGGTATCGTCAAATAGGAATTACTCTTGTAACTTGTAAATACCTATACCATATTAAAAACTGCTTATATTCATTAGACGAATATTATCAATTAAAATCTTGACATTTTTTTAAAATAACTTAATATTATTAAATAATACAGCTTCAAATCTTTTGTTAAATTGATACTATTGTAACTAATGATTTAGAAATGTATTTTGTAAAATTTGAACGTCATAAATGTGTCAAACATGTACTTTATAATATTTATGTAACATCAATCTAACATATTTATATGCAAATAAAAACTTTGACTTTGACTATGTGATGCTGGCAAGTTGTTTGGCGATATAGTAAAGAATTGGAATCTCTATGTGATGCTGCTATAATGGAATCAATCAAACAATCAATCAATCAAATTCTTTATTTGCGTATAAACATGGTATGTTACGATGGTATAATATTACAGTTTCACATGTTTCGCCGGGTTTAACTAGGTATGTAAAAGAATTTTATACAATAAATGGTATAAGTAATTAAACACATAACATAAACAACTATGTAATTTGTAACATAACATGACGATGAAATATGTCCGCATGTTAGTAGCAATGAAATATGAAACATAATAATAAAATAATTAAAAAACTATTGTTTAATTAAGTCAGTCAAATTCTGCTTTGCGTTAACAATTACAGTAATTACACGTTAAAAAGATATTTTCAGAGCTTATTAATTCACCTTTATTGATATTGAGTAGGTATCTGAGAAATGTAAATGAGAAACATCAGAAATTCTTGACTCATCATTGAATTAATATTTCACAAAAATGTTTTACGAATTCACGTTTCGTGCCCATAATTAATTACTCTATTTAAATAATACTTCTAAGGAATTTATACGCTACGTGAGGTGGTTTTGAAGTTCATACCATTATTAGATATCTCATTTCGCGTTTTTTTTTCTTAAATCTTTTTTAACCTTTTCAAAGAAGACATAAAATATATTTTAATAGAATGACTCTTTTTTAAATAATTATAATTATGTATACAGATACAATAAACAAAATAAAATTTATAACTACATTTTACAGCATTTTTGTCGAAGTAATATAGCTTGTATGTAGTTGTTAGTCATTAAATTGAAAATCCTTTAATAAAGCAAAAATCAACATAGTTATGATACACAAGAGAAATACACAAAAGAAAATAATTCTAAAAGTTAAACGGAAGGAAAACGGAACAGTTATCTTCCCGTAAACATCATAAGTAATTACCCGACCTTTTTAATTTGTTCGCCCATTACGCGTTTTACATTTGCAATTAGTGAACTTAAATAAACTCCCATGACTTATAAAACTGGAAAATGGACATATTATTCTTAAACAGACTCAAATGTTGTAGATTATATGTGTTGCATCAGAAGCAGTGGGAGTCTCCTTTGCACAGGATGCCGGCTAGATTATAGGTACCACAACGGCGCCTATTTCTACCGTGAAGCAGTAATGTGTAAGCATTATTGTGTATCAGTCTGAAGGGCACCGTAGCTAGTGCAATTACTGGGCAAATGAGACTTAACATCTTATGTCTCAAGGTGACGAAAGCATTGTGCTGCCGCTCAGAATTTTTGTGTTTTTCAAGAAGCCCGAGCGGCACTGCATTGTAATGAGCAGGGCGTATCAATTACTATCAACTGAACGTCCTGCTTGCATCGTTCCTTATTTCCATAAAAAAATTAGGTGTTATAGTTAAGGTTTAAGTCAAGTTGCACCATCGTATTCCTTGGCAGAGTTCAAGGTCAAATTAAAGAGTGAAAAATCAAGTCAATATCGAATACTAATTTACAACTTTTGACAGGTCGCTATTTAGCTATTCAACATTAACAATAGCTTTAACCGGCAAGATGGGACGACGGTTAACGGCATCTAAAACTTATCAAATGGTGCAACACATTTTTTGCTTAACCGGTACTTTAACATGTTTGTTATTGCTAAAGTTAGTTGAAATATATATTAGTCAAAACAAAATAAGGGCCACTTGATTTTTTTGGCCTCGCTAGCGATAATTTATTTTTTATGCATTCTCAAGTAGGTAGCTGATACTTTATTGTGGTGTTACCTTATTTGTTTACACACTTTTTTTGAGCATTCCACCCGCATAATTGTTTAAAGTGGGTAGTTTTAGATAATTTATTGCAACCACTTGATTCTTCTCGATTTTAAGACGGATTTCAAGTCAGTCAAATTGACGATTCTCTCAGGAACACTGTAAGTTTCGTTTGACTAGGGGCTCAATTAACATTTTAAAAAAGTTATGCCGAGAATTCGAAGTCATATGGACTTGCCAACCGTAACTAGGGCCGTAACATTGCTTCAAGAAGGCCATTCGCAGCGTTCTGTGGCGTTGCAGCTGGGTTTATCCCGGCGAGCGATCCAGAATGCTTGGAATCATTTTCAAGAGGCTGGGAGACTAACCAGGAGACGGGGATCTGGCAGAGTTCGAGCAACTACAGCACAGGAGGACCGCTACGTGCGCTTGACTGCGCGTAGAGAACGCTGTATAACAGCCCGTTCGTTACAAAACCGTTTGCAGCAGGCGACTGGTACACGTGTTAGTGATCAAACTATTAGAAATCGTTTACACGAAGACCAGCAGTTCTCCAGGAGACGTGTAGTGCGAATACCATTAACAAGTGCTCATCGCAAACCGATTATCATTCGCAAGGCAGCATCTGGCGTGGGATATTAATGATTGGAAGACTGTATTGTTTACGGATGAGTGCAAAGTTATTTTTTTTAGTGATGACCGTCGCATTAGGGTCTGGAGGCGTAAAGGTGAGCGATTTTCGGATGCTTGCATCCATGAAAGTGTCAGATTTGGGGGCCCCAATGTTATGGTATGGGGAGGAATCTCTATGTCAGGCAGAACCAAGCTGGTAATTCTAAACGAAGGCACAATAACAGCTCAACGTTACATCGAGGAGATCATAAGACCCCATGTGGTCTCATATGCACATAGAATCGGCGCAAGATTCCATCTGTTGCTCGATAATGCTCGCGCTCATACAGCTAGGGCCACCAGAGAAGCCCTAGAGGAGGCTGGTATACAGGTGTTGGCCTGGCCTGCAAACAGTCCGGATCTAAATCTCATTAAACACATGTGGGATTTACTGAAATGCAGTGTTCGAAGCACAAACCAACCCGTGCACAATGAAAGACAGCTAATAAACGTTCTGAAATCAAGCTGGGAACAAATTCCTCAAGAAACAGTGGTTCACCTGGTGGAGAATGTACCTTTTAGGCTTCAAGAGTGCATTAGTAATCGAGGATATATATATCATTTATAGACGTCTTCACCCTGTTCACCTGTCACTGTCAACACAATTTAAATAATTACTCAGTACAAACAATCAATACGAAAACGGACAGTTTCGGTCAGGACTGTTGATATTTTTTAAAATATCGGATTTTCGATATATCGATATTTTTAAATATATCAATATCGGAGTTCGATAAATCGAAAAAAATATCGATATTTCGATATATCGGCTTTATTAAAAAAAAATCGTAAGTCAGCTCAAAAATGATTACACAATTTATAGTCCAGTAGATTTATTAAACAAATTAAATTATGAATGTACATAAGTATTAGGTTATAGTTCTTAGTAATTATTTTTTAAATTTAAATAAAACAATTATGTATACCAATATTTTTCAGTAAGAGTGTTTAAAAATACTCTTTGTTTTATATGTTCAGCTGTTTGGCTACTACGATTGTTAGGCACTAAAAGATTGATTGTAGAAGCAACTCGTTCAGATGCTACAGATGTAGCAGAAGAAATTAAATATTTAATTGCTATTTCTGATAGGACGGGAGTAAAATGCCTACTATCAATCCAAAATTTCAGGGCGTTTGATGACCTTGAAATATTTGGCTGATCTAAATACTGCTTTAATTCAGCAGGTATTGTACCAAAACTTCTGCCAGAAACTTCATTGGCATTAGCCATATTTTTCAAGAGCATATCTTCATGTCGATCCCATAATGATGAAGTTATTTCTTTTTCTCCACGTGGAGAAGCGCCTACTGTAGGTGAACGATTTCCTCTTATTTTGTGTTCTGCAATTAATTCTTTTGATAGATCGGATATTGCATTAGCACCAGCCAATGCTGACATGAAATGTAATTTCTTGAAGCGGGGATCTAAGATAGTTGCTTTGGCCTTTCGTTCTACTTTGAATACCATTTAATAAATCATTTTGTACTGACGCTCCAATAGCAGTTGATGTTTTAGTTTGTTCGATTTCTTGTTTTAATAAGTTCGTTAGTGGTATAACTAAACTAGCTGTGACATATTTCTCGGCACTCAAATCTTCTGTTACTGTTTTAAATGGATTAAGAAGCGTTACTAAATCACGCAAAATAGTTAATTGCGAAGTAGCTACCATATCAGATACATTATTCTTAGTTCTGGATGCCAATACTTTTGCGACAATTGAAGACAATTTGAGGAATCGTTCCATCATATCCAGACAAGAGTTCCAGCGAGTACTAACTGCTTGAATGAGCATCAATATTTGGCCTTCTTTCTTTCCCTCTGCTAGTTGCTCAGATCTTAATTGATCAGAAGCACTAACTGAGTGTTTAAAATAGGTCACAATAGATTTTATTTGATCAGCTAAGTTTGAAAAGCTTTCATTTTTTTTTAAAACCCCATCTATGATCAAATTTATAGTGTGCGCAACACAAGGAATCCTCTTCTTCGCTCCCAAAAATAAGTTTACAGCAGCAACCATGTTGCTACCACTGTCGGTTGAGAAATTTACAATTTGCGATTTATCGATAGAAAACTAGCTCATTATATTTTCAAAACAATCTTTAATATATTCTCCTGTATGTCCCTGAAAAGTAACAGTATAATAATAGTAAACATACTTGATGTAATATATCTTAATACCTAAAAAAAAAACTCGAAAAGACAGATTCAAAAATATTTTACCCCTGTCATGTAATGGGCAGTAAGACAACAGCAGTTGAGACTCGCATCAGCAACATTCAGGAAGTGAACTGTAACGATTAGAAAACTTCTCGTGGAGTTCGTTATTGTAACTATGTCACTACTCATGGTAAGGTACCTTGTTTCTTGTAAATGATTAACTAGTATAGCTTTTGTTGTACTATATCTTTGTTCTATTAAATCAGTTACCTAAAAATAAACAATTGTTTGTAATAAGCATTAAATTTCAAAAGCATATTATACGATTCTTAGGAATCGAAACTATAAAGAGATCTAACATATTTACTTTAAATCTTGATGGTAATTTATACCGAGGACATGCTGTACGAACAAATTGTTGTAATCCCTCTTTTTCAACACAAGAAAGGGGTAAATTATCCTTAATAATCATGTAGACTAAACTTTGGGTAATTGCAATAT
Organism: Leptidea sinapis; assembly: GCF_905404315.1. Taxonomy (NCBI): domain Eukaryota; kingdom Metazoa; phylum Arthropoda; class Insecta; order Lepidoptera; family Pieridae; genus Leptidea; species Leptidea sinapis. The sequence continues at coordinate 7,259,943 of NC_066275.1, read as the reverse complement.
GGCGCTCGCCTCCATCTAAAATTTAAAAAAAATATTAATAAAAAAGTTCAAGTATAAAATTTATATTTACAATAACAAATTCAAATATATTATCATCATAACTTGCATTTTTTTCAAACAATTGCAAAACAGTTTGTTGTTTTAATTTCGGTGATCTTGAAAAGACCGAAATATTATCTAAGCTTTGAGTATCCTCCTCTTGGTAGTTAACCTAATACATAAATTTAGAGATTTTAGACTTTATAGAACATGATTGTAAATTTACACTAATACATTGCAAAAAAAAATATTACCTGATTAACTAGACCCTCTTGGTTGTCAGAGAAGCTATTACTCTCAGTGAGTCCAGTATGTCGTCTCGATAATGGTAACAACGCTACCGGCATATTATTAATGTTTTCGTCTGCTTTATTAATCGTGGCTGTCTTAATATTTGACTTTTTTTTTATAGTTAGTTGGGCATATGCATGATGATGTTTCGTTTTTAAGTGGGTTGCTAAATTGGTTGTATTTCCGCTGCTTTTATAATTTTTCCCGCACAAGTTGCAGGAAACATTTCTTGCATCAACTTTTTTAAAATACGTCCATACAATGGAAGAATTAGCCGAAGAAGACATTTTTCAGCACTGAACTAGTTGTATGTAACTAGATATTTAATAAATTGATATGAATAAACACTTGCTTCAACCACTACATTACAATAAAACAGTAATTTTTCCTAACCTCTCTTTTTAACTTCGCTCCATATTAACCACAGACACAGACTAATCTATATAGAGCCTAGAGGGAGGTAAAGATACTAACTATGCTAAGCTGTGAACGCTGACAGCGACAACAAACAATATTTGAAAATTTTTATAATTTATTTTATTAAAAATAATTTTTAAAAAATTAAAACAAAAATTTTCACGAGTAGAAAATTTTAAAAATTATACCTGGAATTTTTGAAAATTAGTTTTTTAATTCTAATTTTTAATTAATAAAATAAATCAAAAATTATTGAATGTCGGCTAACTTAATTTTCATAAATAAAATACGGTAGATTAAGTTTTCGATGATTTTGTAGATTAAATAAATTACGAAAAAAAAATTAAAAATAAAAATTTATTTAAAAAAAATATCGACCATCGATATCGATATTTCAATATCGAACTATCGATATATCGTCCAAAAAAAAATTAGTAATAATATCGATATTTCGATATATCGATATTATATCAACAGTCCTAGTTTCGGTGAGATGTTCACAGTCTGACGACCAACGAAGTAATGGTCACCAAAAAATCCAAATTTCTATATTTGATATTAAGATATATATACAAAATTACTTATAATCTACTTATTAAAGCAATTTACAATTAAGCCTTATATATGTAGGTATCAGAAAACTTATTTCTACAACCCTATCTACGTGTTGAGGGATAAAACTTTATTATGCTTAAAAAACTAATACATATGGTTTGTGGGGGAAAATTCAGGAAACTGGGGAAAACCTGGCTATTTTCTGTCTCTTAACCTAACTTAAGACTAATGACTAGAACTTAAAACTAAGGTAAATAAATACATAGATATCTAATATATAAATATAAGAGGGGTTGTGGGGGGGGGGGATCTTGGCAAAGTAGAGGAGGGAGAGGAAATAGGCAATGGTCACCAACTGTTCTGCAACCGCTTATACAGCGGTGTGTCGGCTGCTAGTGGGGAGAGGTGACGTCACGTCATGAAAATTTCTAACTTGAAAATTCAAGTCAGAATATATTTTAAACCATAATAATTTTCTTTCCAGTATGCAAGCAGACTGAAAAACTCATTTTTCAGAAATTTAATAAAGCTGTAGTTGGTACTACATTTTTTTGAAAGTTTTCAAAGGGAAAGTTTTAAATTAAATTCCCCGAAGCAGCCGAGACCGCGAAGAATTCCAAGGTTTTAGATTGACTTGAGTTCTGTTGTGGCTAACTGATTCAATTAACCGTTACCAAAATATATTATCGAGTTGAAATTTATATGATAGCGGTTATTATTAATTAAATGACTTTCTTAATTATGTCTTGGGAAAATTTATTGAATAAGGCGTTACTTTGCGGAAATCCATAACTATACAAATTATTTAAGTTTTCTTTAGTGTTAATTCCGCCAATATTTGTCTTTAAAACAATTCGACACGTGTAATATTGGCGGAATTAACACTAAAGAAAACTTAAATAATTTGTATGTCTTGGGAACAAAGCGACTGCCCTAACGCTATTTAATTAATAAATTTTATAGTTATTACTACTATTTACTCGAGTCTCTTTTCTAATAGAATTTCCGTTAATTCTAGTAGAAAAACGCCTACTAAAACAATTTCGTTATCAATAATGCTGAAGTGATAATTTTCAAAATTGATTCATTTAAAAAAAAAGACACAACAGTACTAAATACTTTTATGTGTGCACAAAACAAGTGAAAGTATATAAAAATGCGGGATTACACTGTATTGGTCCCCTGAATAAAATCTCAACCGCCTTAATGGCCATTTTCGTGGGATAAGCACATTGATATGGACTGATCGGAGACTGCGAACCTTTTTTCTACATGAAGACAGTATTTTCTTTGGACGCTTAACGTTTTCCTCTTACACCTACTATGGCTTTAGATTGACAACAATTACTGATTGCGTATTTTACCTAGTTATCGAAAAAACAAGAGGATCCATTTATTATTTAACTACGCAATTAGGAGATAAGCAATTTGTTCTTTTTAAAGATATCCCTTTAATTAACTTACTATCTGAAATTTAATTTGTGTAATTATTCCCAGAAGTCAGGGGTATTATTATATATTACTTTAAAAATAGTTAGTTGTTTAGATTTGAAAAAACAACAACTGAAGGTAATTTTCTAATAATATAAATATTGGGGTTGAGCAAGTTATCAACTGTAAAGTAGATCCTGTATATATGGCCACAACCTGAGAGTTGAACAAGACTTACATTCGATGTGTCACTCGGACGGTTGGCTCAGTTGGGAAGAGCGCTCGAACGGAACCCGAGAGGTGCGGATTCGAGTCCCGCATGATTCATAAATTTTGATTTCAAATTTAATTTGTGTAATTAGGCCTTTAACTTAAATACGTAAAGTCCCGTCAATATAACTTCAGTTGTTCCTGCAAAATTTCTTCATCTTTATTTCTTTCGGAGATTACAATAATGGGAACGTCGAAACAGACACTAATTGCCATGGCGGTATAAATCTCCTATAAGTTATTCATTAAAAACAGAACAGACAGACAAATTTATTTAAAACAACAATATGTAGATAATTTTGTGTAGGTGCTTGTATTATGAGGTAGAATAAATGTACTCAGATTACTTATGGTGTTTAGTAATCACCTCCGCCCACAGTCTCTCGTAACACCGGAGGAATCACAGGAGCGTTGCCGGCCTTTAAGGACGGTGTACGCGCTTTTTTTGAAAGAAAATATATCGTATCGTCCCGGAAACACAATCCCGCCCCGTCCACACAATGAAGCTCATTCCACACCTTTGTTGTACGTGGAAAAAAGTTCCTTGAAAACCGCACTTGAAAAACGCCACACATCCAGATGGTGGGGATGATATGCTAATTGGTGGCGTGTCGAGCGAAGGTGGAATTCAGCGGCAGGAATCAGGTGAAACAGCTCTTTAGAACACACCCCGTGGAAAATGCGGTAGAAGTAACACAATGAAGCGACATCTCTACGCAACGCCAGGTCATCGAGCCGTTCACAGAGCACTGGGTCTTCGACAACTCGAGCAGCTGTGCCTTACTATTTACAAAATGTGTATTGTAAATATTAAAAATGCTATTGATCCTAGAATAGTAACTGAGGATTTATAAAACATACCATTTAAATGTTTGTTTCCGAGTCATGGATGTTTATATGTATTTATGTATGTTTAAGTAACTCTTGAGTACGCTGTAACACAAAAGTGGCGCTGGGCAGGTCATGTGGCGAGATTCATGGACAAAAAATGGACAGTAGAAACGACAATTTGGGAATGACCTTCTGGCAAAAGAAAAAGAGGCCGCCCAAGAAACAGATCGGCAGATGACATAATAAAAATAGCAGGAAAAGAATGGAGAGCAAAAGCACAGAAGAGGGATACATGGAGTAAGCTGGAGGAGGCTTATACCCGCAGTGGGGTTCCATTATCATAACTTTTATATTTTATATTATACGCGTAGTGTTAAGATTATATTATTATGTATTTGAACGTTGTTGGAATTAATTAAAGGCTTATTATTATTATAAAGTAAATATATTGTATTAAATGTATCGTTGTCTTGTACTCCATAGTACAGGCTATGCCTAGTTTGGGGCAAGATAATTTATGTAAAAGTGTGTCAATATTATTATTATTGTTATATAAATAACGACATATAACCTGTCAATAATTTTATCAGGTAATCCATAAGCTGAGTTACGTAAGTAAAAACTCTAAACGCGACGGCCTAATTTTTATAGAATCACGTTTGAAGCGAATAATAACATCCCTGATAAGTCTGGATGGCACACAAAAGAGCATTGTTAGTATTTTAAGCGAAAGATTCTTTAGCTTCCTTACAAGACTGAGAATAAAGGACAAACATTTTTAAGAGAGTCAATACTTTTGTTTTGTTTTTATTTTAATGTTTTACATTGTTAGTCTTAGTAGCTTCAGTTTTTATAGTGAAATATTTTAGTGTAATTAATTTTTAAGCGGGTTTTGCTTCGATTTTATCTTTTTCACTATGTTTGTTATTTAAAATGACGATAGATTTAATTTAGCATATTGAATTATTCGTTACAAAGGTAATTCAAAATTTTGAACGAGCTTTTTTTACTTTTGTTTATTCATTATTACCCGCAAGGTTAATATCACCAGGTTAATGAATTTTAAACCTGAAAAATTTACCACGCGTGATTCAAAACGAAAAATTGAAATAAACTTAATGAGACTAGATTATCATAATAAACTGAAAACATCATTCAGACCATTTTAAAAAAGTATTGAAACTCTCACACACAACCACTGACACATATACACACTGACACAAACACACACACAGACACACGCACCTTATTGATTGTTACCAAGTTTTTATTTTATTTCATTTATTTTTCTATTAGTTACTGCCGGGAAACACAGATAGCATGGAGATAGTAGTATCTCCATGCTATCTGTGTTTCCCGGCTTCTGTGTCATAAGCACCTTGCTTAGTGCAGAGCCACCTCTCAGTACAAATAGCCTACAATGTACTCAAATTTCAATAGCTTTGCATGTATTTTTGTAATATTTTTTTTTTACTATTCATTTCAAATATTTTTAGTAAGCCGTAAGCATCATTTGTAACTATTTTTTATTGCATACAAGTACTAATCTTACATCTTTCTGGGTATAATAAGCACCTTATAGGATATAAGGTCCTAGATATGGTTGTCTGGTTACAGATACTCTATACATCATACTTAGTTTAGAGCATTCCGTAAAATTTTTGATGATTTAATCACAAATGTTTCATTCAGATTTTTCCCTATAGTTGTAGTTTAAGACGGTATTACTTGCCAAACTTCATAGTTCAAGGTCAACAGAAAGTTCGCTATAAATGTTGTTTCGCTTAAGTGTCGAAATAGTATAAGTTTTTGCGGCATAAGCGGAAATATCTTTTTCTTTAGTTAACTTAGAAGTATGATTTTTGACATGACAGCTTCAAGGGAATATATACTTTAGTATACCATTTTAATTTAAACTCGATACCTGAGAGTTTTCAAAGGATTGACCTGAGACGAAGGGGCGCAAGATTTCAGTGGTTTTCTTTTTTTTTAAATATAATGTTGTTACCCTATATCCATTCTCAAGGTGTGGTATCATTAAGAAAGTTATTTATGTTATAGTAACCTTTGCCACAAATGTATTTAATACTTCTTTTGAATTTCGTTACACATTTGTTTTGTTCATTTTCTGAGATAACGTTTTAAAAGCAATCAAATCGCGCAGACTTAACTCGACTAAATCGAGTAGTAGGCACAAAAAATATGTTCGTTCCTGGTTTTAACATTCAAATTGCCGCAGTTTCTAGAATATTTGCTAATGTCCCTATGTACAAATATTACCAAGAATATATTGAGAGACAGCAGTTTAATTGTTCATTTCTTTAAATTTTTCTCATATTGAGAAGCATATTTTTTATTAACTTTCACAAATATTAATTCAAAATTTTATATTCTAATGTGAAAAAACATTTCATCTGAAAAAATAATATACATACTTTAACAAATCCTCTTTATTTAACGAACTAGCTAAGGTTGGCAGTCAGCTTTGTAAATTCAACTTTTTGTTCTTCGCGATCTGAAATGGTCAACTTACCAAATGCTTTAACGTAATTTCTACAAATACTTATCCAAAATTATTATATTTAAATATTCCCTGATGACCTGAAAAAAGAAAGGCTATTCGAATTCATAACAAAAATACACACATGAGTATTACACCTCATTACTGTTATGTAACGAGTTCCAGTACGTAGCATAGTCGCTGCAAGTTTTGATGTAAATTACACTTAATGCGTATAATGTAAGTATAAAAGCACCAGCTTGCTGTAATTGCACTGATATTGCAACAGATAATTTTCAACTATTTTAATATTATATTAAAACAAGGCCATTGATGATTTATATTAGAGAACTAGCTGACCCGACAGACGTTGTTCTGTATATAATAAATAAAATAATGTTTATTTATGAATTTGTTAATAATATATCATAACATCAAGAATTATTTCGTAAAATATGCTCCCTGTTGTTATATTGAAATGGTTTTACAGCAGAATTCTCTCATAGAAAATATGTCCATACAAAACAAATATCGGACAACGGGGGACACATCAAAGGAAAAACAATATGTTGGTTTTATTTAATTCTGAACACTTTCATATTTATTCACCTTTTAAACCTTCCCTGGACTTCCACAAATAATTCAAAACCAAAATTAGCCAAATCGGTCCAGCCGTTCTCGAGTTTTAGCGAGACTAATGAACAGCAATTCATTTTTATATATATAGATTTGTGAAATTAACTGTTTTTTTTACTCTATCCAACCTAACCAACCGCTCAATCATCCGAAAAAAATCACATCTTAGACTCATTGGGAACTATTTACATTTTTGGGTATACATATTAACTTACTTTTACTAACTTTAACTAACTTACATTTATATTATATTTAACGACGGGCCAAGCATAATATTATATATTTAAAAAATATCCACTGGACGTGATTAAAATAATTGATTAGAATTTCAGTCACACACACACACAAAACCAAAAAGGTTTGGTGTGTTTGGTTTTCCACTGAAAATGGTACCACCGAAATGATCGTACTTAAGATCTTTAAGATAAAATATAAAAGTATGCATAAGCAAAAAATAGAAAATCAAATTTGTTTTCTATTTTATTAAGAGTCGATTAAGGTATTTAATATATTCTATAATATTATAAGTTCTGCTAAAATATAAAAATATTGTCTCGTTTTCATGATGATGATTTACCCCCACGCCGCGTTATAATAATAATAATAATAGTCTTTATTAAAAGGTATATACCCAATACAATGTATGTAACTTAAAAATTAAACAAAAATAAAAATTGCCGATTGTAATAAGCTTATAATAATTAATATTTTGTCGTCACTCTTAATGCAAATTGGTTGTACCTGTTTGGTACCTGTCGTATCAGGGCTATTTTTTGTTCGCCTCCCGGTGTACTGAGTGCCAGTGGCCAGTGCCTGAAAATGGAATAGTTCAAATCCTCCGCAAATGTACTCAGAATCTCGTTACTAGAAGTACGGAGACGACTCCAAAAAGATGCTGTTCGTGATCTTATGATCGCGAAGAAGTCTGGTACTCCATGGTACTCCATGGTTATGCCTCAGATCGGCGTGATTTTGGCGCGCGCGCAGCGGTCTGTCAATGCGTTTTATTTTACGTGTATAAATAGATTGCTTGTAATTAGGATGGTTTTAGTGAATGTATCATAAATCTATTGAAACAAGCTATAAGACCATGCAAAATAAGCTATCTCATAAACAAAATAAGGGTCAAAAGAACTTGGTCAGGGCGTAGTGTGCCGTACGGCACTTTCGCTTTTGGTGTATCTGCAAAATCTTGTGCCCTGATGCACTTGCTTATTTCGGATGGTTAGTTTGTATCCGATTGCAAATATTTAAGTATTTTGTTTAACATATATATTTGAAGTGAGAATTTTTATGTTGTATCCTAATTTAATGACTTAAATTTACCCTCACGTAGGAACATCAATATTTCTTGATGTATATAATAAACACATGACCAAAATAAATCGTATATCAAACATTGCATTAGTAAACAGCAGAAAACCGTTTAATCACCGGATGTCTCTTTATAGTGACATGGGTACTTTGTATGGATAGGCCATTTTGTGTTGGAACATCGGTACAACCAGGTCGTTAGCGTATCTTCTCAAACGACTGATCTTTATTCAGTGATGTATTGAGGGTTTACGAGGGTTGTCTGTTACGGTCTTTTCTGCTTGCGCTTACAAAAAAATATACTAAATCTCATATTATATGTATGGGCGCAAATTGCCACCTACCGGCAATAGTTGGCAACTATTGATATTTATGTTTTAGTTTATCACTAAAATGATTATAATAATTGTTGTAAATATATCTGAAATATATAGGATTTAATTACAAATAACTATTTGTATACATAAAACCGTTATTTATTATGGTCTGATATTAAATAGACACTGTTTTGACTGTTTGAATGTTTTGAAGATGTTTGATGTTTCATTTATTGTTAAAATACTTAATTTACTGTGTAAATGTTTAAATTAATTTGTATTGGAATTAATATCATTATTCTGTATCAAACTTTATTATTTTATGCAATAAGTCTTCCTTAATTGCATTTCGAAACTAGTTTGCAGCGCCATCTTCTTACTTACTAAGGTTTATTAAAATTTGATGAACAAACCATATTATATAAATTAATTGAAGTTATATAAATTCACTATAACATTTACTATAAATATTAAGCTGTATTTAGGAATTATTTAACAGTATCTTAATTTATTTTATTATTTTAAAAGAACTTGTATTTACTTTTCTCTATTGTAAGGTAGCTATAAAAGCGGTTCTTTCATGTAAAGACTGTACAGTTCAAGTTCAGTTCTATACTAGTAATTGAGAGTGAATAAGCTGAGAAATTCTTAGTGTGTTACTTAAACGTGATGGACCCTGGTCGTAAAAACCCTGGCTTGACGCCGACATATACATACTAGCAATGTATGTACCTACCAATTGATCTTGTTCAGATAACAATTTATAAAGAAAGTAAGACCGCTGGGACGTACCCGTTTTTACACATAAATAAAGAACCCTGCGCCCGCTTTTTGTATGAATTATAACAATAAGTAATAAAGTGTCATTGACTGAATTATTTGTATTGTGAATATACATTGTACTGGTTTTTCTAAGTAAAAAAAAAATAGGTGTCGGATAAGAAATCACCAACATATAATATATTAAAACCTCCGAAACAGGCTGCATCTTATGGTATTAGTATTATTCCGATTCTTTCAGTAGTTTTCGCAGTATAACGGAAGGACCAGTGGGAGGCTCCTTTGCACAGGATGCCGGCTAGATTATGGGTACTACAACGGCGCCTATTTCTGCCGTGAAGCATTAATGTGGAAGCATTACTGTGTTTCGGTCTGAAGGGCGCCGTAGCTAGTAAAATTACTGGGCAAATGAGACTTAGCATCTTATATCTCAAGGTACTCTAAGTAAGTAACACTAAGCGGCACTACAACTGCACGAGCGCAGTTGCCGCTTAGAATTTTTGAGTCTTTCAAGAATCCTGAGTGGCACTGCATTGTAATGGGCAGGGCGTATCAATTACCACCAGCTGAACGTTCGGCTTGTCTCACCCTTATTTTCATTAAAAAAAAGGAAAATACCGGCTCTCCATTTATTAGTATAGATAGATCGTCTTGCTGTTAGGCAGCGCATTGAACAGGCCAGGTTTATTACTTTAGTGTGCATTACCGATGCGCCTTATACTCGCGATTCGTCAGTAATTTTATTTTAGTGTGTGTGCTGAAAATATAAATTTTCTAAGTGCTATACTAATTACGTATTGACCGGACACATGGTACCGGTCCAGATTTTCTTTTAATGTAATAATTAAAGCTGCTATCCCAAGAAATCGCCAAATTAGCGCACGGTGAAACCATTTCTTAACGGTTTATATAAAGCTTATATTTTTACAAAATACTATATATATATATCGAGAATATAAGAAGAAAATTCAATTTTTTATTACTTTTAAATTTTTTATAGACAGTGCGAACAACAAATCACCAAAATACTCCTTACTTTTACAGTTAGACCCATGCTAATCATTCAATCTAAAATTGTACAACAATATAATTGTATTTTACATGATATAGTTTTGTTAAGAAAATTGTATTATGTTTGTATTAATAATAAATACTTCTTATTCTGGATTGAAACTATGGCCATCTTGTGCGAGAGAGGTAAGCTAGCTCAGCTCGATTCCTCAAGGCCGTTGGCTCGGTCCCCAGCCTTAATGCCAGACGAAACGATGCATCCATAACGCCAGAATTCTTACGGATTCAATAAATATTCACGTATAAATAATGGTGCGGCCTTCCATGAACCCTGACCTAAATCCAATTGAACACAGTTCAGACTTAGTTGATGGGCGTGAAAGAGTCCAATCACATCTCAAACACTGCAGCAGTTCACTAAACCGTTGATTGAAGAATGGGAGCGAATTATATTTAATAGGAATAATATAAAATATAATCATAACATCGATATAAAAAAATCATACTAGCACTTTTTTTTATCAACAATTAGTTTTTGCCATTGTACTTTTTTTAATTAAATAAATACCGAATGAGTTTTTTTATAAATAGAAGTGATCTAAAACTAACAAAAAATATTTAAAAATATATATTTTTTTAATATTTAAAGAAGTTTTACTTGAATAATATTGACACACTTTTAACTAGGCATAGCCTGTGCTAGGGTAGCAAACCTAAGATACATTTAATACGATATAATTCTTCTTCCTTTAACATATATAAATGTACCTACCGCGATTCGAACCCGGGACGTCTAGCTCAGGGGCACTAACCACTGGGATGTATGGAATTTTATTTCAAACAAAGAATTATAATCTTGTTTTCTTAATTTTAAAGTTTACTTAATTCAAAATCTTTACTTGATAATTTCCATGGGAAACCTTACTTTCCAATACATCTCAGGATGCCTGGAAAAAGTAATTTCATCATGATATTACCAACAAGCCTTTGTCAGATTATATAAAGCTTCGAAGCTCACTGGAATACAATTTAGCGATACACAAATCTCTTGTGTTCAGAACCTTTTTACATATTGCTGAGAAAGTAATTCATATTGAATGATAAAACCGAGTCTGTGTTCTGAGTATAACACTCATGCTGTACGATATCTATCGAAATCACACACTAATATTATATACTGGTTTGTATGTGAAAACTCAATGTGCTAATTTCTGGATCTACTAGCTTGATCTTTAAGCCGCTGCCCATCTATGAATTAGATCTACTAGAAGCTGAATTGTCGGTCCTGGTGACTCTTTTGGCATGCTGTGAGGTGGCGATTAATAATTCTCTCGATAAGTTGGGGAGCATGGAAGCTATAGCAATGGGCTATAGCAAATGGGCCTGTAGTTAGCCGGATCTGAGCTGTCACCTCAGGCCACCTCAGGTCACCATCTTAGGGTTTGGATCAGCAAGGGTCTTTTTGATGAGGGATGAGCAAGGGTTTTTCCATGTTTCGGGGACTACATCATGTAGTATGCGTGGCTGAATAAAAGCGTTAGCACTGGAGTCGTATCAAGGGCACACATTCTGAACACGATGGGAAGCATTCTCGCTCGTTTGACTTCTTAAGTTTCAAGGAAAACAAAGCTCGCTGAACAATTTTCTACCTAAACTGTATAGTTTAGCGAGTGAGTTTGTTTGAGGTTCTATGCTTGAAGTGAAATACTAAATAGTATTTTAGTATTTAGTAGTGTAAGTAAGTAATATTCAAGCATAGAATAGGCATAGAGCCTCACGCCACCTAAAAATATACACACTTTTCATCCAAGTAAAAAAAATCATAACTTCAAATTATTCCAATGTGTATAAAATTTTTGCATTATAATTTTATTTAGGGTTCGATCGATTAGTTCGATTGGCAGTAGTTGGCGGCAAAGATATAAAATATGGATGAGGATGGGTCCCCAATTATAACGCTACTAAATTAAAAAATTCTTCCAGTATCTTAAAGTCACATTTTTTTGTAAATACAATTAGAAGACGTATAGAAAGAAATAAAAGTCATCCTTTCAGGAACTCTGTAATACAGAGTTAAATAATGAATTTAATAAATAACTACCAAACGATACTAGATTATACCATCCACAGGGTGCGTGAATGAATAAAGCAACTGTTTTCAATAACTTCAGTTTTTTTATTATTATTTTTTCAATTTTGAATTTCTTCGCCTATTTAACCAAGTTCAAAATTTTTAGTAGTTGTTGCATCAATTTACGTAGATGTATTTGAAATAATTTGTAAAGTGTTAAGCTGAAAATTTTTAAAAGATTAACTTTTCTGAATTAGCGGTAAATCTATATATATATATATATAAAACGTGACACGTTGTTTGTCCGCGATGGACTCCTAAACTAATGAACGGATTTAAATAGGGATTACTTCATGGAGTGCAGTTTAGTCCAACTTGAGAGATGGGATAGTTTTTATTTCGATTTGGGACCCATGATTATTTTTATTTCCAATATTTGTTTTGTATGGACATATTTTCTATGAGATAATTTATTGACGCACGGTTTGACAGTTCTGCTGTGTAACAATTTCATTAAAGTAAACAACAGGGACGAATGACGTTCAATACATAATATAGAACGTCATTGACAGGGAGCATATTTTACAAAATAATTTTTGGTGTTATGAAATATTATTGTAAAGTTCATAAAAAAATAGTATTTTATTTATTATGCACAGAACAACGTCTGTCGGGTCAGCTAGTATAATATAATATGTAAATGACATTCAGTTGTGTCAGTTTTTTGATCCATATTATGAATTTTGAATTTGAGCTAATTATCATGTGAAATTTAAGGAAAAATAATTATTTATAATATAAATAAGAACTCGAGGCATCCTCAAGAGATGTTGACACGCAAAACGCTGGTACGATATTAATCACATTTCAGCTAAGAAAATCAATATCATTTTAAACATGTTTTAATAAAATACTTTTTAAAGAATTGAAACGCCTGTAATTATAGCTACTATTTACATAAGATATTTACGTTTTAATCCTTAAAAATGTATTTTTCTTTAATGTGTAACACTAGCGTTAGCGAAAAATATAGTATGTATAATATAGTTTATTTTTTAAGTAAGACAAAGAACTTTCTTTTAACCACAGTAGTTAGAGATAATCTTTTGTACGGTGGTTCACTTTTAACTAAGATTAGTTTTCACACGTTTGTAACTACTTCTTATATGAAGATAAACCCAATGCATTATTCTTCGTAGAGCTTCAGACATTAAGATAAATCGTAGAACAAATTATTCCAATAGCTTGCAAGGTAATAAATAAAGGTTATTTTAACAAACTTAGAAAACAATTCCCAACATGAAAAATGATCAAGCTTGTACTAACTTGTAATTACTATAAGTTTAAGACAGTAAATCAAATCAAATCAAAATCACTTTATTCATGTAGGTCACGGTAATGACACTTATGAATTTCAAAAGAATATTTTTCTTATTGAACTACCGCTACTTCGTAAAGGGTTGAGCTAATGAGAAGAAGTAGCAAGAAAGTCATTGCCACTCTTTTATATCAAGATTTACATTTAAGTACATCGATTTACAAATCATTTCAATTACAATATAATATGTAAAATGATGCAACAAACACACTCAAACGACAAATAGTCAATGTCTTACACGAGTAAGTCAAAAAAATAAATGTAAATTAATACAAAAGTTATTGAGTACAGTAGCTGCATCATCCACACACACCGTAAATAAGTAAAGGTATTCTGTGAGCATTTTATATAGCATATGCAAATGGAACTTCTGATTGGTGATTTTTGATGTTTCTGCCTGATACCACCTACTCAAAGCTGATCCCCATTACAATCAGGGGCGTGCATTAGTATTCTAGCATAAAAAAATCACAAAACAAAAATATCGTTGTGACTAGAGCAAGTAGCGATGACTCCAAAAATACCTAACGACTCTCCCAATGTCTTGGAAGAAGAAGTGCCAGGGTGTAGGGCTCCGCCCTGACTCCCTCCTTGCGCCCTCACACCGGGGGAGAGAAGAAATCGCGACTAGCAAGGTAGGCTGTACTGTGCTGTTATTGTAGATCTAACTAGTCGTAGTTGCGCTTTAGACAGTACGACATAAGTTGCTTGATTCGTATATGCAATCTGTATACTGCCTACCGTAGGTAGTAAACGAACTTAATATTAATATTATATATTATATATATATATTAATATTATTAATATTAAAACTAAGGCGATGCTACACAAGCGGTATAAGAAGACGAAATTACTCAGTGGTTACAATAAATTCTCTTTATACAGAAAGTCCGTAAAACAAGAAGTTGAAGCGGCATATGAACAACACAAGGAAAAAATTCAGTGTCAGTTTTCCGCTGATCCAAAATCTTTTTGGGGATATATAAAAGCAAGAAGGGGGTCATCGAGTAAGGAATTAATTTTGAAAGATGGCGAACTTCTCACGAAGGAAGAAAGTGCTTTGCAATTTGCTCAGTTCTTCGAAAGTGTTTACAGTTGCGAAAAGCCACTTTTGGACGCAGGATCGGCGGCATGCTACGGGGCTAGCAGCGCGCGCGTCCACTTAGAAGAGCTTACTGTGGCGGAAGTGAGTGAAGCTCTGGTGCGCCTCAAACCAAAGCGTTCCGCAGGCCCGGATGGCATACCAGCATTCTTGTTTAAGGATTGTAGTAGGGTACTAGCTGAGCCTCTTTAGTACATTTTTAACACATGCGTGAAATATAGTACATTCCCTGAATTATGGAAAACCACGAGAGTTACTCCAGTCCCGAAGGGTAAAGCGGGACCAGATGTCAGTGGGTATAGACCGGTGGTAGTCCTATCAACGCCGGCAAAAGTGTTCGAGTCAGCTATACATCGCAAGCTGTACGCCCAAGTGTCAGCGCAATTTTGCGACTCCCAACACGGGTTTCGTCCAGCCCGAAGCACTGCCACTAATCTTCTAAATCTGATGACATATTTGGTCCCAGCAATGGACTCTGGAATACAGGTAGATGTGGTTTACCTAGATTTCCGAAAAGCATTTGACAATGACGTATTGCTGAGGAAATTAGCGGATGTAGGTTGCTCGCCAAAAACATTACAGTTCTGGGATTCTTACATGGAATATTAGGGTTATAGAAATTTAGGGTTTGTTTTGAGACACTCTAAAGAGTTCACTAATATCACAACCGTCAAGGTACTTTATAATGCACTGGTAAGGAGTCGTCTGGAGTACAACTCGGCGATATGGGCCCCTTATGACGACAAGTACAGGTTGATGTTAGAGCGTGTCCAAAACAAATTCGTTAGGCACCTATACTTCAAGTTATATGGAGTATACCCATTTTACCCACTTATGTATCCGACACTGTTTGTGCTGGGTGTGGTTGGGTATACTGAGTTGAGCGTCCGTAGGGATTTTTTTCTAGCAGCGTATGTGGTGAAGTTGTTGCGGGGGAAGGAGCTGCTTGAGTCTTCGTGTGCCGGACTGGTACGTGTGGAGGCGCCTCCATCCGCCACTACTATCCATTCCAATGGCGAGAACAAATGTGTTGGCAAAGTCGCCTTTAACTAGAGCCTTTCGCCATATAAATGAACTCCACAACAAAGTGGACATTTTTGAGTGTACGTGGAGTGAACTCACAAGGGTATTGTTATATGTAGTATGGTAAATAGTAGTATGTTTAAGTTTTTTCTATTTCATTATTAATACCTGCATTAGGTAATACCTGTAATGAGAGTTGCTATGTGTGTGAAATAAATAATAAAAAAAAAACCTTAACACTAGTGCTATATTTATTTAGGTTCGTAACGAGGTAGGCACTGCCTAACTACCTATATGATATGCACTCCCCTGATTACAATAAACAACATTATTAAAACCCCCAAAGACAGGACCGACCAGGCACCACAAGCAGCGCCCGTTCATGAGCATCACGCATGGACCAGCCATCGCTGCCCTCGCACATATTAAAGGGAAGGTAACTGTAATCCGTATCACGACACTACCACTTTAAGCGAGCAAGGCAAAACTTGCCCTAGAACTAACTTAACACCACATCAAAGTCAACGTCAAATTCAAATAAACTTTATTCAATTAGGCTTAAACTAAGCACTTTTGAACCGTCACTACAAACGTTTTTTTTAAATTACTAAATTTACCATATTATGTTCGTAAAAGGTTCGTGATAAGAACATAATATAAGAAGAATTTTATTTCACTGAAAAGAGTGGCCAAACAAATTATCTTGCCCCAAACTAGGCATAGCCTGTATTATGGGTGTAAGACAACGATATTTCTGATGCAATATACTCACTTAGTCATACATAAATACATATAAACATCCATGACTCGGAAACAAACATTCATATTCACCATATCCATGACCTCTAGCTCAGTAGGCACTAACCACTGGGCTATAGGAGTCAAAGGTCAATGGCTGTAATTTTCATAACAAATTAGTTTGTAAGGTGCTGCATCCAATATTTGAGTCGTGTTTAAATAATATAAATTATATCATAAAAAGTAATAAAAAATCAAAACTTCAATTAGAAATTATCGTAAATTGGATGCATCGAATGATAAACTAAAACATATGAAGAACCCGCGTAATCTCACAAGACATTTGTTTTTAGTGATGTGAAAATTTTGTAGGGACAGGATAATGGACAGGCTATTTTGTAGTCTTTGGGAGTATCGGCAGAGGTCGTTAACGTGTCCCCTCAAACGACGGATGTTAAGTGATGTATCGAGGGTTACATTCCTTTATAGCATCCCGGGTAAGGGTGGAACATAAAAATAATCGCATGTCATGAATACGACATTCTGTAGACGTGTTGTTTTAGATTAAAATATTTACGGTGCGTCGTGGATATTAAAAATTATCCTTTGTATTATTAAGGCGAAGAGTACGCTGAAAACACACAAACGTGGTGTTTTTAGACAAGTTTTGTGGTGAAAGTATAGCATTTCGAGCTATGAACACTACTTAATCCTGTTACACATATCCTGAAGTCTTATTTATTTGTAGGTTGCTAATGCTTGCTGTTGGTTATAGTTAACATTGCCGAGCCTGTTTGATCTACCACTTTTCTTTGAAGTTAAACAAGTTTTTTGGCATGGCGTGACGCATTTTTTTGTACTTCTATCAGAAAAGTTGTTCTTATAGCTTGTACTTTTTTGTGTAGGTTCATTTATTCAGATTAGTAGTGAATAACGAGGATTGTAAGCATATAAACTGTTTTCCACGCAAGAATTTTGAAAATATTGTCTTTGTTAATTAGATGGCGGGCCGGCAGCCGTGAACTCATATCGTTCAAGGTCGCTGGCATTTAGTGTCGCCTTAAGGAATCGAATTAAGTGACCTACGCTATGGGGCGCCTACGATTGATGAGTGGTGACATACCACTTATTGAGCCTAATTATAGCCTCAGTAAGCAATATGGGTAAATACGCTGTTTTATATGATAAATATACATATAAAATATGTGTCTTTTTTCGTGTAAGTACAATTTCAATATCTTCCATTGAATAATTTCCATTGAAATAAATAAATTAAAATAAAATTAAATATACCATGTTAGATTATGGGTACCACAATGGCGCCTATTTCCGCCGATGCAGTAATGTGTAAACATTATTGTGTTTCGGTCACAAGGGCGCCGTAGCTAGTGAAATTACTGGGCAAGCGACACTTTATATCTTATGTGTCAAGGAGACGAGCGCAATTATTGTAGTACCACTCTGCATTGTAATGGGCAGGGCGTATAAATTACCATCAGCTGAACGTCCTGCTCGTCTCGTCCCATATTGTCATAAAAAAACATTTGGCATTTAAACAAAATATTATATATCATTTTAAAAGTACTCATTGGTTGGATTGTAAATCAAATCAAATCAAATCAAAAATATTTTATTTCGTAGGTAAGTTACATTACACTTAAAATATGTTATTTATTCAGACACCTCATTCGGAAGGCAGATTCCCTTAGAGAAGAACGAGCAAGAAACTTTAAGGTTGCTCTTTTCAAAACAGAATGGTATTACAAGTTAGTAAAAAAAAATGTAAATTAATAAGTAAAAACATAGTGATAGTTATTGAGAAAATACATATAGTACAATACCGTAGATGCATCAATCCAAACATACCGTGAATTAGCTATCACATAAGAAATATATAATAATTGTAATTTAAAAAAATTAAGAAAATAAAAGAAATATGAAGCAGATTTCCCGGTGACAGAATCATCTAGCCACCACCGTTCACAATCATGACTGATGGACCAGTTATCGCCCTTCCATTGACCATTTTGTTTAAATGTACATAATATAACTAATAAATAAGGAAATAATATAACAAAAAAAGCGCGTACGCCTTCCTTAAAGGCCGGCAACGCTCTTGTGATTCCTCTGGTGTTGCAAGAGAATGTGGGCGGCGGTGATCAATTAACACCAGGTGACCCGTACGCTCGTTTGTCCTCCTATTGCATAAAAAAAGTTATATTAGATTAAGTTAGTTTACCTACATACGATTATTAGTTTTGTTAGTAACTAACTATGGTTCCTAGAATTTACTTGTGTTAGTTTTTCCTTAATCCTATATTATTATTCTTCATTCTGTAAGAACTCCTCTGTAGGTGAAGGTCTCCTCCAAAGATAGCCAGTCCTCTCTAGATTGGGCTACTTGAATCCAGTTAATAAATATAACTAATAGTTATTATTAATATATTTTTATTAAGATTAATTAAAAGCTCAAACCCTTTAGACTTTCATTCTTTTAGACTTTAGACTTTCTTAACTATAATTTAATCAGTTTGAGACAGACATGTAATCCTGCGTATCCCGTGAGGCTCGGTTATAAGTGATTCCAAATCAATCCCATAAGTAGATCACTTAAAAATAACAAATTGTTGAACTAACGAATGTGTTAAGTTGTGTTGAAAAGAGTAATTATTTCTTACTTAAGTTGTATTGCCCACTTCTATAAAATACTTAACAAACCTTGTGTAAACAAAACATTTATTTCAAATCAAAACAAACGATTCCCAAAAGTCAAATAACAGTTTGGTTAGTCCTTTCGAAAAATACTTGAAACCCATTACGATTGCGATCGGATCAATCCATTTGATTGTCAGAACGTTCCCAGTTGATCGAGTTTGAATAATTCACAAATCTCACCAGTTAGTAACCTATTTGTTTTATTTTTAATTTATTCATTCAATTGAATATTTAAGTACCTTTGTAATACAAGTTGCATTTGCCTGCGTGATTTTCGTATAGTCTAATAATTATTAATGATAGTTGAAAAACAAAATTTTATGAACGATGCGAGACTCGAGCCCACGAACTCTGGCGGTCCGTGCCAGTGCTCTAACCAACTCAGCTAACCGTTCGAGTGACGTATCGTCATAATATCTTGTATGCTGTGTTCATCTCTCAGCTCATTTGGTTAGAGCACTGGCACGGAACGCCAGAGGTCGTGGGTTCAAGTCTCGCATCGTTCATAGAATTTTGTTTTTCAAATTTTATTTGTGTATTAATCCTAGAAGTGAGGGTTAACACTTTAAGAACAAAACAAATTGACTAGGTAGTAACTATAACGCCGACAGCGAAAACCTTTTTTCGAACGATTCTAGATCCTTAGTCATAGTAATTACTTGTTCATTCAATACCTATTAGTAAAATAACAGCAATCATGTACCTGATGTAATGGACGCCACCACCGATCGCGATGGTCAAAAAGAAAAAAGAGGATTAAAAACTAAGAAACTTAATTATCATATCACTTACTTATCCTTGATCATCCTCGAATGATGCAATTAGATTTTAAATTACAACACATATCTCATTTTAGAACTTCTTATTTCTTTTTAACGTATAATGTAGTAATGTGTAAGCATTACTGTGTTTCGGTCTGAAGGGCGCCGCAGCTAGTGAAATTACTGGCCAAATGAGACTTAACATCTTATGTCTCAAGGTGACGAGCAAAATTGTTGTGCCGTTCAGAATTGTTGGGTTTTTCAAGAATTTTGAGCGGCACTACACTGTAATGGGCATGGCGTATTAATTTCCATCACCTGAACGTCATGCTCGTCTCGCCCTTTTTTCATAAAAAAATACACCCTCTTTGCATCATCTGATGTGGAAGTGCCAAGGGTGCTGAAACATCTGGAGACCGTTTGTCAAGGCATCGGTATCGCAATTAATAAAGTGAAGACCAAACTCATTTTGATTGATCGTTTTGCAACCAATCAGGGTATGGGCCTGTTACAGAGTTTGAAACCGTGGATCAGTTCCAATACTCAGTAATAAATAAATAACACCGGCTAATGCAAACAGAAATACTAGGCGAATAGGTATGACAAAAACTGGTAGAGAGAGACAGAAATATTAGCAATCAAACTTACTCCTGGTTCTCACACTTGTCTATACGGTGCAGAGACTTTTAAGGCTGCAGATTGACAGAGAATTAACGCCCTACAAATATAGTGTTAGCGTCGTATGCTCCGAAAACCATGACAGCCCGTTGCATAATTATCTCTTTCTTAAAACAGCTCAAGATAAAGGATACTCAGAGACTATATGCGGTCTGCTTACAGCACATAGTGCGATACTTTGGCCATGTTGCACGCAGAGGAGCTGACAGCCTTGAGCGTTTGATGATGGTGGGGAAAATAGAGGCTAAAAGACCTAGGCCGTAGTCCTAAACGGTAGTGGAATCAATAATCTGATAATCTGAAGATGGAGACAGCCCAATGACCAATTGCATGCGATTGTCGATCCTCAGCAATGACGGAACGACTAAGAAGAGCCCAGTACTGAACAGACAGTTTTACTGGTTTTAATTATTACAAAATACCGCCTTCTTGGGCATTTAGCTTGTGTTTGATTTAAAGCATTGAAATGCAATTATAAACACAACTCCGCTTAAGTGCATTGTAAATACAATAACATGTCCACGCTCCATCGAATGATTAATTAAAAACAAACTGCTTGCTTCTCCAATGTATTAATTTGACTGTTTGTTTGAAAGTAATTGAATTTAACACATGAAAAGCTGAATTGCAAATAAATTGTCTTCGTGATTGAAACATTTTTATTTTAAATTTTTTCCTTATAAACCGAACGTATTTATTACTCATGAAAGGACAATAATAAAAAGGATATTTTTTTAATGAAACTAAGGGACAAGACGAGCAGGACGTTTAGCTGATGGTAATTGATACACCCTGCCTGAATGAGGCATCTTCAGGAGATGTTGACTCGCCAAACTCTGGCACGAGAATCAGTGTACACTACTCGTGTAGAGGCGAAACACGTATTGAATTGTTTAAAGACAAATATTGGCGGAATTAACACTAAAGAAAACTTAAAACATTTGGATAATTATGGATTTCCGCAAAATAACGCCTACTTCAATAAATTTTCCTAAAAGTACTCAGTCTATTTTGTTCTCTTTGGGTTCCTTAACAGTTTGATGTGATGTGACTCGTCTTCGTCCGGTGCTTGTTCACATACAATCATGATATTATATTAGTGAGCTAGCCAACCTATACTGATAGACTACTGTTACAATTGGCATCACGGCAGATAAAAGAATAATTATTGGTTTTTAGATAAAATATATCATGACAGGTTTCTTAAAAAAAAGTATGATAATTTTCCGTCAAATGTCCATGTCACACCCACTCCCATAACATTTGGGAACTGTACTCTCGAAATTGTCGACGAGTACGTCTACCAAAAAATCCAGTTAGGCAGGTCCAATTTCGCGAAAGAGGTCACTCGTCGAATCCAACTCTGATGGGCAGCGTTCGGGAAGCTCCGTAAAATCTTCTCATCCCGAATCCCAGTGATGACTTACGGTACGGAGACGTGGTTGTTAACTATGGGCCTGATGAGGAAGCTCATGGTTGCTCAGAGGGCAATGGAGAGGGCTATGATCAGAGTTTTCCTACGAGATCGAAACAAAATTGAGGAGATCCGCAGGAAAACCATAGCCACCGACATAGCCCATATGATTGCGAAACTGAAGTGGCAGTGGGTAGAGCACATAGTTCGACGGACGGATGGCCGTTGAGTAAAGTACTCGAAGGACGACCCCACAAGATGGACCGACGATCTGGTCAAGATCGTCGGAATACGTTGGATGAGGGCAGCGCAGGACCGATCGTCGAGGAGATCTTTGGGGGATGCTTTTGTCTAGCAGTGGACGTCTTTAAACTGATGATGATGATGATAATAATTTTCATCAATAAAACTATATAACACACCAAACAGCTAAGTCAGCCGAAACTCGTATGACGTCACGTGTCAGTAATTAACACCGCGTTGTTTGAAGTTTTGGTTTTCATGATACGCGTTATCATTGATTGTTGAGGCGTGTCCTTTTAATCAGCCACCATGATATTTCAGAGTATATTCGAGCGTTATTAAAAATAGATTAATATTAAAATATATAAAAAACATATTTGATAGTGACGGCTCTGTGCCATTCAATATTCACAAAAAGTGTTCAGGAAGCCAAGCAATAAGCTATCAATTTAAATTGTTTTTACATGAGTTGAAAAAGCTTAGTTTACTTAGGCATCCTTCAATCTATAACATAAAAATATGAGTGCACTTCTATTTCACGTCAAATAAAAAATTGCACAAATAACTTTAATTAAAAACCGAGAACATAAATCATTTCAACGCGTTCTATGTTAAAGTAAAAACAAAAACAACTAGCAATTCGTTGTAACGAATGAAATGAAAAACAACGAATAAATCCTAACAAACATTCGTGACAGCTTGATAATTACAAATGTCATAAATTGAAATATTTACGAACTAAAGTATCTAGTAAATCAATTTAGTTGATCTGGTATTAAACTATTAAATTTAGTGATTTGACACTGTGATTTATATCAATTATTAGTATCGAATATCACATATAGAATTCTTTCATTTTCAACAGTACAATAATATTCAAATACCTTAAAAGATTTTTTTTTTAAAATATTGACTATCTTGCAATCTGCCTAATCAGTTGGCATTTGGCTAGAGGTTACACAGTTGAAATTAGTCTTGGAATGGTATTAGTCCAGTGACCAATCCATTTTTTTTAATGCCAATATCTTATACAATATTGAGGTCTTGAGGGGCTTTTCTCTTTAGTCTGTTGAAACAACTTTTACTCATCAAATTGCAGGCGAGTGCGTTTGGGTGGGCTTGAATACGTTTTGCATAAGACTTGTGTTTATTAAGAATCTCCTGTTTAACCATTGGTACTTTCAGGTCGCGGTGAAGTTGGATGTTGGTGATATACCAAGGTGAATTTGTTATGATCCGTAGCATTTTAGACTGAAAGCGTTGGAGTATTTCCAGGTTTGAATTTGATGCAGTTCCCCACAACTCAATTCCGTAGGCCCACATTGGCTTTAAGATACTTTTATAAGATTATACCTTAAAAAATAGATGCTAAACAATCAATAATAAATATTATTGACACACTTTTACACAAATTATCTTGCCCCAAATTAGGCATAATAAACAAACATCTATATTCATCATATAAATATTTGCACTTAGAATAATTACACATAGAAAGATAGTCTTCATACAAGCGCTCTGTCAAAAGTGACGCACTAAACCGGTTCACACAGGCGGGCCGATTACGTGCTTACGCTCGGCGACACGCACACATACACTTGTGTAATGTTGCCAGTGAAGGTCCAGTTTTCCCGAAAGTGGGGTAATGATTCGGCCACTGATAACCATTTGTTTTTGGCAATAATGCATAAATAGCTATGTGTGGTAAAGTGTGGATATGTCAATGTAATATTGTTATAATACGGGAATGTTTATTTTTATGAAACGAATTGAAGAAAACAACAAAAAAAAAAGAAGAACAAGTCAGGACAGAAATATCTTCTAATGGCACACAGTTGCCTATTACCACTGCTTGTAGTTCCATGTGGCATAATAGTTTTCTGTATGCACCTTTGAACTGAAGGACATTAGGATTATCATTATGCCCTCCATTCATTCTTATCATGCCGAAGAACAGTTCCAAATGATCTTGGCTCAAACGGTACGTAGAAATATAGACCATTTCTTTTGTATCCTCAACAAGAGTTTTATACAAGTGTTTTAGGCTTTCTATGCATATCAACATTCCTTTAAAACCTTTATTACTTTGAACACTTAAGACTGACTCAAAACTCTTAACTTTTATTCTTATAGCAGCCTCATTTTCATGGTACGTACGCTTCCTAGTAGTTTTTATACTTAAATTTAAGATATATTTTTTGGCTTTTTCAAGAAGATCGGATATATTTACTTTATTATCTTTTGACAATGGCCGACGATTGTGTTAATCTTCTTGAATTAAAAACATCAAATAGGTCGTTCAAAAGCATAATAAAATTTTCTGTGCCCGCAGATTTTTCAAATTTGTCCAGTTTTAGGGTTTCGCGGCAAAATTTTAGACTGATAGAAACACTTAGATGACTGACTGATAGAACTGCTAAGAAGTTGCATGGCCAGTTTAACTTTCATAATTGTATTTCTAAATTTTAAATGTCTTCGTGTTAGCTTGTTCGCAATGTTCAGTCCTTCTGTATCCTGCAAATCATTTAAAAGTACCAAGTAGTTCCAATCCACAACATTTTTTTGCTCATCGAGGAATTGGCTTTTGTCTTCCCAGTGATTATGGATAAGCTTAATCATGTGGCATGGATCTAGAAATACCGCCACTTCATGATCTGATGAAGGGTGCTTTAAGGTGGTTTTCATATTTTTTGGATCTTTAACCCGACAACCTAACAATTCCATCGCTGAAATATTGGTGGGGTGACCATCAAAGGTAAGAGATACAACTTTAATTCCAGCATCATGGCATTTAGCTAAACATATGTTTATTTCATTTTTTTTATGTTTTCCCTCCAAACTGTGAATTAGGAAATATCCCAAAGGGATTTTCCAACGCTCACTCAGGCAAACAAGCATAAAAACATAAGCCTGTGAGGCTTTTATACCACTAGTTGTGCCTGTGCCAACATCTACATTTCCCAGACCTCCTTTAATATTTTGAGGTCTTATCGCCATTTCATCGGCAATCAGTCCACATATTAACGTTTTGTCTGAGCTTTGGGACTTTGATTTTAAAAGTTTAAAGGATTCATTTGTAAAACCCGGTGATCCATCGATGCTACAATACCAATTATACAACGTTTTTGGGTGTAGAAGACACGTATCAAAAGTATTACGAACGTATGTATATGCTCGAGGACTATGGTAGTGCAACGTAAGACAGAATTTTCTTAACTCAGGTGTGTATTTTGGCATAGGACGCTTTTTATCTTTTTTAATTTTTTTTACCATGTTATTGAATAAATCGGCTGCAAAAACATTTTCAGACATTAAATTAGACACATCATTACTAATGAATCTCTTTTTTTGTAGTTCACTTAAAATTCCTTTGAGCGATTTATTCCTGTTTTGGAGACGCCAGGTCTTTTGTTTTAAAGTTTTTATAACTTTTCTATGTTTGAGATTAAGTAATGTGCTTTTCGTTAACTTTTTTCGAAGGAGGGCCTTACGAGGAGTGTCGAATATATAGTCGAATTCGTCGTGATGGGCGCCTCACATTCCCGCGTGACGTACTCTGTAAAATAAAAATTCTTATAAGTTCATGCCACAATATTTACAAATTCTGGGTGCAACAAGGAAAAGACCAATTTAAAAATCTACAGTTAAATTTTAAATACCCAAATTCAACACTTTTGATTGGAATTATTAACGATTACTTACAGGCTGCGATGAATTTTCAGTAACTAATTTCTATTTAAAGCTCCACGAACACCTTCCGTTCTGTCTTCAGCAGCATTTAAACCCTAAAAAAAGTCAGGTATGTAAAATTACTACATAGACAGTTTACTAAAATTAAATAGTTATTAACAACTTCACTGTCTAAAACTACCAAACGTCTATTATTTTTTGGTTAAATAGCATTCACACTAGCACTGTATTAAATAAATATATTTCATAAAAATAGTTGTTTATATTTTATTTTATGACTCAAAAATGGCTAATGGGCGTGGGGAAAAATATTTATTTTCCTAAGAGTCACATGTGACTCATTTGACAGTCAAGTTGTTTATATTAACCATTACACTCACCGATAGCCCATGAAAAGGTGAAATCTCATCCACATTATCTTCAAATTGATCATCTGTGCCTGTGCATAAAATATGTAAATCCTGAAAAAAGTAATTTTATTATCAATTGCCTTATTTATTTTTATCAACATTGTGTCACAAAATCCCAAAATACACATAATAAGTACTAAATAATGCTTTGATAATTATACCTTAACAGGGACAGCATTTCGACGCAACCTACACGATTCACCCTGTGTTATGTACTTATCTTCATTCTTAAAATGTTTTGAACATAATATTCGTGTATTTTTGGTTGGCTTCCAATATACTTCTCCACGACTAAGCCTTATATTTTTCACCCACTTGTCAGCAATAACAGGGTCGATGGGAATCCTTTGAACAACAACACGCAATACTCCTATAAGTTGTCATTTTAACAAGTTTGGAAATAAAGTTTACTTCTCAACTTTCAAGTAACACAATTTCAGGTATATGATATCGCTAAATCACACAAACATCTACATTAAAGAACAACAACAGTAAGTAACAGTAGCAACTGTTTTAAAATTAATTAGTCGGAGCAATGAAGTCAGTTAAATTGGGAAAATATTTTAACAATCGGGCAACACTGTGCATTGAATTAAAACGTTTCTATTTTGTTCTATTTTGATTTAATGAACTACAAGATACTACAAATTTCTTTTGTTTTTCAGATGTGTTGTGACACAATTTAACTGCACAAATCGTCATAATATTTTTTTTTCGCGAGACACGTTCGCCGTGCTCCAATTAAGGTGCTTCAAAATTGGCGCGCGGACTTGGTTTCTATGTGTAATTATTCTAAGTATTTGCACCTATCGGGGTTCGCACCCGGGACCTCTAGCTCAGTAGGTAGGGTCACTAACGACTGGGCTATATAGGTCGTTATAATGATTTAGCATCTATCAAGTTAATAATTCTTATAAAGATTGTTGCGTAGCAACGCTTCGACGTATATGACGAGAGTTGTCAAACTTCATATCGTGCAGCAACGTCAATGACGAGAGTTATTAGTTAAGATGGAATGGGAGAATCATTTTGAAAATAGAACAGATCCGGGGGTATATAAGCCGTACTAAGTGTGGCCTACGCCAGTTCTAGTTCCGACTCGAAAGTGTAAAGGAAGAAGAAGAAGAAAATAAGAAGTAGTGGAAAGTGGAAAGTGATCCAGGTGAAGAAGAAGAAGAAGATAGAAGAGACTTAGTGTTTGGTGCGGTGTGACGCGTTGAAGACCGGCGAAGTGCAAGTTCAGGAAAAGTGAACCCAAATAAAGACTCGTTCCTATAAGCGGATTATTCTTTCCAATCCCTGACCCACTCTCGTGTCAAGATAAAATAAATTACCAAATATCACGAACAAATTAATAAAGAATATTAAAAAAATATCAATAATCCATCAATTTATCGTTTGTTTCCGTTGATGGGCATTCACGTATTTCCCAAATGATTTATCACTCACATCAGAACAAATACTATCAATCAGAATTTATATTTTGACGATCTAATATTGTTTTAAGAGGTACTATTGAGGAATAGAAGACTAAAGCCATATGCTCCATGGCCTCACTACAGCTTCCTAAGGTAACATGGACAAGACGAAGATCATGTCAAATGTCCATGTCAAACCTACTCCCGTAACAATTGGGAACTAACTCTCGAAATTGTTGACGAGTGCCTTGGACAAACAATCCAGTTAGACAGGTCCAATTTCGCGAAAGAGGCCACTCGTCGATTCCAACTCGGATGGGCAGGGTTCGGGAAGCTCCGTAAATCTTCTCTTCCCAAATATCACAGTATCTCAAGACGAAGGTTTTCAACCAGTATGTGTTGCCAGTGATGACTTATGGTACGCAGACGTGGTCGCTAATTATGGGCCTGATGAGAAAGCTCATGGTTAGCGACCACGTCTTCAAGTCAGACCACGTCATCAATCTCAGAGGGCAATGGAGAGGGCTATGCTCGGAGTTTCCTTGCAAAATCGAATCAGAAATGAGGAGAACCTAAATAGAACTAAAGTCACTGACATAGCCCAAATGATCGCGAAACTGAAGTGGTCATGTACAGGAAAACGCTGTGTTGGTAGGCCCCCATAAGATGGACCGACGATCTGGTCAAGGTCCGCCGGAATACATTGCCTGAGGGCAGCGCAGGACCGATTGTCGTGGAGATCTTTTGGGGAGGCCTTTGTCCAGCTGTGGACGTCTTCCGGCTGATGATGATGATGGTTGAGGTGTACTAGTGAGGTATATATTAAACAACTAGAATTATTTTTTCGTAAAAAAATATATTATGAATTTATTGATTGTGGAGGTTGGTATCTGGGTCTAATGATGGTCGAACAGAGAGTTATGTTATTATAGTGTTTGTTAAGTCAACCATCATTTATAAATAATTTTTATAGGAGGATTATCGATCGTACGGTTATGTTTACGCCGCCCACATTCTCTTTTTTTAAGGTACCTATGGCACCCATAAGGCACCCATCCCGCTGGTCCCAATGATACCGCAATTTGTGGCGTATCGTGCGAAGATGGAATTCGGCAGCAGGAAAAAGGTACTGCCGCAGTTTGTTGCCTCATCAGAAGTCATTTATTTATTTAGTTTGCGTGGTGTGAAATCAAAATCTGTCATTCCTATTCTGTACACTCATAATAATTGTAAAAATAGTAGTTTTAAAATAATTTGTCACCGAATTATTTAATAAAAATATTTTTTGAGTCTCACAAAACACAATTGGGGCGTCACATGCAATGAGGTTCTATACACATATTATAGGGACATATCATTCGCAGTCTGAGAGCTGGACGGCAAAAGTTTAAAAACAATGTAAGCACACTTTTCTCCACAGTCGTGTGTCAACTGTCACAGTCCGAATCGGGTTATAGAACTAAATAAATGTGCTACATTGCTGTTTATTGACCAATAATATCTTAAAGAACTGGAGTAAATGCTGCTGTCTGTATAGACAGATATAACAGTCGAAGCTTATAATGGTGTAATTCGTGGCATGTTCCATACGGCTTCCGTTCGGCTTTGTTTTTATTCGACGCGACGTGTATATGTATAGAATATCATTGGTCACATGCAATAATACTCTTATAATGTGGGCATGCATTAATAGTTACTTATGCAACTGTTGTGTAATAAGGAACACGAATGTGGATTTATCTCACGAGGCGAAGCCGAGTGTGATAATAGTATCACATGAGAGTTTTAATACCTAATTATCAACAATTGCATACAAGACTTTATCTACACGCATTTGAATATGATAAGTAATAGTTTTGATGTGATGATCTATGATTTTGCCCACGCCTTACATAACCTAGCTATCTATGCTATCTAGCGCACGATGGCGGTAATTTCTCAGTATACACTAAATCGATTTTCAGATTTATGTTATCAGGGTGTCTCAGCCTATACAATAGAAAAACATGAGTATTATTCTTTCATTCACTGCTTGCTATGAGCTGGAAAATGTTATTCTTTGTACAACAAACTCTTTTGTAAGCTTATTGAATACTAAATTATCGAGCGCTTCTCTGTTCAGTTTTGTTATAAACGATGATGGATTTGCTTCGTTGAAAAGCTCGACTATTGAATATTATAAAATATTTATTAATTTAAATTCTTGTACACATTTTTATTTTTTCTAAGTCATTGACCATGCGAATCCTGTGTGTTGATTTTTAATTCATTTGAAAATAAACGTGGACCCGTGGACAAAGCTGTGGAATGAACTTCCTTATGCGGTGTTTCCGAGACGATACGATATGGGTACCTTCAAAAAAAGGCGTACACCTTCCTTAAAAGCCGGCAACGCTCCTGCGTCCTCCTGGTGTTGCATTCCTCTGGTGTTGCAAGTGAATGTGGGCGGCGGTGATCACTTAACAACAGGTGATCCGTATGCTCGTTGTCCTCCTTTACCATAAAAAACACGTGTTTGAATAATACAATTGTTTCATGATAATAAGGGACAAGACGAGCAGGACGTTCAGCTGATGGAAATTGATACGCCCTGCAATGCAGTATCACTCAGGATTCTTAAAAACCCCATTTCTTCCATTTCAAATTCTGAGCGGCACTACGATTGCGCTTGTCACCTTGAGACATAAGATGTTAAGTCTCATTTGCCCAGTAATTTCACGGTGCCTTTACTTACTTAATACTTTAAGCCTTGAGGTACGCCCATTGAAACCAAAGAACCAGAGTATTGCTTTCCATTTACATTTACGAATTGGATTCTTCCTTGTAAAGAAGTTTCAGCGAGACTCCTCGTACACCATGATGACGTAATTAATTAATAAGAGTCTCACGGTGAACACAATCAAACGCTTTTGTCAAGTCACAAAAAAACACCCAAAGAGAAAAGAATCAAAAGAATCTTAAAACTATTTTGCTGTTGAGTTGCTGATGAGCCTCGAGTAAAACCAAATTGATCTATGCATTAACTTGTATAGAAATGTTTCATCAACTGCAGTAAAATAATTTTTTTCAAAAATTTTGTTTATAGTAAATTGATATAGGTCTTTAATAATTAGGATCAGTTACACTGCCAGATTTAAAAAATGTACTAATTTTGCTATATTTAAATCAGAAAAAATCCTTAATACAGCTGTTATAAATAAAGGCCAAATCAGGTGCAATAATTTCAATTAATGATTTAACAATGTGAACTGAGACACCCCATTAGTCACTGGCTCACCTCACTTTAAGTAAGTTAAATACTTTAATAATATAATAGGGAGTTACATGAAAAAAATTAAAATTAATTTTACATTCCGGTACACTTTTTTGCATTATGGCAACAGCGGTTGTTGAGGAATTCAATTCCTTTGTAGTGGAGACTAGAATATCGGTAAAAAATGATTCTAAAGCGATGGCTACTTTAGTGTCTTCGTTTAAAAGTTTGTCTTTTATTTATAATTTGTGCTAATTATTTACTCGACTTGACCACCCTGTTTCGACATTTATAATTTCCCATATAATTTTGATTCTTGTTGTGCTATTTTGGATTTTCGAACTTAGAAATTTGGATTTAGCTAAGAGACACTCGCTTCTAAACTGCTTTGACTACTGTTTAACATATTCCATAAATATATCGCTTCCTATGTTCTTCTTTATATAATTCATACATTGTATTCATGCGTTAATGTAAGTGGTAAGGTGTTGCCCATTCGCTGAACGTTAAAATATTCGAGACCTTTATCGATAAAAAATATTTCTTTAAAAAGATCGATAAAAGAATGAAATAATAAAATAAACTTTTGATTTGAAGGCAAGTTATTCCATAAAAACGAAAGCTTATGTAATGGAAAAATCTTGCATCAATTTTAACCTATTTTTTTTTTATGGAATAGGAGGACAAACGAGCGTACGGGTCACCTGTTGTTAAGTGATCACCGCCGCCCACAATCTCTTGCAACACCAGAGGAATCACAGGAGCGTTGCCGGCCTTTAAGGAAGGTGTACGCGCTTTTTTGAAGGTACCCATGACGTATCGTCCCGGAAACACCGCACAAAGAAGTTCATTCCAGCTTTGTGGTACGTGGAAGAAAGCTCCTTGAAAAAAACCGCACTGTGGAGGACCGCCACACATCCAGATGGTGAGGATGATATCCTAACTTGTGGCGTGTCGTGCGAAGGTGGAATTGGGCGGCAGGAATCAGGTTAAGCAGCTCTTCGGAACACTCCCCGTGATAACTGCGGTAGAAGATTTTTTTTAGTAATGGGTATATTTTTTATATTTCCATAAATTAACTTTTTACTCATTCTATGTTCGAATATTATTAGCTGTCACAAAATAATCTGTGTCAAGTTTATGGAAAATCTGTTTTGTATTTTATATCTGTAAAATTATTGTCGATACAAGTTGCGCTAGAAGTTGTTAACCTGCTAGGTTCCATGAATTAATGTTTAATATTGAAAAAGTCGTATAATGATTTGGCTCATTGCGCACTTTTCCAAAATATCATTAACATTAAAATCCCCGCATAGATTTAGATTTAATTTAAACAAGTTAATTTCGCTAATAAATTCCATATTTATAACAAATGTTTAAAAGTTTGATATGGGTGGTCTTATAGACACTTACTACAACTAGTTGCTTCAATTCTACTGCGGATTTCTCTATTGTTTTTTCAATTGAGAGCCCAACAATATCGTTGCGATTATAAAAAGTTTAATCTTTTTTAATTATGATTAGTAAACCACCATGAATAAAGAAGGAACTTCCTAAGTTACTAAAATTAAACATATTGAATTCCTCAGTTTTTAGCCAGTGCTCAGAAACACATTTTTTACTATTCAAGAACAATTCAACTTTACTTATCTCATATCATCATAATTTTATTAATAAGGATACCACTAAGTGAATTGTTTAAATTAAATGTACTTTAATTTAAAAATTATGACCCTAATTGTTCAAACGTCACAACAAAAAAGTACTGAAGATGAGAAATTAGTATAAAAATTACTACTGTTATGCTCGCTTGTACAACATCGGCGACAAAAATATTTTTCATGAAATTTACATCTGGCTTAAAAGAGTTTTCGCTTTCAGAAAACAATAACACATTTAATTTGATTCTCCATTATTTTTATCAGTATTATAATGAAGCAATATATATTTTTGTTTAATTAATATTTTTGAGCTTCAAGGATAAACGAATATTATTTTTCAAAAAGCGTATATTTTTTGTTATTAATTATTATTCACGTTTATCTTAAAATTTAAAACTAACGCGAACGCGATATATATTGTATCTTTTCTTGTTTTGATTTTGTTTTATTTTTTATTGGTTTCTATGTATTTCTATGAATTGTATATTTTTACGTAGTTGTCATCTTCCAGATAATACAACATTTATAAAGAATATTTGAATAAGACATTATTATAATTTAGCTTTTCTTTAATTTATTCTGTTCCTTACACTTATATTAAATATACGGTTGTAAATTATTATTATTACTTAATACCTGTCAGCGCATTCTGATGTTGACACTGATTGAAGTTTTCACAATACAGACTATTGTCCTCTTGATCAATGATATTATAGTATTAAAAGAGGTAGATATGTCACTAGCGCGCCGAAAATCAATCGCATATATTGAGTCAATTGGTTCCTTTGGTCGTAGTCGCTCTCTCGATACGAAAACGGTAAACACGCGTATGTTGTTGACAGAATTGTTTCCAATTTGATATAGGTACAACATTAAAATGCCGTCTTGTGTTATGGGAAGATGCACTAATTACGAAAGTAAAAAATATCATAGATTTATGTAGTGTGCTATTGCAATGTTAAATTATTCATGTGTGCGTTAGTGTATCATTTTCAAACACCGAATGTTGTCTACGTAACCTATGTATACTTTTAAATATCATTGCTCTTGATAAAGTCCTTTCGACACAGTTCTCAAACTATTTGAAAAACTTCGCTTGAAAAAACTTTCGCTGAAAAACAGCTTGTTTAATATTAACGCCCAAAGTGTTAAAGCTCATTTTGAAAATATGCTAGCTAGCTAGTATATATTATAGACTTTGAATATTTTACCAAATCGGATCCTAATTTGATTGTTTATTGTTAAGATAAGCAATCAAATCTACATCAGAGTCGAGGAAAAGGTGCCAGTTGTTCCTGACGGGAAAAAACATTCTAGTTTCAGTTTTACAAACAAACTTGTTGTCATCATGAATTCGAATGTCAAACACAGACGGAAGGACGTTTGAATGACTATGGGAAACTTAGGGTTTGTTTGCTAACTATGAAATGGTTATGCGTTCAGTTGCCACACTTTTATACACCAACAAATAATATTATCGAGTAGCGCGTGAGGTCAATAAAGTTCTAAGAACAATCATGAAAAATCTTATAAAGTATGGATCTCAAATTGATGATACTTTGTAACTAAATTCCACCTTCGCACGACGTGCCACAAGTTAGGATATCATCCCCACCATCTGGATGTGTGGCGGTCCTCCACAGTGCGGTTTTCAAGGAGCTTTCTTCCACGTACTACAAAGCTGTGGAATGAACTTCCTTGTGTGGTGTTTCCGGGACGATACGACATGGGTACCTTCAAAAAAAGCGCGTATACCTTCCTCAAAGGCCGGCAACGCTCCTGTGATTCCTCTGGTGTTGCAAGAGATTGTGGGCGGCGGTGATCACTCAACAACAGGTGATCCGTACGCTCGTTTGTCCTCCTATTCCATAAAAAAAAAATGCAGAAACATGTTTGTCTTATTCTTCCATAGAAAAATTCCCAACTGAATATCTACATATAAATAGTGCGATTCGCAAAATATTTTCTACTATGAAACTATGAAAACCCTAGGTACATTACTTACGCACTACGAGATATGCCATCAGTCCAAAAAGCGCGGATGCTGTTGGGAATTGTTGTGCAAAAGCAATGGTGGCCACTTATCATCAGGTGATTTGCATGCTTTTTGAAGTAAAGCATCTTTACGCACGCTTCACTTTGGGAGTTAGCTGTTGAATGCGTGACGAGAGCTTTACTAACGAACGCTAGCGTTATGTGAACAGTGATTTCTTGACGTGGAGAGTAAGCTAGTGAATACGTAACGGGAGCGTTACTAACGAACGCTAGCGTTACGTGAACGGTGATTTCTTTACATGGATAGTAAGCTAGTGAATACGTAACGGGAGCGTTACTAACGAACGCTAGCGTTACTAACGAACGCTAGCGTTACGCGAACGGTGATTTCTTGACGTGGAGAGTAAGCTAGTGAATACGTAACGGGAGCGTTACTTACGAACGCTAGCGTTACGTGAACGGTGATTTCTTTACATGGAGAGTAAGCTAGTGAATACGTAACGGGAGCGTTACTAACGAACGCTAGCGTTACGCGTACGGTGATTTCTTAACGTGGAGAGTAAGCTAGTGAATACGTAACGGGAGCGTTACTAACGAACGCTAGCGTTACGCGAACGGTGATTTCTTGACGTGGAGAGTAAGCTAGTGAATACGTAACGGGAGCGTTACTAACGAACGCTAGCGTTACGCGAACGGTGATTTCTTGACTTGGGGATTAAGCTAGTAAATACGTAACGAGAGCGTTACTAACGAACTAACGCTGGCGCGTTTCACGTTTTTTATTAATTATTTCGTAATTTCTATATATTGTTTTACTCCAGTCGTGTGGTCTAAAGCACACTCGTTATTTGTTCTATGTCATAACTAAATAATTATTGCTTATCTAAACTGAATTAAAATTTACCGTCAATACATTCAAATTTGTTCACTTTATACATTTATGTTCTGAGACTTTCAAATTTCGATTTTAAATTTTACCTTAACATTACCCTATTCTGTACACCTGGCAAAGTTATTGCAAAATTTTGTGGTTATTGGTTGAGTAACAAACTCAAATTTGTATTTATAATGTCAGAATTACGATAAACTTTAATTAACATAAAACAAAATATAAACAAAATTGCTACATTTTTCTCATACTAGATTTGAAAGTCAATGACGAATTTATCAATAAGATTGTTTCCTTATAAATAAATTTAATTATCTGGAGATAGTTTCAGCTTTGAGTAAATACGACTATATTAATTGTAGCATTAGGTCTATTACCATGACAATAACATTATATTTGGTGAGTTCAGTTTGAATCTTGTGCTGTTTAGAGATCGAAATAACATCAACGATTTACCAAGAGCTAGCTAATTGTTGCACAAACATGGACACACAGCAAAATAAATAGCTTTGTCCAATACGTTTTGAATCGTCTACAGCTGGTAGTATATAAATGCCTTTCCACAGAAATGGGCACTTTTAGTTTTTTTATGACAATAAGGGACGAGACGAGCAGGACGTTCAGCTGATGGTAATTGATATGCCCTGCAGTCACTAGCTACGGCGCCCTTCAGACCGGAACACAGTATCATTTACATATTATTGCTTCACGGCAGAAATAGACGCCGTTGTGGAACCCATAATCTAGCTTAACAACACAATATTGTGTTATGCCGAATAGTACCCTTCATCAGCATTTATTGAAGTTATTAACTGCAAGACTGGTTATCGAACTCAGCCTGAATGAAAATTTATTACTACGCTTAAAATTAAAATTTAATCCAAAACCTTCTATTTTATTTAAAAACAATAAAAAAATAAATGTAGAGATATTTTATTTTGTTCAGTATGAAATCACTACTACTAGATAACAAAGAATTGTTCTATTTACTCTCGTTTATTGACACAACCTTAAATCCCTTGTATCAAAATCTAGAACGAATGCCGTTTGAGGTCAATATCGCTCCACAATAGAAGCATATTTCTCAGGTACGACACTCGTGTAACAGAAAGGCCGCATTTTAGTCTGTTCAGGAAATCTTACGTTCTCATTGTACGAACCTTTTAACGTAACACCTTAGTTTTTGAAATAGTACCTAGTCATATTGTAACTAAGAATGTTAGGTACAAAGATTTTACTTGGCTGTTACTGCGATTTGAAATAGGCTCTACCATATCTGAAACTTCCACATAAATGTTTAAGTATTAACAAAATGCCTGTTATGTTATTATTTACAATGATTGTTAGGTACCGAGCGATTGTTGCACAATATTATAAAAGATTCAACTTTTTATGTACCTATATATTTATATTTAACTAGCCGTTGCCGCCCGTTTCGCTGGGCAAATTTTAAAAGGAAGGAACGTTGGAATTCGAATAATAAGTAGCCATGAACCATCTAGGATAAATTTCGCATCGACTGGTGGTAGTTTCGGCGTGATTGATCCTCAAACAAATACCATTTTCATTATATATATGTATAGACTAGTGGGGACCCGCTTGTCTCTCGCGTGTCTCCTTCCATTGTTGGTACCCAACAAACCTCATTTTCAATGTAACATTAAGGAACCAGAATAGTTTTTGATCCCGACCAACTAGAAATCCAAACCCAACGATTTTAAGATGTTCTCATCAAGACCTTTCCAATTTTTTTTGTGAATGTTGTGTATACCCTTTAATAGATGTTAGTTACACTTCAAACCAAACAATTGAATAACTAATTTATGATATTTAATAGTATATAATTTAAATAGTAATAATAAATAAATAAAAAAAACACAAATTGTGGTTCAAATTAAAATTTCCAACACCGTCTCTTTAATCGTTTGAATGCATTCGTTTTTAATAAATATTATAATACTTATATTTAAAAGCAATAAAATAACTATTTGAGATTTATGTTGATGTAGATGGATCTGTGAATTCAGTTGAATTATTAATTATTGATTTATGAAGGCTATGGCTAAGATATATAGAACTATCAACTAGTGAAAGGCTCGTTTAAATTATATATGCCTGCCTACGCATCTTTTAGGCAGAGTTTCCATTCAGTTGTGTTTTGACTGTCCAAACTGTCCAAATAACAGCATATCTAGTCGTATTTTAGGTCAGCGCCCCTTTAAATTAACTAAATTATGCAACTATCTCGGCGTTTTTAATCTTTATCCTAAAAAGGTTTCAATGACATTTCAATTGCTAGAACAAATTGTTAAAATAAAATATATTACCGATGAAATATGCGCAAGAGACGTCCGTCTTTCGTACATTTCAGTACAGATTATTGTATACTTAAATGCAATGCCGCTCGGACATTTTGACGACCTTTTAATAGGTGATTGAGAGTCTAGTTGTTTTTATGAAAATAAGGGACGAGACGAGCAGCGCGTTCATCTGATGATAATTGATACGCCTTGCCCGTTACAATGCAGTGCCGCTCAGGATTCTTGAATAACCCAAAAATTCTGAGCGGTACTACAAATACGATCGTCATCTTGAGACATAAGATGTTAAGTCTCATTTGCCCGGTAATTTCACTAGCTACGGCGCCCTTCAGAATGAAAAGCAGTAATTTTTACACATTACTGCTTCACGGCAGAAAAAGGCGTCGTTCTAATACCCATAAACTAGCCGGCATTCGGTGGAAAGGAGCTTCCCACTGGTAACTCCCACTAGTTGTTTATAGTACGTCAATGATTGTAAATCAAAAAATAGTTTTGCATTTCACCTACTCAAAGCTGCATGCAAAAGCTCGCTGTTATAACTCAAAGATAAAGAAAATCTATTTAAGATTACTTAAAATCAAAGAAGTTTTAAAGACCAGTTCTGTTCGTCTTTAATTTTTTTCAATAATAGGCTTTAATTAAAATGAACCCCTTTGCGTAAAGCTTTGTTCTTGGCTTTCATACTTCAGCCGCAAACTTTTTAATAGTTACTTAACGAGTTTTGCGTGGATTTTTGCCACTCTTTCGCTCATTTTAATTGGATTCCATCTTCTTAATTAAATGGGTTGCATTAATTGAGTTTTACTTATAATTGGTTTATTATGTATTAATTTGTTTATGCAAAGGTGGTAGGTATAAGGTTTCATATTATTGTGCATATGATTGGAGGTATCTAGAGTATAAATTTCAAGTATAGAATTCTCAATACAGCGTGTATGTTGATCGAATAGAACAGATATAAAAACATATTGGGGATATTTCCAGTACCATGCTGAAACGTATTTTAGAACTTATTTGATAGATGTTAAAATTTAAAACAATAATCTGCTGTCGCTTCATAAGAAATAGTACAGCATATTCAGCGTATCTGTGGAACATAGCGAACAGATTGATTTTGATTGATTCTTTGACTAGTGGCATATACTTTTGAAGGGATACTTCTTTGCGCGCATTAGGGTTAAATGTTTACGGATCAAACGCAATAACTTGACACGAAAATTTGGGATGTTTTTGTCCAAGAAACGGTAGAGAGCGATTGAGACCGATTAAGAGAGAAAGGGCGAATGTAGCATGAAGCATATAGCACCGCAAGTAAGTAGAACATCTTCCTTTCTAGCGTTGTAGTGTGCAGGTTTAACGCGGGCCGCTAGTTAGTAGAATATATTCCCCATAGCCTTTGTTTCATACAGGTTTAGTGCGCGGCCACGAGTAAGTTGACCACGTTCCCTACTAGCGTTATATAGTGAAGGCGTGGCTCAGTTGGAAAGAGCGCTCGGACTGAACACGGGAGGTCGCGTGTTCAAGTCCCGCATCGCTCATTAATTTTGGTGTTCAAATTTAATTTGTATAATAATTTCTGATTTCATTTACTCACCAAAAATTTTGCAATACAAATATAACGATACTGTAGAAAGCTAGTCTATATAATATTATTATCAAATGAAAATTTCTTATTAATTAAAGAATATCAATTGTGCGAAGTCAATTTAATCTGATTTAATTGTTAAGTATCTTTAAGGCTTAGAACAACTCGCAATCTAGAGTTCGTCTTTCTAATTAGCGAACGATCATTAATACTAACTTCGACTATTAGATTCTTCCTTTCATTTAAATAAAAAATTTATTTCACTTGATATTTATCTAGTAATATGTAGAAAATAATACTTTGAATAGAAAGGTGAGTACAGAACAGATATGAAACGGTCGTAATTGTTGAAAAGGCCTAGATAAAAAATATGTGGCAAAAACATGTAAGTTAAGAAGCTAATTGATCATTTGACAAGCCGCCATGTTAGGGCTGTCATGGTGACGTCAGGTTTATATTGTTTATAATTACACTTCATGAATCACCAATCAAGGTTACCATCTGCATACTACTACTACCTATTCCTATTCCGAACCCATTCTTATATAAAAAACCTCTTATTCTTGGAAAAGAAATTGTGCAGGTTCATTTTTTTGTCGACGAATAACAACGTTGTTGGCTGGTTACACGGAGCAACCGGTTTTACCAGTGGGAGGCTCTTTTGTACAGGATGCAGGCTAGATTATGGGTACCAAAACGGCGCCTATTTCTGCTGTGAATCCTGTGAATCAGTAATGTGTAAGCATTATTGTGTTTCGGTCTGGAGGGTGCCGTAGCTAGTGAAATAACTGGGCAAATAAGACTTAACATCTAATGTTTCAAGGTGACGAGCGCAGTTGTAGTGCCGCTCAGAATTCTTGGGTTTTTCAAGAATGTTGTGCGGCACTTCATTGTAATATCAATAACCATTATTAGGTGAAGATCCTGATCGTCTCGTCCCTTATTGTCATAAAAAACCTTAGAACAGAAAACAACGCCAAATCAAATAAGGAAAAAAAAACAAATAGTTATGCGCGGAGGAAAGTGAGAGTTAATATACTTTGAATAAATGAAAAGAGCTTCATTCAAAATACTGCGTTCTATTCAGTATTGTTCATGAATGTGTTAAATGTCGCAGTAATGACCAGGATTTGAAAACTTTGTAGTTGGAACTGTGAGAGCGGTTTTCAATTAAATTAAAATACTTCAACCAAAAACTCATTAAGCACTAGTACAGTTTGTTAATACTTCTCACTTCAAACACGGACAGTTTTCAGCGCGATAATACTCGTATATGTCATACTCTATAAAATAAACCACATGTATTTCAAATAATGAAATATTTTAAATTATTGCGTTAGCAACACTTACAAGGAGTGAACACCTAAACCAAAGTGCATCAAGAGACTGTCTTAGATCGTACTGAGAAACTTTAAGGTAATACTTTAAAAAATGGTAATAAAATAACGCTGCACCTGTTCAATGGTACAAACTAGTCAAGCTTGGCTTATAATCAATGTTCCGTTTATAATTCCGTTCCTGGCATATTTTAATACGCTTTTATTAGCAAGATATGTATTTATTGATTTAGTTTAGACCATTATAAAAATGAAAAAAAAAGAGAATACGCCGTAAATGGACCTGGACAGGCCACACACCATGGAAGGATGGTTGGGCTATATAACGAGGCAAGCCCTAGACTGGAACCCTCACGGAAAACGCAAACGTGGCCGTCCAAAGCAAACCTGGCGGCGGACTGTCATTTACGAAGTCAAACTCATCTATAAGACCTGGAGGAGAGATAAGAGAGTTGCTCAGTATCCATCGCGATGAAGATACAGTGCCTGAGGCCCCAGCTATGGCTACAAGAACTTTAAATGACTGATAAATAATTACATAATATATTAAAGTTGTACTCGCAATCACTATTTTGTGTTTTAACAGTTTGACCTGATTCCAATTTATAAGATAGAATTACACAAAAATAAAGAGTAGGTAAACCTTCCCAAAAAGCCGGCAACGCTCCTGTGATTCTTCTTCTAGTGTCTTCTGTCTAGAAGAGCCTAGATGGCGGTAATCACTTAACATTATGTGACCGGTACGCCCGCTTTTTTCTAAGAAGACTTGTTAACTTTTCTTATGGAAGAGAGGACCAACGAGCGTACGGTTCATCTGATATTAAGTGATCACCACCGCCCGCATTCTCCTGAAATACCAAAGGAATCACAAGAGCGTTGCCGGTGCTTTAAAAAAGTGTACGCCTTTTGTAGTTTAAGTGGAAGGCTCCTTTGCACTGGAAGCCGGCTAGATATTGGGTACCACAACGGCGCCTATTTCTGCCGTGAAGCAATAATTTGTAAGCATTACTGTGTTTCGGTTTCAAGGGCACCGTAGCTAGTGAGAAAATGTTACTTAACATCTTATGTCTCAAGGTGACGAGCGCAATTGTTGAGCCGCTCAGAAATTGGGTTTTTCAAGAATTCTGAGCTGCACTTCATTGTAATGGGTAAGGCGTACCATCAGCTGAACTTCCTGCTCGTCTCGTCCCTTATTTTCATAAAAAAAATTAGTTTCGGTTTTCCCCAAAAAGTATTATAGCTAGAAATCATTATTTCATGTAACTTAAAACTGAATTACTACAACTTCAGAAAGGTTGAGTAAAGTGACTTGAAAAGACCACAATAAAATTTTCTATTAAGGAGCTGTTTGAACAAACTTCATAAGTGCTCCACCGAATACAAAAGATATCGTAGAAAGCTTACTATTCGTTGTCAAGATATTAAAGAACTTCAACCATATAGAGCAATTCTTTGTTAAATATATCACGTTCAGTTCAACAACTTTTGTTTTCAACTACTGACAGCTACTTAATACTTTGTTGTGTCTTTTGCTCACAATTAAATTTATAGACACCGCATGTTTTTTAAATCATTTTTTTTTCATGTAATTTAAGTCTTTCTTTGTATTATGTATGTAAGTAAAGGATTTATATATTTATTCGTTTGCTAGTGATATGATCTTATTAATTGTTATCTTATTCAATGACGTACCGGAAGACGTAGTGTTGGTAGGCCCCCGACAAGAAAGACCGACGATTTGGTCAAGATCGGAATATGTTGGATGAGGGCAGCGCAGGACCGATTATTGTGGAAATCTTTGGGGAGGCCTTTTTCCAGCAGTGGAGATCTTCTGGCTGATGACACGAGATGATTGACACGTCGGCTTATCAACTCAGTTTAATTAAATGGATGTATTAGAAAATAACACAAATTTCCCGAATATTTTTCTATATAGTAAAAATTAAGTGTGTCGTTTCTATTTAAGAATAAGAAGTAAAAGTAAGGCAAGTCGCGCTTTAGCCATAGATAATATTTACGTCTAAACCTCTTACT
This sequence comes from Leptidea sinapis, assembly GCF_905404315.1. Lineage (NCBI taxonomy): Eukaryota > Metazoa > Arthropoda > Insecta > Lepidoptera > Pieridae > Leptidea > Leptidea sinapis. The sequence continues at coordinate 7,216,835 of NC_066275.1, read as the reverse complement.
GTTAGGCAACGCATAACAAAAAGCCAGGTTTATTACTTTAGTGTGCAAGTGTTTAAAATAGAGAATAACTTTTCACCGCTATTTTTCGACGTATTCACAGCTGTGATAGTCTATCTAGATAATTATCTAACGTTATAGCTATAGGTTAAAACCGACAAAAAAGGTCGCGCAAATAGCCAACTGTCGGGTCGCCACGTACAGAAGCGTAAAGTAAATTGTATACTAATTTGTAGTGGTCGAGTTATAATTGACGTCAAAAAGAGACTCTTATTCTATTCTGGGTGGAGGGAGTGGATTCTATGGTGGCTCATTTGTACAGGATGCTGGCTAGATTATGGGTACCACAACGACGCCTATTTCTGCCGTGAAGCAGTAATGTGTAAGCATTATAGTGTTTCGGTCTGAAAGGCGCCGCAGCTAGTTAAATTACTGGGCAAATTAGACTTGACATCCTTTGCCTCAAGGTGACGAGCGTAGTTGAAGTGCCGCTCAGAATTTTTGGGTTTTTTAATAATCTTGAGCGGTACTGCATTGTAATCGGCAGGGCGTATAAATTACCTTCAGCTGAATGTCCTGCTTGTCTCGTCTTATTTACATGTAAAAAAAATCTTACTCTGTTACTGTAGTTTGGAGTTTTAACTCCAATATTTTAATTCCTCGTAATATTTTATTATTGACATTTCACACTGTAGCAGGTTTACCTTTTTATCTACATCCATGCTTTAAATCCTCTATTAAAGATTCTGAAACAGTTAGCTTGTTGCCAACATTAAAACACCCAATGTTCTAATAACCATTAAATCACCCAAAAGAGTGTTGTAATGTTATACTGAATTTCATAACAACACTCCTATTTTTTTTTCATTCCCTTCATGCTCAAAGAGTTTTAACAGACAGCCACATTCTTATTGCTCAATGCGTGGCATCTGTATGAATTTCAAAAAAAGAACATTTTGGTTTACGCGCGTTCCACACCACCAGAACGTCGCGCGCCGTAAAAAAAAGTAGGTTATTCGAATCCCCGCCATTTTTCTTCGATATTTTTACTGTTTTGTTTACAAAAAATGAGCGATTAATTTCCAAAAGAACATAATATTCAAGTGAATTTTAATTATTGCACTACACAAAATGTAAATTACTACTAAAATAAATAATAATTTCATTAATACTTAGATTATTTGTATAGAATTAGTAATGGGTGATATTAGGTAACTACTAGGACTGGCTGTTTTAATGTTAGCAGTAAGCTAACTGTTCCAGAATCTTTGAGAGGATTCATATTTTGGGTGTAGATAAAGTCTTGTATGCAACTGTTGATAATTAGGTATTAAAACACTCATGTGATACTATTATCACACTCGGCTTCGCCATATAACATAACATAGACACTAGAGTCATGACGCGTCCGAGCTGGTCGCTAATTGCACGTGATCAAGATAGCTTGGAAGTAGGATTGGATGCTACCAAAACCAAAATAATGAGAAACAGCATCAAATTTGTAAGGCACCTGGAGAACTTAATTTATCGTTACTTTCGTCGTCTTCATTCCAAAGGGAAGAATTATATACCTAACCATCACGGCGGGGTGCAAATTTCATCCAATTTAGGTTTTCAGTAGCTTCAATGCTTGCAAATGTCGCCTTTGTTATGCTATCAAGCTATTCGTTTTTGGAATATTTAGAATTCATAATAAGTAGGTGTTGAATGTCCGATTGTTGCGAATACTGTTCTGTAGGAAAGCAATTTAAGATTTTTGATAAAATTCTTAGCATAATATCTGCTTAACCGGGCAACAACAAAGAACATTCGTTTGATTGAGAACCTAAAAACCTGTCAGTTTGCCAACTTAATACAAAAAACCTAACTGAATTGTATGAGTGATCGAATCACTTAAAAATTTTTACATTCCAAGCAGTCTGCGCCACCAAATTGGTTGAAGACACCGTGGTGTCCCGCCGAAATATAAATAGTTAGGGCTATTAAGCACTTGATGATATACTTCTTCTAACAATACATTTGATCATAGATTATTAATTGAGTTACCACAGTGTGTCAATGGCTAACATAATTGAATACTATACGTGTTTTCTGTTTGTGGTGATATATGTTAAATTAATAAATTGAAAAATAAGTTAAAAAATAAGTAAAAAACTTTTTACATTTACATAACATAATAAATATTCAATTTACTTAACTAAGTAACTTATTTAATATCAAAATTGCCTAAAGTTAAGACTTCATCAAAAGATTCCACCCCAAATAATCATATTCAGATTCCGAATGTATGAAAACTTTACGGCGCTGAATATTTTCTTTTAAAACTTTCCGACGAGTTTTGAATTGGTTCGTGTACCTTTCTTGAATATAACGTACAGCTGTCAGTCTGCATGTGTGTTTCAAATTATAACCAAAACGAAAGTATCGTCGTACGCCTGAGGCTTTCTAAGAGCTTATTTCACCATTGAAATAGAACGCGATTAGAGCACTTTAAACTAAGTTTACTTCTGTAAACGAGATTTCAGATTCCATTCGCATTTTACCAATACAAACTAAACGTATTTATAGCCTAACGCGTCTAAATGCTGGCCGTCAAATTTTGAACGTTTAATATTTAATCGTATTTACCACGGGGAGTGTTCCGAAGAGCTGTTTCACCTGATTCCTGCCGAATTCCACCTTCGCACGACACGCCACAAGTTAGGATATCATTCCCACCATTTGGATGTGTGGTGGTCCTCCATAGTGTGGTTTTCAAGGTGTTTCCGGGATGATACGGCAACGCTTCTGTGATTCCTCTAGTGTTCCAAGAGAATGTGGGCGGCAGTGATCACTTAACACCAGGTGACCCGTACGCTCGTTTATCCTCCTTTTCCATAAAAATATTTGTGTTTTACATGCGTCCACTGATTTGATCGCGTTCAGGATCTGTCACTGTCGTTTCCGTTGTAGAAACATTGAGTTAAATCGTTAAATCGCCTTGCACTTTAAGTAAACATTAGTTTTATTGAACTGAGTTTTAAGTCAGAAAGTTTTAAGTAAGAAATCGGGGCGTGGTTAATTAATATTATTATTAAACGTGTTTTCTGTGGTACCAACTTGCTAAATATTTTAATCATCGTATTATTATGACAAAATGGTAAACTGATTCAAAGTTTCTTATGTAATATTTTAATAAACATTTATTTTTTAACCTATGCCATAGTTACTTTAGTAAATTATCCTGTCGGGCATAGTATTAAATAAGATAGTTTCCACGTTTCACTAATTACAAACGAAAAGGCCTTGATCAATCCCAGCCCTTTCATTGCATAGATAACATTTATGGATTTTTTTTTGTCAATCTCTTCAAATTCGACCATCAAGTAACCAGGTAGTCAACTCTATTCTTATAATGACTGATATAAGAAAACGAAGATATTCTTTTTTTAGATTTTACCTTTTAATTTTTAAACTCCATTCAAAATAGCGTAACACATAAAAATATATTATATTCAAAGAAAATACTGTTTAAATAAAATATATTGGATGAAAGGATTTTACTGATGACCTATTCCGATACTAATATTGAAATTAAGAAGATATTCGACAATGTCTCGAGTTTTTATACAAATTACAAATAATCTTTTCCCAAAAATAATATGCATATAATATTAGACATCATTTGCACAAAATATAATATTAGCACTTATAATTTTTTATTACCTAATTCTCATTTAGATTCTATGGACACAACATACACGATAAAGATGTTTTATTATGTTGAGCTCTCATGCAACAAAATAAAAGCATTGAGAACTCTTATTTTACAAAGCTGCAAGAAATAAAATAAAAAGAATAGACAAGTCTTTCTCAGATACGTAAGTATGTTTTATCTCTTACGGCGTTTGATTATTTAATTAACTTTTTCCCTATTTCTTTGCTGGTGATGGAAATGGAATTATTTGTTAAACAAACGCAATTTAATTTTACAAGAACTTTCAGTTTTATTCTTACTTCTAATTTAACACGGAGATTTCCTGCACTATGGAAAAACAGGCAGTCCTGCCGACAGAACTGAAAAGTGAAAGCCTTAAAATACAAACAGTATTTTTGAATTATGACTTGAAATACCAAAAAAGAAAATTTCTTACTTTTATACTTTTTTTGTTTTATAACTTTTATTGCCTAGCTAAGATAATATATTGTATGCTCCTTTCTGTAGATATAATATTATAAACGTTGACATGTTTTACTAAAAATCTAAAAATCACTTTGTGCCCTTTTTTCAATGAATTAAATCGACAGCGATTTCAAATTCATTCAGTTTGATTCAAAATGGTCTGAGTCACATATTGAACGTTAAAAACCCTTTCAAAAATTTTGCAATTTGGCTTGTCTCGTCCTTTATTGACAAAAAGAATGCTTCAAATCTGAGAAATTAAACGGATGGCAAGAACCTTAGCGAGTGTCTTCTTCTTTACTATAAAAATGCGTTACAATAAAATTTATTAAATAGCCTCAGGGCGGTCGCTCCACTCCATATCTGTACCAATATGTCTGCAAATATTGTTTAGAACTGGCTTTCAACTGTTAAGTAGATCCTGTAAATGAAGCCACAAACTCAAACGGTTGGCTCAGTGGAAGAGCGCTCGCACTGAACGCGAGAGGTCACGGTTCAAGGCCCGCATCGGTTATAAATTTTGTTTTCAAATTTAATTTGTGTAATTATTAATCCCAGAAGTGAGGGTTATCACTTTAAAAAATAACAAATTTAATATATAGCAAGCCGTATGTCATTACAGTAAGCACCACTCCAGCTTATCAATATAGTATTGCTTCGTTCTGGTATAATATCATTTTCATGAGCTAATGGAACAATATAATAGGTGTATCGTATTATGATCTTCACCAAAATAATATTCAAATTCATGAAAGGCTCTGGTCTGACAATGGCTTACAATGTTTTCTTTCTAAATCTGTGTCTACTTGATTTTTTCAGTAAAAAATGAGTAAAAAGTGCAGTAGATGACTTAAATAAACATACAAATCGCTTACCGTCGTATATGTACTTACTCCGTTACGATTTACCAGTGGGAGGCCCCTTTGCACAGGATGCCGGCTAGATTGTGGGTAACACAACGGCGCCTATTTCTGACATGAAGCAGAAATGTGTCAGCATTACTGTGTTTCGGTCTGAAGGGCGCCGTGGCTAGTGAATTTACTTGGCAAATGAGACTTAACATCTTATGTCTCAAGGTGACGAGCGCAGAATTTTTGGGGTTTTTCAAGAATCCTGAGCGGCACTGCATTGTAATGAGCAGGGCGCATCAATTACCATCAGCTGAACCTCCTGCTCGTCTCGTCCCTTATTTTAATTAAAAAAAAAACGATTTGGAAATATTTTCTTTTATTTAATAGAATGTACTTAAACATTGGTCCTAATATTATCTAAAATAATATGGTGATGAAGATAATATTTAATTATTAAGCTATTTTGAAACAAAAAAAGTTAAATGTATTTTGTTTTGGGCAATGTTTACTTTTATTATATGAGTAGAAAATATATTAATTATTTATATTAATTAGATGGCCACTGTAATAACATAGTTTTTGTGGTTATGCTAATTTACAAATTATAAGCTTTTGTGGTTCAAATAAACTTATTTCTAACACTTATCTGATATATTCATCTTCTACATTATATTTCATTTGTCCCTATGTAATACGTGTGTGTATCAATTATCATATATGAATAAAAAGGAACTTTTCTACATAAGCATGTGTTATATCTCAATATAAATATAATATATAGTATAAATACCATATTTCATGTGCTTTTATAACTTGAAGGCTTCTTTGAGAGTCAAAAGCTTACCTAGAGTCCGCTTTCACACAAGGCTTTGAATGAATATACTATAACTAATATTATTATATGAAATGAAATCTTCAGATTCCTTTAAAAATTATTCTTGCTCGAATAACTTAGCAAATTGATATAGCTAAAATAAATTTACATTTTATAAATCCATCAAATTAAAATAAAATTCATTGCTTTTTATAACTGAAACATTTTAACTAACACCGACACACTTAGTGATTTAGTGTCGTAAAAAAAAATTAAATATTTAATTGACAAAATTACGATTGATTAATTAATTAAATAAAATAATATCTAAGAAATTTAATAGATGATTTTCGACTATTTCTAACTATTAATATTAGTGTCACGAAGGAATAATTGGTGACACTTACATCACTTTATTTACTTATAAGGTATAATTTATAAAATATATTTTCATATAGGTGTATTTACAAGTGTTCTGTATAAAATAAATAATTTCTTTTAAGAATATACATAATAGATCAATACATAATATATACTGTGTTTGATCAGAAATATTAAAATCCACTTAAATAAACACGATTCTGCTCGAATGCAATCAAATTGCAAATCAAATACAATAAACATTTCCGCGGTCTGTTGCAATGACAATTTAAAACAAAATGCTTGTTTCACGTTGTTTCTTTGAAAGTAATTGAAATTTTGCAGTGTTGCCAAATGAAATTCTGAATTTCAATACCCCAATGTATTTTATTTTTATAAATGTAAACATTATTTAACTTCCCTATAAGAAAATTGAAAAATTCGGGAAGTTATTAGCTTAGCCCCGTTTTTCGAAAACCCAGTTTTCATCAGATCTCGAGGTTTTAAGGTCCTAGGAAGCTTCCCTGACTATTCCCGCGATGGTATCCGTACGTCTGTATATATTGACTAAACTAATCAGCTCTTAACATCAAAAAAAAAAACACGTCGATCGCCACCAAGCCGGTCAAAATCGGTTGATTCGTTCGTCGGTTTTTCGGAATTCCGAGATCAATTGGAACTCAAAGATACTTTCTTTGCTCGAAAAACTGTGTCAAATGTTGAAAAAATCGGTTCATTCATTCAAAGTTATTGCCGTTTGAAAATTCAAACAATAATGTTTTATGAAACTTTTACCACACTTTTGAGCTTGAAGAGCTCAAAATCGTCATAAGTACAATTTGATGCGTTTAGGTATGGAATTAGTGGGAAGTTGCAGTGATGGCCTTTAGGGTCGACCTATTTCCTATTTTTTAGGGTTCCGTACCTCAAAAGGAAAAAAAGGTACCCTTATAAAATGATTTTGCTGTCCAGGCGTCCGTTTGTCACACTGACTCTTTATAATATGGGGAACGTGTGGAAGTATCAAGTTGACATTAAAACGATATACTTTTCGATGTGAAGCTGTGAAATCTAAAAATCTAACTTCCGAGTTAAAACGTAAAAAAGATACAGCCCTTTTTTAGGTTTTTATTTTATAAATGACATTGTCAATGCATAACAACAGCTAACTATATCAACTGTAACGTCAGCGTACTCATTTGAACTCAATATACTTATTATTTTTAATGCTGCAGCTACATTGTCGCGACAAGGTGAAGATTTACATTACTCTAGATACATTTTTATGATACGACAATATCTCCAAGAAGCCTGGTTGTTTATACTGTTAGTTCTTATTGTTTGGTGGTAGTTAATGCGGTGGAAATGAAAACCTTGCTTACATTGTACGTTAAACTTGTCATTTTAAGATATTGACATTTTAAAGCAATAAGATGAAAGGTCATGTCTACACGCAATATGTTCTAAGTCTATGGTCGCTACTTAGAACATACTAGCGTGTAAATGACCTGGCAGCCTGACACTGAATGAAATATTTTGTCAATGTGTGCGTTAGCTACTTTTTAGTAAGAGGTTTGTTCACGTTCACAAATACATAAGTTCGACACACAATATATGTTATTTCTACTTTCCATGGCCATTAAACCAGGCACATCTCGATTTTATTGAATGTAAACTGTATTAGGCAATTTATAGCAAAATATCTACTAATAATTATTTATTTTTCTTCTATCTGGAATGAACATATTTTTATGGAAGAGAGGACAAACGTCACCAGGTTAAGTGATCACCGCCGCCCACATTCTCTTGTAAGAATAGAGGAATCACAAGAGCGTGAGGCCCATGCCGTATAGTCCCGGAAACAAGGAAGTTCATTCCACATCTTTGTTGTACGTGGAGAGAGTTAATTGAAAACCGCACTGTGAAGTTGAGTAATTAGGCTACGCGATGAAGCAATAGGCAAAAGGAAAGGCTCAGCTTCACCTGACATGGAATTATGTTTCCATGCAGAGTTGTTTTTCAGCCATTCCCTCCTCCCTAAGGCGTTGAGTGGGAGTGGATGTATCTTTTTTTAAAAAATGTAATATTTAAAAGTAAAGTGTCCTTGCATACACTTAATACCCATGTATTAAGAATATGTAATATGTAAGTGTCTGAGTGTGTGTGATTGCGTGTGTGCGTGAGTGTGGGCGTGTAATTATGTCCGGAAAAAGAAAAAATCTTTTAGAGAAAGGAATTTCCAGTGGATGTGGTTCAATTTCTCCGCAGCGAGTTGCATTTTAGTAGAGCTAAACCGTTATGACTTGTCAATCAGAATAGTTTACAGTCTAAATAGATTCGCTAACTTGTTCCATCTTGCTTTATCTCCGTTAGGGATGTTCTTCTCCTTTCGCACGCTTAGCATATCTATACGCTTGTATATTGTAAGTATAAGAAAAAGTGTAGAATATAAAGTTGGGGACAGTCGACCTAGGCAAACGATGATGTACTCAAAAGCAACCAGATCACAAGTTACAAGAATAAGAAAGGACCTGTTTAGAGTTTGCTGAGACGGTACGTTGCCAAGGAATAAATTCAGGAACGCAGAATGAAGGCCCATTACATCTGCCTGTAGGAGAAAGTCGTGATTGGTGATAATTGTAGCACTTGTTTATATTATAAATCCAATTCCGAGAGTGCTTCCAAAGATGCTTTAAGGGAGTTTTTGGAATAATGTAATCGTTCTTTATGTAGACTGCGTTTATAAATTTCTATTTCTTTCGTAAGAGTAAATATACTTACATGACCAATAGTGTGAACTTGAGGAGCATCTTGGAGTAACTTCTAATAATCTCCCTTCAATATATTCGGTAAAATATAATCAAATACTAAAGTATTCGCTTTTTATATAAAAATAACACATTCATTTAGAATATCTCTCATCAAAGCCGTATATAAGAATAAGCATCTAATTTGGGGTGGCTCTGCCACTTAGCACCGTCCTCACGTTCTCACAAATTGATACGGGGGAGCGTGTTACACTCAGCCTGATGACGACCAATTGAAGTGTTGAAAATTATAGATTTTATGCTTTGGAGTATTGGCTATGTTTTTCGGGTTGCAATTTTGAGTTACACAATTTTAATGTGATTTCATAGTAATAATAGATCTTGTATGTATCTTATTACTAAGTCCAAGTGCGTTTTATTTATTATATATTATCGTTAAAATATATTTTATAAATATAACTGGAAGAAGACATAAAAGAATATGAGGAAGACAACGACATCTACTTACGTGCTTTTTACCGCATTTTGTTCACTGTAATTCATCTCTTTGTCCGTCAACTTAACTCGGTACTTGGCTCGAAGGACAACTCTAGCGAGTACGGTCAGCAAAAATATCTCAACAAAAGCGTTTTAAATCTAGTAGGCCAGTAAAATAGATTTTAACCTCTTACTAAATTTCCGATCCAATTTTTTAATAAGGGTTGGGGTCATTTACTAAGCATAAAATCACAAAATTCTTCCAGATCCAAGTGGAGCTCTTGAAAAAAAGTTTAATAAGAGTATCTCGGAAACTATGCACTCTAAGGCACAAGTTATTTTAACTATTATTGTATATAATAAAATTTCGCAACTTTTATTTCCTATAAACTTTTTTGTAAAATTTATCGTTTATTATGGCCCATTTAATGAACCGGTTTTTCAAACTCGGCCAATAACTCGTAAAATGTTGGATATTTTTTATTTTTTTTCTTTTTTTAAACTTTTGTTTAAAACCCTTTTTTCTAATCTTTTTGATCATACTTTTTGAGTTATAAGACGTTAAATGTTGGCCTACCGGGCGTAAAGTCGAAAATTTCAAGGTATACAATAGATATGTTACAAATTCAACAAACAAATTCAAAAATATATTTCAATTGTTTGTCCTTAAAATTAATAGTTCATTTTCTTACCTGCAATAATAACGAACGTTTTTATATATCTTATTAATATTTTGAAATTATTATTAATTTAAACGCCGTTCACCACCACCTTGAGACGGAGCAGCTGGCCTTGTGTTTCCTTACGGAGACGCAGATATCTCGACCTAGCGATACGTCATATTTAACGTACCCCGGCATGAGGCAAAAAATTGTGCTCAATTTTGTACCGTTTAATAGTATAATAAGTAATTTTGCATCGTTTAATAGTATAATATATTTTACGTAAATAATTATTCAGTATTTAATAACGAGCAAATAGCACAATAGGAACCAATCTGCCTAATTGAACCTCTATTCGTATTCAATGATAATCTCATCGATAAATTTACTGGGCTCAAGTAACTAAGCAATTATAGTTAGTATAATTTGTGATCCGTTATATCTCGACTGATAAAGAGATTTTTGTTTATTATACGCAAATACCCTATGTACCCGTCGCATTTGCATACTTATTTTTTATATAATATGATTGACAGATTCGTGAGGAAAATAAGGGACGAGACGAGCAGGACGTTCAGCTGATGGTAATTGATACGCTCTGCCCATTGCAATGAAATACCACTCAGGATTCTTGAAAAATCCAAAAATTCTGAGCGGCTCTACAATTGCGCTCGAAACCTTGAGACATATGATGACACATAATTCTTATTTTGAATTCTTCCGTAGGCTTTAATGTGACCACAGACATAAAATTAAACCAGCGTTTAGTCCGGACTCCTTGTACCCACGTGATTGGTCCTCCTCGCCCTATCAAATGATTAGGAGAATGGCTTTCAAGCCATAGCCTAACGTTGACACTAACATATGCTGGACATCCGTCTTACTGGTATATCATATCTTGCATTGTAGCTATTTCATTTGTCAAAAATTTTTTGACGTTTTTCGGTCAATGTGTAATGGGAATAATTGACGACAATTTAATCGGGCCTAATTTTTAAACCGAGCATTCTAAATGCTGCAGCTTACGAAAATTTTTAACCTATGAAATGTTTAACTTCTTGAAGCCGTGCTATTGGCTACAAGGCAAAATATGTCCCTTTCTTTGTTAGGCATAGTATGTGAACTACCATCAATGAAACACATATTATCGTTCACGAGTTTACTCATAATATTTACTAAATATTTAACAGCTACATCAAGGCATCGATCTCTTTTACGTTTTATACGATTCAAAGCAAAGCGAATTCAGTTTTAGGTCATGACACTTTCTCCACTACAAATGCATACTTTTCAGGTACGACACGAATATTACAGAAAGGCCGTGCTTGCACTAAGCTCCGGAAATCTCACATTCTCATTTAAAAATAATGACTAGGTTTCGTTGTTCTTTTAAAAATAGCAGCTTTGTGTTTTAAGCTTCGTCGTAATTTCAGAAACGTGTGTAACAATTTAATGGGTTTTTGGATATTAAAATAAAAATAAGTAAAGTATTTGAAAATAATTACAAAGAGACAACATTTGATTTTGACTTGAGACATGAGGCTTAAAAATGTTATGAAATATTATAAATGTATGTGTTGTATATTTTTTTCAAACTGTGTAATAAATAAATAACAAAATGACGGTGGTAATAAAAAATTGGTATACATGTGTATTATGCGTGTCGAATATGTCGGTCTCAGTAAGTCTTATGGTAGCACATCACATGGCTATTTGTGTTCGTTGGGTGTTTGTTGTATTTGGCAAAATATATGACGTTCAGGCAAACATGCAAATAAAGGCAAATGCAACCATCCACACATGGCAGTCAAATAACAAACGCACAAACATTTGGAAACAGAAAGCAAGGTGTTTACAGACACTATGGACGTATGTAAACTTCCAGCGGGATATTATTATTTAAATGCATCTTAATATTACATGTTATGCGTCAGAAAATACAAAGTATTGAAAAGACCATGGAGAGCAAGGCGCTGGTGGATGCTGACTATTTCACGGCGCGTACGCTTCTAAATATGGCCATTGTGTGGACGGTTTATTTGCTTATTTGCCTATTTGACCCCTCTGATGTGCCTAGAAAAACCGACAAGCGCACGGTAACGCGTATTTGGTATTGGCCTTATTTGTCAAATAGGCCAACACTTTGTCAAATAAACTGTCCACACATGGCAATTATTTGCCAAATATAACAAATTCACAAATACAAATAGCCATGTGAAGTGCCACCTTTACATCTTTGTGCAGTTTGGTGTCGAGACACTTGGCCCAAGAGGCGCGGAGAATGTACAAAGTAATCTACGGGCCTCAATAGGGCTACTGGAAACTCAAGCGCTGACAGCTATTTCGGTCAACGGATCAGCCTAGCTATCCGCGTTGTTGCCAGTATTCTAGGTACACTTCCTCGTAATAATAGTTTTAACACAGTGTAATTATAGGTAGTATTGTTAATATAATTATAAGATTTGCTTTGTTTGAATAAATTCAGGCATAATTGAAATTTAAACTTATTACTGAATGAATTGAATTTTCGAACTTGAAATTACATCAAGGTGATCATGACCACAGGATTTGCAAAAAGCATCACAGATGCACGGACGAGTAAAAAAGAAGGACTCCGTGTCACCTTACATAAGAGTGAGGCACCAAAACATACCGGTATACGTAAATACATAGCCCCACGCATACACTTACACTAATACAAGCCGATCGGCCGCAATTATGAGTTTGCCATCGTCTGTGACAGATCAGTTTGCGTCGCAATAAAATAATTTAAAAATGCCGTCGTGCGTTGTGAAAAAGTGTAAAAACAATACTATAAAAGTATCTGTGGATATATGATTATGTAGGAGAGAAAAAATTGTGTAACTGGTATACCCCGTAACCGAACACACACTAGCATAAAGGTGCTTCACATGCTAATATCACGGCGCGGATTCCTTCTTTTTTTACTAGTCCGTGCACAGATGATATATCTTTGCACGGCAGTTTTAATAAATAAGCAAAGATTATGTATAATATATTCATATATATAACATTAACTTTATAAAACACGATCAGTGTTATTACAAAAAAAAATTAAACATGGCTTAGACACGTGTTTTGTTAGACAGTGACCTAACAATAAAGAAGTCTAAAATGGAGTTAAGTATATCTTTTTCTATTACAAACAGTGTTTAGCTTGTGTTTAATTAATACGTCGTTGGATACGAACATGAACTGGAGTATAAAGGAATGGAACGCAATTTTTGACAGCTGTCATCTATCTGTAAATATGATCCATCCGTTAGACACATCTTAGACAAGCTTCGACTCGTGTTTAAATACAAACTATGTCTAAAGATTGTTGAACGCTAAACAACAGAAAGACACAGATTTGTAATAGAACTTTCATAAAACAAATGTTCAACGCATGTTTAACTTTTTTGTAATAGCACAGAATATGTTTTAGTTTAGTTTAAATCATACTCTATGGTTGTGAATATTTCTGTACTATGCCCTTCGTTGATACAGCGTGTGTGATAATAAATTATTTGAGAGTAAGTTTTGTGAATTGAGAACCACCTAAAAAAAAAAAAAACAAACCTGCTGAGTTTCTTACGCCCGTTCTCCTCAGGTCTGACGCATACTACTGGAATAGAGTGGTGGTAGTTTTTGAATCCTATTTCGAATAAAAATATTAGAATTAGAACTTCAAACGAATTTTTTTTTTCTTTGCTTGCCTTAGTGGCAATGAGATTGTCCACTGCATAACAAGTAGAAGGCTTTTACAGGTCTTTTTTTTATGAAAATAAGGAACGAGACGAGCAGGACGTTCAGCTGATGGTAATTGATACGCCCTGCCCATTACAATCCAGTGCCACTCAGGATTCTTGTAAAACCCAAAAAATCTGAGCGGCACTACAATTACGCTCGAAACCTTGAGACCTATGATGTTAAGTCTCATTTGCCCAGTAATTTCCCTTCAGACCGAAACACAGTAATGTTTACACATTACTGCTTCACAGTAGAAATAGGCGCCGTTGTGGTACCCATAATCTAGCCGGCATCCTGTGCAAAGGACCCTATCACTGTTAAAATTAAATTAAGGCCTGATGTGAATATATCTATATATAACCAAAATGATGTCGATGTCAAAAACAGAGAAGAAAATATGCCTCGTGTAGAGGCGAAACATTTAAAATAGCTAGACTTTATATCATCAAAGAAGAAACTCCATGTAAAAAAATACTCTTAATGCAGCTTTGTTCCAAAGCGTGTTTTTTTTTTAAGTTTTTGAAACTGTAATACAAAGAGGATGTAAATTCTACGTTGTAATAATTTTTATCTTCACTCACCCTTAAAATCATATTTTTATGATTCTAAAACAGCAATAGCCAACATTAAAATACGCAATGTCCTAATAACAATTACATCATCCAAACGAGTGTTGTAATGAAATTCAGTACAACATTATATCATCCGTTTTTATAATAACACTCCTTTGGATGATGTTATGGTTACTAGTACTGGATTTTTTAATGTTAGCAGTAAACTTACTGTTTCAGAATCTTTTATAGAGGATTCGTATTATTGGTGTAGATCACAGACAAGGATCCAAATAGATACCGCGAGATTGACTTCGCGTGTCAAAAAGACGACAAAAAGGGGATCAATGCTCTTCTTTTGACGCTTTTTTATTTTTTTATTATGATTTATAATACATTGCCGCTTTTAGTAATAAGCAATACCAACTATTGATGTACTGAAAACGTCAACTAATGATGAGGTGAGTGGCTAAACGTTAGGCTCGATGCACTGGCATTTTTAACGACATCACAGTAGGGACAGAAAAAAGGGAACGCTTGGTTTTCATACAGACGGAGGGATTTGCGTTATCTACTTGGATCTATGTCTGTGGTGTAGATAAAGTCTTGTACGCAAGTGTTGATAATTAGATATTAAAACACTCATGTGATATTATTATCACCCACTCAACTCATTTTAATATTCAAAAGAAATAAATTTTAAAACGTAAGGAAATAAGCCTTTTGAATAGTACAAATTCAACGTTAAGATTTATGTTTCAAATCACGGAGCTTTAACAACTGCAGTGTGGTTATATCGTCTCAGAGCTCGAATATACAAGATAATACGATTTGTTGTTTCAATTGCTTGGCTGGGTTATATGGAAATCTTTGTGTTGTTTTAGATTTGATATTCTCTCAGCCATCAGATATCTTTATCAATAAGAAAATATGTTAGGGAGTTATTTAAAAAAAATTAGATCTATAATGATTAAAGGATTATTGTATTTTAAAGTTAATCCGGGATTATATATGAAGTGTTGCTAAAGTGAAGGATTACTTAACAAAATTCTAAATTATTTTAAACCAGCTCTAAATATCATCATCATCAGCCGTCCACTGCTGGACAAAGGCCTACCCTAAAGATCTCCACGACGATCGGTCCTGTGCTGCCCTCATCTTACGTATTCCGGCGATCTTGACCAGTTTGTCGGTGCATCTTGTGGGGGACTACCAACACTGAGTCTTCCGGTACGTGGTCGCCATTCGAGGACTTTTCTGCCCCACTATGTGCCCTGCCCACTGCCTCTTCAGTTTCGCAATCAAGCTATGTCCGTGACTTTGGCACCAAATATAATTATTAGCAACTTAAAATAATAATATGTTCTATTTGTGTTCTAAAACAAAAGATTACTGATTGAAGCGATACCTAGGTAACACTGAAAATGTTTAGAAAATGAAAAACGGCTTATTGTAGAAGGTTGCCAATACTTTTATTGTTTCTTGAAGTAGTTTCTTCTCCGTTCCTCTCTACACATCGTAGCATTCGATGGAACCACTTATATAAGCAGTGGGCCCGTTCTTCCTTAGGGGTCTCTTCTATGGCATTTTCGTACGCATTCATCGCATCTTCAGGGCTCGTAAAGTAAATACCTCGAATTTCATCTTTAGTTCTTGGGAATAAATAAAAGTCGCAGGGCGCCAGGTCAGGTGTTTGGCGGATGACTCATCATCTCGACACCTGCTATAGTCAAATATTCAACAGTTCGTTTTGCGGAGTGCACTGAAGCATTTGATTTGATTGACATACCAGTCTGCAGTAACTGTCCTTGCATCTTCTAGTACAACTATCGCGAAATGACCTTTCCGACCAAAGAATGAGGCAATCAGCTTTTTTCATTGACTTCTTCTTTTCATTACCTTAGTTGGCCGATCCTCGAAAGGAAACACCCACTGAGCTGATTGTCTTTTGGTTTCTGCTTCGTAGCAATATATCTAGCTTTCATCACCTGTGACGATGTCAAATATAGCATTCGAGTCACCGCCGTTGAACTTATCTAACATTTGGCGACACCAATCCATGCAAAGGTGTTTCTGGTCGTCGGTTAAAGTATGGGGAATCCATCTGGTACAAAGCTTCCTGACGCCTAAATGTTCGTGTAATATTTGAACTTGACTCATACCAATGCCTAGGCTTGCCCGTATCTGCTGATAGGTCACTCTCTTATCTTACTCTATCAAGCGTCGCACAGCACTGATGTTATCTTCAGTAGTCGCTGTTAAAAACGTCCCTCGCGCGGATCATCATTGAGATTGCTACGTCCACGCTTAAACTCGTTAAACCAATTGTAAATAGTGGCACGAGATGGGGCTTCATTAAGAAATGCTAATCGCAGCCTATCATAGCTTTGTTGTTGAGTAAGCTCACAACGAAAGTCATAATAAATCATTGACCGAAAATTTTTTCGCATTAGGTTCATTTTCACGTGTAACAAGATTTTTAGATGTGCCGCCAATTCAATAGTTGTCTTGGAAAAAATTCGACAGCAGCGCTCTCGAAGCAGGATCCTCCTTCACCACGACACTGCTTCAGCGTACTCCGAAAAATGGACTGTTGAACAATAGACTATGGCAGGTGTCGAGATAATGAGTCATCCGCCATACAGTCCTGACCTGGTGCCCTGTGACTTGTATTTATTCCCAAGAACTAAAGATAAAATTCGAGGTATTCGCTTTTCGAGCCCTGAAGATGCGGTGAAAGCGTACGAAAATGCCATAGAAGAGACCCCTAAGGAAGAGTGGGTCCAATGCTTTTACTCAGTAGTTCCATCGAATGCAACGATGTGTAGAGTGGAACGGAGATTACTTCGAAAAAAAATAAAAGTATTGGCAACTTTCTACATGAAGCTGTTTTTCATTTTCTAAACATTTTCAGTGTTACCTAGGTAGTGAAGGACTGTCTCGCCTTACTGAGTACACCAAGTTTTGAACAAGTTTTTAACCGCACAAATGTTACGGATTAAAATTTGTAAACTGTAGTAAAACCAAATCTGGAACGTGCTATCTGGACATCTCATAGCAGTTCAGTTTCTTTATACAGCATTCAGAAGGAGCAGTGATATCTGAAAACTAATATTGTATATCGCTGCTCCAGTACAAAACCTGAGAAATATACTGTCATATTCAGCATAAGGTTACTAAACCTTACTTTGCAATTTTCATATATTCATATACATTCATTCATTCATTTCTTAAAGATATGGTCACTATAAGATGTTAGAACTTAAGACAGAAGGACCCGTAGGGATTGAATAAATTGACTGACTTGGTATTACAATGGATATATGGAACTCATAACTTTTTATGTCAGAAGAATTGAGTTGTGAAATTTGTTTTTTTTTTACAAGTTATACATTTCATAGTTTTATATTTAGAAATAAGATATTGTGTATTACGGTAAGAGGTTACTGTATGAATAAATAAAATAAGATTTAATGAATGTAACAGTAATGTAGTTGCAGTTATTACTGCAACTATTAGCTTTTGTATTCAAAAGCTATTGAACTTAGGTAGTGTGGTATCTAGTTGGAGCGCAGCGGAGTCCAATACAAGCAGGTAAAATACTATGCATTCTCACATTATATTGAACGCCCGTAGATTAGACTTAGCGATTTCGCGCGTTTGCTATTTAATTAAGCTGGTATTGGGGTAAAACGGATAAACAAAGCGATTAACTCAAGTCTCTACCGCTTAACTGATATACTGATACTGATATACTATTACGTTATGTACTAAAATTGAATACTGACCCATCTTAATGTCATTTTCCTATAACAGTCATAATAAACAAGTAGGTCGAAATTCCGTTGAATATACATTTCTTGTAACTGTTATTATTTTATTAGACAATGACAGTCTACCAATTGTTATACACTCTTATACGTGTGAATATAAACTTAGCTGATTTTATGATTTTAAAAGGTATTATCAGCAAAGTGGGTCGTGAATCAATTTTGTCGATTGTACTTTTAGATTACGGATTGGTATCCGCTGTGCTCCAACTATGTAGATACCGCAGACGTAGTCGCAAAGTGCGACAACTACTACGCCCAAGTGGGCGTTCTCGAGCCAGTCTCGAACAATGTGTGACGTTGACGTGCCACATGTTCTGTTAAGCTTTGCTAATAATTGAAACTAAAATGCCGGGTTGCGTTGTAATACTTTGCAAAAATAATTCTACAAGAAATAAGAAAGACACTGCGATCACATATCATCAGTAAGTATTTTGTATTTTGTTAATTTCAATGTAAAGTAACACGAAGCGTATGTTACAGAATTTGAAAGATGCCATTGAGTGTCGAGATGCCACGCATCTAATAGTTGCCATAATAAAAAGCGATTGTTCTTAGGTAGTGCGGTATCTAATTGGAGCGCAGCGAAGACCAACCCATAATCTAAGATTGTACTTTTAGTGTATTTGTTCTCATACCAGATATTAGATACTCATAATAGAGTTTGTTTTTTGTTTGTTTGAGTGCTTCCTGTTTCTGAATGCATCAGTATACTTGTTTGCTGAAGAAACGAAATACAACGCAATTTTGAATCAAAACAAATTCTCCAATTTTAATATGTCAAATTCAAGTTTAACAAGAACGGTCTCTGGAAAGTTTGACTAAAAAAAGAAATGTTTTACGATAATAGAACACTGTAATACTAGAGTGGAAAGTAGGTTATTGAAAATGAGATTAACAAGACCGAGCCAAAAGCGAGGGTTTTTAATGTCATGAGTTACCAATAACCTACACACCCGTGTATCACACATCGATTGTCAATACTGTTGTAGAGAAATTTAAAAATAAATGTAATTTTTAAACATCTTAAATTTTAGAGCCAAGTGGTATTACCCGCCGCGATGGCTAGCGTCCTGATGGAATGACGCTGGTGGCTTGGACACAGAGAAGGGCGCTGGTGTGGGACGCTACTTGCGTCGACACTCTGGCTCCTTCTCATGTTCAGGCTACGTCAGTTGGTGCTGGGGCTGCTGCTTCGACTGCCGAAGACATGCGCGTGGTTTTAGCCTTCACACCAAAACACAGTAATGCATACACATTACTGCTTCACGGCAGAAATAGGCGCCGTTGTGGTACCCATAATCTACCTTGCATCCGGTGCAAAGGAGCCTCTCACTGGTATAGATATATACGTTGTGGTACCACTAACATATACTGCCAGTTTAATTTTTGGTAAAAGTTAAAGTGAAATTTATTCAGATGAAAACTGGAAATTTAGTATAATAAACCGTCGCTTTCCGATCCCTTTAAGCGAGTTGAACTCTCTTGATTACCGAGCGACTTAAATATATGCTATGCGTATTGAAAAATGATTTCTGATGTTAATAATACTTATTTGTACCTAAGACGTGCAGAACTACAGCGAAGTGTAAATAGTATAACAAACAGAACCGAATAGTATTGTGTTTGGTGAACTCGACGACTCAGTAACACTTGAACACGATTCAATCTAGACCCAAGTCCTGTTTATCCACACTTTTAGATTACTACTACAGATCCAATTGAATCTTTTGTCCAGTACATATTTAAATACTGTGTAAGAAATAAAGAAAAAGTGTTAATTTGTGACGTTAAAGTACATTATATCTGAATACAAAAGACTTAAAAATAAAATATCGTAAACAAAATTATGGAATATTATTTTCTATACGTCACAAGGTGGTCCCAACTCAGCATGTTTGCTGGTTTGAAAACCAGCGCTGGTCTACCGTTGGGCAATTTTGTCGCCTTCAAGATAATACAAAATAATAACTGATTAAAAGTTGTAACCTAAAACTATTCAAAAACGAAAAAAATAACAGTGAAATAATTAAAAAAATAAAAAGAAACTTACACGTAATTAATTAAATAAGTAAATGTTTAACATGGAGCCTAAATATCAACCTTCTCATAACATAAATTATAATATGCTTCTTAAAACAATTAAAATAGTAAATTTTTGTAACCAACATTTATGAACAATTGCGAAACAATTTGTTTAGTTTTCAAAGACCGACATCTCATGTCAATTTCCTAATATGCAATCATTGGGGTTGAGACGGTTATCAACTGTAAAGTAGGTCCTGTAGATGGAGCATACAGCCTTAGAGTTGAACAAGACATACCAAGATTTACAAAACATTCGTCACTCGAACGGTTGGCTTAGTTGGAAGAGCGCTCGGACAGAACCCGAGACGTCACGGGTTCGAGTTCCGCTAAAAATATAAATGTTTAAGATAAATTTTACTTAAAAATTTAATTAAATATATCCCAGAAGTGAGGGATAACACTTTAAAAATAACAAATTGTTTTAATTAAAATAGTATTAAAACGAAAGGATTTACTAAAAGTTACACCAATTTCCAATTTTATAATCTTCATACCTATATTTTAGCATAATATGACTATCGCTTTCTATGAAAGTTTGGATAAACGATCAGCAAATCAATAATAAATCAGCAATTTTATATGCTTATATAATTCCATGATATTTAAAATTATCAGTTCAATATTAGTTAAGTTTAGTTAAGTTAAGGTTTCCTAAGGTTTTATAATAGTTAGTATTTCTCAAAACTATTTTCACATGCCTATCACCACAAATTTGCGAGAATTTCTGCAGATCTGCAGGAGAATCAAAGTCACCAGCGTTGGCAGGTACCCCACAAGATGGACCGACGATCTCGTCAAGATCGCCGGCCTGATTACGTTGGATATTTGGGGGAGGCCTTTGTCCAGCAATGGTCGTCTTCCGGCTGATGATGATGATGAAAGTAAATTTATTTAAAAAATCCTAATTATTAATTTTTAGTAAAGGTATTATTATTCTCAACATCTGGAATATGTGACATTCCTCAATAGTGGAGTTTTCAAGAAACTGGGATGAACTTCCTGAAGTATTTTTTTATATTGATAACTTCTGAACTATATATTATTCATTCAATAGTTATAGTTGTGATCACGTTACTTGGTAAGTATTTGGTGTAGAATAATGTTAACTATATTTAAAATAAATATAATATAATCGAAATAGAAGAGAATTATTTAACTTCACTTACTTACTTAATTAATCTTCCAAACAGCTTCTGCACTAATATATCGTCAGAAAACTTGCCAATCTACGTGCTGGCTTCAAATGATATTTTTATAAGCCGTTCTGGTAACATCTACATTCTTTTTTTGTAAAAAACACTATCTAGAATATAATTAATTGCGTTTGTGTCGAAGTCGAGTTAAAGGGACCCTTAATCATCAGTTGCATGAAATGTATGGACATATTGATCGGCCAGTTTGCTCTGACTGAGCGAATATTGTGGATACAGCAAAGGTCGTTAATATGCTTTTCCACACGATTGATCTTAAGACATTGATGAATGGACGATAACATTTCCTTATTCTCTACATTATTGGATGACATTGATACTTTGGTTTTAACTTATACGAAGTTAATAATATCAATTCTATGAAAATAGCTGTCAAAAAAACCATGAGTACCTACCTACCTATTGTATTGTGCGAACTGTGTTGCTCGGTGACAATTTCGTTATATTATTATGAGGCGCAAGAGACAACTGTCATTAGATTTAACCACTCAGATGACAATGAGTCTGTTGTTTATGGTATTTCTCTATGTATTTTCTTTCTGCAGGAAACCACCTTCACTGTAATTTGCCATAACAAAATTACAAGAAAAGAGAATAGATAATTGTGGTGCATCCAAAATATGAAGTTATTATTTTCTCATCGCATCGACCTCACCCGCATCGCAAAACGCGATATTCAGTTCATTACTAAACATTCTAGTCTGTCACCTTGTGGAAGCCTTCTGTTAGGATGCTTAAACACGCCAATGCTCCAGAAGGAGTTATAAATCATCCTTTATACGAAGTACCATGGTGATCAGAGCGATATACAACTTGATGTTATAGTTATAACTTGGTGAGCTCCTCTAGATGAGTTGGCCTCCCACAAGATGGTCTGACGACCTGGTCGAGGTCGCCGGAATACGTTGGAAGAGGGCAGCTCATAACCGATTGTCGTGGAGATATTTGGGAGAGGCCCTTGTCCAGCAGTGGACGTACTCCGGCTGATGATGCAAAATTTAAATCAATGTACCTTCTTTATAAAATGCGCGTGCATACATACGAAAGCTGATGTTTTTAAAGGTTATCAAGCGTGATATCTTTTACCTATAACGGAAATATTTTTAAATAACTAAAAAGAAATTATAAATCATATTTACCAGGAAAATATCAGTTCATATAAAACAAATTCCGATTTGAGACCGACAAACCATGTCAATATTTAACAAACATTAAAAAAATTCACCTTTGCATTTTTTAAGGTTTATTAAATATAATTTAATTTTACAAACAGATTATAATGTCTGATTCAATTTAGAATATAATTAATAAATATAAACAAGCTACGTGTAATTAGCGTTCCACATCCCACAGTATTAATGTGCGACATGAAAAATGATCATGTCTGCTGTAGACATTGTAGACATAAGTCTTGAAATTAATTCTGGAGCTTGTAATAAATCATTTTATTCTAGATGTTAAATTAATATCGTGACTTTGTGTTTATTTTAATGAACATGTTTTGTATTTAGTTTAGATGTCACTTTCAACAGAGTTATAACATATATAACATTTCAGGACAGCATTGAATTTCAAATATCCACAGTCTTACGGCCGTTCCCAATATATCATCTACAGATAGATATAAATTACTACCTTCTACTGTCAGTAATTAGCGGTCAATATTCTGAAGCTGTCCCAATATGGGTATATTGGCAATCCCAATATAAGGCGATAAGTCATTCTTATCGCCTTATATTGGACGCGTGAATTGAAAATTCCATACAAACTTCTATCGCTGGTAAGGTATACGTCGTCCCATTGACAGACAGCGTGTACGGAAAAGATGAGTTACCGTCGATAAGTTTATTGGGACAGAAAAGTCAACGATAGTTATGATTTTTATCTCAAGTAAGAGATAGACTGAATATTGGGAACCGCAATTAGCGATAATATAGCACAAGAAAGATCATCTCGAGATATGATTGTAATATAAGTTCAGGTTGTGTAGTTGTGTATTTGTGTACTCTATTAACTTTCTTTATAAAGAATTGATTCAATTGGCATCCGAACTAATTATTTAATTACAGCTATTTCTAATACTAGTTAATATTAAAATATGGTGTTGAGTATTTTTTTATTTACGGGGCGGCATTACTTTAGCGCTTTTGTGTTTCTTTTTCTATGTCAAATATTTACTTTAAAATATATTTTATTCAGACATGACTTTTTGTAAAAATACTATTTGCGTAAGTATATTTTTTTTTACATCTATGAGTAACTCCCAATATGAATAAAATTATACCTGCGTATAAGCCAAGAATATGCAAAATGCTTACGAATAAACATTTTGCTTACGATTGGTTTGTTCGGATGTATAACGTATCCCGCGCTTGCAAGGCTGTTTGAATTTCGGAAAACTTCAGAATTATCATTGTGGTGGCAGTGTTGTCAGCGATTTAGTCAAAATTTTTCATATTCTCGGTTTATTCTCAGGTATAACTTTATGCCAAGTTTATTTTAGGCCGCTTATAAGGATATGGGTGCCATAATTGTTCCAAATATCGTGTTTATGAGGCGCTACTGTATTACAAACAAAGAGAGATGATAATCTTTTCGCAGATACAGCAAGATAGAAAAGGTTTGCGAATCTATTTTTACTGTAACCGATATTGATTGACCTACACATGGAGAAATGAATTGTTCACGTATTACCGGGCTGTCGGGGTGTCTATCCGCTAGTAAATATATTATTGGAGTTAACTCCTTAAGAATCGATTTTCATATGAGGCGCCCGGTATGAGAAAAATATGGAGAGTAAAACCTACTCATCAAATGGCATAGTAACGTTTTTGTTGCGCATTATTCCTCGGGCACCTTTCAGTTTCTTGTATTTTGAAGCTTAATTATATTATTGAAATTGATTTATTATAATACTTTGATAAAGTAAAGTGAAAATTCTATAAATTATGAAAGAAAGTAGTGTAAATAATAGTGCCGGAAAATCTGAATAGCACGTGGGTACTAAGTTACAATTCATACATTAATATGACATGTATTGTATATATGTATAGACATGTATGATTTGTATTTATTAAATGTTGAATTATCAATATAATTCATACAAATTTATATGAGCTATGCACATAATTAAATGTTTAATTTAATATGGAGAGCGCATATAGCGCATTTCACGCCAAATAGACAATTTTTAACCGAACCTATTATTCTATTAATATCATAATAATAAAATGTAAATAAAATAAAAAATTATATATTCTTTAAGAATTTACAATAATGCGTTTATTTACCCTTACATATGATGTCGATCTTCTGCTGTATGTCTGTTTGTAATTGGACTTGATTTAGTTAAGTATCTGTTCAAAGACAATCGTTCTTGTGGAGTAAACTCCAGTCGTGCGTCTGTACTGACACATATCAATTACCATGTAACACTAGAAGTTCTGGATTGCTTGTAACTAATTCTAGTAGATTTGATAAGATACATAATAGCTTTAAATGTATACACACACTTTTATAATAAAGGCCCAGCCACTGTTCAGGAATTATTTATAAATGAATTGAAATGTTTAATTTAAAATGCCTTTGTCGTAAATCCTTCTTCTCGACAGCTAAATATCTAAGTGATCGGATAGCCTGGGACTAGATTATGAACTAATTATTTAATTACATCTATTTCTAATACTTGTTAATATTAATCGATGGTGTTTAATATTTTTTTTATTTACTTTATATTGCTTTTAAATTGTGGGTACATTATGCTAAAAATTACACTTATTATTTTGACAGTTTACTGATTGTTGAGGGTTCATTATATGTAAAACTGTAGTTGTCCACAGAATGATCTTGCCAAGAAAGTTGCAAGTCAAAGCGTCTTTAGAAACACTTTAAGGCTGTGAGGTCACAGAATCGCTCAAGCGGAAGACTAATAAGGACTTTGAAGCGTCGTTTCCTTTGTCTGTTTTTAATTATTTATTTATTTTGGAACATGTTGAAATATTTTTACTTTACTTGAAAAACTATCGTAAAATATATTTCAGTGGTTAATTTGTCCAAATATAGCATAGTCATATTTTAAAATACACAAGCGAACTCGCATTTCAAGGTCGTTCAAGTTCAACGTATTCTTCTCAGTCTTTCGGAATGAATATCTCAAATTATTTCTATGAAAGCGTGTATATTTTAGTTTTCTTTTAGAAACAACATAATATAAAGGTAATTCTATAACTATACACACTAATGAATAAAACCAATTGGTTTCTTTGAAAATACTGTTATTACTGGTACATTTTCTGGATCTAAAATGGGTATAAAGTGAGAAGCTATTTGCAATTTAAATTAATTATGTTTTTTTCAAGAAATCAGAGGTTCAATTAATCAAATAATGTATTTTAGACGCAATTGGTTAATTAAATACTTTAACATTTATAAAAATAACACATTTTCAAGAAGCCCTGCCAGTATTACAATTTGCTGCCATTTAACAATAGCTTTGTATTCGGTAAGGTTGAATTACTCCAGTGGTATCTAAACACGATCCAATGTTAATTCGAGACACCGATTCGTTTCCATGAACTCGAGTCTAGAATGTTGTGGAAGGAAATAACATCGATTGAAGTCCTTTGGCTCTTGCTAACAATCTAACAACTGCTAACTTAAATTCAATTTCATGTTTAATCCTGGTGTAGACATTATGATTACCACAGTATCTAGCAAATTCGTTAATGTGCTTATACACATACATAACATTATCAAGAATATATTGAGATTGATGACAATGTTTATTTCTTTAAAAAAGTCTCACATTGATTATTTAGGACCTCGGTTACAAATAGCGCGAATAGCCCTGTACAGCAGCACAAAGGTAATATAAATATCGTTTGAACAGCACTGTAACAATAATACTATGAAAATATATAACTACTGGGTCGCGCCGTATCTACGTCAGTTAATTACCTTTACTAATTTTATCTATAAATAATATATGCCTATAATCCACACACATGCCAAAATCGAGACAAGTATACAAAAAGCTTTCTAAATGCACCTTCACTGTCAAGATCAAAATAAACTGAGAATTTTGACAGAATAAAGCAGTAGTAGTATTATTTATAACTATTATATTTTGGATGAATATTTTATGAATTTTTATTTTATTTTCAACACACAAGAGTAATTTTTCAACAATTCTCCATGGTCCCTGTAATATATGTATATTTTATAAATCATGTTGAACCATGCGGGTTGAGTCCTGTTTTGCATATAAAAAATTAAAAAATCGTTTATTTGTATAAAGAGTTCCTCAACGCAAAATCAAAGTAGCCATGCCCTTTTTTTTTTACACACTCATACACAAATTATCTTTCCCCAAACTAGGCATAGCCCGTACTATGGGTACAAGACAACGATATATTTAATACAATATACTTACTTAAACATACATTAATACATATAAACTACCATGACTCGGAAACAAACATCCGTATTCATCATGATTGGCCCTCTAACTTAACCAATATAAATATGGGTCGTCCAATCTTTGAATCTGTGTTGCATGATAAAATGATTAAGTCAATGTGAGTGGTTCATTACCTACATTCATTATTATTGTTGAAAATTATTTTTATTTGAATTCAACGATTGTTTGTCTATGTCCCCCGTGACACCATATATTACAATATTAAAACTAAATTATATTAAAATAACAAACATTTTTTTTCTACACAACATTACGACAAATATGGATTTTTCTGAAAGCTGTCATTGTGTGGGTAGATTCAGTTTTGCGAAAATAGATCCAACTATAGTATTGACCCTTCAATTAACATTTTTCAGCAATAGTTATGTCTGACCGTAAATCAGTGAAATGGCTCAAGTGAATAGCCTCAACTTGAATGATAAATCACATGTTAAATGATCTGTGACAATTGCTGAGCAGTGGAATTGTCCTTTCGAAGACAAAACTGCTGCGGAATTATTTTATTTTCTGTGACATCTAATAGTCTATCTGCTAATAAAGATACAATTAATGGCTTCACCAACTTGGGAAGTAGGCTCTAATGGGGCATTACTTCAGCGTTTTTGTGTATTTTTTTTTTGTAAAATACGCGGGCTAAACTCTACGAGATCAAGTAGATCAAGTAGTTAGTAGTCAGTATCACCAAGTTTATTAAGTATTGCAGTCTACTTAGATACTTATTTTTGTATGTTATCGTCGTTTATTGTTGAGATATAAATATAACGGGGTCACTCGGAAATAATATTATATTTTAAATTATTATTTTAAATTGTGCATTGTATTTTAGTAGTATACTTTAGTGTTTATTAGTATCGTTGAATATAATTATTCTGTCACTACTGGTGGAGACCTATAATTGGCTCACAGTTATTTAAATTAACATATAAGGTAGCTAATAGCTGTTGGTCTTCCTAATAAATGAATAAAAAAAAAAAACACTTTTTGTAAAAATATTGTTTATGTATATAAATTTTTTGTACATCGATAAATAGCCTCTGAAATGAAGATATACTTAAGAGAAAACCAGTAGGAGCCTTCTTTAGAACAGGATGCTGGCTTGATGGGAACTACGTAGGTATCTATACCAGTGTACCAGCACTATTAATTTTCGGTTTAAATTGCACAAATGAGACTTGACATCTTTGGCCTTATAAATAAAATTGGAATAAAATTATACCTGCGAATAACCCAAGAAATTAAAAATACTTACAAATAGACATTTTGCTTACGATTGGTTAAGTCGGACGAATAACGTTTCCCGCGTTTATTTGCAAGGCTGCCCGACATTCGGAAAACTTCAGAATTATCATTGTGGTCGCAGTGTTGTCAGCGATAAAGTCAAAAATTTTGCATATTCATGGTTCATTCTCAATTCTAACTTGTGCTTCTTCGCCCTGTGCTGCCCCGGGGCGAAAAAAGAATAGGGTAGTCCCAGGTCCAAGGGTGTCGTAAGAGGCGACTACGGGCTTTTTGAAAGTGGGAGAGTCACGCTGCTGTCTTATGACGTCAGCACAATCGGGCCAGACTCGTCCGGGTTACTTACCACACTCGCACAGAATACCGGCGTGAAGTAGCGGCCTAGTGCCGCTATGTTTCGCATAGGTTAGTGTCGAGGACCGGAGGATTGGATCACGTACCACAGACTACGCAGGGCGATCTGTGCATAATTATGCATTGGCGTATGGTATGTCCCAATTGGTTGAGTCGCCGACGCGGCTCCCGGATGTGGATAGCCACATGCCGTCCTTATTAGATCTTCTGCTGACTACACATCCCGATAGTTACCAGGTCTCTGTCGAAGCCCCTCTCGGAACGTCCGACCATTGCCTGGTCAGGAGTGTAGTGCCTATCCGACGCCAACGTCGCAGACCACCAGCGAACCGCCGCGTTTGGCACTACAAGTCAGCAGATTGGGATAGGATGCGTTCCTTTTTTGCATCCTACCCTTGGGGCAGGGTTTGTTTCCCTTCGGATGATCCTAGTGCCTGCGCCGTTGCAGTAGCCGATGTGATACTGCAGGGCATGGATATTTTTATACCAAGCTCTGTAGTACCGATCGGTGGCAGATCACAGCCCTGGTTCGATGCGTCAGTTAAAGCAGCATCTGATTGCAAAAAACAGGAGTATCGAACTTGGGTCGCGGCGCTGGGCTCAAAGGATCCGAACTGCAAAGTTCTGAAGAGAAAATATAGCCGTGCCTCCAGATTTTTTAAGCGGCAAATTGCCCGTGCGAAATCGAAGCACGTCGTCAAAATTGGCGAGCAGCTTTCCAGTTACCCGACCGGAACACGCAAGTTCTGGTCGTTGTCGAAAGCTGCTCTTGGTAACTTCAACCAGCCGTCCATGCCGCCGTTGCACGTGAGGAATGACACCTTGGCCCATACGGCAAAAGAGAAAGCCGATCTCCTGTGCACTCTTTTTGCCTCCAACTCAACTCTTGACGACAACGGAAAAGCACCGCCGACCATCCCACGGTTTCAGAGCTCCATGCCTTAAGTACAGTTCCGACAGAAAACTGTTAGGCGAGCTCTGTTTTCGTTGGACGTCAGGAAGTCGAGCGGGCCGGATGGCATTTCTCCAATCGTGCTTAGAACGTGTACCCCTGAGGTGACGCCGGTGCTAACGCGTTTATTCCGGCACTCTTATTCAAAAGGCGTAGTCCCTGATTCATGGAAGTCAGCCCTTTTCTATCCGATCCCAAAAAAAGGAGACAGTTCGGATCCGGCAAACTACAGGCCTATTGCTATTACCTCCCTACTCTCCAAAATCATGGAGAGCATAATTAACCGCCAGCTCTTGAGGGTCACCAGTTGATCAACGACCGGCAGTACGGCTTTCGCCATGGTCGGTCGACTGGCGATCTTCTGGTATACCTAACACATAGATGGGCGGCGGCTATTGAAAGCAAGGGGGAAGGCCTGGCAGTTAGCCTGGATATAGCGAAGGCCTTTGATCGTGTATGGCACAAGGCGCTCCTCTCAAAACTTCTATCATTTGGGATTCCCGAGAGCTTATGCAAGTGGACCTCCAGCTTCCTCACTGGGCGCAGCATACAGGTCGTTGTCGACCGTTATTGCTCGAATCCCAAGCCCGTGAACGCTGGAGTGCCCCAAGGCTGTGTGCTATCTCCCACGCTGTTTCTTCTGCATATCAATGGTATGTTGGACACCGCCAACATGCATTGCTATGCAGACGACAGCACTGGTGATGCCGTATACATGGGCCTTGCAGGTCTCTCTCGGGAAAACGTCGACCAGTGCCGGGAGAAACTTGTGTCTACTATCGAGTCCTCTCTCGAGAAGGTCGCGGAATGGGGTAAGTTGAACCTTGTCCAATTTAACCCCCAGAAGACTCAAGTTTGCGCGTTTACCACTAAAAAAACCCCATTTGCCGTATCACCGCTCTTCGAGAACACTTCCCTTAAAGCCTACTCTCGGAATCCTGGGTCTCGAAATCTCGAGCGATTGCCAATTCCGTGGCCATCTGAAGGGCAAAGCCAAACTGGCTTCAAAGAAACTGGGCGTCATAAATAGAGCTCGCCAATACTTCATGCCGGCCTACATTCTAGCACTCTACAAAGCGCAGGAGTATTGCTGTCATCTCTGGTCTGGCGCACCCCAGTATCAGCTCGATCCATTTGACCGCGTGCAACGCAGAGCAGCTCGAATTGTCGGGGACCCAGTACTCTGTGAACGGCTGGATCACTTGGCGTTGCGTAGAGACGTCGCTTCATTGTGTGTCTTCTTCCGCATTTATCACGGGGAGTGTTCCGAAGAGCTGTTCAACCTGATTCCAGCCGCCGAATTTCACCTTCGCACGACACGTCACAAGTTAGGATATCATCCCCACCATCTGGATGTGTGGCGGTCCTCCAAAGTGCGGTTTTCAAGGAGCTTTCTTCCTCGTACCACGAAGCTGTGGAATGAGCTTCCTTGTGCGGTGTTTCCGGGACGATACGACATGGGTACCTTCAAGAAAAGCGCGTACACCTTCCTTAAAGGCCGGCAACGCTCTTGTGATTCCTCTGGTGTTGCAGGAGAGTGTGGCCGGCGGTGATCACTTAACACCAGGTGACCCGTACGCTCGTTTGTCCTCCTATTCCATAAAAAAAAAAAAAATGCCTTAAGTTTATTTAGGGCGATTTATGGCTCAAGGATACGGGTGCCATAATTGTTCCAAATTTCGTGTTTATTAGGCGGTACTGTATTGTGCCTATAGTTTTACAATATGAGACATATATAGACAAACAAAGAGAGATGATAATCTTTTCGCATGATACAGCAAGATAGAATAGGTATACGAATCTATTATTACCGTAAACGATATTGATTGACAAGTCGTAAACAGTCAGCCACTGTTGGCATTACCTCTAGAAGAACTACTTAGAATATTAAATCACTAGTTAACACATGGACAAATGAACATTGTTCACGTATTATCGGGCTGTCGGGGCGTCTATCCGCTAGTAAGTATATTATTTGTATAATATTATTGTAGACAATTCTAAATTCTAATTCTAGTCGATTTGATAAGATACATAATAGCTTTAAGGGTAAATGTATACTTTTGTAATAAAATCTCAGCCACTGTTCAGGCATCTATAAATAAATTTAAATGTTTTATTAAAAAATGCCTTTGTCGTTAATCCTACTTCTCCACAGCTGAATATCTAAGTGATCGGACAGCCTGGGACTAGATTATGATTTTTATAGCAATAGCAATTACAGTACAATAATGTATAGTTTATCAAACGTGGGTTGAACTGTTAAGCTGACATAACACATACTAATGTTAAACGAACGGAGAGCTCTACGCAAGCAGATGCTTCTAACAAATGAAAGTTTTAATTGGTCTGCAAAAGAAACACCTTTGTGTAAAATAATATTAAAGGAAATGTTCTCTGTGTTACTTCTTAAGTTGTCTTTGTAGTTGGTATATTTTTACCAATATCTTTAAAATGTTTCACGCCCAGATGAGTACGTTGAAATAAGTTTTAGAAACGAGTTTTAACTTAAGTATTAAACTACAATTTGATACGGTAAAATAAATAGAAAAAAAATGGTTTAGGGCTTCTTCGTTTAGGGCATAAGGTCATAACTTTTTTCATAATAAACTAAATGCCATCAATACATAACTCAATTCAATTAATCTCAGGTCAATTTATTTAGTCCCTACATAGGGTCTATCCGTTCTGTCTTAAGTTATTACGTAACTAGCAAACCTAACATCATCTTACAGTGACCATATAATATTAACAATCTTTTATGTTATAAATAAATAGATTAACTAGGCAATCGCATAAAATCACAATGTTTATTTTTTTTTGTTAAATACACAATGTATCTCACAAGTAATACATATTACACTAGCGGATCCGACAGACGTCTTGTATACACGTGTCAAATATGAAAAATCGGTCCAGACATTAGAAGATCACTAACATACGTAGGAGAATTATATATGGACTGTATTGAGAATCTAAACCAATCTCAAATTCAACGGAACACTCTAAAAAATCATCATAAACGGTCCAGCCATTAAGAGGGTGATTCAATTGTGAATCTAAACCATCCTCGAATCCATTTGAACACACACAGAAAATTTGATTCGAATCGGTCCAGCCGTTTAGGAGGTCGCTCGCTGTCAACTCACGTACAGAAGAATTATATATATAAATATTAAATTTGTTATATTTAAAGTGATATGCCTCACTTCTGGGATTAATTAAATAAAAATTGTAACCAGAAATGTAGATGGAGACACCACAACCTGAGAGTTGAACAAGACATACCAAGATTTACGAACCATACGTCACTCGAACGGTTGACTCAGTGGAAGAGAGCTCGGAAAGAACCTAGAGGTCGCGGGTTCGAGTCCCACATCGTTTACTAATTTTGTTTTCAAATTTAATTTAGGTAAGATAAGATAAGAGGTTAGTATTATGGTAAGTGATGCTTCAGATGTTGGCGAAAATGATATGTTAATTTATGAATATAATCTAAATATAAATAAACACAAAAATAGTTCAAAGTCACCCTTGAAGGAACCGTTTTTAACTATTTTTCAACTTCTGTTGAACAATGTGTGATGGTACTTCTGGTAAGTACACTGGTACTTCTGTTAAAGGAAGAGTAATAACCTAAATACAGAGAGAAGTATTGTATTTTTTACACCCTCTCGGTTGAGTTTTTCATTATCATAAAAATACTCGCAAATTTCACAATATAGCATTGTGATCTTGATATCAGAATTTTCAAGTCATTAGTTATTATACGCAAAGCCTACATAATGGAAAATTTGTTCCATGACATTTATTTTTGTCGTCCATTGCTTTCTATGAGCCTGTGAAACTTTATTCTTCGTACAACAAAACTCTTTCGCGAGCATATTGAATACTTAATAATTGAGGGCCGCTCCGGGTCTTGTGAAAAGTGAAAATTAATGGTTTGGCTGCCTTGAAAGCTATGAAATTTAAGATACGTTTGATAATAATATATATGTAATAATATTCTTTAAGTAATAAGGTGTTGTAAATTTTATCAACGATATCTAAATGTAAAAAGTAAGGGTGTAAAATGAGAAAAAGATTTTTATGTAAATGTGAAGGCAATCGTAAATATTTTTACTGTTAGGACGACAAAGAATATGTGTCTTTAAAACATTAGAGAGGGTATATCTTATTGTTAAATATTGCTTTCAAATAACATAAAGTTTACCCAAAGGAAATGAAATGTATAAGCCATCAAAACAATAAAGTATATTCCATAAAATGGAAAACGAGTCAAATTATAACTGTAACGTACCCGTTTATATAATCCTGGCCAATATAATATTTTCACGAATTTCCCTTAGAATTAAGTTTCGCTTTTGACTAAACAGTAGAAAACACAATATAAAAAGGATTCTTAAGTGTAAATTGAAAATATTTTGAGAAAATAGATTAACATACTCAACTCCTGCTTTTAGGCGATCACTACCACCCATTTTTGGTCGCATACTCAACAGTAGGAGCGTAGTCAGCCGTTCACGTAGGAATAATTTAGTTCCATAAATAACATATAAGGCTTTCCTGATTTTGACGTTTTTAAATCATACACAAAATATATTAGAACAAGCGTTACATTCCTTTTTTCATTTGTATGCCATTTCATTCATTTATGTGCCAGGCACTCATAAGGGATATTTTACGCCTTGAATATCGAAGCAAAATAGACAGTTATAAAAAACAAATAAAGAATACACAGAGGAATATTAAAAATACAGAAAATAAATTAATGAATTTGAGCTATTTGGATTTAAAAAAATATCAAAGGACACCATACATTTCGAGACGCTTTGAATCTCACACGGTTGAAGATATTTTAAAAGAAGACGCGGAAGACTTATTCCTGTAAATGATGCATCCTGATTATCACAATCGCTCAGGATTCACGAGAAATCGAAATTCTTAGCAGCATTCGGTAGTAGTATCCAGTAGTATAAGAAATGACATCAAAAAGAATTCTAAAGGAATCAATTTTGAGAAAATAAATGCCTTTTATGCCTTTTTATGCCTTTTATTGCAATAATTGTACCTTTCACTTTGACACATATTTAAGACGTTATGTCTCAAGAGCGCGCAGTAGTGTAGCAGCGCCTTTATGGCGAAACACCATAATGCTCTTGGGAGAAAAAAGTGCTTCTACACCCATATCGTCGAAATCATATAAAATAAACCTACGATTGGTTCCTACCACTCCCATAGGTGAGAACGAAATTTCAAATGTGGCTTGACATAATTCATCATCATTTATAGAGCTGACATCATTTATATACTTCTGAGACGGTGTAAAGCATTTTTAGAAAATCTGAAATTCGATATGAGGTCTATTCATTTCTGTAACCCTCCGAGCAATTCTATAAACTTTAAGTAACTTCGAAATAAGTAAGCCATGAGCTACGTTGTAGTTTTCTCGTTTGTACTTCTTAGAAAGTTTTTGCGATATAAAACTGGTGAATTGTAACAATGAATTGGAACTTGGAAACTTATAAGGATTTCCTCAAGAACTTGTATATTTGTCAGATTGACCTTTTTATTTATTTTTTACTAGCTGACCCGACAGACGTTGTTCTGTACATAATAAATAAAATACTGTTTTTTATGAATTTAACAATAATCCTACTAATATTATAAATGTGAAAGTTTGTATGTCTGGATGTATGTTTGAACTTCTTTAACGCAAAATCTACTGATTAAATTTTGATGAAACTTTACAATAATATAGCTTACACACCAGATTAACAAATAGGCTATAATTTATAAAACTATAGTGTGAATTATAAAAAATATTTATATTTTTCTTTTAAGAAGTGTGATTGTTACTAATGAATACAACTAGCGCCATCTCTTATCAACTAGCAAGCACAAGATCAATACAATTTATATGGCAAAACAACGTTTGCCGGGTCAGCTAGTATTTCATAACATCAAGAATTATTTCGTAAAATGGGGAGCATCCGTGTTGTTATGTATAATGAAATTGTTTCACAGCAGAACTGTCGAACTGTGCGTCAATAAATTCTCTCATTGAAAATGTGTCCACACAAAACAAACATTGGAAATAAATATAATTATGAGACCACAATCGAAATAAAACTATCCTATCTCTCAAGTTATCCGTTCATTAGTTTAGGAGTTCACTGGAACCTAACATCAGAATACTAGATTTATTAAAATATAGTGTATTATTATTTATTATATATTTGAGTGATGTTTTGATTGAATAATTCTCTGGTTTCGGTGCCCCAGCTATAAACACTGCATTCACTGTGCCCATTGCTAATCTCACTGAAATGTACTTTCACATTTTGCTTTGTATCCTTGTGGGAATTGGGTTATGAACTGCTTTAGTAAAGTGATTTTATTAATTTAATAAATTTTCAAGACGTCAATAACAAATTATAAAACCTAGGGCTTGGATTTTTCTAGATAAGATTGATTATTCAAAATATTTATCTGGTGAAGTTAGTACTTATAGTTGGCAGGTCATAAGACTCTTAGTCGGATTTTTTTAATACAAATCTTGGTATTACGAGGGCGGCACTGAAAATTTCGGGAATCAAGGAAGTGACACAACATTACTATTTAAAAATGTATTTATTGCTTTTCTAAGTATTCTCCGCGAAATTTGACACATTTTTCCATACGATGGAACCAATCATTGAAGCAACCATTCCATTCGGAAGTTGGGGTCTCCAAAATGGCCGTTTTGTAGGCGTCCACAGTTTCTTCAGGTGATGAAAATCTCTGACCACGCAATTTATTCTCTATTTTAGGGAAAGGATCGAAATCATTAGGGCTTAGGTCGGGGCTGCACGGCGGATGGTCTAATAATTCTATGTTTTCTTGCTCTAAAAACTCTTTTGTTTTGTGCGCGGTGTGAGAACTCGCATTGTCGTGATGGAGGATGATGCGGCGGTTGCAGTTCTCTTTACGGAGTTCAGAAACGACCTGTGGCAAACAATGCTAGCATACCGTTCTGCATTAACCGTGCACAGAGCACATGCGGTATCCATCGGGAAACACCTTTTTTACACCTAATTGTTCATGCAAGATTATTTGTATTTGACTCATGCCAATGTCTACAGTTGCCTGAATTTCGCGGTATGTCACATGTCAATCTTCCTCAATCAGCTTACGCACAGCATCAACGTTTTCTTTGGTGACTGCAGTTTTTGGACGACCTTGACGGGGATAATCACTGAGCTTGACACGTTCACGTTGAAATTCAGCAAACCAGCGATAAATTGTGGTTTTGGATGCGGCTTCATCACCAAATGCAGAAATCATCCGGTCAACACACTGTTTTTGTGTTAAGCCACTTCGAAAGTAGTAAGTAAATCATCGCTCTAGAATTTTCTCGAGTCAATTCCATTTTCTCCACGACTAAACAAGTTTGAAAAGACCTTGTGACAAGATCGAGAATCTTTTTTTAAATAAATAAATGGTATTCGATTTAAACCAAAGAGTTTTCAATTATAAAGATTTTAATATGACAGGAACAGTGGAAATTCTGATCCTGTTGAAATCGATAATGGACTTCCTCAAGGTTCTGTAGTCAGTGTAATTATATTTATTTTAACTATTAATGATGTCCTTACTGTCATAAAGTCTCCAGTCAAAGGTTTGCTTTTCGCTGATGATTTAACTTTGTATTGCATTGGTAAAAATATTTATACATCTATACAGATGGTTCAAAATGCTCTCAGTTCAATACAGAAATGGTCTCACGAAAATGGCTTCAAGTTTTCTAAATCTAAGACAGAGTTCATAATTTTTTCTAGACAAAATAAACCCTTCGATAATGTAACACTACATCTTGATGGCCATCCGCTTACTAGAACTTACTGTATTAAGATACTCGGTATGCTATTTGATAGTAAACATACGTGGAAAGCCCACATTAAAAAGTTAAAAGCCGACTGTTTAAAACATTTAAATATTATTAAAGTTTTGTCGTCTATCACGTGGGCTTCTAATAAAAATTGTTTGATAAATGTTTATCGTGCTGTAATAAGATCTAAGCTTGATTATGGATCAATAATTTATGATTCATCCAATAAAAATTCACTAAATAGTTTAAATTCAATTCAAAATACGGCCTTAAGGTTATGTTTAGGGGCATTCAGAACTAGTCCCTCTCACAGCCTAATTGTAGAATCAGGTGAACTTCCTCTGTGGCTTAGGAGAATCAAGCTTTGTCTTTCTTATGCGTATAATGTTACTTCAACTCCGTTAAATCCTGTTAACCATATTATTTCGGTCGAACATCTACGTAACTTACTGCAGACAGAAGTAAGACTACCAGTTCCACTAAGATTACGCTTAAAAAAATACTTGGATACTTTAAATATTTCCCTACCTAAATTATTTGCTTGACATATTCATCCTATTCCCCCATGGACAAAAAACAATGTTAGAGTGGATTTATCCCTCAGCAATTTTAGTAAAGAATCCACTGATGCTTTAGTTTATCGTAAAAAATATTTTGATCTACTTGAAAATTACCGTGACTATAAATTAATATACACAGACGGATCTGTAACTGATAACGGAACCGGCTGCTCCATTATTATCGAATCAGATTCCACCGCAATTAGTTTACCTAAACAATTTTCTATATTTCTCTGTGAAGCCTATGCAATTTACTGTGCCATCAAAATGATTTTAACAAATCCCGTAAGCCCAAAATATGCGATTTTCACTGACTCGAGGTCGTCCATTTTAGCTATTCAAAACTGCTTTTCTGAAAACCCTCTAATACAATTGATACACTCTGTCGTTTTTCAGTTGAAAGAACTATCAGTTGATGTAATAATGGTATGGGTACCCTCTCACCAGGGAATAGACGGTAATGAAAAAGCCGATAAAGTGGCCAGGGAAGCTAGTTTGATGCCCTACAATAGTAATGAAATACCTATCATACTTCTTGACGCCAAACGCGAATTATACAATGTAATAAATCTTACGTGGCACCAAAATTGGAATACTGAAACTTCTAAATTGCACTACTTCAGGCGAGATGTTTTTGAAGGTGGAACCAAATATATTTTAAAACTTAATAGAAAAGAACAATGTATATTAACACGTCTGAGAATAGGCCATACCAATGCATCTCATGTACATTATATCACGAAAAGCACTCCTAAGTCTTGCCTTAGATGTAGCTCACCATTTACAGTCAAACATGTTTTGTTCGAATGTGCTAGTTATATTTCTGAAAGACAAATGTTTAACCTAAGTAGTGATAGATACCTAATATTAAGTGATCCTGATATGTATTGTAATGTTCTACGATTCCTCAAATTTTGTAATCTTTTTAGTTTGATATAATTATTGTATTTGTGTTCGTGGTCGCTGATAACCTTGTTGTTCTAAGCGACCTTAAATAAAGGAGAAAAAAAAATACATATTGTGTGTGTGAATGTATATTTGTTTATTCGTGGCTTTTTTTATAACAATAAGGGATGACACGAGCAGGACGTTGAGCTAATAGTAAATGATACGCCCTGCCTAGTAAAATGCAGTGCCGTTCAGGATTCATGAAAAACCCAATAACTCTGAGCGGCACTACAATTGCGCTCATCACCTGACTGAAACACAGTAATCTTACACATTACTGCTTCACGGCAGAAATAGGCGCCGTTGTGTTACCCATAATCTAGCCGGCATCCTGTGCAAAGGAGGACTGGTAAGGTAGCTTAGTTGCAAAGTGAAATGTGCGGCAGCCGCATCTTGAAAAAAATACCACAGTACCTTTTATATCTATTTGATCCTATATAGTGCTTAGTCATTCCGAAATAGTTGTACATTTCTAAAAGTTGTATTTTTATTGAAATCATTGTTATTATTCCATTGCATTATGTCTTAGCATCAGCGTGTACTACATCGAATTTCTATTTAGCAGCAAGCAGAAGCACTTTTTATTTTAGTTTTAGGAAAACCAGTCCTTGTTTTATTCAAACAAAATTTGTTTGAGGCTAATTTGCTAAAAGAGGAAGTCTCCTTAAAATGGCAAAGGATCAATTATATCCAAAAATGTGGTCAGAGTTTTGCGCAATTTGCCATAAAAGTGGTGTTTATTTTATCTAACAATCAAAGTTTAAAACCACGAATGGAATGTGATCGGATCTTACATGTTTCTTTTCCTTTCTTTCTTTATTTTCTTTTTGCGAATAGAATACGTTTGACAAATTTTTATTTTAATGTTGGTACTACATATAATATTAATTTAATTTGAAAGTTCAACTACACTGGCCTTCAAAAGTAAGTATCACACTTTTAAAATTGGGATAACGTTTTAAGTTCACAAGATATACTTTCGAAATAAAAAGGACTCCAAAGAGAATTTAATTTTGTACATAAAAACTTTATAGTCGGTAACCTTCTTTTAAGAATTGGCTGAAAAAAAAAAATTCAAAAACAAAACCATTCCTTTTTCAAAGTGGACGTTTCCGAATTACAATTTTACCATTCACATTTTTCTTTCTGTTTTAAATTTTTTTCAAGAACGATGAGTCTTGTTTTAAAAATTTATACTAAAAAGCACAACATTTATTTATCATGCCTCTTTCAGTTGAAGAATGTGCTAGGATCATGGCTTTTCTGGAACTAGGCATCAGTATGCGTCGCACTGCAAGAATGGTGGGTGTGATGGTACGAACGGTCCAGAAGGTAAAGCGAAGGTACGAAGAGACTGGACACCATCTGAGGAGATCTTGTAATGGCAGACCCAGGTGTACTAGTGCCCGAGAAGATCGTTATATTATTTCCACTGTGTTAAGAAATCGCCACCAAAATGCAGTTGAAGTCCAGCAACAGCTACTTCAGACCCGGAGGGACGACATTAGTGACAGTACAGTGAGAAGAAGACTTGCTGAAGCAAATTTGAAACCCCGAAGACCAGCGAGTGGCCCAAAACTCCAGAGACAGAATCGAGTAGCGAGACTGCGATACGCCCGTGAACACATGCAGTGGGATGAAGAAGAATGGTCAAGAATTTTGTTTGCAGATGAGGCATATTTTCAGAAGGTCGCACAGAGCCATAGAAAATGGCACCCTCACTGGGCAAAGATATGCTCAAGAGATTCTCAATGAGTATGCAGGGCCGTATTTAGCAAATATGGGTGATAGATCGATGCTGATGATGCCCGGCCACACACGGCTCATATCGTACAAGAGTATATTCAGGAGGTCGGTATCAGCGTGATGGCTTGGCCATCAAGAAGTCCTGATCTCAACCCGATTGAACACGCCTGGGATGAGCTTGGGAGGCTAGTCAGAAAGTGCAGACCACCACCTACTACCCTCAGGGCACTAAAGCAGGCCCTGGTAGAAGAATGGGAGAATATTCCCCAACATCGGCTCCGAAACCTAGTGTTCAGTATGCCAAAGCGGCTCGTAGCTGTAATCAGAGCTCGAGGAGGCAATACCAGTTATTAAAAATTAAATAACATGTAATACATTTTAGTTGAATTTTTTTACACTAAACTAAAAATGTCTATTTTCATTGATTTATCTTTTTGAAGTTAAAGATGTTTTTAATGTATAATTTTAGTTTCTAAGAATTAAAGCATATAAAATTTGCAACAAAACTTTTTAATCTTAAATATCTACCTTCTATAGTTAAGAAAAAAATTTAATTTAAAAAGTGTGATACTTACTTTTGCAGGCCAGTGTATTTAATTATATTTTCTGCATTTTGCTAACTTTAGATTTATCATGCAAGTTAACTATTTTTTATCAAATACCAAAATTTAAAGGGGCTATAATAATATAGTGTAGGGAAATTACTTCATAATATAAATCATGAAGTAATTTTCCCTTTTCACATTAAAGTTGTACGTAAAGTAATAAATTTAAAACCAAGAATATTATTGCAAAGCGGATATGCTTTCTCATCTATCGAAATAAAGTGCTGCATAACAATGCATACGCCGTAGCGCGTCAGCAGATCGACGTACGTCGGACCGATGAGCGACGATTCTCGTCAGCGCGACGTAGCTCTACGCGCGTAGCTATTCATCAGCGCTGGACTTCTTATATTTTGATAGTTATAGCTACGCTCGACTGACGGTAAGCGCTGACCGTCGATCGAGAGTCACCTTTGTGCCAAATTTCATAAGCAATATAAAACAATAAATTAGAAAGAAATGAGCACACGGCTCACGTGATGGTAAGTGATCACCGCAGCTCATACTCTCTTTTAAATCCAGAGGCATCACAGGAGCGTTGCCGACATTATAGAGCGTAACTGAAAACACATTGGTGCGTGGCGGGTGAAGATCGAACCTGGGGCTCCGTGGCGATAGTTAATTTATTTTTATTTTATAGAACTTATACATAATACACATTTTCCATATAACTGTTAAATATATTACTTTTGTGCATTCAATTAGTAATTTATTATATAAAATCAGAATTCATTTGCTCTTTAAATACATTTCAACAGCAATGTCAACTGTTCGACCTGAAAACGCAAATCGGATTACAAAGGGATAACGCTGACGTCGTAAATCTCATTAGGGTACATTTTGTAAGCTTATTTGCATAAATTTTGCTTAAAGATACGCAGAAAAATATCTCATATTATTTTTATTTAGATCTATTTGGATAATTATTCGTTAAATGCAGTTAATATGACTTTTATAGCAAACCATCGTACTAAATTTTTATTATTCTCTAGGGTTTTTACAAACTCGTTCCTTCGATTTATATTTTTAATTCAACTTTTTTCAAACCCTTCCGTGAATACATTAACTTATTGCATAGATTTTTTTTCAAAATCAACAAACATATTTTTTTTTATCAAAATTTTAATAAATATGATAATAGCTACTTTTAGAATTGCCAGCTGTCATTGTTGATATCTGTCAATTTAATTATAAAAAAAATTGACAACGTTGGAGCGTCCCGAATACAAATAAGCACATTTTTATACGTTTATCTTCATTACCATCATATGTATGTATGTTTGTTTGTAACCGACTCATTTGGGTGTGATTTTAACCCACTTTAAACGGCCGGTTTTTTCGTTCTGATTTCGTAGATTTATCGAGGACCGATGACAATACATTAATTTGATAAAAATTAAGCATTTTTCTAGTTGCAAAATAAGATTTCGCTAATTATTTAGTTCAGTTTTCTATAGAAAGCGGTGAAATATTTTTAGTTTTTTTTTACAACTATTTTTATTTCTACATAAACAAGTGTAAAAACCTCAGTCAAAGTGTACTAATAGACTGTCAGATCAAACAGATTGATCGTCTATGGAACCTCTTAACAATACACTTATTAAAATGTAGGTACATTTGGTGTTTCCAGCGATATTCTACACCTGGTAACCAGGCACGAAATACCCATGTTTGTCTGGTAGTCAACTGGTTTCGAACTTCATAAGGGCTGAAGACTGGTCGTCGTGTAGCCCAGATCTGATTCAATAGTCAAAGATAACACCAAATTAGCCAAAATATAATAACTTAAGTAACCTCTAAAACAAGCAGTAATTATTTACCTATGGAAAAAGTGTGTAAATTCAATTAAAGTGTTATTTATATGTCCCTATCGCAAAGGTTGACATTTCAAATAAAATATCTTTAAATTATAAAATTTCCGGACATTTATACATCGACAAAAGGTTTCCAAGTATTATACTTCCTATTGAATCGACGTTTCAAAACGCCTAATCTCCAATTAAGAATGCATTCCCAATAACAAAGTTTTAACGATAATTGTAAAATATTTTTAGAAATTCAAAATTATTATACGTAGCAATGAAAGTCAAAAGCGCGGGTGTATTTGCACATAACGCTTGACTCGTAAATTTTAAAACACATTTTAAGCTAAGCCGCATAAACTGCTATAAAATATTGCACTGCAAGTTTAACTTTAAAAATGTTTAAACACTGAAGTAATTTTGGTTTGTAAAAGTAAAGACACAATTTGAGTACCATTATTGTAAATTTTTAAAAGCTAAGTAGAACAGTAATTAATATGATATTCAAGATTTGGAAAACAGAATATCGCAATTCTTTTCATAGTTTGCTTTCTTTATTTTGTAATTCTGTGTTTTGTTCCTTGTTCTATTGATGTATTTATTGGTTATTTTTAAATCATTCTTAAAATATGTCATATCTAGTACTCAACATCACTGTATACTTTCCTTAAATATACGCTTTTTCACCTGCTATTACTAGATGTAGTCTCTATGTACTCCTCTTTAATTTTACAATTATGAAATCAATTTCAGTGCGATTCATTTCATTAATGTGACAGTAGTTTTTCTGCATTTTTAATCTCCGTATTTCCATTTGCAAACTTTTATATCCTCTTACAGTATAAAAGATCAAGAAGGTATATTTTTAGGTTGATGGCTGTGGTGATTGGTAGGCTGTGGATAAGCTAAGAATGACCTGTCAGAATGAACAAAACTCCAATATTTAGATAATATAACTTTTTAAGTAATATTTATTGCTCAGAAAGTGTCAGAATGAATGTTGAATATGAAGTTTCATTTTATTTTATTATTAAGTTCCGCATCTAAAACTGTTAAAGAAATAAACAAATTTCAAGAGAGATTTATTTAAAATATCCAGTACATAGGAATCAATAATCTCCTAAATTATTAATACAAAACAGACGAGGACAATGTTAGTCAATTTTGTCAAAAACCTATCTACAGAAAATGCCACCTCCAAGGCAATAAATGGCGCTCAGCTTCATATAATTTACTTACTAACAACT
Organism: Leptidea sinapis; assembly: GCF_905404315.1. Taxonomy (NCBI): domain Eukaryota; kingdom Metazoa; phylum Arthropoda; class Insecta; order Lepidoptera; family Pieridae; genus Leptidea; species Leptidea sinapis. The sequence goes on along the minus strand of NC_066275.1, from coordinate 7,172,512 downwards.
ATGGCAATTACTTTCACGACTCCTGTCAAGATCAGTAAGTGCCTACCCTAAAAACTACTGAAATAAAAATATATCATGTAAATATTGATTTCAACGACATTTTCTCAATTATAACTTTATAATATTTATTTTTGATTAGGGTTTTGAAAGAGCAAAACGCAACAAACAACAAAACCAAAACATATATTTTTTAACTAAAACGAGAGATATAGCCATAAACAGTTAACATATATCCAAACAATATTATAGCAAAGAGGAATCGCGAGGGTTCTTGGGGATCTCCCGAGACGTTTGATTTTAGTGATGTGGGTATTTTGTATGGACAGGACAAGGATGAAGTACATACCTGGATGTGACAAGTAAACAATAATAATGTACATAAACGACTACAAACCATATAAAAACTGCTAGCAGAAAAATAATTATAATAATATAATTTTATATATTTGCCTAAGTTTCAATTTGCTTATTGATTGCAAATTTCATTTTCGATCAACACTTTGTAAATTTTGCATAATAGACAGTAATTATAACAGTGAATGGTGGTAACTGAGTACCTACTGTTTTACCTACTTCTTCTTACACATAATCCGGAAATCAGAAGACATAACCTGTCATACGTAAATATAATTTTTAGTAAAGATATTCCATAAAATGTAAAACGATTGATAGAATAAGAGAAGGAGCATATTAATACGTGATTAAAAAAATGTAAAATTGCTAATCACCATTTTTTTTTATTATGCAACAAAATCTCTCGGAATAATGCTTAAGCTCATCCATGATGCTATACTGCATTTTAATTTGTCAGTTTTAGAGAATTATTTATCATAACATGTTTGTTTTGTATAATATTAAGTTAATTTTGGGCGTACGCGTATCGTTAATCCAGTTGATACTTCATCCTAGTATCAAGATAATGGAATATTTATTTTGTAGACTGGAAATATCGAACATGATTTATAAAGAAGTGACGTCGTTAACGTTTTATCCTTATTGTTTTTATAATATTGCTTAATTTTTTTTATTATTAAAATGTATGTAATGTATAGATAGATATTTATACATTATAATATAATTATATACCTATAAAAATTCCAAATAAGAAAGTTCTAGAAATTTCAAAGCCATGTCAAATATGTTGCCCGACAGTGACTTATGATCTATATAGGTACTATACTATAGATACTATATTATTATATATTATAGATTCTGTAACATACCAATACGAGCGAGTAAGGAGTTATTAGATATTAATCGAAACGGCGGAGGTGAACCACCTCGTTAGAATGGTTCAGAATTAATAATTAGGAAACTTGTCCACAACCTGCAACAATACCAATCAAAAATATATGTATTAAAAATTACATTTCATAGACTGTTTCTTAAAAAAAATTGGCTGTCGATAATTTTACGCGATTACGTCATAAGAATACAACTTTTAATACGATTGTTTATATGAGTCATACTATTTTTTTGTCAAAGTTATAACATAACCTAACGCTTAGTCAGATCGTACCTCTCTATCGCTTGTTCGTCGCTCTCGCTTGTTCTCTCGGCTAAACCGTAACGTTACACTTTTTCAAGCGTGCAGCCAGCGTTCATCAATTAATAAGTCGTCATCACGTCAAAAATATATGGCGATAATTCATCACTACTTCGACGACCCATATAGCCGAATGGTTAATGACCCTGAATACTAAGCTAGAGGTCCGGGTTCTATCCGGTAGGCGCAATCATGTGGATGTTTATATGTATAAATGTATGTTTAAGTATATTGTTTTTAATATATAGTTGACTTTCTCTCATAGTACTATGCCTAGTTGTGGGGCAAGATAATTTAAAAGTGTGTCAATATTATTATTATTATTACTACTATGAGATTGTTGTGTTTCACACTCTCCAAAAAGTATTTCTGCTTACTCTGGTTATGGCAAACCAACTGTACTCCTTTTAAATGTTTACAAATGAAAATATCATTTATACAAGGGAAAAAATACGACAGCATTATTTAACGGCAAACGGAAGGTGAGGCCAACACGTATCTTCCGGCAAACAACATTAATAATGACGGATTGCGAGCTTTTAAATTTTCAACGTTTGTTACGTTTCTATTATTTAGTACTGTGTGCTCACATGAATTGTATTTAGGTGTGATAAATAAAATCACAATAACTCTTACAAAAATAGTAAAAAATAAGATCTCTATTTTACGAACTCTTTTTTATAGGTAGGGAAACATGTTGAACCTTGGCACTGTGTACCTAGCCCATTAGGCTCGTTAATAAAAATTCCCGCGATGTTTAATTCTATTGTCTTGTGTATTCTCTATGTCACAACTGACTATTAAAAGTGAAAGTAGTCGCTTACGGCTTAACGCCATTAGGCCGGTAAAAAAGTAGGTAAGTATTTTAAATATATGTACTTTGAAGTCTATATATAGTCACTGAACTTTTACATGCCATTGGTTCCTTTCTTTAACTAGTATTTAAATAATCATAAACTTACGAAATAAGTAACCCCAAATTATTTAAAATTCACCGTTTCCTTCAAGTTGGGGTAGTGTTGTACCTCTATCACTGTCTATCAGTTGTACCTTGGTCAGTGGCCCAGGTAGTACGAGGGGTGCTGTTGAGAAAATGGAATTGACTCGAGAAAATTCTAGAGCGTTGATTTATTATGACTTTCGAAGTAGTTTAACACAAAAACAGTGTATTGACCGGATGGTTTCTGCATTTGGTGATGAAGCCCCATCCAAAACCACAATTTATCGCTGGTTTGCTGAATTTCAACGTGGACGTGTCAAGCTCAGTGATGATCCCCGTCAAGGTCGTCCAAAAACTGCAGTCACCAAAGAAAACGTTGATGCTGTGCGTAAGCTGATTGAGGAATATCGCCATGTGACATACTGCGAAATTCAGGCAACTTAAGACATTGGCATGAGTCAAATACAAATAATCTTGCATGAACAATTAGGTGTAAAAAAGTTGTTTTCCCGATGGATACCGCATTTGCTCTGTTAATAGCAAAAAACGCCTCGCGTTACTTGGTGCGTCAGAACTCTCGAAAGATTCCACGCAGGATCCTCAAATACTGTATACAACATCGTATCAGGTGACGAATCCTGGATATACGCGTACGAACCCGAAACAAAAAACCAGTCACGAGTTTGGGTGTTCGAAAATGAGTTAAAGTCAACAAAAATTGTTCGTTCACGGAGTGTTGCAAAAAAAATGGTGGCCACGTTTGTCTCCAAAACCGGCCATGTTGCGACTATTCATCTTGAGGGACAAAGAACGGCTAATGCAAAATGGTATGCTAGCATTTGTTCGCCACAGGTCGTTTCTGAACTCCGTAAAGAGAACTGCAACCACCGCATCATCCTCCATCACGACAATGCGAGTTTTCACACCGCGTACAAAACAAAATATTTTTTAGAGCAAGAAAACATAGAATTATTAGACCATCCGCCGTACAGCCCCGACCTAAGCCCTAATCATTTCTATACTTTCTCTAAAATAAAGAATAAATTGCGTGGTCAGAGATTTTCATCACCTGAAGAAGCTGTGGTCGCCTACAAAACGGCCATTTTGGAGACCCCAACTTTCGAATAGAATGGTTGCTTCAATAATTGGTGACATCGTATGGAAAAATGTGTCAAATTTCGCGGAGAATACTTCGAAAAGCAATAAATACATTTTTAAATAGTAATGTTGTGTCACTTCCTTGATTTCGAAATTTTCAGTGCCGCCCTCGTAGCGATCAGGCCTACATTAAGTTGTTGTATCCACATTCTAGTAATTATGTATGGAACCGCTAGACAAGTCAGTTATTGGGCCGATCAAGATTTATTTTAATACAGCGGCTAACGAGGTTTACTATTTCATTACAAAAGTTTAATTTATTCAACTTAATTTTTGTTACTTATTAAAAGTTATTTTGTTTAAAGATTTTGTCTCATAAGACAAAAGAAACTATGAATCTCATTGTGATTTTGATCAGAATTTGTGAATTTAGTTTTAATATGTAATTTATACGAATAAAACAGTTTTGGTTAAGAATAGTTAGTTATATTTTCCATAAATTACCCCCAATTCCTCGATGTATTCTAGACACACCATAATCCTGGCCTAGGTACATAGGATATGCTGTACCTTGGTCATAAATCCCTTTTTTCGTTTTAATTATTAAAACACATGTAAGTATGAAATGTACATTTTTGATATTTTGGTGGTGAATACTCAAATAATTGACCTATCAAATATGAAAAAATGGTTTGAGTACAGTTCGTCAAACAAAAATAAAAAAAGATATTTAAAAAACTGTCCTAGGTACAACAGGTTCCCCTAATTGTCTCATGGAAATAGTAATAAAAGTGTTCTGTTTGTTCGTATATCAAAACAGTTTTTCTCAAAAATGCGTGTAGAAATCTAGCTAAAATTTACATCTAACCCCCTTACCATTTCCATAATTACCAGTCTTGAACGGTCTGCATGCAACGGTACATTTATTAGGTCATCATGTCCAACTTGTCCCATAACTTGATTTTACCCGCCAAATGCTAGTTATCTCAAAGTCGTTGGCATTTACTATAATTTTATAAAATGTACAGTTCAGTTTTGTGTACCAATCCCCAAACCTGCCATTGATAAAAAGTGACCTCGTACTCCTTATGCTATCTGGCTGCAAGGTGGTAAATATGGGTGATCTAAAGCTCAGCCAGGCCTGTTTTCATTGGTTGTCTACAGCAAGAGACTCTACCTAGACGTTTAAATTACCTGAGATTGCAACTTTTATTAAACGGTCATCTTCAAGTTTTCTGTAGGATTTGTGTAACAACAGTGTATATATAGGGTGTCCCAAAGTTATGGGACATGAAGGGAAAGTACCTTAAATATCGAAGATAGGCTTTTTTACTGAAAGAAGACTTTATGCTATTTTTAAAAGTTAGTAATTCTGCATTCAAAGATTTTCTAAAAATTACTTGCCTCGTCTGGGAATCGAACCGATTTAAATGTAAAAAAAAACACCCCTACTTTTATGATGCCAATCGAAAGAATGGCTAAAAACAAATAAATATTCTTAAGAAACATAGTATTTTAAAAGAAAGTAGCCTATCTCCGATATTTAAGGTACTCTGCCTTCATGTCCCATAACTTTGGGACACCCTGTATACAAGTATGACACATCTAAATAAAGTGATTTTTAAAAGACTTTTCAGTACTTTGTATTCTATGGGTATTGCTGTAAATGGATATGAATTGCGAATTTGTTTTTTCCGAATAATTATTCATACGGGTTTTAATACATTCAATATGCATAAAGTTATTTGGAACTTTAAAAATTATGTGAAATGTGTTCTGCACATTCTTGCATCATTTTATAAAATAAACTCTATCATTATATCTCCTTGTAGTGGGCGATCTAATAAATATTACCTACTATATTCTACGGGAACATTTCTTAAATGTCGGAAATTTATTTTACATACGTCTCTGTAACCCTGACGTAAATGCAAAATTAAATTTTTCAGCTGAATAGTTAAGAAGTGAAAGAGTTACAAACATACCTATAAAAATATTATATTCTCATTTAAATCCTATTATAATTATATATTTAGTTAATTCTTCCTTTTCTATAAATTCTTAAAAAATCATGACCAAAGAGAATTTAAACACTACGAATTTGACTGTATCACACAACGGCGAGCCCGATCATATTATTAAACTCGTATCTAAAAGCATTTTCATGTCACTCAAAGCAATAATACTCTTTAGTCTTTATGAACACAATGATATTACCACAGAGTAGGGTGGATGCTTTCGTATTACGATACGTCTTGTTATTGAACTGTCTGTAGTCTTTTTAGATAATTGAAGTAATTTATAACAAAAGGACGCTATCACTTTGCAAAGGGTTTCTTGAATTTGTGTTTGACATCAAAAGACATAAGGAATTGGAACTCTCATAGAAGATGTTACTCTTTACTTGCAAGATTCAAATTTTCATTGTGGTGTATTAAAACTTATAATTGTGACAGAATTTCAATAAAATTAACTTGAGAATTTTTTGCTTAGCACAATTTTTTTTCTATATTATATGGTTTAACCTTTAAGACAGTTGTACAACTTCAATAACATTATAATTTTTAGAGTGCCTTACCGGCAGATTAAAGGGTGGGAAAGTAAGCTCATTGGGATCTCTATAACTAACGTATTTATTTCATAAGGTGTCCTCAGTACGTATTCTGCGATCAAGTGTATTTTGTCTCTTTCATACACAGTTATGAAGACAGAGACAAATCGCTTACGGATTGCGTATTCAAACACATTCTGGAATAAGGATACATGACTCCTCCTTCCATCTGGCCGTTCCTTCTCGGGCCGATCTGTTAGTGTGTTATTTGTCATAAAACACAAAACTAGACCAGTGGGAGGCTCCTTTGCACAGGTACCACAATGGTGCCTATTTCTGCCGTGAAGCAGTAATGTGTAAGCATTACTGTGTTTAGTTCTGAAGGGCGCCGTAGCTAGTGAAATCACTGGGCAAATGAGACTTAACATCTTATGTCTCAAGGTGACGAGCGCGATTGTAGTGCCGCTCAGAATTTTTGGGTTCTTCAAGAATCCTGAGCGACACTGATATGGACAGGGCGAATCAATTACCATCAGCTGAACGTCCTGCTCGTCTCGTCGCTTATTTTCATAAAAAAAGATAGTTACAATGTGGTAGAGCTTTGGCAAAGTATATACTACGGTTGTAGTTTGAACAACAAACAACTAAAATCAAAATGGCGGCTTCCAACATGTATTTAATAACATTTACGTGTGTCAGTACGACTAACACGACCGATTTTTATTTAAACACAAGAAATTGCAAATTAGTAACAAAGTATTCATTTAGACTTTTAGTAACAATGTTTAGGTGTTAGTTAGCACCTAAATACTCATTGTAGAGTTTAGTGCATATTATGATTTTGTTAATTGAATGAGTTGAAATACTTATCAATACAATTATTAATTATGCCACCCAGTGAAACACTGATCCAATGCATCGCTGTTTGCCTCTAATACTCATAATCCAGGGCTTATAGCGATATCTCTTGTCGTACATTCGTAAGTACAACATTGTCACATAGAATAGCCTATATTCAGGTAACAAGGATTAGTTATTTGCTTGACAATTTCAAACAAACGTAATAACTATACATAACTGACAATGTTTTGAATTATATACGTATTTTACGATATAATTGTAAGAGCCCATGAATAAAATATTTCTGAAAATGTGCTTAAATTATATGTAAAATATGATATATTTAATGATAAGCTTATTTTTTTTAATTTATTACCACTCGTACGCCCTGGTCACCTACCCTCGCTCTATGGCTGAGATCTAATAGAGCGTACTTGGTCAGACTTTACTAACGTAAAATATAGCTGTGTGTAAGCTTAGCATTATCTTTGATTTCGTTTTATATTTATTTGACGGCTGAATTATGCTGAGCTTCAGCTAAAATAGCCAAATACAAAAGTGATGTTTTATAACACTCAGCTAAATTTTAGTTTTTTTTTATGAGCAGCTTCGGAAAGCTCCGTAAAATCTTCTCGTCCAATATACCACAGTGTCTGAAGACGAAGGTATTTAACCAATGTGTGTTGCCAATTATGGGCCTTATGAGGATGTTCATTGTTGCTCAGGGGGCAATAGAGAGGGCTATGCTCGTAGTTTCCCTACGAGATCGAATTTGAAATGAGGAGATCCCTAGGAAAATCAAAGTCACCGGACATAGCCCAAATGATTGCGAAACAGAAGGTACGTAGCTCGATGACTCGATGGCCGTTGGGGCAGTAAGTTCCTCGAATGGCGACCATGTACCGGAAGGCGTAGTGTTGGTAGGCTCCACACAAGATGGACCGAGGATTTGGTCAATATCACCGGAGTAGGTTGGATGAGAGCAGCGCAGGACCGATCGTCATGGCGATCTTTGGGGGAGGACTTTGGTCAGCAGTGGATATCTTCCGGCTGAAATGATGATGATGAAGAAGTTTTACGTAAGTAAAGTCTGTGCAAAGTCTAAGCACTCTCTATAGATCGTAGCCTATGAGCAAGGTCACTGGCATATATTATCGCCTTAAATCTTACTATCCCAGTAATTTCACCAGCTACGTAGCCTTTCCGACCAAAATAAAAATAGTCCCTGCGATACAATTTTGCTTGGCAGCAAAAAAAGGTGCGGTACTCATGTACAAAGAACCAGTGGGAGGCTCCTTTGCACAGGATGCTAGATTATACGTATCACAACGGCTATTTATATTTATTTCTGCCGTGAAGCATTAATGTGTAAGTATTACTGTGTTTCGGCCTGGAGGGTGCCGTAGCTAGTGTAATTACTGGGCAAATGAGACTTAACATCTTGTTTATCAGGGTGACGAGCGCAATTGTAGTGCCGCTCAGAGTTTTTGGGTTTTTCAAGAATCCTCAGCGACACTGCATTGTTATGGGCAGGGCGTATCAACTAACATCAGTTGAACGTCCTGCTCGTCTCGTCCCATATTGGCATAAAAAAAAGACTCCAACTGGTAAAAGCTAGATATTTATTCTAATATAAGGAATATTACGACTTAAACATAAAACTATCCTAGTAAATCGATTCCTTATTCAATTAAATATTAACTCGATAAAACTTTCGTGATTCCCAATGGTCCAAAGCTAGTCAGTACCAACACCGATGAATCATAAGTAAAGCTGATTTAAGTAAATTAAGTCGATTAAATATATATCGTACTGTGCAATAAGTTTAAAATAATTTGGGTGTTGCACAGATTCTACTTTTATTTTAGCGTTTGTTAGCTGATTGTTCTTTTTTGATTACTGACTTTTGTTCTAGTAAGTAGATTAAAAAACATTTCGTAGTGCAAATCAATTACTTACCAGTGGGGCTCCTTTGCACAGGATGCCGGCTAAGTTATAGGTTCCGCAATAGAAGGGTGCCTGAGCTAGTGAAATTACAGGGCAAATGAGACTTAACATCATATGTTTCAAGGTGACGAGCGCAATTGTAATGCCGTTCAGAAATTTCGGATTTTTAAGAATCCTGAGCGGCACTGCATTGTAATGGACAGGGCGTATCAATAACCATTAGCCAAACGTCCTGCTCGTCTCGTCACTTATTTTCATAAAAAAACTCTATCACATAACTTTTTCCCAATCGTAAAACTTCAAAAAAATTTACATTTTATTGAAGCTTACATTTAATTAAATTATATTTTACTACTCAAAAATACAAACACTTTAGTATGACTATTTTTATAATGTCAAAGAAGAAAAATTCTCGCAAATTCCGAAATAAACAGCTCCACAGTAATTCTCATATGAACAACGCCTTTAAGTTTCTCCCGCTGAGAAATACAACTGAAGGAAACTTGCAATGTGGAGAAATATTAAAGTAAGTTGCTACTACTTACTTATAAAATTTTATGCATATGCATACAATAAATTTTATACAATTTTACTAAAAACATTATACGCAGTATTACAAAAATAATCTAGCCTCAAACTTAAAGGGCATAAAATATATTTAAATCCTTAAAATTTATTCCTTTCGAACTTTTACTGGCGTCAAATGGCGCGCTGAGTCGCAGGAGCGTTGCCGGACTTTAAAGAAGAAGACCAGGAAAAACCACACAAGGAGGTTTTTGCCATATTATTGTACCCTTACCCTGTGTTAAATAACTGTCGGTTAAATTAATTTAGATAAGAAAAAAAAATTTAAATTATTATGTTGTATTTGTATGTATTCAAAGCGTTTAAAAACAATTATTGCAGACATAAACATGAAAATATTTTACCTCTGGAAATTGTTTCGTATATTTTATAATAAAACAAACATCATTAAAAGTTTAAAATCGCTTTACTCGTAAGGTTGGAAGCTAAAGCGGAGTATTTGAACATAATGCTTTTCTCGTAAATTTTAAACCACATTTCAGGCTAAGCCGCATAAACTGCTGTAATAGATTGCACTGCAAGTTAAACCTTAATGCGTTCCAAGCTCTGGAATCATCAGTTCGTGAAAAATATTTAAGAATTATATCAATAATAATAATATAATATACCAAGACTTAGTAAATTCTGTCATAAATAAAAATGCGTCTATTTTCTATATAGAAATAGGACTGCCGGTAGAAGTGAAAACCTAGAACTGTTAGTAGTAAATTTAAGAATTAATTTCAATTTATTTTCAATAATATTTTAATGAAACAAAAACACTGTTTCAACAATGCACAGTATATACATATTGAACTTTTTACTTCATCCATTAAATTTCTCTTATAAGATATACACAGCACTAATGTTGCACAATACGTGAGCTGTATAGCTACAGATATACTGCTATAAGCATCTCAGTGACGTGAACCCACGAGATTTCACCCATCCAAAAAGTGTCTAACTGTATAATATATTTATATTTTATTTTACTTACTTATTTACGAGTGCGAGCATGTCGGTGACGCGTACCCATAAGATATTCCCCTTCCAAAAAGTGCAAGAGCGGCAACAGAAGTTTTCAATGAAAAAAAAATGGTTAACTAGGAATTTACTTGAAGTAGAGTCAGGATTATAATCCTTTAATGCGTTTGAATTTAAATTTAAATGCTTAAATTGTTATTTAACAAGACTGGTTGTTATAATATGAAATGCTTTGTGCTGTAGCAATGTCTAGGAACGCCTTTGACTGTAAACGTATGCCTTCACTTGCCTCTGGCTTCTTCTGTGCTCAACGTGTATGCATTATACAAAATTTCATTATTAATCTAATAATCAATCTCACATTATCCATGTATTTAAATTATAATTTACAGATTTATTGTGCTTAATGAAGGATGATTTAAATGATCCTATCATGATGATTGGAAGGAACTCGTGAAATAGGAGTTTTTTTTAATTATAAGAATAAGTCGCACCACTGTTTTAATTTTAAAATGCACGAGTGTGTTAAGAGGCTAGACTCACCTAGAAACGTTCACAGTCCATTATGCTAATAAATGCTTTTTATTATGATATACTTATTTCTTAAATTCTTACGATAACTCAACAAATATAAACCTTTACTTTTTGAAGGGATGGGTATAAATTGTTAAACTCGCGTCAGGACACGTGAATTGAACGAAAATTCGTAAGATGGAGAGAGAAATTGATTTTTCTGAGGGATAAAATTTTTAATGTAAAATAATTGTAATAGTTCTAAAGTGTTGTATGTAAGAAATATAAATTATCATTTTTGTGTACAAAAGCGTAATAAATTAATATTGTATTTATCCACATAAATGGTAGTACTTTTATACTGATAAAGAAAGCAATTCGTGCGAAATTATTTCCTAACCATTCCAAAATATTCAAAAATGCACAACGTTCATGTTCAAGTTTTCACTGATGCCGACGCTCCCGGAGTGCAACCTGTTATTTTTTTTATTCGTAATCCAATGAGACCTGTTAACGGTATCATACGTCTCGTTATAACTCTTCGGAAGTTATTATTACGATAGCTATATCAATTGAACCTTGGAATTCAGCAGCGTGGTGGTGATAAAAGAAAGAGTTCTAGTAACAGATATTTTATTTTCTTATATTAATGTCTCTCGCAAAATGCCCAACCCTTCAAAGTATGACTCAATGAACTAGTTTTCAGCCGCCTACTTAAGGAAGCAAATAATAATGATAATATAATGATAAACTATAATAATGATGTTCTTTATTCTAACTTTTAATTAATTTGTATTCGAAAACTTTTGTAGTTGCTCTAAAAACAGTTAGTGTGACATTGTATATGGAAAATATTTGAAGAGAACAATTATTCGGGGGCTTACATCGGGAAAACGAAATATAGGAAGACCAACACAAAGGGTTGTGATAGACTTTGATAGGCTTAGTGGGACCTATCAGTCTTTTTAATCCCTTTGCGATTAAATCCCGATTCCAACAAGCCATGGAAATGTTACTCGTGAGAAAAAGGGACAGAATCAAAAAAATCTAAAATAATTAGAAAAACAATCAATTTCACACATTTAATTCGGTTTTTTATAATATCATAACAATAACGTAACGATACATGTAAAGCTCCTAAAGGTGGTGTCGATGAAACTGGCTCCTAAATAATACGATTTCTGAAACAAATACAGTTTATCAGGATGATATCAGCAATTGCATTCCACCATCGGACATTACGCCTAACGGCCGTTCTAAATATCTATGCATTATAAATTCCAATCTCGTTTCATTTCTAATATTAGAAAGATAAACGCCAGCGATTCAAATTTAATGTATGGAGTAAAGTGAATATTTCTTCATGATTTCCTTTCTATTACCTCACGAGCTGAATGCAGTTGCCACGTGACGTGAGTTTAAATACAACCGCACCCCGTGAACCTATCTCACGCTATTTCTCAAATTATTATTCATAAATCGTACTATATAGACTATATTTAGTTTTAGTGTAACCGTTAAATAACAAATGTACCCAAATCAAATTTGAAAAAAAAAATTTTAACGATGCGGGACTCGAACCCACGAACCTCTGGCGTTCCGGGCCAGTGCTATTACCAACTGATCTAACCGGTTCGAGTGACGAATCGTCATAAAATCTTGTATGCTTTGTTCAACTCTCAGGTTGTGGCTTCAGGAACAAATGTACTGTTATAACTGTTATTAAACCCTGAGTAATGCCTAATAAATAATAAATATTATTAAATAACTTGTTTTGCTCTTCAGAAAGCGAGTAATTTTGCTAAGACTAAAGGAAAATTCGTGAAAGTTATTGAATGCCGAGATTATACAAACGAGCAAGGCAGAGTTATAATTAGACTCATTTTCCATTATATATACTTTATTGTTTCTATGGCTCATAAATTCAGCTTTCTCTTAGCTTATCTTTACGTATTTCGAGGCCATTATTTACGAAATATACAAACGGTTATTAAAATGGGACAACGTATATATTTATTTATAAAATTAACTTAAGATTTTCATCTTTTATTTGTTAAATTAAGTTTTCTTGTTCACTAGTTAAGCATAAACTTCTATTTATCTCAGAATACTAATATAAGATTCAATTCAGTATGACTTTGTTTTATAATAAAACACTTTCACAAACCACTTGAATAGAATGTAATTATATTCAATTAACTATAATCACAACTATATATATAAGTAACACTTATGGCCGTTTACAATAACCTACCTACCCTTAGTGTAACATACGGATACATTGCTGTCACCGTTAAATGACAAGATCTTATCTATCCATACTTATGTCCAATATAGTTATAGTTCAATGCTATTTGTTAATAGGCTATTGAAATGTAAGTAAGCGTAATAGGATAGATTTGTCTACGTCTAATAAGTTAAACTAAGGATAGATAGGTTATTGAAAACGGACGTAAATGATTAATAACAATAGGGCAGTCGGGTGACCAGCTGCTAACACGTCCGACATTTTCGACTGCCCCAACAAGAAGTGCCCAATAGCTGAGAGCAATTCGTAATAGTTACTCTACTACCAATCTTAATAAAACGAAACTACTAACTTCATAATAAATTGACATCACTAAGATTTTCCATGTGATTATATAATATTACAATAACTAAAACAATATATTATTAACAGGTTACAAATTATTCTATTAATATTATTATAATTGAATGTTTTTAATATTGGATATGTCAAATAACCGTAACAGTTTCTCATATTTTGATACTTACACTATTGTAGTGTTTATTGATTGGGACGTTGCACACTGGATTCTGCAATCAAAATAGAATCAAGTTTCCAGGAACGTGGCAGGGAAGTTATTTGCACAACGTATAGAGCACGGAAAGCAACCCACACTCCACTACGACTACAATGAAAAAAGACTTACAAAGAAAAACTAAATGAGCGTATCGGGAAGGAAATATGATTAGTGGACGCATTTTTTTTTTTTGTAGATGGTTAAAGGCAACTTATTTTTTAATTCCATCAACTCTCTGCAATTTATATTATAATACTATTTATATGAAATTTCTTTTAATTTTGTATTGAAATATAAATATTTTTTCTTTTTCTTAACATGGCGGTCAATTGTAGTGTTAACAATAAATTTACTTTTTGTATAAACGGTGAACACTTCGAAATTATTATCTGTATATAAAAGTTTTCCTCGTTTCCTACAATAATTCAGCTAGCAGAATTTGTTTTTTAAATTTATTTTGTCTATACAATATCCAAGGTATATTCGCAGAGTTCCATTGGTTTAAAATCTATTTCTTCTACCTTCCAACCTATTAGAGAATATTTCTTTTAAAATATCATGAAATTTAATTCAACTAATTCAAATTCAGTGGGTATACAAAAGTGAATACTTCTGCATGATTTCAGTCTGTTTCCTCGTGAGTTAAGCGCAGTTTCCACGTGACGTGGTTTTAAATCCCAGTGCACTGCCTGCTCCTGTTTTAAATCGCAACAAATGCTGGGATTATAAACATTACTGAAGCAAACTTTTGGCTTATACACAACTGTAAGTACGACTTAGTTAAGGGTGCATTTATGAGTATTAGATTTCTTATTTCCAAAGATAATTTAATCAATTTTGGTCAGTCTGTCTGACAAAAATATATCTCTATAAAAGGCAACAAAGACATTTAATTGCTCAAAATAGATTCCTTTACAATTCTTTTTGATGTCATTTTTAATATACTAGATACTGCTACCGCTTCGGAAACAAATGGCGCTCTGAGAGAGAAGAAGTGGCGCAAGCAAAGCTCCCAGCATTCTTGCGTTTTTTTTAAATAAAATATGCAATATTGTATTGTCATTGCTTGCTATAAAATAATTATAATCAAGTCCTAGGCTATCCGATCACTTAGATATTTAGCTGTGGAGTTGTAGGTTTTAGGACAGAGCAATTTTTTAATAAACCATTTAAATTTATTTATAGATAATGCCTGAACAGAGGCTGGGACTTTATTATAAAGGCGTATACATTTCCCCTTAAAGCTATTATGTATCTTATGAAGCCTACTAGAATTAGTGGAAAGAATAATTTTCCTTAATAATCTTGATTAATGGTATAGGTAATGCGACTGATTGTTTTTTTTTTGTTCTGCTTTCGCGTGTACATTTCAAAGTATAATCAAACTATTATAATAAAATATAAAATGGATTTAGGTATATACTTCAAAAACTAATATAAATATGTAATTTATATATGTATATTTTAATAACAGCTGTTTCAAAATAGAAAATATACCATAAAATCTCCCCACGTTTTAATTTGAATTAAAAAGCATTTATGTTGAAACCTTGTCCATTTCTTGTGCTTGTAATGTTAGAATTTTATCGTTGTATAATGACGTGGAGCTAATGTAATTTGCATGCCCTTTTTGGCTAGTGTGTTGATTCGTATAGTATTTTTTGATAACTTTTATACACATAGGAGAAATAAAGAATTATTATTATTATTATATTTAGTGTAAAATTATAGTCCAGTTGGTTTAAAGTTAAAACTGCGGTTTACATTTTAACATAGTGTTGGACTCGTAAATTTTACGCAAGATTTTAGACTTAGCCGCATAAACTGCTGTAATAAATCGTACTGCGAGTTTAACTTAAGCACCTTATACACTCTGACATTATTTCAGATAGAGGAAAATGTTTTAAGACCCTTACTAAAATGTTTTAAGTGAATTTTGAGTCGATCAAACAATACGACAATCATATTTCAAATTTTATAAATGTAACAAAAATAATAATCCGGAAAAATAAACCGGTGGTATATTAAACTATCGATTTGCAAGATCAGTAACAGTTAAAGAAAGAAAGATAGAAAAATCATTTAATCAATCAGGTCAAAAAGATAGGTGGTAAGAAACTCATTGCCACTCTTTTAAAACTATAATTACGATTTTATGATCATACATTATATTTTATACAATATATATAAAGTGATGCACCAAAATTACTCAAAAATTTAGACTTACTTCTGTAACTTAAAAAAAACAGTAAAAGAAGTGATTAATCAAAAAATAAATAAAAGAGTGACAAGTGCAGTAGATGTATATTTTCACAAACATTGTAAATAAATAAAGATATTATGCAATATTTTGTATACTCAAAGAAATAACTTAAAATGGTATATTAGCAATACAAAAATAAACATCCACGAAGACTGGGGCAACCAGGCAACACCAGCAGCGTCCATTCACGAGCAAGACGCATGGACCAGCCATCGCTTCCATCACATATATCTTATGGAAGGTGCACCAAGAGCAGTGCCCTTTAAGCGAGCACGTCAAGCACTGCCCTAGGAATTCAATTAATAAAAAAAAACTGATGTTTGATATTTTTCCTCACTCACTATGAAAGTAAAACTATTTTGAAATAAATATCTTATGTATTATAATATATATTTTAATCAAAATAAAGAAGAATTTTGATAAGAAACATCATAATATAACATATTTTAGAATAACAGAGAGTCAATATAAATAATTATGAGCACTGTCATTTATTGCCAAGCAGCCTTTTCACTAATGAAGTATTTGAAACTGTAATAGGCCTTATAACTCAATTCACTTATAACATAAATTGACAAATTTTAAATATGATTCAACATAGAATTGCAAAAACCTATACAACTACCAACAAATGAATTACTTATCTTATGAAGCCTAGTTTCCGGCACTTCGAGATTATGGTTCTTCCTTAAATTTAAATTGTGACGCTCGCTATTTTTTGAATATTACGATATTTGTTTTATATAAGACCATACAAAATATTTTCTTAGATATATTGAGAGTAAACAGTCATCTTTATCTCTTTGAATTTATCTCTAAGCGACTCACGTGGGCACATTCCATGTATTGTGGCGCGGACAGCCGTTTTCTGCAGTACAAAGATACAGTCAACATTAGCGGCGTTACCCCAAAATAACAATCTATATAAAATGATCCTGTGAAAGTCACTAAAGTAAATGAGGGGTGCGATCAAGTCCTTTACTAGGATAATAATGTTTCATGTTGATAAGAAGATGGCTGGGAG
Organism: Leptidea sinapis; assembly: GCF_905404315.1. Classification (NCBI taxonomy): domain Eukaryota; kingdom Metazoa; phylum Arthropoda; class Insecta; order Lepidoptera; family Pieridae; genus Leptidea; species Leptidea sinapis. Next base: position 7,155,438 of record NC_066275.1, on the reverse strand, counting down.
CGCCAGTTGCTCAAATAATAACAACCTTTTCCCTAACACCTATATCCTAGCAACCTAGCCAGTACATGTTAAGAATAAACCGCGAGCCGCGACATCTATGGTCGCATGGCGTTACACACATTCTGTCAAGTAAGTTACAGGTTGAGCATCGTAACTTTTTTCATAAATCCAGGAAATCTTTGTCTTCCTATTTCTTTTTTTTTATGGAATAGGAGGACAAACGAGCGTACGGGTCACCTGGTGTTCAGTGATCACCGCCGCCCACATTCTCTTGCAACACCAGAGGAATCACAAGAGCGTTGCCGGCCTTTAAGGAAGGTGTACGCGCTTTTTTTGAAGGTACCCATGTCGTATCGTCCCGGAAACACCGCACAAGGAAGCTCATTCCACAGCTTTGTAGTACGTGGAAGAAAGCTCCTTGAAAACCGCACTGCGGAGGACCGCCACACATCCAAATGGTGGGGATGATATTCTAACTTGTGGCGTGTCGTGCGAAGGTGGAATGAATATTTATTTGCCGCCGTGAGATCATAGTTATATATTCGTTGTAAGTGTCCCGCGAAGTGTAATGTTGTTTGCTAGCACACTTAGGCGAATATAGAAGAACCCAGGTTCTTGCAGAAGAGGCGAGTACCGGCTATTCCCTTTATTCTAATGGTACCTGTTCACCTGACTACCCCTTTTATAAATACAGTCCGACGCATAATATTTAAATGGTCTCGTTTCATAAATTCTCAGGCTGGAAGAGAATAATTTTGGTACCCTTTCTTTTATTTACATACAGCACGATATTATAACACTTAGTACATTATAAATACAAGCATACGATCATTTGGGTTTTACCGTGTACTGTAGTTTCTTTTTTCAGTTCTCATTCATTTTTGTCGTTCGATGCAAGTGCGGAATTGTCATTTCCACTAGTCCCTATTGTTGACTCAAGCTATAGATGCGGGACCCGAGAAGAAATGAAATACTTTACACGCAGCAGGACTATTAATATCTCAGCATTCTAGTAGATAGCCACTTGGTATATTGGAATATTTGAATAAATCTGTTCTTTAACGTAACGACGTCACTATAAGTCAGCTGTATGTGAACACATAACAGACCGTCCAAAATACTACATCCACTTCGACCAGCCAAAAGTTTTGGTAAAAGAGATTAAATTTCTCCCAATACTGGTGTATGAAGCCATTGAAATTTGAAAAAACACCAAAATTTCAATAAATAAGACAGTGTAGAATTATCGAAGACTCTAAATTAAAACCCAAAGCTAGACAGACCATAAAAAAGAGGATACTGTCAGTAAATTTTGCCAACTGTTTACAGCAAATACCACCTCCGAGACAACAAATGGCGCTAAACTTCTTAATGACAGATATGACAAATACTATCTTGACTCATTTCAACTGCATTCCCCCTGAAAACGTGATCTTTCAAGATCTCGAAACATCACGTTACCTAAAATAATAATGTATAAACACAGTCACAATTACACGCGTTTTAATCCTTTAAAAAGTGTTTTATTTAGAGTGATTGTAGTTTGAGATCACGAATGCTGTCTTACAATGGAAGCATCATAGCTTTCAAATTCAACACTCATTTTATAAAAAGACTGTGCTTCTAGCCAGTTCATAAAAGTCACGTTCTCGTTGTACGAACGCTTAAATACAGCGACATAGCTTTGCAATTCTTTTAAGATATAGTGTCATATTAAGGTTATATTTATTATACATGCAAATGATGATAACAGTTTATTTCAATGTAAGCCTCACTTTATATTTAACGTACCATTTTGACTGTAGATTATAAGAATATAATGCAATTTTTATTCAAAAACAACAGCTTGTTTTGTTTAAAAGAGTAAAAGACATAAAATAACTATATGAATGCTCTGAAAAAGAGCTTGCAAATATATTCTGTAAGCTTTTCATACATTTGCATATTCTGACTCGACCGCCCACGGGGCTTACTTTGTTTTATGTACAGATCATTTCCCTCCCTAACTAACCATTTAATTCTTTTGTAAAATGTATCTTTGCATACGAACGAGTATATTCTCTCGCAATGTTGCTAGCGTCTTAGGCACTTAAACGCGATTTTATGAAAATCCTCTTGCCATATATACCTGAAAATACCGTGGCATAAAGATTTCATAATTCAGTTACGGACTTGCGAGAATATTATCAGAGAAACAATTTTTTTTAATGTATTAAACTTATCTGGAGTTTCTGGTTTGGTTTATCCCTAATTAGGCAACCATAAATAAAGAGCTAAGCTAAATTAAAATCAATAAATAAAGTTAAGATTTGTAACAGTCAATACCGCTGAAATAATTAACGCCAGTTTACCAGTGGGAGGCTCCTTTGCACAGGATGCCGGCTAGATTATGGGTACCACAACGGCGCCTATTTCTGCCGTGAAGCAGTAATGTGTAAGCATTGCTGTGTTTCGGTCTGAAGGCCGCTGTAGCTAGTGAAATTACTGGGCAAATGACACTTAACATCGTATGTCTCAAGGTGACGAGCGCAGCTGTAGTGCCGCTCAGAATTTTTAGGGATTTTCAAGAAACCTGAGCGGCACTGCATTGTAATGGGCAGGGCGTATCAATTTCCATCAGCTGAACGTCCTGATCGTCTCGTCCCTTATTTTCATAAAAAAGAAATTAACGCCGTGCCATCGAGTGTCCGAATAAGTCTGTAAGTAAGATATAAATTAATCATTAGTTAGTTTTATTATAAATGTTAGTAATCGTTTTGTTTTATTTTATTTAGTATCATCGCCAACACAATAATCACTAACTAATTACAATAAATATAATTCTTAATAAGTCTAAGTCTAAGTCTCTTTATTCAAACAAAACAAATCTTATAACTATATTTACAATTATACGACTACATAAAATTAAAACTATCATTACGTGGAAGCGTACCAAGAATACTGGCAGCATTACCGCGTTGGATAGCAAGGCTGATCCGTTGACCGAAATAGCTGCCAGCGCTTGGGCTTCCAGTAGCCTTATTGAGGCGCGAAGATAGTATTTTGAACATTCTCCGAGCCTCTGGGCCCCACGGGCCAAGTGTCTCGACACCAAATGGCACAAAGATGTATGACTCACTGAGACCAACATATTTGCGACGCTTGCTGTCTTCAGCAGTCGAAGCAGCAGCCCCAGCACCAACTGACGTAACTTGGACATGAGAAGAAGCCAGAGTGTCGACGCAAGTAGCGTCCCACAACAGCGCCCTTCCCCGTGCCCAAGCCACCAGCGTCATTCCATCAGGACGCTTGCCATCGCGGCGGGTAATACCATTTGGCTCTAAAACAGCTGGTATATTAAGAGCGGCAAATGCCCTGCGGATGACCTCATTAATGCTGGCGTGACGACTGATACGGCCTGCCTATTTTAGGCAGGATAACCCGTGACGTCCAAGAGCATCTACCTGAACATCATTAGTTGAGGTTTATTTCCACACTTAATAGTTACTTTAAATACTAATGTAGAAGATTTATAATATAATTGAATTTCAAATATGTTCAAATTCTCGTTTACATACCTACCAACTAAGATTAACACTAGAGTTTGGTTAGGTAAACAGGATTGGTCGAATGTATATGCCACAGGGAAATGATTATAACAGAGATTTGGTCAATTCCCTAAGTGATCTGATCAAATCACGGAGTATGTTTCAAGAACAACATGATTTTATCATTTCTCTAAACAAATCTAGTGATTTGATCAAATGCCAGGGTTGGGACCATAAATGGGTTGGCGGGCCACGCCCTGTTTTTTTTTTTTAATAATATGGGCGGGGCTTCTACTTGATCTTTAGAGAAACTTTTATCTGTTTTGAGGTTAGGTTACATTAATTTGATTTTCAAGAGACTGGTGCGTTACCTTTTCATGGGAGTGGGGGAGTGATCCAGGGGACAAATGACATCTCCCTCTCTCCCCCTTCCCCTCTCACCCCCCTCCACCTGCGACACGATACTAAATTCTTACCAAATTATGTCTAAGTCTTACCAAATAAACCTTATAAATACCAAGGAAAATACGTTTTGGCATTTCACGGAACCAACTCTGGCATTTGGTCAAATCACTAGATTTGTTTAAACTTTAGAGAAATGATAAAATCGTGTTGCTATTGTAACATCTTCCGAGATTTGACAAAATCACTGTTATTTTCATATCCCTGCGACATATATACCTAAGTAACACTGAAATAAAATGAATAATAAAAAAAAAAAAAAAATGAAAAACGGCTTAGTGTAGAAAGTAGCCAATACTTTTATTGTTTTTCGAAGTAATATCCACTCCTTTCTACACATCGTCACATTCGATGAAACCATTGAGAAAAGCAGTGGGCCCATTTTTCCGTTGGGGTCTCTTCATTGCATTTTCGTACGCTTTCACCGCGCTTTCAGGGCTCGTAAAGCGAACACCTCGAATTTTATTTTTAGTTCTTGGGAATAAATAAAGGTCGCAGGGCGCCAGGTTTGGACTGTATGGTGAATGACTCATTATCTCGACACCTGCCATAATCAAATATTCAACAGCCCGTTTTGCAGAGTGCGCAGAAGCATTGTCGTGGTGAAGGAGGATCCTGCTTCGAGGGCGCTGCTGTCGAATTTTTTCCAAGACAACAGGCAAACAGCGATTGACATACCAGTGTGCAGTAACTGTCCTTCCATCTTCTAGGACAACTGTCATGAAATGACCTTTCCCACCAAAGAATGAAGCAATCATCTTTTTTCCTTCACTTCTTCCTTTCTTCTTTTTACCTTAGTTGGGCGATCCTCGAAAGGAAACACTCACTGAGCTAATTGTCTTTTGGTTTCCGGTTCGTAGCAATATATCCAGCTTTGATCCACTGTGACGATGTCAAATACAGCGTTTGAGTCACCACCGCTGAACTTATCTAACATTTGCCGACACCAGTCCATGAGAAGGTGTTTCTGGTCGTCGGTTAAAGTATAGGGAATCCATCTGGTACAAAGCTTCCTGACGCCTAAAAGTTCGTGTAATATTTTTTGAACTTGACTCATACCAATACCTAGGCTTGCCCGTATCTGCTGATAGGTCACTTTCTTATCTACCTCTATCATGCGTCGCACATCACTGATGTTATCTTCAGTAGTCGCTGTTATAGGACGTCCCTCACCAGGATCATCATTGAGATTGCTACGTCCACGCTTAAACTTGTTAAAGAAATTGTAAATAGTGACACGATTTTTCTTGATTTTTTAATAGCTTTACTAGTGTTTATGGACTTATTAAATTCACTAAAGGTGAGCACTTATCATAGAAGAAGGGACGTGCTATCTATTTATAAATTATAGTTATAATAATAAATTATGATATGTTATAGACAAGATTTTCTTGTGAATTCATTTGTTTGTTCGTATTTAATTTAGCTTTAAATCATATATTCGGAGAGTATTTACACACCGTAATATAAGCTTACGATATATTGATACGACGATGTATTGAGATGTTCTAAAGTTGTAGCTCCCTTAGTCAGGCTCCTGATATTATCCATCTGTAGTTTCAACTCGACTTTGACTTTTGGACTATTTAACAACTATGACTTTAACAATATTATGTTACCGGCCAAACCCGTGTTTAGGACAAGCTAGTATTTTCTAGGCCAAATCCTCATACTTCACCAAGTTTCATCATCAACAAGTACAGGCTAGATTAGGTACTAATTTCTCCTATCAGCCTTCGGACAAACCAAATACAAAAACAAATCACTCTTGTTATAACCAGGAGGAGGCTCCTTTGCACAGGATGCCGGCTAGATTATGGGTACCACATCGGCGCCTATTTCTGCCGTGAAGCAGTAATGTGTAAGCATTACTGTGTTTCGGTCAGAAGGGTAGTAAAGAAATATTGGGAAAAACAGATTTGTAATCTTATGTCTTAAGGTGACGAGCGCAGTTGTAGTGCCTCTCAAATTTTTAGTTTGCGTCAATAATCCTTAGCGGCATTGCATTGTAATGGGCGGGGCCTATGGCACTGTATAAGCAATATAATGGCATGTATTAACGCCTTCATTTACGGATATTACTACCTATTTATTCTTAATCATGTACAAAAATTCAATAATTCATTCTTTATTCATAAATATTTTCGATGTACCTAACCTATTTAAATATGATATTAAACAATAACTAAATCCCCGGCCGAACTTTGTTGTTTGATAAAAGAATTTTCACCTTTCAACGTGGCAAATTCATCAATTTTCATTTTCCATAAAATCCGAAGCAACCCCCAATAATTTAGTATTCATTAAGCTTACAAAAGAGTTTGACGTACAAAGAATAACGTTTGTTGGCTTATAGAAAGCGAAGGGAGATGAAATAATAATGCGTGTAAGAATGTTTTCTTTGTGAAGTTCTGAAGCTTACTGTGTTAACATAGAACTGAGATGAAAGAAGAATTACGTAGAGATATTGGTGCCTTGATATTATTAAATAATATTATGTAGAAGGGGTTGGAAATTTAAACGCACTTAAAATTGAAATATCTGTATTTTATACTTTCCACTAATAACTATTAAATTTTTACAATTTAGGCAGCGTTATCCCTTAGAATTCACAATGTACGATGCGTCTTCGAAAAAAAGAGACAAATTTCAAATTTCTATATTTTTTAATAAAATATATACAAATTACTTTTAATCTATTTATTATAGCACTTATTTCTACAACCCTATCTACGTGTTGAGGGATAAAACTTTATTATGCTTAGAACTAATTCAAAAGGTTTGTGGGGGGAAAATCCAGGAAACTGGGAAAACCTGGCTATTTGCTATCACTTCACCTGAATGCGTTCTCGAACTGAGCGCTCTGGCTTATAAATGGCACCACCGTCTACCGTGATGATGCTACCAACTGTTAGTTGGCACTATTGTAGTGCCAACTAACTTACACGAATCAAATTAAATAAAAATCTGAATATAATATGCTATTATAGTATTCTAATATGCTATTCTAATTATAGTGATAATTACATTAAATAGTATTTAAATATTAACAGTAGTTAGATGAATGTTATTATTAATTGGGATATCTTTTGTCTAGCTATTGACTTTACACATTTAAACACACGATTACGAGGCAATTCAACCATTAAATTGGTATGTTTTTTATATAATAAGGTTTAAAGGTTCAACTTTTGAAGTTACTTCTTAAGGGAAAAATTATAAGAGTGAATTTTACGATGCGAGCGCATACGTCGTAATACCCAAATTCGACACCCTTACTATAGTAGGTCAACTAGACCAATTGTATCATATTTTAGACTTAATTAATGCAATTTTGCAACTTAATTAATAACGTTGGTTGTTTATTAAATACCATCTTTATTACAACATGTTTCTTTCCACAATCGTAAAATAGTACGAGGAATATTTTTTTAAGGATTTTTGTTTTGTTGCGCCAAAAAAGTATAACTTGTGCATACACAATTTTTTTCAAACAGATCTCTAAAAGAACCCTTGATGACTCATTACCTACATAGTGAACAAACTACTAGTATGCCCTTAAAATAAGTTCAGGCGATTTGGAGAGTTGCCAAAACAAAAAGATAGAAAATTTCAAAAAGTTTTATTCTCGTTTGCGTGTCTAAATAAATTTTAACCAAGTGATGTAAAGTTCTCAGATTCTTCAATTTCTGCAAATTAAAATGTAGATGAAATAGCTCTTAGGCCTTGAATAAAACGAGAGAAATCACTAGTCCATTAAAATCGCGGATTTCTTAAAATCTATCACTTGTCGTACTTTTTTTCTCTACAAAGCTGAGAGATTGAATCGTCTTTTTTTCAAGAAAAGGTCAATATATTTACGTAATTAGGACGTCATGGTAGGGCCCATATGTCGGGCATAATTCGAAATCCTCTACCGACTGAAAACCTTCCCTATACTGGTAGCTCCACGGATTTTGATGATAATGAAAGTGGACGAAGCGAAAAAGAATGTAAGGATCGTAGCAAGTGGAAAGAAGTGGTCTCTGCTTACCTCTACGGGAAAGAGGCGTGATAATATGTATGTCAACGGCTTTTCCAGCGGATCCGGGTGTGAGCCATTGAGGACAAAGTGAATTGCCGAAGTTACTTTCCATATTTATATGCCTCGCTCAGGAATGTTGGAAGAACACCCAGAAAGATCTATAAAATAACACGCTCATAAAATTGTCAATCAAAGGATAGCAATGCAAGAGAAACATTAAACAATATTCGACTTTAAACGATAATGTAGAAAGTTTCCTTGTTATTGGTGTCAAAAGTTGTCGATGATTCGAATTTTCCAGATCGTTCAGAACTTTGTGACATTGCGTATTTGTATGGGAATGTTTCTATAACTGGGTTCTTTGAAATGAGGGTTGGTGGATGCGCCACATTATTTCTTTTCTTGTAATTTGGTTATGGCTATTTATAGCGCCGACGATTTCCTGTAGATAGAGAAATACTATTTTATTATATTAATTTTTTTTTATATTTTCTTAAGTGAAATGCATAATAATTTAATGTACACCCGTTTGCGTGAGTACGTAGTAACCTGATATATTGAAATTAATGAAATTACAGTTTTAATTTAATAATAATTCATACGGCTCGAAGGTAACCAAATTATGTATAAGCGCGTGCGTAGACAAACATATTATATTATTAAAACGCAACAGTTTTAATAATATAATAACAACGACTTGATACATAAATATCATATATAATAAGACTAAATTTAACGAAACGTTGAATGAGAGATGTTTCGATGTCGCCGATACCTTGTTTAACTGACCCTAATTTCCAGTCCAAGGGTTTCAGGCTAGTAGAACGTTGATTTCTAGCCCAGACTAGTCTTTCTGGAAAGTACAAGGTAAAATAAAAAGATATCTAACTTTTGAAATATCCTAAAAATTACCAACGGCTCCGTACTTACTTATTCTGTTTTCTTAAACATCCCATTTTATTATTGTGATTTAATATTGATCCCACATAAAAATATATGATATAATCGACATTTTTAACTTGAATTTAATTAAAAGACGATTTTTTAAGTTTACACAATCTAATTAATTAATCTAATTCTAGTAACGATTATTGTTAATTTTGGAATCGGTGTCCTTCCGCCGCGACCCGCTCTCGCCTCTCGCCTCCTCACGTCGAGCGTGTGACTCAAGCACATCTTACCTATAACTATGTATGTAGTTACAAACTTACCTTGACTAACAGCACACTGGAAGCACCAGCTATACTAGTCAAATAAAATAAAATAATTATTAAAGTCAGTTTACGCAGTCGAAAGTTCTGAGGTAACAAACATAAAAAAAAAAATCCGACGAATTGAGAACCTCCTCCATTTTTGAAGTCGGTTAAATATATACAGCCATACTATCTAAAATAATTATTATACATTCACCTGTATTATTACACAAACTGTATATTATTATACATACCTGTCTTACAGAAGTTTCATTGAAATATCTCGCTGCTCTCAGATTTGAAATTGTAATCAATAAAGTACGAAACGTGCTCGGGTATAAATTTCACTTCCTCGTTAACTAATATCTATTAATTAAATTTCATTTCCGTCAGCACCACAGTCGCTGTAATATAATTAACCTTAAAAGTATCAATCTATCTTTTGATGTTTACAAATGGCTTCTTGCTTGTTATACCCTATCTTAGTTAAGGTTTCATTTAGCGAATTTATAACACATTGAAAAGCGTCAATTTATAAGACTTCAATGTCTTATAAAATGACGCTTTCAGCATCAATTTATGAGGCATTGAAAATTTTACCATCCTTTGCACAGGATGCCGGCTAGATTATGAGTACAACAACGGCGCCTTTTTATGCTATGAAGCAGTAATGTGTAAGCATTACTGTGTTTCGATCTGAAGGGCGCCGTGCCTAGTGAAATTATTGGGCAAATGAGACATAACATCTTACGTCAAAATTTTTGGGTTTTTCATTAATCCTTAGCGGCACTGCATTGTAATGGGCTGGGCGTATCAAATACCATCAGCTGAACGTCCTGTTCATCTCGTTCCTTATTTTCATAAAAAAAAACCTATGACAAAACCCCGCTCGAAATATTTAATTTAGTTAAAATTACATAATATTATGTCTGATACCTCCCATTTCAAGGACCATCAGTTGATCAGAAAAGATAAAATATTCAGAAATTATAAATTGTTTACTAATATAGCTTGACCAATATATCTAGATTTGAATAGACCAATAATTGGTACTATTCCCACAGTTAAGTTTGTTGTTGATAACGACGCGGTTACTACGAATCCATTGGCTAAATACAGTGTTGGAAGCCACACTCTGAATGCGAGTACAATATGCAATTTGGTCGAATATGAATAATTAATTAACCAACTTGCATACTAAATCAGGTTTAGTGAAATACTGCATCGTGTTTACATTACTATATTATGTTGGGAGCTCTTGTTGTTATCTGTGTAAGAAGCTTTTTGTAATATTAATTAATTATTGTCTCGCCATCTCGCCTGGGGCTGGAACATAGGGAAACATAAATAAATAATACATTGCATGGGATTAAATCATTGTTATTATTTTTTAGGGTTTGTTTTTTTTTTTTCTTACCAGTTGTAATTTTTTGTGACTTCAATGATCTTGTATTTATCAGAATTAAACTCGCTGATGTAATGGTTTACCAGTGGGAGGCTCCTTTGCATCGGATGCTGGCTAGATTAGGGGTATCACGACGCCGCCTATTTCTGTCGTGAAGCAGTAATGTGTAAGCATTAATGTATGTACACTTATACCAGGCTCCTTTTCACAGGATGCCAGCTAGATTATGGGTACCACAACGGCATCTATTTCTGCCTTGGAGTAGTAATGTGTAAGCAATATTGTGTTTCGGTATGAAGGGCGCCGTAGCTAGTGAAATTACTGGGCAAATTAGACTCAACATCTTATGTCTCAAGGTGACGAGTGCAGTTCTAGTGCCGCTCAGAATTTTTGGGTTTTTCAACAATCCCGAGCGGCACTGCATTGTAATGGGCAGGGCGTATCTATTACCATCTGCTGAACGTCCTGCTTGTCTCGTCTCTCCTTATTTTTATAAAAAAAAAACTAATTACTATTCAAGGCACAATAATAGTAATTAGTTTTTTTGAGTTGAGCAATGCTGAGATATTATACAGATAGAATAAGTGGATGTGACTTTTTATAAAATCAAAATAAAAGGTCTTAACTATTATTTTATTCAGAACAAAGCAATGCTCATACATATATTTACAAATACTTAATATGGAAAGAATACTGCCAGCATTTTCACGTTGAATAGCTAGGCTGATCCGTTAACCGAAATAGCTGTCAACGCTTGGGTTTCCTGTAGCCTTATTGAGGCGCGTAGATAGTACTCCACGCCTTTCGGGCCAAGTGTTTCAACACCAAGCAAAAATAAGAAATAAGACTCAATAAGACCGATACATTGATGTATAACTGAAGAAGCGTGGACATGAGAAGGAGCCAGATTGTGCTCAATTTTAACTATTTAAAACTTCGCAACAGTGGTTATGATTTTCACAGGAATTTCGCTGATAGTCATCTCCTTGTATGAAGAGTAATTTGAACTACCTTCGTTTAAGGAAATGAATTTTCGGTTCCGAGCAAATTATTTAAAAATCGTGACGATATGGAAATGCCGGCGTAGTCACTGTTGAATGCTAGTATGAAGTAATCGAGATGTCGGAGACTTAAAACAAATTTGAATTTACAAAAGGAGCGGAGAGACGGTGTTTGTGTCATAGCAACACTCAAGGAGGTAATAAAAATGTAAATAGTTCGCCAAGCTCTCAAAGACCTTATTTATACTAGATACTAGTTTAGGTTTAATTGAGATGGAAACTCAATGAATAGCTATGTATTTGATATGAATTTTAATTTGTATGTATATCTAAGCAAAATTTGTTGTTATATTATATGAGTATTGTTATGGAAAGTAAAGGAGGCAATTCTATTGGGGCTCTCATTCCGACGCTACCATTTAAGAAGTCTACTACACCGCGCTATAACTATAACCTCTAGAGGCTCGAGTACGCCCACTTGGGCGTAGTATTAGTTGCCGCACTTTACGACTACATCTGCAGTATCTAAATGGAGTGCAGCGGAGACCAAAACATAATCTAGGATTGTACATTTCGCTTTATTTTCCATTTATAGACATACTGTATTTATAATACTTTACCTGAAAATCAATTACTTTCAACCAAACAGTTTTATGTACGTAAAACAAGCATTTTACTTTTTAATTAATATTTGAACGTGCCGTGGAAATGTTATTATGTTTGCAATGTATTTAAAGAGAATTGTATTCCTGTGTATTTCAATATTAATGTTTGGACACAGGCTAAATGCAGATGAAGGTATATTAAACACTTTGATGGCAAACACATATTAATTTCGCGTATCGAATAATATTTATGTTCATTTCAATATTTCAGGCGAAAATTCTACAGAGTCCCACAAGGTTTCAAATATAAATGACAACTATTCATTTGTGGCACTGATAGAGTATGTTAGTTATATTACTTTACAGTATAGCAATTTATATTAAGTACTTATATCAACAAGATATATAACTTTCGACCACCTGACTGCTATTGGTGAAATTTCATATGAATGGCACTGGATTCCACATTTTATAAGTTATATTTTTATCTTTCAGTTCCCTAAACACACCTTATAATATGTGCTATCTGGAAACAAAAATAAACAGTTCCGTGTAATTTGGTCCAAAGCGATTGAAAGAGACAGATATATGTATACAATAACTATATACAATTACACCTGTCTTCCTGATGAGTGGGCAGATATTCATCATCATATAACGTCCGCTGCTTGACAAAGGCCTCCCCAAAGATCTCAACGATGATTGATTCTGCACTGCCCTCACCCAAGCTATTCCAGCGATCTTGACCAGATCATCGGTCCACTTTGAGGGGGGCTATCAATGTTGCAGCTTCCAGTACGTGGTCGCTATTCGAGGTCTTTACTGCCCCACCGGCTATCTGTCCGTCAAGCTATGTGCCCCGTCCACGGCCATTTCAGTCTTGCAATCATTTCATTCGATCTCGCAGGGAAACTCCGAGCATAGCCCTCTCCACTGATAGAGATATAGCGGACCTCCAATTGCGAAGGCTTTACTCTTTTATTTTTTGTACTCTTTACCTGGCATTTCTTTAGACCATTCCCGAGCTGATATTTGAATGCGCGCCTAGATCAAATTTGCCCAACATTTAAATCAACATCAGTGCAGTCAAACTACTTTTATCTATCTTCTCTACATGAACAAAATACCTCAACATTTACTTTCTAATTGGTGTTACTACCTCTTCTTGGATCGTTTATATGCATTTAGGAAACGGCTAATATTTTATCTATATTAAAAGACACTTTAATTTTTATTTAATTAATGAAATGATAATCTGTTTACAGTGTAGTTTTTAATGACGAATCTAAGAAGACATGTACCGCAACCATTATTCACAATAACGTCGTAATAACTGTGGCTCGCTGCTTGTAAGTATATCATTAATACCATTTTGATTAATTTTTAGTCTATTTTTAATTAATTAGTTAATTTTACAAAATTAAGTCAAACAAATTGTTGCAAGAGAATCTATAAAAATCAAAATTTGTTTGCTTAAAATAATAATACGAATGACAATGTGACGACATATTTTATCTGATTATATAACAATCAATTATTATAATAATTAAATTTATTGAATAAGTATATTAAATAAAACAAATCTTATAACTATATTTACAATACTACGACTACATAAAATTAAAACTATCATTACGTGGAAGCGTACCAAGAATACTGGCAGCATTACCGCGTTGGATAGCAAGGCTGATCCGTTGACCGAAATAGCTGCCAGCGCTTGGGCTTCCAGTAGCCTTATTGAGGCGCGAAGATAGTATTTTGAATATTCTCCGCGCCTCTGGGCCCCACGGGCCAATTATTATAATTATTCTTTAAAAAAGAAGCCATAATTTTAATGTTTTTTTAAATTCCCCTTAAGCAAGCAAATTACAACAGTGGCTAATTTCATCGTCAAGGATAAAGATCTTTTTTATTAGTGTCAGATAGTGGAGGCGACGCAATAATTTCTTTTCTTGTTATTTGGTTATGGAAAATTTATAGCGCCGACGGTTTTCCTGTAGATAGAGAAATACCATATTATAATATAATATTCGTATTACGTTCAAACTGTCTTGCTCAGTGACAATTTGGTCATATATTATGCGGCGCAATAGACACAGTTGTCTATTGCACTATGTTAACCTCACAGTGTCTGTTGTTTATGGTATTTCTCTATCTACAGGAAAACCGTCGGCGCTATAAATTAGCCATAACCAAATAACAAGAAAAGAACAATTGCGACGCATCCAGATAGATTAAATTATGTTAATTTAGAAAATGTTCAAAATAAGTAACTTTTTAACTACTTACATATAAGAGCCAGTGCAATCAATTTAATGAAGTAACCTCTTCATACAAAAAATTATGACTTAATAATGTTCTTGTTGTAAATCTCCCATTTGGATTTTTGAAACGAATATTTGCTTATTTGCAGCGTTCACAAAAGAAGCAAATGGATTAAGCCAGAACTCACAACGTCATTCGTAGTTATTGGAACAAAAATTATGTTCGACACCGACTACGAGCAATATCTGCCGATAGAGCGCGTCATAACTCATCCTGAATTCAAAGACCATTGTGTGGACCTCGCTCTCGTGTTCACATTTGCTGGAATGACGTCCGATAAACCTGGCAACATTGTTCCATTAGCTGACGTCAATGTTTCGACTACGGTGGAAAGCGAAGTCACTGTATTGAGCTGGGGACAGTGTCACTTCGATTATTACGACGTAAGGTTTGCTATTTTCTGTATTAATAATGACGTCACACCCTCTTTAATCTCTGCTCAAAAGTTTTGCAGGTATAATCTGCAAACAAAATTCAGATTGGTAAAAAGTCTCAAATTAATAAAGCAACTGATAGATAGGTACAAATACGAAAACTTTTATTTTACAAAAGAAAAAATCGCAAAAAGGTTTACAATGGACCCCGCACTTGGTCAACCTATATAGTGGTCTTGCTAAACTTAATTAATAATCACGACTGCAACGTTAAACTACAGAGTGGTATGTAAACATTAATAAAACAAATGTATAAAAGAAATAAAAAAATATGTAATAGATAAAAGTTATTGTCGACGCAAGATTTCCTATCGTCGACTGGATTAAATTAAATTTTATTATTGCATCGAGTCACACACCTAAACCTATCAAACAATTACTCTAATATTACTCCATTTACTTACTCTGCCAATCATACTTCATCCTTCATCTATCTGTCAAATACAACATTCATTCATTCACTCTTCTACTTCGACTACTTGCACACGACGCCTCAACTACACAAGAATTATCCTGTTAAGACAGACGAAATATAAATCTTTAATAAGATATCAATCTTTCTTTTGTTCATCGCGAACAGTTATATAATATTAAATAGCTATTGATTACTTTTATAAAACTAAAACGCGTAATGTACTTTTGTGTATGTGTGTGATGTGTGTACAACTGTGTGTTGATTATATGATATATTATAAGATATCATTATGATTGATATAATAAAGACTTCGCAAAAAGGATGTTATATTATTTTTGATTTCATTCGAAATCAAATTTATAATGGGAAAAACTCAATTTATAGCTTTTTACAAGTACTGAAAAGTTAAGTTACTTAACTAACGAGAGAAATCTGTATTTGAATTATATAAGTTAGAATACGTGGTGTTGGCCTACTGGTTAACATAATAATTTGATGATTTCGGGGTAAATAGCAGTGGTTTCTGCGTACTTATATGTTGATACTAGAAAAAAAGAAATTGTGTGGTTTTGTGAAACCACGATGTAAGTGAAACTTTTATTCATATAATGATAAAAAAACATAATAATATCAGAATAGAAAAAAAAAACAAATTTATATAATATTTTTTACAAATTCATAAAAAAAAAAATGTAATAAAAATAACCTTTGTCAGGTGTGGGGTTCGAACCTACTCTCCCTCTAGGAAACCAGAGCTTAAATCTTGCGCCTTAGACCGCGCGGCCAAACTGACTTGAAGTTGAAATGAATTGGACCCTTACGAGTACTACAATTGGCGGAGTACCGAGGTCTATTATAATGCGACATGCGATAGATGGGCGAAAACATTTTTTTTTTTGAAAATAAGGGATGAGACGAGCCCTACCCTCAACTGATTGTTATTTATACGCCCTTCCCATTACAATGCAGTGCCGCTGAAAGAAATTTTGAGCGGCACTACAACTGCGCTCGTCACCTTGAGACATAAGATGTTAAGTCTCATTTGGACACACATTACTGCTTCACGGCAGAAATAGGCGCGGTTGTGGTACCCATGATCTAACCGCCATCCTGTGCAAAGGTAAAAACATTTTAAGGCGATGCTATAAAAGTTTCACCTTAAAACGTCTTAAACGGCATAGGTATTGGGGATATCGTAAACGCGGACATTTTTCTGCAGTGTTCTTTTGTATTATTCTGAATCAAAAAATATATAATGGCTTCATTATGTAGAAAACAAACTGTTCTTGTTAAATACGTTCATTGATGGATAAGAAGTTGCTGCGTTAGCTATCTCAACCTTTAAATGAATGAACAAGTTTGAATAAATGAATATGAATAATTGATGGAGATAGTAACAGTGCTATCTATAAGGAATATAATATTATGATGATATATTTTACTAATGTTTCATTTATTGTAGATAAACATTTTTGTTCACACTAGGAACTACTGCGTAAAGGCAAGTCTGTTGACACTTATCAGCCCGAAGAAGATTATCGTTATAATGACGAACTGGTGAGTATATTCCTTTAAAACTTCTTTGAATATACAGTATTATTATTTCCATGTGCCTATTCCAAACATTATTTTACTCCACGCACACACACATTAAAATTTTGAATTTTGAAAGAATAATGCAATCAAAATTATGAATCAAGAAAGTCTATAAGGTGTTCCAACAAAGAAGCTACATCTTATGGTATAAATAGTAAACTCCATTTATTAGAATATATGACAGAAATTTGATAATTGAATTAAAATTGTTCATTATGTATTTGTTTCTGAATATGAATATATATGAATAGTTATATCCAAAAGTTTGAAATTTGCACAACCTATTGTATAGTAGCAGTGAACGCATATAAAACACTAGCTGACTCTACAGACGTTGTTCTGTACATAATAAATAAAATACTGTTTCTCTGAATTGGACAATAATATTTCATAACATTAAGTTATTTCGTAAAATATTTTTTAGCAGACTTATTATATATATACTTATTATATACTATTAAACCGTGCGTCAATAGATTCTCTAATAGAAAATATGTCCACACAAAACAAATGTTGAAAATAAAAATAATTATGGGTCCCAAATCGAAATAAAAATTATCCTATCTCTCAAGTTGGACTAAACTGTACTCCCCGTTAAGATCCGTTCATTATTTAGGAGTTCACTGGAAAGAAATATCAGGACACTTGATTTCTATAATTATTAAGATATGCGTTAACTGTACTTTTTCAATCTGTTACAGGTGTTTGGACGTCAAAAAACAACGTTAGGTGAAAATGTGAATGACAATGAATATCAAGGCAAACCTGTAAGCATCTAGACTTTATCAGCCTTTCTGTAAAACCGTAAAACATTTTTATCTTATATTATACTTTTAATTAATTATATACAGCTGTATGATGATCAACTATAGGTAATTTTTTTTGTATTGTAAGTAGTTGACAACTGCCGCACAATGTTATTATCTTAGAGTACACATTATTAGTGGATCTAATTTAAAATTGAAATTAATTAAAAATATTGTGTGAGATACACGATAAAAGTGTATACTTCATTGAAGCCTAGTTGATAATACGAAAATCCCATAGTCAACTTTTCCTGAATGAGCACTGTTGGGAGGCTTCTTTGAGGACAGGACGTATCGCTTACCATCAGGCTAAATAAAAATAATAGCATTACAAATCCAAGCGTGACGGCTCAGTCTCATTCGAACATAATACTTCAGTTTAATAAATAAGTTTTCAAGCATACATTAGTAAATGTAACACTAAACTATTTGTTATGGATACATGTAGCTGGCTTTTATTACAGTTTACTTCGAATTACATGCGTGAGAAGCATTTGGTATAGTGAGAAGAAAAAAACCCCGCTATCTTGGACTTATAAATTGCTTGATTTAAATCCTCTATTAAAGATTCTAAAACAGCTTATTGCCAACATTAAAACACCCAATGTCTAATAACTATTACATCATCCAAACGAGTGTTTTAATTTATTATTATTACAACATTATACCATCCGTTTTCATAATAACACTTCCTTTGGATGATATTATGGTTACTAGAACTGTCTTTTTTAATGTTAGCAGTAAGCGTACTGTTTCAGAATCTTTAATAGAGGATTTATATTATGGGTGTAGATAAAGTCTTGTTGCATACAACTGATAATTAGGTATTAACACCCACATTCGTGTTTTAATACCCCTTAGTAAACAACACTTGACTTAAATGACTATAACACTACAATTTCTGGACATAATATGATATATGGCAAAGCAGTAATAAACAGATATAAAACCGGCTTGTCTTATCATTACGGAGTAACGTGCAATCATTATTTCTGGTTGGGTTTAAAGGCCGCCGTAGCTAGTGAATATACTGGGCCAGTATGACGTGAAATGATGTGAGTTTCTCTAATTGTAAAATCCGCTAAGATTTGTCTTTAATTTGCCACGTGTTTCGCCTTTACGCGAGGCATCCTCAGGAGATGATGACTTGCCAATTTTTTGCACGAGACTCGATCTTCTATATAATCTCTGTGTCGTGCCAGAATTCGGCGACTCAACATCTCCTGAGGATGTGTCGTGTAGAAGTGAAACTCACAACATTGGGATATCACTTTGTCATAATAACTTCTTTCTTAGCTGTTTTTAACATTAATTATTAACTCATGTTTGACATAAATATTTAGGAAAGGGGGAAACGACACAGAGGCACACTCCTTCGTCAAAATAACAAGGTACAACGCATTCACTTATTACATACTTTCACAACGGTTATAAAAGCTAAACATAAATTATGGTTTTACGCAATTTTAAAAAAACTTCACAAAATTTATATTATTATCTTATTTCATTTGCCAAGAAATCCAAGAAACGTCTGCGTTATCCCGGCATGGAACAAAGGAGTCAAGCCCACAAATATTACGAAGGAGGAAGAGGAAGGATACCTCCTGTATTGAGAAAGAATGCTTTGCGAGATTCAAATACGGGATACAGACGTGCAACGTCACATGTAAGTAATTTCGAGACTTGTTTATTATGTACATAAGCGTGTGAGTACAGAGTACTAAAATGTTTCCTCGTGAATTAACAAACAATTTTGCAAATTTTACAAATGCAGATATTACTGCTCTATTGGGGTTTCAACAAGTTTGAAATTTTGATATTTTTGAATTTGTGTTACGTTGTTGTTGTTTACTTGTAAAGTTACTGTTATGTTTCAGCATTTTTCAAATACAGAACATCCAAAAGAAAATAAACTCAAATTCAGAAGGTATATTAAATTTAGAAAAAGCTCAACGAGTGACATGGATTGGCGTAGAAAAATGGGGTCTGAGGTAAATCCAATTCATCAAATATAATCATCATAATTGAAAATCTATGCATAAATTATAAATGAAATAGTATATAAGCTAAATATAAGTATCCGTGCCATCAACATCTATACACAGAAAATCTTAGTGTAGTGTTATTTTTTTAATCGTTTGTTTGAACACGCTTATATTTAAAATGACTTAAGCTATATGAAGGTTTTCATTCTTGTATTGTGGCAATCTACCGTAACGTATGTTTCAAACCTGTCTCTTCACAAATAATAAAATTCAATTAATTGAAATAATAAGCTAATATCTACGCAAACGAATTCGAATGAAGAATACAAAATAATATCGGCTACATTAAACAGTCAAATAGACCTGTAGTTCGAATTCATTCACTCTGTTCGAAGCTTGTAAAGATCTTATAGGTCATTGTAGAGATCTTAAATAAACCATTCAGTAACATTGATATTATTATCACTCATAATTTATACGTCATGAAATTCTACAGTAGACATGCTTTTCTCTTCTGAACCAGAATGATCGGTTTGCATTGTTTTTTTTAGGGTCACCTGGTTGTTTTAAGTTACGCCAGAAGGTGGCGCTGTTGTCTGTGAATTTTCATAACACAACATTGATTAGTATTTAAATAATTCATTACAGCATCAACATAACCGACATTTAAATATATTACAGCTTGACAAATTATCGATTCAACAATTCAGAGTTATAAGTTCAGATAGATGTAGGAAATTATTGGAGAATGAAGGGCTGGAACTAAACAAAATCTTATGTAAGTATATTCATTACTGTACCTGATTTTTTTTTTTACTTATTAATCCGATCCAAATTTTTAGGGGACAAAAATCAATTGCTCTGTTATACAAGTGAGGATGGCTCTATCGATTCTGTAAGTTATAGTTTTATGATATTTTAAATCACTTACTGCCTCTGAGCGACCATGAGCTTTCTCATTAGGCCCATGGTTAGCGACCACGTCTGCGTACCGTAAGTCACTGGCAACACACACTGGTTGAAACCTTCGTTTTCAGACACTGGAGTATTGATATGTGGTAACCTGACTTAACCCAATTATATTAGTTAGTCAAAGTCAAAGTCAAAAAAATCGTTATTCACTGAAAAACTTTATAGGTTATTTAGTGCAAGTCAGGATGAAGTACAAAAGTTACAATAGCATTCAAATGAGTATAACAATATTCATTGACAAAATTAAGAACATTAATTCCAACTATCTTTATCATTCACTTTTCTAATAGGCCTTCTTCTTTTACATTATAATAGGCCTTAGATGTTAATTTATTTTTTACGCTACATTTAATTTTTTTTATAGGTAATATTTAAATATCATTTGGGAGTTTATTATAAAATATAACACAATCGACTTTAAAAGATTTAGCAATTTTACGGAGCCTAGTAGACGGAATTGCGAGTTTATGTTTGTTTCGAGTATTAACACTATGTACATCACTATTCTTTTTATTAGTTTCACTAAAGGGAAATCCCTGCTAATGGCATGTTGGGCAAAACTTTAAAAACCGATGTATCATGACAGGAAGATCTGGGAGCACCAGCAATATTAAATGGGCATATCGTAGCAGTGACTATGAGTGGAGCAGAGTGTGAAGAAACAGCTATTGCTGTTGGTATCAAGATATCATGTTTCTGTTCATGGATTCTTGATAACTTGCCGTAAGTAAAATTTTACATTCCACCAGTGGGAGGCTCCTTTGCACAGGAACCCGGCTAGATTATAGGTACCACAGCGGCGCCTATTTCTGCCGTGAAGCAGTAATGTGTAAACATTACTGTGTTTTGATCTGAAGGGCGCTGTAGCTAGTGAATTTACTGGGCAAATGAGACTTATAGACTTATACTTACAGACTAAAACATTATGTAATTTATACATCTAGAAAGAGCCTTTTGCTAGCAGGCCCGGTTTATTACTTTAGTGTGCGTGAAAAACTACGTCTTATACTCACGACTTGTAACTTTGTGTTAGTGTGCGTGCATTGCTCAAAATCAAGGTTAGCTGTCAACCTCAATTTTATTTGGACGTTTTTATAGCTGTCACAGTCTATTTAGATGTATAAATGATCTAATTATATAATATAAAAAAAATAATGAAAAATAAAGCTTCATTTCTAAAGTATTTCTATTTGGGGCGGCTCCTTTGCACCACAACGGCGCCTTGAAGCAATAATTTGTAAGCATTACTGTGTTTCGGTCTGAAGGGTGCCGTAGCTAGTAATGTTACTGGGCAAATGAGACTTGACATCTTATGTCTCAAGGTGACGAGTTGTTGTGGCACTCAGAATTTTTGGGTTTTTCAATAATCCTGAGCGGCACTGCATTGTAATGGGCAGGGCGTATTAATTGCCATAAACTGAACGTCCTGCTCGTCTCGCCACTGATTTTCATAGAAAAAGTGTGTTCGTAAAACTACAATAGTTGTTAACAGTTAAAAAACAAAAACAAAAATCGTAAATCTTATGTTTAAGGGATGGCGGACCAACGATGCAATGTTGTTCAAATTGTTGTGATACTAACGAAACAGTTGTGCAAGAGGAAGAGAGGGAAAAATTAAGATTAAATAATAAAAAAATCCTTTTAAGATAATATTATGTAACGAGGTGTGAGCCTGTAACTAGAATTGAATAAAATAAAATGATTAGTTTTATATAGTAACGAATTATTTTACAAACTCTCAATTTTATATTAATGAAGTTATTTCAATAAAATATTATATTATGACGTGTGACTATATTATATTGTACTCTTATTACTTACCCCATTCGATCTTATAATCCAGAATATTACTTAAAAACATTTAAAAATAACAAGTTGATCATTGATGTAATAAAAACAAAGGTAAGAAAATTAAGCGTACTCAATGATCACTGCGTATCGTAATTGGTCGAATAATTATCAAAATCAAACATTCGCTCTTAATTAACTTGTCTGCAGAGATAGGTCCTTGAATTAATACCACGCATCGAGGACTAGAGAAAAATATGGATCAATGTTTTGCCACAGCTTGCAGCTAATCCACATTAAAAATATTGCAATTACCTCTCTGCTCTCCAAAATCATGGAGAGTTTAATGAACCGCCAGCTCTTGGTATACCTAGAAGGTCACCAGTTGATCAACGGCCGACAGCACTGCTATCGCCATGCTCGGTCGGCAGTCGATCTTCTGGTATACCTAACATAAAGATGGGTGGCGGCTATCGATAGCAAGGGGATAGGCCTTGCAATTCGTCTCAATTGTTGGATCACCGCTCTTCGACAACAGTACCTTAAAGCCTTGCCTAGTATCGGAATATTAAGTTTCGAAATCTCGAGTGATTGCTAATTCCGTGGAAGGGAAAAGCCAAATCGGCTTCGAATAAGCTGGGCGTCATTAATATCAATAACATTCTAGCGCTCTACAAAGCGCAGGTCCAGCCACACATGGAGTATTGCTGTCATTTCTGGTCTTGCGCACCGCAGCATCAACTCGATCCGTTTGACCGCGTGCAACGCAGAGAAGCTCGAATTGTCGGGGACGCAGTGCTCTGAGAACGACTGGATCACGTGGCGTTGCATAGAGACTTCGCTTAATTGTGCGTCTTCTACCGCATTTACTCGTATCACGGGGAGTGTTCCGAAGACCTGTTTCAACTGGTGGAATTCCAACTTCGCACGACAACGCTCCTGTGATTCTTCTGGTGTTGCAAGAGAATGTGGGCGGCGGTGATCACTTAACACCAGGTGACCTGTACGCTCGTTTGTCCTCCTTTTCCATAAAAATAGCTATCCATTGTAGCTATTACATCAGAGATCTTGACGAAGGTCTACTGATATGCCCATTGATGTGCTCAACGGGAAATATGAAGGTGATTGATCTATTAAATTCACTTCGAATACTTGTATATTCTGTTTTAAAAACAACTTTAAGTAGGAGTTAAAGTATGAAATAGCCGTTTTTTGTAATAGGTATTTCGAATTGACGTAGAACCTTCATGGTTTGACAGATTTTTGAGTGAAACTTTTTTCACATGGTACCTATGTGTAATTGTGACATGCGATAAAAAGTAGATTCTTTACGATAACCGTAAGCAAAAGCTTACCAATGAAAAGGTAATGCTTACTGTTTGGTGGTCTCAGCATAGTATTATTCACTCTAACTTTATCCGATCTGGTTAAACAATCACGGCAGATGTCTACTGTGCCGAATTCCGAACAATGATAGCAAAACTAGCAGTGAAACAGCCTCGACTCATGAATCTATCTTCACCATTATTGCTCCATGATAACGCGAGACCTCATACAGCACGAGAAACTAATTTAACTCTACAGGAACTGCAATCAAAAACTATCTGTCACCCTCCGTATTCGCAAGACCTTGCTCCAACGGACTACAGTTTTCTTCGTGATAAAAAGTTTTCTTCTCAGGAGCTAGAACAAAATGGTATCACACAGTTTGTCGAATCTAGATCACCAAAGTTCCACCGCAAAGGCATAAATAACCGATAGGCATAACTACAGATAATTTAATAGTAATTATTTTGATTAAATAAATATGTTAAATTAAAATATACATATATTTGTCAGTACAATTAGGCAATTTTATATTTTAAGCCCTAATATAATCTGACTAACTTTAATAAAATATGAGTCTCATTCAGAATAAAAAAGTATTTAATGTATGCAAATCCTTAACAACTTCTTAATTTATTTTTTTTGCAAATATCACCACTTCGGAAAAGGTTGAGATTTAATGAGAAGAATTGGCAAGAAACTCATTGCCACTCTTTTATATCAACATTCAAATCAATTCAATTAAAATATATTATGTAAAGTGCTGCAAGAAAAATATCTACTCAAATGTCAAATACTATTGAGTATTACTAACATGAGTAATAAAAAAAAAATGTAAATTACTAAGTAAAACACAGGAGTTACTGAGTATAGTTAATGCATCAATCTACAAACAACGTAAATAAATAAAAGTATTATTCGAGAATTTTGTTTCCGATTATAAAAATGTATATTAATAACTTTAATTTTAAAAACTGAATGATGTGAGCAGCTTTTTAAAAGTTTAAGTCTTGATCAGCATCGTCAGCATATATGCTGAGATGGTTTGGCCATGTCGAGAGAATGAATGAAGAACGATTGACGAAGAAAGTGTGTTACGCCAGTGTGAATGAAAGTTTTAGAGGGGGTAGACCTAGGAGGTTTCTAGGACGTTTCGAGATCAAATCAGGGACGTCTTGAAAAAAGGCCAGGTCAAGAGTACCCTAAGCTGAAGAGCATGTATGAAAGGAATAATGAAAGTGGATGAAGCGAAACAAGTATGTAAGGATCGTAGCAAGTGGAAAGAAGTGGTGTCTGCCTTCCCCTACGGGAAAGAGGCGTGATTGTATGTATATATGTAAGTCTTGATTTAGTATACTTATGAGTGTAAACAATAATTATTAATGACACTTTTTTAAAGAGAAGGCAATCACTACACAGCTATCTTTCAGGGCGAATTCAACCATTGTAATGTACTATTGATGATCAGTAATGGCAACAGATAAATCAAATTATCGGGATTTTAAATATTTTTTTTATGAAAATAGGGGATGTGACGAGCAGGACGTTTAGCTGATGGTAATTGATACGCCCTACCCATTACAATGCAGTGCTCATGATTCTTGAAAAACCCAAAATTTCTAAGCGGCACTACAATCGCGCTCGTAACCTTGAGACATAAAATGTTAAGTCGCATTTGCCCAGTAATTTCACTAGCTACGGCGCCCTTCAGACCAAAACACAGCAATGCTTACACATTACTGCTTCACAGCAGAAATAGGCGCCGTTGTGGTACCCATAATCTAGCCGGCTTCCTGTGCAAAGGAGCCTTCCACTGGTAGTAATAATTTAATTTCAAAAATATAAAACATAGAAAGGAATATCATGGTTTATACAGTAGTCACAGAGTCAAGTAAACGTCATCAAGCTGAATGGTACATACTTCCTGTATCAATTTGTGTGAACGTGAGTAAGATGCCAAGTGACAGACCAGCTCGCAAATTAGATCCTTATATATGCCGCTTTGATGAGAGACATTCAAACGCTGAATATTAATTTATCGTTCAACCCTCCGAACATTATATTTATGTTATATTTTATATATTGGACATGTTAAAAATGAAAACAAATTTAAAAACTTCACGCCTCAATAAGGCTATTGGAAACCCAAGCGCTGGCAGCTATTTTTGGTGCGCTTCCCAGGAATGATAATTTTAATTTAATGTAATCATAGTTTTGTACATATAGTTATAAAGATTTGTTTTGTTTGAATAAAATATATAAAAAGTATAAAAGTCATTTATTTTCTCAAAATTGATTTCTTTAGAATTATTTTTGCTGTCATTTCTAATATGTACTACCTCTTCGGAAACAAATGGCGCTCTGAGAGAGAAGAAGCGGCGCAAGAAACTCTCCCAGCATTATTTTTTTGCACTCTTTTTTATGAAATGTACAATATTTTACATTTTTAATTTGAATTTAAAAAATCTACTTACAAGAATAAGAGAGCCGCCACGTGTAGCTTTTTCTCTGCTAAACGCACTTGCCACCTGATGACCACTGAAGTTAAAGATGAGCTCATATTTTCTGAGCCAGTGCTCTGTTAAACATAAAATATGTATATTTTTATGATTTATAAATAACTCCAGTTCAAGTTCTTTAGCTAATAATCCTTGCATGTTTTGGTGCATCAGGTTTGCAATTTTACAATTATTACTTATTCTAGTACTTGTTATATTACATTGTGTTTTTACACTGCTAGAGGAGTCCCCTATTGTCTTATTGTTTAATTTTTTGGAAAATATTCCAACTGTTATTGCTATTGCTATAAAATAATCATAATCTAGTCCCAGGCTGTCGGATCACTTAGATATTCAGCTGCGGAGTAATAGGATTTACGACAGAGCCATTTTTTAATAAAATATTTAAATTTATTTATAGATAATGCCTGAACAGTGGCTGGGACTTTATTATAAAAGTGTATGCATTTAACCTTAAAGCTATTATGTAACTTACAAAGCCTACTAGAATTAGTTAAAAGCCATCCCTTATTTCTAGTATTATAATAATAAAAACCGCTAAGTTCATCAGATAACTAAAAATATATGGATAGTTATGGATTTCTGCAAAATTTAAATTTACTTATTACTTACAAAGTGCATGTTCGTTATTCATAGGTTAAAATGCCACGCTAAACATGTAAGGAAGACTATTAGTAATCGACATTATGGAATAATTAGATTAAAATACTTTTCACCTATGCATCGATTCAAATATTTCATAACCAAAAACCCTTGGAATCTACTCTTGATAATTGGAATTGTAAATTAATAGGTCGTTTTGACCGATCGGTTGCAAAACCGGATGTGGTCAGTGATGAGTGTAAACGGGTTTTCGGTTAGCCGTTAACCACCACAGGCCATATTGAGTCAGCTAATGGTGAAAAAAGTTTCTCAGTCCGCCGTATTCGGCCGCAGACCGTTTTCCGGTAAACGAACACAGCCGCATATCTTTATTGGTGAATACGGCTGCTTAATCTTCTTCAATATTTCTTGTATTATATTTAATACATTTAAAATTCCTTGTCCTAACACAATATTATGTCTGTCTGTATGTAAAAAATATTATAAGCCCACCATATTTTTCTATCGTCAAGCAATAGTGCGCAAGCATTATTTTTTTACGACTAATGACACTTAACATCTTACAATTACTATAAGAGACGGGTGCAATTAGGATACCGCTCAGAAGAAGAAAAAAAGGTGTATTAAAAACTTTTTATGCATATATGTATGGCGGAACAAACAATATTGTCTATCGATAGAGTATGAGTTTTAAAATGCTACTAATAAATATTAATTAAATATAATGATATAAAATAGAAGAGATACATAAAGTCTTAGAATAATAACGCTTAGAACGTGAGTAGGCCTAAGCGAAATGAAGCAGTTTCAATGTGGTCGTTATGACCACATACGCTTCCCGCCGCGTAATTGAAAGCGAAATTAAATTGAAAAATGACTTACTGTGCAGTGAGAGATTGTCGTCTTAAATTATGATAAGGAAATAACATTTCACACCTAAATACTATTTCACAACTTTTAATTGAAGCTAATACATTCGTCAAAACAGCAAAATATTTTGTAAGCAAAACAGCCGCCATTAAAAAATATGTTGCCAGCTATGAATGTACTAAACGAGTACGAGTACGAGTACTACGAGTTCCTCCGGTGGGATAGTTTTTTGTGTTTATAGGTAGAAATTGATATGAGGCTATAATGTACGACGCCACATTATATTATAAGTATTCAAAGTCAAAGTCAAATAATCTTAATTCAATTAGGCTGAAACTAAGCGCCACTATAAATAAATTTTTTAAATTACTGAATTTACCACATATTCGGAAAAAGTTGACCTCGTGAGCATATTAATGGCCACTCTTTTTAACCGACTTCAAAAAAGGAGGAGGTTCTCAATACGTCGGTATGTTTTTGAAGTGAAACTTATTTATCGTCGTATGAGAGAAATTTTATAGCAAATCGTCACGATTTTCGGTTACGAGTGCAGAGAATGATCGGTACGAACGAGCCATAATATTGCACGGCGGCCATCTTGGATTTCAAAAAAGAACCCAAATTCGTTCTCTGCTCCCTCGAGTACCTCGGATACGTTATCCATATTGTTGAAATCATAACTTTGCATGGCGGCCATCTTGGATTTTAAAAATTATCCCAAATTCGATCTCTGCACCCTAAAAAACCTCAGATATAGCTGGTAACGGCGCCTCTATCGTCTCCCTTTTTCGTTTCATCGAGTTTCAAAAAACAATGATCCTAAAGAACTTCGCCAACCCGCCTTCCCACCACTTACTGCGATCGCCAACCCGCCTGCCAAGCGTTGCGATTAGGGCAAAAAAAAACCCTCCAAAAATATGATAGCCACAATAAGGCCCCAGCCCCCAGTCCCCGGCGGCCACGCTCGTGTTGGCCACGGTAGCAGCCACGCTCGTGGTGGCCACGGTAGCAGCCACCAAGGCTGAAGCCCCAAGAGCCAAATTAACCCGACACTATACCGAAGATATCCCAGACGTCAGCCTGAACGAGATAAGCGTGGCCCTAAAACAGCTTAAAAACAACGAGGCGCCGGGGGATGATGGAATTACAGCAGAGCTTCTGAGACCTGATTGTACCCCTGTACTTAAGACCCTCCAGAAACTATTCAATTCCGTCATCCTCGAGGACAAAACGCCGCAAGCATGGCACAGAAGTATAGTGGTGCTGTTCTTCAAAAAGGGCGATAAAATGTTTTTGATGAACTATAGGCCCATATCACTTCTGAGCCATGTATATAAGCTGTTTTCTAGGGTTATCACGAATCGTCTCGTACGCAAGCTCGACGACTTCCAGCCTCCCGAACAATGCCTGCGAGATCGAATCAGAAATGAGGAGATCCGTGGGAGAACCAAAATAACCGAAATAGTCCAAACGATTGCGAAACTGAAGTGGCAGTGGGCAGGGCACATAGTTCGACGGACAGATGGCCGTTCGGGCAGTAAAGTTCTCGAATGGCGACCAGATACCGGAAGACGCAGTGCTGGTACGCCCCCCACAAGATGGACCGACGATCTGGGCAAGATCGCCGGAATACGTTGGACGAGGGCAGTGCAGGACCGATCTTCGTGGAAATTTTTGGGGCATGTCTTTGTTCAGCAGCGGACGTTTTCCGGCTGATGATGATGATGAATGAAACTATCGTTCTGAGCGTTATTATTCTATGCATAAAGTACGGTTTTGTTCATCCGACACAGAGGCGACATCATAGACGCATTTAAACAAATACTGAGTTTGTTCTACTTCTCACACTCAGTACCATCTTCATAAAATAATAATATGAAATATATCATCATTTCACCCGGAAGACGTCCACTGCTGGACAAAGGCCTCCCCCAAAGATCGCCATGTCGATCAGTCTTCCTCATCCCACCTATTCCAGCGATCTTGACCAGATCGCCAGTGCATATTGTGGGGGGCCTACCAACACTACTTCTTCCGGATCCATGAAGTCTTTAATGAAACCATAAAATTATGCTTCAAGCAAACAGCATGTCAGAAATGAATTCAAACCCAATAAGAGTAGATTTGTAAAGATAAATCGTAAAAAGTGACATTGTGTGGAGTCGGCTAACACAAAGTAACGCACACTTTCTGTCGACATTATCAAACTTTACGCGATGAACGTGACGCGTCGAACTGTTTACTCCCTTATTTATTGTATAGGAATAAAAAGGATAAAAGCCAAGTTAGTATGTTTTTTTTAATGAAAATACGGGACGATACGAGCAAGGCGTTCAGCAAGTTGATACGCCTTGCCCATTATAATTAACAGTGCCGCTCAGGATTCTTGAAAATTCCAAAAATTCTGAGCGGCATTACAATTGCGATCGTCACCTTGAGACAGAATCTTAAGTCTCATTTGCCCAGTAATTTCACTAGCTACGGCGCCCTTCAGACCGAAACACAGTAATGTTTAAACGTTACGAGTACTGTTGTGTGTTACCTACCGTTGTGGTACCCATAATCTTGCTGGCATCCTGTACAAAGGAGCCTTTCACTGGTGAAAGTTACCTGTGTTATTGAAAGTTTCTAACATAAATATGTGTTCACTGCAAAAATATTTATTATATATGACTACTTATTTATTTATTTATTCAATTATTTATTCAAGGTCCACCAACACAGAATACACAAGACAATTCATAAGATTATAACATAAATTTCAAAAATCGTGTTCTGCAGGAACAGCTGAACACATCATGCACATAAACATACAAACAATTTAGTTCTTAATTATATAAAAGTAAATTGAAGTCCTATAACGCTAACATGTCAATACAATATAAAAAAATAAATTAATTTTACAAATCATTACAAGCTACAATACAGTCACTTCTATATAATCACTAAAATACAATATAGGTACAATATATTTTGTCAATGCATTTTTATTATAAATTATAAATTAGGTCATTACATTTTACTAATCAGAGTGTCAGGTTTCTCTTAAATTGTGCTTCTGTATCTCCAAAAACATCTATAGATCGCTTGTTTGAAATTATAGTGTTGTATTGACGCAACAGCCTATTCAGTGGGGAGTTAAATCCGAGATTAGAGTTTGCTCGATCAGGTATAAACGGTTTATATTTTGTAAGTTGAGGAACTACTTATGTCACATATCATTTATTTTTTATATGTTACATCGACGAGACCTCCTCGCATATCGAGACGCAAAAGGTAATGAATACATTATAAAATTTAGGTTTGGTTTGGCAAGACTGCTGCCTCCAATTTTTTTAAAGAATTACATGGGTAAGAAAAAATTTCCATAGAAACTATAAATAATTCGGTGTCTAATTTGTACGTATTGAGAGAATCATAGAATGTCATATCTAATATCATTATCAACAGTTAAATGCGCCACAGTTGAATCACGACTTTTTAACACTAAACAACAATAAGAGACGAGACGAGCAGGACGGTCAGCTGATGGTAATCGGTACGGCCTGCCCATTACAATGCAGTGCCGCTCACGATTATTGAAAAACCCAAAAATTCTGAGCGGCACTACAACTGCGCTCGTCACCTTAAGACATAAGATGTTAAGTCTCATTTGTCCAGTAATCTCACTAGCTACGGCGCCCTTCGGACCGAAACACAATAATGCTTACACATTACTACTTCATGGCAGAAAAAGATTAATTAATTAAATTATAATATTTGGATGTGTTCCATGATATACAATCATCCCTTTTCTGTACCACTATACCGTACTTTTTAATATTATTTGATGAAATCAGATTTTAAAACGGATTTTAATAACGCAACAGTTTTTGTCGACATCTATATTTAATCAACTATTCTGATCACTATAAGGCCGATTGTTTAAAATTTTAAGTAAACAAGTTTTTCATGAAATTTACGTTGTAGCTACATTGGGACTAAATACCGTTGCTGAACGTGTTAAAAGGCATGGAGCATACGTTTTGAAGCCACCAATTTTGTCACCTATTTAATTGTTCAACACCGTTTTTTAACCTGATTCCTGCCGCCGAATTCCACCTTCGCACGACACGCCACAAGTTAGGATATCATCCCCACCATCTGGATGTGTGGCGGTCCTCCACAGTGCGGTTTACAGGGAGCTTTCTTCCACGTACTACAAAGCTGTGGAATGAACTTCTTTGTACGGTGTTTCCGGGACGATACGACATGGGTACCTTCAAAAAAAGCGCGTACACCTTCCTTAAATGGCGGCAACGCTCTTGTGATTCCTCTGGTGTTGCAAGAGAATGTGGGCGGCGGTGATCACTTAACATCAGGTGACCCGTACGATGGTTTGTCCTACTATTCCATAAAAAAAAACCGTTTGTCTTTTGCCTATTACTTGGACGGCCGCGGCGGTTTTTAATAGCGTAATAGAGATTCAAAGATATAAAACATTCCTATAATGGCTACGCCTACGGTTGCCACTGTAAACCATGAGTGAGATTTAAAGCCACATGTAGGGTGTTTAAATCCTACACATAAATGATGGTAGGCTATCGTGTAAATAGACAGTCGTGTAAAAAGCGTGTTTATTAGTTTTTTTAGCTACTATAATTTATATATATATTTAGATAGATATGATTAAGATTATGTTATGATGGTATTATATTGACTTCTCTTTTAATCTAAAGTATACCAAAAGTATTATATAATTTTTTTAAAACACATTTTATGAAACACTATGAGAATGACGAGGTTTATTTATATGCTTGTTTCACGTAATAATTTTATTTAAAAAAATGGAGAAAATTCAGTGGCGCTTTTAGTGTAAAAACAACTCATAAATAACTAAAGTAGCTACTAAGTGGGATTTACGAATACAAGAAAGTACTTCAGTTTTAAGTGTTAGAGATATCTTATCAAAGCCCGAGACTTTAAACAAAGTTTATAAAGTTGTAAAAGTCGAAGCAGTAACCATTCGAAAATATATTGCAAACTAAATTTACCCCGACATATTCGCTAAGAGCTTCTACGAAACCACAGATTAAAGATTAGTAGTACAGAAGTCGCACTCGGTAACCTTTAAGGTAAAAGTTACTTGGGTCTGTAAGATCGAGGGTCAATCTGACAAAACAATAGTCTACAACACAAGATGACAGAAGAAAGAATTACCTTCTGACTTTTTATGTTATTATGTACTTTGATCTTGGGTGAATTAGGCTCTAGACATTTACAACATACGTTGCTGTGAAAAAAATTAAGATTGACTGTTAAGCTGTATTTTGAGCAATGCACGCACACTAATATATAGTGACATACAAATGGCGAGTGTAAGACATCGCTTGTAACGCACACTAAAGTGATTAACCTGGCCTGTTTTCATCATTTGTCTAGCAGCAAGAGGATCTATCTAAATGTATACATTATCTAAGCACTAGACGCATAACGGGGATCACATCCGCCATTACCCCCCTAGCCACTTACCGAGCCTAGTAGCCTCAGTAAGAAATATGAAATGAATACGACGATCTCAAAGTTGAACAATCCACAAAAAAGGATAAATTGCACTGTTTGGTTTTATTTTTAAACTGTTATATGTAATAAATTAAATATTTTTATTAAGTTATAACAAGAACTGAAACACACACTGGACTTAATCAATTGAAAAAAAATCCACAAAAATATACCTTTGTTCATTTCTGTCTTTTTAACCCTAAACAAGGCATGCACTGAAAGTCAAAAACTTTAGATATAAAGTCTATATTGTTATGACCATATTTTAATGGTGTTTCTGCTCTGTTTAAATAAAAAATTTATGGCCAGACCTTTTAGTAGATAAACTTGAAAAATATGAAAGTTAGAGAGTGTTTTTTTTTTAAACTTTATCCTAAATGAGTTTGTTATTAAGCTAACGTTAATGAAATGAATCTTAACTGTAAGTAACTATGCAGGTTATACTTCGGGTAAATTGTTTGTTGCAAGCTTAGAACATGATCAGCTTGTAACAAGTTGAATATGAATGTTTAATTTTACCATATGAATACTGAATCTGATGTAAGTGATATAGCGTCTCAGGTTTTACTTACAATTACCATAAATAATTATAACACCAATAATATTGAAGCACTTTAGTGAAATAAATATCATGCAAAGTTAATGTATATTATGTAGACGTATGGAATGGATGAATTCCAAGTTTTCGTACAAACCAGCAAATTTTGTATATATATCTTCTGTCCACCTATGTAGGGTAAATTCAAGAAAGAAGGAAAAAAGTTTTCTAGTCACCTGATTCTAATTAATAACCAACGCTGATCAGTTTTTTTTTTTCCTCAAGGAATTACTTGGTTTTTCTGGTATTACTCTTAACATTTCGATTAAAAAGGGAAATTTATTTATCTCAGTAAAACTAATATATTTTAGTTGTTCAATGCTTTTTTCTGAATTTCTTTAGCGGCGTTGAGCACATTTATTGGAATGGGTATAAAACGTTAAATTCGCGTCAGGACACGTGACCTGATTTAAAATTCGTAAGACAGTCTATAAAATTATTGATAAAAGTTGATTTTTCTGAGAGATAATCTTTTTGATGTAAAATAATTGTAATAGTTTTGAAATGCTAAGTTTTTTATGTTATAAAGAGCTATTAACGAATATTGTGTTTAACCACATAAATGCTAGTAATTTCATACTGATAAATAAAGCATCTCGTGCGAAATTATGCCCTTACTATTCCAATATATTAAAAAAAATACACAACAAGTGAAAACTTTAACATTAACGATGATTCATCTGATGCTGAAGTTATAACCGCCTCCCATCTTACCAAGAAAAAAGCAATGTTATGATGTTTATCGGCCGTTCCCAATATTCAGTCTATCTCTTACTTGAGATAAAAAAGGATTGTGTGGTTTTATAAAACCACGGTAAAAGTGAAACTTTTTTTTCACATTATAGACATTTAACTGAAAATTTTTGGAATAATATTCCATTAAGGGTATAAAAATCGCTTTATCAATCTTAATTTTATACTTAGAAAATTGTAATGATAATGGGAAATAATAAAAGTAGACTAAGTCTCCAACTAATATTTTTATTTTACGCTGTGTCTTAGCCCTGGTTAAAAATATTGATTGAAAAGGATTATAAATGATGAAATTTGAATTACTTTTGAATACTTTCAATTCTTTTTCATGTGTATATAAATATACAGTTTACATGGGGTGACTGATTCCCAATACTTTTCAATAAATATTTTTAATCAGGGAGAGTACGACATACATAATACTTAACAATTATTTAGATTATATACACATATTAAAAAAACAAACAAAATAGCGTGGAGCACTGGCACAAATGAGTAATAGTCTATACACTACACGGTCGGCTGCTGCGAAATATAGGCGCCGCCCGACCGTCACGCGACATGCAACACACAGACGAAAAAGTTAGAGACGATGTAATAAAAGTTACACTTTAAAATCGTAACTATCGTTGACTTTTATGTTCCGATAAACTTATCGACGGTAACTGGCACCTTATTCGTACACGCTATCTGTCAATGGGACGACGTATAGCTACAGTAGACATATGTATTGTCTACTGTGGTATAGCTTACCAGCGATAGAAGTTTGTAAGGAAATTGCAATTCACGCGTCCCAATATACAGCGATAAGAATGACTTATCGGGTATATTGGGACAGCTTCATATTGTTGACAGCTAATTACTGACTGTAGAATATAGTAATTTATCTCTTTCTGTAGATAGTATATTGGGAACGGCCGTAAGTGTACGAGCTAATAAGTTCCTTGATTATCTTCACAGAACAACAAATCCAAACGGATTGAACTCATGACATAATATTATACTAAATTTTCATTATAAATTGGCCTTATAAATTTCTCCGCAACTTTCCTCAGTTTGAAAATATCTGTTTGAGAAGAATTTGTATAGAAACTTCCTACAGCTTGTTGGTTTTATCCTTTATCACAAAAGTTTGGAGCGGGCTTGTGTTCGAATAATTAGTCTGTGATCTGTACACGATAAAAGCGAATTTTTTTTTTTACGGTCAACTACGAAGTTAGCCATTTATTCAATTTCAAATGAAATTTGAAACGCATGTCTCTCAATACATTTGAAATTTGATTTTTAATGTATTTCAATGTTAATAATGCAAAGTTACGAATTAAAATAGCATTAGCACTTGGAAACAATACAAAATACATAAAAAATTATTGAAAACATTCCGTCTTTCCTAATCTGTTATAAAAAGGCAAAAGAGGCATTTAATTTCTCAAAATTTATTCCTTTAGAATTACTTTTGATGACATTTCTAATATACTAGTTACTACTACCGCTTCGGAAACAAATGGCTCTCTGACAGAGAAGAAGCGGCGCTAGAAACTCTCCCAGAATTGTTTTAACGCGTTCTTTTTAATAATATTATTTTAATTTTAAATATGTTTTTGTAATATGTTATATAAATAGATTATATATTATTATTTGATTTTTAGCTACTAACCAACGTTAATAAAATATACACTGGCTGTTAGCTTGGCTTCTCATTTACCAGTCTAACCATATTCGTTGGTGTAGTAATGCTGCCAAACACTCATAATATATTGTATCTCTCATCGTTAAGGCAGCATTTTTTAGTCGTCTTACTTAGTAAATCCGACTACGACGAAAAAGTCTTTTCATTTGTAATAGAATTTACAAAATCAGTTCAGTAGATCCAGAGATTACCCCGCAAACCTCACAATTTCTTTATAATATTATAATTGATATAGTATTTTAAATATAGAACTACAAGGCAGGAATTGAATTACAAATACTAATTACTGTTTGCATTCCATATGTTTACGAATGTGCGACGAGAGATAACACCTAAAGCCCGGGATTATAAGCATGATTGGTTGCTATATACCTCGTAGCTACTAACATAGCACGGCACGTTCATATTGATATAAGCAACTTGTATCTGTAGTACTTTCGCTAGCATTAAACCGAACTCTTCTCACCATATTACTCATTTATAACACACTTTTTATTAGCTTCACCTGTATGTATGTTTGTAACCGACTCCTTCGGGCTCGAATTTGACCCACTTTAAACGGCCAGATTTCGTTGAAACTTCGTAGATTTATCGAGGACCGATGACAATACATTAATTTTTTATTTTATTTATTTATTCTTTTCATCTATCATCTATAAGGCAGGAATTTCAATTTTAAATTTCAACCATAATGGTTTAAAATTTTTTCTAATATTAGGAAATTTTTGGTTACAAAAGAGAATTTTTAATTTATAAATGCAAATTATAGTTTAAAAAAACCAAAAAAACACGCTTTTATAAATAAACCAAACTAAAAATTAGAAAGTATTTTCTATTTTTTCGTTCGGTTTTCTATAAAAAGCATTGTATAGTTCTTTTAACTACCATTTATTAAATATAAAAATCAATTGGGACCACGACAAACTCAAAATCAAAAGTTATTTGTTCATGAAGGTCTAATTATAACACTAATTAATGTCAAAATTAGATATACAATAATACCATTTCCTATCACCGCTATAAGGTTAAGCTGTGTATGAGAAACAGACCGATGATTATACATTAATTTGATAAAATTATTCCATTTTTCAATTTGCAAAGAAAACAAAATAAGATTTTTGTTAAGTTATGTAAGTTTCGTTTATATAATCGTTGATAAGGCAGGATTGATGTTAATTTTTAATTTTAACCATTATCTTTAACCGAGTTATCTAATATAGTGTAGTTTTTTTTAAACTGTTATGAAAAGTGATGCAACATAAGTACTAAAACGTAACCACTTACCAGAGTAAGTAAAATAAAACGAAGTTATTATAATAAGCACTAATCAAGTTATACACAGACATAATGAAGACGAAAAGTCGGGTGAAATATAACGTTAATACATATTACATGTTGTTATCTATATATTATATAATTATCGGATTTCTTCTACAACTTGATGTATTAATTAAACTTCTTATTAATTATTATTTCCTTATACAAATGATTTGAGGTTTCTTTAGTGTTAATTCCGCCAATATTTGGCTTTAAACAATACGACACGTGTTTCGCCTCTACACGAGGCATCCTCAGGACGTGTTGTCTCGCCAAAATCTGGCACGAGTCTCGGCGGAATTAACACCAAAGAAAACTTAAATCATTTGTATAATTATGGATTTCCGCAAATTGATGCCTACTTCAATAAATTTTATTATTTCAGGTTAAGAGCAAAGTATCCTATTTATTGATTTTCATTTAACTGTGAAGTAATTCGGCCCATTGTATTAAGAATATACGTAACGTACAGACGGCTTGGTAGCCCGATAATTTGTGACCAATTTTGATTTGACAATATTCAAAATACTATGGAGCTAATGTCAATTGTGGCTGACTGTTTACGACTTCGCAATCAAAATCGGTTACAATAACGAAAATTCGCTTTCGTTTTGCTCTATCTTGCTGTACCTTCATTACATTAATTCTCTGGTAAGCTATTATATTGAATATCTGTCTATCTGTAAGTCTAGCCAGGCGGACAAAATGATAGACGTCAATGAACTTAACCCTAAAAATATAAAAAAATAAGTTTCCTGCTATCTCTCATTTTATCATTTCAGGATATTAAAGTAAATTAGAACTGAATTACACAACAGTTAGCAAGACCACATCTAGTTCACTCCTTAAAAGCCTTTTCTTGTTACTCAAACCGATGCTCTATAAAATTATTTTTATGTCGCTGCATTGTACTGAAGCGCTTTTAGAACTAATTGACATACTGAATATTTGAGACCGAATGATATTTTAATTTGTGATCATAAAGCGACGAATTAAATAAAGGTCATTGATCGATTGCAATCATATTGCAATGATAATAAAATATTAAAAGAGCAAAGTATAGTTAAACATAAATATGTAATTGACAGTTAAAACTGAATTAAAGTCAAAGTAAACGCAGCCTCCCATACGCTCCAGAGCACAAGCGTTGGTACACTGCAAGCATTTCTATGGTATAGGACCATACAGCCTAGCGAAACTCTCTAAGAAAAAATCGTATCACTAGATTGTATGAAACGTGCATTCATTGATAGATTGACAGATGACGGCTATAATCTTGTTTAAAACGAAGATAGCCGAAATCCATTGCGTTTTAAGCAACTGTTCGCTTTCAAACTTAGGTGGATTATACTTCGTCGCCAATCGCCTTAATGTAATTACAACTATTTCACACTTTTGTCAAATCACTGCACGTTTCATACTAAATTTCAATTTCAATTTGCATAGGTAGGCCCGCCTCTTCTTACGTAGTATTAACATCCTCTTTGTGCTACCGTGTCCCTGTGGACACGGCAAGACAGCCGTCAAAAACTACCAATATCTACCTATAACTATACAAAAACACCAGAGATAATTTTTACCGGATGTATTATTAATTGCTTTTGATTCTAAGAGCCATAAAACAAAGCGCAACGCTTTTGAAGACAAAATATCATGTGAGTATATATTTTGCTTTAGCTGGCGGCGGCCATTTTTGTTTAACAAAAAACTTTTAAATATTATATTATAACGTATTATGACGTATTATATATTATAATATAAATATACTAGCTGACCCGACAGACGTTGTTCTGTTCATAATAAAAAAAACTCTTGCGGATGGAATTTTGAAAAATCTGTTCTTAGCTG
Source organism: Leptidea sinapis (assembly GCF_905404315.1). Taxonomy (NCBI): domain Eukaryota; kingdom Metazoa; phylum Arthropoda; class Insecta; order Lepidoptera; family Pieridae; genus Leptidea; species Leptidea sinapis. The sequence goes on along the minus strand of NC_066275.1, from coordinate 7,115,835 downwards.
ACTTCTACTCGGTGAAAAGAATATTCCTACCAAATTTCAAGTATTTAGCTCTAATGGTTCCAGAGATATCGTGATGAGTGACTATATACGTGGAAATCTCTTATATATATATATATATGTATATATATATATATATAATATGTGTATAAATATATAATACGTCATTATGGAGTTTATTTCATTGAGAGTGCAGTAATTATAATAACAATAGTAGTATAGTGACGCACAGCGAATTATTAGTGGGTTAATACAGTCCCAATTAGTTCCCTTTCGGTATGGTACCCTAATAAGAATCAAATAACTTGTTACTCTTGAGTGATTTCCCTCATTTCTGACATACCAAGATTAATAGACGGTCAGTTTCGGTTTTCGAATTGATATGTACGTTTAATCGATGCTTGATAAGATGAGAAACGCTCCTGTGATCCCTGTGGGTTGTAGAATAGTATGGGCACTCGTTTGTTCTCCACTTTCATAATTAAAAATAGTTTCCTACTGGTTAGTATTCAACTCCTACATTCTTGCTAATACATTCCTCTTTCAAGATTTCATGTTCTGCACATATATGTATATTATGACTTATTTCTCGGTTATCCTGATATTTTTAAAACAATATTATACAGAAGAATTTTAAATAACGGTAGCTTACAACGGAATAATTTGTATGAAGTGAATTGAAAATGTAAAACACGAGACCATACTACCAGTGTAGCTTCTCATAAATTTAACGACGCAATTCTAGAATCTTAAGTATGACTTATGTGAAGATTTATTATAACTTTTAAAAAATGGTGTGAAAAGTATAAGATGATTGGGATATACTATGTTATTAACTATTTAAACTGATCTGCAGAACGTGTCAGGAAAGATGTTAAAATATTGGCCAAAATACGAATGACTACATAATATAATCAGAGAACAAATCGTTATAACTCAACATTATTATATTATATAAGACGTCTTTTTTTTACAACAGCTTAAAAAAATTCGGAAGTGTAGTACCCCGCCCTTGAGTATAAGTTAGAGTACCACACGGTTGATCGCAACCAAAGCCAGAACTTCCAGTTACTCCAACGCGACCGCCCCGGAGATATATGCAGATACACTAAGAAGTACTAACATAGCCTTCGCTCAATAAATATCTGCTCCGATACACTCAACAAACACCAGCAGTCTTTCAGATGTAGCACCACTCAGCACACCGAGCAGCAGCAGAGATTCTGGCAGGAGCAAATCTCAGACCAAATAGTCTCACAAACTTAAATATTAATGAAAAAAAACCGAAACAAAAAACTTTGAACGTAGCGAGAAGGATCTAACTGGGGGCTCTGTGGTAAGAGTCAAGGTCACCATTGACACAGACGATTTTAAATTTTTTTCAGCTGTCTATGGATATATGTACGTCTACCTCAGACAAACAATCGAGGAGAGGTTTCTCGCCAAATCCAACTCGGATGGACAGCGTTCGGGAAGCTCCGTAAAATCTTCTCATCCCAAATACCACAGTGTCTGAAAACGAAGGTTTTAACCAGTGTGTGTAGCGAATGATGACTCACGGTACGCAGACGTGGTTGCTAACTAAGAGCCTGATGTGAAAGATCATGGTCGCTCAGAGGGCAATAGAGAGGGCTATGCTCGGAGTTTCCTACGAGATTGAATCAGAAATGAGGAGATCCGTAGGAGAAGCAAAGTCACCATAGCCTAAATTATTGCGAAACAGAAGTGGCAGGGGGCAGGACACATAGTTCGATGGACAGATGGCCGTTGGGGCAGTAAAGTCCTCGAATGGCGACCACGTACTGGAAGACGCAGTGTTGGTAGGCCCCCGCAAGAGGGACCGACGATCTGGTAAAGATCGCTGGAATATGTTGGATTATTACCACTTTGGAAGTGTATCTAGCGCAATCTATTCAGTTTAGAAAAAAATGATATTAGAAACCTCATTATTGTATGCTTTGTTTTGAACAATTATAAATGAAAAATAAAATTAACTACCTTGGTATTCTTTGCCATGCTAACTTTTATAATTAGATGTGAATACTCAGAAAAAGCTATCCTATCTAGGCAAAAAGTCATTTTGTTGGCAGAGAGTTTAATGAGAAATCTGTCATCTCTGCGTTCTGGTTCTAATTGAAATATCTTTCCAATTTGTCTATTGTGTCCTCACAATAGATGATAATGAGGCAAATCTCCGCATCAACAATGGAAAAATATAATCTCTGCATGGAATATCTACTGCAATTCGATTTATTATTATTTGCATGTTTGACATAATCAGAATAGAGCTAATAGTAAGCATTCACCTCAGTTTTTGTTGTGAGTTTATTATTGACGTACTCCATATTCAAATTCAAATATTTTTATTCAAAATAGGATGTGACATCACTTATTGAAAGTCAAGAACTACCACCCATTCCAAAAAGAATGCCTCAGACCTGAGAAGAAGGGGCGCAACAAACTCAGTGGGCTTATTTTTCATAAAAAAAATTATTTACAAAGTAATATTGTACAATTTACCTTATTATTAATTAGCCTGAGGGCGGTCGCTCCATTCCCAATCTTTGGAATCATTAAGAAAGTCATCTTTGTTATAGTAACCTTTACCACACATTTTTTTGAATACCGTAATACTTTTTTTTTGAGCATTTTCTGGGATCTTGTTGTTTAAGCATATACATCGCCCCACAAAAGGCTTGCTAACTCGACTGCTGAGTAGTAAGCATAACAAGTTTATGTTTGTTCCTCGTGTTAACATTATGATTATCACAATTTCTAGCAAATTCCTCAGTGTGCTTATAAATCAAAGAGGCTGTAAATACTACGTAATAAGAGGCAGGGCTGTATAAGTAACGATTGAAATATAGTTTAGTATGAAAAAAGCCCACATTTGACATAAATTTGAAATAGTAGAAATTACTGTATGGCGATAGGCGACGAAGTATAATCCGGCTAAGTTTCAAAGCGAACAGTTCCATAAAACGTAGTGGATTTCGGCTATCTCCGTTTTTTGCAAGATTATCATATCAAGCCGTCAATCTATCAATGACTGCACACGTTTTATACAATCGAGTGAATTGCTTTTTACTTACAGACTTTCGCTAGGCTGATATATACGACCAGACTCCCAATTGCCTATTAAATGTCAACACATTATAATTATTCACATGATAACATTAATACATTCATTCAAATTAACACTTTATCTCGTGACAGTAGTGTTCGAAATCTATTGTATTTGAGTCAGAGTTGTCTCTGCCTATTAGACACAGAGGCAGAGTTTTGCTTCAGATAAGTTTTGAGCAGAATTGTGAGTCATGTTTATTGTACGCCAATGGTGCTAATAGAAATTTTGCAAACATAGTCTGAAAAATAAATATACAGCTGGCTTGATGAAATTAGTGGATCTTAAAGAAAATCTAATCATATGACTACTTATATGTCTTCAAAATATTATTATTAATTAAGGAAACATATTGAATTAGACTTTTTTTTGAGGAAACTCCTTCGGTGAGTCAACAACTCCTTAGGATACCTCACCTGTTTTTAATGTTACAAGTTATACTTCTTTAGGCACGTAATGAAAAAATGATGAGAGTGAAATTTTAAGATACGCGCCCATCACTGTAACACAAAAGTAACAGGTTGAAGTTGGTTCCTAAATTTTTTTTTACGTCATTCGTTATTTTTTTTTTTGGTTTCTTCGTCCATTATTAGGACAGGCAAAGGGTTCAAAAGCCCATTCAGCCGTATTCATTATCTAATAATTAATTGTCAAAGCCGTCTTTGCAAGATTTTTACAAAATTGTTCTTTCTAAAAACGTAGAATAGCACGCGGAATAAATCATTTTTTTTAGCGGATTTTAGCTTTATAAGGTCAAAGAAGTGTAGCTTCTTGCGTGCATACATAAGTACATACACACTTTTTTTACTTCATAAATGTTGTCAGTAATGGAAACTGATATTTAAAGTAATCAATTCTGACTCAATATAAGAAAATTGGTCATGTTGGTATACCTATATCAAATCATGGAAAACCAATATCGTTTTCGATACAGTAGCCACAGAAGCTAAATGAGTATTATCAAGCAGAGTAGGTCACGTGCCCTTAATCAATTTGTGGGAACGTGAGGGAGGTGACAAGTAACGGAACGGGCCTCAAATAAGATCCTTATTATTATATTCCATCTTGATGAACACATAAAAACGAGCTAAGTGAAAATAATTCATATATTAGTTTTAATATCAAACTTCATAATATTATGTTATCTAGGTAGCTTATTTAAACTAAATTGGATGATTTTTATAGTTTGATGCAGTGCATCATCTGATGTGTTATTAATTATAATTACTTGTAATGTTTTGGTAATAATGGGAAATGTATGCGTAGAGACGTCGCTTCATTGTGTGTCTTCTACCGCATTTTACGGGGAATGTTCCGAAGAGCTGTTTCCTGCCCCCGAATTTCACCTTCGACCGACAAGCCACAAGTTAGGATATCATCACCACCATCTGGATGTGTGGCGGTCCTCCACAGTGCGGTTTTTTGCACGTACTACAAAGCTATGGAAAGAGCTTCCTTGTGCGGTGTTTCCGGGACAATACAAAATAGGTACCTTCAAAAAAAGCGCATACACCTTCCTTAAAGAGCCGGCAATGTTTCCGTGATTCCTATGTTGTTGCAAGAGAATGAGGGCGGCTGTGTAGATTGCGGTATATTTCCAAACCAAATGAAACAGAGCAAGATCAATCCTCTATTTAAGTCGGGAGATAAAGCTGACCCCACCAATTTCAGACCCATATCAGTACTACCAACCTTTAGCAAGATTTTCGAAAAAAATATGTTAACGCAATTAATTAAACATTTTTACAATAATAGCCTCATGCATAATAAACAATATGGTTTTACTCAAGGTCTTTCAACCACAGATGCTAGTATCGAGTTAATAAGAAATATTTTGGATGCTTGGGAGGATTCATGTGATGCGTTAGGAGTGTTTTGTGATTTATCCAAGGCATTCGACTGCGTTCATCATGAAACCTTACTTCAAAAATTTCACCACTATGGTGTTAGAGATGTTTCACTAGATTTAATAAAATCATACTTGTGTAAAAGGATTCAAAGAGTAGACGTTAATGGAAAAAGATCAACTGGCTCTATCATATCGATGGGTGTACCGCAGGGCTCAATCTTGGGTCCTTTTTTGTTCCTGGTTTACGTCAATGATTTACCATACCTTATTCAAAATAAATATGATATTATACTGTTTGCTGACATGATACATCTTTGTTATTTAAAATAAAACGCCAGCAAAAAACTTTCTGTCAGGTTGACGACGACATTGCTGAAGTAGTAAATTGGTTTAATGTTAATAACTTACTTTTAAACGAAAGGAAAACAAAATGTGTAAGGTTTACACTTCCAAATATAAAGCACCAACCAACACCTATAAAAATTAATAATGAAAAACTTGATGTACATTCCTAGGCATTACATTAGACTTTAAGCTACAATGGCGTGCTCACATAAAAAACTTATGTAATCGACTTACCTCTGCAGTATTTGCGATAAAAAAAATTAGGCAGCTGACAGATGTTGAAACGGCTAGACTTGTATATTTCAGCTACTTTCATAGTGTCATGTCTTACGGAATTATATTGTGGGGTAGGGCTGCAGATATTGAAAACATATTTGTGCTGCAGAAAAGAGCAATTCGAGCAGTCTATAAAATGCGTTCAAGGGATTCATTGAGAGAAAAGTTTTATGAAATAAATATTATGACAGTACACTGCCAGTACATATACGAGAACCTCCTATACGCCCATAAAAATATTAGCCAATTTAAAAAAAATGTGTCACAGTGTCAATACTCGAAACAAACATAAACTCGCAATTCCATCTACTAGGCTCCGTAAAATTGCTAAATCTTTTAAAGTGGATTGTGTTGTTTTTTATAATAAACTCCCAAATGAAATTAAAATGTTACCTATTAAAAAATTTAAATGTATCGTAAAAAATAAATTAACATCTAAGGCCTATTATATCGTGAAAGATTATTTGAATGATAAAGATAGTTGGAATTAATGTTCTAAATTTTGTTAATGAATATTGTTATACTCATTTGAATGCTATTGTAACTTTTGTACTTCATCCTGACTTGCACTAAATAACTTATAAAGTTTTACAGTGAATAAAGATTTTTTGACTTTGACTTTGACTTAACACCAGGTGACCCGTACGCTCGTTTGTCCTCCTTTTCCATACAAAAATATAAATGTTCGTCCTTGACTTAAGTTGTCTATTATGTAACATGTAATGAATTCAAATTGTTCCTAATCTTACGAAACTTTATTCATATAATAGTTGCGTTCTTCATTGATTATTATTAAATACTGTTGCATTGTGTTTAGCAACCTATTTAGTATATCAGACTATTTTTGTGCTTCAAATTTTTATTAATAGTATTAAATCAGAAATATCAAATAAATTTCTGATGTTGAAATGATATTTAGGTTGACATGTGGATTTTTAGGGCTATTATTCACTGGGACACCACGGTGTCGCAACCAGTCACCGCTACTAGCAAAATGTATACAGCTCTGCAGAGAGTAGCTCACCTGGTGTCAGTTTGGTTGCGAAGCCAATTTGGTGATGCTCCGATGCTCAGCTCCGACCAGCTCAGACGCGTCATTACTCTGGTGTCTGTATGGTGTTTAGTTTGGCAGCTTACGTATTACGCACCGTGGTGTCTCGGTGAAATATAGCCCTTAATGTTACGAACGAATTTAAGACCACTTTCATAATTTCAATGGAATAATATTTAAATATTAGGTATAACTTCCAGCTTTTTACTGCGAAGCTTAATAATAGGGAACTTTTAATTCGGTCGTGTAATAATCTTGGAATGCTTAGATAAATTCGAATTACTTTATTTTATTTTTGCTTCAATATTCAGGCGTAAAGGTTTTAAACCTCTTTGTATGATTCATATTTGTATTGAGCATTACTCAAGGGAGCCAAAAAATGCCATAATTTACAATCTTATGTAATATTAAATGGTAAACAAATTCTAGATGAAGAATTAGTCAAAATGAATAGTATTATATTAATAATATTTTTTACTTTTTAGTGTCAGTTAATAATAATAATATATAACATACAAATGAAAATTCCTAAACAAGCCGTAAACAAAAAACAATCATATCATCCACCCCGACAAAAATTTTGATAAAATTAAAACTAGTGGGCCAAACTATGTAATTTTTTATAGGATCAAATGGCATCTATTCCGCATCGAAAATTACGTAAGTCAGATCATAAATCTCAGCGAAATGGGTGTACATACATAAAAAAGTACCGATCAAATTGAGAACCTTCTCCTTTTTGAAGTCGGTTAAAAATAAACAAACGTTTGCATTTTTATCAAGAATACGAACTGCTGATTTATCCATTGTCAACAAGTCTTGTTGAGAAGATGATACAAAACTTCTATAGATATTTACTCGAACAACACAAGCTTCAAACATTTCATCTTATGTCTCGAATTTGAATGACGTCATTACCACGCTGCAGTTGTAAGATGATAAAGCTTACGTCTTGACGTTCAATATTATACTTCAACAAGAATATAAGTATTAAATTCATCCATTCTATTGGGACCTTTGAATAATATGAGAACTATGCTGAAAATACGTTATTTATATTTATTTATGAATAACAAAAAGATTATGGCTCATCCGATGTTTGTCATAACTTCACATAAATATTAATTAATATAATTGAAATTACGATACGTCTTGTATTATTATTTTGCATACATTTCAAAAATACTTTTCAGTAAGTTTTTAAATCCGAAAAGGCAAGAAGATTATAAAAACCTAACAATTTACATATTTTGTTGTCTATTATACTTTCAATTTTCAAAGTCAAGTCTAATCTTTAATGCAAAATTCTATGCTATTGCGAAAAGAGCTGAGAAGAAACCAAAATAAACTCTTTGAAGAATAACATAATTCTATCAAAAACAGATTCAATATTGATAATTAAAGATATCAAATACTCATTTTTTGTTATAATTGATATAGTAAAAACTTTTGTTAAAGATTTGATATAATCGAAGAAATTGTTTGCAAAAGAAGCGAAAATATTTTGCGAGAATCGTTAAAGTCTTCATAAAAAGTCTTGTCAAAAAAATCTTGCCGTCTGAAAGTAGAAAAAAGAAAAATAAAGGTAGGTAAGGTATAATACACTTTGAGTATAGAAAGCGTTCCAATTAGCAATGTTATTGACGAAAATTGATTAACCGCACCCAACTTGATGAATAAAACAACTTTTAATTAACCTGATCTTCGTTAGATTATTCGTTTCCAGGTGTATTTATTGGGCTTAAATTTAATTATTTATTTTAGTTTTAATAATCTATAAAAATAAATGGAGAGCCGGTATTTTCCTTCCGTTATACTGCGAAATCTGCTGGACCGATCGGAATTATACTTATACCATGAGATGCAGCGTGTTTCGGAAAAGGTTTTAGTATACAATGATAAATAAGTTTGTGATTACTTATCCGGAACTTTTATTTTTCGACTCAGATCTTTTTAATATATCTATAAATCCAGTGTCCTGATGTTTATTTCCAGTGAACTCCTAAACTTATAAACGGATTTTAATGGGCATTATACTTCATGGAGTGCAGTTTAGTCCAACTAGAGAGATAGGATAGTTTTTATTTCGATTTGCGACCCATAACTATTTTTCTTTTCAATATTTGTTTTGAATGTAAATAATATTTTTTATGAGAGCATTTATTGACGCACGGTTTGACAGTTCTGCTGTGAAACAATTTCATTATAACAACAGGAAGTATATTATACGAAAAAATTCTTGATGTTATGAATTATTAGTGACAAGTTCATAAAAAACAGTATTTTGTTCATTATGTCCAGAAAAACGTCTGTCGGGTCAGCCTCAATATTTGCAGAATAAATAATTTAGTCAATGATATTTCATTACTGTATAATATGACAATTCATACGATGAGCTGGCACGGGGTAAAACTTTGTTGTAAAAAAAAAGTTTGTCGGGTTAGCTATTGTTAAAGATTATTATTGTTATTATTCTTGACATTTGAATATATCTTCCTATTTACATGCATGATACTCGCTACATATTTAGTCCATCTTGATTATTAATTAGATTATAATTGAGTATATATTCGAGCAATTTAAAACCTTGGTTCTAATGAATCATTAAGAGAAAATTTAAAAAAAATAAACATTTTGACTATTGCTTCTCAATACATTCTTGATAATGTTCTATGTATTCATAAGCACATTGAGGAATTTGCTAGAAACTATGACAATCGTAATGTTAAGACGAGGAACAAACATAAACTTGCTATGCCTACTACTCGGTTAAGTTGCCTTTGTAAGAGGCCTTTGTCCAGCAGTGGACGTCTTCCGGCATTCCTCCACAGTGTGATTTAAGAAACTTTCTTCACCGTACAACCAAGCTGATAAATGAGAATCCTTATGCGGTGTTACCAAGATGAAACGACATGGGTTCCTTCAAAAAAAGTACCTCAGATTCCTCTGGTGTTACAAGACATCGTGGGCAGCGGTGATCACTTAACATCAAGCGACCAATCCGCTCGTTTGTCCTCCTCCACCATAGAAATAAAATGTAGAGACTGTAAAATATCACAATATATATAATACTAGCTGACCCGACAGACGTTGTTCTGTACATAATAAATAAAATACTGTTTTTATGAATTTAACAATAAAATATCATAACATAAAGAATTATTTCGTAACATATGCTCCTTGTTTTTTATAATGAAATTGTTTTTATAATGAAATTGTTTCACAGCAAGACTGGCAAACCGTGCGTCAATAAATTCTCTCACAGAAAATATGTCCATACAAAACAAATATTGGAAATAAAAATAATAATGGGTCTCAAATCGAAATAAAAACTATCCTATCTCTCAAGTTGGACTAAACTGCACTCCATGAAGTAATCCCAATTAAAATCCGTTCACTAGTTTAGGAGTCCATCGCGGACAAACAACGTGACACGTAATTTATATATATTAAGATAATTTATTGAATTAGGCGTTACTTTGCGGAAATCCATAATTATACAAATTATTTAAGTTTTCTTTAGTGTTAATTCCGCCAATATATTGGCGGAATTAACACTAAAGAAAACTTAAATAATTTGTATATATTAAGATATTATAATATAATATGTATTTATATCATGTAGTAATATGTCGGGCTCTAATCAACACTGACGTTATTCTCAGTGCATTTTTCAAGTACATAAGTTAGAGTGACGTGCCCTAAGTCGCTTCAATTACGCTAAGTCCCAGCTCTGTTATAATATTCTTTCACTTCGCATTTTCTTGCATATTCTTATCATAATATAATTGAATTTACATCTTGTGATCAAGACGTTCCGTAGATATAGAGATTTGTACGTTAAGTCACAATCAGCAAGTATAATTTGTGTGACAATATTATATAACTACAGCAGGTATATAGTAGTGATTCAGGGTACCAATTTAATAGAAGATATCGCTAATTAATAAATTAACATTATAAAACCTACTAAAGTGCAAACAAACTAACAATATCAATTAAAAAATTATTAATACCAACACGCCTACACAAAACGTCTAATTTGCTTGATACCAGAATATTTGCATTTTAAATCATGTCTTGCTCAAAAAATTATCAACACAAATAAATTAGTAATTAGTTATAAAACTAAAGAAATAAATATAATAACTTGATATATTTAACCCATACCTAAATGTTTGTAACATACTTTACCGGCCTTACAAATAAACTTGGTATAAAGCTATACGTAATAAACCAAGAAAATGCAAAATTTTTGCTAATGATCGGTTTATTCGGACGTATATCGTTTAACGCGTTTCTTTATAAGGCTGCTACACATTCGGAAAACTTCAGAATTATCATTGTATTGACAGTGTTGTCAACGTTTTGCAGATTCTTGGATTATTCTCAAGTGTAACTTTACACAAAGATAAGGCCATAAGTGCAAAACGATACACTACGACTCGAGTTATATTCCACTGTTAAGGCTGATGCCTAAACAGTGGAATATAACACAGTTTCATCATCATCAGCTAGGTAAAGTTGCTTAACATCAGACAGCTTATTAACACGGCCGATTTATCGTGATTCCCATTAACTAAAAACAAAAACAATAATGATAATTAATAAAAAAGGTTTTTTATCAGATAACATGCTCGCATATCCAACTCCAGATAGGAATGGGGGTGTTCTAGACTTATATTTATATATTAAAAAAGATTTATATTTTGGTACAATTGATGAGAGAGTATAGGAAGCGACGATCAGTTACCTTCAAGACATCCATTTTTTGTCTTCCAATAAAGCAATGATAGTCGTATTTCAGATAATATTTAAAGAAAACAGGCTACGCTATTAAAAATTAAATGCAATATTCACAAAAAAAGGGCAAGATATTGTAAGTTTTTAATACTGACGTTTTCGATATAAATATAAGTGGAGTCCTTGTTTGTGGAAAAGTGTTAAGTTAAGAAATAATGATTGAATAAAATAAATTAAAGAAATAACATCAAGTTAGTTTTTGTTGGGGATCACTAACGCTACGCTGGAGTAAGATTTTTTTTCTTCCATTGAAAATTGTTTCGCTCGCCACACTCACTCAAATCTACCAGGATTATAATATATTACCATTCGCTTTAGTAAATCTCAAAATCCTCTCATGAGCTCCCTTGTTAAAAACAATAAAGGTAATGTGTAAAGAAGTAGTATGATTTATGAACTTTATAGTAAAGGCGATGAATGCGATAGGAACACTGCCAGCGCCGCAGCAAAATCTGAACCCGTGTCACGTGGCAACTGCGCTTAGCTCGCGAGGTAACAGAATAGAATTTGTAAAGAAATATTCACTTTACTGCATCTATTGAATTTGAATTGCTTTAGTTCTAGCTCATGATATTCTATACAAATACTTGTTACTTCCTTAGACTATCTTCATTCTAACCTGTAGTGGATAATAATAAGTATTGATTATTAATTCTGAAAACTGAAAACTTAAGGCAAATTGCGCACAATTGGCAGGAAATTAATGACATTTATTCGTTTCTAATTTTGATTGGCAAAAGCCTATTCTAATAGTTTTTGTAACAGACCTCAGGGGCACCTTTGTGGGAAGGGCCAATAGGAAAAAGGAGAAGGAAAAGGTGGATAGAAGACATTAAAGCGACATCAGGAAACTTATGGAAAAAGATAGCAATGGGAAAAGAGGCATGGAACAAGGTGAGGAGGCCTATACCCAAGAAGGGGTTCCAATCAAAAACTGTACATAACAACTAATTATGTAAGATGTAAATAATAATATATACTTATGTAAATCATAAATCGTAAAAATATTAATAAGTAGTATTTACTATAATGGATGTTATTATAGATGATTATTGATAATTGTAATATATATATATATATATATATAAATATAGGGTGACTCGAGCGAGGTATCTGCTTACCAAGATAATTGCACGATTGAAAATATTTAAACCAAATATGTGCTACCTACTCTTTCTGATACAACATTAGGTTCAAAAACTTCACAATATTTTCACGGCTTGCATTGTATCAATTTTACCAGTTCCGACTACTTTGCACAGAATGCCGGCTTGATTATGGGTACCACAACGGCGCCTATTTCTGCCGTGAAGCAGTAATATCCTTACAGCATTAGCATTACAGTGTTTTAGTCCAAAGGACGCCGTAGCTGGTGATATTACTGGGCAAATGAGACTTAACATCTTATGTCTCAAGGTGACAAGCGCAATTGTCGTTCCGCTCAGAATTTTTGGGCTTTTCAAGAATTCGGAGCGGCACTGCATTGTAATGGGCAGGGCGTATCAATCACCATCAGCTGAACGTCCTGCTCGTCTCAAACCTTATTTACATACAAAACATCTTCTTTTCTTTTGTGATAAAATTTTAAATTGTATCAAATTAGTTATGAAAATTTATCATTTTGTCAAAAAAAAAAGTTTGTACGTACAAGTTACATAGTTTGTAATTTATTATGCGAAAAGACTTTACCACGGCCTAATATTCATTTAAAGAAATCGTCGGTAAATAATAATATTTCAATCAGTAGTCAGTACATGTATTTGCCATTAATATCAAAACTAAATTGCTTGTTTTGTTGAAAACAGCGCGGGTGGTGTTTAAATTAAAACCACAGACTCAAGCTGGATTTGTGTACAATATGCAATTTGATCAAATAATTACTTTGAACTATAATTTACCCACATTCAAATTAATTTTGATATTTCAAGAGAAACATTAGTTTCTTTAACATATTTATGCAGTAAAAATCTGTTATTTTCTTACTAAATAACATTCTAATCTTATGTTAAAGGCCGGCAACGCTCTTGTGATTCCTCTGGTGTTGCAAGAGAATGTGGGCGGCGGTAATCACTTAACACCAGGTGACCCGTACGCTCGTTTGTCCTCCTATTACACAAAAAAAATGTATTTAAAGTTATGTATAATATGGATAAGACTAACAATATTATGCGATTGAAATACCGGTGCATATCGCATCGCTAGCTGCTACCAATCATGCTCATAATCCTGGGCTTAAGGTATTATCTCTCGTCGCAGACCCGTACACAGTTTCGTCACATGACTCGTATGCTTCCTGGTTCAACAGATTAACTGTGCACTACAAAGTTAGTTGCGCTAGTTTGTAACAAGCGTAAAATTTATTGATATGAAAACTTATAAGCTGTGACAACAACAAAAAAGAAACTTTTATTTTGCTATATTCGTCTTTGAAAGTGGAAACGTTTTTGTTAAATAATATGCATAAGTTAGTGATGATGGTGATTGGTGATTTTAAATGGCAGATTTTTGACGATGCTATATAGGTATATATCGCTTATTATTATATCATTGTATATTATAATAATGATACTAGGTAGATAAAAACGCCTTAGTAAATAATTCTTATTTTAAGTTTTACTTTCTTTTACTTATGTGTAGTGTAATTTAGAAATATAACTGACATCAAAAAGGAGTTGATGTTTTATTAGTTTGTAATTTTACTATCGTAACTTAGACTGTGACTATGTTTCCGTGTTTGATAAAAAAAAATTTGAATACATCTCTTATGCAAATCTTTACCTTTATATTAATAAAATACTAATATTTATATGTACTACCTCTTGATAGGTTTTAATTCTAAACTTTATATTATAAACAGCTTATTTACTGTAATTATTAAGGTTATCTGGCGACGGCTGTCTGTCAGCTTGGGTTGTTTTGTCTTAGACGAAGCTATCCCGCTCAAAGTCACGCGTGGCGAGTGTAGGTACCTACTATTTCATTTGGTTTGGCACAGACTTCAAAGTTATCAATATGTAGCACATACAAATAATTTTTTATGGGACCAAATGGCATCTATTCCGCATCGAACTAAAGAAGAATTACGTAAATCTCAGAGTAATCCATGTACATACATAAAAAAAATACCGATCGAATTGAGAACCTCCTCCTTTTTAAGGTCAGTTAAAAATCAGAACCAACCGATTCCAGAGTAACTTAATGAAATACTAAAGTGTGGTGATTCCTTTATCGTACACTCAGGTATGTTAAGCATCTCACATTGTTTCACATAATTGTACTTCTCTGTGTAACAAACTTGGAACACGTTGCTCACATGTGAATTGTAGAACACTTTACTTCGGTATGTGAAGAGAACGTTTCAAACATAAATGCCATTCATACTGAGTCTCGACTTTAACTTCACTGTACGGTGGGGTATTTGTACGTCAGCTCATTTGAATTTTAATAAAAATATATTGGTGTTTGTTAGTTTCAAAATTAAACAATTTTAGACGTTTTAGATGGTGGTGTTTGTGCCATCTTGACACTCAATGGCATCTTTGAAATTTTGTAACATACGCTTCATTTTAATTTACATTGAAATTATTAAAATACAAAATACTTACTGATGATATGAACCCATTGTCTTTCTTGTTTCTTGTAGTATTTTTTTTAAGAATGTTTTACTACTAAAACCCGTCATTTTAGTTTCAATTATAAGCAAGGTTTAACAGAATATGTGTTCCGTCAACGTCACACATTGTTCTAAACTGGTTCTAGTACGCCCACTTGGATGTAGAATTAGTTGCTGCACTTTGCGACTACGCCTAGCGCAGCGGAGGCCAATCCTTATAATTTAAATTTCAAGTTTAGAATGTCTTTAAACATACAAATACTGCAAATGCAGAAACATCTCAAAAGTAATTTACCTGTATGTTCTAAGTCTCAACACTCAAGTGAATTTACTTCACTCACAATTAAGTTTTAACACTCTTTAACACTGTTCATCTTCAATCCTGCTTCATTGTAACTCCTTATCTAGACTGTATATTATCTACGTAAATTTGAAAATAAAAACCTTATATAACAAAGCGGACAATACTTGACCTCAATTCAAAGATCACTTGGATATACTTGAAGGGAGAAGTTATTTAACTTGGGATTGAAGCTGCATTGTCAACGGAGCCTACTTGATTGTCCGCTATCTCACTTGACTCTTGATGTTTGACCCGAGGGAATAATTTGTATGCAAAGCTATCGATAAAGTCTTTCAGTTGAATTACTTTCAACTTGAATTGCTTGAGACTTACTCGCCTTAATATAAAAAAACAAGGTTGTTCTTAAAACGACTGTATTTTTTTTATGTTGCTGGAAAATCTTATGGGTTAGCGTCACCGTCATGCTCATGACTGGTGAACGCGTTAGTTAAATAATTCAAAAAATAAATATATATTATATATTTAGACACTCATCGGATGTGTGAAATCTCGTGAGTTTGCGTAACCAAAATCGTTAAATCAGTATATCTGTAGCTATACAGCTGACGTATTGTGCGACAATAGTGCTGTGTATGTGTGTGTGCAGAGGAATAATAATAATAATTATCTTATGAGTGAAATTGAATGGATTTAGTGAAAAGTTCAATGTGTTTATTATACTGTGCATTGTGGAAATAATTTTTTTGTTTGATTAATATATATGATTGATAATATGTTTTAATACTAAAAAGTTTATACTTTTATCAGCAGTCTCTAGAATTGCCATTTTTTTTTCAATCCGATGAGACTTGCGTGTGGCTGTACGTTGTGTTGAGTTTTGGAACAAATCACAAATTGGGAAGGATAACAGTAGTACTAAATTTAATCAATTTTTTTTGTATCGACATCACTTAACTGCGACTTTATCCTAGAGGATTTCTATACAAATAGAATATCAACCATCTTATATTGAATGAAGTCTTAGTAAACATTCTTGAGGATCTTATCACATTGGACCGGAACCTTGCTACGAAATTTCAGAACTCACTTCAGTGATTATGTTTCAGTAAGCACACAAAAGCTATTTTAAACAGATAGGTTTATTAGTTTAGAAGAATAATAACATTAATAAAGCCTTTTTATTTCATATCCTTCATATACTTGTAGGTACATTTCAGATATTGTTATTTAGTGTTAGTATTTTTCATAATATCTAAATGTTAGTACGTGTTTATCTGTATGGGTTATTTTTGGATATGAACTCCTCCTCGGGTGAAAGCCTCCTCCAGCTTTTTCCACGCGTCTCTGTCTTTGCCCATTATTTGCCAGTCTTTCCCAGCTATTTCTATTACTTCATCAGGCCACCTTCTTTTCGGTCTACCCTCTCATCTACTCGTTGTTTTCCTGTAGGTCCCTTCCACTGCGTTGTTCTTAGAGTCCACCTATCTTCCCATCTTTATAGCGAGTTACGTGACCAGCCCAGACCTAGGATTCTTGTCTAATTTCTTCACTTCTTTGTGTAGTTAGTTTAGAGTATATCAAAGTAAATATATATAAACATTATGTTCTATTTAATAAAATTCAATATTTTTTTCTTCAATATTTCTACTTTTTTTAAAGACAGAACCGTGTCCATCTACGGCTACTGTCAACAGGTCGACTTGGTAGGTACCTACTGAAGATCAGTATAAGAATTGGGATTATCCTAATTCCAATTCCAAAAATGCTGAGTGGGTGTCCTTTTCACGACATAATATTTTTATTTATTTTATTCTGTACTAGCTGACCCAGCAAACGTTGTATTGCCATCATAGTTAACAACTGTAGTTAATCTACTATCTATAGGTAGCTAAAATTTTGTATGTTTTTTACCTCCTGAGAATGCAAGAAAGATACAAAGATTCTAATTAGTTATTAATTTTAAACTATTCTTTCAATTTGACTTGATTTCTGAACGACGGGGGACACATTGACAAAATTGTTGTTTTTATTTAATCCCGAAAATTTTCATATTTATTCACTTTTTAAACCTTCTCTGGACTTCCACAAATAATCCAAGACCAAAATCAGCCAAATCGGTCCAGCCGTTCTCGAGTTTTAGCGAGACTAACGAACAGCATTTAATTTTTATATATGTATATAGATAATAAGTGTTGTGTCATAAGTAAATTCTACCTTTACTTTACTTTCTAAATAAAAGTGTATATTTAATTTTGAAAGCAATATATTGCCTATAATTGGCAAATTAATCACATTTGAATAAATAAGATAATATGTTAGCTGGCTTCGTAGTCTTAATTAATATAAGACTATTGGAGCGAAAGATTCAAGATCATTAATATGTCTAGACACATAATATGTGATTTGTATTAAATTTAAGTATCTATTCTACATGACACTTATGTAAATTATTAAACAGTACACAATATTTTATTTGGTAAGTAAGTTAAGCAAATAACTTACAAATGTAAGTTATTTGGAAAAATGTTCAGTTTAATTTGAAATATTACAATTCAATTTTGATCAAGATAAACAGCCAGCCATATCAGCCAGTTGAACCAATGAAGTAGAGATAAGTTTAAACTAACTAAAAAAACTATGTTTAAAAAAACCGAAAAACATAAAAATATTAAATAATTTAATAAAAAATAAATTTAATACATCTCTTATACAAATCTTTTATACCTTTACTATTATTAAAATGTGCCAAATGGCAACTATTCCGCATCAAACAAAAGAAGAATTACCTAAATCGGATTATTTTTGATCCGATTTAAATAATTTGTTATGTGTTAAAGTGATAACACTCAATTCTGGGATTAATTACACAAATAAAATTTGAAACTGGATTCCGCGACCTCTCGCGTGAGAGCGCTCTTACCAATTGAACCAACCGTTCGAGTAACGAATAACGAATAAAAATTATTAAGCAATATTATGTATTTCGACATAAATTACCCTCAACAATCATATTATTCTCCCGAGACACGAAAAACTTTACAGTGCTGAGTATTTCCTCTTAAAACTTTTTGGCCAAGTTTGCGAAATTGGTTCGCGTACGTTGCACGAACATGTCGAATAAGATATTGTACTCGAAATGATTGTGAAGACGAAATTTTCAGGAACAAATCAAAATTAAATCTTAACTTTCACGATACATTTCAACAATAGAAACAGCTTAATTGTATTTCTGTCTAATAAAAAAGTACTTACTTGAATATTATTAAATTTCTTGTGTAAATGCTTATCCCTATTTGATCTCGATAAATTATTATTGATAGCACATTAAACCGTAAAGATGCTTCGTGAAATCCCTTTAAAAAACTATATGCAGTAATAAATTTATTCAACCCACTTGTATGCTGCAAATCTTATATGCTGATCCGTTGTCCAGAAAAGCTGCCAGTGGTTGGGTTGCCAGTGGTTGGGTTGCCAGTGGTTAGGTTGCTAGTGATTGGGTTGCCAGTGGTTGGGTTGCCAGTGGTTGGGTTGCCAGTGGTTGGGTTGCCAGTGGTTGGGTTGCCAGTGGTTGGGTTGCCAGTGGTTGGGTTGCCAGTGGTTGGGTTGCCAGTGGTTGAGTTGCCAGTGGTTGGGTTGCCAGTAGCCCTATTGAGGCGCATAGATAGTACTTTGTACAATGTATTTTCTATCAGGACGCTTGCCATCGCGGCGGGTAATAAATACATAAGATAAAATTATTGTAAGCGCAAAACTCAAATTTATATTATTATATTATTCAATTTTTACAGTCGTTTATTATTGACTGCTGTAAATAATATAATTATGATGTTAAAATAAAAAAAAATATATTTCATTCGTATTCGTATATCAACAAAAATAATTTTGTAGAAAGCGATAACTTCTTAAAATTCATCGTACCGCAATTATCACGGAGAGTACCGCCACCGGATTTCGCAACACACGCCGCAAACTAAGATATCTTATTAAAAGGCTGGCAACACTCAAGTAATTCTAATTACTTTACGTAAATGAGACGGCAGACTCTTAGTATTTGGAAACATATTCTTTAGTCAGATTATGGGTACGGTGCGGCTTTTGCCTGAAATTTCATTCCATTTACGGCAAGCTGCTGCCTTTCATAATGCTGTAATGTTGCACTCATAAACGAAACATAAATTTAATCTTGCAGCGGGCAACATCGTGCTATATGCGACTGAATATGTTATATAATAATAATTTGCATTTTTGTAGTAAACTTATTTACCCTTGTGTTTTCGCATAGCCAAAAATAGAGAATTAGTTGATGGAAGAAGACTTTGCCAGTGAGATTGAGGATAATTTAAATAATTTAAAAGAAGAGTATGATTCCAATGTCCGCGTTGACAAAACCTGGGACGAAATGTCATACAAAAACGGAAATAGGATTGCCACTCTTGCCCTGAAAAATATACGCATGATATATTATTGTGTGAAATGCGACAAACCAGCTGATAGTTCAGATAATTGCTTCTCTTGTGAAAAGAAATAATAAGACTAATTTTAATGTTATGTGCTTTAAAAATTTTGATGCAAGTTATTAGTTTTTTATAGTGATCTCAACAGTCTGTTCATGTGCTTTTAGATAATGTATTTTTTTTAATGTTTAAAGAAAAAAATAAAATACTCTTAAGATATCTCTGTTTTAGTAAAATTATGTATTGCCAGTCTCGTGCCAGATTTTGGCGAGACAACACATCCTGAGGATGCCTCGTATAGAGGCGAAACACGCGTCGAATTGTTTTGGAAACAAATATTGGCGGAATTAACATAAAAGAAAACTTAAATCATTTGTATAATTATGTATTGCGTTAAGTTTATAGAACCATACAAGGCAGTATTAATTTAAAAAAAATATCTGTTGTTCATTCATATAAAAAGGTAGGTTGGACTTGTATATAAATTTAACAATTTTAATAGTTTAATTTAAGTAATTTAAATTGTTAAGTAACATTAATTAATTAATTTAATTAATTATTTAGATTTGCGAGAGTGACATCTCAAGTCAATTTCCTAATATGCAAATATTGGGGATGAGCAGGTTATCAACTGTAAAGTAGATCCTGTAGACAAAGCCACAACCTGAGAGTTGAACAAAGCAAACATAATTAATTATTAACGATACGTCACTTAAACGGTTGGCTCAGTTGTAAGAGTGCTCGCGCTGAGCGAGAGATGTCGCGGGTTCGAGTCCCGCATCGTTCATAAATTTTGTTTTCAAATTTTATTAGTGTAATTGCGCCTATTAATAAGACAGTATAAAGTGGGACCAACACAAGTCTAACTCTGTCACACGTGTATGATTTGATATCTTTAAATAAATATAACAACAAGCAAAACTGCATGGCATTGGTGTCTTTAATAAAAAAATAAGATAATATGAAATTATTAAAATATTGCCAATAAATGTATAGCGCAAGCTATTAATAAAATAAATAAGTACATAATAAAACAGTATTGTTTCTGCAAATGAAAATGAACTTTATAATATATTAGTGTTGTTCTCGCTAAAAGCGCTCTCAACTAAAGTAGTGCAAACAAATCAACCACGTGTTCAGTGTTGCCTGGAAAACGTGTTGAGAACATTTTCCAACAATATTTTACTAAACTAAACACTTGGTATATTAATTATATATAAAAACATATGTTTTTTACAGATTTGTTAGTCTAAATAGTTATTAATCATCGCAATAGACACCATAACAGTGGTTTTATTGTAATTGTAATTTGGTTATGGTAATTTATAGTGCCAACGGGTTTCCTGTGGATAGAAAAAATATCATAGAGAACAGACGTGCTGTCATCTGAGAGGCGAATCTAATGACAGTTGTCTCTTGCACCGCATAATAATATAACCAAATTGTCACCGAGCAACACAGTTCGCATGCAAATCGCAACATACGCATAAATATAAGCTTAACATAATAAGCAAATTCTTCAGTAGACTTCATCAGTGATCAACGACCTAATCGTTAAGTTCTCGGTGTAACGCCAAGCAAAATCCTTTCCTTAACACGCGAGGAAGGAAGTAACACGCACCTTAGTATCAGGAGTTCCTAGAGGATTAGCGGGGGCCCCCAGCTGCAGACCATCGCGCCCCGGACTCTCAGGTACGTCGGCTTATTATTTAGCCATAACTGATTACAATTTTAATAATATATTATAAGCAGACCCCTCCATTATTGTACCGAGTAAGGACTGGCTCGTTTTCTTGCTTGGACGCGTGGTCAGGACAGTTCGGATTACTCGGTACACGTGAGTCATTTTCATTTAAATATCTTTCAATTGTATTTGTGAATTACTTGTTTGTTGAATACTTTATTAAATAATAACTATTTGTAATACTAATTGCTCCGTTTGATAAATTATACTTTGATTCCATAATATGTGTGTCAATATATATATATAATATAAGGTTTTATTGTTACCCTTGTTTTTTTTTTTAAGTTATTTCTATTGTTTGCACTAAAAATTTGTATATTTTCCTACGCACGCGCAAATACATAATATATAGTCTTTTGTTCTTTGTATTTGTTCCCGATAATATCAGAAACGGCCTTACTGATTTGGGTAAGCTTTATACGATTTAACTATCTATTAATATTGAGATGATTGTACATTAGAGTACATCTACACTAATGCTTATAATAGTATAACCAATGGAATACCTAATTATATTATAAAGATGAATTATATATTTCTATGTATATATTTCGTTTGTAATGAACAAACTCTAAAATTAGTTATCGGCTCTTAAGAATTATTTAACAAGTCGAATTACAAATAGATAGAGTATATTTACGAGTATATTTTAGAAAAGAATAAAGTAAATAAGATTTGTATAAATTTGTATATAGATTGAAATTGTGATATTGAAAATTATGTAGGGGACCTGTTGTACCTAGGACAGTTTCTTAGATATATATATTTAATTTTTATTTGACGAACGGTACTCAAACGATTTTTGCATAAAAAAATAAAATTTTAACAAAAAAACAACCGACTTCAAAAACACTATTTCAAGACAATAGATATAATATGCTCTAAAAAGTATAAAAATAATGGCATATTATTATACAATCTACTGAATTAATCTACTTCTAATAACGATTTTTTTATTTTACACACAAAAAAAAGTATTTTAAAATTTACTTTAATTTAAGTACAAATATATTTTCCATTCCATCTATTCGGATTTTACCATGTACTACACTCGTCGCATGTTATAAATAACTAAGAGAAAACAAAGAATATACTATATGACATAATATCAGTACATCAAACTAATTACAATATGACTTCAAAGCATTTATTACAATTAATAACATATTGTTATTTTTGGAATCAGTTTCCTCCCGCCGCGGCCCTGCTCTCGCCTCTCGCCTCCTCACGTCGCGAGTGCGACTCAAGCACATCGCAACTATAACAGCTGTGTATGTAGTTACAAACCTACCTTGGTGACTCCGATTCCAAAAATAACAATAATCGTTACTAGAAGTAGATTAATTAATTAGGTTTTATAAAAATACGTATTTATTTTTAACCGACTTCAAAAAAAGAGGTCTCAATTCGTCGTTTTTTTTTTCTTTATAATTGTTACCTCAAAACTTTCGACTGGTTGAACCGATTTTGATAATTCTTTTTTTTAAAGCTGCGTATTTTTATACAATCTAATTAATAAATCTAATTGTAGTAACGATTATTGTAATTTTTGGAGTCGGATAAAAATACGCAATAATTTTATTACTTTTTAGTGCATATTATATCTATTGCTTTGGAATAGTGTTTTTGAAGTCGGTTGTTTTTTTGTAACAAAAATTTTTCATACGTTTAGTGCATATTATATCTATGTTTGTGGAATACCTAGTGTTTTCGAAGTCGGTTGTTTTTTTGTTAAAATTTTATTTTATTTTTAAATTATTTGTGAATCTGAAGTACACTAACTAATAATTTGTCTAAATTTGTGTAGATCTACTAATTCTTATAATGCAGCAATTAACGTAAGCGCATTGCAATTTTATTACAGACGAAGACGAAGAAATTCTGACACAGATCGCTCCGTTACTGTAAGTCGTTAAGTAGTTCCATTGATCATCATATTTGACTACGACAATTACTTGACCTTAACAATGTTACGGTAGGTGACCCAAATATCCAGATAGCATAAAAAAGATTTGGCCTAGTATCGTTAATTTGCTCTTAAGAATTGAAGAGTTCCGTTACTTTGTCATGGATCTTATAATCAGAACCTACCCAAACTCTTACCAAACTTCCTTTAAAGTATATGCTTTCCATTAAAAAAAGGATTATCGGAATCGGTTGGCACGATAGTTAGTTATTCGTTAATTTGTCGCTGATGTCGTTGTTGATGTTAAAACTTTGGGATAATATTAGAAACACAATTATAAGAAATAAAACTAGCCATCGATATACTCGCATCAATCATCAGAAATGGGAGTGATTGAGATATGAGTGGGAGCGTCCTTTGAACAGGATGCCGGCTTGATTATGGGTACGACAACGGCGTCTATTTCTGCCGTGAAGCAGTAATGTGTAAGCATTACTGCGTTTTATTCTGAAGGGCGCCGTCGCTAGTGAAATTGCTTGGCAAATGAGACAACATATTCTTATGACTCAAGGTGACGAGCCCAATTGCAGTGCCGCTCAGAATTATTGGTTTCTTCTAGAATCCTGAGCAGCACTGCATTGAAATGAGCAGGGCGTATCAATTACCATCAGCTGAACTTCCTGTCGTCTCGTCGCTAACTGTCATAAAAAAATGCTTCGTAGCACAAATGGAGCAAGAGAGTTTCGATTTGGTATCCTAAAGATGACAACAGAAGTCAGGCACGACTAAAGATAAGATGTGGACGATAAAATTACGACGATTGACTTTGGGGCCATTGAACAAGGGTTGCGAAAGATAGAAAGAACTAAACAAGACTGTAGAAGGCGATTCCTAAAAGGAGACTTTTTAAATTCAGATTAATTATTGTTCCTCATCGTGGAAATAAAAAGGCGTTTTAATTTACTTTACTTATTACAACTGTTAACAAAATACAGATAACGACAAACTACTTAACCTAAATTCCAAAGATCGCTTGAATAGATCCTTATAACGAGATTTAACTTGGGATTGAGGCTGTATTGTCAACGGAGCCTACTTGATTGTCCGCCATCTCACTTGACTCTAGAGATGTTTGATACGAGGCAACAATTTGTATGCAAACTTATCACTTTTTTTCAATTTGAATTATGTATGTGTCGTAAAAAATAAATTAACATCTAAGGCCTATTATAATGTGAAATATTATTTGAATGATAAAGATAGTTGGAATTAATGTTCTAAATTTTGTTAATGAATATTGTTATACTCATTTGAATGCTATTGTTACTTTTGTACTTCATTCTGCACTATATAACTTATAAAGTTTTACAGTGAATAAAGATTTTTTTGACTTTGACTTTGACTTGTAATCACTATCTAATAATTAAATAGTATCAAACAAAGTAGCTTGTCGCTGTCTGTGTTTTAGTAGATAGAGTGATCCAAGTGGAAGGTTTATATATGTATAATAATATAGTAGAATAAATTATAATTTTAGAGGTTTCTAATACGATTTCATCAATAAACACATTTTTCGCGCTTATATTGCAAACTCTGGCTAAACCCTATGAGATAAATAATGCTATACATAATTATTTTATACGTGTAGATCAAGCCACTTTGCTGCTAGGACAGGTTTATTACTTTAGTGTGCGTGACAAACTACGTCTTACACTGCCGATTTGGATATCACTTTGTGTGAGTGTGCGAGAATTGCTCAAAGTAGAGGCTAATTACTGTCAACCTTCATTTTTTTCGACGTATTCACGGCAGTCACTGTCTATGACGTTTAATGATCTACGGCTGTTTTCAATAACCTATCTATCCTTCGTTTAACTTACTAGAGGTAGACAAATCTATACTTTTACGCTTAACTACATTTCAATTATGTTTTTTTTTCGAATTAATTAAACGATGATATCAATGTATCCGTAACTAGAGATACGTTATTGAAAACGGCCGTTAATATATTACAGTATTGTACATCTTAAAAAGGTTTATGTCTATCTCTCAAGGATAACCCAGAATTACTATTACTTATCCTTTACTTTTTACTAGAAATAATGGATTATTTCCGAAGCGATTTTAAGCAATGTAGCATTAACCTTATGCAAGGAAGTACATTAAATACATTATACATTTTGTATAGATTCATAGTGTGTTATTTAAATGAATATTAGTGAAGCTATTACAGATTTAAAATGCAGGGCCAAAGCACTGGCCAGGAAAACATTAGAATGAGTATCAACAAGTTTATAAAGTATTTATTGCTTTCTACGAAACTTATTTTTGTTTGTTAATGTCGTTTATTGTTGAGATATAAAGAACGGGAACTACATTATATTTTTTAAATTCTTATTATTAACTTTTGACAGAACGAATTCTGTCCAGGTAGTAATATAATAATATTAGTGGTGCCGTAAATGAAAAATATTCAAGAAGGAACATTCGTATAAATAACTATCTGACCCGACAGACATTGTTCTGTACATAATAAATAAAATACTGTTTTTTTTTATTAAACTGTAAATAATATTTTATAACATCAAGAATGATATGTTATATTGAAATTATTTCACAGCAGAACTGTTAAGCCGTGCGTCAATAAATAATTCTCTCATTGAAAATATGTCCATACAAAACAAATATTGGAAATAAAAATAATTATGGGTCCCGAATCGAAATAACAATCAAATCTCTCAAGTTGGACTAAACTGCACTTCATGAAGTTATTCCCCATTTAAATCCGTTCATTAGTTTAGGAATCCATCGCGGACAAACAACGTGACATGTAATTTATATATATTAAGATGAGATAAGACTAGCTAACTCGGCAAAGTTCATCCGCCTAACAGTCGATTCTTTAACTAAAGGTAAAGTTAAACGTAAAC
The DNA here is from genome assembly GCF_905404315.1 of Leptidea sinapis. Lineage (NCBI taxonomy): Eukaryota > Metazoa > Arthropoda > Insecta > Lepidoptera > Pieridae > Leptidea > Leptidea sinapis. The sequence continues at coordinate 7,089,439 of NC_066275.1, read as the reverse complement.
CTAAGTAACTCCTTATTAGATCAGCTATCTGCCAATAAAAGTCCCGTCAAAATCAGTCTAGCCATTTCAAAGATTAGCCGAAACAAACAGACAGACAGACAAAAATTGTAAAAAAAAAATGTTTTGGTGTATGTGCCGTATATATATTCATATACAATTTGTTATGTTTTTAAAGTGATAACTTTCACTTCTAGGATTAATACACAAATAAAATTTGAACTTTAAAATTAAAAAAAAATTAGGACGGTTAGAGCACCGGCACGGAACGCCGGAGGTGGTGGGTTCGAGTCCCGCATCGTTCATAAAATTTTGTTTTTCAATTTTTTTTTGTGTATTCATATACATGTAATAAAAAATGGTTAATTCAATATTACAAACAGATACTCCAATTAAATTTATATGTATAGATTAAGATATCGAGAAGTAAAGGTCAGATAACATAATGGGATGAAATGTATTACAAATAATTATCTTTTGGTTAAATCAGACTTATCTTTGATGTCTCTCTACATGCAGCATCAAAATTGTAAACCTTTGTTATCCAGCCATTAATCATTTCTCTTTATTTGTTATAACTTTCATTAATTCTGTTCAGCTTTATTTTCCTTTGTTCACTTGTTTGGTATTTTCATTTTGTTGAAATATGAAATAGGTTAATAAAGCTTAATTTGTTGGTTTTATAATGAATAGATATTATATTTGCATTCAGATTGTATTGTTTTCAATCCATTTTTATAATACTTGTTTTTTTTTTAATATTTTCAGCAAGGCAAAGTTTCTGCTCCGGCTTTGATCGAGACAATAGTGTTAATTGAACAATATTGTATATTTTAAAGTAATTATCCTCCCTTTTAGGATTAATTACACAAATAAAACTGAATGTTATAAGCGATGCGGGACACGAACCCTCCCCACTCGCGTTCCGTGCGAGCGCTCTTTCCAACTGAGCCAGCCGTTCAAGTGACGTTCGTTTATAAAATCTTCTATGCTTTATTCAATTCTCATGTTGTGGCTTCATCTACAGGATCTACTTTACAGTTGATAACCTACTCAACCCCAATATTTGCATATTAGGAAATTGACTTGAGATGTCGCTCTTGCAAATCTAAACAATTTGATATGTTTTTAAAGTAATAACCCTCACTTGTGGGATTAATTGCACAAATAAAACTGAAAACAAAATTTTATGAACGATGTGGGACTCGAACCCGCGTTTTTTCGCGCACCGTTGGAGCGCTCTTTCCAACTGAGCTAGCCGTTCGAATGACGCATCGTTTATAAGATCTTGTATGCTTTGTTCAACTCTCAGGTTGTGGCTTCATCAAATCATAATTTTGTTTTCAGTTTTATTTGTGTTAATTAAGCCGCGACGAAAAAACGTCAAATAAAACAATTATTCTTGATGTAACTTAGTAACTCTTAAGAGCTTTAGTAACCCTTTACATAATATCTTATTAATAAATAAATAAACACCTTGCAAAAAACGAATAACTAAATAACTTTATTTAGGTCATTTTCAACCGACTTCAAAAAAGGAGGAGGTCCTCAATTCGACTGTCTTTTTTATGTTTGTTACCTCAGAACTTTCGACTGGGTGAACCGATTTTGATAACTTTTTTATTTGAAATCTGGTGCTTCCCGTGTGGTCAATTTCAAATCCCAATTTCAATTTCAGTTCTGACATCACGCCCACCGATTTCGATTTTTCTTTTTTATTGGAAAGGATGTACTTCAAGGGTTTGGAGTCGATGTCAACCATAGGTGAGATGTGCTTGTGTCGCACGCGCGACGTGATGAGGCGAGAGGCAAGAGCGGGGCCGCTGGGGGAGGAGAGCACTCATGGTTAGCACTTTTGAGTTAATTAACTATAATAATTTTGTATTTTTATTTTTATTATTTTTCGCGTTAAGATATAAGTTTAAATAAGAGAAGCAAGAAATGAGCAAACAAACCTATCAAAGATTTTTTCGTAGATCTGAATTCGAAATCCCTACACGCTTATTACGTCAAATATTGCAGACCATTTAAATAAATTTTTGTTTTTATAAAGTCCTTAAAATCTCCATGGTTAAAGTCGATTAAATGCCACCTGTAAAACACTTATCATAGAGAGGCTTGGTTACAGTTTGTATTCTTCATCAGTGCCTTTTCATAAAATAAATCTTTCATAAACCCTCTTTCGTGTTGCTTAAAAGTTGATACTTTTCGTCGGCCTCTGAGTTCTCATAATAAGTAATTTTTTTCATTTCAAAATACTTTATTAATAAATGCTAATACAACAGAAATTTCAGCGATTTACGTTTGAACATTAAACATGAGAATGGCTACACAACTTTGAGGCAAGAAAAAGAAGGAACGCCTATTAAAGTTTTTACAAACATAACAACATAAATCTCGTTAAGACAATGTATAACGGCTACAATTACTTAAATAAATTGCGACAGTAACATCCAATGAGTATTATTTGAAAATAATTACGCTTGTTACAATATAATTAATCACTAACTGTCTTATTCATAATGACTTAGCGGGGATTTAAAACATCTCTAATATACGCTTGTTAAAAAATGGTATTCATAATCGCATATTAGAGCTAAAACGCTCATTATCTCTTCGATAAAGCTGACGTGACTCCATAGTAGCTAGGATCCTTCTATAAACCTATTTTAAGCACTCGCATTCAAAAAAACATGGCTGACATCGATCAGCTGTTCGTTAAATAATGTGATAAATAGTTTCCCGCTCAAAGTTGTTGGATATCCGTCATAGATTGACAGCCGACAGACTTCAAAACTTTGATTTTTGTAGTTTGAAATTATTTTGACATCGACTTTTGACAACTGACAAACCATTGACATTGAAAAGACGTCTGTTTCCATTGACAGTTCCTCATTAAATTAGTTAAAATCATGTTTTTTTGTATGAAATGGCAAGATTGCGTACTATAGAGACGTAAGAATAAGGAATTTTATCGAACGTTCGATAAAATTCCTTATTCTTACGTCTCTCTTATAATATAGTTAGTAAATAGCTTGTTACAATGTTGTTAATATATCTCACAATAAGTAATTTTTACAAGGATGTTACAAAAATACATCCATAAAATATAGCTAACATGCATGAGACGCGGTTATTTTTATTATCAAACCTTACCCGGAGCATTGTAAGCGAATACCCTCTATACATCAATCACCATCCGACGTTTGAGAGGACACCTTAACGACCTCACTCCACCGTTATTCCTATAGACTACAAAATATCTTGTCCATTATTCTGTTCATACAAATACCCCTGTCAGTGAAATCAGAACTCTCTGAAGATTAAAAGGGCCTTGCTCCATTTTTTTACCTTGTAATATATTATGTTTCTTATAAGTTATGTAAAAGAAAAAAAAAACTTTTTTTATGGAAGAGGAGGATAAACGAACGTACGGGTTACCTGGTTAAGTGATCCGCCGCCTAAATTTTCTTGCAACACCAGAGGAATCACAGGCGCCTTGCCGGCATTTAAGGAATGTGTACGGAAACACCACACAAGGAATATGACTGTGATTTACAATGATTAAATCAGAGTAAACAGTTTGTTGAGGCTTAAAGCATTTGATAATATTACTGGTACATTTATGAAGTGTTGAATGAAAAAGTTTGTTCCAAATTCAAATTAAAGACATAGTCGGACTTAAACAAAAATTGCAGTTAATTGCGTATCGTCACGGGAGTCGTTGATAGTTCGTATTAACTCTAAATCATTTTTATGTTATAATAATAATTATTGTTGGATTGTCCTATTTATTTGATATTTTTAAGTCTTGATACCATTATTTAGCGTTCTTTAAAATGGTGGAAAGACCGATAACAGCGAGCAAAATTATAGCGCTACTCAAGGAAGGTCAATGGGGGCTAAATGTAAGTCATTTGACTGTCCAGAAATCTAGGCAACGATATCAAGAGACTGGCTCCGTCAGTAGAAGGCCTGTGTCTGGATGAAGACCATACACAGAACCTTGAGATTATCATTTCCTGGTAAACCAGGCATTGAGAAATCGCAAATCTTCTTATGTCAACCTTAAAAAGACTCTAGAGAAAGTAAGGGGTGTGTAAACCAGCTTATGGACTATCAGGAGGAGGCTTCTTGTTGCCAATATATGTAATCGCCGTCCAGACCGTGGCCCTAAATTAATCCGCGAGCACAGAGTTGGTAAATTTAGCTTTGTTTGAAATTGTGCGACGTGGACTCAAGAGGGCTGGGGTAGAGTATTATTCTCGGATGGAAACAGAATATCACTATATGGTGAGGACCGACGGCTATCAGCGAGTAGTGCAAATGCAAGTGGAACGTTTTACAGAAGTTTGCTTTGAAGAAATAGCCCCTTATGGTGGTGGCTCAGTTATGTTTTGGGCAACGATTAATGTATTGGATCGTACGGAGCTAGTCTTCAGAAAACGGCACTTTGAATGAACACCTGTACATATCAGAAGTGCTAATACAACCCGCATCAACGGTTCTTGGAGAAAATTTGATTTTTATGGCAGTAACGCTCGTGCTCACCGTTCAGGTGATGTGGAAGCGTATATTCAAGGGGTAGGGATCCGTTGTTTACATTTGCCAGCACGAATATCGTCCCGACCTCAATCTCATAGAGCACATTTGGAATGTTCTTAAACGAAGAGTAAGATCGGTGCAGCCCGCTCCGAAAAACATCAGGGAACTAAGCTGCGCAGTGGGAGCGTGTTTCACAAGAAACAAATAAGAATAGCATTGATAGCATCCAGAACCTCGGACTGCCACACTTGATGTTAAACTTGGCTTTTTATTTTTATGTTAAAAGAAAGTTTAGTTTATAGCCTGCTTTTTTATTTAATTAACAGGTACACAACTAATACTATACCCATTCTAGCTATACATAATATTAAATGAATATAAACATTGCAAAATAGAACATTTACTACTAAAGTGCTGTTAATAAAAAAAAACAATCATATATTACGCCATTGATTCTATTGCATTTGTTATTGCATTGTATTCTATTGCAAAAAATAATAAATTCTGAAATTGAGTTAAGATTAAGTCGCGAATGTAGTAATTATGCAAATTTGTATAGTAATTAAATCAACACGCGACCGCGCCACGCTAAGAGTGACACCGTATTTGTTTGTTCCGTTAATTTTTAATACAATTCCGTTAAATAACTTACAAAACTACATATATTATACATTGTCAGAAAGCTTATAAAGTGCTATTTCAAATAGTGCAAGTGTGAAATCTGAACTCCATAAGACGAGTGAGTAATCATTAAATACATTTTTAAAATATTGCAACGACGCGACGTAATATCACTGACCTGCGCAACTCGCAGCCGGCCGCCGACGCGCGCGGCGCATTCCAGGCACGCCACTAACACGGCTACATTAGACAGTCACAGATTACTATACCTACAAGGCCTCACTGCACGTACCGCTTTCCGCTGAATATCGTTCATTTTTTTTCCGCTTTGAACTGCATGAATCATGTCTAATTCAATTTATGGTGGATGCCGCAGTAAAATTAATATCAAAGATCACCTTACTTGTGCTTTTTGCAAACTAAAATATGATCTCCCTTGCGCTAATATTTCCGGAAAACGATTCGGTATAATGAACACCGAACAAAAAAATAAATGGAAGTGTCAAGGATGCCGCGCTAAACAGCCGAAGTCAGACAACAGTGACACTCCATTACGTCCTAGTGACCGCTACCTAACTGATACCGATTCGCCGAACCAAATAAAAGAATCACAGTATTTTTCGCCTACAGATGATAATAATATCACGCAACGGAAAAGATGCTAGGTACACAGGGATATAGTGAAGACTTAAATTTAAAACCACTGTTGCCTCCCACCAAGGATGATATTCGCGGAATAATTAGAGAGGAACTTAACCTTATGCGAACATCGCTTGCTCAGGAGTTGAAGGAAATGTTGAAACAAATGGTGAAAAATGAACTTCACTCTATCAAGAGTGAAGTTTCTTCCTTAGAAAGTAGCGTGAGGTTCCTAAACGATAGCTACGAAACCACGAAAACGATTATTAACACATCTGAAGAAACTGTTAGAAAACTCGAAAAGGAAAATGCGATCCTAAATAATAATGTTCAAGATTTTCAAATCAGACTACAGGTCATGGAGCAGCACAACCGCTCCAACAATCTTGAGATACAATGTGTTCCAGAACATAGACAGGAAAATTTAATATCTACTGTATCGGAACTGGCAAAGGTGGTAGCAATGGATTTGAAACAAGATGCCATACATCACTGCACTCGTGTTGCAAAGAACTCTAAGGATAACAAGAGACTAGCAATGGATTTGAAACAAGATGCCATACATCACTGCACTCGTGTTGCAAAGAACTCTAAGGATAACAAGAGACCACGTTCCATTATTAACAATAATGATTGGTCACTCCAAAACTTAGAGACGAGTTTTTAGCAAAAGCTATTAATTTCAACAAGGCCAACCCCAGCGATAAAATTAACTCAAGCCACATAGGTATTGGAGGTAATAAAACCCCCATCTACATTGTCGAGCATCTCTCACCAATGAACAAAATGCTACACGCTGCTGCCAGACAAATCGCGAAGGATAAGGGATTCAAATTTGTCTGGATCAAGCAAGGACGAGTTTTTATGAGGAAGAATGAAAACGAGGATTCCATCTACATACGAAACTATGAGGCATTAGATAAACTTAAAAAACTATAATTTCCTTATGTTATTGCTGTGCTATCTTAATACGGATAATTTTAAAATTCAATAGTTTAAGTGTATATTACCAAAATGTAAGAGGCCTACGCACTAAAACACATGATTTTTTATGCTCAGTTACATGTGCAACCTATGACATTATAATTTTAAGTGAAACTTGGCTTAATGATCGAATACATATTGCAGAATTGTTTGACAGTCGTTACACGATATACAGGAGAGATAGGCAAAGCTCTGGTTTTAATGCAGGCAAGGATGGTGGTGGAGTACTGATCGCAGTATCAAATAAATTTAATTCAAATCACTATAAGGAAGGGGATAGCCAATGTGAGGATATATTTGTTAGCATTGATATCAGTAAAAGTAAAACTATTTATTTATGTGCTGTATACCTCCCACCTCCCTTAAGTAAAAATATGCTTAAGCACTTTATAGATAATTTTAATCGAGTTTCTGAGAAAATAGATAACATCCACATAGTAGGTGACTTCAACATGAACTTTATTTCATGGCCATTTTCTTCCATTAACAACAATTCATCTCCAATAATTAATAACGGTTCCTTATTAGGTCAAATGTTTGTGGATTTCTTGGCGCTTAATAATCTCGTACAGTTTAACAATGTTACTAACAACACACAGAAGGTATTAGATTTGGTTCTGAGCAATACATCTGGCACAGTTGTCAGAGCTTGTGATGACGCCCTAATCAACATTGACACACACCCTCCTTTAGAAATAACAATACATTATTTCAATGGTACTTGTCTAAAAACCAATAATATTTTGCGCTACAACTTTTACAGAGCTGACTATGATAATATTAATATAGAACTAAATAAAATAGAATGGAATAAGAAATTTTCTCAGTGTCAAAGTGTAAATGAAATGTCATTGCATTTTTACACTTCATTACACAGTCTAATAGAAAAATTTGTACCTAAAACTAGAGTCGCTAAAGACAAGTATCCACCGTGGTTCAATAAGCAATTAACTAAGTTAACAAAAGAGAAAAATAAACTTTTACATAAATACAGGGTCTATCAAAACCCGTTAGATAAAATTTCGCTTCAAATCTTAAATAAGAGATGTAAGCAACTAGCTACATCATGCTATAATAATAATATACAAAGGGCTGAAGATAGTATTCGAATTAATCCCAAATATTTTTATTCGTACCTAAAATATAAACGCAGTAATTTAGTTCAGATACCTCAAAATATGACTCTCAATGATGCAACTGCATCCGATGGGCAGAGCATATGTAACTTGTTTGCCAACTACTTTTCTTCAACGTTTGATAATACTTCAGCTCATTCAACCACACAAATTAGTAGAACTGTTCATAATACTAACTTTATTGGCAAAATTAATATTGGTCGAAAAAGCATCCTAAAACAGTTAAATGAACTTGATGTTCACAAAGGGGCTGGACCAGATGGCATTCCACCGTATTTCGTGTCTAGGTGCAGCCTAGCTTTGAGTTTTTCACTTTTTCTTATAATAAATAGGTCTCTTTCTACTGGTATATTCCTTGATATATGGAAAACTGCCAAAGTAGCTCCTATCCATAAAAACGGAGATAAAGACATTATTTCGAATTATAGGCCCATCTCAATTCTGTCCGTATTTGCGAAGTTATTCGAAGTATTGCTCTATCCGTATTTAAAGAGCCATACAAAACAACTTCTCGTACATGAGCAACATGGATTCACTCAATCCCGTTCAACGAGCACTAACATGGTTGTATACCATAATGAAATAGTAAATGCAGTTGATGCTGGTGTACAAGTAAGCGCTATTTACATGGACTTTGCAAAAGCCTTCGATAGAGTTAGCCATATTATTTTATTGCAAAAAATAAAGTTATATGGAATAGGCGGGACGCTTTTGGAATGGTTTAATTCCTAGTTACCGAACAGAACTTAATACGTAGCGGTGAAGGGCTTCAAATCCGACAATTACGCAGTGATCTCAGGAGTACCTCAGGGTTCTCATTTGGGGCCATGGCTGTTCAATTTATTTATTAATGATATTGTATCTCACATCCAACACAGTAGCACTTATCTCTTTGCAGATGACCTGAAGTTATGCAGAACTATAACAAGCCCTTTAGATTGCGATTTATTACAAGAAGATCTTAATGCAATATACAAATGGTGTACTAGTAATAAAATGACATTGAACACAAGTAAATGTTACTCTATCACATTCACTCGCAACCGCGATATACTCAGAACTCAATATAGCATTAATGGTATAATTCTAGAGGATAAAACTGATATTAGAGACTTAGGGGTTTTTTTTGATAACAAATTAACGTTTCTGCCTCATATTGATAATGTTATTAATAAATCTTCAAAAATGCTAGGCTTCATCATCCGTAACTGTAAAAAATTCCGCAATCCAACAACTAAAATAACCCTGTATAATACTTATGTACGCAGTAATCTAGAATACTGTAGCATCGTTTGGTCTCCTCAATACAACATTCACCAATTAAGAGTTGAACGCATTCAAAAACGGTTCTTATGGCACCTTGCTTTTTCTTGTGGGGTACATAAGCAATTGCCATCGTACTGCGATAAGTTGAGACACTTTAACTTGAAAAGACTTTCTGTTCGACGACAAATGCTAGATCTAATATTTTTATACAAAATAATTAGAAATCAGTTCGACAGTCCATCACTCGTGCACTCCATCAGCTTACGAGTTCCCCGCCGAGTACCAAGGCGTGCGCAGGTCGGAGCTGGCCTGTTCCATCAGCCATTTGCCAAAACTAACCTTAAGCAATTTTCTCCCATACCACGTCTATCAAGAACTTATAACTCCATCTGTGGTGAAGTAGATATTTTTAATGATTCTTTACCTGCTTTTAAAAAAAATATTACGAGATTGTTAGGCGCCAAAATATGATTAATATTCTTCTTCTTCTTTTTTTTCCTTCTTTTCAAATTCGTATCTTGATTTTATAATTTTTGCTTCATTTTATATAATTGTTTTCTTGGTGTCACGGAAGCAAAGACTGTGCATGTTGTGACACCTTAATTTGTTGTACATTCAACTCATTATTTGTTAATATTTGATATATTTTAAGCATATTAGAATGTAACAACTACTGGTTGTCCTATAAATAAATAAATAAATAAACATTTACAAGTGGGAGGCTCTTTTGCACAGAATGTCGGCTAGATTATGTACCACAACGGTGCCTATTTCTGCCGTGAAGCAGTAATATGTAAACATTACTGTGTTTCGATCTGAAGGGCGCCGTAGCTGGTGAATTTACTGGGCAAATGAGACTTAACATCTTATGTCTCAATGTGACGAGCGCAATTGTAGTGCTATTCAGAATTTTTGGGCTTTTCTAGAAATCTGAGCGGCACTGGGGCGAATCAATTACCATCAGCTGAACGTCTTGCTCGTCTCGTCCCTTATTTTCATAAAAAAAAACTCATATGATGTTGTGTTCACGGTGTTTTAATTACCCTTAATAAGCAACAGTTGCGTTAAACTAAATTTGTAGCACGATATCTACGACTTTGATCTTAACGTTTCATTTGTTGTAAATGGCTTATAATTTATACTCTATCTAGCCAAACCAAACTTCATCATTTCCTTTCCGTGATTAGCTCACACGTTATTAATATTGAAGCCTCACAAACTACTGTTAATTAACTAGTCGTACGTAATTAGGGTCCCGTAATGAAACACAAATATATTATGAGTACCTAGGTCATTCGTGGTTTCAAATATTCTGTTTCAATTAAATATGCTATCTTGCTGCGTGGTGCAGTGAATAAATTTTGATTTATTTTGATTTATGGTTAGACTAACTTGAGAGTAAAATTGCTTATATTTCGATTCATTATCTTTTGGTAGAAAATTTTATTTTGAAATGTTATCTCGATAAAATTAATTGTATCGAACATAATATAAAATTATTGTTCGCTGTGTCACTACATCAATAACTTTTTGAATTAGGAATAGGATTTTTTTCATTTTATGAACACGAGAGAGAAAGTTGAGCAATAAAAATAAGTTTTGGAGTGTAATTAATCCGAAGATATTTTATGTCAAATAAAAGTGGTGCATTTTGTACTTTTGCAATTGTAAACTAAAGTAATGAATGAATTTATTCATGACAACACAAAACATATATACATAGTAAAATTAACAAATTAAAAAATACGACGTCATGAAAACTTACCCACTCAGCATTTTTGGAATTGATTTCCAACACTGATTTTCAGTTTTCATTACATGTCGACTTGGTAGGTTAGATACCTACCAAGTCGACATGTTTACATTAACCATAGACAACACGGTTCCTTTTCTTAAAGGTCTTAAAAGTGACCGTCTAAAAATAGTAGAAAAAGAGAAGAAACTAAAGAGATTGAATTCAAAAGCTAGTTTTAAAAGTTTTTTTTTTATTTATTTATTCTGCTTATTTTCTGATTTTGTAATTTCTTTTAATTGTTATTGTACGAGCCGGCCTCACTGTCATAGAGATCAAAACTGCATATTTACAAGCACACGTAGACATAGCGACAAGATGATAATGAAAAGAATGAAAATGTTCAAAACAAAAGTATTACGATATTCAAAAGAATTGTTAAAAATCGTTTGTGTGGTAAAGGTTACTATAACATAAATGACTTTCTTAATGATTCCACAGATTGGGAATGGAGCGACCATCCTCAGTCTATTAAATTATTATTTGAATTGTACAATATTACTTCGAAACATATTTTTTGATGAAAGAAAAAAAGCCCGCTGAGTTTGATGCGCTCATTCTTCTCAGGACTGAGGCATTCTTTTTGGAATGGAAATTTTGACTTTTATTGAGTGAAGTCACATAAAATTATTTTAAATAATTTGAATAAATCTGAATTTGATATCTTGAAGAATCTGTAAAGGGTTTTTTTAGAACACGCTTAATAACACATTTATTGAGCTTATCGTTGCAAATCAATGACTTTGTTACAGAGTTTGACATTCCAAATATCAATACGCTTACTCGTACAGAAATTTCAGAAAAGTTATATGAGATATTATTTAAAGTATGTATCGTTTATTTCTATATAAATTGAAAAGATAAAATGCGAAGACCTAGAGGTCTCCTTGTTATCTTGCTAGCTCTATCTCCCTAAAAAAACTCCTAATCTATAAAATTTTATTGCTTCTTCTTCATTTTTTTATTCTGGTTAAAATGGGAGATTAACATAAAAATATTTTAGAAGTATTTAGACTGCGTCTATTTATACTGAAGTATTTACATGTTCGAAGACGATACTCTTTAAAACGTATTTTATTGAAATTTGTAAAACTCTCATAAAATAAAGTATTTGTTAGTTTCAGCCGTAAACTACCTAAGTTCACTTATTATTTCATAAATATAATATGTAATGTTGCAATTTTATATATTCTTGTATAATTCGCAAAATGTAATGGACTCGAAATATAAGAAGATTAACTAACTAAATGATTCAAACTGAATAAAATAAATAAAGCTATCAAAAAATAAATTAAATCAAATCAAATCAAAATCAGTTTATTCAAGTAGGTCACGAAAATGACACTTATGAATGTCAAAAGAAATAAAATATTTTTCTTATTGAATCTACCGCTACTTCGTAAAGGGTTGAGCTAATGAGAAGAAGTAGCAAGAAACTCATTGCCACTCTTTTATATCAAGATTTACAGATCATTTCAATTACAATTATAATATGTAAAATGTAAAATGATGCAACAAATACACTCAAACGTCAAATAGTCAATGTCTTACACGAGTAAGTCAAAAAAAAAAAATGTAAATTAATACAAAAGTTATTGAGTACAGTACCTGCATCATCCACATATAATAAATAAAGCGGTAAACATGTTAAATTATTGCGTGCCCGTTTGTATAATCTGCCAAACAGAATTCGAAGCATAGATAACGAAAATGAATTTATTAAAATACTAAATAACTTTTTCTTACAAATGTGCTACTTTGCCCTAAATGATTTCCTAAACGACTCAAACGAAAATAAATAAAAATATGGGTCTCCCTACTACGGTCTGCTGTTCAGACCAAATTGCAACACCCAAACAACAAACAAACAAACCATAATACTGCCTTGTACAATTATAATAGTATTTACTCCAAACGTTATATTCAAGGATTGTATTTATGGAATGGCAATAAAATGAAATTGAAATTGGCATAATCTCGGTGTACAATAGAATTTTCCTTGTATATTCTATAATAAAACAATAACAACTTGCAAATCACTAATTAAAGTCGGCAAACAATATGTCTTTTGACATAAATTAACCGGAACAATCATAATATTTCCTGGAGATACGAAAAACTTTACGGTGTTGAGTATTTCATTATAAAACTTTTTGACGAAGTTTACGAAATTCATTCGCGTACGTTGCGTGAACATGCTAAATAAGATATACCCGCGCTCCAAATTATTGCAAAGACAAGATTTCGAGAAACACAATAAAATTAAATCTGAACTTGATGTATTATAATAATTGAAACAGCAGCTTAATTGTAACTCTGTGAAATAAAAAAGTATTCGTGAATGGTTCAAAATATTAACTTAATGGTTGGAAATATATATTTTGAAACGCTCTTCCTTAAGACGTAATTTTATGCTATATATATAAAGTGACTATATCTTTTAATGGGATTAAATTACGAATATTTTTAAATTTAACAGTTGCATTCACGTTACTGTTATGTTCAAGTATATATAATAACGATAGTTAACAGCGGTTAGATACGGTCTAGCGTTGGTACCAAATGAGCAACAGAATAATATATTCTACACCAGAGGAATATCAGGAGCATATAAGGAAGGTGTACGTGCTTCTTTTGGAAAATGTAAATTCCACCTATCTGTTAGTATGATTTAATAAAAATTGCGTGCATACAAAGTACACAATATGTCACAAATGATACTTGCTGTGTGCATGAACCTCTAAGCTACATATGAAGTCCTGGTACATTTTGCTAGTATTACACATGATTTGAACCGTAATTAAAGCTTTTACTATCACCGCTACCATATTTATGTTCTCCTGTTGTCTATAATGTATTTCAAGGTATACTCGCGTCATGCATAATCATAAGACATTATCTTCTTCAACTATGATCGCCTGGTACCAACACTATAAATTTCTATTTCTGTCACTTTTTACTGTCACATTTTTTCGTATCATCGACCGCAAAACCACAACGATGCTAAAAAAGTGTTCGAAAATAAAAGAGCTCTGCAGAAGAAGAAGAAAAGAAACTTGTTGTTACAAAATACCATATCTAAACAAAAATCACAAGCACTTTCTAAGTTTTACAGATTACAATGAAATGAGCTCGTAAACAGAGGCTCTCCTGCGGTCAATCTTTTACGAATACAAATTGTGTCTATGTTTTACTACTTGTTTTATTGGTAAATAAACGGAGGGATCATTTCGGTTTCAAAGTGGTTGAGAAATAAATGCTTGGAATTATATGAGACATAAAAAACAAAATGATTGACATTATAGTTACATTAAAGAAGTACGTCAAGTTAGCATATTCAAGAAAAAGTTGAAAACAATCTTTGACTAACTTAAAATACCTACAAACCTTGTGTTACAATTTAATCGTGGCACCATATAATAAGATTGATATCGAAAAAGAAAATTTCTTGAATGTAAGAAAATCGTCTTTTATTTGACTATACTATTAAAATTTTTATATTAAAAGAGTCCTTTAACAATGGGACAAATTTATCAAAAATGTAAATACTTATATATAAGAATCAAGATCAATTATTTTTTGCAATGAAAAACATCAAAGATCTTTGAATATAAAGAGATTAAGAAAGATAAGATTTCACGATAAGATAAGCTCTCACTGGCTAGCGAGGTTTTGTTAAAAGAATTAAGTGTCAACCTGACGATACTTAATTTGAGATTTATATTTTAAAGTCTATTAATTTTTGAAAATATATTCCTTTTGTCTCTTTTCTGGGAAGGTCCAACGGCTTTTCCCTGTTATTTCATTCCATTTACAGCAAGCTGCTGCCTTTAATAATGCTGTAATTTAGCAAACATAAACGAGACATAAATTTAAACTTGCACGGAGCAAAATCGTGCTACATGCGACTGAATGTAATATTATAATAATTTGCTTTTTTGAAATGACACCTACTTCTTTAGACACTGAGCTGTTTATTTTAGTGGCTGTTGAATAAGACTGAGCTATCACGCTTTCTTTTTATCGCTCGTTAAGGTCAGTCTTGTGTCGACTTTGGAAGAATCGTTCTGTGAGTTGTATTTCGTATTGACTTGAAGTTTAAATTTAAATCACACACTGTTTTTTTCATAGAAGAGAATGTGTGTGTGAATTTATTTTTAAGTGGACAATGCTGAAGATGTGACTTCAATATTCACAGCTTCTTACGATACTGACATTGCCACTTTTTCTTATTGAAGCTCAAATTTTCCAATGTGTTTAAATAATAATATTATAAGCCTACTTTGATGTAAATGATTTTTTTTTATTCGTTTATTTAATTTTAAGCAAAAGCAAATACATGAATCTTCTCTAGTTTTGTAACGATCTTTCGAAGACAATATTGATTCGATAAACAATAAACGCGTAAAATACCGGTGGATACCTATTGCTACCAATCATGTTCCTAATCCTAAGCTTAAGGTCTTTTCTCTTGTCGCAAACCCGTAAACAGTTCTGTCAGATAGCGTGTAGGCTTCTAAGCAAAAAAGATTATTATTGATGCAGGCCCAGTCCTCGCACTATTGTTAAACGTTATGGTAACTGCAGCATTTTTGGAATAATTAAAGCATTTTTAGTAAAATTTGATGAAAATCTAGCAATTTTTTCGTCGTAAACAAAGCTACTTTGAATAAAAAGTGGGCTGTATTTTAATGATTTACAAGGTGTGCGGTTCGTGGTAATAAATAAAAAGGCGAAAGAAAGGAATCACGCCTAACTTGCTCTGTGAATACTGCCACGATACACTAGATACTCTGGCGGCGATCCCAAATTAATTTTTGTTACGAAACTTGGCTAGCCAATTATTTTAAAAACATAACCGTTTTTTTAGCTCTCCTAAAACTCGGAACTAATTTTAAAAAAACTGAAAAAAAAATGATAACAAAAGAAGCAGCAGGAAATCCGTATTTCACTTGAACTTAAGGTGGTTCTTTAAAATTTTCATAAGATTAATTAAAAACAATATCCAATATAAATTAAAAAAAAAATACGTGTGTGTGTGTGCAAGTCACATACGGTACAAGTGAAACTTCTGAAAAGTTTCTAATTAAAAATACTAATTGAAAAGTATTGAAATAAACAGGCGCTTGTAATTTAAACTGAATATTTATGAATACATAAAAAAAAATAGGATTGTTGAAAATATTCAAATTTCATCATTTTCAATACTTTTCAATGAGGATTTTTAATCAGGGACTTTTCAGAAGTTTCACTATGCTACGACAGATTGAGATGGTTATAACGTATCAGGTTAAATGTAAGGCTTGCTATAATTCACCAAGCTTAAAAAATATTTAATATTTTAAAGTAAACAATTATATTACATATATTACAAATTCTGCAGCTTTACAGACCTCATTTATGTCGCTTGAGGCATATATTATTCCACCTCCATCTCGTGAGCTTACAAATTTATGGTACTGAAACTTACCATTCACAGTTAACAATTCGATGCAACATATGAATTTAAAAAGGTGACATAGAGATCTCACCACAAAACCAGCTATATATCCAACTATTTGCTATATATATTCACAAGCTTGGTTACGAGATATTGCAACACCAGAGGAATCACAGGAGCCAGCCTTTAAGGAAGGTATACGTGTTTTTTTTGAAGGTACCCATGTCGTATCGTCGCGGAAACCGCACAAGGAAGTTCATTCTATGGCTTTGTGGTACGTGGAAGAAAGCTTTCAAGCGTTCACGGGCTTCGGGTTCGAGGAATAACCGTCGACAACGACCTGTATGCTGCGCCCAGTGCGGAAGCTGGGGGTCCACTTGCATAATCTCTCAGAAAGCCCAAAAGATGAATGTTTTGAGAGGAGCGCCTTGTGCCTTCGCTATATCCAGACTAACTGCCAGGCCTTCCCCCTACATTCAATAGCCGCCGCCCATGTATGTGTTAGGTATACCAGAAGATCGCCTGCCAACCGACCATGGCAAAAGCCGTACTGTCAGTCGTTGATCAACTGGTGACCTTCTAGGTATACCAAGACCTGGCGGTTAATTATGCTCTCCATGATTTTGGAGAGCAGGGAAGTAATAGTAATAGGCTTGTAGTATGCCGGATCCAAACTGTCTCCTTTTTTTTGGATGGGATGGACGAGGGCTGACTTCCATGAGTCAGAGACTACGCCTTTTGATTAATATTGCCGGAATAAACGCGTTAGCACCGGCGTCAACTCACGGGCACACGTTCTAAGCGCGATTGGAGAAATGCCACTCAACCCGCCTGACTTCCAACGAAAACAGAGCTCGCCGAACAGTTTTCTTTCTGAACTGTACTTCAGGCATAGAGCTCTGACATCGCCGGATGGTGTGCAGTGTTCGTCAAGAGTCGAGTTGGAGGTATTGTTTCGAGTTCTTCGCGGATGACATAGGCGAGACATCGTAAACTAGGGACTTCATGTAACCCCAGACATAGAAATCAACCGAGGTTAATTCCAAACTCCAAGCAGGCCACGCAGTGGGTCCTCCTCGCCCTATCCATTTAGCCATCGCCTAACACTGACAATACAATGTGCAGGACATCAGTGTTGCTGGTATTTGCCTTGTGGCCAAAAGCACCTTGTCACCAAATATGGTATATACGTAACTCTTTCGCAAATGTCTTGTTCCAGCAGCAATATTAGTAAATACAAAATACAGATATAGAGATACTACTAAGCCCAAATTTCAACGATCACTAATTGCTGATTTCACTATTGAAGTAGAACACAATTAGAATACTTTGAACAAAACTTACGACTGTAAATGAGTTAACAGATCTAAACGCGTTAAAATGTTAAACGTCCACGTTTAACATTTTAAATTGCGTTTAAGAGCTGTCATTCACGTTTTCCTAACAGAAAAGAAAAAATATAAAAATTTTCAATTTCTTTACTTATCGATCACAGTTTTGATAGATATTCGGTACATTCTATTGTTTATGGTACGTAAATTCAGTTTACCGTGAACGCGCTCAAAATGTATTTAAGAGAGCGTTAGTAAAATTCTGTTTAAGGTATCATTGGTAAAATTGGGTCTAAGATGTATTCTTAAAACGAGATGCTATTTAGCATGGGATTCAGGCTGCATTGAGAAGGAGCCTATTTGATTGTACTCTCTCTCTCTCTCTCTCTCGGACTCTTGATATTTGATCTGACGAAACAATTTGTATGCAATGCTATCACTTGAATTACTTTCAAATTGAATTATGTTATAATGAAGCTGTATTGTTGAATTAATATGACCGAGACGGGATATTGGTTTAAAAAATAATATTGTGATGTACGGTTCAGCTAACAAAATTGGATGAAATGTATGACAAATAAGTATCCTTTCGTTAATTCATAATTTCCTTTGATGACACATACATATAATTTTGTTATGTCATGTTAATTCCACCAATATATTTTGTTTGCAGGAGATGTTGACTCACCAAACTCTGGCACGAGACTGAAAGTCTCAGTTATTATGGATTTACGCAAAGTAACACTTACTTCAATAAATTTTCATACATGTAATATAAAAATTGCCTTTGTTAACCTTCTATTAATGATTTCTCTTTATTTGTTATAACTTACATTAATTTTGCTCCGTGTTATATTCCTTTGTTCGCTCGTTTGTTATTTTTATTCATTGAAATATAAAAATCTGTTTATTATGTTTAATTTGTAGGTCTTACTATAATGAATAGGTTTTTCATAATAATTGTGTTTTATTTTTTTATAAAAGACAAAGTTTCTGCTCCCGTTTACGAAACTTAACAAACTATAATCAAATGAAACGGAAATCTAGCAGGAAAAAAGAATAATTCTGGTTAAGTCAACAAAAATAATCAAATAGTCTTAGTCCTTAATTGCCCTTAAAAGGTTATCATTTTTTACCTTGTATATAATAAAATAAAATAAAAACAAAATGCTTTTATCGTCATTTTTTGTTAGTGACAAAATATTTTTTTATTATGTCTATTTTAATTTGATTAACCCAACAATCGCATAGCACATATAAATATATATTTAAGTGCAAATGACAAAGTTAGAAATCAAATATTGGCGGAATTAACACTAAAGAAAACTTAAATCATTTGTTAACTTATTTAACAATTATGGATTTCCGCAAAGTAACGCCTACTTCAATAAATAAGTTAGAAATCATTCATTACATGTTTACCTTTCTTACTACATATTATAATATGGATTACATAAGACTTACATTAGTTAATTATTATTAAAACTACAATATAACAAATGTTATGATAATTTTAAATTAATTAAATCATTTATATATATTTAATAATAAAAATCCAATGAAAATAAATAAACTTTGGTTTTAAACTTTCACAAAATATATCATGTCAGTCGAAAAATAAAAGAAAAAACTTGGGAAGTGAAGTTTCTACAAGCCTTGTTTCATTTCCGCACTTCAGCGATAAAATTGAGAGCTGGTTTAATATCGTGCTACGATCGACTAAGCTATCGATTTATTTTGTACGACAAAAATAACTAAAAATATAGAAACTTATACATTTGTTGTTTTAATTAACTGTTAGGTTTCCCTGTATAGTAAATATAAATAAAATGGGTTGCAATCCGGGAGTGCCGGCAGAAATGAAAACTTGAACATTAATGGTGTGAATTTTTGAATATTTTGGAATGGTTGGAGAATAATTTTGCACTTATTGCTTTATTTATCAGTACAAAAGTATAAAGTATTCTAGAATTCGAATTAGAATAGAAAAATAGAAGTATATTCTAGAATTTATGTGGTTAAATACAATATTCATTTATTGCGCTATTGTACACAAAAAAGACAATTAATATTTCATAAAAAAATTAACACTAGAACTATTACAATTATTTTACATTAAAAGTTTATGCCTCAGAAAAATCAACTTTCATCTATAATTTCAATTAGTGTCTTACGAATTTTCGTTCAGGCCACGTGTCCTGACGCGAGTTTTACATTTTATACTCAACGACGCTAAAGAAGATTGCACTTACAAAGGTAATAATATTTTGTATTACTCATGCGGGAAAAGTATATAGTAGTATATTGGCACTCGCTGTTGCAGTTGAAAAAACCCCTTTGCTCATTTTAAAATCACGCGTGAGTTTTTTCGTAAATGAAACTGTTGTTTGAGTGCGAAAAGTTTACTTGTCGCTCGCAAATTATGCTTGGCACATGCAAATTTAGATAAGATTGCTAAAATAAATAAAACAATAACAAAAAAAAACACATTCGAAATATCATAACTGAATTGAGGCTGACAGTTTCATTTTATAAATCGTCGAATTTGTAATACAAAATAGTATGTACAACTCGTGCGACGTTGTCGATTACCCACTCGAGCGAATGACCGCACTCGCTTCGCTTGTGCGTTCAACTTCGCTTTCGTTCGTGCTCACACGAGTTGCATAATATACTATTGATCTATTCATTGCCTGTCAATTTGCTCAGATCAGTTTTGTACGAAGGCTGCACTAAAAGTATCAGGAATCAAGGAAGTGACACAACATTACTATTTAAAAATGTATTTATTGCTTTTCGAAGTATTCTCCGCGAAATTTGACACATTTTTCCATACGATGGAACCAATCATTGAAGCAACCGTTCCATTCGGAAGTTGGGGTCTCCAAAATGGCCGTTTTGTAGGCGTCCACAGCTTCTTCAGGTATTGAAAATCTCTGACCACGCAATTTATTCTTTACTTTAGGTAAAGTATGGAAATCATTAGGGCTTAGGTTGGGGCTGTACGGCGGATGGTCTAATAATTCTTTGTTTTCTTGCTCTAAAAACTCGTTTGTTCTGTGCCCGGTATGAGAACTCGCAATGTCGTGATGGAGGATGATGCGGCGGTTGCAGTTCTCTTTACGGAGTTCAGAATAGACCTGTGGCAAACAAATGCTAGCATACCATTCTGCATTAACCGTTCTTTGTCCCTCAAGAGGAATAGTCGCAACATTGCCGGTTTTGGAGACAAATGTGGCCACCTTTTTTTTGCACTCCGTGATCGAACAATTTTTATTGGCTTTAACTCATTTTCGAACACCCAAACTCGTGACTGGTTTTTTGTTTCGGGTTCTTTCGAGTATATCCAGGATTCGTCACCTGATACGATGTTGTATACAGCATTTGCGGATCCTGCGTGGAATCTTTCGAGAGTTTTGACGCACCAAGTAACGCGAGCCGCTCTTCACAGAGCAAATGCGGTATCCATCGGGATAACAACATTTTTACACCTAATTTTTCATGCAAGATTATTTGTATTTGACTCATGCCAATTACCGAGCTTGACACGTCCTCGTTGAAATTCAGCAAACCAGCGATAAATTGTGGTTTTGGAAGGGGCTTCATCACCAAATGCAGAAATCATCCGGTCAACACATTGTTTTTGTGTTAAACCACTTCGAAAGTCATAATAAATCATCGCACTAGAATTTTCTCGAGTCCATTCCATTTTCTCAACGACTAAACAAGTTTGAAAAGACCTTGTGACGAGACCGAGAATCTTTTTTTAAATAAATTTTAATATGATAAGAACAGTGAAAATATTCCATTCCCGATACTTTTAGTGCAGCCCTCGTAAGACAATCTGCAAGGCTTCTCTACTTTAAGTTGACGTTTGACATGAACAAAACAAAGGCAAATTCTTTGTTGCATGTGCTATTTCTTCATGGTTGAGTTGTCTTTTTTTTTGAAATATCCCTGAACTGTTAAGCGCTGAAAATAAAGCAGATTTGGACGTAAATGTTTTAGTTTTAGATCCTTTTCGAAGTGAACCTACGACTTTTGGCTCAGGCGTTAGAAACTTTAAGCCTTTATTTATTTTAATAAAAAGAATTCAAATGATTAGTAGGAACTATTTGTTAAATAACATTGTTAAGACACTGATAGATATTGTTGCACTTGAACTAGATAGCAAACTATAAAAAAATCCTGGGCTTAAATAGCCCTAAACAATATGTAACATCCTTATTATTTGCATAGGTACTGATTTAAAAGATTGACAATGAGTTTCTTGCACTTTCATCTCATTAAATCTTTATTTTTTCGAAGAACTGGTAAATTTAAAAATATATTATTCTTCAATCATTAGTGTAGTTTTTTGACCTACATGAAAAAAAGAAGAAATTCTATAGAAACAAAAAAGTAAAAACCAAATCCTTTCTCACTATAAAAATTTGATTTATTTTATAAACAAGCAAAGTATTCCTTTCTGAAAGGCCGGCAATGCTCCTGTAATTCCTCTGGTATTGCAAACAAATTTAGGCGGCGTTTATCACTAAATATCAGTACCCTCGTTTGTCCGCCTCTTTCATAAAAAAATGTAAGGGATGAAAGATTAAAAACTCTGTTACAATTATTTACTATTTTAGGGCACAATTCTAACATTTTTAAATTTTTGTGTATTTTTCAATTATTTTAGACGGCGTTCAAGACCGGAGCAGTGCCATAAAAAGGCTTGATATAATTCTATAGAGCTTTGCTTCAAGTAACAAGAAAATGCTTTTAGTCGTGAACGCCGTACTAAATGTTATCCTGCTTTCAGTTCTCTGGAACAATACTTAAATAAACTCACTGTATTTGAACACACGCAAAACGAACTCTTGAATTAATAACGGGAGAAATAGTCAAAAAATCCAAATTTAACACATACGGTGTGTGTGGGAGGTAGCGGTGTAGATACCGACTTTCTACAACTCAATTAAAGCTGTTTCAAATATATTATAGTTGATAATGTCTCACGAAAGTTTTCGTTTAATAATATAATAGATTTTATTAAAACCAATAGCTCTATTATTAAAAATGATTATTTCTTATATTTTAAGTAATATTTTGGAAGGGTTTGATGACGAAAAGGAAAAAAGTGTGAAATTGATTTTTTCTCGTAGTCATTCGATAACATCGATCGTTCAAAAATTCGCAAAAACCTACCAGTTACTCACTTGTATGTTAAGGGATATTCGGCGTTATTAATTTTTTTTGCTTTGTCAGTTTTAATTTTCGTCATAGATATAGCTTTAAAAGAACCAATCTGGATGTATGTATGTTAATATAAAAAAGAACATTTATGAATATACTATGAAAGAGTAGGACAAACGAGCGTACGGACTCGATGTTAACTGTTACCGTTGCTCTTGAAACGCCAGAGGACTCATAAGAGTGTGGTTAGCATTATAAGAAGGTGAACGCAGTTTTTACAAAGTACCCAATACACAATATGTCGTACCGTCCTGATAACACAATGCAAGGAAATTCATTCCATTGTTTGGTTGAAAATGGCAGAAGCTTTCTTGAAAGACTCAAATTCAAATATATCTATTCAATAGTAATTAAAATCACTTATTTAACGTCAATAACCAATAACTACAATACTTTCGAAAATGTATGTCTCAGACCTAAGAAGGAATGACGCAAGAAACTCAGCGATTTTTTTTTAAATAAAATTTCGTCACAATATAATTTCGTACAGTAAAATTCAGTGCCATTCTCAATCTACCACTGATTTTTAAGAAAGACATTTATGTTAATTTGATTAGTTATATTTAAATTGTTGATGCATCGTGCGAAGGATATTCCTTTACAGAACTGAGGTCAAACTGTTCATCAGAACCGTCCACGAGAAAAATGCGTTAGAAGATATAATCAAGCAATGTATTTAAGCACCGCCAAGTAATCGAAACGTTCGGAAACTAACTAACAAACTTCCTACTTTATAAAAAGTCTGTTAAAAATACTCAGTAACATACAATGTGCTAGATATTATTTTATTCGCTATAATTACAGTAAAAATACTGAACAAAGTCCAGCTTAAAAGTTCCCAAGCTCCTATTCATTGTAACAATAAAATAGTTTTATACCGCAATAACTTTCTTAGAAGAACAAACGAGAAAACTACAACATAGCTCATAGCTTGCTCATGTTAAAGTAACTTGAAGTTTATAAAGTTGATTAAAGAAGACAAGGATGAAA
Organism: Leptidea sinapis; assembly: GCF_905404315.1. Taxonomy (NCBI): domain Eukaryota; kingdom Metazoa; phylum Arthropoda; class Insecta; order Lepidoptera; family Pieridae; genus Leptidea; species Leptidea sinapis. The sequence goes on along the minus strand of NC_066275.1, from coordinate 7,065,463 downwards.
AAAAAAAGTTATTTAATCTTTTTATTTATATCATTGTCAATATATACAGAGATAAACAGTCACGAGACTAAAATGCATTTATTTTCTTAAAATTGATTCCTTTAAAATTCTTTTTGATGTCATTTTTAATATACTAGACACTACAACCGCTTCGCAAACAAATTGCGCTCTGAGAGAAGAAGCGGCGCAAGAAACTCTCCCAGCATTTTTTTGGGCCATTTTTATTCAAAAGATGTACAAAATTGTATTGTCATTGCTATTGCTATAAAATAATCATAATCTAGTCCCAGGCTGTCGGATCACTTAGATATTCAGCTGTGGAGTAGTAGGATTTACGATAGAGCTATTTTTTTTTATAAAATATTTAATTATATATATATATATATATAATGCCTGAACAGTGGCTGGGACTTTATTATAAAAGTGCATACATTTACCCTTAAAGCTATAATGAATCTTATGAAGCCTATTAGAATTAGTTACAAGCAATCCCTTTTTTCTAGTGTTATATAAAATGTTTAATTTTATCTTTTATAAATAAGAGTAAATGTTATCTGAGTATAACTTTGCACTCATCTAGTATTCCTTTAAGCTTAAAGGAAATTTCGCGGAAAATTTTATTAGATGCCGAGATTATACAAACGGGCACGGCAGAGTAATAATTTGACTCGTTTCCCGTTTTATATACTTTATTGTTTTGATGGCTCATAAATTCAGCTTTCTGTTGGTTAATCTTTACGTATTTCGTGGCCATTATTTACGAAATATGCGAGACAATATAAAATTGGAACATTGGATATTATATTTATGAAACACTAACTAAATAAAGTGAGGTAGTTTAGGGTTTCTGGTAACTAGTCGACTTAAATACTTTACATGACTGGCTAACTTGTCTTGCGTATGATATAGTGGAAAATCTTCTTATCAAACTGACATGACAAGCACGCAGTCTTAGATGGAACCCAATTATTAAACTCAAACCCTCACACACTCACACACACATACACAGTTTTCAGACCAGGAGATGTTGACTCACCAAACTCTGGCACGAGACTGAAAGTCTCAGTTTTTATGGATTTACGCAAAGTAACACTTACTTCAATAAATTTTCATACATGTAATATAAAAATTGCCTTTGTTAACCTTCTATTAATGATTTCTCTTTATTTGTTATAACTTACATTAATTTTGCTCTGTGTTATATTCCTTTGTTCGCTCGTTTGTTATTTTTATTCATTGAAATATAAAAATCTGATTATTATGTTTAATTTGTAGGTCTTACTATAATGAATAGGTTTTTCATAATAATTGTGTTTTATTTTTTTTTTATAAAAGACAAAGTTTCTGCTCCCGTTTACGCCCAATAATCGCATAGCACATATAAATATATTTAAGTGTAAATGACAAAGTTAGAAATCAAATATTGGCGGAATTAACACTAAAGAAAACTTAAATCATTTGTTAACTTATTTAACAATTATGGATTTCCGCAAAGTAACGCCTACTTCAATAAATAAGTTAGAAATCATTCATTACATGTTTACCTTTCTTACTACATATTATAATATGGATTACATAAGACTTACATTAGTTAATTATTATTAAAACTACAATATAACAAATGTTATGATAATTTTAAATTAATTAAATCATTTATATATTTAATAATAAAAATCCAATGAAAATAAATAAACTTTGGTTTTAAACTTTCACAAAATATATCGTGTCAGTCGAAAAATAAAAGAAAAAACTTGGGAAGTGAAGTTTCTACAAGCCTTGTTTCATTTCCGCACTTCAGCGATAAAATTGAGAGATGGTTTAATATCGTGCTACGATCGACTAAGCTGTCGATTTATTTTTCACGACAAAAATAACTAAAAATATAGAAACTTATACATTTGTTGTTTTAATTAACTGTTAGGTTTCCCTGTATAGTAAATATAAATAAAATGGGTTGCAATCCGGGAGTGCCGGCAGAAATTAAAACTTGAATATTAATGGTGTTAATTTTTGAATATTTTGGAATGGTTGGAGAATAATTTTGCACTTATTGCTTTATTTATCAGTACAAAAGTACTAGAATTTATGTGGTTAAATACAATATTCATTTATTGCGCTATTGTACACAAAAGAGACAATTTATATTTCATAAAAAAATTAACACTAGAACTATTACAATTATTTTACATTAAAAGTTTATGCCTCAGAAAAATCAACTTTCATCTATAATTTCAATTAGTGTCTTACGAATTTTCGATCAGGCCACGTGTCCTGACGCGAGTTTTACATTTTATACTCAACGACGCTAAAGAAGATTTCACTTACAAAGGAAATAATATTTTGTATTACTCATGCGGGAAAAGTATATAGTAGTATATTGGCACTCGCCGTTGCGGTTGAAGAAACCCCTTTGCTCATTTTAAAGTCACGCGTGAGTTTTTTCGTAAATGAAACTGTTGTTTGAGTGCGAAAAGTTTACTTGTCGCTCGCAAATTATGCTTGGCACATGCAAATTTAGATAAGATTGCTAAAATAAATAAAATAATAACAAAAAAAAACACATTCGAAATATCATAACTGAATTGAGGCTGACAGTTTCATTTGTAATACAAAATAGTATGTACAACTCGTGCGACGTTGTCGATTACCCACTCGAGGGAATGACCGCACTCGCTTCGCTTGTGCGTTCAACTTCGCTTTCGTTCGTGCTCACACGAGTTGCATAATATACTATTGATCTATTCATTGCCTGTCAATTTGCTCAGATCAGTTTTGTACAAAGGCTGCACTAAAAGTATCAGGAATCAAGGAAGTGACACAACATTACTATTTAAAAATGTATTTATTGCTTTTCGAAGTATTCTCCGCGAAATTTGACACATTTTTCCATACGATGGAACCAATCATTGAAGCAACTGTTCCATTTGGAAGTTGGGGTCTCCAAAATGGCCGTTTTGTAGGCGTCCACAGCTTCTTCAGATATTGAAAATCTCTGACCACGCAATTTATTCTCTACTTTAGGTAAAGTATGGAAATCATTAGGGCTTAGGTTGGGGCTGTACGGCGGATGGTCTAATAATTCTTTGTTTTCTTGCTCTAAAAACTCGTTTGTTCTGTGCCCGGTATGAGAACTCGCAATGTCGTGATGGAGGATGATGCGGCGGTTGCAGTTCTCTTTACGGAGTTCAGAAACGACCTGTGGCAAACAAATGCTAGCATACCATTCTGCATTAACCGTTTGTCCCTCAAGAGGAATAGTAGCAACATTGCCGGTTTTGGAGACAAATGTGGCCACCTTTTTTTTTGCAACACTGATCGAACAATTTTTGTTGGCTTTAACTCATTTTCGAACACCCAAACTCGTGACTGGTTTTTTGTTTCGGGTTCGTACACGTATATCCAGGATTCGTCACCTGATACGATGTTGTATACAAAATTTGAGGATCCTGCGTGGAATCTTTCGAGAGTTTTGACGCACCAAGTAACGCGAGCCGCTCTTCACAGAGCAAATGCGGTATCCATCGGGATAACAACATTTTTACACCTAAATTTTCATGCAAGATTATTTGTATTTGACTCATGCCAATTACTGAGCTTGACACGTCCTCGTTGAAATTCAGCAAACCAGCGATAAATTGTGGTTTTGGATGGGGCTTCATCACCAAATGCAGAAATCATCCGGTCAACACATAGTTTTTGTGTTAAACCACTTCGAAAGTCATAATAAATCATCGCACTAGAATTTTCTCGAGTCCATTCCATTTTCTCAACGACTAAACAAGTTTGAAAAGACCTTGTGATGAGACCGAGAATCTTTTTTTAAATAAATTTTAATATGACAAGAACAGTGGAAATATTCCATTCCCGATACTTTTAGTGCAGCCCTCGTAAGACAATCTGCAAGGCTTCTCTACTTTAAGTTGACGTTTGACATGAACAAAACAAAGGCAAATTCTTTGTTGCATGTGCTATTTCTTCATAGTTGCGTTGTCTTTTTTTTTGAAATATCCCTGAACTGTAAAGCGCTGAAAATAAAGCAGATTTGGACGTAAATGTTTTAGTTTTAGATCCTTTTCGAAGTGAACCTACGACTTTTGGCTCAGGCGTTAGAAACTTTAAGCCTTTATTTATTTTAATAAGAAGAATTCAAATGATTAGTAGGAACTATTTGTTAAATAACATTGTTAAGACACTGATAGATATTGTTGCACTTGAACTAGATAACAAACTATTAAAAAATCCTGGGCTTAAATAGCCCTAAACAATATGTAACATCCTTATTATTTGCATAGGTACTGATTTAAAAGATTGACAATGAGTTTCTTGCACTTTCATCTCATTAAATCTTTATTTTTTCGAAGAACTGGTAAATTTAAAAATATATTATTCTTCAATCATATGTGTAGTTTTTTGACCTACGTGAAAAAAAGAAGAAATTCTATAGAAACAAAAAAGTAAAAACCAAATCCTTTCTCACTATAAAAATTTGATTTATTTTATAAACAAGCAAAGTATTCCTTTCTGAAAGGCCGGCAATGCTTCTGTAATTCCTCTGGTATTGCAAACAAATTTAGGCGGCGTTTATCACTAAATATCAGTACCCTCGTTTGTCCGCCTCTTTCATAAAAAAATGTAAGGGATGAAAGATTAAAAACTCTGTTACAATTATTTACTATTTTAGGGCACAATTCTAACATTTTTAAATTTTTGTGTATTTTTCAATTATTTTAGACGGCGTTCAAGACCGGAGCAGTGCCATAAAAAGGCTTGATATAATTCTATAGAGCTTTGCTTCAAGTAACAAGAAAATGCTTTTAGTCGTGAACGCCGTACTAAATGTTATCCTGCTTTCAGTTCTCTGGAACAATACTTAAATAAACTCACTGTATTTGAACACACGCAAAACGAACTCTTGAATTAATAACGGGAGAAATAGTCAAAAAATCCAAATTTAACACATACGGTGTGTGTGGGAGGTAGCGGTGTAGATACCGACTTGCTACAACTCAATTAAAGCTGTTTCAAATATATTATAGTTGATAATGTCTCACGAAAGTTTTCGTTTAATAATATAATAGATTTTATTAAAACCAATAGCTCTATTATTAAAAATGATTATTTCTTATATTTTAAGTAATATTTTGGAAGGGTTTGATGACGAAAAGGAAAAAAGTGTGAAATTGATTTTTTCTCGTAGTCATTCGATAACATCGATCGTTCAAAAATTCGCAAAAACCTACCAGTTACTCACTTGTATGTTAAGGGATATTCGGCGTTATTAATTTTTTTTGCTTTGTCAGTTTTAATTTTCGTCATAGATATAGCTTTAAAAGAACCAATCTGGATGTATGTATGTTAATATAAAAAAGAACATTTATGAATATACTATGAAAGAGTAGGACAAACGAGCGTACGGACTCGATGTTAACTGTTACCGTTGCTCTTGAAACGCCAGAGGACTCATAAGAGTGTGGTTAGCATTATAAGAAGGTGAACGCAGTTTTTACAAAGTACCCAATACACAATATGTCGTACCGTCCTGATAACACAATGCAAGGAAATTCATTCCATTGTTTGGTTGAAAATGGCAGAAGCTTTCTTGAAAGACTCAAATTCAAACATATCTATTCAATAGTAATTAAAATCACTTATTTAACGTCAATAACCAATAACTACAATACTTTCGAAAATGTATGTCTCAGACCTAAGAAGGAATGACGCAAGAAACTCAGCGATTTTTTTTTAAATAAAATTTCGTCACAATATAATTTCGTACAGTAAAATTCAGTGCCATTCTCAATCTACCACTGATTTTTAAGAAAGACATTTATGTTAATTTGATTAGTTATATTTAAATTGTTGATGCATCGTGCGAAGGATATTCCTTTACAGAACTGAGGTCAAACTGTTCATCAGAACCGTCCACGAGAAAAATGCGTTAGAAGATATAATCAAGCAATGTATTTAAGCACCGCCAAGTAATCGAAACGTTCGGAAACTAACTAACAAACTTCCTACTTTATAAAAAGTCTGTTAAAAATACTCAGTAACATACAATGTGCTAGATATTATTTTATTCGCTATAATTACAGTAAAAATACTGAACAAAGTCCAGCTTAAAAGTTCCCAAGCTCCTATTCATTGTAACAATAAAATAGTTTTATACCGCAATAACTTTCTTAGAAGAACAAACGAGAAAACTACAACATAGCTCATAGCTTGCTCATGTTAAAGTAACTTGAAGTTTATAAAGTTGATTAAAGAAGACAAGGATGAAAAAAAAAAGTTATTTAATCTTTTTATTTATATCATTGTCAATATATACAGAGATAAACAGTCACGAGACTAAAATGCATTTATTTTCTTAAAATTGATTCCTTTAAAATTCTTTTTGATGTCATTTTTAATATACTAGACACTACAACCGCTTCGCAAACAAATTGCGCTCTGAGAGAAGAAGCGGCGCAAGAAACTCTCCCAGCATTTTTTTGGGCCATTTTTATTCAAAAGATGTACAAAATTGTATTGTCATTGCTATTGCTATAAAATAATCATAATCTAGTCCCAGGCTGTCGGATCACTTAGATATTGAGCTGTGGAGTAGTAGGATTTACGATAGAGCTATTTTTTTTTATAAAATATTTAATTATATATATATATATATATAATGCCTGAACAGTGGCTGGGACTTTATTATAAAAGTGCATACATTTACCCTTAAAGCTATAATGAATCTTATGAAGCCTATTAGAATTAGTTACAAGCAATCCCTTTTTTCTAGTGTTATATAAAATGTTTAATTTTATCTTTTATAAATAAGAGTAAATGTTATCTGAGTATAACTTTGCACTCATCTAGTATTCCTTTAAGCTTAAAGGAAATTTCGCGGAAAATTTTATTAGATGCCGAGATTATACAAACGGGCACGGCAGAGTAATAATTTGACTCGTTTCCCGTTTTATATACTTTATTGTTTTGATGGCTCATAAATTCAGCTTTCTGTTGGTTAATCTTTACGTATTTCGTGGCCATTATTTACGAAATATGCGAGACAATATAAAATTGGAACATTGGATATTATATTTATGAAACACTAACTAAATAAAGTGAGGTAGTTTAGGGTTTCTGGTAACTAGTCGACTTAAATACTTTACATGACTGGCTAACTTGTCTTGCGTATGATATAGTGGAAAATCTTCTTATCAAACTGACATGACAAGCACGCAGTCTTAGATGGAACCCAATTATTAAACTCAAACCCTCACACACTCACACACACATACACAGTTTTCAGACCAGGAGATGTTGACTCACCAAACTCTGGCACGAGACTGAAAGTCTCAGTTTTTATGGATTTACGCAAAGTAACACTTACTTCAATAAATTTTCATACATGTAATATAAAAATTGCCTTTGTTAACCTTCTATTAATGATTTCTCTTTATTTGTTATAACTTACATTAATTTTGCTCTGTGTTATATTCCTTTGTTCGCTCGTTTGTTATTTTTATTCATTGAAATATAAAAATCTGATTATTATGTTTAATTTGTAGGTCTTACTATAATGAATAGGTTTTTCATAATAATTGTGTTTTATTTTTTTTTTATAAAAGACAAAGTTTCTGCTCCCGTTTACGCCCAATAATCGCATAGCACATATAAATATATTTAAGTGTAAATGACAAAGTTAGAAATCAAATATTGGCGGAATTAACACTAAAGAAAACTTAAATCATTTGTTAACTTATTTAACAATTATGGATTTCCGCAAAGTAACGCCTACTTCAATAAATAAGTTAGAAATCATTCATTACATGTTTACCTTTCTTACTACATATTATAATATGGATTACATAAGACTTACATTAGTTAATTATTATTAAAACTACAATATAACAAATGTTATGATAATTTTAAATTAATTAAATCATTTATATATTTAATAATAAAAATCCAATGAAAATAAATAAACTTTGGTTTTAAACTTTCACAAAATATATCGTGTCAGTCGAAAAATAAAAGAAAAAACTTGGGAAGTGAAGTTTCTACAAGCCTTGTTTCATTTCCGCACTTCAGCGATAAAATTGAGAGATGGTTTAATATCGTGCTACGATCGACTAAGCTGTCGATTTATTTTTCACGACAAAAATAACTAAAAATATAGAAACTTATACATTTGTTGTTTTAATTAACTGTTAGGTTTCCCTGTATAGTAAATATAAATAAAATGGGTTGCAATCCGGGAGTGCCGGCAGAAATTAAAACTTGAATATTAATGGTGTTAATTTTTGAATATTTTGGAATGGTTGGAGAATAATTTTGCACTTATTGCTTTATTTATCAGTACAAAAGTACTAGAATTTATGTGGTTAAATACAATATTCATTTATTGCGCTATTGTACACAAAAGAGACAATTTATATTTCATAAAAAAATTAACACTAGAACTATTACAATTATTTTACATTAAAAGTTTATGCCTCAGAAAAATCAACTTTCATCTATAATTTCAATTAGTGTCTTACGAATTTTCGATCAGGCCACGTGTCCTGACGCGAGTTTTACATTTTATACTCAACGACGCTAAAGAAGATTTCACTTACAAAGGAAATAATATTTTGTATTACTCATGCGGGAAAAGTATATAGTAGTATATTGGCACTCGCCGTTGCGGTTGAAGAAACCCCTTTGCTCATTTTAAAGTCACGCGTGAGTTTTTTCGTAAATGAAACTGTTGTTTGAGTGCGAAAAGTTTACTTGTCGCTCGCAAATTATGCTTGGCACATGCAAATTTAGATAAGATTGCTAAAATAAATAAAATAATAACAAAAAAAAACACATTCGAAATATCATAACTGAATTGAGGCTGACAGTTTCATTTGTAATACAAAATAGTATGTACAACTCGTGCGACGTTGTCGATTACCCACTCGAGGAAATGACCGCACTCGCTTCGCTTGTGCGTTCAACTTCGCTTTCGTTCGTGCTCACACGAGTTGCATAATATACTATTGATCTATTCATTGCCTGTCAATTTGCTCAGATCAGTTTTGTACAAAGGCTGCACTAAAAGTATCAGGAATCAAGGAAGTGACACAACATTACTATTTAAAAATGTATTTATTGCTTTTCGAAGTATTCTCCGCGAAATTTGACACATTTTTCCATACGATGGAACCAATCATTGAAGCAACTGTTCCATTTGGAAGTTGGGGTCTCCAAAATGGCCGTTTTGTAGGCGTCCACAGCTTCTTCAGATATTGAAAATCTCTGACCACGCAATTTATTCTCTACTTTAGGTAAAGTATGGAAATCATTAGGGCTTAGGTTGGGGCTGTACGGCGGATGGTCTAATAATTCTTTGTTTTCTTGCTCTAAAAACTCGTTTGTTCTGTGCCCGGTATGAGAACTCGCAATGTCGTGATGGAGGATGATGCGGCGGTTGCAGTTCTCTTTACGGAGTTCAGAAACGACCTGTGGCAAACAAATGCTAGCATACCATTCTGCATTAACCGTTTGTCCCTCAAGAGGAATAGTAGCAACATTGCCGGTTTTGGAGACAAATGTGGCCACCTTTTTTTTTGCAACACTGATCGAACAATTTTTGTTGGCTTTAACTCATTTTCGAACACCCAAACTCGTGACTGGTTTTTTGTTTTGGGTTCGTACACGTATATCCAGGATTCGTCACCTGATACGATGTTGTATACAAAATTTGAGGATCCTGCGTGGAATCTTTCGAGATTTTTGACGCACCAAGTAACGCGAGCCGCTCTTCACAGAGCAAATGCGGTATCCATCGGGATAACAACATTTTTACACCTAAATTTTCATGCAAGATTATTTGTATTTGACTCATGCCAATTACTGAGCTTGACACGTCCTCGTTGAAATTCAGCAAACCAGCGATAAATTGTGGTTTTGGATGGGGCTTCATCACCAAATGCAGAAATCATCCGGTCAACACATAGTTTTTGTGTTAAACCACTTCGAAAGTCATAATAAATCATCGCACTAGAATTTTCTCGAGTCCATTCCATTTTCTCAACGACTAAACAAGTTTGAAAAGACCTTGTGATGAGACCGAGAATCTTTTTTTAAATAAATTTTAATATGACAAGAACAGTGGAAATATTCCATTCCCGATACTTTTAGTGCAGCCCTCGTAAGACAATCTGCAAGGCTTCTCTACTTTAAGTTGACGTTTGACATGAACAAAACAAAGGCAAATTCTTTGTTGCATGTGCTATTTCTTCATAGTTGCGTTGTCTTTTTTTTTGAAATATCCCTGAACTGTAAAGCGCTGAAAATAAAGCAGATTTGGACGTAAATGTTTTAGTTTTAGATCCTTTTCGAAGTGAACCTACGACTTTTGGCTCAGGCGTTAGAAACTTTAAGCCTTTATTTATTTTAATAAGAAGAATTCAAATGATTAGTAGGAACTATTTGTTAAATAACATTGTTAAGACACTGATAGATATTGTTGCACTTGAACTAGATAACAAACTATTAAAAAATCCTGGGCTTAAATAGCCCTAAACAATATGTAACATCCTTATTATTTGCATAGGTACTGATTTAAAAGATTGACAATGAGTTTCTTGCACTTTCATCTCATTAAATCTTTATTTTTTCGAAGAACTGGTAAATTTAAAAATATATTATTCTTCAATCATATGTGTAGTTTTTTGACCTACGTGAAAAAAAGAAGAAATTCTATAGAAACAAAAAAGTAAAAACCAAATCCTTTCTCACTATAAAAATTTGATTTATTTTATAAACAAGCAAAGTATTCCTTTCTGAAAGGCCGGCAATGCTTCTGTAATTCCTCTGGTATTGCAAACAAATTTAGGCGGCGTTTATCACTAAATATCAGTACCCTCGTTTGTCCGCCTCTTTCATAAAAAAATGTAAGGGATGAAAGATTAAAAACTCTGTTACAATTATTTACTATTTTAGGGCACAATTCTAACATTTTTAAATTTTTGTGTATTTTTCAATTATTTTAGACGGCGTTCAAGACCGGAGCAGTGCCATAAAAAGGCTTGATATAATTCTATAGAGCTTTGCTTCAAGTAACAAGAAAATGCTTTTAGTCGTGAACGCCGTACTAAATGTTATCCTGCTTTCAGTTCTCTGGAACAATACTTAAATAAACTCACTGTATTTGAACACACGCAAAACGAACTCTTGAATTAATAACGGGAGAAATAGTCAAAAAATCCAAATTTAACACATACGGTGTGTGTGGGAGGTAGCGGTGTAGATACCGACTTGCTACAACTCAATTAAAGCTGTTTCAAATATATTATAGTTGATAATGTCTCACGAAAGTTTTCGTTTAATAATATAATAGATTTTATTAAAACCAATAGCTCTATTATTAAAAATGATTATTTCTTATATTTTAAGTAATATTTTGGAAGGGTTTGATGACGAAAAGGAAAAAAGTGTGAAATTGATTTTTTCTCGTAGTCATTCGATAACATCGATCGTTCAAAAATTCGCAAAAACCTACCAGTTACTCACTTGTATGTTAAGGGATATTCGGCGTTATTAATTTTTTTTGCTTTGTCAGTTTTAATTTTCGTCATAGATATAGCTTTAAAAGAACCAATCTGGATGTATGTATGTTAATATAAAAAAGAACATTTATGAATATACTATGAAAGAGTAGGACAAACGAGCGTACGGACTCGATGTTAACTGTTACCGTTGCTCTTGAAACGCCAGAGGACTCATAAGAGTGTGGTTAGCATTATAAGAAGGTGAACGCAGTTTTTACAAAGTACCCAATACACAATATGTCGTACCGTCCTGATAACACAATGCAAGGAAATTCATTCCATTGTTTGGTTGAAAATGGCAGAAGCTTTCTTGAAAGACTCAAATTCAAACATATCTATTCAATAGTAATTAAAATCACTTATTTAACGTCAATAACCAATAACTACAATACTTTCGAAAATGTATGTCTCAGACCTAAGAAGGAATGACGCAAGAAACTCAGCGATTTTTTTTTAAATAAAATTTCGTCACAATATAATTTCGTACAGTAAAATTCAGTGCCATTCTCAATCTACCACTGATTTTTAAGAAAGACATTTATGTTAATTTGATTAGTTATATTTAAATTGTTGATGCATCGTGCGAAGGATATTCCTTTACAGAACTGAGGTCAAACTGTTCATCAGAACCGTCCACGAGAAAAATGCGTTAGAAGATATAATCAAGCAATGTATTTAAGCACCGCCAAGTAATCGAAACGTTCGGAAACTAACTAACAAACTTCCTACTTTATAAAAAGTCTGTTAAAAATACTCAGTAACATACAATGTGCTAGATATTATTTTATTCGCTATAATTACAGTAAAAATACTGAACAAAGTCCAGCTTAAAAGTTCCCAAGCTCCTATTCATTGTAACAATAAAATAGTTTTATACCGCAATAACTTTCTTAGAAGAACAAACGAGAAAACTACAACATAGCTCATAGCTTGCTCATGTTAAAGTAACTTGAAGTTTATAAAGTTGATTAAAGAAGACAAGGATGAAAAAAAAAAGTTATTTAATCTTTTTATTTATATCATTGTCAATATATACAGAGATAAACAGTCACGAGACTAAAATGCATTTATTTTCTTAAAATTGATTCCTTTAAAATTCTTTTTGATGTCATTTTTAATATACTAGACACTACAACCGCTTCGCAAACAAATTGCGCTCTGAGAGAAGAAGCGGCGCAAGAAACTCTCCCAGCATTTTTTTGGGCCATTTTTATTCAAAAGATGTACAAAATTGTATTGTCATTGCTATTGCTATAAAATAATCATAATCTAGTCCCAGGCTGTCGGATCACTTAGATATTGAGCTGTGGAGTAGTAGGATTTACGATAGAGCTATTTTTTTTTATAAAATATTTAATTATATATATATATATATATAATGCCTGAACAGTGGCTGGGACTTTATTATAAAAGTGCATACATTTACCCTTAAAGCTATAATGAATCTTATGAAGCCTATTAGAATTAGTTACAAGCAATCCCTTTTTTCTAGTGTTATATAAAATGTTTAATTTTATCTTTTATAAATAAGAGTAAATGTTATCTGAGTATAACTTTGCACTCATCTAGTATTCCTTTAAGCTTAAAGGAAATTTCGCGGAAAATTTTATTAGATGCCGAGATTATACAAACGGGCACGGCAGAGTAATAATTTGACTCGTTTCCCGTTTTATATACTTTATTGTTTTGATGGCTCATAAATTCAGCTTTCTGTTGGTTAATCTTTACGTATTTCGTGGCCATTATTTACGAAATATGCGAGACAATATAAAATTGGAACATTGGATATTATATTTATGAAACACTAACTAAATAAAGTGAGGTAGTTTAGGGTTTCTGGTAACTAGTCGACTTAAATACTTTACATGACTGGCTAACTTGTCTTGCGTATGATATAGTGGAAAATCTTCTTATCAAACTGACATGACAAGCACGCAGTCTTAGATGGAACCCAATTATTAAACTCAAACCCTCACACACTCACACACACATTATCAGTACAAAAGTACTAGAATTTATGTGGTTAAATACAATATTCATTTATTGCGCTATTGTACACAAAAGAGACAATTTATATTTCATAAAAAAATTAACACTAGAACTATTACAATTATTTTACATTAAAAGTTTATGCCTCAGAAAAATCAACTTTCATCTATAATTTCAATTAGTGTCTTACGAATTTTCGATCAGGCCACGTGTCCTGACGCGAGTTTTACATTTTATACTCAACGACGCTAAAGAAGATTTCACTTACAAAGGAAATAATATTTTGTATTACTCATGCGGGAAAAGTATATAGTAGTATATTGGCACTCGCCGTTGCGGTTGAAGAAACCCCTTTGCTCATTTTAAAGTCACGCGTGAGTTTTTTCGTAAATGAAACTGTTGTTTGAGTGCGAAAAGTTTACTTGTCGCTCGCAAATTATGCTTGGCACATGCAAATTTAGATAAGATTGCTAAAATAAATAAAATAATAACAAAAAAAAACACATTCGAAATATCATAACTGAATTGAGGCTGACAGTTTCATTTGTAATACAAAATAGTATGTACAACTCGTGCGACGTTGTCGATTACCCACTCGAGGGAATGACCGCACTCGCTTCGCTTGTGCGTTCAACTTCGCTTTCGTTCGTGCTCACACGAGTTGCATAATATACTATTGATCTATTCATTGCCTGTCAATTTGCTCAGATCAGTTTTGTACAAAGGCTGCACTAAAAGTATCAGGAATCAAGGAAGTGACACAACATTACTATTTAAAAATGTATTTATTGCTTTTCGAAGTATTCTCCGCGAAATTTGACACATTTTTCCATACGATGGAACCAATCATTGAAGCAACTGTTCCATTTGGAAGTTGGGGTCTCCAAAATGGCCGTTTTGTAGGCGTCCACAGCTTCTTCAGATATTGAAAATCTCTGACCACGCAATTTATTCTCTACTTTAGGTAAAGTATGGAAATCATTAGGGCTTAGGTTGGGGCTGTACGGCGGATGGTCTAATAATTCTTTGTTTTCTTGCTCTAAAAACTCGTTTGTTCTGTGCCCGGTATGAGAACTCGCAATGTCGTGATGGAGGATGATGCGGCGGTTGCAGTTCTCTTTACGGAGTTCAGAAACGACCTGTGGCAAACAAATGCTAGCATACCATTCTGCATTAACCGTTTGTCCCTCAAGAGGAATAGTAGCAACATTGCCGGTTTTGGAGACAAATGTGGCCACCTTTTTTTTTGCAACACTGATCGAACAATTTTTGTTGGCTTTAACTCATTTTCGAACACCCAAACTCGTGACTGGTTTTTTGTTTCGGGTTCGTACACGTATATCCAGGATTCGTCACCTGATACGATGTTGTATACAAAATTTGAGGATCCTGCGTGGAATCTTTCGAGATTTTTGACGCACCAAGTAACGCGAGCCGCTCTTCACAGAGCAAATGCGGTATCCATCGGGATAACAACATTTTTACACCTAAATTTTCATGCAAGATTATTTGTATTTGACTCATGCCAATTACTGAGCTTGACACGTCCTCGTTGAAATTCAGCAAACCAGCGATAAATTGTGGTTTTGGATGGGGCTTCATCACCAAATGCAGAAATCATCCGGTCAACACATAGTTTTTGTGTTAAACCACTTCGAAAGTCATAATAAATCATCGCACTAGAATTTTCTCGAGTCCATTCCATTTTCTCAACGACTAAACAAGTTTGAAAAGACCTTGTGATGAGACCGAGAATCTTTTTTTAAATAAATTTTAATATGACAAGAACAGTGGAAATATTCCATTCCCGATACTTTTAGTGCAGCCCTCGTAAGACAATCTGCAAGGCTTCTCTACTTTAAGTTGACGTTTGACATGAACAAAACAAAGGCAAATTCTTTGTTGCATGTGCTATTTCTTCATAGTTGCGTTGTCTTTTTTTTTGAAATATCCCTGAACTGTAAAGCGCTGAAAATAAAGCAGATTTGGACGTAAATGTTTTAGTTTTAGATCCTTTTCGAAGTGAACCTACGACTTTTGGCTCAGGCGTTAGAAACTTTAAGCCTTTATTTATTTTAATAAGAAGAATTCAAATGATTAGTAGGAACTATTTGTTAAATAACATTGTTAAGACACTGATAGATATTGTTGCACTTGAACTAGATAACAAACTATTAAAAAATCCTGGGCTTAAATAGCCCTAAACAATATGTAACATCCTTATTATTTGCATAGGTACTGATTTAAAAGATTGACAATGAGTTTCTTGCACTTTCATCTCATTAAATCTTTATTTTTTCGAAGAACTGGTAAATTTAAAAATATATTATTCTTCAATCATATGTGTAGTTTTTTGACCTACGTGAAAAAAAGAAGAAATTCTATAGAAACAAAAAAGTAAAAACCAAATCCTTTCTCACTATAAAAATTTGATTTATTTTATAAACAAGCAAAGTATTCCTTTCTGAAAGGCCGGCAATGCTTCTGTAATTCCTCTGGTATTGCAAACAAATTTAGGCGGCGTTTATCACTAAATATCAGTACCCTCGTTTGTCCGCCTCTTTCATAAAAAAATGTAAGGGATGAAAGATTAAAAACTCTGTTACAATTATTTACTATTTTAGGGCACAATTCTAACATTTTTAAATTTTTGTGTATTTTTCAATTATTTTAGACGGCGTTCAAGACCGGAGCAGTGCCATAAAAAGGCTTGATATAATTCTATAGAGCTTTGCTTCAAGTAACAAGAAAATGCTTTTAGTCGTGAACGCCGTACTAAATGTTATCCTGCTTTCAGTTCTCTGGAACAATACTTAAATAAACTCACTGTATTTGAACACACGCAAAACGAACTCTTGAATTAATAACGGGAGAAATAGTCAAAAAATCCAAATTTAACACATACGGTGTGTGTGGGAGGTAGCGGTGTAGATACCGACTTGCTACAACTCAATTAAAGCTGTTTCAAATATATTATAGTTGATAATGTCTCACGAAAGTTTTCGTTTAATAATATAATAGATTTTATTAAAACCAATAGCTCTATTATTAAAAATGATTATTTCTTATATTTTAAGTAATATTTTGGAAGGGTTTGATGACGAAAAGGAAAAAAGTGTGAAATTGATTTTTTCTCGTAGTCATTCGATAACATCGATCGTTCAAAAATTCGCAAAAACCTACCAGTTACTCACTTGTATGTTAAGGGATATTCGGCGTTATTAATTTTTTTTGCTTTGTCAGTTTTAATTTTCGTCATAGATATAGCTTTAAAAGAACCAATCTGGATGTATGTATGTTAATATAAAAAAGAACATTTATGAATATACTATGAAAGAGTAGGACAAACGAGCGTACGGACTCGATGTTAACTGTTACCGTTGCTCTTGAAACGCCAGAGGACTCATAAGAGTGTGGTTAGCATTATAAGAAGGTGAACGCAGTTTTTACAAAGTACCCAATACACAATATGTCGTACCGTCCTGATAACACAATGCAAGGAAATTCATTCCATTGTTTGGTTGAAAATGGCAGAAGCTTTCTTGAAAGACTCAAATTCAAACATATCTATTCAATAGTAATTAAAATCACTTATTTAACGTCAATAACCAATAACTACAATACTTTCGAAAATGTATGTCTCAGACCTAAGAAGGAATGACGCAAGAAACTCAGCGATTTTTTTTTAAATAAAATTTCGTCACAATATAATTTCGTACAGTAAAATTCAGTGCCATTCTCAATCTACCACTGATTTTTAAGAAAGACATTTATGTTAATTTGATTAGTTATATTTAAATTGTTGATGCATCGTGCGAAGGATATTCCTTTACAGAACTGAGGTCAAACTGTTCATCAGAACCGTCCACGAGAAAAATGCGTTAGAAGATATAATCAAGCAATGTATTTAAGCACCGCCAAGTAATCGAAACGTTCGGAAACTAACTAACAAACTTCCTACTTTATAAAAAGTCTGTTAAAAATACTCAGTAACATACAATGTGCTAGATATTATTTTATTCGCTATAATTACAGTAAAAATACTGAACAAAGTCCAGCTTAAAAGTTCCCAAGCTCCTATTCATTGTAACAATAAAATAGTTTTATACCGCAATAACTTTCTTAGAAGAACAAACGAGAAAACTACAACATAGCTCATAGCTTGCTCATGTTAAAGTAACTTGAAGTTTATAAAGTTGATTAAAGAAGACAAGGATGAAAAAAAAAAGTTATTTAATCTTTTTATTTATATCATTGTCAATATATACAGAGATAAACAGTCACGAGACTAAAATGCATTTATTTTCTTAAAATTGATTCCTTTAAAATTCTTTTTGATGTCATTTTTAATATACTAGACACTACAACCGCTTCGCAAACAAATTGCGCTCTGAGAGAAGAAGCGGCGCAAGAAACTCTCCCAGCATTTTTTTGGGCCATTTTTATTCAAAAGATGTACAAAATTGTATTGTCATTGCTATTGCTATAAAATAATCATAATCTAGTCCCAGGCTGTCGGATCACTTAGATATTGAGCTGTGGAGTAGTAGGATTTACGATAGAGCTATTTTTTTTTATAAAATATTTAATTATATATATATATATATATATATATATATATAATGCCTGAACAGTGGCTGGGACTTTATTATAAAAGTGCATACATTTACCCTTAAAGCTATAATGAATCTTATGAAGCCTATTAGAATTAGTTACAAGCAATCCCTTTTTTCTAGTGTTATATAAAATGTTTAATTTTATCTTTTATAAATAAGAGTAAATGTTATCTGAGTATAACTTTGCACTCATCTAGTATTCCTTTAAGCTTAAAGGAAATTTCGCGGAAAATTTTATTAGATGCCGAGATTATACAAACGGGCACGGCAGAGTAATAATTTGACTCGTTTCCCGTTTTATATACTTTATTGTTTTGATGGCTCATAAATTCAGCTTTCTGTTGGTTAATCTTTACGTATTTCGTGGCCATTATTTACGAAATATGCGAGACAATATAAAATTGGAACATTGGATATTATATTTATGAAACACTAACTAAATAAAGTGAGGTAGTTTAGGGTTTCTGGTAACTAGTCGACTTAAATACTTTACATGACTGGCTAACTTGTCTTGCGTATGATATAGTGGAAAATCTTCTTATCAAACTGACATGACAAGCACGCAGTCTTAGATGGAACCCAATTATTAAACTCAAACCCTCACACACTCACACACACATACACAGTTTTCAGACCAGGAGATGTTGACTCACCAAACTCTGGCACGAGACTGAAAGTCTCAGTTTTTATGGATTTACGCAAAGTAACACTTACTTCAATAAATTTTCATACATGTAATATAAAAATTGCCTTTGTTAACCTTCTATTAATGATTTCTCTTTATTTGTTATAACTTACATTAATTTTGCTCTGTGTTATATTCCTTTGTTCGCTCGTTTGTTATTTTTATTCATTGAAATATAAAAATCTGATTATTATGTTTAATTTGTAGGTCTTACTATAATGAATAGGTTTTTCATAATAATTGTGTTTTATTTTTTTTTTATAAAAGACAAAGTTTCTGCTCCCGTTTACGCCCAATAATCGCATAGCACATATAAATATATTTAAGTGTAAATGACAAAGTTAGAAATCAAATATTGGCGGAATTAACACTAAAGAAAACTTAAATCATTTGTTAACTTATTTAACAATTATGGATTTCCGCAAAGTAACGCCTACTTCAATAAATAAGTTAGAAATCATTCATTACATGTTTACCTTTCTTACTACATATTATAATATGGATTACATAAGACTTACATTAGTTAATTATTATTAAAACTACAATATAACAAATGTTATGATAATTTTAAATTAATTAAATCATTTATATATTTAATAATAAAAATCCAATGAAAATAAATAAACTTTGGTTTTAAACTTTCACAAAATATATCGTGTCAGTCGAAAAATAAAAGAAAAAACTTGGGAAGTGAAGTTTCTACAAGCCTTGTTTCATTTCCGCACTTCAGCGATAAAATTGAGAGATGGTTTAATATCGTGCTACGATCGACTAAGCTGTCGATTTATTTTTCACGACAAAAATAACTAAAAATATAGAAACTTATACATTTGTTGTTTTAATTAACTGTTAGGTTTCCCTGTATAGTAAATATAAATAAAATGGGTTGCAATCCGGGAGTGCCGGCAGAAATTAAAACTTGAATATTAATGGTGTTAATTTTTGAATATTTTGGAATGGTTGGAGAATAATTTTGCACTTATTGCTTTATTTATCAGTACAAAAGTACTAGAATTTATGTGGTTAAATACAATATTCATTTATTGCGCTATTGTACACAAAAGAGACAATTTATATTTCATAAAAAAATTAACACTAGAACTATTACAATTATTTTACATTAAAAGTTTATGCCTCAGAAAAATCAACTTTCATCTATAATTTCAATTAGTGTCTTACGAATTTTCGATCAGGCCACGTGTCCTGACGCGAGTTTTACATTTTATACTCAACGACGCTAAAGAAGATTTCACTTACAAAGGAAATAATATTTTGTATTACTCATGCGGGAAAAGTATATAGTAGTATATTGGCACTCGCCGTTGCGGTTGAAGAAACCCCTTTGCTCATTTTAAAGTCACGCGTGAGTTTTTTCGTAAATGAAACTGTTGTTTGAGTGCGAAAAGTTTACTTGTCGCTCGCAAATTATGCTTGGCACATGCAAATTTAGATAAGATTGCTAAAATAAATAAAATAATAACAAAAAAAAACACATTCGAAATATCATAACTGAATTGAGGCTGACAGTTTCATTTGTAATACAAAATAGTATGTACAACTCGTGCGACGTTGTCGATTACCCACTCGAGGGAATGACCGCACTCGCTTCGCTTGTGCGTTCAACTTCGCTTTCGTTCGTGCTCACACGAGTTGCATAATATACTATTGATCTATTCATTGCCTGTCAATTTGCTCAGATCAGTTTTGTACAAAGGCTGCACTAAAAGTATCAGGAATCAAGGAAGTGACACAACATTACTATTTAAAAATGTATTTATTGCTTTTCGAAGTATTCTCCGCGAAATTTGACACATTTTTCCATACGATGGAACCAATCATTGAAGCAACTGTTCCATTTGGAAGTTGGGGTCTCCAAAATGGCCGTTTTGTAGGCGTCCACAGCTTCTTCAGATATTGAAAATCTCTGACCACGCAATTTATTCTCTACTTTAGGTAAAGTATGGAAATCATTAGGGCTTAGGTTGGGGCTGTACGGCGGATGGTCTAATAATTCTTTGTTTTCTTGCTCTAAAAACTCGTTTGTTCTGTGCCCGGTATGAGAACTCGCAATGTCGTGATGGAGGATGATGCGGCGGTTGCAGTTCTCTTTACGGAGTTCAGAAACGACCTGTGGCAAACAAATGCTAGCATACCATTCTGCATTAACCGTTTGTCCCTCAAGAGGAATAGTAGCAACATTGCCGGTTTTGGAGACAAATGTGGCCACCTTTTTTTTTGCAACACTGATCGAACAATTTTTGTTGGCTTTAACTCATTTTCGAACACCCAAACTCGTGACTGGTTTTTTGTTTCGGGTTCGTACACGTATATCCAGGATTCGTCACCTGATACGATGTTGTATACAAAATTTGAGGATCCTGCGTGGAATCTTTCGAGATTTTTGACGCACCAAGTAACGCGAGCCGCTCTTCACAGAGCAAATGCGGTATCCATCGGGATAACAACATTTTTACACCTAAATTTTCATGCAAGATTATTTGTATTTGACTCATGCCAATTACTGAGCTTGACACGTCCTCGTTGAAATTCAGCAAACCAGCGATAAATTGTGGTTTTGGATGGGGCTTCATCACCAAATGCAGAAATCATCCGGTCAACACATAGTTTTTGTGTTAAACCACTTCGAAAGTCATAATAAATCATCGCACTAGAATTTTCTCGAGTCCATTCCATTTTCTCAACGACTAAACAAGTTTGAAAAGACCTTGTGATGAGACCGAGAATCTTTTTTTAAATAAATTTTAATATGACAAGAACAGTGGAAATATTCCATTCCCGATACTTTTAGTGCAGCCCTCGTAAGACAATCTGCAAGGCTTCTCTACTTTAAGTTGACGTTTGACATGAACAAAACAAAGGCAAATTCTTTGTTGCATGTGCTATTTCTTCATAGTTGCGTTGTCTTTTTTTTTGAAATATCCCTGAACTGTAAAGCGCTGAAAATAAAGCAGATTTGGACGTAAATGTTTTAGTTTTAGATCCTTTTCGAAGTGAACCTACGACTTTTGGCTCAGGCGTTAGAAACTTTAAGCCTTTATTTATTTTAATAAGAAGAATTCAAATGATTAGTAGGAACTATTTGTTAAATAACATTGTTAAGACACTGATAGATATTGTTGCACTTGAACTAGATAACAAACTATTAAAAAATCCTGGGCTTAAATAGCCCTAAACAATATGTAACATCCTTATTATTTGCATAGGTACTGATTTAAAAGATTGACAATGAGTTTCTTGCACTTTCATCTCATTAAATCTTTATTTTTTCGAAGAACTGGTAAATTTAAAAATATATTATTCTTCAATCATATGTGTAGTTTTTTGACCTACGTGAAAAAAAGAAGAAATTCTATAGAAACAAAAAAGTAAAAACCAAATCCTTTCTCACTATAAAAATTTGATTTATTTTATAAACAAGCAAAGTATTCCTTTCTGAAAGGCCGGCAATGCTTCTGTAATTCCTCTGGTATTGCAAACAAATTTAGGCGGCGTTTATCACTAAATATCAGTACCCTCGTTTGTCCGCCTCTTTCATAAAAAAATGTAAGGGATGAAAGATTAAAAACTCTGTTACAATTATTTACTATTTTAGGGCACAATTCTAACATTTTTAAATTTTTGTGTATTTTTCAATTATTTTAGACGGCGTTCAAGACCGGAGCAGTGCCATAAAAAGGCTTGATATAATTCTATAGAGCTTTGCTTCAAGTAACAAGAAAATGCTTTTAGTCGTGAACGCCGTACTAAATGTTATCCTGCTTTCAGTTCTCTGGAACAATACTTAAATAAACTCACTGTATTTGAACACACGCAAAACGAACTCTTGAATTAATAACGGGAGAAATAGTCAAAAAATCCAAATTTAACACATACGGTGTGTGTGGGAGGTAGCGGTGTAGATACCGACTTGCTACAACTCAATTAAAGCTGTTTCAAATATATTATAGTTGATAATGTCTCACGAAAGTTTTCGTTTAATAATATAATAGATTTTATTAAAACCAATAGCTCTATTATTAAAAATGATTATTTCTTATATTTTAAGTAATATTTTGGAAGGGTTTGATGACGAAAAGGAAAAAAGTGTGAAATTGATTTTTTCTCGTAGTCATTCGATAACATCGATCGTTCAAAAATTCGCAAAAACCTACCAGTTACTCACTTGTATGTTAAGGGATATTCGGCGTTATTAATTTTTTTTGCTTTGTCAGTTTTAATTTTCGTCATAGATATAGCTTTAAAAGAACCAATCTGGATGTATGTATGTTAATATAAAAAAGAACATTTATGAATATACTATGAAAGAGTAGGACAAACGAGCGTACGGACTCGATGTTAACTGTTACCGTTGCTCTTGAAACGCCAGAGGACTCATAAGAGTGTGGTTAGCATTATAAGAAGGTGAACGCAGTTTTTACAAAGTACCCAATACACAATATGTCGTACCGTCCTGATAACACAATGCAAGGAAATTCATTCCATTGTTTGGTTGAAAATGGCAGAAGCTTTCTTGAAAGACTCAAATTCAAACATATCTATTCAATAGTAATTAAAATCACTTATTTAACGTCAATAACCAATAACTACAATACTTTCGAAAATGTATGTCTCAGACCTAAGAAGGAATGACGCAAGAAACTCAGCGATTTTTTTTTAAATAAAATTTCGTCACAATATAATTTCGTACAGTAAAATTCAGTGCCATTCTCAATCTACCACTGATTTTTAAGAAAGACATTTATGTTAATTTGATTAGTTATATTTAAATTGTTGATGCATCGTGCGAAGGATATTCCTTTACAGAACTGAGGTCAAACTGTTCATCAGAACCGTCCACGAGAAAAATGCGTTAGAAGATATAATCAAGCAATGTATTTAAGCACCGCCAAGTAATCGAAACGTTCGGAAACTAACTAACAAACTTCCTACTTTATAAAAAGTCTGTTAAAAATACTCAGTAACATACAATGTGCTAGATATTATTTTATTCGCTATAATTACAGTAAAAATACTGAACAAAGTCCAGCTTAAAAGTTCCCAAGCTCCTATTCATTGTAACAATAAAATAGTTTTATACCGCAATAACTTTCTTAGAAGAACAAACGAGAAAACTACAACATAGCTCATAGCTTGCTCATGTTAAAGTAACTTGAAGTTTATAAAGTTGATTAAAGAAGACAAGGATGAAAAAAAAAAGTTATTTAATCTTTTTATTTATATCATTGTCAATATATACAGAGATAAACAGTCACGAGACTAAAATGCATTTATTTTCTTAAAATTGATTCCTTTAAAATTCTTTTTGATGTCATTTTTAATATACTAGACACTACAACCGCTTCGCAAACAAATTGCGCTCTGAGAGAAGAAGCGGCGCAAGAAACTCTCCCAGCATTTTTTTGGGCCATTTTTATTCAAAAGATGTACAAAATTGTATTGTCATTGCTATTGCTATAAAATAATCATAATCTAGTCCCAGGCTGTCGGATCACTTAGATATTGAGCTGTGGAGTAGTAGGATTTACGATAGAGCTATTTTTTTTTATAAAATATTTAATTATATATATATATATATATATATATAATGCCTGAACAGTGGCTGGGACTTTATTATAAAAGTGCATACATTTACCCTTAAAGCTATAATGAATCTTATGAAGCCTATTAGAATTAGTTACAAGCAATCCCTTTTTTCTAGTGTTATATAAAATGTTTAATTTTATCTTTTATAAATAAGAGTAAATGTTATCTGAGTATAACTTTGCACTCATCTAGTATTCCTTTAAGCTTAAAGGAAATTTCGCGGAAAATTTTATTAGATGCCGAGATTATACAAACGGGCACGGCAGAGTAATAATTTGACTCGTTTCCCGTTTTATATACTTTATTGTTTTGATGGCTCATAAATTCAGCTTTCTGTTGGTTAATCTTTACGTATTTCGTGGCCATTATTTACGAAATATGCGAGACAATATAAAATTGGAACATTGGATATTATATTTATGAAACACTAACTAAATAAAGTGAGGTAGTTTAGGGTTTCTGGTAACTAGTCGACTTAAATACTTTACATGACTGGCTAACTTGTCTTGCGTATGATATAGTGGAAAATCTTCTTATCAAACTGACATGACAAGCACGCAGTCTTAGATGGAACCCAATTATTAAACTCAAACCCTCACACACTCACACACACATTATCAGTACAAAAGTACTAGAATTTATGTGGTTAAATACAATATTCATTTATTGCGCTATTGTACACAAAAGAGACAATTTATATTTCATAAAAAAATTAACACTAGAACTATTACAATTATTTTACATTAAAAGTTTATGCCTCAGAAAAATCAACTTTCATCTATAATTTCAATTAGTGTCTTACGAATTTTCGATCAGGCCACGTGTCCTGACGCGAGTTTTACATTTTATACTCAACGACGCTAAAGAAGATTTCACTTACAAAGGAAATAATATTTTGTATTACTCATGCGGGAAAAGTATATAGTAGTATATTGGCACTCGCCGTTGCGGTTGAAGAAACCCCTTTGCTCATTTTAAAGTCACGCGTGAGTTTTTTCGTAAATGAAACTGTTGTTTGAGTGCGAAAAGTTTACTTGTCGCTCGCAAATTATGCTTGGCACATGCAAATTTAGATAAGATTGCTAAAATAAATAAAATAATAACAAAAAAAAACACATTCGAAATATCATAACTGAATTGAGGCTGACAGTTTCATTTGTAATACAAAATAGTATGTACAACTCGTGCGACGTTGTCGATTACCCACTCGAGGGAATGACCGCACTCGCTTCGCTTGTGCGTTCAACTTCGCTTTCGTTCGTGCTCACACGAGTTGCATAATATACTATTGATCTATTCATTGCCTGTCAATTTGCTCAGATCAGTTTTGTACAAAGGCTGCACTAAAAGTATCAGGAATCAAGGAAGTGACACAACATTACTATTTAAAAATGTATTT
Organism: Leptidea sinapis; assembly: GCF_905404315.1. Classification (NCBI taxonomy): domain Eukaryota; kingdom Metazoa; phylum Arthropoda; class Insecta; order Lepidoptera; family Pieridae; genus Leptidea; species Leptidea sinapis. The sequence continues at coordinate 7,039,603 of NC_066275.1, read as the reverse complement.
ATTGCTTTTCGAAGTATTCTCCGCGAAATTTGACACATTTTTCCATACGATGGAACCAATCATTGAAGCAACTGTTCCATTTGGAAGTTGGGGTCTCCAAAATGGCCGTTTTGTAGGCGTCCACAGCTTCTTCAGATATTGAAAATCTCTGACCACGCAATTTATTCTCTACTTTAGGTAAAGTATGGAAATCATTAGGGCTTAGGTTGGGGCTGTACGGCGGATGGTCTAATAATTCTTTGTTTTCTTGCTCTAAAAACTCGTTTGTTCTGTGCCCGGTATGAGAACTCGCAATGTCGTGATGGAGGATGATGCGGCGGTTGCAGTTCTCTTTACGGAGTTCAGAAACGACCTGTGGCAAACAAATGCTAGCATACCATTCTGCATTAACCGTTTGTCCCTCAAGAGGAATAGTAGCAACATTGCCGGTTTTGGAGACAAATGTGGCCACCTTTTTTTTTGCAACACTGATCGAACAATTTTTGTTGGCTTTAACTCATTTTCGAACACCCAAACTCGTGACTGGTTTTTTGTTTCGGGTTCGTACACGTATATCCAGGATTCGTCACCTGATACGATGTTGTATACAAAATTTGAGGATCCTGCGTGGAATCTTTCGAGAGTTTTGACGCACCAAGTAACGCGAGCCGCTCTTCACAGAGCAAATGCGGTATCCATCGGGATAACAACATTTTTACACCTAAATTTTCATGCAAGATTATTTGTATTTGACTCATGCCAATTACTGAGCTTGACACGTCCTCGTTGAAATTCAGCAAACCAGCGATAAATTGTGGTTTTGGATGGGGCTTCATCACCAAATGCAGAAATCATCCGGTCAACACATAGTTTTTGTGTTAAACCACTTCGAAAGTCATAATAAATCATCGCACTAGAATTTTCTCGAGTCCATTCCATTTTCTCAACGACTAAACAAGTTTGAAAAGACCTTGTGATGAGACCGAGAATCTTTTTTTAAATAAATTTTAATATGACAAGAACAGTGGAAATATTCCATTCCCGATACTTTTAGTGCAGCCCTCGTAAGACAATCTGCAAGGCTTCTCTACTTTAAGTTGACGTTTGACATGAACAAAACAAAGGCAAATTCTTTGTTGCATGTGCTATTTCTTCATAGTTGCGTTGTCTTTTTTTTTGAAATATCCCTGAACTGTAAAGCGCTGAAAATAAAGCAGATTTGGACGTAAATGTTTTAGTTTTAGATCCTTTTCGAAGTGAACCTACGACTTTTGGCTCAGGCGTTAGAAACTTTAAGCCTTTATTTATTTTAATAAGAAGAATTCAAATGATTAGTAGGAACTATTTGTTAAATAACATTGTTAAGACACTGATAGATATTGTTGCACTTGAACTAGATAACAAACTATTAAAAAATCCTGGGCTTAAATAGCCCTAAACAATATGTAACATCCTTATTATTTGCATAGGTACTGATTTAAAAGATTGACAATGAGTTTCTTGCACTTTCATCTCATTAAATCTTTATTTTTTCGAAGAACTGGTAAATTTAAAAATATATTATTCTTCAATCATATGTGTAGTTTTTTGACCTACGTGAAAAAAAGAAGAAATTCTATAGAAACAAAAAAGTAAAAACCAAATCCTTTCTCACTATAAAAATTTGATTTATTTTATAAACAAGCAAAGTATTCCTTTCTGAAAGGCCGGCAATGCTCCTGTAATTATTGTACAATATTGTACAGTCGCTATAAAATAATCACAATCTAGTCCCAGGCTGTCCGATCATTTAGATATTCAGCAGTGGAGTAATATGGATTTACGACAGAGCCATTTTTTTATAAAACCTTTAAATTTATTTATAGATAATGCCTGAACAGTGGCTGGGACGTTATTGTAGAAGTGTATACATTTACCCTTAAAGCTATTATGTATTTTATGAAGCCTACTAGAATTAGTTACAAGCAATCCCTTATTTCTAGTGTTATAATAATGAAAATCACTATTAAGAGCAAAAAGGTGACGATTTTTGTGAACATATATTAAATTTTCATAAATGTACTGACAATGAACAGTCATAATATTTATTTCTTTAAATTTTTCTTTGAGAGACTGTCTATAACCAAGCTTATATATAGCACGAACAGTTCTCTTTTGCAGTGCAAACACTATATCAATGTCAGCAGCATGACCCCATAGTAATATACCGTACGTCATGATGCTGTGAAAATAACTAAAGTACACTTATCTGGCGGTCGCAACATTCATGTACTCTCTAATCTTTCTAACTGCATATGCCGCAGAGCTGAGTCTATCTGCTATATGGGTAATATGTGGACCCCACTGAAGCTTTTTATCCAACGTGATACCCAAGAAGACCGTAGTGTCCACAAGTTCCAATCTCTGGTCATTTATAAGTACGTTGGTTTGTACCTCCGCTGTTTGGTGTAATGAACCGTAAACACTTTGTTTTTTTACTGTTTAAGTGCAGATTATTCGTCTCAAACCAACGCACTATCTTTGAGAGTGCATTGCTTACCTTGTCATCAATATCCGCACGTCGCTTCACTTTAAAAATAAGTGAAGCGACGTCACACCCTCATCTATGCATTCATTAAAAATTATTGCTAATTCAGGTGCTATAATGTCAAGTATGTATTTTACAATATTAGTCGAATGGCCCCATAGGTCTTTTGTATTTTTTAGGTTAATTAATTTTAAGATTTTTATTATATCGCTACCTGTGATTTACTTAAATTTCAAATCAGTGGAAGATACTGGTACCTGTAATTTAAGCATATCCTATGCTGCTTTTGGCGAAGAGTTAAGGTCTTTGGTCGTGACAATCGGGATTTCGGAGAAGTATTTATCAAATTCATTTGCAATTTCTATTTCCGAATTTATAACGCGATTATTAATATTTAAACAGATAGAGGTGTTACGGCAATTCGATCTACCAGTTTCATTGTTAATTACACTCCAAGTCGCTTTTGCTTTATTATTACTGTTTTTAATTTTATCTGCAATGAAACGTGTTTTCGCTTCATGACAAACTACTTTAAAGAGCTTGGAGTATTTTTTGACATATATTTTAAATTCTTCACTATTATTGTAATGTTTCTCATAATAAAGGTCATATAAGCGTTTACGACTTTTGTGGATACCCATTGTTGCCCAATCATTAAAACTATGTTTGTTATTTACCGTCACCGTTACTGGAGTAAAAATCCTGTCAAATTCATCACAGAAGGAATTGAAGACTAAATTATAGTGAAAATTAGCAGTTTCACTACAGTGTAAAAATGGTATCGTATTTACCAAATTATTTCTAAACCTCTCAAGACGGCTACCCGTAACTGGTATATTCGTCACCTTTTTTGGTCTGACATTATCGAATCTTGTATTTACTTTTATAAGTTGCCCACTATGGTCGGACTGAAGATTATTAATTATGAGTTTACTAGTAATAGTAACATCTGTAAAAATATTATCTAAACAGGTTGCTGTTGTAGAAGTGATTCTAGTACCCCCAATTTACATTGAACAAATTAAAACTTTGAAATAAATTTTTAAGGCTAGTACAATTGGCCGAAGGTTCAAGCAAGTTTATATTAAAATCTCCACACACTATAATTGACTTGCTAGTTTTGCTATATAGGTTGAATAGCAAAAAACATATCACCTCAAAATTTTCAGCCTGTTTCGATGGTGACATTTTAATTAATGAAAATAACGCTTGTCATTTTTCTCTCAACTATATAGGTACTTATAGAGAAGCAGTTGAAATCTCTGTGCCTAACATTAAATTAAACCAAATTAAAACAAACAAAAAAATAATAACAAAATTCCAATAGGGAAACAAACCTCTGGACAAACTATCCGCTCTCTCAATCTAGTCAAAACACTCCATCCATTCGAATTTTCGTTAACACCGAAACACTTTTGTAAATTAAAATAAATAGTTATTTATTCATTGCACCGCAAAGCAAGTTAATATTAATAACGTGAACAGAATATTTGAAACCACGAGTGACCTACTTATGGGCTTGTATTTCATTATGATAACCTTATTACGTACGACTAGTTAATTAACAGCGGTATGTTAAGATTCAACATTAATAACTTGACAGTCTTAAATCATTTATACGTCTAGAAAGACTATAACAGCTGTGAAAACGTCGAGAAAAATTGAGTTTAGAATACACCTCTTAATTTGAGTAGTACACGCACACAAACACAAAGTGTCAAAAAATCGCAAGTGTAAGACACACCATGTCAGGCATACTAACCTTATATTCCCGGCATGTTTTTTATCAGATGGCTAATAGGACGAGACTATCTAGACGCATAATTTATCTAAGGTCAACTCATCACGGAAAGGAAACTATGAAATGAGATTTGACTAATAATTGGAGTATCTCATTTATATCTCATTGATATATGAATAAATGAATAGTTTATGTCAAAGTCGTGGTATAATATATCTAATTTATAACTATTGTTAATGCAACTGTTGCATATTGATCATATTACCACATTTTGAGTGTTTAATAGTTTTTATTTTTTTTTATCTGCCCGTTAAACTATGTGCCCCATGCCCACTGCTACTTCAGTTTCGCAATCATTTGTAAATTAATTACTAATTGAAAGCAGGGATATAAAATTTCCCACGTTCTGTTATTTTAAAATTGATGAACCTCCATACAACCTTCCACCTTTCCTTTATCTCCTTAAAGCTGACAGTTTTATCACGTAAATATTGTTTTGGTTTAACTTTGGCTCTGTGATGAATCAGTAAATCAGGGCATGTAATTAAAGACGTCTATAAAAATGGCAAGGTTAAAATTTGCTTGAGCAAGTATATTTACACAAATAAAATTTGAAAATTAAAATTTTATGAACGATGCGGGACTCGAACCCACGACCTCTGGCGTTCCGTGCCAGTGCTCTAACCAAATGAACTAACAGTTCGAGTGACGTATCGTCTTAAAATCTTGTCTGCTTTGTTCAACTCTCAGTATACTTAGAGCGCTCAAATCACACATATATATGTAATCATTATCATCAAGCTACGAAGTTGGTAGACGGAGAATTCCAATTAAAATGGACAATCGAGTAATTACAGACTGTGTCTCACTCAGTTTACTATTGTCGTGAATGTATTCATCGTATGTGGGTCAATAATGTTGAGTCACAATCAACTGAATCAAGTATTTAATCCTGAATATGATCTCTGAATAAATCAAATAGCCGATTTCGCCTGCCGGGCAGTGCAGCGGAAGTAAATAATATATTCATACTTCAAAATTGAGCTGTACGATATACCAAATGAGCCCACGAGAATCTCTAAGGGAAAAATTCAAAGATATTCATCTTATGCCCATGTACAGCCATTATATTTATAGCAATCTCATGCACGTACATAAACATTAAAATTGTACAGTAAAATAAGCGACAAACATAATTTAAACACTAGATATGACTACAAACTTATAGTGCCACCTACTAGGCTCTGTATAATAAACAATTCTTTTGCATGCAACGGTATTAAATTTTACAATAAATTACCAAAAAGTGTATCTGAATTATCGATAAATAAATTTAAATCTTTTATTAAACAGTCTGCGTTTAATAAAAGATTTAAATTATGTGGAAGGCTTATTACAGTATTGAAGATTACGTAATAGTTATTTATGCAACTGTTGTGTAATAAGGGGTATTAAAACACGAATGTGGATTTATCTCACGAGGCGAAACCGAGTGTCACATGAGTGTTTTAATACCTAATTATCAGTCTCGATCCGAACTCGATGTGACAAAGACGTGTTCGTCAAACAATATTTTACTTTTGTATATAATAATAGTATTAGTAGGTTTTTTATGGTATTTCTGGTATTCCTCACAACATGTGCTACGGAAGTAGTTTACCTACGAATGGACATGATATCTGCAATGCATTTAATGAATACTTTCAAAGTGTATTCCAACCTAGTGACCTAAATGATGAGACCCTGAACGAGGAATCAAATATTTCCGAAAATCTTCACACAATTGAGATCGATGAAAGAATACTTAGGAGGTTGTTTAGTAAATTGGATATCCGAAAGGGCGCCGGTACTGACGGTATACCAGCTATTTTTATAAAGAAATGTGAATCGGGCCTATTACCTCCGCTACTAACACTCTTTAAGCGCTCCATTAATGAAGGGACCTTCCCTAGATGTTGGAAGGAAGCCCGAATAGTACCAATACATAAAAAGGAATCAAAAACAAATATTAGTAACTATAGAGGTATCTCCATTTTGAATATATTTGGTAAAATGTTAGAAAAAATTGTATATGATCATATTTATAGAAATTGCCTACAATGCATCCCTATCAACCAACACGGTTTTATTAAATCTCGTAGTGTCCTTACTAACTTGCTTGAGTTCACTCATACCGTTAAGTGCGACATGAATGATAGATCACAAATAGATGTAATATACACAGATTTAGAAAAGGCTTTTGATAGAGTCAACCACAGTTTACTATTAAAGAAGCTTTACGCAGTTGGAATCAGAGGGAACCTTCTTAGATGGACAGAATCGTATATAAGAAATCGCTGTCAGGCCGTCGTCCTCGGTGGTTTTAGATCAGACTTTGTTGAGGTGACTTCTGGTGTACCTCAGGGATCGCACCTGGGTCCTTTGTTATACAATATATATTTATATGACATCAGTAATTGTTTTGCTAGTTCAAACTTCTTGCTGTATGCTGACGACAAAAAGATTTATAAAAAGATTTCACAAATAGACGATTGCTTTATGTTACAAGATGACTTAAATAGACTGTCACAATATTATAAAATAAATAAAATAACAGTTAATATTGCTAAATGTCAAATAATTACATTTTCACGAAAGCATAATAACATAAAATTTGATTATACTTTAAATAACGAAATTATTCCAAAAATTACTCAAATAAGGGATTTAGGTGTGATCCATGATAGCAAACTAACCCATAATAACCACATCGAAATAATAACACAGAAGGCTTATAAAAATCTAGGGTTTATTCTTCGCACTTGCGAACCTTTCAATGACATCTTGTGCCTAAAAGTGCTATATTATGCTTACGTGCGAAGCATCCTTGAATTCGCAAGTCCTATCTGGAGACCTACATATCAATGTTATATTGACCACCTTGAAAAAATACAAAATATATTTATAAAAAAATTGAATTTTAAATCTCAATTCATTCCTATAGACTACAAAGAAGCCTGTAATTATCATAAAATCGATACCTTGGAAGATAAAAGAGATGTAATTGATATGTTACTCCTTTATGATATATTACATAATAAATTTGACTGTCCAGATATCTTAAATAAAATATCATTCCAGGTACCAACATTACGTACTAGGCATACTAATTTATTTAACATTCCCTTTGCTTCTACTAAGTATCTTAAATATTCACCTCTATTTCGAATTCCTGACATATATAATAAGAAATTTTCTTCCGTCGACATTTTCAACTTATCACGTCTGAGGTTCAAAAAACTAATATTAAACTGTTTAAATTGCAGGAGTTAATCATCAGTATATTCAGGATAAATTATTAGTCTCACATCGTAATTTAAACATTATATTCGAACACTCACATTCACTCACACCACTCACATTCACTCACATCACTCACATTCACTCACACTACTCACATTCACTCACACTACTCACACCACACAACCTACTCACCGTTTCAGTTACTGAATATGGATACGATTTCTTCTTTTCTTTCTATTTAATTTTTTCTTGTAAGTTTTTCTAGTATTTTTCGTTTTTGTCTTAAACTACTTTGTCACATACTTATTGTACTGTTAATAGTATTCCTTTTAATTGGCGTATCTATTCTGTATAATTTTTAATATACTCTTTTCATTTTGTTAGCTGTAAGGAATCATAAATAAATAAAAAAAATAAAAATAAATTAACAGTTGCATACAAGACTTTATCTACACCCAGAATATGAATCCTCTAAAAGGTTCTGGAACAGTTAGCTTACTGCTAACATTAAAACACCAGTCCTAGTAGTAACCTAATATCATTCGTTACTGATTATATACAAATAAAATAAGTATTAATGAAACAATTATTTACTTTAGTAGTGATTCACATTTTGTATAGTGCAATAATTAAAATTCACTCGAATACAATGTTCTTTTGCAGCGTTTAAAGTGAATCGCTCATTTTTTGTAAAAAAAAACAATAAAAATATCGAAGAAAAATGGCGGGGATTCGAATAACCTACTTTTTTTTTACGGGGCGCGACGTTCTGGGAGTGTGGAGCGCGCGTAAACGAAATTGTTCTTTTTTTGAAATTCATACAGATACCACGCATCGAGCAATAAGAATGTGTCTGTATGTTGAAACTCTTTGAAGGGATAAAAAAAAAATTGTTGTTTGTTGTTATGAAATTCAGTACAACATTACAACACCCTTTTGGGTGATGTAATGGTTATTAGAACATTGGGTGTTTTAATGTTGGCAATAAGCTAACTGTTTCTGAATCTTTAATAGAGGATTTAAAGCATGGGTGTAGATAAACGATATTACAATGTGGAATTGAATATGTATTATAGTTGTTTTTTTTAATGGATTTTATGGTTCAGCCTTGTATTGTTTTACTGGATTGCATTATTTTAAAAATATGTATATATTTAAATTTTTATGTAATTAATATGTATGAAGTGTTTATTTAGTGATTGACTTTGACGAGCAATCTTTTGATTTTTATGTCAATAAAATATTTTTGACTTTTACTTTATTATTATTATCATTTGCCTTGATGGCGTAGTAGTAAGCATATATATTACCTATTATCTGGCTGCACGTAGATGTTGAAAGCGTCCGCATCTGTAGGGGTGCCTGCAGGTGCCGTAGTGGTAACAGATCATCTTATAGGCTGTCTTCAATCGGCAATTGATGACAAGCATGCACAGATTTCTTCTGCTGAAATTGTAGACTCGAGTGACTTCTACAGGCTTCAAAGGCTTTGGTCACGCACCACAGATTATTCAGGGCGATCTGTGCATTATTTTGGATTTTCACGTTTGCAACTATAAGTCAGTAGATACAATACAACAAGGCATGGATTACCTGGTTCGATGCGCCCTCTAAATAAGACTTCAAAAAACAGACGTATCAAACCTAGACTGAGGCGCTCGATACAAAGGATCAAAAAGGAAACACATTTGTACAAAACTAAACATAATAACAAAATCGACGAGTAGTTTTCAAGTAACCCATCTGGAAGACGTAAGTTCTAGTAACATCGGTACTTTGTCGAAAACTGCATATTGTAAATTTAGCCAGCTGGCAAAAGAAGCTAATCTTCGGGGTACTCTTTTTGCTTTCAAAATGACGCAAATGATAGCAAGATGTCGAGCTCTGTTTTCTTTGTACGTTAAGAATTCGAGTGGGATGGATTGATTTGTCCCATCGTACTCAGAACACGCCCCTTGGTTGACGTTTACTACCTCGTTTTCGGCACGTAGTTCTGGACTCATTAGCCCTTGCTCATCCAATCCTAAAAAGGTGATAGCTCAGATTTGGCTTCTGTTTTCAATAATCTAATTAAGATACAATAGTACAGAAGTTCTGTTTTTTAAATATAAGACAAAAAGCCTTGTATATAGATATTGTAGCTAAGTTTGGAGAAAGTTAAATTTTAAATGGGAAGATAAAAATGCAGTTTCTATTTATAAGCAATGCATGTAAATGAAGGAGAACTTTATTAAAGTTGGTAGCGGGTGCTCTGTGGGCTTTCAACTAATTTTCGTACTGCGAACATTGCTTTCAAGTTGAAATTCACTAATTATATGTTTTCTATAAATTCACAAAGGTTTGTTTAATTAAACTAACGTTTAAATTAGTATGTATTTAAAGTTGAAATTAGAATGAACATTTATATCGTTATAACATATTAGGGAAATCAAAATCTTAAACTGCATATTTATTCAGAAATAGTCGAACTATGTGGCCTGCCCTCTGCCACTTCAGTTTCGCAAACATTTGGGCTCTGCCAGTGACTTTGGTTCTCCTACGGATCTCCTCATTTCTGATTCGATCTCGCAGGGAAACTCCGAGCATAGCCCTCTCCATTGCCCTCTGAGTGACAGTGAGCTTCCTCATAAGGCCCATAGTTAGCGACCACGTCAGAAATATTTAGTTCAGAAAAATTTAATTCATTATTGTCAATGTTATGGAAAGTTTGTTTTTATGAGCAGGTGTGGTAACTCATCCTCCCTCTTTTAATTTAACATTTACAGCTTCAGCATTGTTTAATGGCTTTAACATGTACTGTGATGAAACTTATGCCTACCTTTGAGTTTTCTTATTGTAAACAAATATAAATGTATTGCATCATCCCCGTCACGAGTACTATATATTTCTTACAATCATTATTAAGCTAGTTAGCAGCGGCCTACTCGAATCGAGTTAAAAAAAGGAAAATTGTGAGTACAGTAGTTGCATCTACCTTCAGATACTGTCAATAAAAGAAAATAAAAAAATAAAATCACTGTGTATAAAATTAGTTGTTGTATGTATTAGATAAAATGTTGGCACATAAGTAAGCGTAACGGAAATTATTATTATTATTATGTCTCGCACAATAAGGTCGAGTATGACATAACTTTCTGTTACATAAACATCCTGTTTACTTGTTATTCTTTTTTCTTGATTGTTTATTATTCACTACGTTGTATGTTATTTAAGTATTACATTAAGAGACGCAATTGATTTATTTATGCAGTCATTGACATCTAATATATATAAATTACGTGACACGTTGTGTGTCCTCGATGGACTCCTAAACTAATCAACGGATTTAATGGCGATTACTGCATGGAGTTCAGTTTAGTCCAACTTGAGAGATAGGATAGTTTTTATTTCGATTTGGGACCCATAATTATATTTATTTCCAATATTTGTTTTGTATGGACATATTTTTTGTGAGAGAATTTATTGATGCACGGTGTGACAGTTCTGCTGTGAATCAATTTCATTATAATAACAGGGAGAATTTTTTACGAAATAATTCTTGATGTTTTGAAATATTATTATTGGCAAATTCCTAAAAAACAGTATTTTTTATTATTTACAGAACAACGTCTGTCGTATAGCTAGCTAGTATAATATATTATATTATAACAAGCGATGCAACAACGAGTGTGCTCTTGGTTACCTGTATTAGTATCTAGCAAGTAATTATAACCTAGTTTGTCGTGTTTGATGATTAATTTACATTGCAATAAAGCAAGTGATGTTTCTTATTCAGAAATGTCTTGCAACGTTTGCCATCCAATTCCGCAACCTTACCAAACAGTTTAAAGAGGAAATATCAACGCTGTAAACTTTTGCATGCATTTGGATCTCGAGACTTTAAGGCGACACTAAATGCCGGCGACCTTGAGCGATATGAGTTCACGGTTCCTATGTGACAAAGCCTTGAATTGAAGAAAAAAAATTTTCAAAATTCTTGCATCGAAAATTTAACATTTTAACAGGCGCAAACTTTTTAATTGCTTACAATCCTCATTATTTATTACTAATCTTAATAAATGTACCAACACAAAAAAGTGAAAGCTATAAGAACAACTTTTATGAGAGCAGTATACTAAACAAATGCATCATGCCGAGAAAAAACTTGTTTAACTGCAAACAAAACTGGTAGTTCATAATAGCTCTGCAGTGTTAAGTTTAACTAACAGCAAGCATTAGCAACCTACAAGTAAGACTTAAGGGTATGTGTAATAGGATAAAGTAGTGTTTATAGCTCCAAATGCTATATTTTCACCACAAAACTTGTCTAAAAATACCTTGTTTGCGTGTTTTCTGCTTACTCTTCGCCTTAACATGTTCGTTGGTTAATTTTAATAACAAATTAATTTTAATAACAAAAGATGTAATGTTACAGTATTGCTCGTGTTATTAAGATATTATTCTAAATATATGCATAAAAATCTCGTGTCACTTTATCTGTTTGGGATAGATTCCAAAACTATTAAACGGATTTTAATGAAAATTACTTTGCTGAGTGTAGTTTGATCCACAATGCGAGTTTTTATTTCAATTTCTGATCCAATCCGATATCCTAATCAAGGTTTGTAGAACTGGTCCAAAATAAGTTAGGTATTTACTCCAATTGAACGTGAGATAAGCTATTTCAAATATATTGTAAATGTGTTAAATATTGTAGATAAATATCTTAATAGTGCGAAAATTTATTAATTCAAAAGTTACTTATACTCTAATAAAAAAAGTTTATTTTAGTGTTGTTGTACGGCGTTCACGGCTGAAAGCATTTTCTTGTTAAGTCAAGCAAAACTCTATAGTATTATATCAAGACTTTTTATGGCTCTGCTATGCTCTTGAAGTTATCACAAATTAATGAAAAAATAAACGAAAATTAAAAAATTGTATCAATAATCTCAAAACAAATAATTATTGTAACCGACAATTTTATCATTAGTCCCTTAACGTTATAACTGAATTAAAGAAATGCTACAAAATATAAAACTGTTGTCTTTATATCAGCTTGCCACTTGAAAGCTAAATTACTTGGCAAATAAGACTTAACATCTTGTGCCGCAAGGTGACAGGCGCTATCGTAGTGCCGCTGAGATTTTTGGGGTTTTTTCAAGAATTCCTGAGCGGCACTGTATTGTAATGGACAGGGCGTATCAACTACCATCATCTGAACGATCTGCTCATCTAGTGCCTTATTTTCATAAAAAAAGCTTGTCTGATATCAACTTTTTGCCTTATTAATTAAAACAAAATATTTGGAAATAATTTTATGTTATTACTATTAATGTGTTCGTTGATTATTCATTGTTAAGGTTAAAGATATTTAATAAAGTATGTGCTAAAACTGAATTAAGCAAATATGATATTCTTTAATGTTTGATTATTTACGATCAAGATAAAATATCATCCATTGGTCTTTCATACAAAATACCAAAATAAATTAAAAATACGTAATCTCACAGATAGATAGAAATGCCAAAGCAGGAAGTTAACCAAAACATTTCAATGGCTCAGCATTTAAAGATTGAATATAAAAATTGTTTGATAATTTTTAATTTTGTTTTATTTTATTTAATTAAGAAAACCAACAGCATATTACAGATTGGATAAATAACTAATACTATTTTACAATAATAATGCCAATAACAGGTTTCCCTTATAGTATATTACTAGCGGACCCGACAGACGTTGTTCTGTTAAAAAATAACTCTCGCCGATGGAATTTCGTAAAATCTGTTCTTAGCTGACCTCTACTCGACGAAATGAATATTCCTACCAAATTTTAAGTCTCTACGCCTTATGGTTCCAGAGATATCGTGATGTGTGACTATATACGTGGAAATCTCTTATATATATATAGATTGACCATGAGAAATGGATTTTCTAGATTCAGACCACAAACTATCAAGAATTGGCCTTGAGATTTGTTAATGCTCATGGCGAATGCAAGACGGATCGGAAATTAAGGAAAAAAAATGAGATTTATTTTCAGATTATATAGGTCGTTTCGTTACATAAATAAAAATTGTAACTAAATATATACATAATAGGTAATACATAAATATCTATACTATATGTATGGGTCATTGAAAGTAGCTATGAGTTCTGATTTGAATTTAGATTTATTTATGGTGAAAATTAAGTAGAGAGAGGAAACGCTAATGTTATAAAGTGTTGACCGGTTAAAATATTCAACAGTTTCAACTTATTTTACCCAAGTGAAAAATAAAAATTTTTAGTAAACCATAAAAACAATACAAGTCATATTTATAAGTTTTTAACGGACTTCAAAAAAGGAGGATTCCAAAAATAACAATAATCGTAACTAAAATAAAATTAATTAATTAGATTGTATAAAAATACGCAATTATTTTCATACTTTTTAGTGCACATTATATCTGTTGTTTTGGAATAGTGTTTTTGAAGGCGGTTGTTTTTTTGTTAACATTTACTTAGTTCTATTTACTCGTTTTTATGTCTTTAAAAATATTTTCAATGTTGTTAATTTAATTTATAGCTAAGGTTGTGACGTATTATTAAGTGTTATTAGTATTAGTTGTTAACCTTTGTGGTTTTTTAGATGCTAAGTTGACCTAGTTTTTTATATCAGTATATATAATATGATAAAAAAAAGTAATCTTTAGTTTTCTTATGGATTTAAAGTAATAGTCTTGTGTATGTCAGACTGTTTCAAGCTAAGTTTCGTCCATAGTTATAAATTGAGCTAAGAAATATTTAAGATCTTGTTTAGCTTCATTATTTATGCGATTATTTTTTATCCCCAAGTGTCTTCAAACAACTTTTAATTAAATCTTAGTTTCTTTGGCTATAAAACGTACTACTCCATGATGTTTTTGTTGACAAATTAATTGTAAATAAAACTAGTGAAATTTTAATTAATATTTATTTCTTTTGCATTTCTCTTAAAAAATTGACTTGCCTTTTTTCACACATTACCTCTTACGTATTACAATTTGAGACTTTTATTATTACGTAGAAATACTAACATTAATTAGTTTTTTATGCTCCAATTTTTATTAATTATGGTTAAATTTTATATTATATATTAAAATTTCGTTAGCCTCATTTAATAACTGATTCTCAGAATATATATTGTTCTTTTTAGTGCTTTGTTAACACATTCTACAATATAAAATTCATCTGGGCAAACTAATACAAGTATATATGAGCACCAGACGACGATAAAGTTAGCACAATATACAATACTCAAAAATAGATAGTATATATAAATATCTACGAATAACAATTCATTTTCCATGCTTTCACACTACATTTTCAGGGTTATTAATAATTACTTCAATACCTTTTCACAAACATTATCAAAATCGTCAAACAGTAAAGAGAAATACGGCTAATAATAAATAATATAGATAATGGGTACTACAACGGCGCCTATTTCTGCCGTGAAGCACTAATGTGTAAGCATTACTGTGTTTCGGTCTGAAAATTTCTGGGCAAATGAGACTTAAAATCTTATGTCTCAAGGTGACGAGCGCAGTTGTAATGCCGCTCCGAAGTTTTTGGTTTTTTCAAGAATCCTAAGCACTGCATTGTAATCGATCAGCTGAACGTTCTGCTCGTCTCGTCCCTTATTTTCACTACTAAACTAAAAACTAAACTAACATTGAATTAACTGTAGTGTTCAAGCAGTTTACTTTTACTATAAGAATTAAACTAATAATAAGTAAGGAATAAGCGATCGCTCGTATAAAAGTAAAGTCTGTATTAACACAAACTTTTCTTATTTAACACAACCCGAGGCAAGCTTGAAACTTCAAGCATTTGCTCAGTTATAAGGTGTGATGCTCGAAACTGCATTTGAAAATGTTCAAACTTAAATTGGCATCGTATTTGTTAAAAACTTTTAAATTTGTTATTTTAATATACGATTATGAATAAGAACGTTCAATATGTTGTGAGAATTAGGTGTAAATTGTTTGGAACCAAAATAGGTAAATTGCCAGCTGATAAAAGCTGGAATAATGATTAAATAGAAAAAAACGAATAATCTACTGTTTGAAAATCTTTTGTTTTCAGACGTGTATCGGAGCGTTTTGTTGAAAATGGATACAATTTAATTTTGTACGGTTATTAAGGAATCTGTTATACTTAAGGTGTTATTGATACTTAATAAGTATAAATATTCCACCGTATCCTATGGTTACTCGTTGGTGCACTGAATTAAAAAGTAGAAGAACGTTCATCAAATATAACCGGGTAAAATCGTTTCGGTCACCCAACAATGGTAGTGAACAAGTTGTTAAAAAGTTGATAAAATTGTTTTAGGAGGTCATCATCTCATAGTAGGGTGTATAGCCGAAGAAACAAAGATTTCGAATGAAGTGTGCATAACATTTAATACGAACACATAGCAATGAATAATGTTACCGCAGTCTGGGTTCTCAGATGCACAAAAACAAAATGAGACTGGACATTTCTCGAGCTTCATTGGAACTGTTACAAGATTCTGAAATATTCTAAGCTGAATTGAAAACCATGAATGAAACATGACCTCACCATTATAATACCGAAACAAAATAACAGTCTTATGACTTAGATGAGACCACCAACATCAAACCATAAGAAATTTAATGCGAGTTATTCGGTCGAAAAGATCAGTGGCTCTCTTTACTTAGATAGTTATTTATTAATTGGGTCTACCAGCGATTTTACATAATTAATATTTCTAAAACTATTTACATTAGGTACATGCACAGGGTATACAAATTCATAAAAAGGTAAACATTATAATATGCTAATTTCACTTATCATTACTTTGTTAATCTAAAAATGAGTTAAAAACAGGAATCATCTTAAACCAGAGAAAAACAAAAAATATGCAAAAGTTTGCAATACCTTATCAATTGAGAGATTGAATATCTCGTCACAGAAGCCATGAGAAAATGCTAGGTGAACTAGAAATATTGTTTTGTTCCATCAATGTCCTGGTTCAAAGATGCATCGTTAAAATTGAAGATAAGGACGTTGAAATAATATATGAGCATCCACCATGTTCACCCGAAAGAGTTTCTTGTGATTTCAATCTATTTCAAAGGTTTGAAAGGACAGATATTCGAAGATGATGAAGCTATAGTCGCTTACTGTACAGGATTTTTTGCAGGAAAGGTAAAGATTTTTCATGTGTATGATGATTTTGATTTTTCAACCCAATATCGATATAAAAGATAGTTAATAAAGAGTTATAAAATGGAAATTGTTTACCCTGATTGTCATAATATGTATGTGGGCTAAGCAAACTATTTTCTGTGACAAAACTGGGTTCGCAGCGAAAATCGACTTTAATATGTTTTAGAAAAATGTACTCTGTACACCAAGAAGAGGATTCCTAACGAGGGTGCAATTTATAGGAACGAGTCGAAGTTGAGCGCCTGAATCCCGAGTACGAAAATTGCAATTATTTCCGAGTGTGACTAAGATCATGTCAAATGTCCATGTCGCACTAACTCTCAAAACAATTGGGAACTGTACTCTCGATATTCTAGACGAGTATGTCTACCTCGGACAAACAATCTAGTTAGGCAGGTCCAATTTCGCGAAAGAGGTCACTCGTCGAATCCAACTCTGATGAGTCACGTCCGGGAAGCTCCGTAAAATACCACCAGTGTCAAGGTAAGTATTTCAACCGACTGTAAGGTAAGGATTTCAACCGATTACGATAGGCAGACTTGGTCGCCAACTACGGACTTGATGAGAAAGCTCATGGTCGCTCAGAGGGCAATGGAGAGGGCTATGCTCATAGTTTCCCTGCGAGATCGAATCAGAAATGAGGAGATCCGTAGGAGAACCAAAGTCACCGACATAGCTCAAATAATTACAAAACTGAAGTGGCAGTGGGTAGGGTAAATATTTCGACGAACAGGTGGCCGCTGGGGCAGTAAAGTCTTCGAATTGCGACCACATACCGGTAGACGCAGTGTTGGTAGGCTCCGCACAAGATGGACCGACGATCTGCTCAAGATCGCCGCAAGGCCCAGTGGTCAGCGACAAATAAAAAGGCACATTCCGAAAAGCTGTAGTATAAAATATTTTTCGTATTGAGCATGTTTCAGATTTCCTTTTTGAATTGTAAAAGAACTTTTTATTTTTTTAAATTATATAAAAAAACAAATGAAGACAAGAAAATCCAAATCAGGCAACTATCAGTCAAATCTTTATAAACTTAAGCTCCAAAGTTGGTCATAGATATTATTAGTCATAATATTTGAATTTGAATATAATTTGATACGCAAGAAAGACGAAGGACAATTGTAAATGTCTACAATATAACTAAGATGATATTTATTTTTTGTTTACAATTTATGGAATCAATATTGTCAGCAGCCTTGACAGAATATGATTTATTTGCTGTGATTCATTTAGATTTTGTGAATGATTTATTGTTTCCATTTCTTATTTACACAAATATAGAACGAAATTTATATAATTTGTACAATATTTTTTGTAGATTTTGTGATTGATTAATATATTAAAATAGGAAGAATAAATAAAGAAATACAAAAACTTACAATGAAGCTTTTAGTATTGTTCCGAAATGAATATTTTTATTTTATATAAGAGGGGGCAATCGGGCAAGATGCTCACGGATGGAGAGAGTGAGGAGTGAGGCAACCGCCCATGAACATCCGCAACAACATGTGTTAAGAAATGTGTTGCCAGCCTTTAAGGTATGCTCTTTTCTTGGAGATCCCTAAGTCGTATAGGTTTGGTAAAACCACAGCCGATTCCTGTGCGAGGCAAGAAATTTCTTGAAAAATGCGCGGTTGCGTAATGCTAGACGTCAACGTGATTCGGGTGGTACTTTGCACGTAATGTCCGGTGTTGAAATTCGGCCACTCGAGTCAACCCGAACAGCTCCTCTGAGCACTCCCCATGATAAATGCGGCAGAAGATGCAGAAAGAACCAACATCTCTACGCAATGCCAAAGAATCAAGCCAATCGGAGGTGACTTGATCGTCGATGATTCGAGCCGCTCTTCGTTGTATGCGGTCAAATGGAAGAAGCTGGTACTGGGGAGCACACGCCCAGAGGTGAGAACAGTACTCCATGTGAGGCTGAACTTTCGCCTCCATATAGTTGCAGGCGGTGGCTTATAGTGAAGTACTGTCTCGCCTTACTAAGTACACCAAGTCTGTACCCTGTCTCATCTTCAAAGTGACCACGGAACTGAACTTTGCTCGATATATCGAGGCCAATTTGTAGTTGAACTTAATACATTTCTTAATACTTAATAGTTCCGAAGAGCTGTTTAACCTGATTCCTGCCGCCGAATTCCACCTTCGCACGCCTCGCCCCAAGTTAAAATATCACCATCTGGATGTGTGGCGGTCCTCCACAGTGCGGTTTTCAAGGAGCTTTCTTCCGCGTACTACAGTGCTGTGAAATGAGCTACCTTGTGCGGTGTTTCCGGGATGATACGACATGGGTACCTTCAAAAAAAGCGCGTAAACCTTCCGTAAAGGTCGGCAACGCTCTTGTGATTCCTCTGGTGTTGCAAGAGAATGTGGGCGGCGGTCATCACTTAACACCAGGTGACCCGTACGCTCGTTTGTCCTCCTATTCCATAAAAAAAATATATATACATTGATTTTAAAATAGCACTACCTTCTAGCACACACATATCTATATATACACATTAAATACTGGTGGATAATTAAACTTACAAAATAATCAAAACTAAAACTATTAATTACTTTCAATATTCCTATTCTAGAAAATTAAAGTATGTCTAATTCAGAACAGTTAATTACATCGTATTAATTAAATTTAAAGAGTATTTGAACGTACGAAATTAATATAACTTACTTTCAACGATAACTTATAAATTTTAGATTGATATCAAACTCTAATTACTAATTAATACCTGTAACTTTGAAACTTAATTTTATATAGTACTAGCTGACCCGGCAAACGTTGTTTTGACATATAAATAATTTTTAGAGTTAGACCGTTTCTTGGACTTTTTCTTTTCTCTTTTTTTTTCTAAAGTAAAAGAATTTTTCCAAAATAAACGTAGCCTTAGTACTCCTTATTACATCAGCTACCTGCCCGTCCGTCCCGTCAAAATCGGTCCAGCCATTTCAGAGATTAGCCGTAATAAATAGACAGACAAATAAAAATTTTACAAAATGTTATTTTGGTGTATGTATCGTATATATATATATATATATATTCATAAACATGTAGTAAGGAACAGTTATTTCAATATTACAAACAGACACTCCAATTTTATTTATATGTATAGATGACGTCATTGCTAACAAATTTATTATAACTTTAAATAAAAAACATGAGAATGACATTTCGTATACTATTCCACCCCCTGGTCAACTAATCTATCAGCAATTTGTAATTCATAAGTTGCAATACTTATTCCCGGTTTGCGAAAGGCTATACAACGCAAAATCAACGAATCAAGTTCAAATCTGCTGTACAGTA
Organism: Leptidea sinapis; assembly: GCF_905404315.1. Taxonomy (NCBI): domain Eukaryota; kingdom Metazoa; phylum Arthropoda; class Insecta; order Lepidoptera; family Pieridae; genus Leptidea; species Leptidea sinapis. The sequence goes on along the minus strand of NC_066275.1, from coordinate 7,019,569 downwards.
TGAATTGGTTTTCTGAATGGATTTATTGAAAGGATGAACAGTTCTGAGAGAATCTAAAAGGGCTGTCAAATTTACTGCGACATCGTATGTTAAATACTATTTTGGGTTCCTGGATTTCTGATTAGGCCATGATCATAGATCAAACTGATGTCAAAAAATTTGTCAAGTAATTGGTGATGTATGGCTAATTAGATTTTAATAAATTTAACTTCATCATCATTTTCATCATTTCAGCCGATAGACGTCCACTTCTGGCCAAAGGCCTCCCCCAAGGATCACCACGATTATCGGTCCGTGCTGGCCATATCCAGTGTATTCTGGCGATCTTGACCAGATCATCGCTCCATCTTGTGGGAGGCCTGCCATGACTGCATGTTCCGGTACGGGGTTGCTATTTAAAGATCATCTGTCTGTAGAGCTGTGTGCCCTGCCCACTGCCACTTCAGTTTTGCAACCATCTGGGATATGCTGCTGACTTTAGTTCTCGTACGGATCTCTCGATTCGATATCGTAGGGAAACTCCAAGCATTGCCAGTCTTGACAATCTCCATTGCCTTCCAACGCAGCGATGAACTGCTTTAGCGATATGACATCGCCTGACTCCCCGCTGCAGTCGGATAGGCTTCGAGAACTGATGCTGGAGACGGACTGACATGTTGACGTTTTCATACAAACTGTTCCTTCTTTTTCTATTCTAGAGTGGTCTGTAAATAAAACTTCAATTTGTTTCTACAATTTGTACGACGAGGCTGTGGACTATGAGCAGCGCAAGCGATCAGCGATTCAACACGATACGTCCGTCCTCCGTGGTCGATCTCTTGAAAGCCCCCCGCGATTCTTCTTCAAACCGGTCAACTAAACTACCTATCGCTTGAGCCGCGCACCGTCCACGTCCACTCGATTCAAATGCTTTGATATTCGATATATAACTTTACAAAATTTATGATTGGTGTGCACACAAACACTTCAACGCTTCGATATATTGATAATCAATTTCTGAACAGAACGAAGCACCGCCCCGTTCTCGATTAAATCAAAGACTTTTTCATTGTCCACGAACGCCAAGCATAGTCGCTTGTTATACTCCTCTGTCTTCTGTATTACCTGCCGCAGCGTGTGTATGTGGTCTATGGTGCTAAAGCATTTTCGGAATCCAGCTTGTTCGAGTGGCTGGAAGTCGTCCCGACCGAACGTCATGGCGATCTTTAGAGCATATTTGATTCTTGAGACTTAGAATTATGAAAATTGTTTCCATTTCACCATATCGGTGTAGAATAATTTGATTTCAGGAAACCATAATATTGCAAATGAAAACCCTCTGTATTAAAACATGAAAGCGATGTTTTTTGCAGTGAAACAAACTTGAAAATATAATGGTGTTGTTCTCGCAACAGCGCTCTCAACTAAAGTAGTGCACACAAATCAACCGTGTGTTGAACGTAACTGGGAAACATGTTAAGCTCAGTTTCAAACAATATTTTGTTAAGCGGGACGTTTCTAATAACTCAAATAACGGATCTACTCGTATTTGTTCAAGCGACTTCAAAAACAGGCGGATGTTTCAATTTATTGTTTATATTTTTGAAGTGAAAAATTATTTAGCCGCGTTCAGCATTTTTTGGTAGGCGAAAATCTTATATATCTTATGAATATAACCTTAAATATATACATATATATATATATATATATATAGAAGGACATATTCTGGATGGTTGGTCGCGTTAACGAAATGCTTATGGTAATATCTGTAGCTATACTGACGTATTAAGCAACATTAGTGCTGTGTATATCTTATAAGTTAAATTGAATGAATATACTGTGCACTGTTTTCGTTTGTTTTTTTTTATGAATTGAATAGTATTAACATTTGAAATTATGAAATTTCAAATGTTAATACTAAAAGTTCTGAGTTTTCACTTTTATCTATGCAGATACTTCAACAACTGCCAATTTTTTTATATGTTTGTCAACTTTTTTGCTCTTAATCTTCGCAGTTTATGGACCAATAAAAAAATAAGTTTTGTAATCTATGTGAATATTAAGAACTAAAAAAATAATTTAAAAATTAATCAGCAACAACACAGGCATAGACTGCAAAGTACCCGAGAACTTTAAAAGTTAAGTATTTCACACGTGGTGACAATATAGGAAAGCTTTTATAAACAACAAAATTAAAAAAAAAATCATAATAGTACCATTGAGCTGATATGGTGATGAAGACGTCAGGTTTGGAACCTACATAATAGAATCATATAATCTAGACGTCTTTTTAAAGTTTAATTAAGAATTAGTAAAACGGTTGACCCTAAAGGCCATCCCTGTAACTTCCTGCTTATTCCATATCTAGCCGATTAAAATTACACCTATGATGTTTTTAAGCTCCTCGAGCTCAAAGATATGGCTTTTCTATGCTTTTGAGTTTTTCGAGCTCAAAACTCGATAGAAGTTTCATAGAAAACTATTTTTTGTATTTTCAAACCACAAAAACATTTGAATTTATGAACTGATTTTAGACTAATCATTTCAGAGTAATTCCGAAGACACTTTTTTCGGTTTTCTTTCGTTCACGATATCTATCGAACGAATCAACCACCAATTTTGACCGGCTTGGCGGCGATCGACTTTTTTTTTTATCTTATCATTTATCATAACCGATCAGTTTTGGAACCGATCGGTAAAGCAGTTTAATAGTTATTCAAAACAAAAACATATTCAATAAAATATTGTAGTTTTTTTTACATATCTCAAAATTTAAGTATGCAAATTCTAAGTTTGGCCAAGCCATTTCAAATGGCGCCTACGTTGAATTCGGTCAAACCGTTCACAAGTTATAGGAGGCGATGAGCGCAGTTGAAACTAAAACACAGAGTATCAATTAGCATTTAATTTGAATATTTATGAACCAAAGCCCTTACTCACCCTGAAGATTGATAAAAAATTAAACTTTAATCTCGAGGGATCGCTAGAAAGGTTCTCGAGGTAGTTAAATAGTCCCCTTGTCATTCATTTGTCCAAAACAGAAGGTCTAACTTTAGGGAAAGGTCAAGAAGATTTGACTATAAAATTAATGCTACGTTGCTTTATTGAATATTATTAAAGAATAATTAATTTATTTAGTTTGCGGACGACACTTCACTGATTTTCAAAGTGAAAAGAAACCAAATTATGTATGACAAAGTGAACCATATTCTATCTGACATCGTGTACTGATTTAGCGCTAATAACCTATTGTTAAATAGCAAGAAAACGAAATATATAAAATTTACTGTACCAAATGTCAAAAATGTTGATGCAAGTGTTTTGGTAAACGGAGAGGTGATAAAACCGGTGGAATCTGCTTTATTTCTTGGCATTTCTCTGTTTCCAAATTACAATGGGGCCTCCATATTAAAGGATTGCCGAACAGACTTAGTTCTGCAGCATACGCGTTTAAAAAGATTAGACAATTAACTGACATAGATACGGCGCGACTAGTATACTTTAGTTATTTCCATAGTATTATGTCCTATGGTATATTGCTATGGGGCAACGCTGCCGATATTAATAGAATATTTGTGCTGCAGAAAAGGGCTATTCGCGCTATTTATAACATAGGTCCTAAAGAATAATTGAGAGCAAAATTCAAAGACATTAACATCTTGACTGTTGCTTCTCAATATATTCTTGAAAATGTAATGTATGTTCATAGACACATAAGTGAATTTGCTAGAAACTGTCATAACCATTATATTAACACCAGGAACAGACATAAGCTTATAATACCTACTACTCGGCTAAATCGAGTTAGTAAGTCTTTTGTGGGGCGATGTATATGCTTTTACAACAAGATCCCAGAAAATGTTCAAAACAAAGGTATAACGTTATTCAAAATAATTGTTAAAAAACGTTTGTGTGGTAAAGGTTACTATAACATAAATTACTTTCTTAATGATACCACAGATTGGGAATGGAGCCACCGCCCTCTGGCTGTTAAATAATAAGTTTAATTGTACAATATTACTTTGTAAACATATTTTTTGATGAAAAAAAAAGCCCGCTGAGTTTGTTGCGCCCATTCTGCTCAGGCCTGAGGCATTCATTTTGGAATGGGTGGTAGTTTTTTTGACTTTCAATAAGTGATGTCACATCCTTTTTTGAATAAAAATATTTGAATTTATGAAATACGTAATATTTTTTTCAAATGTCTCCACAGTATTGTAATTTTATATAACGTCAAACCTCTAAGTAAATAGGGTACCAAAAGTTAAAATACCTTTATTAAGATAATATTTAAATAAATAATTTTAAAGAAAAATTGTACAATGATCTATATGCATCGTATGGTCTGTCTCTATGAAGTTTTATAACTACTATTAACAAAACATTAAAATAGCTAATTGATATTGCAACACCAGGTCATGTCATTGTACATATTTATCGTCCGTATAAGGGTAAGGGATTGGTCTCCTCTGCGCTCCAACTAGATACCGTACTACATAAGAACAATAGCTTTTTATCACAACTTTATATTGTAGTGTCTATTGGCTATTTGTAAAAATGCTTGTATGCACTTGCTCTTAACATGCAATTTCGAATTTTGTAATTGATATATTATGCTTTGTATTATTTTACATTAAAATTTAATAAAATACAAAATACTTACTGATGATATGTGATCCCAGTGTCTTTCTTATTTCTTGTAGTGTTATTTTTACAATGTTTTACTACGCCTTTTAGTTTCAATTATAAGCAAAGCTTATTAGAACATGTGGCAGGTCAACGTCACACATTATTCGAGACTGGCTCGACTACGCCCACTTGGGCGTAGTATTAGTTACCGCACTTTGCGACTGCGCCTGCGGAAACTAGTTGTAGCGCAGCGGGGACCAATCCTTAAGGGTAAGGGTAATTTTATATAAGGACAACATTTATAGTTTTATACTTTACTATGAAATTTGCTTAGAAATCAATAATTGAATGCAACAGACGAAATATCTCATTCCACTTTAATTAATAAATTAAGTTATTTAATATGGAAAGCCAAAAGTAGACGTAGAAAATAGATTTTTTATTTATTATTTCTTTAACGAATGCAATAACATTAAAAACAGTCAAAAACTATTTTTTTTATCATTCAACGCCGTAAAATATGTGACTTATGATAATAACATTTATTTTTTAAATTAATAATAATTTCTTTTTAACTTGACTTGTGTGCAGATGATAATGTTGTAACATTCAGCCGCATACATAATCACGCTACTAAAATACAACAATGATTTGTAATTTTTTTGTAATTATTAACATCGGGAAATGCATTTTTGCTATTAATAGTCATTTTTATTATTATAACACTAGAAATAAGGGATTAGGATGTAACAAATTCTAAAAGGAATCATAAGATACATATTAGCTTTAAAGGGTATATGTATACACATTAAAATAGTCCCAGCCACTGTTCAGACGTTCTCTATAAATAAATTTAAATGTTTTATTAAAAAATGGCTCTGACGGGAATGATGGGACAGCCTGGGGCTAGATTATGATTATTTTATAGCAATAACAATGACAGTACAATATTGTATATTTTATTAAAAAAAGAATGCTGGGAGAGTTTCATGCTATGCCACTTCTCTCTCAGAGAACCATTTGTTTCCGAAGCGGTAGTAGTGTCTAGTATATAGGAAATGACATCAAAAACAATTCCAAAGGAATCAATTTTGAGAAAATAAATGCCTTTTATCTACCTAAGTAATTTTCAATTTTCTTATATGTTTTATAGTTTCTGAGAAGCGTGTTATATATACTGTTGGATACTACCACCCGGCCCAGGAACGTGGGGGGGCGCGCTCATTATAAAACTACTGCCGACGGCGGGTCGGGTCACTTTTACTTTGTACGGCGTTGCGTGCGGACACGTTGCGCGACGACGGATCGGTGTAATCTGCTATCATCTGGTATCTCAGTATTCTTTTATTAATTATTTTGGTTATGATTTTGTTCCTCTGATTGTTAGTTTGCTAAAGTTTGTTTAATTATTTTATAAGAATACAGAATATTCACTTCTGAACTTATATCAGAAGTGGGATAACAATCCAAACCCAATATAGGCCCCTTGACTAGTTCGATTTTATAGACAGAGGAACATTGACTACTCACTTGTGTAATTTTTTTTTGTGGTTTACCCTTTATTTATTTTTTTTATTCTGTGCATGTTAAACTTGTCTGGACGGTTAAACATGCCTAACACGCATGATTCACGGAGCAAATCGCACCGACGGCATCGTAGGCGCGATGAGTACTCGAATAACTAACTCGATAAGAACTCGAAATAAGTCACGTAGTCATCGCGAACGGACTCCCTCTCGAGTACGATCGCGCGGAACGCCATCGCAGGCGTCCTACGTTAGGCAGACACCGCGGTCTACCCCTGTAGAATCAGGAACGCTAGACACAATTTTATCCCGTTTAGAAATGATCGAAAACAAATTTTCGTCTACCCCCGTTTCGCAACCGGATTCAGCGGTGCCGTCCGTGGCCCAAGCTATAGTAGACGCAATCAACTTCATGAAACTGGGGCGTTCCCACTACTTTGTGTCAAACTTTGACCCGTCTATTTACGACATAGATTCCTGGTGTGATGAGGTGGACCGCGCACAAATAGCCAATCGCTGGGGCGACAGAGAGTGCCTTTCACGCGTATCTGGTTGTTTAAAAGGCGACGCGGGAACTTGGCTAAACGAATGGGTAACCTCTGATAGATCGTGGGGCAGCTTTAAACACGAATTCAAACCACTTTGCCCCCGAAAATTAGATTATGCCACGATACTTTTTGACACGATGAATACAACGTCTGACAAATTTACTTCTTATGCTGAGTACGCGAAGCGTACCCTGCTCCGCTTGCGCATTGTCAAAGGCCTCAGTGAAGAATTAATGACGCAAATAGTTATCCGTGGCAAAAGCGATGCACAAGTGCGGGCAGCGGCGGCAAATGCAGAACTCTCTCCAGAAAATCTTGTATACTTCTTATCTATATATGCGAAGCCAGATCAGATGAAGGGTAGTACAGCAAAAACTGCGGCTTATCCTCCGTCACGAAAACGCGGCGCAGAACATGCAGATTGGAAGCAACGTAAGACCTATTTTAACTGTTTTAACAAAGGACCACCAATGCCTCACACGTACGTCTGATTATCGGGACGCATCTCAAGTATTCACGGTCACATTGGCTATGACAAAACCTTAGATTTAATTTTAAAGCACTTTTGGTTCCCAGGCCTTAGGCAATTCGTTAAAAAGTACCTCGAACATTGTTTGATTTGCATCTCCAAGAAACGTGTGCGTAGAGCTCCACAACAAATCATAACTTCTTGGGAAAAGCCCGATCAACCTTTTTCAGTAGTACACTCGGATGTGCTAGGTCCACTTCCCGAGTCGAACGGCTTCAAGTTTGTTCTCCTTATCGTGGATGCGTTCACTAAATACTCGCTCTTTTATCCCATTTATAAACAGGACGTAGAAGAACTTTGAAGAGTGTTTACTAACGCGGTTTCACTTTTTGGTGTACCAAAGATGATTGTAACCGACAGAGGCAGAACGTTTCAGTCCGCTAGGTTCTTAGATTTTGTTAAAGAAATGGGATCGGAGATACATTCGATTACTGCAAAGATGCACCAATCGAACGGCCAGGTTGAGAGGTATGCCCGTACCGTTTTGAACCTTCTTCGTATTGAGACCAACCACAACGGAGCAGCCTGGTCCGAGACGCTGTAGAAACTCCAACTGACCCTCAACGTGACCAAGCAGAAGACGACTCAGGCGTCGCCATTAAATCTAGACCCCCATGATCGGGTAACTGGTCCGAGACGTCACTTTAGAAGGCGTGCAGACGAATCGAGAAGCACAAAGGGAGTTACGTCGAGCCCGCGTGACTGAGCTGCTGAAACAAAACCAGTCGCGACAGCACAACTATGTAAATCGAAACCGACGTACCCCAAAAGTTTTTAATGTGAACGATTTGGTTTTCGTTATTTTATTAAATTTTTCGCAGGCAACTGGAAAGATGGATCACGGAATGGTTGACCGTACAGGGTCACACGCGAACTGCCGAGTGGACGGTATGAGCTGCGCTTGTTGACCGGCTCCTACGGCAAGACGACGCAAGCGGCTGCTCAGTACATGGTGCTCTGGAAAGGGGAGTGGTGTCCTGAGACTTGCGCTGCATTCTTTGAGCATGAGTGTACTTGCGTCCTATAAAGTCTGCATCGCCATAAAGGGTAAAATTCATGTGTTGCGTGACGTATGCATAGTGATGTTTCTGTGTGATGAATGGAACTCTATGGAATACTAAGATAACGTCTTGGTATCCCATAGACTGCTGAGCTAGTCAACGTGTGTCTGATGAATGAAAGAAAAGGCCACATAAGACGAGTTGCGTGCGAGAAAAAGTGTAGGCAAATGTGTTAGCTCCCCGAGAAACGTTAAACGTCCTTGTTGGTTCCACAGAAGACGATCTGACTGAAGACACCAATTCCACTCATCATGATGCGGAGCCAGTCGCTGGGCCTTCTCGTCCAGCTGGTGAAAACCATGAAGCGGCCGTGCACAGCCTGCCGGATCTTTCTGATGCCGTCGAGGATGACGCATAATCAGGATGGCCGTGTTGGATACTACCACCCGGCCCAGGAACGTGGGGGGGCGCGCTCATTATAAAACTACTGCCGACGGCAGGTCGGGTCACTTCTACTTTGTACGGCGTTGCGTGCGGACACGCTGCGCGACGACCGATCGGTGTAATCTGCTATCATCTGGTATCTCTGTATCTCAGTATTCTTTTATCAATTATTTTGGTTATGATTTTGTTCCTCTGATTGTTAGTTTGCTAAAGTTTTTTTAATTATTTTTATAAGAATTCATGTGATTAGTTTTTAGATTAATAAATAAGTTTTTTTTAATTGTAATTTCACTTCTGACCTTATAATACATTTATTTTTTTTGTCAGTGGATAAAGTAATGTACTTAAACTTATTAAAAATATAAGGAAAAATAATATTTTAGATCTTTATCTATATTATTATTTAGATTAAAAAAAAATACAAAAGACCTATGAGGCCATTCGACTAATATTGTAAAATACATACTTGACATTATAGCACCTGAATTAGCAATAATATTTAATGAATGCATAGATGAGGGTGTGTTCCCTGACCTCATGAAATACAGCAAAGTTATACCTTTGTTTAAATCGGGCAGTTCTTTTGACCCTGCTAATTTCAGACCTATTTCAGTGCTGCCTGTTTTTAGTAAAAATTTTGAAAAACTTTTGCTTCAACAGCTACAAATACATTTTTGTAAATTAATGAACAAAAATCAGTTTGGTTTCACTAGGGGCTTATCAACAATTAATGCGGGTACTAGACTCAATGAGCACATCTTTGACGCCTGGGAAGAGTCACAGGATGCATTGGGCATTTTTTGTGATTTGTCAAAAGCATTTGACTGCGTCCACCATGAAACTTTACTCCTAAAACTAAAGCAATATGGAGTGAAAAATAGAGCCCTAAATCTGTTAAAATCATATTTAAGCGAAAGAGTTCAGATAGTCGATGTAAATGGCAAACGGTCTTCGGGTAAACCTGTGGGAATAGGTGTTCCACAGGGTTCTATTCTCGGTCCTTTCTTGTTTCTTATATATATTAACGATCTACCTCTTGTGGGAGATGATAGCCATTAGATTGTATTGTTTTCTGATGATACTTCACTTATTTTTAAAGTGAAGCGACGTGCAGATATTGATGACGAGGTAAGCAATGCACTCTCAAAGATAGTGCGTTGGTTTGAGACGAATAATCTGCACTTAAACAGTAAAAAAACAAAGTGTTGACGGTTCATTACACCAAACACAGCGGAGGTACAAACCAAGGTACTTATAAATGACCAGATATTGGAACTTGTGGACACAACGGTCTTCATGGGTATCACGTTAGATAAAAAGCTTCAGTGGGGTCCACATATTACCCATCTAGCAGATAGACTCAGCTCTGCGGCATATGCAGTTAGAAAGATTAGAGAGTACACGAATGTTGCGACCGCTAGATTAGTGTACTTTAGTTATTTTCACAGCATCATGACGTACGGTATATTACTATGGGGTCATGCTGCTGACATTGATATAGTGTTTGCACTGCAAAAGAGAGCTGTTCGTGCTATATATCAGCTTGGTTATAGACAGTCTCTCAAAGAAAAATTTAAAGAAATAAATATTATGACTGTTCATTGTCAGTACATTTATGAAAATTTAATATATGTTCACAAAAATCGTCACCTTTTTGCTCTTAATAGTGATTTTCATTATTATAACACTAGATATAAGGGATTGCTTGTAACTAATTCTAGTAGGCTTCATAAGATACATAATAGCTTTAAGGGTAAATGTATACACTTCTACAATAAAGTCCCAGCCACTGTTCAGGCATTATCTATAAATAAATTTAAATGTTTTATAAAAAAATGGCTCTGTCGTAAATCCTATTACTCCACTGCTGAATATCTAAATGATCGGACAGCCTGGGACTAGATTGTGATTATTTTATAGCGACTGTACAATATTGTATATTTTTATTGAAAAGAGCGCAAAAAAAAGGAATGCTGGGAGAGTTTCTTGCGCCGCTTCTTCTCTCTCAGAGCGCCATTTGTTTCCGAAGCGGTAGTAGTATCTAGTAGTATAAGAAATGACATCAAAAAGAATTCTAAAGGAATCAATTTTGAGAAAATAAATGCCTTTTTATGCCTTTTATCATATTTATACTTAAATTATTTAAAGTGAGAAAAATATTATTATTTATATTATAATAGATTCTTAGGATGTTTTAAAGGTCACAAAAACTGTTATCTCAAATAATTAGAATTATCATCCAAGCTTTAAAGTTTTGAGCAAATACACGTCTGACAGCATTTTAATTGGCTTTAAACATGGTGAAACTGTAACATTTTAGTCAAGATTAAAGAGAGAAGCCATAAGATTAGCACGTCGCTGCAATTTGTGTCGCCTAATCCTTTGCATTCCGTTTAATTAATTTAAAGGGTCCTCGTAATGTGGCTCGTGCCCTGTCGTCCTGAACTAACGAGCGAGCGTTTCACATAATATCTTGTAAGAGTTTGTGAAGAGGACCGTTTTCAACAAGGTAAATTAAATGATATAAATTGTAGTTAAAATTATAAAATGTTTATTAAATATGGAAAGCTTGTTTAATAGCGATGTAAAGCTCACTCAGCAATTTTTAAATTATAATTAGGTGTTGGAAATCCAATCCAAACTACCATCGTTGCTTCTTATATTTAACTGGCATGATTTCATATACAATATGTAGTTGTGTGTGTCGATATTTTTGAGTAATTATATTCAATATGTCCCAGTTCGTATACATTTTCAAAATAATGAACACTACAAAATATTTATAAAAAGGATTGAAACTCTCACACACTATCACTGACACACACACTCACACACATACACTCACACACACAAATACACACACACACACACACACACGCACACTCACACACACACACACACACACACACACACACACACACGCACACTTTATCGTTTGTTAAGAAGTTTTTATTGTTATTTTCATTAATTTTACTTATTTACTATTATTTTTCTACCATTTCCATGCTATGTTCCGCGAGTCAAATAGAAGTAACATTCTTTAGTAACTGTGTTTCCCGGCTTCTGTGTCACAAGCACTTTGCTAAGTGCAGAACCAACACTCAGTACATATAACGTACAAGGTACTCAAATATCCACAATTATGTTAAAGTTTTTTGTGTTAACTTTAATTACTTTGTAAGTTTCTTAATTCTGGTAATAAATTTATTATTATTATTATTATTACTATAATCAGTGCTATATTACACTGATTTCACAATAAAACCGGTATTGAAATTAGTTGTGGCGTTTTGTATTTAAGTAACCTTCGTTTTAATTTTGTCAAATTGTCTTTGGGAAGAATGAGCATTATACGGGACACCCAATTAACGCGAATTTTTTTTTATGGAATAGGAGGACAAACGAGCGTACGGGTCACCTGGTGTTAAGTGATCACCGCCGCCCACATTCTCTTGCAACACCAGAGGAATCACAAGAGCGTTGCCGGCCTTTAAGGAAGGTGTACGCGCTTTTTTTGAAGGTACCCATGTCGTATTATCCCGGAAACACCGCACAAGGAAGCTCATTCCACAGCTTTGTAGTACGAGGGAGAAAGCTCCTTGTAAACCGCACTGTGGAGGACCGCCACACTTCCAGATGGTGGGGATGATATTCTTATTTGTGGCGTGTCGTGCGAAGGTGGAATTCGGCGGCAGGAATCAGGTAAAACAGCTCTTCGGATTGTTAGAAGCATAGTGAGGAGACGTCATCGTGGAAAGGATGACAACCAGTGGTGGTATCGGCTAGTACATATAAGGCTGTGCACGCTTCAAGTATTATAAGGTCAAGTACAATAACTATCCAGACTGACCTATGTAGCAGCAGGTTGGTACCCGTTACTTGCAATGACGAACCGGGATCACCTGTAAGCTCAAGAAAACGTTGCGTGCCCTAGTGGGGGTACCACCTTACGAAAGAAACGCTACGATCGGAAAGGACCTGAAAATAGAAAATATTGACGCCTACGAAGGTTTTCCCCGGATGAAGAGGGTAGAAGAAAAATGAAAGTCTATTCTAGAGACGACATACACGATGAGAAGGGCATTAATCCATCAAGAGGCCGAAAGCGATAAAGGACTGACTGACAAAGCTACTAGGAAAGACGCAACGCAAAAAAAAAAAAAAAAAAAAAACAATGTTGTAATTCAATCGAATAGCGAAGACATCCTTATTACTCAAAAACTCTCCCAACGTCTTGCGTGAAGAAGTACCAGAGTATAGGGATAAGCCCTGATATATATGTTTCTCAGTGATCGAATTGAATTGTTAGATGGAAAAAAAACTAATTTATAATTTTTTTCGTTGGAGATAATAAATGCCTTGCGGCGATTCCATGGGGACTAGGGAGATAGAAGAAGAGGCGGTTTTTTAGTCAGAATTGGTCTTCAAACCAATTCTCACATACGAGATCAATACGACCACAATTTTATGATACTTAAAAGTATTATTCCCCTCAGAAAAAAAACACACACATACAGACACACGCGGTACCACTCTGTCGTGTTCGTGCGTGAGTCCTAAGTTGAGTTCAATAATTCAAAACTTAATACTCAAAATAAAAAAGAGGCCATTCATTGGATCATAATTAAAATGAACTTTCATACTAAGTATATAAAAATTTATAGAAAAATTTGCTAGAAACATGACAAATAGTTATCGACAGAATTCGGTTTGACAGCTGTCAAATGTTAAGTCAACATCGAACACTCAGTTGTATAGTAGTCGAATATCGGTTGACCTAGTAACGGTAATTACCTTTACTTTTAAACCACCCCATAAACAACTCATAGAACAAGTGAGGACTTCTTACATAGGTGTGTGCTCAATACACAGGGAAGAATATAACGTGATGCCCTGTGCTTCCAAAAGAATAGGGAAGTCCTAGGCCAAAGGATGTCGTAGGAGGCGACTAAGGGCGTTTACCATTGGGAGGCTTTTAGCACAGGATGCCTAGATTATGGGTACCACAACAGCGCCTTTTTCTGCCGTGAAGCAGTAATATATAAGCATTATTTTGTTTCGGTCTGAAGGACGCCGTAGCTAGTGAAATTACTGGTCAAATGAGACAAATTAATATCTTATGTGACGAGCGAAATTTGCTTCTAAAAAATTTTTATTATTATAAATTGTAGTACCGCTCAGAATTTTTGGATTTTTGAAGAATGCTCAGTGGCACTCGAATTGTATCATCAGCTGAACGTCCTGCTGGTCTCGTCCATTATTATCATAAAAAAAAATTTATAAAGCGAATGCACGTTAGCAGATGTAGCTGCCTTAATAGATTTTCATAACAGTGTGTGACACGTCAAGAAACCTATAAATGTATAAGATTAATTGATGTAATAAGTATTTTATTCGTGACGACAGAATAATGAATCTATTTCGAGTGTGTGTGTATGTTACTCGTATATAGATGACGGTGGAAAGTCTAGCATTAATTAATCATAACAGCAAAACGACTACACATCATAATATATTCAAGAACACGTGATAGCCTACACAATTGGACCACATAATAACAGTATGACGATGATTTTCATAACACAATATATTATTAATAACATGTCATAATCATGTATCATATGAAAAGATTATGAATATGACTAGTAAGATTTCTCTGACTTTGTACCATAACCTCGTAATTTTTTTTTAAAAGAATACATATTTTGATACTATAAACTTTTGATAACTAGATAATTTTCAGTTCCAATTTCATATTCCTTGGTGGTTTTGCAAATAAATCATTATTAATTAAGACACACGATGAAACGACGTATCTACGCAACATCACCCGTTCACAGAGGACTAGGTCACCGACAATTCGAGCTGCTCTGCGTTGCGCTCATCAAATGGATCGAGCTGATACTGGGTGCGCCAGACCAGAGATGACAGCAATAATCCATATGTGGCCGGACCTGGGTTTTGTAGAGCGCTCTAGCCGGCCCACATTCTAATGTGGGCCGGCTTGAAGTACTGCCGTGCTCTAATTTATGATGCCCAGCTCGAAGCCACTTTGGCTTTGCCCTCCAGATGGCCCCGGAATTGGCAATCGCTCGAGATTTCCAGACTCAGTACTCCGATACTTGGCGAGGCGTTAAGAGAAGTATTGTGGAAGAGCGGTGATACAACAAATGGGGAGTTTATTGTGGTAAACGGGCAAACTTTTGTCTTCTGGGGGTTAAATTTAACAAGGTTCAATTTCGAAAATTTGGTGAATAGAAAATTTTTTGTTAGTTGAAATAAATATAAATATTAAATAAATGTTATTTTTAGAAGTAAAATAAACATACTAACTACATTAATATAATATTATAAGAAAATCCTAAACTTATAATTAAGTACTATCATATTTTATCTACATTAATCATCAAACAGATTCAGCGTCAGTAATTGTACTGAAGAAACTGATTTTTCAGAACGTACGATTAAATCTCGTAACCATTGAAACTAGAAAGGTTCTTAGTATCAATTTTGCGAGAATATCCCGACGAAGCCCAAATAGCGCAGTTTCCAATATATCTCAACGAGTAGATAAGGTACGCAATAACATTGTTTTGTTTATGTTGACGACGGTCTGAGCCCCGAGGGGAGGGATCGAAAGCACTGGCTTACAAGAAGCATTTGGTAAAAGATCGACCAGTTTCACATGATCTACTTCACCGCCTTGTAAACGCAATAAGAAAAGGAATAAGGGAACTGCTACTTATGCTGATGGTTTCATTTAGAACTGGTCGTATATATAATGTGTGAAGCGGTATTATTCTCATGGGAGGAGTCCCAACTTAAGTAGCCATAGTTTTATATCAGACCGATGTACTGATTCATACTTATGTGTTGAAGATTAGTTATACTTATTTAAGTTACTTTTTATTTTTAATAATGGCAAAAATAATATTTATTTTTGCCATTATTAAAAACCTTTTTACTCTTCACTTATTTTGAGTACACTTTTTGTGTACGTAAAACTTTAATGGGAATATATATTCGAAAACATTTATACTTATATATTATTTATATAATGCACACACTAAATAAACAAAAAAAGATTTCTGGGAGATTTTCTTGCGCCACTTCTTCTCTTTCAGAGCGCCATTTGTTTCCGAAACGGTAGTTGTGTCTAATATACTATATTAGAATTGAAATCAAAAAGAATTTTAAGGCAATCAATTTTGAGAAAATAAATGCCCTTGGCCTTTTTACTAGTACATAAATATAATTGTATGTATATAGGTTATAAATAGTTCCAAAATGGATAATAGGCTTTCAAAGCAAAGTGAATTTAATGTTTTATTGAAAGATCAGTGGATCGATAGAAACTTGCAAGATATATTTTTAGAAGTATAATTCAAGAAATATAATTATAAGATTTAGGCTCTTCTTAATAATAGATAGTTCATTTCATAGTAAAATCTTAGTCATTATTATTAGTTGGTTAAGTTAAGCTGTAGATTTTGGTATTACGTTAGAATATGCGCCCTTTATTTAATAATGAGATAAAGATATTTATTAAGATACTCAGATTTAACATAAATTCACTTACATGAGAACCTTATGAGAATATGAATACAAATAAAGGGTTTGCATTAGATTTAATGTTCTGTATCTGCAACAAATCATACCTGATAAATATTGTTTCCAAAGTTTATGTAAGCTGTGTACAATTCAAGCCACTGTTCGATATAATATTTCAATTGCTGTCATACCCGTAGCATCGTAGCATCACGTAGCGAACGTTGCCTACGATTTAGCTACGGTCCTATAATATAGAACGGGATTAGCAAAGTTTACTCTCTAAAATTCTCGCGATTTATGCAAAAAAAAATGTATATAATAGGTGATAAATGTAAATAAAGCTACCAGGGCTTGATACCAGCAGCCGAATTAAGTATAATAGTATAAAATTTTATTTTATTCGAAATTGAACCTAACCTAAGTATGGCATTCTGCAACCGTGCAATTTGCGAGAAGTTTTTTGCCTCGCTCAGATACTTTGTGCAATTAATTAAGATGTATTAGTCGCACCGTGAGTGGCCAGAACGCAGAAGTTCCCGAGAGAAGGCGTTCAAGTCAAGGCTTCGATTCTGTCACAGCAATAACCCATAAAGACCTGGAGGTAAATATATACTAATGTTTTTTTAAGTTCACTGGTATGTTCATTCTTAGATACCACCGCATTGAGCTAAGCTTGATAGCACTCCTTTTTTTTATGAAAATAAGAGACGAGATGAATAGGACGTTCAACTGATGGTTATTGATACGCCCTGTGCATTACAATGCCGTGCCGCTTAGGATTCTTGAAAAACCCAAAAATTCTGAGCAGCACTACAATTGCACTTGTCACCTTGAGGCATAAGATGTTAAGTTTGCCCAGTAATTTTACTTGCTACGGCAACCTTCAGACCGAAACACTTAACACTATATAATGCGCTCACATTACTGCTTCACGGCCGAAATAAGCGCCGCTGTGGAACCCAAAATCTAGCCAGCATCCTGTGCAATGGAGCCACCCACTTGCTTTCGGTGAGAGGCCATTTTGCAGGAGTGGACAAACCAAGGTTAGGACCTGCCACCGATAACAATTGCATGTGAGATAATATTATAAAAATCACTCTCGTGTGGCCATCTCTTATAAAGAAGAAGTTGTTTTATTTATATTTATTAATTTTAATTTTATTTCATAAATGAAGAATATTTAAAAATGCATCAATCGTACCGTTCATTTCACGACGGTACGCTAAATAAAATATCAAAGTTAAAATGCTTAAAAAACCTAATTTTTCATTCAATCTTCATCGATCAACTCCCGCCTATTCCTTAATAAAGTAACCACAGAAGACCGATTGCCCAAACCATTTTTTTCCAATCTCATTATTCATTTCATTTACCCTCAATATTCCCTCGCCGAGTGTCCGAGCATATAACCGTTTATAATCTTTGCAGCTTAACTTATCTCAAAAATAGCACCCCTCTGTAATTAATATAAGAAATACTTCTTGGCATTTATAATTGTGTTTCTGTGAGTATTGCAAGGGTCATAACATCTAGATTAATCAAAGCTGAGAGTTGTGTTTTATTTTTAGTAATTACAATTCATGAATATCTGAACTGAACGACTTGAGTATATGAATATTACACAAATAAAATTTGAAAACAAAATTTTATTAACGATGCGGGACTCGAACCCACGACCTCTGGCGTTCCGTGCGAGTGTTCTTCCAACTGAGCTTACCGTTCGAGTGACGTATTGTCATAAAATCTTGCATGTTTTGTTCAACTCTCAGGTTGTGGCTTCATCTATAGGATCTCTTTACAGTTGATAACCTGCTCAACCTCAATATTTGCATACTAGGACAAATTTTATTTGTGTATTTATCCTAGAAGTGAGGGTTATCACTTTCAAAACATGACAAATTGTTTATATTATGTATATTGCTAATTTTCAGAATAATAGCTGTTTTAAAAGCAGCTTATTTCAAAGACAGGGCATTCAATATAAATATATATGTAAATGAAATATGTTGATATCGTCGCAAATATGTTGGTCTTGTGAGTCATACATCTTTGTGCCGTTTGGTGTCGAGACACTTGGTCCGTGGGGCCCAGAGGCGCGGAGAATGTTCAAAATACTATCTTCGCTCCTCAATAAGGCTACTGGAAGCCCGCTTGGGCTTCCAGGCAGCTATTTCGGTCAACGGATCAGCCTTGCTATCCAACGCGGTAATGCTGCCAGTATTCTTGGTACGCTTCCACGTAATGATACTTTTAATTTTATGTAATCGTAATATCGTATATATAGTTATAAGATTTGTTTTGTTTGAATAATAAATATGCTATTCATTATAAATGAAACTTGTAAATCGAATCACTTATTTTTTACGTTATTTGCTACATACCATAACATTTTAATGTTAATCAGCTAATAGAGTTTAATATATTTTCAAACTGAGTTTGATTGTTAAGTGTTTCAATCAAAACACTTCTAGAACATTACAAGTATACTGACGTAATTAAAATTCATTTTAATGAGTATTGAACAAGAAATACAGATTTCTTAGATACTATTATACCCGTTAGGTTAGTAAATATATACAACAATATTTGAATATCATGTCTACGCCACATCCTCAATATCCAAGCAACCTGCATTTCGCAAGATATATATTCCGCACTCCGAGTTTTGTGTATAATAAAGCGAGTAAATGACAATTTGAATTTCAGGAGGTAAGTTGGAGTGACTTGCGCATTTCCCGCATCCTCGTTGAGCACTGTCTGTCTGTGATGTGAATCGTACGGCAGCGACACAACAGTAGTCAGTATCTCACAGTCCACAGTGGGAGTCGGTTGTGTTGATCGGAAATTATTTCGAAATCGTAACACGTGTAAATCAAAAAGTGTTTTTGTTTTGTGAACTCGATGTGATGTAGTATTTAAGCTAAGGTAAAGGATAACATTGTCATGAGTGTTTTTATTATTTTTAAACTCTTAGTAATATTTCTTTATTATAATCATTAATTGCATCTTCCAGATATTCTTAAATTCTTATAAAGATGGAAGAAGAATCTCTAAGCTAAACTTATGTAATGAATATTTTTTTCAGTAACATTTAAATTTAAACTAATAGTAAATTGTTCTTACTAACATTATATTCATTAATTCAAAACTAACAATAATTTTATTTAGTCCCAATTTAAAAAGTGGCAAGAAACTAATTGCCTCCCTTTTCGCTACATATCACAGCTTCATCATTTTACAAATGATTTTAATTATAATCTAAGCTATGCAAGAACAATACTCACACATTACGACTAATTTAAGTGAGTCAAAAATAAAAACATGTAAATTTATTGATAAATCTATAACATCTATAGATTAGAAATAGTAAATCCATCATCTCATCACTTACACATAATTCATATCATCACTTAATCTTACTTACCTTCATCTTATTTCAATATTAATTAGATTTATATAATACGATTTCAAAGAGTATAAATAATTATTTACAAATAAATTGAATAATACATAAGACGTTCAAACTCGATTTTAGAGATTTAAATATCGCAACTTCACGATAAATAAATTGTGTTGTTGCAAATATTCATATTTGGTGCAATAATTTGAGTTAATATCAAATCATCGCAATTTCGTAACATAACTACGAATACTAAACATTTATTACCAATAATTATTTACATAATATTAATATTATAAAACATTATTATCTTTGAATAAAAATACATTATATTCTATTCCCATTCAAATTATCTTATGAATAATTTCAAGGTCCTACTATGATAATGTACTCTATGATTTGTATCTACTCAGTATGATAATGTATGTATGAAAATGTAGTATATGCTACAAAGTAATTATTTTTCTCAACTAGAGTTTGTCAAATATCCGCATTATGTTAAAAGTAGGTCTTATAAATGCTCAATGCAGTTAATACGTACATAGTGTTCCGTAAGAAAATTCGGTATTCTTGCCAAGTAAAAATTTTGTTAAGCCTTGTGGGAGAGGCAAGCGTAGTCTAAGTTATAATTTCATTGTTATTTATTCCATGATTTCTAAAAAAAAATACATCCTGCGGCGATATAATAAACCTGATCTGACACAAAATACATATTTGCTTAAAATTTCCGTATTTAAAAATATTATCTCCTTAGAAAATTTATTCGTCTAGATATTCTTTTACTGTTAGACAACCGATAAAAACAGGACATGAATATTATTTTAGTGTGTCTTACACTCGCGATTACTTCTAAACTCAATTTTTTCGACGTTTTCACAGCTGTAGAATGGATATAAATGGGCGATGTTCAAAATTCGCATAAGATATCGTAACACATTCCTAGCTAACATAGTATTTTTGTAAACTAATTTGTATTCTGATAACGGACATAAACCATTTAATAAAGTGATATTTTTAAATAAGCCTGAATACAAAATAACCGCTTTAATATTGAGTGCATTTACATGTCGGCTTGTGGATTGAGGCACATGGTAATGCTGTGATTTCCATATTTTAATATTAACACAGGTTGGCATAACACGTCGTATCCGAATTACGTATTTTGCCCAAGTGAAATATTAATAGGGTTGTAGCGAGTGGTTCGGCACGCTTTTTGGTAAATAAGAATTTAGCTTTGTTTATATGCAAATTGCTTTTGAGATTTTGTCGCTCTTCTAAATATAAACTTTGATTACTTTTGTGGTAGAAGCTGAATACTTTATGTCAACTCTGTTTTGAAATTTATTTTGATAAACTATTTAAATTTTTTTAATTTCTAATGAATATTTTATTAAAAGTTACAGTAACATGCATAATATATTAGTAATTATAATATAACAACTCATTAAAAATATTGGTGTCATTGCAGTTTATTTATGTTTTTCTGTGCCCGAACTTTAGGTGAAGTAACGATCTAAGTGATTCAAACAAGTCATAAAAGCATAGTATATTAATCAAAATTAGATATAAATAAACTTTAACCCCCTTATTCATAATAGTCTGCTAACTTAAGGCATTGGTAATTCTCACTCTGTCTTCTTCTATTGACCTAAGTCAGAATGAGAAAAAACACTCCTTAGAGGCTGTTTAAAGGTAGCGGACTATTATGAATGAGGGGGTAACAATATATATTATTATGATACATTAAGTACTTATTGGGTACCATTTATTTTGTTTTGAAAACAATATATAATATTTATGACTGATACAGAAAGTTAAGATTTGATGTTTAAATATCTTAAAACAACTCAAAGTAAGAAATATGTCTCTTTAACAGACTCTACAACTCTTGTCAGTGTAAAAGTCGTTGGCTTATACCACACTTGAAATACTTAATAATAATAAGAAGTTTGCATTAATTATAGTCTCCATCATAAATTCTACTTACCGAATGAGACTTTTTGTCTATACATTTTGAGGCATTCTCTCAATTACTTAGACATTTCATCAAGACAATTTCATAATAATGTTAAAAATTATTTGAAAGGGAAAAGGTAAAATTTTAAACTTCTCACACAATTTCTTAAGCATTCAAATGTTGTGAGTCTTTTTGAGAGTAAATTGTGCTAAGATTCGTCTTCAATCAGTTCAACACGTGTTTCGCCGCTACACGAGGCATCCTCAGAAGATGTTAACTCGCTAAATTCTGGCACAAGACTCAACACACTCACAAAAACATTTGAATAATTATGGATTTCGGCAGAATAACGCCTAATTAAAAAAATATTACTTAAACCGATGACGATGTAGTAACAAATACAAAATTACAATAAAATTTAGAACTTCCTCATGTTATATCAAGTTGGTTGAAAACATAAAAACTACTTTATTTTCTTCTCTTTTTATAATTTAATACTTCACTACTTAAAGGAAAGCAAAAATAAAGTATAACTCATTATATTAAAGTATACTACCATCAAAAAAAAATTATTACGAGGGCGGCACTGAAAATTTCGGGAAACAAGGAAGTGACACAACATTACTATTTAAAAATGTATTTATTTATTGATTTTCGAAGTATTCTCCGCGAAATTTGACACATTTTTCCATACGATGGAACCAATCATTGAAGCATCCATTCCATTCGGAAGTTGGGGTCTCCACAATGGCCGTTTTGTAGGCGTCCACAGCTTCTTCAGGTGATGAAAATCTCTGACCACGCAATTTATTCTTTATTTGAGGGTAAGTATAGAAATCATTAAGGCTTAGGTTGGGGCTGTACGGTGGATGGTCTAATAATTCTATGTTTTCTTGCTCTAAAAACTCTTTTGTTCTATGCGCGGTGTGAGTACTCGCATTGTCGTGATGTAGGATGATGCGGCGGTTGCAGTTCTCTTTACGGAGTTCAGAAATGACCTATGGCAAACAAATACTAGCATACCATTCAGCATTAACCGTTCTTTGTTGTTGTGTGAGGAATAGTCGCAACATGGCCGGTTTTGGAGACAAACGTGGCCACCATTTTTTTTTCAACACTCCGTGAACGAACTATTTTTGTTGGCTTTAACTCATTTTCGAACACCCAAACTCGTGACTGGTTTTTTGTTTCGGGTTCGAACGCGTATATCCAGGATTCGTCACCTGATACGATGTTGTATACAGCATTTGAGGACTCTGTGAGTTCTGACGCACTAAGTAAAGCGAGCCGCTTTTTGCTCTTCAAAGAGCAAATGCGGTATCCATCGGGAAAACACCTTATTGTTCATGCAAGATTATTTTTATTTGACTCATGCCAATGTCTAAAGTTGCTTGAATTTCGCGGTATGTCACATGTCGATCTTCCTCAATCAGCTTACGCACAGCATCAACGTTTTCTTTGGTAAATGCAGTTTTTGGACGACCTCTACGGGGATCATCACTGAGCTTGACACGTCCACGTTGAAATTCAGCTAACCAGCGATAAATTGTGGTTTTAGATGGTGCTTCATCACAAAATGCAGATATCATCCGGTCAACACATGTTTTTGTGTTAAACCACTTCAAAACTCATAATAAATCATCGCTCTAGAATTTTCTCGAGTCAATTCCATTTTCTCAGCGACTAAACAAGTTTGAAAAGACCTTGTGACAAGACCGAGAATCTTTTTTTAAATAAATAAATGGTATTCGATTTTTAAAACCAAGGAGTTTTCAAGTAAAAAGATTTTAATATGACAGGAACAGTGGAAATATTCCATTCCCGATACTTTTAGTGCAGCCCTCGTAATGCGGAAATAAAATATAAACAAACATATTATAAAATATTTTACTTTCCCAATAAAACGGTCATAATTAATTACCCCTATCTTATTTTAGCTACTGAATTTTAAATGCATGAATCTTTTGTTATTAACTCTGTTAATATATTGTAATACAATTGTATAAATAACGTATCTGAATTGTTTAAATATCAGACATCAATGATTAATTTAGTTGGTATCATAAACACCATCGTATAACTTTATAGAACCTCATAAGTTTCGATTATTTATTATATAATTTACTGCCTATTTGCGCATTCTCAAGTACAAACCGTGTGTTGCTTTACTAGAACATCTCATCTAAAAGTTTAAAATAAATGTCAAATTAGTGCTATCAAGCTGTAAAACAAATATTGATTGAAGCAATTTAAGTGACCTGAAGTATACAGACCGAATTTACCATTAATATATCTTTATATTTTTTTAATCAATTATTAATCACGTAGAAGTTTCCTTGTAAAATATTAATTATGTTAACACAGAAACAGTGAATACCTTGATAAAATGTTGATAGAAGCTGAAGAAACTTTTCCATCGCAGCTTAACTGCCCACACGATTTAAGCCGATTTATTATTAACCATTCCTCCGTGACCTTTACATCAAATGCCTACATTAGCGTTTGCCATTAACATGAGCTCGGCCCTTTCGTCCTCGACCTCCGTTCTAGATTATTAAACGAGCATAACTTACTTTGATGTTTCACTGTTGTACTTAAGCGTATGCTAGCCTTAACAAACCATTACAAAGTAGGTTTCGTGTTATATTTTTTTTCTATATTTTGTGAGGTGCTTCTGAACAACCTTTACAGAACGCGTAGATCATATTACTACATAAGCGAGCACACAATTTGAACTTACTTTATTAATTATCAAAATTCTCAGGTTAAAGCACTGGGAGGCTTGTTTGCACAGATAGCCATCCAGGTGGGTCCTATGGTGAGGCTATATCCTGCCGAAAAGCTATATTGTGCAAGCATTCTCTCTCTTAAAAACTCTGGAAGTAGTTCGATCATCGGTGTTTCATTGCGCATTATGCGCATATTTTCGCATCTATCCCGGGAATGAAACTTGGTTCCACTACTTCCTCCTCTATCTCAATCAATCACGGAATTTTCTTCGCACGATAAAACTTTTGTAAGAATATCCCGCCGCTGTTCGCCGTCATCAATTAATTTTAAAAAGATTCTGTTCAACCTCCTCAAATACATTTGCTATGTTATAATTTAATCCTTTAGAGTTTAGTGTTGCCAAAGAACAGGGGTTTGAAAACTGGTTCTGTACCGATTAAATAACAAAATAAATACTTTTAGCTGTCTTTGCTGCCTGTATTGTAATATATAATAATAATAATTAATAATAATAAATATTTATATAATATTAGTTCTATAAACTTATAATTAATTTCTTATTATTTAATTTAAGCGACACGGAATATATCTTAGAGAAAAATTGTTAAGAGCGAAATGGAATCAAACAAGAAAGATTTCATACCATCGTACAAGATATAATACAATTGTTTTATACTTAAAATAGAAAAATATTTTACACATTCAAAATGGCCGACTTACTTATGGACTGTATCTAATGTCGTTCTATGCTTATAGACAAATCACGTCGTATAAAAACTATGCCGAGAAATGGAAAATGCCACAAATGACACCATCAGGGAGCGTACATGTCATGCCGATGACAGGTGTATGATGCCAAGCTACATACAGGATTTATTGGGATGGAAACAAAATGCTTTATTGTGTAATATGATATTGAGTAGGTACTATCTCTCAGTTTCGTCTTCTCCGTAGTCAACAAGTTAGAAATATAAAACGCAATATCGGTGCAATTCAAAGCACACTATGCCATAAAATTTAAATGAAGGGAACACCATATCGTCACCATCCACATCGACATCATCGTCGATTGAAATACGTAATTCGTACCTATTATATGTTTACATTGTATATTTTGTATGCAAATTATGTTCCTGTCTTTCTTGTACCAAATAGCACATCTGATTAATCTTTTCAATTTCTCGTTTAACAATCAAACGTTGATAGACTATCTGTCACTACGTTTTTTGAAACATCCTGTGTGTTTATATCAATACGTCACTATGACGAAACGGGCATGAAATGTACGCTCCCTGGACACCATAATAAGCTTCAACTGCCATATCTATACATTGACGCATTTACTCCAACTGCTTAAAATATTTTTGGTCAATATAACAAATTTAAACAATAATTCGGTTCAGATTTGATTTGGACAGTGACAGATGGCACATGACTAAGGAGGAAACTGTGCTTTTTTATATCAAAGGGGGCAAACGGGCAAGAGGCTCACGAGATGGGGAGAGGTGAGGCAACCACCCATGCATAACTTCCCGTGTAAATGCGGTAGAAGATGCAGAGAGAACCCTCATCACTAAGAAATGCCAAAGGATCAAGGCAATCAGAGATGACTTGATAGTCGATGATTCGAGGCACTCTTCGTTGTATGCGGTCAAATGGAAGAAGCTGGTACTGGGGAGCACCCACCCAGAGGCCTTTACCCAACAGTACTCCATGTAAGGCCGAAGATGGCCGCTTATATTGAAGTACTATCTCTAACTGAGTACATCAAGCTTTTTAAAGGCCAGTTTGGCCTTCTCTTCCAAGTGACCACGGAACTGAACGACATTGTCTTTGAGCACACTTTTGCCGTCCCGACCGTGGCGATTCCAAGTCAAACCAGATCATTGTGTTATAGATAATGTGGATTTATTCCTCTTATATGAAAATGAATACAAAATATGGTCATTATTTAACATATCGTGCTTTAAAAACTAAAACATAATTTAACGATCTAATTAATTCTATAGTAAACTTCAGAAAAGTAGCAGTGTGCAAAATAACCACAATTTTACTTAATTTTAATTAGGCCTCACATCATAAAGTACTTAACATAATTTCAGTTCAATTAATTAGTAACTGATTAAAACTTTATTAATTGTACATTTATTATAAACTTTCAAATAAGGTTTAATTATCCCGCGTATACCTCAGGGAGTGTGTGGTAAATTAAATTATATGAACACTGTAGCAAGCTTAATTACTGGGCTAATAAGGCAAATATGACCGTGGGTCTAACGAGGGCTGTTGCGATGTTATCGAAAACATTAAACGTCAAATTAATAACTCTCTGACATCACTTTACTATTTTAATCAATATAATAAAAAAGTAAACATGTTATTAATAAACGCGAAGTAAAGTTATTCGAAGTTTAAAACTTTTTCGGCCCTTCAAATAAAATTGGCATAAAATTATAACTAAGCATAAACCAAGAATATGTAAAATGTTTACAAATAGACATAACACGAATGGTTTGTTCGGACGTATAACGTTTCCCGCGTTTTTTGCAAGGCAGCTTGTAATTTGGAAAACTTCAGAATAATCATTGTATTGAGAGTGTTGTCAACGATATTGTAAGCATTTTCTTTGTTTATCATCAGTTATAACTTTATATCAAGTTTATTTGTAAGGCGGTTAGTCTTTACCTTACCTTTGTCACTTCAGAATTGTAAGACAGGAAAAAGTAATTTTAAACTAGGAGTATCTTTTCAGTGCGATCATTAATGAGACAGTTACGGCCTTATAAACTTGGTATAAAGTTATACCTGAGAATAAACCAAGAATATTTATAATGCTTACAAATAGATATATTGCTTATTCGGATAATAGATAATCAAAAGATTTCTATAATTCGGACATATAACGTTTCCCGCGTTTATTTATAAGGCTGCTTGATATTCGGAAAACTTCAGAATTTTCATTGTTATTGACAATGTCTTCCAGGCTAGCGAAACTCTCTAACAAAAAAGGGATTCACTTAATTGTATGAAACGTGCAGTTATAGACAGATTGACAGATGACGGCTATAATCTTGTAAAAAAAGGAGATCCACTGCGTTATAAGAAACTTTTCGCTTTCAAACTTATCCGGATAATACTTCGTGGCCAATTCGCGATACTGTAATTACTACTACTATTTCAAATCACTGCACGTTTCATACTAAACTATATTTCATTTTTTAATTAGGTAGTCCCGCCTCTTATTACGTAGTATTTAATCCTCTTTGGTGTTGTCAGTGGTAAGCCGTGTGTTTTATTACAATCGGCTCAAAAAAAAAACCATACCCAAATCTTAAGAAGAACTTATCAAATATAAACTCATACATGCCTTAATTATAATATTATTACTGTCATGTTTTCTTTTGAACTATGCTATTTATGGGAGTAATTAACAGACCAAGCGCAATTGATCCACCTGATAAGCTGCGTCAATTTAAATTAAAGATCTGAATCATAACGCAATATTAAATGACCCGAGGTGTAGCGTAATGCTATAAGATTCTGATCATAATATAACAGTACGCTGAGTTTTATGATGGAATGAGTCAAGCTGTGTTCAAATATTATATCAAACAGCGGCGAAAGAATTGAGATCTAAGCAATTTAATAAAAAAAGTATTTTTTTTTATTTGATGTAAAGAAATAAATTCCTTGAAGATGTATGAAAACTTAGTATGGACTTTCTTCAAAGGAAGAAAGTCCATACTAAGTTTTATGTCCTATTTTACAACCCTTTTGAGCAAAACTTCGTAACCCTTTTGAAACATGCAAATATTTGTTTCGAGGAAACCTAATTTCATATATCTTTCTTCTAACTTTTGTAACCTTCCTTAGATAAAATTTATGGATATTTTTTTCGTAATGTAATAATTGTGTAATAACGATTTATTCCAAGTATCTATAATACCTACAAGTAAGTGGGATTACCCCATTAGACTATCGACATCCGCAACACCAGGAGTCAAGAGTCCATGAAAGAAATTTTTCTCGTAAAACGTGCGATTGGAGAACGCCAGACGTCAACATCACGCCGGTGGAATTTTGCTGATGTGTCCGGCGGTGTAATCCGGCTGTTGGTATCCACCCAAACAACTCCTCTGAAAGCTTCTCATGATCAGATAAGTGCGGTAGAAGATGCAGAAATAGCCCACTTCTCTACGCAACGCCAAAGAATCAAGCTGATCGGAAATTATTAGATCATTGATGAATTGAGCGACTCTTTGGTGTATGCGGTCAAATGGAAGTAGCTGGTACTAGGGAGCGCTTCCCAGAGGTGAGAACAGTGTCTACTAAGTGAGGTCAAATTTGCGCCTTATATAGGCCTAAGCGGGGGCTTGTAGTGAAGTACTATCTCGCCTTGCTGAGTACAGTAAGCTTTGTAGACGCAAATTTGATATTATCTTCCAAACGACCACGTAACTAAACGTTGCTTAATATATCGACGCCGATATTCAAATTAAAATTCAAATATTTTTATTCAAAATAGGATTCAAAATCACTCATTGAACGTCAAAAACCACCACCCATTCAAAATAGACTGCCTCACCAGAGACGAACGGGCACAAGAAACTCAGCGCGTTTTTTTTAATAAAAATATGGAATACAATGTAATATCGAAGAATAAACATTTATAGTTTATGAGCTTGAGGGTATTCGTTTCATTCCCAGTCTGTTTAAAGAATCGTCTATGGTATAGTAACCTTTCCCACACATACGTATTGTAACAATTCTTTTAAATGTCGTAACACATTTGTTTTGTACATTTTCTGGGATCATATTGTAGAAGCATATACATCGCCGAATAAAAGACTTACTAACTCGACTTAACCGAGTAGTAGGCATAACAAGTTTATATTTCTTGTTCTTGAGTTGTTAGAACAAGAATGTTAACATTATGATTGTCACAGTTTCTAGCATGATAATAAATATAGCCTGAATAATCGTAAGAACCTTATCTTATAGTTGTTACGTTGAATGTTGGCAAATAGCCAAGCATGGAAATACACACAAATTAAATATGTACTAAAATTTATGGCCGATGCGGGATCCGAACCCGCGCCTCTCAAATGACGTCCCAGCGTTCTACCAAATAAGAGATACCGTAAATCTTGGTATATTTTTGTTTAACAATAACCCAAGAGGTTGTGGCTCAATCTACAGCCTATACTCAATAATTGCATATTAGGAAATTGACTTGAGATGTAGCTCCTTCAAATCTAAATAGTTTGTTATTTTTTTAAGTGATATCCCTCACCTCTGGTATTTAATATACAAATTCAATTTGAACCAATTTTTTTTACGGATGATGTGGGATTCGAACCCGAGAGGCGTGGGTATTTTTCTGACAAGTAAATAACCAATCAATTCAATGAGAACCTTTTATTTAATGCGGTTATGCTCTCAGCATTCAGAAAAAGACGATTCGAAAGTTTGAGCCCAAAAAATCTGAAACATATTATCTATCATGGTTCAATTTAAATCTATACTAATATTATAAGCATGAGAGTTTGCACGTTTGGTACTCAATCACGCCAAAACGGCTGAATGAATCTAAATATAGTTCGATTATTTTTCACTAGATTAACACACAGAATATTATTTATTAAGGCGATACTTAATGCCAGCGACCTTGAGCGATATGAGTTCATGGCTACCTGCCCACCATCTATGTAAACGAAGCAAGTTTCAAAATTCTTGCATGGATAACGTAACATTTTAACAGGTGCCAACAGTTTACGTGCTTATAATCCTCGTTATTCATTACTAATCTGAATGAAAATGTAAGTACACAAAAAAGTACAAGCTATAAGAATAACATTTCTGAGAGTAGTGCTAAACAAATGTGTTATGCCATGCCAAAAAACTTGTTTAACTGCAAAGAAAAGTGGTTGTTCAAAAAGGCTCTGGAGTGCTAACTATAATCAACAGCAAGCATTAGCAACCTACAAATAAGACTTAAGAGTATGTGTAACAGGGTTAAGTAGTGTTCACAGCTCCAAATGCTATATTTTCACCACTAAACTTGTCTAAAAACACCTTGTTTGCGAGTTTTCTGCTTACCCTTTGCCTTAAATGTGATGTTAGCCCGGGCAAAGTTACGATTAGCAGCTGGTAAGTAGTATTGATTACTTATTGTTAATAGTGACTCTTTAGTAATTAATAGTAACTCTTTAGTAACACCACTATTATGTAAAACAAAATAATTATAATGGTTGCGATTTATATCTGGTGTATTTAGGTCAAAGTCAATGCTTGCCCATTCTAACAGATTACGCCTATTAGTTAGCAAATTTCTCTATCAGCAATTTGCCAAAGCCATTACTCGGATTATAGAATTAATTCAAAGTAAATAACAATATATTGAGTTGTCTAACTTCAGAACTAGAATAATTTTCATCTCGTACGTGAGGGTTCCTTCTGGGTTCAACTAAAGCAATTACACAGATATCATAATTTGTTGGCTTTGGAGAAGGAATGATTTATTTAATCCAAAACTTGTTTACGTTAGTAAATGCCGAGCGTTTTATTATTGTGTACGTACAATTTGAATTTATAAAATGTATCAGTAATTAATTAATTACTTGAACACTAATAGTATCATATTGGTTAGAATCACTTGATTTAACAACACAGTAACACTTTTAATTAGTGATATAAAACTTAATTGGATCATCATCACAAAACTCAATCAACGAAATCGCTATATCCGATGTAAAATTTAACATTGAACCTCTTAACTGCATATGAAGTCCTAGTACATGTTGCTAGCATGATACTTGACATTACTATGACCGCTACCATATTGTAGTCTATGTAGTAAGTATTACGTCTAATGCATGACGTCAGAATATGTTAGGTATACTCGCGTCATTTATAAGACAATCTCTTCTTCAACGCTTTCTTCAATGCTTTCTGTCTTATTCTCTCGCCGGCTGAATGCTATACATTTACCAGTTTGTGTCTCCATCGGTTTTTTTTCGTTGCATCGAGTTTCTTATGACAATCATTCCAAAGAAGTTTCACTTCAAAATGTAACTTTTCCGCGTCTAATAATAAATTATAATAATAATAAAACTGTTAAATAAAAATTTATTTTTTATAGTTTATAAATTGCGTTTACATAGTGTTGTAGATCATACAGATTAAGCTGTGAGTGAATGATGGTCATACTGTTTCAGGAAGTGATCTCTTTACTACATCACTTTTAGAAAATAACAGTGACGTGTGGGAACGCGCGAAGGAAGCGATGCTTTATAGTATCAGGCGGAGGAGCTCTAAATTTTAATATATCGGTAAATAGTGTGATCGGTCTCTCTTAACGAATAAGACAACTTTATACGATAGTGCGAGAATTTGCAGTTACAGACAATAAAAACAGTATGCAACAGCACGGTACAAAACTTGGTATTTTTAGCAAATCTGTTTTATTTTTTAGTATCCGACCTAGGAACCTTCAAGATTAGAGTATATGTACTCTTGCTTAAATACCGTCAACATATCATTTAAACCTTGGTTTTGCCTTTGTCCATATTAATATTTCTTGAATGCTTTTCAAAAATACCAGTTACTATTAGAAAATTAATCACAATGTCATAATGTCTTGTCCTGCACGATGAAAACAAGGGGAAATTCTCAACACATTTTGCATAGCCTTGTTTCATAACATTAAACTCTACCAACTTCAACGCAAACTTGGCATTGCAAGTTATTTCACTAATAAGTTAACTATTAACTACTAACGCAATCAGCTAACTAATAAATCAAATCAAATAAGCATCGTTACAAGCTGGAATATTTATGTTAGATTTTGTCGAAAATATTCAGTAGAAATATTATAAATACTTATAAATGTACTAAACTAAAAAATAATAATTTCAAAGCTATCAATTTTCTTTTCTTACTTAGCACACACACAAACATACATACACACACATCCATACACATACGTACTTACGTACACACACACACACACACACACACACACACACACACACACGCGAATTTCTTTTATTTTTATTTTGTATTAATATAGGGTAAGTGACTGGACCTCACGACACAGGCAATCCTAGTGTGAGGCCAGAATACTTGTAAAATTAAAGTTACTTACTTTGTACCAACGTATACTTTGTCACAGATATTTTCTAACAACTATGTAACTAATATGGTACCCCAAATGATTCTATTCTGTTTCATAATGGTAGACTTCATCTTTTTTGTAATTTTTAGAAATTATACGAATACTATTTCTTACTAACAAAGACGTACACGATAATTAAAGCTGATGATTTGTTTAAAAAAAATATTTATGCATACATAGGTAAGGTTTTCAGTTAATTAACCATTTGCGAAGCCCTACTCCAATTTATTTTCTACTATACGGAGAGTGCTTGAAATATCATCAAACCTTCCGCCATATTGTTGAAATGAGTAAATATAATTTTATCTGTAATAACTGATAAAGTATTCTTACTTATTCATCAAAAAATCATCGAATCTCATGCCGAAAAAGTTTCATTGCACGGATATTCGTTAATAATCGTTTCAAATAAAATTCAATTATTTATAAGCCGTCTATGAACATCAGCAGTACCAGATATTGTTAATGTCCATGGCGGCTGCTATTTTTACTTTCCATAATGTGAGCCACTTTGCCCTCACTGCTTACAACTAGTCAATAAAAATTGGGTACAGTAACAATAGATTCGTTTTTGTAGAGAAGATATAAAAGAAGTTTGTAAGAGATGTTTATCTTTCGCATGCTTTGTTTGTGCACGCTAGTATATTATAAGTATATACCATTTTTTATGACAATAAGGGACGAGACAAACAGGACTTTCAGCTGATGGTAATTAAAACGCCCTGTCCATTACAATGCAGTTCCGCTCAGAATTCTTGAAAAACCCAAAAATTCTGAGTGGCAGTACAAATGCGCTAGTCTCCTTGAGACATAAGATGTTGAGTCTCATTTGCCCTGCGTAACTTCACTAACTACAGCGCCCTTCAGATCGAAAAACAGTAATGCTTACACATTACCTGTGGTATTGTGGTACCCATAATCTAGCCGGCATCCTGTGCAAAGGAGCCTTCCTCTGGTAAAATGAGTGTTTCCATAAACCTTAGAAATTTTACGGCATCCATAATTATTCAAATGTTGTGTATTCCAAGTATTATTCTTACTATTGTTAGTCTAAAATTTGTAAAAAGTTTATATATAAACTATGATACGAAATAATTCGTTAATAGAAATAAACCATCAACCAAGATAATAGCTATTCGATATAATCCGTAAACGAGGGATATAATAGTCTTGATCTGCTGGCTCAGTTAATTAATATCAGCAATATGCCCTATTACGTATTAGATCCGACGAAGCTATAACTACAATGATACCAATAATAATAATATATTATGAATCTCTATGATTAACGCTCTCACGTTTTGATTTATTATTAACGTATCGAAGATTAGGTGAATAAGTCATTTTATCATATTATCTGTGATGAATATGATTTAATACACTTACGGCTTTACACTTAAACTTGATTATAGTTATACCTGAGAATAAACCAAGAATATGCAAAAAGTATACAAACAGATATTTTGCTTTTGATTGGATTATTCGGAGGTTTCCCGGGCTTATTTGCTAGGCTGCCTGACATTCGGAAAACTTTAGAATTATCAGCAATATAGTCAACATTTTGCATATTATTTTTTTTTATTCTCGGGTATAACTTTATACCTAGTTTATTTTTAAGGCCATAAAAATTTATGATGTGAATTGTAAAAATATGAAATTCTGTATGAATATATTATGTTAAAATGACCCCAATACTGTATGCAGGTTTTGTATATTGGATTCTTATATTTTTGAGTGCTACAGTTGACTGAAGTTTTTCAATTTGTAAATTGTAGCAAAAATAACCTGACATCCAGTATAACGGTAGTATTAGTAGCAAAGTTAAATGTTTTTTATACTATTCAATATAATATTATGTAAATTCTCATTAAATATAATTTTTAAATTACAATTTCATGTATCTCCTGAAGTATAAAAACAAAATTCAATTTATTTTATCGAAATAAAACTTTAATCAAAATAATTAAGAGTATTTCGTATGATGCCTTCACGCAAAATATTGCTAGTTTAATTTATTACCACAACATTCCAAATTACTAAATTTTCATCTATTTTATTACAAAACATTATATATGAGAATGTCTATTTTGTTCCAGGCATGAAATAAAAAGTGAAACGTTATGTGATGACAGTATGACCGGTAGGTTATTTGTGATGATGGTACTTTTGGCAATGGTGAGTGCGGTGAGGAGTATCAATTGCATCTGCAATCCAAGAGAATGCGAAGAGTTGGGGCCCAGCGGATGTCCAGGTTTGGGCATTATGGTTTGGGATCTATGCAGGTAATACTTATTATATTCTCAGCACATGATTTTAAATTATTGGTCGCTTTATGTAAATAATATATCATATAATTTAAAATGAAATCAGATTAAGGATTTTGATTGCGTATATTGTGGCTGAATAATAAAATTCTGTCTCAGTGTACGGGTCACCTGGTGATAAATGATCACCGCCGCCCACATTCTCTTGCAACACCAGAAGAATCACAGCAGAATTTCAAGCCTTTAAGGTAGGTGTACGCGCTTTTTTGAAGGTATCCATGTCGTATCGTCCCGGAAACACCACACAAGGGAGCTCATGCCACAGCTTTGTGGTATGTAGAAGAAAGTTCCTTGACATCCGAACACACTGGAGGACCGCCACACATTCAGATGGTGGGGATGATATCCTAGTTTGTGGCGTGTCGTGGGAAGGTGGAATTCAGCGGCAGGAATCAGGTGAAACACCTCTTCGGAACACTCTCCGTGATAAATACCGTAGAAGACACACAATGAAGCGACGTCTGTACATAACGCCAAGTGATCCAGCCATTCACAGAGCACTGGGTCTCTGACAATTCGAGCTGCTCTACATTGCACGCGGTAGAATGGTGCGCCAGACCAGAGATGACAGCAATAGTACATGTGTGGCTGGACCTGCGCTTTGTAGAGCGCTAGAATGTGGGGCTGGCTTGAAGTATTGATTTGACATTAAAGAATCAACAATGAAAAAAAGTTTTAATTGCATTTGTCATACAAATAACAATGCTTAGGTGACCTCTTATAGCTATTATTTAAAGGTTAATGAGGACTCTCCTTTATTTTGCAGAAATAGACCGACCCATTCTATTTCAAAAGCAATATTTCTTAAAGGCATGCATATTGAGTTTCGTACTAGTGATTCTTGGTTTGTATTATATTTTAATATTATTCGAATAAAATTGGTATCCATTTATTGACTTGGTATGTTCAAACCTAAAGAGTCACCCCAAAATCTACATAAAAACTTATATCATGTTTTAATTAATTCGATAGGTACAAATACAAAACACTTTCTCCATAATGAGTTTAGCAACTTAAATTTTTGGAGGAGATAGTGTGCTGGGCTAAAAAATTATACTAACGAGGACTTTACAGCCCCAAAAATATCTAATTATATTCTTATATTTTACTGCCTGATTTTATCTTACATTACAATTTGTTTGATATTGTTGCCTAGCAAAGGTTCGTCGTATATGACGAGAGTTGTCATACTTCAGCTCAGTGGAAAAGTGTTTACCTTAGGCGCTGTATACCCGGGTTCGATACACCTACCAGTATATTGAATTTTTTGGGTTTTGTAAGGTTAATGGAAATTTCTAGTAAGTTCAAGATCAAATCGAACAGAGTAAGGAGGATGGAAAATGTGTAAGCAGGATAACAATAGTTAAAAGAAATTTCTAGTACAATTTAAATTTAAAGATGGAATGGGAGAGTCATTTTGAAAATAGAACAGATCCGGGGGTATATAAGCCGTACTAAGCGCGGTCTACGGCAGTTCTAGTTCTGACTCGAAAGTGAAATGGAAGAAGAAGAAGAAAAGGAGAAGTAGTGAAAAGTAGAAAGTGATCCAGGTGAAGAAGAAGATAGAAGAGACTTAGTTTTCGGTGCGGTGTGACGTGTTGAAGGTACCGCCGCCCACAAAAGGAACAGCGGCAGACCAACGAAGTGCAAGTTCAGAAAAAGTGAACCCAAATAAAGACTCGTTCCTATAAGTGGAGTATTATTTCCAGTACCTGACCCACTCTCGTGTCAATATATATCTCAAAAAACAGATTTTCAATACACATCTATGCATCTACGCAACCAGATACAAGCGTCGTCATAAGCAACCTACTAATTGGGTTTCTTTTTAAATGTCTTATATTAAAATTGTGAAATAAAATGCAATATTTAAATGCGGCATTATTTTATCATATTATTATTCACATTTCATTTGAATATTTTAGCTCTAGGAATGTTTTTAATTTATTAAAATATTCAGGGAAACAGGCTTTATAATTTTATTTACAAGCTATTCAAAGCTGTTTAAAATTATCTACGAAATTTCTTAGGCATGAGTCACAGTAGATACAAAATATCTGATAAATGTTTGTTTTTTTGATTGATAGAATCGACTTTAATAATTATGAAAACCATCTTTCAACCTCTTGCAGTATTATTGCAGTTCAGCAAGGGAATAAATGAGGACTTCAGCCATAAATGGGGCTTATTTTGTTG
Organism: Leptidea sinapis; assembly: GCF_905404315.1. NCBI lineage: Eukaryota > Metazoa > Arthropoda > Insecta > Lepidoptera > Pieridae > Leptidea > Leptidea sinapis. The sequence goes on along the minus strand of NC_066275.1, from coordinate 6,982,579 downwards.
TAAAATACCAATGCTAAACAATACAATGAATACTTACTCCGTTTCCTTAAAATAATAAAAAGCGACAAATCACAACTGATTTATTTTAATAGCCAGTAATTTTTGCCATCCATCCATCTAAAGCCATCTGCGAGGTAATAATTTCTTATTCACGACAATGTCAGTTACTTCCTCGACCCCTGTCAACCACAGTTTCATTGAAATCGTTGATCTAGAAAAGTTTAGAAAACATTGGTTATATGAAAAAATATTTACTATTAGTAAACGGTTTAACGAAAAATACAGTAAATACTTTTTCTATCTTTATATATATTTAATTGGTCTGTTTTTGAGGCTCTTTCACGCCTACACCACTGATTGTATCGACATGAAACTACCACCATTCGATGCGAAATTTTTCCTAGATCGTTTATAGCTTATTTTTCGAATTCCGAAAGCGGGCGGGAACGGCTACTTACATTATATACTTGACTTGACTTGTAAAAAATGCGATGTAAATTAATATTCCAACTCATTTCAGATGCTGCAAGCTCTGCGCACGAACACTTGGTGAAGATTGCGGAGGCTTCAAAGGAACCTGCGAACCAGGACTTAGATGTAAGCGTGGTGTTTGTAAGTCGAGGAAATTAAAAAAGAAAAAAGTCACCTGAACTTCTTTCAATATGTACAGTGATGTTAAGTATGTAAAACATATCTTTAATCATACAGTTATGGACCAGTTGTTCATTACATCTGTTGCGCCTGCAAACCTTAAACTGTGGTAATTTTGTTGCGTGTTCTCTTTTACGACAATACATTACTCGTTTTGAATAGATATTGTTTCGAAAATATAATATAACCTGTAATGTACTGTAAATTGTTGCTGCTTTAGTAATAATAGTATTGATAAGTAACATATTATTATGGAAATAAATGTACGTATATAGCATTATGGTATTACAAAAGACTTCAATCAAATTCCATTTAGGCTTATTTTTTGTTATTGAATTAACTCAATTTTTAATCAATTTAATTTCAAATAGGATTGATTAAACACATGAAGGCATAAAGGGCAATTAATTACCTGAGATAGATTCCTTTGTAATTTTTTTTTGAGGTTAATAAAAGAACTGCTAGCGTTTCGGCAAAAAATGGCTCTGAGAGAGAAGAAACAGCATAAGAACCCAATAATATTTATTGCACTCTTTTATAATAATATAATATTGTACTTATTTTCTTGCTGTTGCTGTTCACTAATAAAATTTTTTCCCAAGCTGTCTGACCGTTTAGATATTGTGCGTTTGAGTAAAGAGGCTTACAGTGAAGCTTAATTAATAAAAAATATCGGGTTGCACTCCGGGAGTGCTGGCAGAAGTGAAAAATTGAACATTAACGTTGCGCATTTTTAAATATTTTGGAATGGTTGGGGAATGATTTCGCAGGAATTACTTTATTTATCACTATAAATGTACTAGCATTAATGTGGGTAAAGACAATATTCATTTATTGCGCTATCCTACACAAAAATGACAATTTATATTACATAATTTAACTTACAAATTATATTTTTGTTATTATAAAAAGTTTATAATTGTCACAAAAGGCTCAAGTCCTTCCATCTTGCGAATTTTCGATCAGGTCACGTGTACTGACGCGAGTTTAAAATTTTATACCCATCCCAAGAAAAGTCCTCAACGCCACTAAGGAAGTTTTCACTTCAAATACTTTTAATTTTTTTATTGACAACATCGGAACAGCGTTTGTAACTTTATTACAAAAGTTTCAATATTTACAACCTAAAAGCTATTGGAACAGTCTAGGACACAAATGGTTTAAAAAATATAAGGTATGAATTTCAAACATGATAACTCCTTCCAAAATCTATCAAGCCTCGAATACAAATGCCATTGCGAGTTTTTTAAGCCCTCACAGCGATTTAGCTTTCACGCCACTCAACTAATCCGATTGGATTTCAGAGTGACACTTAACCTCTACGTACTTGAAATTTTGCAGTTTTTGTAAAATAATTTTGTTCAATTTTTAAATGCATTTCAAAATGTGATGAAATCTAGTGTAGCCGCATAAACGCTATAAATAAAGTAAATGATCATTACGTAGTTACACTTATTAACTTTACTTAAAAATATTAAAGTGCTAATGAGCACCTTAATCCTAATAATCTTTTCGATACGAAACATTTTATTCTCTCGTTTTCTTCAGTTATTTCACTTAGATATATATATTATTTATCATGATTACATATAAGCAATGACTACATATAAGCTTAAGATAACTGCGAACGTTGATAAAAGACATATACATAACTTTCTTCATGGGTATAATATATATTTGTATATTCACTACAAAATAAGTGTATCAGAATAAAGTTGATTAATTACTCTAACACCAACAGCGGTTCACTTAATACTTCTGTATTTGAAGTATTAATAGAATTTGATTGATATTATCTACCTTGTCGTTTAATTTACGGCTTTTTCCAATATTCAGTCTATCTACTGGAGATAAAAATCGTAACTATAGTTGACTTTTCTGTCCTAATAAACTTATCAACGGCAACTCACCTTAACCGTACACGCTGTCTGTCAATGGAAAGACGTATTGCTTACCAGCAATAGAAGTTTTTTATGGAAATTGCAATTCACGCGTCCCAATAAAAGGCGATAAGAAGACATATCGGGTATATTCGGACAGCCTCAGATTATTGACAGCTAATTACTGACAGAAGGTTGTAATTTATCTCCATCTGTAGATAGTATATTGGGAACGGCCGTTAAATGATATGTTTGGTTTATCGTTGACATTAAATATTTATATTCCATATTATTCATCAAATTCGAACATGAATGTTTAAATAATATGTATTGTAAAAAGTATATGAATGATTGTGCAAACGCATTGTTTCTATGTGCTTCCAGAAAAATGTTTAACAGTAGATATAATTATCTTAATGTAAATAGACGATCCCTGTGTATATATTCCTTAGCGTTTTTAACTCTGTAATAAAATATTAACAATATTATTGTAGAACTGTCTGAATTAATATTTTTGGAGACACGAATACTAAAATCTCTGACCTATATGTGTTGGATTTATAAATGCAATTTCATATTTTATTGTCCTGTTCAATAAATCTTAATTGCTTTTTCAATACTGCGAAATATCCTACTCTATCATTTAACATCACTGGAATAAACGGACAAACTTTCAATAATTATTATATCTAAATATTTGTTTTATGTTTTTTGACATTTAGGGACGAGACGAGCAGGACGTTCAGCTGATGACTGATACGATCTGCCCATTACAATGCAGTGCCACTCAAAATACTAGAAAAACCCAAAAACTATGAGCGGCACTACAATTGCGCTCGTCACCTTGATACAGAACATGTAAAGTCTCATTTGCACAGATTTTTACTAGTTACGGCGCCCTTCAGACCCAATAATGTTTACACATTTCTGCTTCGTGGCGCCTTTTTCTCGCTCTGGCTGGGTTGGTACCCATACTGTAGCCGGCTTTATATTCAAAGGAGCCTGCCACTGTATTGTTACATTATTGTTTTACCTCTTTTTCTTTGTCAACCAAACCAACAAAGATTCAAAATAAGTCCTATATATTTCGACTCCTATAAAATATAAGGTTAACCATTTATTTTTGAAAAGACAATTGATTGTATCTTGAAAAAAATTGTACTTTTCTAGACGTTTTTCAAGCTATCGGAAAACGAAAACCTAGAGCTACATTTTTGTACGTATTACTATTAGAATAATGTATCTATCTTAATATTTTAATATCGTCTAGCATTATATTATAATTGTATCATAAATTGACGCTACTTGTTAAATGTGCACATATTTACATATGAAAGTAATTTGAGCCTGAAATCTTAGTTTTATTTACTTAATTACCATAAAGTCTCAAGAATTTGTTGAGAGCTGTATTCATATTTTATGGAAAACAAGAATGAGTCCGGCGATATTTACGACCAGACCACCAGCTGGTCAAGTTCGCCAAAATACGTTGGATGAGGGCAGTGCACGACCGATCGTCATGGAGATTTGTCGGGGAGGTCCAGCAGTGGACTGCTATGGTGATGATGAAGACTCAGTCAGCTTTCTAGGTGTAAGTTCTCAGCATCTTCTAATTCCTTTGCTACAAGATCCGACCCACTGTTAGGAATGGTTAGTGTCAATTTTTTTAAAGAAAACACGTCATATGCAGAATATGCGCACTGAATATGCAGAGTTTCTTCCAAATAATAAAATAATATGTGGAAGTTAGTTCCTAAGTCGTTATGTTCTCTGCATTTCTGATTCAGGTTAAAAAAATAATATGATATGTATAGATAGATTTAGTAAATTTGTTGTCCATTATCCTACGAGTAAATCATCCTACGAATGTTATAAAAATGTCACCTAAGTCACAAATGAAATCTACGAAAGCGAAATAGTTAGATTTTGTATTACGTGTAAGAATTAATCTCCTTGAAAACCGCACTGTGGAGGAACGCCACTCACCCAGATAGTGGGGATGATATCCTAATTAAATTGCATCAGTGATATTTTAAATAAATTCAATTTCATATCTATTTGAATTAGATGATGTAGCCGCCGATTATCAAGCATTTAAAATTTACTACAATGCATAATATTAATACCCTCTTGGTATTAAATTTATACAAACAGCAATACAATTACTGATGAATTTATTTATTAATTGAAATCGTTTCCAAAAATCACTATTATCATATATATGAAATATTTCAATACCATAAGTTAGTTTTTTTTATCTATTTGCCCAACATTGTATTGCAACGAACCTTATTGCTACCAAAATCATTGTTTGTAAGTTCCTTAATTGCTAAATTATAATGTAAGTGACAGTAGGTTTTAATAAAAGAGCGGTTACCGGCTCATTCAATTTGGTCTCGTGCCAGAACATATTACCACAGAGAAGAGATGGATATTTACGTATTAATTAATATAACTAACTAAGTTTGATAAGGCCACAGAGTAATTGCGTCACTTCTCAGAGTCAGTCAGGTTACTTTAGCGCTTAAAATTCGTGGAATTGTCGTGAAAATTGCCATGAAATCTTTATATCATTATTGCAGTAGGTCAAAACTTGTAGATTGCGTAGAGAAGTCGCTTCATTGTGTGTCTTCTTCCGCATTTATCACGGGGAGTGTTCAAAAGAGCTGTTTGACCTGATGCCTGCTGCCGAGTTCCACCTTCGCACGACACGCCGAAAATCAGAATATCATCCCCACCATCTGGTGTGGTTTTCAAGGCACTTTCTCCACGTACAATCAAGTTGTGGAATGAGCTTCCTTGTGCAGTGTTTCCAGGACGATACGACTTGGGTTCCTTAGCGCAAACACCTATTTAAAAGGCCGGTAAAGCTCCTATAATTCCTCTGGAGTTGATATTCAATGTGGGCGGTGGTGATCACATAACCCAGGTCACCCTTACGCTCGTTTGTCCTCCTTTTCCATAAAAAAAGTATATCACGCACACTACAGTAAGAAACCTGGCCTGTTTTCATCGGTAGTCTAACAGCAAGAGGATATTATATCTAGATGTATAAATTATATAATTGTGTGCGATTTGTAATGACGGTACGGGAGTGCTAATACGAAGGGATATTTCATTTTAGTGACCCCTGACGGCAGCTGGATAGTGATCCGATCTCTCGATTTGATCGTAAGCCATCGTTATCAGTGACTCGTACTTAATACTAATGTACTCCTTTGTTAACAATTGATGTTTTTGCTTTAATTTTAAGCGTCTTTAAAGCTTTTATGAAAAATGCTTGCCTTTAGATAAGAAATAAATTTGAGCTTTAGAACCTTTTTAATAAATATCGTAAGCCTGGATTTCATGTTTATATGAATAAAATTAAAATTACGTTAGATTAATTAATTACGAAGTACCTAATTACCATATATTTCATATTATATCTTAATATAATATGACTATAATAATAATATACAGGGTTATTAGTAATTCGTTGTATTCCCATTAGGACCTCCTAACATATCACCTGATAGGGGTAACTATTTGTAATAATTTTAAGCGTGCAAATTTTAATGCATATGGGATGCATCATGCAACAAAAGTGGACCGTTTTTGAGGTATCATGTTTTTTAGCTTTTCTCAAAATAAGTCAAAAATGCTGAAAAATTGATTCAAAATATATCAATAAAAGTATTGATTTAAATCTAAATATTTCTTTTTATAGTAATGGTACGTGGTAGTTTCTCATGGTAATTATCACCAACTTGTCACAAAGGAGAAAGGTGTATACTTTTTAGGTTGTTAAACTAGGCACTTGAAATAAAATCAAACAGAAACAAAACTACAACTGTAATGTGATTTGCTAAACGTTAAAGTTTGTTCGCGATAACACGAATGTAAGATCGCGTGCATAATTGCACGTGAGTTTTAACAGATGATAATTACACTGGTTGTGCCAAGTGGGGTCATGTTCTTCTTAATTTCTTATAAATATCATTTTTGATCAAGTTTTGCTTCATGGTGTTTGTCAAAACCACAATGTCATTGGTGGTAATTTGTAGGAATATATTTATATCCTTTGATTGCAGGATTGGTCTCCGCTGCGCTACAACTAAATACCGCACTACATAAGAACAATTAGATGTATGAAGTAGCTTTTTCTACTACGGCAACTATTAGATGCTTATGTGCGTGGTATCTTGACATTCAATGGCATCTTTAAAATTTTGTAACATACGCTTCGTGTTATTTTATATTGAAATTAATAAAATACAAATACTTACTGATGATATGTGATCCCAGTGTCTTTTTTATTTCTTGTAGTATACTTTTATCAAAATTGTACTATGAAGCCCGGCATTTAAGTTTCAATTATTAGTAAAGTTTAACAGAACATGTGCCACGTCAACGTCACACATTATTCGAGACTGGCTCGAGTACGCTCACTTGGGCGTACTATCAGCTGCCGCATTTTGCGACTACGCCTGCGGCATCTAGTTGGAGCGCAGCGGAGACCAATCCTTAATCTAAGCTTATGTCATATACATTTAAAATCCATTATATCATTTCATATTGCCAAAATATCACATCGATTTTTTTGTACTTTTAAGTTACTGAAAATTGGCATTTTTGTTTTGTTTTTGAAAGGCTTATTTGAAGGATGAATGTTAGTAACTTTGTCGCTTTATTTTATGGATATTCAATGAAACTGAACCACCACGCTCAGCTATGCAACGCTTTGATAATAAATCTAAATGAATAATCTCATTGGTAATATTAATTACATAGTATGTAGTTTTTACTTCTGCCGTGTAGACTGATGCACACTTTCTAGCGTACCATATCATAATTAATAGGTAAAGATATAACTAAAAAGTAACTATCATAGTCATGTACTCCAGTGCACAAATTTACACGGCAAGCATTTCTATAGTACTATGCTACCGTGTCTCCGTGGACATGGCAAGACGGCCGTCAAAAAACTGCCAATATCTAAGTATCCCTAGACAAAATCAACAGAGGGATTTTTTTTACCAGGTGTATTATTAATTTAATTAATTTCTCTTGGTTCTAAAAGCCATAAAACAAAGCGCAACGCTTTTGAGGACAAAATATATTAGTATTTATTTGGATTTAGCTGACGGCAGCCATTTTGTTTACCATGCAACGGGAAAATTATTTTGTGATTTGTTTTCGAAAGAAATCATAAGATCATATTATAAAGTGTATATATTATAAGTACACCTCCAGCTTCCTCACTGGGCGCAGCATACAGGTCGTTGTCGAAGGATATTGCTCGAACCCGAAGCCCGAGAATGTTGGAGTGCCCCAAGGCTGTGTGCTATCTCCCACGCTGTTTCTTCTGCATATCAATGATATGTTGGACACCTCCAACATTCATTGCTATGCAGACGACAGCACTGGTGATGCCGTATACACGGGCCATGCAGGTCTCTCTCGGGAAATCGTCGAACAGTGCCGGGAGGAACTTGTATCATCTATCGAGCCCTCTCTCGAGAAGGTCGCGGAATGGGGTAGATTGAACCTTTTCCAATTTAACCCCCAGAAGACTCAAGTTTGTGCGTTTACAACTAATAAAACCCCATTTGCCGTATCACCGCTCTCCGACAACACTTCCCCTAAAGCCTCGCCTAGTATCGGAATACTGGGTGTCGAAATCTCGAGCGATTGCCAATTTCGTGGCCATCTGCAGGGCAAAGCCAAATTGGCTTCGAAGAAACTAGGCGTCATTACTATTAATGCTCTATAGCAAATTCTAGCGCTCTACAAAGCGCAGGTCCGGCCACACATGCAGTATTGCTGTCATCTCTATTGTCGAATTGTCGGGGACCCAGTGCTCTATGAACGGCTGGATCACTTGGCGTTGCGTAGAGATGTCTCTTCATTGTGTGTCTTCTACCGTATTTATCACGGGTAGTGTTCCGAAGAGCTGTTTAACCTGATTCCTGCCGCTGAATTCCACCTTCGCACGACAAGCCACAAGTTGGGATATCAACACCACCATCTGGATGTGTGGCGGTCCTCCACAGTGCGGTTTTGAAGGAGCTTTCTTCCACGTACTACAAAGCTGTGGAATGAACTTCCTTATGCGGTGTTTCGGGGACGATACGACATGGGTACCTTCAAAAAAAGCGCGTACACCTTACTTCAAGGCTGGTAACGCTTCTGTGATTTTTCTGGTGTTGCAAGAGATTGTGGGCGGCGGTGAACACTTAACAACAGGTGACCCGTACGCGCGTTTGTCCTCCTATCCCATAAGAAATATATATACCGCATAATGATACCTCGAGTATTATAAACACAAGTGGGTATCACGTTTCAAGTAGCCTCGCCGGGTTTGGCGCTAAAATAGAGCAGCAGGCGGCTTCTTATTATTCATAACATATAACTATATCTTATGTACATAAAAAAAAAACACATCGACGAAAAAACTTGCCGACCCATATAGCCGAATAGTGACCCTGACTACTAAGCTAGCTTTGCTGGGTTCGAATCCCGGTAGGTGCAATCATTTATATGATGAATATGGATGTTTGTGTCCGAGTCATGGGTGTTTATATATATTTATGTATGTTTAAGTATATTGTATTTAATACATCGTTGTCTTGTACCCATAGCACAGGCTATGCCTAGTTTGGGGCAAGATACACTGGCCTTCAAAAGTAAGTATCACACTTTTAAAATTGGGATAACGTTTCAAGTTCACAAGATATACTTTCGAAATAAAAAGGACTCCAAAGAGAATTTAATTTTGTACATAAAAACTTTATAGTCAGTCCTTCTTTTAAGAATTGGCTGAAAAAAAACTTCAAAAACAAAACCATTCCTTTTTCAAAGTGGACGTTTCCGAATTACAATTTTACCATTCACATTTTACTTTCTGTTTTTAATTTTTTTCAAGATCGATGGGTCTTGTTTTAAAAATTTATGCTAAAAAGCACATAACATTTATTTATCATGCCTCTTTCAGTTGAAGAATGTGCTAGGATCATGGCTTTTCTGGAACTAGGCATCAGTATGCGTCGCACTGCAAGAATGGTGGGTGTGACGGTACGAACGGTCCAGAAGGTAAAGCGAAGGTTCGAAGAGACTGGACACCATCTGAGGAGACCTTGTAATGGCAGACCCAGGTGTACCAGTGCCCGAGAAGATCGTTATATTATTTCCACTGTGTTAAGAAATCGCCACCAAAATGCAGTTGAAGTCCAGCAACAGCTACTTCAGACCCGGAGGGACTACATTAGTGACAGTACAGTGAGAAGAAGACTTGCTGAAGTAAATTTGAAACCCTGAAGACCAGCGAGTGGCCCAAAACTCGAGAGACAGCATCGAGTAGCGAGACTGCGATACGCCCATGAACACATGCAGTGGGATGAAGAAGAATGGTCAAGAATTTTGTTTGCAGATGTATCTCGATTCTCCCTTTACACTTCTGATGGAAGGCGAAGTGTTTACAGGCGACCTGGTGAGCGATACCCTCAAGCCAGCATCTCAGAAAGAGTCCAATACGGTGGAGGCAGTGTACACATATGGGCTGGCATATCTAAAGAAGGTCGCACAGAGCTAGTAGCCATAGAAAATGGCACCCTCACTGGGCAAAGATATGCTCAAGAGATTCTCAATGAGTATACAGGGTCATATTTAGCAAATATGGGTGATGGATCGATGCTGATGCATGATAATGCCCGGCCACACAAGGCTCATATCGTACAAGAGTATATTCAGGAGGTCGGTATCAGTGTGATGGCTTGGCCATCAAGAAGTCCTGATCTCAACCCGATTGAACACGCCTGGGATAAGCTTAGGAGGCTAGTCAGAAATCGCAGACCACCACCACTACCCTCAGGGCACTAAAGCAGGCCCTGGTAGAAGAATGGGAGAATATTCCCCAACATCGGCTCCGAAACCTAGTGTTCAGTATGCCAAACCGGCTCGAAGCTGTAATCAGAGCTCGAGGAGGCAATACCAGTTATTAAAAATTAAATAACATTTAATACATTTTAGTTGAATTTTTTACACTAAACTAAAAATGTCTATTTTTATTGTTTTATCTTTTTTAAGTTAAAAATGTTACTAATGTTTAATTTTAGTTTATAAGAATTAAAGCCTATAAAATTTGCAACAAAACGTTTTTAATCTTAAATCTCTACCTTCTATAGTTAAAAAAAATAATAATTTGAAAATTGTGATACTTTTGCAGGCCAGTGTATTTTGTGTAAGCTTATCTTATCTTAGCGCGTCAAAACTAATTAAAATTAACATCGCAAAAAGAAACCCACTCAGCATAATACATATTTTAGAATTGTGATTTGGATAACCCCAAATTGCAACATTGATTTTCAGTGGGGACTTTCCGAGTCGACTTGTTGGCAGATGGCATTTTAACATTTTATTACACTAAAGAGATTCGTTTTTTTATCCCTGAAATAGTTTCTTATTTACGGATATGACCGTCAGACAACCCATTCTCAGCCAGAATCGATTGAGGTCTTTGAAATTGAAAGGGAGAGAAATGAAGGTAACCCTGTGTTAGAAGATCGATAGAGGCTCTACAGTCGAGACAAATTGCGGCGTAAATCTTCCCAAACTATATAGCATGTATATTTTATACTATGTATAGCAATTACTTGAATTCGTTATTTAGTTTCGTATGCTACAAATAGGTTTTTAGCCGCCTAAATTAATTTTGAATGAATCAGTAGCCTTGCTAGCAATTTCGATTTGAAGAATAAATAAATAGTATCGGTGAAGATATTGTGTGTATTAAATTTATCTTTATACGCTTTTTATTAGCTTCACCTGTATGTATGTTTTTTGTAACCGACTCGCTTGGGCGCGATTTTGACCTACTATAAACAGCCAGATTTCGTTCAAACTTCGTAGATTTACCGGTTTTACGATGACAATACATTAATTTAATAAAATTGTTCCATTTTTCAATTTGCTTAAAAAGATGTTTTTGTTATTTTTTTATAATTTTCATCTATCGTCGATAAGGCATATTAACACAATTAAATTATTGATGTTAACTTTAAATTTCAACCATTTTTTTCTATATTTTATTCCGGTTTTCTATAAAAATCGTGTTTTTTGTTTTTTTTTTAACTACCTATTAGTTATTGTAAATAAGACAATAATATGAACGATATGTCAAAAAAACTAAAAGTAAAAAACGAAAAGTATCAAAACCGTTACGTTTTCTTATTTCATATTAGAAATATTGACTCAGAAGGCTCTTCAAAATATGTCCAATGAAGATACAAAAAAAATACTAACGAAATAGTGTTAAAACGAACATTATCTATATTTTATTAAATCTAGTTAATAGTCATGACATTGTAGACATTGCTTAACTATACATAAACTATAGATTAGTTTATACCTTTTTATGTTATTAAGTTTTTTTTTCTTTTATTTTCTATGTCAGTTCTGAACGCCTGAAACACAGGATTACCTAGCTCACAGTGTTCAATATCTGTTAAGTAAGACTTCTGTCTTTATTATTTTATTTTGTATTTTAATAACTTTTGAATAAATAAATTGAATTGAATCGAAATTTTATTAATGCAAAAGAATCAAGAAGTAATTAAAGTAAAGTACACGAGAAAATATTTCTATCAATATAACAGTATATTAATTAATAGTTTAGCTGAGAATGTTACAGAGTCTATAAAATAATGTAAATAGTATTTTACGTTTGAACCATATTTCCCATTGAGGTCGATCCTAAAGTTGCCCTTGCAGATTGCGCATACATACTGGTTCCTATATAGTTCGCTTGTGGTGACCACGAAAATGGCCCTTTTGAGGTCATGTATGGTTGAATTGGTTTGAGCCAGTTTTATTCAAATCAAATTACTAGTTCTTACACTAAATGATCCTCGGATTTGGAAGGCTCAAAGTTTTTGTGTTTTTCAACGTAGTCTTCCACTTTTCCCAATTGAAGAGCACTGCGACAGATTTTATAGTGCTAAAGACTGGCCGTTGATACTTCTCACACTTCTTCTACACTACTCTTAACGACAACTTGACGTCATGAAGCACTTCAAAATATGTCTTCATAAAGATGAAAATGAAGATTAAAGTTTTAAAATAAACATTATCTATATTTTTATTTGTATTATTTAATACTCATTACATTGAACACATTGTTTACTTATAAACTTAACCTGTATATTTATTTATACCTTTTTAATTTATTAAGTTTATCTTTTTTGTGATTATCTAGTCTTAATATAAACTCTTTACGCCTAAAATACAGGTTTACCTAGTTCAGGCACAGTGCTAACTAGCTTTTAAGTAAGACTTGTATTATTCTTCTTATTTTGTAATTTAATAATCTCATAATAAATAAATTGAACTAATATACTATAATATTGACACATTTTACACAAATTATCTTGCCCCAAATAAAGCCTAAGCCTGTGTAGTTTAGTAGTAGGTTGCAACACAACGATATATTTAATACAATATACTTACTTAAACATACACAACTACATATAAACATACATAAATACATATAAACATCCATGACTCGGAAACAAACATAAATATTCATCACATAAATGCTTGCACCTACCGGGATTCGAACCCGGGACCTCTAGGTCAGCGTAGGATCGCTAACCACTCGGCTATACAGGTCACAAATTGAATCAAAATTCACATGAAAACTGTGCGTAAATCCATTGATTTGACGCCAGACAGATCAAACGCCTGCATTAAAACCAGAGGAAGTTAATTATGAATATAATTATTTTTTATTAGTTATATCAAGATTTAACTATGTCAAAAAAATAATTTTATCTGTAACAGGACTTATATCCAGACTAGGAATTTATTCTATATATTTTAAAGTGTATATTTTTGAAGTTCTATAAGTTATTTTAAATCCTATGTGGAACTAAATTTCTATATAGATAAATTATTTGTACTGAATTAGAAAAACCTGTATTTGCACTAAAGATAAATATTGTTTTTCTCATAATACTCTATGTACATAATAATGAAGTTTTTGTACAATCTTTTGATATAAAAACAAGAATAAGACCAATTTAAGAGCTGGAATTCTTACGTTTGTAGTCGAGTAACACGAGTCTTGAACTATGAAGAGGTATTGAAGTTACAATTATTAATCTTCGTCTGTTTCATTTACAAGGGACTTGACATTTTGAAAAGTCTATAATAATAAGAGTATAATGTACGTTATTTTAAGACCAATTCAAATAATTTAATACTTGACTAATGGTTGAAAATTCAAGAAATTGTCGCACAAAATCGCATAAAAATCGCACGTGTGATTTGAATAGGCGAGAGGCAAGTGCGGGGCCGCGGGGGGCCCCGTTATTGCCTCTCAATAATTGTAACTAGAATTAGATTAATTAATTAGGTTGTATCAAACTACGAAATAAATATATTTACTTAGCTTTATTCATATCAGTTGTTCTTCTGTTATTTTTTTTTGTATCATCTTAAGTCTTTTAATCTGTTTGATATGAATTATAAGAAGAAAAATTGATTAAATCTTACAGGCGTTATACTAAAAATCATATTCCAGTAAGTGTAAGAATAGTAAACAAATTTATACTTAAAAATTGAAAATAAATGAAATTACAGCTGCGAGGAAGGAGGCGTCGATACAGCCTGCACAGGGTGTTGTTGTGAAATGAGATTTAAAATATATATTTATAAATATACTGTAATAGGATAAAAAAATTGTCTTGGAAGAACTGAGGCAAATCTTTTTTATTACTGAGAATAATTCTATTTTAAATTTAGATCACAGCCATTGACCACCAAGTAGATAAATTAAGATACCGCAGATACGTAAATTATTAATTTATTAGAAGAATCGCAAGAAAATTTCCAATAGAATAAGTTGAATACATTTTTTTTGCGACTAATTAATAAATCATAATTTATAAATAATTTATTGGTAACCTAATGTATTCAATAATTTAAGCCTGTATTTCAGAAGGTTTCCAATACTTTGACCGTGTTCCGTACTTTAGTTTTTACTATCCGAAACATAAATAAAAAACATGTCGACAACTTTTGGCCAAATTGTGATAAATTACAATCGAAACAAAGAGAATTAATATGAGAACTGTGTGAATACAGAATATAGTATCCAACATTGAACTGAAACAAAAAGTTTACGTAACAGGTTTTGGAGCTTTACTCATAAACCGCAAAGAGAAACAATTTCGCTTATATCTACAAAACAATTTCAACAGAGATGTAATACATCTATTGGCATTAAGATTTAAATATATCGAACAATATTTTTTTCTTAAAAGCAAAGTGAAGACTGTTGTGCAGAAGTACATAAGCCTAAACACCAGCTAACGATAACGATATTCTGAACACAAATTGAACAAGATCGTATCACTATCCGCTAGCTCCGGTTTGGGGTCATTAAAATGAAATTTGCCTTTGTGTCAGCACACCCATTCCGTGTTTGTAGGAAGGTTCATGATATGCTTTCACAAAGATTATAATATCGTTTACTAAATTTCAAAAGATCGTTTACTAAATTTCAAAAGACAATGATAGCCAACAACTAAATAAAAAACATTCTGAACTTTATAACGATTATATGAACCGATGTTACCACCAGTTTAAAAATATCTGTTTAATAGTGAAATTTATATTTCATTACTCTTGCTTGGTAAAAGACTATTATATTTCTCACTAAGAATACATACTGATAATAATAATAATAATAATATTAACACACTTATTACACTAATTATCTTGCCCCAAGTTAAGCATATATAGCCTATGTTATGGGTTACAAGACAATGATATATTTAATACAATATACTTACGTAAACATACATAAATTCATATAAACATACAAAAATACCTTTACATCCATGACTCGGAAACAAACATCCATATTCATCATATAAATGCTTGCACCTACCGGGATTCGAACCCGGGACCTCTAGCATAGTAGGTAGGATCGCTAACCTCTCGGCTATACTGATGTAT
The DNA here is from genome assembly GCF_905404315.1 of Leptidea sinapis. Lineage (NCBI taxonomy): Eukaryota > Metazoa > Arthropoda > Insecta > Lepidoptera > Pieridae > Leptidea > Leptidea sinapis. The sequence goes on along the minus strand of NC_066275.1, from coordinate 6,967,049 downwards.
GTATTCTTAGTGAGAATACATACTAATGTATGTATTCTTAGTGAGAATAATAATAATGGTATCACAAAGCTTAATACAATATCTCCAAAGACCATTTAATGTTCACAGTTATATAAGTTTGAGATGTGGGTTTCCTAGCATTCAATTCAACGATTTGAAAGTAACTTGGCTACGGTCAGAAACACACTTAGATTGTCTTCAATAATTCATCTGTTGTCATTGAACTAGACTCCCAATCGCCTATTAAATGGTCGTCAAAAAATATCCGAGCCGTGTTATATATGCGTAAAAATTGAAAATTCTATCGCTGCCATGCATTTATACATTTATGAGATAAGCCTATTTGTTCAAAAACATATGTGTGATTTTTATACAAAAAAAAAGCCAGAAGGTTTTAAACACAAGGTATCCACATAAACTCATAATGCCCTTCTGTAGAACTGCATCTTTTAGTAGAAATTGTTACAGCATGTCTGTGAAAATATATAATAAATTGCCCAATGAATTGAAAGATTTACCTTTCAAAGTTTTTAAAAGAAGACTGCAACAGTGGTTAATAAATAAGTGATTCTATAGATTTAATGAATTTTTCAATACAAAATGAATTAGTCTATTTGATAATAATATATGTAAATTAATATACTTTTATGACATTGAATTTGTTAACATTAGACATAGGTACTAAATGAAGTATTAAGTTACTAGCTGACCCGGCAAACGTTGTTTTGCCATATAAATTGTTTTGATCTTTTGCTTGCTAGTTAATAAGAGATGGCACTAGTTGTATTCATTAGTAACAATCACACTTCTTTTATATTTTGTATAATTCACACTATAGTTTTATAAATTATAGCATATATGTTATTCTGGTGTGTAAGCTGTATTATTGTAAAGTTTCATCAAAATCTATTCAGTAGATTTTGCGTTAAAGAAGTTCAAACATACATCCAGACATACAAACTTTCACATTTATAATATTAGTAGGATTTACGTCTAAACATTAATAATAGCATTGTGAAATCCGTCATGTTTCGGTATAACAGTGGTGTTTAGACAATTTTATAACATATTTTGCTTGTCAATTGACGAAACATATTGGATTATCAATAATATTAACATCTTAAGTACAATATTTCCTGCAAATAAAATTTCATTTCATATTCCCATCCCCCCCATTTACTTGGAATTATTATGATCGTAACTACAACTTCGCTTTATATGGGCATGTCTATGGTTCCGATACGAAATCCGTCCGCACTATTCGGATAGGAAGTACTTTGGTAATTAATATATATATACATTAGTAAAGATATATATACGTTAATAAATATATGTTAATATAAATAATGTCTAAATTTAAGTCTCTTGTTTAATGTCTAATTCTAAGTCTTTGGTATTCGTTTTTCAGATGTTGCAATAAAGTCGCAGGCGTGGGTCCTGAATCTGAAATTATAACAGAATACATATTAACAGAAGTTAGTTAACCCTAATTTTAGGCTTTAAATATTTTTTCTTTCACATCATAACCACAATATAATATAATAAAAAGTATTTTAACGGTTAATAAACTTATAAACTATTTTAGGTTCAATAAACTTATTAATCAAAAATATAGATACCATAACAATGAAATAAATAAACATAAATTTAATAATATTTCAAAATAAAATATCGACAATCGATAAAAAAGTGTGAAACACTACAGATAAATTATAATATTATAATTTTTACTCTAGATGAATTAAATCAATACTCTATCACTTTTAATCACTTTAAACATTAGTTTATCTCGCTTCGCTCAAATATAACGCCGCAGCGAAGCGGTACGACGAGCGATTGCGGCATCCTAGTATATAAAGATGATAAACTGGTAAAATACTTAATTGATTTGCGTTAAATTTATCAAATATGAACACCTTTATGTTTTTGGTGAAAATTAATACAGCTCAGAGGTTAAGTAAATTTGATTTTCAATTAACATCGTTACAGTTTAATATCTAACGAAGCCAACTTCTCTCGTTACATATTTGGATTAGTATATTACTCTAAGTTTGAGAATATTATATCTTTGCACTTACTACTTACTTATATAAAACTTTATATAATTACTAAACAAGCGGGTGACAGTAAATGTGTTTGTATAGATTTCGTTGATTATTTCATCATAAGATTCATAACATCATACTAAAAGACATTAGAAAAGAAGAAAGAACACAAAGATTTTGACATTAATTTGCTTATGAAGCATCGTAGAAAATTTATTTTACGGTTGATGAAAAAATAGTTATGAAGTAATACGATAATTGGAATGTAGTCACAATTTTTATAAAAGTTTTACCCCAGAAAAACATCACTAGGAAAATCACAGTGACAATAAATATTTATTGATAAATCCTGGCAAAAAATACCTAATATACTAATAAAATGGCGATGAACATTTTGAAAAAAACCTATGACCCACTTTGTGACTCCTGTCACACCTATGACATATTTGGCATCATTGATACAAACTCAAACAGCATCCTCAACATAAGTGTGTGATTCAATGCACATCCGTACTTTAGTTTTGAATAAACTTTTTTCATCAGACAAGAGTAATATTATAGAACAGTATAATGAAGATGTGTTTCGCGTCAATCCTAAGATCAATACATTTTTACTTTAAAAAACAATCGATTAGCAGAAATACGAACTTGATTAATTTAGTATTATTTAATTTTACAAAGTGTTTTTTCATTAAAGATATTGTCCTATTTTTACAAGAATGATAAGCCTATGAAAAAGTAGATGGTAAAGCTAAAAACCAACATTTTTATAAAAATCGTTCCGAATTTCTGTTTATCGCTGCAGTAAACAACACACTTATGTGTCAGTACTACGCGCGGTGATATTTTGATTGCATTACCTTTCCCGAAACATACGCAACTACGTGATCTAACCTCAGTGGTAATAAACAATATTGCTACGCTTACTTCCTGTTTAACTATTCTCGTAAAACAAACAACAACAGAATCCTATATACGAATGTTTGCTTGTAAAAAAGTTGTGGGAAAGCGCTTTGCTGAATGGAATTTATGTAATATTTTCTGTATATAAAACCTTGTATTTTAATATATTATTTTAAATCATCCAGTTTTATTAATAGTATCTCTACAGCTGATATTGTTGTTACATAAATGTTAGTTTCGAGTTATTTGGTTTTCTATATTTTTATGTTTAACAAAATTATCTACGATTAATTAAAAAGGTATACACAGCACGGCATGAGTTTAACTTGAATCTACAGGCAACGAATTTCCTCTAAAAGAGGCGTTCGTAAAAGGATATCCTACATCACCGAAATATTTTCAGTAGTACTGGAGATGATCTTCTGGAATCTAAACTGCACCAAAAATGGCCTCAAAATAAGTAGTGGTCTACGCTTTATGGGGGCTTAGATTTTGTTCTTAGAGGACGCAGAAACTCTGGGACAAATGTTGCAGCAGCTATCCGATAAATGTGCTAAGATCCACCTGACAGTGAATTTAAACAATTTATTTCATTTAATTTAAACAATTGAAGCCACAACCTGAGAGTTGAACAAAGCATACAAGATTTTATGAGGATACGTCTCTCGAACGGTTAGCTCAGTTGGCAGAGCTCTGGTACGGAACGCCAGAGGTCTTGGGTTCGAGTCCCGCATCGTTAATAAAATTTTGTTTTCAAATTTTATTTGTGCATTGAATTTAACTAAAACTAAAATAATGACGAATTCTCAACAAACAGTAACCCAATGAACAGTTAACAGTAAATAACGAACAATTAGATTATTTAAGGGAATATAATATTTTAAACTTTCATATTTCTTTACGGAATTATGAATATTTTAACTTAAGCAATACATACAGCAATAATATACTCAAATAAAACATCAAAGGAACTCATACTCGTTTGTAACTCAGAACCTCGGTCAACGATCTAAGGGACCGACCCTCTTAGTCACATGAATGCCAAGTTAAACTTACTTGGGCTTCTTTTATAACGAAATAAGAAGTTGAATTTCTAAATTAATCACCATTTCTAATTTCATCAAAAGCTATGATTAATGCTACATAATTGTTATTAGTAATAAAAAGGCTTGATTAAATTGTGATTAATAAAGGTTATAAATAATATATTAATATATGAGTATATACGTAAGTATCCCTACTCTGTGGTGTTATATAACATTATCAAATTAATAACTTACAAATAAAATTTGAATACAAAATCTTATGAACGATGCGGGACTCGAACCCACGACCTCTGGCGTTCCGTGCCAGTGCTCTGCCAACTGAGCTAAACGTTCGAGTGACGTATATTCATAAAATCTTGTACGCTTTGTTCAACTCTCAGGTTGTGGCTTCATCTACATATCTTTAGTTGATAACCTGCTCAACCCCAATATTTTCAAATTAGGAAATTGACTTGAGATTTCGCTCTTAAATGAATAAAAATTTCAAATTTTATTTGTCTATTAATCCTAGAAGTGAGGGTTATCACTTTAAAAACATAACAAATTGTTTAAATTAATAACTTATTTTAACTTAACTAACTAGAAAAACACTATTCACTAATTACAGAATTATAATAAATAATGGTGGCAGTAAAAAGACAACAACTAGTTGTTTTTAATCTAATATTAAAACTGAATTCAATATTTAAGGTCACGACATAATATAGTTGTTACTTTATTATTGTCTTCCCAAGCTTCGCTGCTTTATTAAATAAACACATACATACATTAATTGGGTGGCAGAGACTATGGACGTCCATCTGCCATGGTCCTGACATACTTGCCTGCGTTCTTCCATAAGCCCACCATAATTAGCGGGGAATTCACTACACGGACATGCCTACGGGCAGTTGGGCTGGTCATGTCTGTCGCCATAACACACTACACAGACTCATCTTATTGTGTTAAAGCGGCTAAAGGATCAGTTGAAATGATTGTTACGTCAAACAATTACGGGGTGAGCTTATGATTAATGTTAGAGCTCGAGCTTCCTCTTGATCAGAAGTGAACTGGACCAGTTAAAATAAAATAAGCTACACACATTATACGTTGCTGTACCCGTTCTAAATAACTGGCATACTTTACGTAGCTCAATTTTGTTTTAAATGTTGGTAGGCAGTAATTCTTTCCATTTTATTTTCTATTAACATGGATAATTTCCGTACTCCGCTACGAATTCTACCCAGAATGCTTTATTTTTATTAAAAATCAATATAATGTATGTATTCTATTGTTCGATAGATAAAATCATAAAGGGACGTCTGCACTAGTCGCTGCCACTCTCGGGTCTGTGAGCAGACAGCCCGCGGCGACCACACGTGTAACAGACAGGTCTGTGCCCCCACAGACAATATGAGATCCCGAGGACGTGCAACAGACATGTCTGCCAGACTGACTGCAACAGTCCTACATTAGCAAACATTACACAGAATTATAGTAGCCAGGCCCGGCGGCCATCTCTGCAGACTTACCCGTGAGCATGTCCGTATAGTGATTAGTGAGAGTTTACATAAGCCTTTATAGATAATTGTTTTTGTAAACTAGATATTTGTTACTATTCTTCACTGGGTAGTCGATCGTTTTTCAACATACATAAGGGTGATGTGGAAGAACGTAAGAATTGCGTTTCCTTATCCCGCTTACCATTTTTGTTAAGTAGGTGCTGAAATAAGTCACAAACGCCCTTAAATTTAAGGTTATTATTAAATAACAATGGGTTATTTCCACAATATTTTAAGGCTTTTAATGTAACGTTCTCAACTTGAGCCGCACTCTCTCTTTTATCGTTAAGTACATGACAAACTCCACCAATGTTATCATAAATGAACTGCTGTTGTTCGAGTTTATTACGCCTATACGCCCAAGTGAATCACCATGGCCAACCATGATGAAGGCACCTTTCCGCCTTTATAATATTTTGAACTCGTCTTAATTTATAATATAAAAATTCTTATCATACAGTTAAAACTTATGTCCTTAATCAATTCTGCTTAACTCACAATTATTATCACTCACGTAGTAGTCAAGTAATAACGTTTGGATTAATTTATTTAAGTTGTAAGCACTTAACGTTAAAAAGGTTAATAGTTTGCAGAGGGTAAACAACAAAATTGAAATTTGAAAAAAGAAACTAAAAATTCTGGCTTCACATCAAGTACTTGACATAAGTCGAAACGGAGTAGTAAAACTATCGTTTTTTGTTAGCTTAAGTAAGTAGAGTTTGTTGGATATCGAAGCAGACTCTTTTAGGGCTGTAAGTTTACTCAACTTATCACTTTATATCAAGTCTGCTTTAAGTTTTAGAGTGAATGCAGATGATGCTTATAATTTTATTCATTTATATTTTTATGAAGATTGATGTAGTTTAGTTCCTCTTACGTAGGAAATATATATAAAATCACAATAAGCTCTCATTTGTCCATTAATTTCAATAGCTACGGCGCCCTTCAGACCGAAACACAATAAAGCCTACACATTACTGCTTCACGGCAGAAAAATGCGCTGTTGTGGTACCCAGTACCATAATCTTACCGGCATCCTGTGCAAAGAAGCCACCCATTGATCTTTTCACCTCACTGGTCCTATCACCCTTAGTCGCCTCTTACGACACCCTTGGGCCTGGGACTTCCCTTTTCTTTTCCCCTTTTCCTCCGAGGAAGCACAGGACCCAAACTATTAATTCTTTTGTTGTTATAATTCTGAACAATAATTTAAGTTTGTATATAATGGTACATACCTCGGTGGTTTATATTGCTTTGAAACCATTATATAAAATATGTATTTTATAAATAAAATATTAAAAAAATATGTGTGTGTCTACTTGCGTAGGTACGTCCGTAAAAAAATATTCCTTGTGCTATTTTAAGTTTGTAGAAAAAAAAACAATATTGCAATAAACAAGGTATTAATACAACCATTAAACATATTATTATACCGCATGATTTAGTTAAATAACGTGTAATAAAATATTATTAAATTATTTTTTATTTTAAAACATGTACATAAATTGAAGTTATATATTGAAATTTATTTAATTCTCGTCCATCGTAGCTGAATTTGATACAATTAATGGTCTAGTTGTACAGCTAACGTCAGCGTGTTGAATTTGCGTGACGGTGAGCGTGCACATCGTAAAAATTCACTCTTTTATATTTTCCCTTCCTAAGATAATTCAACAATATGCAAGGACTGTAATACACATCTTAATCAAAGTCCTCAGTATTAAAGAAGTATATATAATTATGGTTAAATTGACCACTTATTAAATGCAACATTGGATTATTGCTTATTCGTAAGTTATATTTTAGTTTCATAAGTTTTCTCAGCATTAAAGTATTCGTAACAGGACTGTGTAATTTGGAGTCGGGCCAGATATTATGTTGGATCTTATTGTCTTATTTCTATATAATAACAGTCTCTCGAACCTTGCGATGCTTTATTGAAACACTTCAGCCTGTGCAGACGGAAATGTTCACAAAAATATATTTTTTTTATATTTACGATAATATTTTATATTATTATGATAAATAGTATAGATAATTTATACGACTAGATAGTCTCTTGCCGCTAGACGAACGATGAAAACAGGCCAGTTTTAATAATTTAGTGTACGTGACTAGCGTCTTACACTCGCGATTTGTATGTCACTTATTGTTAGTGTGCGTCCATTGCTCAAAATAAAGGCTAACTATCAACTTCATTTTTTTCGACGTTTTCACAGCTGTCGCGGTCTATCTAGACGTATAAATGATCTAAGATAAATAAATGCCATTAAATTTCTCTAAATACCTCCATAGTCTGATAGAAACAAATAATTTATGTATGTCCGTATTAAATTACTAGCTTTTACCCGCAACATCGTGCGCGTTGCTTTTAGCAGCATTATTATTTTTTAATATACTCACTTTGTAAATAATACACAACAAACTGCTGTGGTTAATACATTTTTATAAGCTACCATCTAAAGGTCTTTCATCCCCCTTTGTCACCCCACACAGGTCTAAATTTTAATAATGCTAGAACAAATATTTTAAAGTTTTATGGTGTTATCTTCGATATTGAACTTTCCACCCCCTATTTCCACCCCACCAAGCCTTTTATATGCCATAAAAGGTAGCCAATGTAAAGATATTGGGAAAGGTCCCAAGCTCTTGTCTATCTCTGTAATAAATTTCATCAAACACGGTTCAGTGGTTTAGGCGTGAAAGCGTAACAAATAAACTTACATTCACATTTATAATATTAGTAGGGATTGCTATTTAACCGACTTCAAAAAAGGAGGAGGTTCTCAATTCGTCGGTTTTTTTTATGTTTGTTACCTCAAAACTTTCGACTGTGTGAACTGATTTTGATAATTCTTTTTTTATTTGAAAGCTGGTGCTTCCCGAATGGTCCCATAATAATTAGGTCCAGATCTGACAGTGGAATCCATGAGATAACCATAAAAGTCTTAAATTTTGCTATACATACGTATAGCAAAGTGGATGATAAATTTACGAATAACTCAATATCGCGCCAACTGATTTTTATTGGAAAGCATAAAATTCAAAGATAGTTTAGTGAGAGTTTGGTTAGGTTCTGTAAACGGGATCCATGACAAAGTAACGGAACACTGCCTGTAATCAAATTGCAAAGTACTTACGTTCATCGCTGCATTGAAAAATTTAGTATATTTACACATATTTAGACAAATTGTTAGTTAGTGTACTTCAAATTCACTAAAAATAAAAAAAATTTAACAAAATAACAACCGCCTTCAAAAACACTATTCCAAAACAATAGATATAATGTGCACTAAAAAGTATAAAAATAATTGCGTTTTTTTATACAATCTAAATTATTAATTTTATTCTAATTACGATTATTTCACCGATCCCAAAAATTTCAACCCCGCCAAGCCTTTCATTGATTCCATTAAGAAAGCCAATGTAAGGACATTGGGAAAGGTCCCAAGCTCTTGTCTATCTCTGTCATAAATTTCATCAAAATCGGTTCAGTGGTTTAGGCGTGAAAGCGTAATAAACATACTTACAATCACATTTATAATATTAGTAGGGATTGATTTAAATTGTCAAATAGCTAAGATTTTAAGGTAATGTATTATATTAAATAAAGAGTGACAAAAAGTGTTTTAAAGTAAAAGGTACCTGAAAAAAATGCAATAAAGAAGTATGTATGCTGCGGATGGATGTTTGGGACATACGAATTTCACATTAATTAAATGTATTGAAACCATTATTACTTCTGAACGAATGACAATTAAATGGAAAATGTGTTAAACTGCCTGTAGCATTTGTTTCTACGACGTGGTTTCATTATGCTTGGATTTAAATAGTTATTTTCAAAGCGATTTCACAAATAATTATAACATACTTATATATTATTGTGTAGATAGCATATCTATTGTATTTAGATGTAAATGTACATTTTAATATATACCTAAATATAAACGTTCTAATTAATCAATACGTATAAAATTGCTCAAACAACTAAAATAATACCTAAGGATTATAATAATTATATTTTTGGTTACACCGAAAATTCAAAAATTAACAATCAAGGCACAGGTGAAAAATAAATAAATAAATGTTTACATTCAACTCACTTCAATCTCTTTTAATACTCCAGTATCGACGCTATTTTGTTTTTCAATTTATTCGATGATGTCTCTGTATTATTTTGTGGCCGGTCATAATAATTTAAACCTTAAGTAACAAGTAGAGTGCTACTTTGAAGTATGTTCCTTTGTTTTGAATAAATAATAACATAAATCAAAAATCGCCTATTTATTTTATGTTGGAACAGCCAAGTTCCAGACGATTGGACGAACGCAGTGACTGTCCCAATTTATAAAGGCAAAGGTTCGCAGCAGGAATGTCAAAATTATCGCAGGATCAGCCTTCTTACGGCCGTTCTCAATATACTATCTACAGATAGAAATAAGTTACTACCTTCTACTATCAGTAATTTACTGTCAATAATCTGAAGCTTTCCCAATATACCCGATAAGTCATTCTTATCGCCTTATATTGGGACGCGTGAATTGCAATTTACATACAAACTTCTATAGCTGGTAAGCTATACGTCGTCCCATTGACAGACAGCGTGTGCGGATAAGTTGAGATACCGTCGATAAGTTTATTGGGACAGAAAAGTCAACGATAATTACGATTTTTATCTCAAGTATCTCTGATATATATATATTATATCTGAATATAGGGAATGGCCGTTAGTGTTGTTCGAAAAGTGTATGCCAGAATATTGATTGAAAGAGTAATGAATGTGACGAATGACAGGGTATGGGATGTGCAAGCGGGATTTCGAAAGGGAATGGGATGTACGGATCAAGTCTTTTCCTTACGCTGCATCACTGAAAAATGTCTGGCAATAAACCAGAAATTATATTGCGCGTTCATAGACTTGAAAAAGGCATATGATAGGGTGAATAGAAAGGAATTATGTAAGTGTTATATGTATGGGGTGGACAATTTTCTGATAAGGGCTCTGAAATCTCTGCACAGGGATTCTCGAGCCTGTGTTCGGATTAATGGTATACCGGCTAGTATGTTATCTCCAAAAGTGTCAGACAAGGTTGTGTAGCCTCAAAATCAAATCAAATCAAAATCAGTTTATTCACGTAGGTGACGGAAATGACACTTAAGAATGTCAAAAAAAAATTCTTATTGAATGTACCGCTACTTCGTAAAGGGATGAACTAATGAGAAGAAGTAGCAAGAAACTCATTGCCACTCTTTTATATCAAGATTTACATTTAAGAAAATCGTTTTACAAATCATTTCAAATTACAATATAATATGTAAAATTTTACTCGCCTTGGTTGTTCCACCTATTCATGGATAGATGCATGCATGATGTGAGAGAAATGCGATGTGGATTAAATATGGAAGGGCTGTTTGTTAAGTGGCTCTTGTAAGCCGATGATCAAGTCATTTTTGCATCATCGGCGAATGATGATGATTGATGGACTGCTTGAATAGGAGCGAGCTTTAAAGCGAGAGGTTTGAAAGCTTGCATTCAAGAAAGACGAAACTGTGGTATTTGAGAAGGATTAATGGTTGACTGAGTGTAATATTACGATTGAAGATGAAAGGGTAGAACAAGTTACAGAGTTTGTACATTTGGGTAGCAAGTTTACAAGAGACGAAAGATGTGAAGGAGATATTCAAAGGAGAGTGACTGCGGGAAACTGGAGTGAATGGAGCCCTGCATGCCTTTATGAACGGCCAGTCTGTGCCAAAAGAAGCGCGAATGAATGGAGTGCTTGTCGCCACGTTACTGTACGGAAGGGAGAGTAGAATACCCAAGTATGGCAGAAGAAGCATAGAATCAGAATTAACGCAGTTGACATTTGTGGGGTCAGACTGATTGATAGAATTTGGTAATACGAGCGCGCTGTGGTCTAAAAGAAGATGTTGTGATAAGGACTGAGAAATGAATACTGAAAATGGTTTGGACACATGGAGCGAGTCGGTCGCGGGAGACCTCGTAGAACATTCGTCGACCAAATTGGGGACGTTTTGAGAAAAGGAAAGGTTCGAAGCAACCGGCGAGCATGTACGAATACAGTAATGAATATAGAGGAAGCGCGTGAGGTTTGTAAGGATAGAAGCAAGTGGCATTCTATTGTCTCTGCCGACGGGAATAAGGCGTGTAGAAATAAAAGAGCACTTTCTAAACCGTACTCGTATACTGCTGGGATATGATATTCTGTTTTTCTCATTTTAAGAGAGAAGATATTTAAACTTTCGAGCAATGGACGATTAGCAGTTACAACTTTCTACTACTAACTATACAATAAGATTATAAGATATTACAGCTTTGCTCGTGTGTTTATTTTGAATATAACTTGTAGCAAAATAAAATTGCTGATATTATTATTTGTAACCGGGAACCAATAACATATTTCTGTTTGTACAAACTCGTTCGATACAGCTTCGCACGACCTGAAAGTTCGATCTTATTATGAAATAATACAGTAAGTTGACCCAACATAGCGCCTGGCTCATCGCCAACCAGCAACCATCTATCATCACCACTAATAATACTTAAATACTGATATAATTTATTAAAAATAAATTAACACTTACTTGCATTTTTTTTTTAAATAATGCAGTGGCCGCTCAGGATTCTTGAAAAACCCAAAATTTTCTAAGCGGCACTACAACTGTGCTCATCACCTTGAGACATAAGATGCTAAGTCTATTTGCCCAGTAATTTCACTAGCTATCGCGCCCTTCAGACAGAAACACAGTAATGCTTGCATATACTGCTTCACGGCAGAAATAGGCGCCGTTGTGGTACCCACAATCTAGCCGGCATCTTGTGCAAAGAGCCTCCCTCTGGTAAAACCGTCACTTCTTATATACTACAGAACTACATGTAAATGATAGTTATAGGACATCCATTTGAAAGCTGTTCTGTTAATGTGTCGGTTCTGTGTTCGCAGAATACCTTCAAATTATGTTTACATGTAGTACAAACGATCACTATGGATAAGTGTACTAGATATACTGGTAGCATTTCTGCTTTGAATAGCTAGGCTGACCCGACATAACAGCCAGCGCCTAAGCACTGAAATCCAAGTTTCCAGCTCTATTAAGACGACTAGTTTGTACATTGTACATTCGTGACTGTGGCGAAAAAGGACTAAGACGTAACGGTAAGGCTCACTGAGATCGACTAATTTGTAACGTTTGCTTCCTTCGGCAGTCAGAGTAACAGACCCAGCACAAACTAAAGTATCTTGGACATGAGAAGTAGCCCATCATCTTAAATTCGCATCACACACTAGTGCCCTTCCCGTGCCCAATCCACTAGGGTCATGCCATCAGGACTTTTACCTTCACGACGAGCAATAACACACACATACACTCACGCCTTATAGGTCACGTCGGTGTAGGCAGAGACAATAGAATTCTATTTGCTTCTATCCTTACAAATCTCACGCGCTTTCTCTACATTCATTACTTTTTCCATACATGCTCGCCGGTTTCGGGTGCTTCGGACCTTTCCTTTTCTCAAAACGTCGCCAATTTGGTCGACGAATGTTCTACGACGTCCCCGCGACCGACTTCCCCACACACACTTACCTTATATATTATATCTACGAGCACTAACTTTGGCTCTAAAAGTATTTGCATATGTATGTGAACGGCATGTGGCTTATGTCTCTGGGAATCGAGTCCATATCAACAAATTATCAGAGCATACGCCATTTGCATAATTATACAAAGAATACAAATACATAGTGCACTGTGGTGCGTAACAAAGTCAACCAATTTAAAATGGCTTGTAAGACTTTCCCTGTGGTTATCCACTATGGGATCTGTAAAGATCTGTCGTAGAATTCGACCTACAACTTCTTCAGAAATGCTGATATGGGGCAGTATAAAAATATATCCTCAAATCAAACAAATATTTATTAATTCGCTGTGTAAGGTAATGTAAGTAATTTTACTACAAAGTTTTCAATTTTATATTTCATTCTCATAAAATACCCTGCAAGTTTATCAAATCAAACTATTGAATATAACTAGAACACGACAAACGAGCCGTTATCAACTTCGATACGCCAAGCAAACTGCATTCATATTGAAATGAATTGTATTTTTATCATTCATTAGATTTTTCACTGCTAAAATTTCACAGTAGAACTTTTATTATTTTATGTATTCGGAATATCTTCTGAAGGCACGTTATAATAACAGAATCATTAATGGGTTACCATTGCGTGTTTGGCATGAGTTAGTTATATTTTCATAGATATTTTAAACAGGTTATAATAGATTTAGACATCCGGCTCAGGATATTTAATTATAAATTTTATTGTACAATACTACATATTATAATATTCTAACTAAATTAAGGAAAAAAAAGTGTACTTAATTAATACTTGTGTATGCACGCAAGAAGTTATACTTCTTTGGCCTAACTTCCAAAAATCCTTAAAAAATTTATTCCTCGTGATATTCTACGTTTGTAGAAAGAACAATATTGTAAAACTCTTGCAACGATGGCTTTGACAATTAATTATTAAATAACGAATACGGCTGTAAGGGCTTGAATCCTTTGCCTATCCTTATAATGGACGAAGGAACCAAAAAAATTGAATGTCGCAAACGAACTTCAAAAAAGCTGCTGAGTTTCCTGCGCCAGTTCTCCTCAGGTCTGAGGCATACTATTTCGCATAGGTGGTACTTCGTTTAATAAATAATTTTAAATCCTGTGTTGAATAAAAATATTTGAATTTCAATATCTTAACATTGATATAAAATCAGTGTTTGTCATGTTAAAATAACCGTATTTTACCATGTAAGTAATATTTGCGATAAAAAGAAATAATAGTTAGTACTTTATTATTTATTACCTTTCGTCTCTTTATTGGTATCTAAAATTATTTTAAATTCATATTTCCTTCGCGTGTTAGTAAAAATAAGTATAATATGCGTGATTTTTAAAAACTCTTGAATTCGATTATTTACATCCTAAAAGCTATCAAACTCATCAAATTATTTATAAAAACATTCTTATTGAATTTAAGAATAAATTTTGTTTTCGGCCTTTCTATTTAAACGCGCCGTTTTATGATCTAGCCTAGCCTATATGTCGCCGATATAAATGTAAGACAGTATTCTTACATAAACATACATAAATACATAGTATAAACAACAATGACTCGGAAACAAGTAATCATATTCATCATATAAAGGTTTTCACCTACTAACCACTAAATGGGTCGTCAGACTTCTTTTACTTTCAACTAATCACCCAAGTATGAGCTTTGGTTTCACATTGTATCATGATGTGCCTTCATGAAACTAACCGAAATAATAGAATATAATATAAAATATAGATCCTCAAATTAATTAAATCTGTAGGTCACTGAATTTGCGAAAAATAGGTTAAAAATAAAATACATAAATAATATGTTTTAATGTATTTTTAGCTTCTTCTTTATCCTCGCACTCAGTCAATCAACTAAAATGGATTTCTACAAACGTAGAATAGCACGAGGAATACATACTTATAAGGATTTTTGGAAGTCAGACCAAAGAAACATAAATTCATGCATGCAAACATAAGTATACACACACTTTAGAAAAGTGCCGCGGATTTTTTTTATGACACTAAGGGATGAGACGAGCAGGACGTTCAGGATGTGCTCATTCCCCACTTTGTCCAAGCAAGTGACGCCACCAGACCATCTGAGCATTTTCATCTCGGCGACATGAATCCTGTGTTCCTGCTGCTTTTTGAGCGGCCAGCATTCCGAGCCGTACATCAGTGCTGCCGTACTATTTAAATCTAGTTTTAACTAAATTGAAATAATATTAGCTGATTGAACCAATTCAAATTCAAATTCGAATTCAAATTAATATATTTTGCTTATCGGGTTTTTATCAGAGTAGAAATAATATTATATTGTTATTACTTTCAAGAAAAATAAAATACCTCGGTTATACCTACTCGGTAAGTAATGAACTAAAGCCAAAATTATTGAAGAGAAGATTAATAAGAGCTATTATTGATTTTTTTTATAATTTATTCAATTAATCAAACTGTATATTGTGTATGATGTAAATCTATATAATGTAAAGAAACTTACAATATAAAATTTTCATGTGGTGAAACCAAAATACAAAATTTCTGCATGACAAAATAATAAAATGTATAAAGCATTCCGAACTTTAAAAAAGTGTATCGCTATCGTCGCAAAAATTAAAACTCAAATACAAATTCAGCAATGTTCCGAATAAAAAATCTGAATTACTATTTTTTCAATCGTAAAACAACAATTCTACATTTTTCGTCACAAAATTGATATGAGATATTTTCTGCTTTCGCAGAAACCCGCATTTAACATCTCAAAAATCATGACGCATTTTAACATAATATGACAAATTTCCTGTACTTATTTAAATTTTCATAATTTTTATAGAAGAGCACACTAACATACGGTTAATTTGATGGTATGAAATCACCACCGACGACCCTTTTAATAAAGCGTCAATTTTTTTTTATATAAGAGCGGGCAAACGGGCAAGAGGTTCACGGGATGGAGAGAGGTGAGGCAACCGTCCATGGACATCCGTAGCATGAACGAAATGCGTTGCCGGCCTTTAAGGTGAGAGTATGCTCTTTTCTTGAAGGTCTCTAAGTTGTATCGGTTCGGGGAAACCGCAGCCGGTAATTGATTGCACAAAGTGCCTGTGCGGGGCAAGAAATTTCTTGCAAAACGCGCGGTTGTGGAATGCCAGACGTAAACTATATATTTGCAGGCGGTAGCTTATAGTGAAGTACTGTCTTGCCTTACTGGGTACACCAAGATTTTTAAAGGCCAGTTTGGCCTTCTTCCAAGTATGCCAATACAGGCTGTGGCAGTTAGAGGAGTGATCTCGAATCGGGGGGATACGACGAAAGATGACTTTTCAGTAGTGAACGTACAAACTTGTGTCTTCTTGGGGCTGAATTGGACCAAATTTATATTCATTAACAGACATTTGAAAATCGAAGACACATTGGTACGTGACGAGCGAGGATAAAACCGGGCCCTCTTTTCTATTGTGTCCATAGTGAGAGTTCACAGTTTTACACTTTCTTATAAATTTTATTTAAATGATTTTTTTTCTCATTTATTTATGAAATACTTGTCAAATGAGTAAATACCATGATGTGAAATGTTCTTGTGGTTCAGAGAAACAGATTTGATGAGACCAGAACAAAGCTTTTACATTTTCAATGTTATTATAGAAAACAATATAAAAAAATATATAATATTGTAGTAAGTATCATTGAAATTAAATATATAAACGATTTTACTGTCAAACATGACAACAATCGCAAATCTAAAAGTTCTTAACTGACGATAACGATAATACTTCGTTCCATTTTTCAGAAAATTCGATATTAACAAGAATTTTCAACGCATCTTATGGACTTTACTTTAGCTTACTCGAACTGAGGAGGTAAAAATTTGCTAAAATATTTTAAACTTTGTAGGAAATTATGCGCAAGGGAAATTTAAACATAATATTTTATTTTGTATTATGAGCTTTTCATTTTATTTAATGTTACAAAATATCTATTATCATCATCATCATCATCAGCCGGAAGAAATCCACTGCTGGACTCCCTCAAATATTTCCACGACGATCAGTCCTGCGCTGCCCTTGTCCAACGTATTCCAGTGATCTTGACCAGATCGTCAATCCATCTTGTTTGGACTTTGGGGGCTGCCAACACTGAGTCTTCCGGTACGTGGTTGCCATTTGAGAACTTTTCTGTTCCACCGGCCATCTGTCCATCGAAGTATGTGCCCTGCCCACTGCCAGTTCAGTTTCGCAATTATTTGGCTATATCGGTGACTTTGCTAAAAATACAAAATATCTATACTACGTTAAAAATCACAGGCTTTATCACATACGATTTTTTGCCAAATTATATGCTAATTATTCACTTTACCCCGCAGTGTTACCAATTATGCGACTTTTAAAATAATTGTCTGGCTATATATATGTCCTTTTATTACGCTAAAATAGTTAGTCCGATCGTTATTAAAAATAGGTGTGTAGTAAGAATTTTTTTTTGTATAAGAGGGGGCAATCGTACAAGAGGCTCACGGGATGTGGATACTACAAAGTGGCTGTACGAGGTTGTGGAATGCCAGACGTCAACGTGATGCGAGATGTGAGTTGACAAGTGAATATGATGTTTATATGATGCATAGTCAGCTTCATTTAATATTAAAGATGTAAATCCACGTTCACGAAGTTGTATATAATTGTTTTTTTATTTTCGACTTAGTAGAAACAACTAAAATATTTCATATTTTATGATTCTTTTCAACCAAATAAATCTGCTTAGTACCTAAAAATTACGCTAGTTAAAGTAACATTTTCATACACATGCGATATCGCACTTCAAGGTCGATCAAGGTCAAGGTATTCTTCTCAGTCTTTCGGAATGAATATCTCAAATTATTACAATGAAAGCATGTATATTTTAGCTTTGTTTTAGAAAGAACATATAAAGTTGATTATAAAATGCAAGTTTTGCATCAAAAATACTCTATTATTCTAAAATATAACAGTTTAAAATACTTTTCATTTTTCAACTTTGTGTCGTGTATTAACCGTAATATAGTGCTCCAGGCTTGGTCTTCATTGACTGACATTTAAATTTCATAAATTACGTACATAACAAAACTTATCAATGAATTTCAGTAATTTGCAATTATGTGGAATAATTTGCAAAACAATTCAATGCTAGTCACCTTTTAGGTGGGTTCGCTACGTAAAATATCACACAAACAACAAACCAGGCTTGATGAAACCACATTATCGAAACAATGCAAAAGGCAATTAAAACCGCCTGCCCATTTTATTGCTTTACATTTTGGAGTAATTACAAAGGTTTGAATACGTTTAATAGAAGTGGAATTTGGTATCCCGAGGAAATTAATTATCGAAACCATTATTTTTAGTTAGTAGAGGAGCATTGATGTTGAATAAATTTAGAAACTGCTTTGTAAACAAGGCCTTCAGAATAGAACAACAGGTGTCATGTTTGTTCAGACTAATAAAAATAATTTTATGTAGTCATTTTGTTTATTGTTGTTGAATTTTGTAGCATAATTCTAATCTCAACAGTATTCTAAATTTATTCGCAAACTGATTGTACTGTCAGTAAATGTTATCTCTCAGCAACTACAATAATAATTTACATATTATTATTACATTATATATATAATTATATTATAGGGTATGCCCATATATATGATTGTATATATTATGTATGTCTCTATAACATATCGTTAGAAAGGTCTTGATGAGAAAAGCTTAAAATCGTTGAGTTGGGTTTCTAGGCAGTCGGCACCAAAAGCTTTCAAAGGAAGAAAGAAAATATATTTATTTAGTTTGAATAAAAATAAGACAACTGAATATAATCGTAATATTAGGTAAATGATATTTAAAATCCAACAAAACTTCTGCTTAGAAAGTATGTTTTTGCGTTTGTTAGATTATAAAGCTTTTTAAGCTTATATGTTATTATTTAATAATAAAGTACTAAGTAACACTGAATAAAACCTAATGTAATTAATTCAAAGTTAAAAGAGTAATGTTGTGACATCTTAAAACTAAAAAGTAGCTTATTTGTATTTTAAAGTCAATACAGCCACTAGGAGCTTGCTCCTGATGGACTGTTCAAACTAGGATTGCCAACCTAAGTCAACTAAGGTTACGTTGGTGCAGCGCAGTAGTGCTTAGACACATTTGGCTCGTAGCTGCCGCACCGAACGGATACGTTAGAGTTAAGTACATACAGAGACTCTAGGGAGGAGCGAGTCGTCACTATTAATATAATTCTAATTCATTCTAAGAAACTATTAAATTCTTAAAACTTTCGTGAGACATTATTGATTAGGGATAGACATCCATGTGAGAATTGACTCTATTTTTAATAGAATGAGTAATTATTTTCAATTATAGTAACAGCGTATTTATTAATACGGCTTTACTCATGTTTGATCGTTGTTCGGAGGTCCTTCATCGGGGTGAGTGTAGTGGGTTCGCGATAACGTCCCGTCTCTTACTGCGGACTTGGGATGACGAGTACGGTGTCACTGACACTATGTCACTATTGGTGTCCACGGGTGCACAAAATGTACTCTCAATGTCTACTACGTGATCAACGGCACTGTGGGTCTTATTGCGTGATATAACACGGGTTTCCAAATAGGTGGCAGAGCCCAAACCTTGACTCTATTAAAATTAGGTCTTGCAAGCTGCTGGAAGCCCGATTTCTGTGGCTTCCAGCAGCTTGCGAGACACAAAGTTTTTTTTTTTCGTGAGCCAATACTTGCACCCTATCGAACCTAATATAATGTGACGTGTGGCAGTTTAGGGAATGCTCTGCCACTGCCAAGGTGTTGCTGTCGCTTTCGTACACTGCGGATGTGATCGGTGAGTGTAGCTTTTGCGGCAAAATTAACGTCCGAATCTAGTCGGTACCCACACCGATAAATCGGGAGTAAAGCCGTAATAAAAATCTGTTACTATAATTGAAAATAATTACTCATTATATTAAAAATAGAGTCAATTCCCACATGGATGTGTCCCTAATCACAAGCATGCCATGATATTGGCTCACACAAAATAGGCCCGTCGAGTTGATGAATAACTCGTGACGTATACATGAGATTGGATATTCTCTCAAATTTAATTGCTTATAATATTCTATTTCCAGCTTTCTACGATCAATGAATAATGATAAAATAGAAATTTCGTCAGCTTTTGGTTATGCGTCTTTGTATATTAATTTAAGATAATAATATTAAATAGTTATAAACTTGCACTCCAAGGAAATAACGCCAACCTTATTCCCTGTACTTGCCGGTCTGGCTTTAAACTCAATATTAACATTTTTAAATAGTATTGTACTAGCGCGTGTGTAGGAAAACATATATTTTATTAAAATTGAAAATCAATCAAAGACGAGGCGATTAGATCGTTGATCACTCATGAAGTCTCAGTTTACTTTTTATATCAAGCATATTTTATGCGTATTACAATTTGCGTGCGAGCTGTGTTGCCCGGTAACATTTTTTTGCACAAGAGACAACTATCATTAGATTCGCCTCTCAGATGACAATGCGTCTATTGTCTATGGTATCTACCTAATTACACAGGGAACACAGGAAACAGTCTGCACTATAATTTGCCATTACCAAATTACAAGAAATGAGAATAGATAATTGCGGTGCATCCAAGTATAATATCCCGATGTTTCGTTGACTTTGCAAGCACCGTGTATTTGGGCGATTATGCTGTTGAACTGCTGATTCCATTAGGAAAAGGATGATTTTATCCTTGTGGACAATTGCGATTTTTACCTGAAATAAAAATATTATTTTCATATTCCTAACGGCCTATAATTCAATACTATAATATATTATCTCTAACGGAGTTACAGAAAGATAGAAGAAGTAGTAAATGAATATATTATTGTTACTGTAACCGATTTTTATTGACATGTCGGAAAAATTCAGTCACGCTTGATATTAGCTCGTTAGTATTTTAAATATTAAACTACTAGCTAACACACACACTGACAAATTAGTTACAAATAATCGGGCTGTCAGTTCATCTATACGTTAGTATATCCTAAGTCTATAGTTAAATGTCTGATTAGAAACTAATGACCGATACTTTGAGAAAGAAGGCACAAATCAGTATTTACTTTACTAATTCTTAGGATGCCACTAGAGTTAACGGCTTTAGTTATTAAATAGCTTTTAATTAATTGTGCCTGTGTCTCTCTGGCTTATTGAAGTTACCCTTTGGATATTTGTTGTATGTAAATGATATGATTTGTATTTACTCAAATTAAATACCATTATTAGCATTGATCCGTTGAACTAACAACTAGATTGATGCCACTTCGTAGAATCAACAGTTTGTAGGTTTATGTACCGTGAACTTACCTGTGAACAGTTTGTTTAGCATTATATGCTTATGTCTGTTCCTGGTGTTAAAATTATAACTACACACACACACACACATATATATATATATATATATATATATATATATATATATATATATATATAACAACAAACCATTTATATATAGAATGTATTATTTAGTGAAGGGTAAATAATAAAGCCGCCTATAGATGGGCGCTGGAATCTCTTTTAAGGGAAGTATTTCTCGAGTAACAAGGTAGTCAAGCAACTAATCTTAATTTATTTGAATGGTACCAACGACCGACCTGAGCTGGTGGTGAAGTTCGTGAGTAGACATCGGAACTTCTTAGTAAAACAACATCGCTAGAATATATTTCAAGTAATTTTGGGTTTATGAGCTTATGAGGCTATTGAGTTGATATTCTTCTTTAAAAGTATAAAAAAATTTATAACATTTTGAAATTGCTACGTACAACTTACAAAATTCTAATTGAGAGCTAAAGTTATATTTAGAATTATAATAATAACTAGCTGCCCGGGCAGACGTTGTTCTGTAGATAATAAAAAGAATACTGTTTTATAGAAATTTATCAATTATATTTCAAAACATCAAGAATTACTTCGTAAAATCAGCTCCCTGTTGTTATAATGAAATTATTTCACAGCGAAACTGTCAAACCGTGCGTCACTAAATTCTCTCATAGAAGTCCATACAAAATAAATATTAAAAATAAAAATAGTTTTGGGTCCCAAATCGAAATAAAAACTATCCTATTTCTTAAGTTGGACCAAATTGCACTCCATGAAGTAATCCCCATTAAAATCCGTTCATTAGTTTAGGAGTCCATCGCGGACAAACAACGTGTCACGTAATTTATAGATATTAAGATAATGTAATCTCTATGTTCAATTTGTCACCTACTTCAAAAATTGTAATTGTTTTACTTTTAAGTTTTTTTTTAATGAAAGAGGAGGACAAACAAGCGTACGGGTTACCTGATGTTAAGTGATCACCGCCGCCGACATTCTCTTGCAACACCAGAGGAACACAGGAGCGTTGCCGGCCTTTGTTCGTTGAGAAAGTGAGGTTTTTTAAGTATACAGTCAGTATTGATAAATTAGGTACGCAAAGTAATATTTGAGTAAGTTTTTAAAATATACTATAGGTAAGTGACCTAACAAATATTGGCTACTGTAATATTATGCAGCTTAAAAAAGTAGGCTCGCATACAGGTATGAGGATTTTATTAGTCATAGAGATTTATTCTATACCATTTTATTCGGTTATATGGAAAGCACTACCAGGATTTTATACAATAAAAAGTGTTAAAAAGTAATTTTTGTAGGCTGCTGCAGAATTACTTTTGTATTTAATTGAGTACTTTAGGTATGATAGTATGATCGTAGAACAGATTTATCTTGCTTAGTTGAGACGGTACTAAGCTTTAAGAACAATGTGTCTGAGTCAGATCTGTGTCACGTACAATTCACGTCTTCTATCGAGTCCTCTCTCGAAAAGGTCGCGGAATGGGGTAAGTTGAACCTTGTCCAATTTAACCCCCAGAAGACTCAAGTTTGCGCGTTTACCACTAAAAAAACCCCATTTGCCGTATCACCGCTCTTCGAGAACACTTCCCTTAAAGCCTCGCCTAGTATCGGAATACTGGGTCTCGAAATCTCGAGCAATTGCCAATTCCGTGGCCATCTGGAGGGCAAAGCCAAACTGGCTTCAAAGAAACTGGGCGTCATAAATAGAGCACGGCAATACTTCAAGCCGGCCCACATTCTAGCGCTCTACAAAGCGCAGGTCCGGCCTCACATGGAGTATTGCTGTCATCTCTGGTCTGGCGCACCCCAGTATCAGCTCGATCCATTTGACCGCGTGCAACGCAGAGCAGCTCGAATTGTCGGGAACCCAGTACTCTGTGAACGGCTGGATCATTTGGCGTTGCGTAGAGACGTCGCTTCTTTGTGTGTTTTCTACCGCATCTATCACGGGGAGTATTCCGAAGAGCTGTTCAACCTGATTCCTGCCGCCGAATTCCACCTTCGCACGACACGCCACAAGTTAGGATTTCATCCCCACCATCTGGATGTGTGGCGGTCCTCCACAGTGCGGTTTTCAAGGAGCTTTCTTCCTCGTACCACGAAGCTGTGGAATGAGCTTCCGTGTGCGGTGTTTCCGGGACGATACGACATGGGTACCTTCAAGAAAAGCGCGTACACCTTCCTTAAAGGCCGGCAACGCTCTTGTGATTCCTCTGGTGTTGCAGGAGAGTGTGGGCGGCGGTGATCACTTAACACCAGGTGACCCGTACGCTCATTTGTCCTCCTATTCCATAAAAAAAAAAAAAAAAAATGCACTTTAGCAACTTCACAATTTCCATTTTTATCATAAATGGAGCCACATTTCAAGAAATGCGACAATTCCGGGAAGTCATACGATGTAACTGCGTATTTAATAAAACATGCCTAGAACTGAACAAGTTCTCTATGTTGAATAAAATAAAATAAGTTTTAACTGAATTGAAATTGTTATTGAAGATTTGAATACATTTATTTTAAAACTATTAAGTTATTTATTTGTTTAAATATACAATTGCAACGCATAATCTTTACTTATTCACAGTGTATGCGAATTCTTAATATACTGGAATCGTTACTTTTTTGAGTTTTTAATTATAATATATCACATCTTTTTCTTTTTTTTAAGCTTACACGAGTAAGTTAATACGTTCCAGTGACTTCGGTGCACAACTTTACATACATTGTAATCTATAGAATATAATGTAACATGCTGAAACATTAAATAGATTAAATAGTGGGACAGTGACTTTCTTGCCACTTCTTCTCATTAAAGCTCAACCTTTCCGATGTGGTCGTAAAATCTTTCACATAAATAAGTGTCATTTTGACCTTATTGAACAACTGAAAGTCGACCAAAGCATACAAGATTTTATCAACGATACGTCTCTCGAACGGTTAGCTCGCACGGAACGCGAGAGGTCGCGGGTTCGAGTCCCACAACGTTCATAAAAGTGTGTTTTCAAATTTTATTTGTGTAATTAATCCCAGAAGTGAGGGTTATCACTTTAAAAACATAACAAAATATTGAATAAATTATTTTATTATAATTTCTTTCAATTATTTAATTACAATTATATACTAACAGTGAGTATTACAAGTATCATTAGTGATACACAACGTGACTTATGGTGGGCGAGCGAAAATGAAATGTTTTCCCCCTAATTTGTTTGAGTTTATGAGATTACTTTAACTCTTAAGATGAGTTTACGACGAATTTGTACGAGGTTGAGTTTGTTTCTCGATTTTTGAAAAGTTTGAGCTTTGCAAACGTTGCGTCATCATCAAATCAACAATTATGAAGAGTTTATACTCGTATTGTCTGAAGTTTAGGTAAAATAAAATAATTATGTATTTTAATAACATAAAGGTGCTTTTTTATACTGTTTTTTATTTGCAATACTCGTTTAGCATTAAAGGAAAATAACACATCAAGCAATTTCAATTCATCTGAAATATTTTGGAGGATCAAAGTTAAAAACCACTAAACCCACTCATTAAGATTATTCTGTAAAGTAACGACACACTGATCCGAAAAAATATGCCTTCAGTTTCACAACACACGTCACTCAAGCGGTATCAATTTCAAATATTGTTATGTCGCTCGCGGTTAACTCGGTTAACTCTCAAGTCCATCTAAATAGGTATAAAAATCTAAATTTTTATGCCTATTGTATACCCCGGAAAAGTTTTCTAAAAGAATTATTATAAATACCCGATCAGATTTCTAGTTCGACTTTGGATTTTGAAAGTGCTAGTAGGTAATATCGAAAGGTCAATAATCCATTGATTTGTTTATTAATTTCCTTCTGAAGTATGAAATATGGGTATATAATATAAGTAATAATTGAACTATATTTTTACATGTTATAATAAAATGATATATATAATATATATATAACGATTATAAAATAAATTAAGTAACTAATATGTATTTATAATTGTTTCAAGAATTTACAATGAATGTGATAAGAACTTGATTGTATCTAATAAATTAACATTAATTCAATTCTATTTTTCTTTTATGTTTAACAACATTGGCGTACTTCCTAAAGATCATAAAGTACTTATAATCAAAGCCTATACAGCTTTGTCTCTCATCATGCAGGGTCAGGCGTAAAGGGCTCCCGGCATAAAATAGTTGACAAGGGGCCACCCACGCTCCTGTGATTCCTCTGGTGTTGCAAGAGACCGTAGGCACGTTTTATCCTCCTCTTCCATAAAAAAAATCTGGAGCTAAATTTTATAATTTTATATTTATAATTTATTTGTTATGTTTTTAAAGTGATAACCCTAACTTCAAGGATTTATACACAAATAGAATTTGAAAGACAAATTTATGAACGGCGTTCCGTGCCGGTGCTGTAACAAACTGATCTAACCGAGGTCGTGGGTTCGAGTCCCGCATCGTTCATAAAATTTCGTTTTTCAAATTTTATTTATAAATATCTGCAGGTATCACACTATGATAACAAGACAACATTTGTAAAAATGATTCCAAAAATGAATGTATCGTCCCATTTCCAATGATAATAAAACAATACTTACATGTGAAAGTTTTCGTGTCGTCATTTATAATAATTATTAGATAAGTTTTAATACTCTCAGTCAGTATAATAGACTTTTCTGGAACTTTGTTTTAAAGAATAGTTAATCAAGCTCTGGACCGCAAGAGTCAGTAATAGCAAAATCTCATTTGCGGTAACAAAATAAAGTAAGAAAAGTGGAAAAACTTCACTTCTCATTTATACAGTCTGGGAATTGAACTAATTTTAAGAAAGAGAAGTAAAAATAAAGGAGTTAATCTCGACTGAAACCCCGGCGCAATTAAGCCGAACATAAAATAAAAATAAGATTTTTCTGCCCCAAGATAGCAGAGGTTTGTTTTTGAATCTTCGAATGTCATTCCGAATAAATAAATTAAATATTATTACCTATACTATAGTTATCTCATGATGTATTTGAAACTTATATACATCTATTTACTAAAGTTTAAACTAAGATATCTTTATATAATATAAAAATTTCATGTCATGTTGTTAGTCCGCGATGGCGAAAAACTACTGAACCGATTTTAATCCACTTTTGCACATAAAACATCAATAATGTGTTGCGTCTTGAAAAGAGTGACCGTTGAGTTTCTTTTATGTTCTTCTCACGAGCTCTATTTTATCCCAACATATCATAGATTCAGTTATTTAAAAGAAATATATATATATATATATATATAATAAAGATTCGATTTACGCCTAATTGAATACAGTTTATTTTACTTTGACTTTGAATGCCGAATTGGTCCACAAATTGAGATCTATATCCTATATTTAACTTAGGTATATTATAAGTATGAGTGACTATACATATCTAACAAACACGTGTTTTGCCTTTTGCCTCGTGTAGAGGACACGAGGCATCCTCAGGACATGATGACTCGCAAAACTCTCGCACGAGAGTCAAATCAGTCTAATAATTATGGATTTCCGCATATTATTTACAATTGATATTTTAGACGCTGGTGCAAACAAACATATTTTGTTTGACCTATATTCACATTAATTCAGCCGTTACAAAACGCAATGTTTGTTGACCAACGATGGCAATTTACTGGGTGGCCGAGAGGTTGACGTCCAAAGCTAAAATTTGAATTTGGCTCTTAACTAAGTGTTTAAAAAAAATTAGAAAAAAGTCCTAGACTACAATTACGTTAAAAAATCGGATAAAAGGGGAAAAAATTATTATCTCCTAAACTACGCAAAATCGTAGAATAGGGGTGATTCGGATACTCATCACCATGAGGCTTTCAAATTTTTGCTTTGGACGTTAACTTCTCGGCCACCCTGTATATTTCACATTGTAATAAACACGTAAAATTGAATTCCGTACATATTCATTGTTCACAACTTTTCCTTCCAATTGCCTTTTTATGACGCAATTTTTCAAGAAGCCTTGTTTCATGCTTACAGATGCCTTCGTTTAATATTCTCATTTTAACAGCGGAATAATTTATTGAAATCGAGCAGTATTGTCACGGAAAACATACTTTCTATTTTATATTGACACACCTTCACAAATTATCTTGCACCAAACTAGGCATAGCCTGAACTATGGGCACAAGACAAGAATATATTTAATACAATATACTTACTTAAACATACATAAATACATATAAACATGAATGACTCGGAAACAAACATCCATATTCATCATATAAATGATTGCACTTACCGGGATTCGAACCCGAGACGTCTAGCTTGGTAGTCAGGGTCACTAACCATTTGGCTATATGGGTGGTCTTTATGAAATGACATCATTATAAAACCGTAATGTATTTTAATATTATTTCACATATGGACCAGATTTAATATATTTTTTATTTATTTATCAAATAGGAAGCCAACGTTGCAAACAATAATAATCCTTATTCTAAAGAACACTCACACATGCATATTGAACTCAAACACAATACATTTTTAGAAACTTGCATTACTAAAAAAAATATTTAAAAAAACACAAAAATTAAAACAATTAAATAGTCATACAATTAAGGATTGAAGTAATACATCGAAGGGATTGCTTGTAACTAATTCTAGTGGGCTTCATAATAGCTTTAAGGGTAAATTTATACACTTTTCTAGTAATATTAAATATAAGTGATCGGACAGCCTTAGACTAGATTATGATTATTTTATAGCTATTGCAATGACAGTACAATATTGTATATTTTACTAAAAAAGAGCGCAAAAAAAGAATGCTGGGAGAGATGCTTGCACCACTTCTCTCTCAGAGCGCCATTTGTTTCCGAAGCGGTAGTACTATCTAGTATATTAGAAATGATATCATTGAGAATTCTAAAGAAATCAATTTTGAGATAATAAATGTCTTTTATTAAAATATAATAATATCAAGTATTAAATTATATCAATGTGAGAGTAAAAATTAAATAAATCAAGAAGAAAAAAGCAAATAATTCGACACAATATTTTTTAGTAAAAAAAGATGAAATATTAAAAATATTTTTACCCAACGTGTTGTAAATTCCATTTTAAAAGTATTTTATCCTATTCGTGTTTGCTGCCCGCGTTGTCCGACTATTTTTTGCGTTCGCTGAATATTCTTCAAAGAGATTCCTATAGGTGTAGATTGCCATTGGATTTCGTTTTTGAATTTAAAATGGTTTGGAATTTAGTAGATCTAAAAAAAATCTGGCAGTATACGACTAATATGGCGTATAGTTGTGGGCAAATGAGGCTCCCATTCGTTGGACAGGAGAGATCCAAACCACTCCCGACCTCATTAGCATTGCTTTTGTCTTATGCTTACAACTAAAAGCAGGAACGGATATTGCTATACTATTACAGAGAAGAATCAAAAGAATCAAACAAACTAAGATTTCCTTATTATTAGTGACGGAATGAACAAGGTGTTTATTGATTGATTGTGATGTTTATTGTGCGCTCTTAAATGGTTCCTTAAAGACCTAATATTTTCTGCGAAACGACGCCGTGATTGTGGTCACTTTAAGAGACTAATAATTCTCATTTTGACTCATCAAAACTAAACACAAATAGTGCTTACACACTTTTTCTAGGCGGGAGGGTAATATTTTTTTTTTATTATAATTATTTGAAAAAATGTGAACTAATAAAATACATTGTAAAAACCATAGAGGTTTGACCTTAATGCACTATCTTAGTTTACGCCTTATTTCAGTTTTACAAAATAAATATAATCTTAACAATAATTTCTATACCTATATACAATTATTAATATATATAGAATGTATATCGTACGTATATAATCGTCTACAAGTACATTACTTACATACTAATACCTACAAGAAATCAATAAACATTATAAACCGGAATCTTGTACACAGGAACCTGATACTGCTGTATTTCGCAAAATATTTTTACAATCTTAGCAAGGTAATCTAAATACTCGAATGGTTCGACTTAATTTAGTAGGTAAGAGAGAAAATATATCAGACGTCAAGTGAGTAATTAATACAGTAAGCACCAACCCATAAGTAATGTTTTTCTTAGCAGTGGGAGGCTGCTTTGCACAGGATACCAATGTATCCTGTGCAAAGCAGCCTCCCGCAGAAAAGAATGCCAATGCATTCTTTTCTCTGCCACGCGATAATCAGAAAATAGGGCTTTTATTTCTGTTTCGAATTTATAATAGATACCCATCTAGTGCAATTACTGCGGAAATGAGACTTAACATCTTTAATCTCAAAATGTAAAGCGCAATCGCAGTGCCACCCCGATTTTCATGAATCCTTCGAAGGCTTCTGGCCTTTTTGTGAGTCTTATGCAAAGAGGCACGGTCTATTATACAATGTGAAGAAGAGTGAACTGCTAGTGTTTCAGGCGAACTCACAAAAACCAGCTCATGTTCCGCAAGTGACACTGGAAGGAGTGGAACTAAAAAGAGTGTCTCAATTCAAATACCATGGCCATATTGTTACCGAGGATTTGAAGGACGACCTAGACAACAGAAAGGAGAGCCATTGCGGTCCGATGTAATATGTTGGCTCGCAGGTTCGCACGATGTACATTAAACGTTAAAGTCACCGTTTTAAAGCGTTTTGTCAAACGCTATACACGTGCAGCCTGTGGGTTAGATATACGCAGAACACGTACAATGCTCTCCGAATCCAATACAATAACGCATTCAGGGTGATGTTGGGGCTCCCCGTCATTGTAGCGCATCAGCGATGATTGCGAACGCACATACAGACGACTTTTATGCAGTCATACGGAAACGAGTAGCATCGCTCATGCGCAGGGTGCGAGGGAGCACCAACACCATGTTGAGTGTTGTTGTTGATAAGCCTGACTGTCCAATATTGAGGCATTGGATACACACACATGTACACATAGCTAGTGCCTCACTATGTCGTGGCAAGTAATTAAATTAAACTAAATTAAAGAAATATAATTAAATTAAATCAAATCAAAATTAATGTGAATTAAATTTTATTATATTAATTAAATTGGATTAAATTAAATTAAATTATGCAATGTTAAATATTATGTACTAACATAGTTTCTAAGAAATACTAACACTTAACAACTGTCTGAAATAAACAGATTTTATTTTTATTTTGTTTTATCTTTTTATATAAAAAAAAAACTTCTTTTAAACAAAAGAGCAGAGTTTGATGACGACGAGAACTGCTTGGGGTGAGTGATGATGACAGGATCGACACACACTCGCACCACACAGTACTCGTTAGAAGCAAATGGCATTTAAACATGTATAATGAAACCTGCTACAGAAACTGACCAATGATAATAAAATGATACAACATGATATTATGTACTTATTAAGTTTACAAAATAAAATAGTATATTGGGAGAAACTAATTATTTATTGATACATCTACAAAAACAACAACTACAAACACTTTAAATAGAATCCAAAAAGCCTTACAGATTCTGTTATGAGTGCTATATTCTGGATTTAATAAATAATACTGAATAAGCATGAATGCCAGAACTACATATTGGATTCTTATCGACACGATGATTACACGGCTCCAAGTTAATGTCGGGGCATCAGACGCTTTGAACGGAAATTGCACTGCGATATCCAACAGCTTCTACTTCTGATTATAGATATACTAGCTCTTATCTGCGGTTTCGTCCGCGTTGAATGGTTACTTTAAGCAATTTTTATTATCTATAAGGATACTTTTCAAATGATACACTTAGTATTATTAAACACTTTTAAAGCATTAAAACGCGTTAAAATACACTATAATGCCGAATTTCTCCACAAACTGCTATCCCCTATTTCAACCCCTCAATTTATTTTTTTACAGGCCACAGTCACAGTCCAGTTGACAGACACGCGCATCTTGCATGTTCAATAAACGGAAGCTATTGCATAGTTAGCTCATGAATTACTGACATGTTTTTTGGAAGTATTATAATATGTTAGCTCTGAGATTATAATAATAATCTATATATATAAAACAAAGTCGTGTTAGTTACAACATTTATAACTCAAGAACGGCTAGACCAAATTTCTGTTGTTTGCTTTTTTGGCTTTCTCTTAGCGCGGAATAGGATAATAAGTAATAAAATATCGAAAAAATCACAAAAAAATCCTATTATTATTATAAATGTGAAAGTTTGTATGTCTGGATGTATGTTTGTACTTCTTTAACGCAAAAACTACTGAATGGATTTTGATGAAACTTTACAATAATATAGCCTTTCTTTCCTTCTTTCTCATACATTTTGTAAGGATTGACATTTTCATGACATCTCGAGAATAGAAAGAATTCAATGAAGTTTTTTGTTAGTTTCACGCTATATGAGTAATAAAATAGAACTGACAGTGCACGTCATGTTATTCAAGTTGACTGGTTGGTGTGTTTGTTTCGAGTGTGTGAGTGACTATTAGCTTATTGTGCCGATATTATCATTAACAATGCCACGACTAAGACGATCAAATTATTCCTGACAAAGACGTAATGCAACTAGGATTCAAAACATTGCGAATGAAAGGACTGAAAAAAAGAACCGCCTTAGTATGGATTGACGTGGTGCTATGAATCACAAGAGCAAAGCGTAGCAGCCCGTAAAACGGATCGGCTGGCAATACGAAATCGTCCAGTAAAACCTCAAAGATCAACAACTTTCGAAGCACAAGAAGAAATTTATGAAGTACTGATTTGAATCGATAGCAGCGTTTCGATACGATTGCAGTACTTACACTGTACTGCAGTCTTGCTTGCATACTAGCTTTCGCATTGGGCCGATGGACGTCCGCAGAATACTCGCAAACAACGTCCATCGGCTTTCTACGCAAGAATTGTGCTGCCATTGCGTTTCTACGCAAGAATTGTGCTGCCATGTTCTAGAAAACACTCAAAAATACAATGATTGTTTCCAAATGACCTCATTAGGGGCAAACATCTAAGAACGAGGATTTAATCCGACTTTCAAGGTATTTATTTATTTACATACTTACACACAATACAGTAGAAGAATAACATACGTACTATACTTAATCCTATGTATTATGTGTGCTAATTCTAAAAAAAGTGTTTATAAATCAGTAATACGGGTTTTGCTTTTGATATTGTAGATATAAGGACAGATTCACCATCGTATTGGATCACTGCAACCTCTCAAAGATGCACAAGCTGCAAAAGCTTAAATTTTTACAATTATACTTCATGGGCAACATGGACAAATAACTTGATCGATGTCAAGAGATCAATTCAGCAATGATAATAGCAATTCTTCAGATCTGCAACAACTACTTAATGAACATTTTGCATGTCGAGTTAGCCCGCAAATCTTTAATATCCGATCCGTCTCGCATTCGCCCTGACCATTCAAATCTTAAGGCCAATCCTTGAAAGTTTGTGGTATGAATCAAGACAATCCATTTCTGAAGTTCAATCTATATATATGTAAGTGACTTCCACGTATAAAGTCACTCATCACGATATACACGATATCTCTGGAACCACTAGAGCTAAAGACTTGAAATTCGTTAGAAATATTCTTTTCACCGAGTAGAGGTCAGCTAAGAATTTCCAAAATTCCATCCGCAAGAGTTTTTTTTTATATTATGAACAGAACAACGTCTGTCAGGTCAGCTAGTTAATAATAAAGCCTCATTTATTCCATAACTCTTTTCACAGAAAGCGAAATATTAGTAGTATTAGTTAGTAGGTAAGATAAAATTCTAATTGTTTGGTGTTAGTAAGTTTAGATGCTTATGCTTATATTTATTTGAGTTGTGGATCTCGTTAGAGTAAAGGCCTCCTCTAGTTTTTTTCAAAGTGTTCGATTTTTGCTTTTATGCATCCAGTCTTTTCCTGCTTTCTCTATTATACCGCCAGTCCACCGTTTATTTTGTCTGCCGAATCTTCGTTTGCCTAATGTTGGTCCATTCCATCTCGTGGTTAAGATTGTCCATCGATTATCAGTGTATCGTAAAGCTCTGAGATTATTGATGAAATATTCTCTGTATTAAATACGTGACTTCAAGTAAGCCGAAGACTCACATATTATTAAAGTATTATCGGCAAGATCAATATGTAACTCGGAGTTAATGTAAAATGCAAGTGACGCTTTGTAGCGGATATTGCACGACACAGTGTAGCAATTGATGTCTTTTATATAAATCATTATATCCATTGGTGTTTATTATATGTGCTTAAATTGTTTCTATTGATGAATACGTCATCTGGTCAAACTGTATTATCAGCATTTGTTTTCTGGGTGACGCTTATGTTCTAGTAATGTCACGAACTACTATGAATACATGGGAGTGGAAACGAGTACTTGACAACTGACGTTGACGCTGACAGTTACAAGTTCGTTCCCGAATAAGTAAAGGAAATATGGCGCCAACAAAATACTTATTGTATTTTTATCTTAATATTTAACATCTTAACATATAACCAACAGATTGGTTAAGAGAAAAGTAAACGCGTTTGAGTACTACGTAATTCGACTTTTACTATTTCCTGTGAAAATCCTGTTACATGGAACTAAGAAAATTAACTTTGAAACATAGAAAGAACCGTTGGTATAAATATTCTGACAAGGAAACATTAATGTTAAAATATAGAGATTAGTTGGAGTTAAGTACAATGTTTTAACTCTATTCAATAAATTAGTGTTTTTTTGTTATAACCACTGATCTTAAAGATGTCCAGTCTTATTTATGCTTCGTGTCATTCATAAGAATAAATATATACATCTTATAAGCAATCTGGTATTTCACAAATATTTCTATTTTTAGGGTAATTGACAATAATTATTAAGCTAAATAAAAAAAAAATTATAAGCTAGTCGCGAGTCCCTGTACTAGGTGTTGACCCGTATTACTGGGTGCCCCGATCATCCACTAAGACTAAAACGGAAAAAGTTAACGTAGTGGGAATAAAATTAAATTACATGTGTTTGCATGTGTGTGTGTGTGTGAGGACAATGTTCAACGCCGCGACCACAATTCATGCAATTGGATCGAAATATCGGCATCAAATTAATAAAATATATGTATGAGTACCCGTCATAATAATTACATTGTTACAAGATGTACTGCGTGTATCACATAATGTACCCTACAATGTTCAATACTTCGCTTCTGATTTTAAGTAGCGAAAACTGCGTTAAAAGGCTATAGCGCGTTTTCCTTCTGAAAATTAACCTGAGTTACTTTCAAGTAACGCCTAAAAAAGTTTTACATTAAAAATTATAGAAAAACCAAGCTAGATCAAATTTAATGAGATAAGTTGTTAAAGTTTCAGCTTTGGTCTAGAACTGTTCTCAAGGCAGCGCTCCAAAGTTACGCTTGTTGAGAGATTACATTGTGATCACAGAAAATTAGATTTGTCAACTGATTCTATCCATTACAGAAAGTTGTTCGTTCCTGGAGTTTAATATTGGTTGTCTTATCTTTATTTTATTGAATTATTGGACTTCATCCCTGCATCCATATAACGCCATACGCCTTAAACTGAAACATCATTCAGACCATGTGGATGTTCCCCATAGTGAGATTTTCAAGCATCTTTTTTAATAAAAACGTATGCAGAACTAAAAAGGCTGGCAGCTCTTTTGTGATTGCTGTGATGTTGTAAGAGAATATATAATACTCTACCATATTTAAAATGTCTGAAATATGTTATACTTCCTGGACATCAATAAAATAAAATTAGATTCTTTATCGCCGTGAAAATAAATGCGATTTTATTATGTGTGCTAGCAAGAAGGACATTTAAGTGCACGTCTGTTGAATACTATCAGTGTTTTAAGAAAACTTTTAACTAACATATTGCCATAAAGTGTTCGTTATTATAAAAAGCTCGCCATTTTCGGCTGATCTATTTTAATTAAATTCTTAAGAAAATGTTACATTATATTTTATTTTCTCTAAAACATGTTCTGAAAAATAAAATTATATATTACTGAATGCTAGGAGACGTTAAATAAATGACACGCTTTATATAACTACATATATACCTACCTTAAAAAGTCATAAATGTAAATGAAGCAGAACTTTATCCAGATTTATTTATTGAGGTGAACAAAGTTATTTGGCTGCGAGCGCTGTGTAGCCGCTTTTGAACTCATTTTCATGCAACTAAGTTACGGACATTGCTTCAAAGTTGGTACAACACACTAATTAGTTGTATTTTTAGCGGATTTCCAAAGTTACACCACTCGAGAGCTTATATTGAAATGAGGACACACATCACTAACGTTTTATATTGAAAACGCTATATTTTTCAGAAAAAGCAAAATCGGAAGTGCCGTACGGCACACAAACGTACGCCCTGACCAAGTTCTTACCCTCATTTGGTTTATAAGATGGTTTATTTTGCATGGCCTTACAGCTTGTTTTAATAGTTTTCTTATACATTCACTCAAATAATACGCATTGACAGAACGCTGCGCACGCGCCAATATCACACTGATCTAAGGCAGAAAGCGGCGCGGGGGTAACGGGCAGACTGATGATCAGGTCAAGATCTCCGGCATAGATTGGATAAGGACAGCGCAGGACAGATGCCATGACCATCTTGAGATCTTTGGAGGAGGCCTTTGTCCAGCAGTGGACGTCATTCGGCAGAAATGATGAATGGGTGAAGGGCCTGTTTGATCAGGGCCATGTCATATTACGCCATAGTTCATTTATAATGTGTAAAGTATTACATCATAGTATTGTCATGTTGGTATCGGCAAGTTTGTCACCGCATTAAAGACTCCCTTCATAGTATCCTCTCATTTTGAGGTCGCTCCTCTAACTGCCACAGATTGTGTCGGCATAGTCGGTGTCGATATATCGAGCGACGTTCAGGTCGGTGAAAATGCCAATTTGGTACTCAGTAAGGGGTACAGTAGATCAAATTAAGACACCTCATAGATCTATATAAGGCACAAATATGGCCTCACATGGGTAACTGTTCTCACTTCAGGGTGGGCAATTTCTAGTACCACAGCTTCTTCCATTTGACGCATGCAGGAAAGACCCGAATCATTTCATCACCGATTGCCTTTGTTCTTTGGCATTGCCTAGACCTGTGTATTCCCTCTGTATCATCTACCCAATATATTATCACGGGGAGTGCTCAGGGTACTTGTTCAGATTAATATTACCAGCCGAGTTTTTTTCACCGGACATTAGGTTTAAATGCGAAATACCACTCGCATCATATTTATGTCTCGCATGCTACAACCAAGGGTTTTGAGTGAAACCTTTTGCATTGCACAGCTAGTCCATTTAACTTACCACTAGTTAATTCAAAAATCGAACCGGTTGTATTGTCCCCGTGACACAAAGCTGCGTTGCTTCAAATAAGTACGTATAGCAAAGAATCGTGGAATATTCTACTAAGATTATATTTTAAAAGTGCAATCCATGGTGGTGCAATTTCTAGAATGACGCCATAATTACAAGAAAAAAAAGAGTCGCAGTTTCAAATGTAGTTATATAATTGTTTTAATAATAAATATAGTTGTTTTTAAATATTGTTTTATGTATGCGGCTAGTTTCGGGAACTCGGTATTGAACACAGTTCAAGTAAAGGCGTCGCTTTCCGTAAGTGCTGACATCTGAGAATAAAAATTTGAGTACTGATCTGTTTAATTTTAACGTTGATAATGTAGCAGGTACTTGTGTAAATAAGAAAGATAAAACTTAAAATGCAACTGCATTTTGTGGTGCAGCTTTAATCCTCTGCGTGACCTGGAGATAATTGCGTACTTGAATGAGCTTAAATTATGTTGATGAAACTTTATAGCAGCGTGGAATTAAAATTATAATAATGTCCCAAATATTTTCAGTGTAAGATAATGTACACACTAAAGCAGGCGCACTACATTTTTAAAATTGGTCTGTAAGAAAGGCTGTTAATGAGATTTCTGCAAAAAATTCCAAAAACAAACAATTTGGAGAGCTAAAGTAAATCTGTGATCGGTTTATAAAGGTAATTCTCCTTGTGTTTACAAATTGACGACTTCATTAAAAATATTATCGTGAAAAATTTAGTAGAAAATTTCACTGACTCATTGTTTTCAATTCATGTTGTGGTAGTTATCAGCCTAAAAACAGGAATATAATATTTTGACTTTGAATTGAAAAAACTGTTCTCTATTGCCTTAGATTATATTTTATACGTCTAGATAGGCTCTTGCTGTTAGACAACCGATAAAAACAGGCCAGGAATAATTAGTGTGCGTGATAAGCTACGTCTTACACTTACGATTTGTATGACGCTTTGTATTAGTGTGCGTGAATTGTTCAAAATAGAGGTTCGTTCTAAGTTATATTTTTTTCGACGTTTTCGCAGCTGTCATAGTCTATCTAGACGTATAAATAATCTGGGTCTATTTCATCTAATAAGATTGTGTCATTTAATGTTATAATGTATTTCAACATGGCCATCTAGCTGGAAATATCTGTGTAGGACGTCCTTCTATGGTGACAACTGAAAGGCTCTGCGGTAGAAAGTTGTCTATTCCAACGTCAACTGAGATTTTATTTAGTTTGAAAGTTCTCATATGAAATCTTATCACTAAACAAACCTAACTAATACCACAGTAGACATATGTCTACTGTGCTATTGTAAAAGTTATGATGTTTTTCTCTATTGTCACTAGATGGCGCTCTTTCGACGCCATACAAATCGTAGTTAACTTTTGCGCGATCGAATAGGTAAAAAATCTCACACTTATTGACACTCAGATTTACAACTATGATACTTTATTTGGAAGCTCCTCTGTTTAATTTAAAACTTTATTTGTTCAGGTTATTTGGTTAAGACCACACCAAAATATTATTTTCTTACTGATTTTATAGATAAAATTTATAGATATTCTTAATTGCAAGTTATAATAAAAATGTTGCGTAGCGTAATTTTATAAGTTAGGGGTCTTATGTTTATTAATATTACTTATATAAAAGTTTTAAAAACACTCTAAAATCATAAAATTATTTTCGGTTTTCGAAAATATCCTAATATTAGATAAATCAGTAAAAGATAATAGTTGAAATTTAAAATTAACATCATTTCCTGCCTTTTCGACAATAGAATTTGAATTATATAAATTAACTAAAATCTTATTTGGTATATTGAAAAATGGGATAATTTTATCAAATTAATGTACTGTCATCGGTCCTCGATAAATCTACGAAGTTTCGACGAAATCTGGCCGTTTAAAGTGGGTCAAAATCGCGCCCAAATAAGTCGGTTACAAACAAATATACAAGCGAAGCTAATAAAAAATAACAAAATATTTTAAGTCAGGTATCACATTTTAAAGCCTTTCAAGGTATATATTACTTCCTGGTTTTTGTTTGTTAGGTGCCCCATGGAGCCTGTTTTGCTGTAAGTACCCCTTCGTTATTTAGCGATAGTACAATTGTTGCGCAAATATTACTATTTAATCTGTGGATGGGCAAACAACAAAAACGTACCATGTATTCATTCTTTTATTTACTCATCTCACCCAAAAAATATATAGAGTTAAAATGCAGCTATAAAGGACAATCCCAATCAAAGAAAAACGGTCCGTATTCCAGCGTGCTTCATTTTGATTTTGAGTGAGATAAATTTCTCTCTAAATTTCAATTTTATTTGAAAAGAATTCAGGATGGACTTATGAGAGTTTAAGAGATAGAATAAAGAAAGATAAATCTGATTTTCAGATTACGGATTTGAATAATTGTCAATAATTGTTTTCATAACAAGTTTTGTTTTATCTTGCTTTATATAAAGTTACTTTTTTATAATTATGTTATTCACATAGACTTAGGTGTCTCCTAAATTTGCTTATAAAAGAACTTTAATCTATATATTTTATTGAATTGTTTCATAGTTTATTGGTTATTTTATTAAGTGTAATATTATGATTAAACTTACATAACTCATTATATTTAAATGACAAATATAAAGCACAATTCATGTCAAGCATTATTTATGTTTAATTCATTAACAAGAAATTTTGAATAAACTTTGAAGAAATTTATCTTTACAATTCAGTAATGCATATATTTCAAATTATTTACATTTGACTTTATAATAAATAACATTATTTATATAAAAAAATAATAAAATAAAACTTATCTATATCTTATATATCTTTCCAATTCATTAACTAAATCATCAAAACAATGTTGCATTGCTGTTTTGTTCTGTGATACTTGTATTAAAATCAACGAAAGTACTGAAAGGAATACTATTCAGCTTTTGCTGTGTTTAAAATTTCCCCTTGCAAATTGCCACTTAATGATGTAAACTGTGCTTTGATTACAGATTGTCTCTGAGACACCCTTTGTATTCAAAAATTATTAAGTTATATTATTATGAATTATACGTCGTCAGTCTTTGATGGCTTTTTAAACTAAATTTAAAGAGATTGTTATTGTATATGACGAGATATTTCTCTTATTTTTGGGGCAAAATAGAACATTGGACAGAAGCACTCATATAAGATCTAAATTTATATATTTTATATAATATAAAAAATATGCTGAAGAAATATTGTAAATGTATATATTATTATTAGAATATAATGTAATATCACTTCGAATTTCCACAAATAAAACGAGGATGTCTTCGATAATAACAGATTTATTGGTGCATGTGTGCACGGTTCGACAATCAGTTGGCAACCAGCTTTAAACATTTTAAGGCTTACCGGTGACGTTTGTTTTCTACAAACGTCAACTGTTATTCTTTTATCGTTTGATGAAAATAAAAACTTCTTAACAACAAAGAATAGACAAATATTATGTAACCGATCTAGATAAATTATACAAATTATAGTAATAAATTGTGTAGGTATACAATTGATTCTTACAATCGGCCATCCTATTAAAGTGAGTCCTCGCACTTTTAGAGTTTCGTTCTCATACTTTCTTCTTTGATTTGAAACTTAATATATATATAAATACTCGCATATGGTTTACAACATATTTTGATATTATTTTATTTGAAATTACACTATATAACATAATAATTAAATATATTAACTTACATTAATTAATTTATTCAGTATCCTAATAGTTACAATCAAATAGTATGACACTTCATATTCATATATTAATTCATTCACTTTCTACTTATTATTCTATAGTTCTGATCTGCGAACACCTGTGCAATTAAGAGGCACTGTCCGCTCAGAACATATCTCAATCACGGTCATAATCCCTTTTCGCAATCGCGCACAGTCTGTCGTGATCTGCAGTTATCTATGCGTGAAGCACTAACTGCTCACAACCTATGCTTTCAGTGATTACACATGTATAATGAAAACTATCGCTCTCTTTCATTTTTGTTTTTAATTTTTCGTTGTTAATAGCCGCAATAATCAGATTCTAGTATAGTCTGTCGCGATCTGTGATCGTTACGTTATGCACTGTTCACTCGTGACCCATACCATCATAAAATATACATGTATAATCTATCTCAATCTATTTATAAACTAATCAATAAATTTTAGTTGAGTTCTTAATTAGAATCACTGTTCGGTCTATGTACATCATCTTTATTTACATCATTATTTAGAGTATTATTACAATCATCCTCGTCACTGTCGTTTTCGCTATCTACTCCTTTAAAATTTAACCATGGGTTTATCTTATCGATTGAGACTACGTTTTCATATCTTTTCTTCCCTTTTTAGTAAGAGGGGTGTCTTCTACTAAAAATCGATCATTGGGTAGAATTTTGATAATCTTATAGGGCCCATGGAATTTTTGTATTAATTTCTTGGATTTCCCTAATCTATCCTTATCGAACAACGTCCTTTCTATCCTAATAACACCTATGTTATATTTTGTAGGTAATTTTCTTCTTTTATCGAAACGATTTTTGGCTACGTTCTGTTCTTTCTCAATTTTATCCATAGTCTTATTTCTTAACTCTATCATATCATCTCCACTAACTCGCTCAATTGTCTCATTAATGACATCGCTTAATATATTTTCTGACGTGTTCGTTACTTTATAGCCGAATAACAATTCAGATGGGCTTTTACCGGTTGTTTTGTTAATCATAGTATTTAGCCCCAGTTGAACGTCGCCGACATATTCGTCCCAAGTGTTGTCATTTTTGCCGTGACATTTGGTACTTAGGGCATCCGATATCGTCCGATTGAACCTCTCCACCTGACCGTTCGCTCGCGGAGTCGCCACCGCATTTAAAATATGCTTTATACCCATGCTAGATGTAAATCTTTTGAACTTTGCGCTCGTAAAGCACGTTCCGCGGTCGGTAATTAGTCGCGAAGGTACCCCAAAATAACTAAAATGTTCTTTAAATATACGTATAGCCGTGGTTGTCTTTGTGTCTCTGACCGGTTTAATAATTATAAACTTTGTTAAAGAGTCGATTACTACTAACAGGTATATATTTCCTCTCCGCGAACAAACGAACGGGCATGCAGGGTATGGAAGGGGATATCAGGTTTGGGAATGGGATGCAGCATTCCCTCTTTAGCTCCACCGGATGTCTTATGGTAAGCGCATTCTAGACATGCGGCAACACATTTCTTAGTAAATCGACGCATTTTAGGAAACCAAAATGAACTTTTTAGTCTTTTTAATGTTTTCTCATAGCTGAAGTGACCTACGTCATCGTGGTTCATTCGTAGCAGTTGCCACCTAACGGACTTTGGAACTAGCCACTTAACACCATTGTCCACTATTTTGTATACGTGATCGCCTTTTAATTGGTAATTTCTGTGGACGTCCGCAATAAACTGTGTTTATTTATTTGATAAACTTTCTTTAATTCTCATAACGTCTTCATCAGCACTTTGCACTGTCGCGATCCAATCTTTTTCTTCGATAACAAGCACATCAATGACATGAGGTCTAGCAGTAACTTCAGGCTCAGTTACCGGAGCGTGACTGAGGGCGTCCACGTGCGTCATTTTTATACCGGATCTATACTCGATTTCACAATCAAATTCCTGGAGTTGAATCCACCAACACCCTATTCTCGGCACTAAGTCTCGTTTAGTCATAGCTGTCCGTAGCGCATTACAGTCAGTTATAATTTTAAATTTTAAACCCACCAGATACACGCGAAATCTATTCAATGATGATACCACTGCTAACGTTTCTAAATCATAGGAGTGTATTTTTTGTTCATCGCTAGTAGTTTTCCAACTATAATACGCCACGGGCCTTAAAAGCCCGTCACTACCACGCTGCATTAAAATGCCTGCAATGCCATATTTTGAGGCGTCGGTGTGCAACTCTGTCTCCAGTTTTCTTCTTAACCAAAAGAAGCGGAATTGGATTCACATATGACATCCGCATCAAGCATCTCCTTAACCATTGATCGAACCAGTTCTCGCTCGGGATAGGATAACCTATATAGCCTATACACTACAGGGGTTGAATCGGTTAACTCAATTTCCATTTTTTTTATATTGGTAAAGACTATATCCTTTAAGTTGGTGGAAAAACATTCATTATACATCAGTAAAGTCTCCTTCAAACGTTCAACTTTATCTTTAGATAGGTCATTACCAACACTGAGTGAACTATTTAAGTCTGAGTTACTAAAATCCAACACGTTTACTCTTTTACAATCGTTTGTGCGTAAAGCTCGCGTTATCAACATGGCACTTTCTAGCCTTATGGGAGTCTTAGATAAACCACGAACTAATACGACTCCAGTCCCATTAGTCATAGTATATTCACCAGGCATCAAATAATATTCCTTTCCCGGATATCCGCGTAAGGACCCATGTATATAAAATGTACCGGAATAACGATCTTTTTCACAAATAATTTTTATAACTATCATGTCATTTGGGGGGATCGAAATATCTTCAGATAGCCGTAAACATAATTTCTCAGGCGAGTTCCGTTCGAAGATTAATGCGTCGCTTGTTTTTGTTATTACGATTCCCGGTTGCTCAGTGAAGCTATGCCCAATGAACACTGCGCGCTTGACAACTGTATCATCTACTACATAACTTTCGACTGTTTCTGTAATACCATGAATGTCTATTTGCACAATAGCCTTACCTAATGGTACAACAACATGGTTTCCTATGCCGCGCATAACTGGTAAATGACCATTATTTGTCCACTGAATCCCTAACGCTTCTGCTTCGCTATGACGTATAAGAGTACACTGACTACCTAAGTCCACATATCCTTTTAGAGGTTGGCCATTCAGTTTCAGGTCAACTAAATATTTGTCGTTACTTGTACTAATCGTATCTAATTTCATAACCGACTTTTCTTTGGAGGAATCTGACTTATTATTATCATTAGCTGGTGATTTCGGACAATTAGTTGATAAATGTCCTAATTTATTACAAATATTACATTTGAGTATTTTCTTAGTACATCTGAAACTATAATGGCCAGTTTCATTACAGTTGTAACAAACTACGGGTCCTGTATTTTCGTGCGGACGGCTAACTTTCAAATTTGTCGTTTGATTCAAATTAACATTTGTAACGGTAGGTTTCTTGTCATTGTCTTTAACCTAATCTTGTGGTTGTTGTTTGATCGATTGAAAATATTCCAATACTTGTTCTGGCTCTTTACATTTCGCAGCTTTAGCTCCTAACCTCAATGATCGATCTTCTATGCCGTGTAGTAAGCAGTCCACTGCACGTTTTCCTTTCATCTCGCAACGGTTCAAAAGGTTTATTTTATCATAATAATATAGTTCCAACGAATCATTATATTTAGCTTTTCGGGATAACATCTCTGTCAACAATTCAGCGTAATCATCACTATGCGGAAAGGATTCTAACAGTTTAACTTTCCACTC
The DNA here is from genome assembly GCF_905404315.1 of Leptidea sinapis. Taxonomy (NCBI): domain Eukaryota; kingdom Metazoa; phylum Arthropoda; class Insecta; order Lepidoptera; family Pieridae; genus Leptidea; species Leptidea sinapis. Next base: position 6,922,661 of record NC_066275.1, on the reverse strand, counting down.
AGGCCATGAAAACGACATTGACGGCAGTGTTTGATACCATGACTTTGCTACGCCACTCAGTGTAGGAAGTGCATAGTGAATTATCTGATCTTTACCCCACTTATATAATCGTGCACATTCCTCCACTTTGCTAAGCCAAGAATTAATAGTTTGGCCTTTGATCATGGGATCAAACTCTGGAATAACATTTCCTAACATGGGGAATTTCTTTCCTTCCGGACGGTTATTAGAAATAGATTCAATCAATTTTGTCAATAATAACTGCGTAGTACTATCATTAAAATCGGAACGACTCACGTGTGTACGTCTCGGTGAAATGCTTCTGGATCGACGTCTGCTCGCGCCGATACTCGGTGTACCATGGCCCCTCGATGACCTCGCACGTCGTCAAGAATATTCATCGTCATGCGGTGAACGGACTGTACGTGTCCGTTTCCGTTTGTGCCGAAGCTCGTCCGAACCTTGACTTCAACTGGAATGACGACGACGTTGTGTTCTTTTTACATGAACCTCTGATTTTGTTCTGCCACGCGTCGTACTTCGAAATCTGCGATCACGCCTCAGTCTCGTTGAATGACTCCTGCTCCGACTTCTAAACTTCGTAACCATAGATTTTCTTCTACGGCGTTGTTCACGAGTAAGTGTCATACGATCGGAATCACTATTCATATTTTCGCCACTAAAAGATCTTCAATTTTTTTATCACCACAAAATGGCTTTGGCGCGGAAATTACAAGTAAATTTTATTGATCCCACTTCTGAAATGTAATATCACTTCGAATTTCCACAAATAAAACGAGGATGTCTTCGATAATAACAGATTTATTGGTGCATGTGTGCACGGTTCGACAATCAGTTGGCAACCAGCTTTAAACATTTTAAGGCTTACCGGTGACGTTTGTTTTCTACAAACGTCAACTGTTATTCTTTTATCGTTTGATAAAAATAAAAACTTCTTAACAACAAAGAATAGACAAATATTATGTAACCGATCTAGATAAATTATACAAATTATAGTAATAAATTGTGTAGGTATACAATTGATTCTTACAATAATAAATATGAAAATGTCAGTCTGCAGTTTTACTATCGCATATGATCTGGAACTGAGGGTAAATTTGCTTTATCGAGCCACTTTTTTTAACTATAGCGAATTATTAAGGGCATTTACAGCATAACGACGATACCCACCAAGCTTCATGTCTTCTTTGAAAATAAAGAATCTAGCAGGAATCATCATTTCATGCTATATGTTTTTGTTTCCTTATGAGATTCCAGCGAATTCTGTTTAAACAGAATTCTAGTTTGATATATTTTTGAAACTGATAACTCTCATTTCTGTGATTAATTACATGAATTATATTTATAAACAAATTTTATGAACGATGCGGGACTAGAACCTGCGACCTCTCGCGTTCCTTATAGTTCATAAATCTTATATCTGTCTTGTTCAAATCGTAGGTTGACGCTTCATCTACAGGATCTACTTTACAATTGATAACCTGCTCAACCTATAGACAATTTCCTAATATGCATGCAGCACGCGGCCACCCCGACGTTTTATAGACTGCGATGGCGACACAGGATGTGTTGGTATCTATTGCCAGGTCGATATACGAAATACGACTGATACCTAACTTTTAAAATATCTTTAAAATGACTAACAGATCAGTATCCACTTTTTGCAAGGCAATCGCTACAATTCTGATTTCATTATCACATCCCATTCCAATAGGTATTCTGATATTATATTAAAACATAAAACCAATATGAGACTAGGCAAACGATCGGTTTCTAACATAACTAACGCATTCTTAATTTGAAATAAACAATTAGAAGTTTTGAAATTGTAAAAATATTTACATGTTACATGAACACAGACACGTTCAGTTAATTTTAAAATTACTTTCTAAAATGTTATATACTAGTATTTTCTCTTGAAATTAAGTAAAGATTTACTGAAATAATTATCCAAAGTATGTATCGACAACAATGGGTTAAACAAAATGAAAATCACAATGGATAATATTTTTAATATAAGAAAGGGAAGGATTTTATTGCGGTATCATAGTGAAAGGTCACACAAGTTGACACAGATGTTCAAGTCATAAAAGTTTAAAGATCAAGAAACTGCGCTGTTATTCAACCCCACAACAATAGAGCAAAACAGGATATTCACTAACGTTTATTTGTTCTTATGAATGTGAAGGTTGGTAAAATAAAATGCTTCGATCCATACATAGAATCCAATTAAATTCATGCTATGGAAAGGAAGACAGGGTTTTGAATAAATATTGTGGCTTTATAAGAATGTTGCTTGAGTATTGTGCGACAAAAATCAGATTATTGACGCGAATTATAAGCAAGAAAATAAATTATATTTAATTTTACCTTCATGTTAGTATTTTGAATAGCTGTCGTCCAAAACTTTTAACAACTTCCAAAAACTTTCAGTCATATTCAAGCCTGCGTGAAAATCTGTTCAATTAAAATTGTTCGCAGTAAACTTCGAGTAAGGTGACTAATGGTAATTAAAAATTCCTCTAAGGTTAACTTTCATCCCGTATCTTTCCTAAGTTGTTAAAGTTTCAGCAACGATTAAAACTTGGTCTAAGGAGCGCTCCTTCACTTAAAATGCTATAACATAATATTTGTATATAGTTTTTCTTATTATTTGAATTTATATTTATTGTAACAATCTTATAAGTGAACAATTTTTTAAGGTAGTAGTAATTTATTTTAATTTTCATATTTAACAGCAACAATATGCATTACTATGTGTTAAAAACAACATGTTCAACAACAAAAATGTAATATACAGTATGGATTGCATAATAAGTCATACTGGTCCACAAAAGCATCGTTTTATTTATTTATTTATTAAATACGGGCGAACCCTTTTTACAATATTAAAACTATGAAAAACTATGAAACTATGAAACTGACACAATATTTACTAAACTAACAAATAATAATATTTAACTAACTAATCAACACATCTTAATTTCTAATTATAAATAAACATGGTTTTAGTGTGTCTTGCCACAGATAGTAAACTAGTATTATATAAATCAATCCAGTTTATCTGGTTGTTAGTAGCTTCGCTGAGCCTAAAAATAGGAGAGTGATGATACACACCTGTTTTCAACAATTGAGTAGAAAAGTAAGTGTCATTCTTTCTCAAGATTCTACTAGGAACAGAAAAATTTAATAAAGCTAAAAGTTGACTACAATCAATATTACTTGATAAAATTTTAAATGTAAAAATATAATCACATCTCAGCAGAGCCGAATAAAGAGTGGGTATATTCATGACTCGGTGCATAAAACCATAATCGTGAATAGAGTACGACATAGGAGATCCAATTCGATAAGCCACATATCTCAAGTAAACATGATTCAGCCTTTCGAGCGTATCAACCTGATATTTTAAGTAAGGATTCCAAATTACTGAACCATACATTAAGTTGGGATATATAAATGAATAATAAAGCACTCTTAAACTAGCAATATTATTAAATTTTTTGGTGAATCTTTTAATAAAGTTTATTTTTGATGATTTTTATATAGACTATGTGATCATTAAATGAAAGTTTGCTGTCAAAAATTACCCCCAAGTCTTTAGTTGTAATAACATTCGGTAAAGCAATGTTATGTATCGAATAGTGACTGGAAGAGTCTTGTTTCCTTCCGAATGAAATACAAAAACATTTCTTGATATTGCATGAAAGCCCATTAAGGATGCACCAAGATTGAAAAGAATCAATATCAAGTTGTAAGAGTATTCGGTCATGGTCACTAGCGATTGCTTTAAATATTTTCATATCATCCGAAAATAACAAGAATTCACTATACTTAATGCAAACATTAATGTCATTTATAAAAACCAAAAACAACAATGGACCTAGATGGGTACCTTGCGCTACACCTGAGATGACATGAATAATCGTTGATAAAAAGTTTTTAATTTTCACACGTTGAATGCGATTCGATAAGAATGATTCAAACTATTTTAACAAACTTCCAGTAATACCATATCTCTCTATTTTCTAATCAAGAGTTGAATATTAACTACATCAAAAAATAAATATATATCCTATGACATTACATCTATGCAGAAAAGCTTTAAATAATTGGCTAACTTGTCTTGCTTATGATGAAGTGGAAAATCTTCTGATCAGACTGACATGATAAACACACGCATTGCATAGATGGACCCAATCAAAGGTCCAATTCAAACCCACATCCACACACTCACTCACTCACTCACTCACACACACACACACACACACACACACACACCATTAATTGTAAATTGTAAAATTTGGTTATTAATCATTTCTGTTTATTTTTATATTGTTTACTAAATAAAAAGTTATCTGCTAAGGAAGTTGCGAGATATTCCCAATACAAGTGTCCTAAGACAACTTACTGGGAAGTCTCAACCACTAAAAAATGTATATGTAATCTTTGAAATAAACGAAATTTAATTTAATCAAAAGCTCTGCTTAAATCGTGTAAATGGCATCTACAGTCAGATTCTTATTAATATTAGAAACTAAGTACTCAAGGTAGATACATAGGTTGGACATTGTTGATCTACCCGCCAAGAAACCATGTTGTTGGGGAATGATAAACTTGGATAAGTAGGAAACCAATTTATTATAAACCAATGAGTTGAACATTTTAGCAATGACACTTAATTTACTAATTGGTCTATAATTACTAACATCTGACCTATCCCCACTTTTATATAAAGGAGTAACATACGAAAGTTTCCAGGCAGTAGGAAACTTGCCAATCTTAAGAGAGCTATTGAATAGCTTAGTCAATAGATCGGCAAAAAAACTTGAGCATTTTCTAACTATCAGTGGGTGAATTGAATCTGGACCTGGACTTGTATTTACGTTAAGCTTACAAATTTCCTTCATAATGTCACCCCTGGTGAGTGTTAAGTTTCCGTAGCAATCATTGAAATCAAATGGTAATTCAGTATTAAGATTAACATTCATATAAACACTTCCAAATTTATTGGCAAATAAATCAACTATATCTTGAAAATTATCGGCAATAATATCATTTAAGTGAAAATACGAAGGTAACTCTCTCCAGCTATCAATCAAATTAACATATTTATAAAATTTTAAACCATCACTAAGAAGCGAATAAAAGCTTCATCTCTTTCATGGAGAGATTTACACAGAGACCTTTGTGATTTAAATAAGTTAAAATAATATTGAGATTGATATTTCTTATACATAGCATGTAACTCTTTTTTCTTAAATATAGCATTTCTTAATTCCTTCGAGAACCATGATGGGAATTTATTATCTTTAACTACAGTCTTAGGTACATATTTCTCAACTGACTCCAAAAGAACCTTATTAAATGAATCAACATAATCATCAATGTCAAAATGAACTGAGGAACAATCTGGAAGAGCAAAATTTTGTAAATACTTATTCAACTCAGTAAAATTTGCTCTTTTAAAATCATAGAAATACTCATTGAATGATAGCTTTTTATGTTGACTAAGTGAAAAAGTAATGTAAAGAGCATGATGAAATGAATCACAATCAAAAATAGGATCATCATAAGTGGAGACTTTAGAATCATACAAGTTAGTGATCACCAGGTACAAAATATTACCGCTTGAATTTGCATAGTTATTGCATTGAATAAGTTTATAGTTCATACAAAAACACGAGAATATCTTCGCAGCAGATCTTATATTATGAGCTGTATGAGTTCCATTTGCCTTTGCTGTATTATTAACATTTAACCATCTATATCCTGGTATATTAATGTCTCCTAAGAGCATAAATTTATCAATTGAACCAAGATTGGAAAAACTTGATAGTGATGTCTGTAAGCTCTCAATAAAATTCTCAAAGTAGTCTGAATCTGAATTTGGTGGGACATAAGCAAGTGAAATCAATACGTGTGAGAACCCAGTATTAATTTTGACTAATAAATACTCATAAGAATTAACAGCAATTGGTATAATTGTGTATTTGAGACTTTTATTGATAGCAAGTAAGACACCACCTCCGCTTGACTTGTAACTAGTAAAAATAGATCTATCACATCTCACTATATTATAATTTTGACCGAAAATCAGCAATTCTTCCTATGATGCTTCTGATATTCTGATAATAGATCCTGAATTCGGTCGTTACATTGGCTTTTAGCTATGTAGTATAATTTTTTGTGACAATTTCAGGAATACCATTTCTATACTTGATGACTAGGTTCTTCTCACCTTTCTTGATTCTATTCTTCATGGAAGCAACAATGGTTTTATACTGTCTGAGTTGCATTTCTGTCATATCTCCTCTAATTGCCAACTTACCATTTAAAAGGTATTTTTTATTATTAAATACCCAGTGTACATCATCAGGTGAATGAAGAAAAACCTTAAGAGGTCTAGTTTTAGTGTCAACAAAAGTTTTCCCAATTCTCATCACTTTGATACTTTCAATGGAGAAAGGAACCTTAACATATTTATGGCAATCATTAAACATATCTTTGATCAAGTTCAAATCAGTATTTTTTGCATTAGTTGAGTCTTCGAAATTGAAAACAATAAAATTTCTCTCCTTGAATTGACGGGTTTTAATTTCGTTGTATATATTTTCAGTTATATTTTCTTGCTTTTCCTCGAGTGTCACAACTCTTATCCTCTAAAGAATCTAATCTATTGATGCATCCAATAATTTTTTTGTTAATATTAGCTAGTTTGCTATCTACACCCGAAAATCTCTTGCTCGATCGTTAAATTAATTATTAAATATAAATCCCTAAATTAATAAAGTGATAATTTCAAAGAAAATAAATATCAAAATTGATTAAGAAACAACAAAACAGACTCTTTAGACAACGTACTTTGACACCCAGAAGCGACAACGTAGCTCACGGCTGCGGCGGCAAATTGGCTGTTACTTCTCTTCTCGTAAACAAGCTCTTAACAATTAGCGAAGAAATGAAAATTGATCAAACATTTCACTTCAACTTTTATAAAGTAAGATTAATAAATACAGTCAATCACTTGAAACAATCGCGGTATGCGTAAGGCACTCGCTTGGAATCACCGACACTCCAGACATCGGACACACGTTCCGAAAGCTCGCGTTAATCTGAATCTATTATATTTTACTTTATTTATATATAAATCTAGTCAATCGATACTTTCTTTACAATTACTCACCAACAACCTAAACAAGGCATTAAAAACTAGTATTTTTGTGTTGTTCGAATGTTTTAATGAAATTTTCTAAATTCTTAGGTGTAGTCTTTTTACAATTAACATTACAGAACAATTTCATATTAAACTTAAACAGCTTTTTGTTTATCGATTACAACTCACTTTAAAGAAAGCTTTACAGTAAGAAGTTGCTTTTGTATAGCATCGCCCATCGTCGGAAAAAATCTTTTGCAGAGTCCGCACAAACAACCGCAAGTTAATTAGATAAGCTAGAGGGCTTACAGTTTTTATATTAAATATAGGATTTATTTTTTGAGATAGTTTATTTTTGCTGCTATTAATGCTAATTTTAAAATTTATTAGCTATGGAGAAAAATAGAACTTCAAGAGAAAGGAAAATAGAATTTTAAAAAGACCTAACTGTCCACAGCACCATTGTCGTCGGTACCTAGAACTCGTCATCGAGTGTGGTGTGAGAGCGTGTATGCATGTATGTTAATGACAGTACCTACCGCATGAATGTCGGATGCAATATCAAAGTTTACTTGGCAATTTAGGCATGGCTAACGTCACTCATATTTTTCATCAACACCAGATTGTTAAATTATACTCAAATTTAAAATTCATTGAGTCTTGCTATTAATATTATTAAAGTTCTGACTTTTTTTTATGAAAAAAAGGGACGAGACGAGCAGGACATTCAGCTGATGGTAATACATACGCCCTGCCCATTACAATGCAGTGCCACTCAGGATTATTGAAAAACCCAAAAATTCTGAGCGGCACTACAACTGCGCTCGTTACCTTGACACATAAGTTGTCAAGTCTCATTTACCCAGTAACTTCACTAGCTAGAGCGCCCTTCAGACCGAAACACAGTAATGCTTACACATTACTGCTTCACGGCAGAAATAGGCGCCGTTGTACTCATAATCTAGCCGGCACCCGGTGCAAAGGAGCCTCACACTGGTTAAATGACTGGTGACTCAATAAAAAACAATCAAAACGTTTGACATAAATGCAAAAAGTTAAGTTAAATTTCAAAACAAAGAATCTTTGATATATGTAATTTCAGTTAAAACAATGTTGTCTCTCATAAAAGGCAAACAATGCTACCACAAGATAATATCTCACAAAGCGAAAAAGCTTTGCATTTTCCGATGTGAAATGAATTTTCCCTTGTTTTATAATATTATTACCCAAAGTGGAATAAACAAAGGATGACGTGGAGTGTGCATCTGCACAATGTTATACGAGAATATAGAAACAATTTACAAGTTTGAATTGAAAGATAATTCTGATTCCTTTAAGTTCATATAATGCTTATGAATATTATTTTTGTAATCGTGTATTTGTTTTCCAATACACCTAAGTATGCAATCTGCTTTTTTTCGACTTATTCTTGTTTCCACTTATTTACGATATAAGTGTACATGCTTTTAAATATTACGCGACTTTTTTAATGTTATCTTTATTATATTAGGTATTTTTATACTAATATGCGCTCATCTTATTTTAAATATAACAAAGCTATATATATATTACCATATTTTATTACGATACTAGCTGACCCGGCTATCGTTGTTTTGCCATATAAATTATTATCTTGATCGATTTTTCTCAGGCTTACTTTTTAAAGCCGTCAACCACGACCATGAAAACGTATTTAACATATTAAAAATTATAAAAATCCGTCCGGCTTTTCTCCATATATAAGTGTTCGAACAACTGTGTAATGTATCTAAATTGAAACTTCACGCCTGTTCCTTAGACGCTACGCATCACGCCAGGCTAAGCAGCAAATGCAGTTTCCACTTTGTAATGCTCCGAGCGAGTGGCACATCGTTGGATCCATGAAAATAAACAAAATCATTAAAAATTATTTCATAAAATGTAATAAAAACGTAAACACTATGTATTTTAACATCGTGTCATGTTCCTTTATGTTTGCTTTCTGTCGAACGTGACCGAATGTCCCATCCCTGTCTAGTAAATGTAAAGATCTAACCCACCATGTCACCGATACACTGATTTATAGCCAAGGGTATTCGCCAGTGGTCTTCCATCGCTTGAGCCTGGCTGTATCATGCGTATACTATGAAATGCATCACGTGACATCACACGCTGTTCTACACTACGCATACAGGAACGAGTGTGCTGCAACACTCGTTCCTCTATGTTACCAAAATTCATAACATAGTACAACTGTTAACATCATAATTAAAGTTTTTCTCATGCTTAGCATCATTGGACTTATTACTCGACACTTTCGGAAAACTCACAAGTAATGACATGTCTTAAGGCAATTGTATTAGCTTAACGCATTAGTAAACTTACTACTACGATTTACTGAAAATAAAATCACAAAATAGGAACACCCTTTAAGTACTAAAAAAATCAATCTTTTGTAAATATCTTCACTCTTAAGAATATTTGAAATGAAAAGAAAATAATTAAGTAATACGAAGGAAGAAAATGTACAAAATGATAAAATGTGAAAGGTCCATACCAATTTGTCAATATTGTATCAAGTCCTCAGAAATAAATACATTCATTGACACAACTCTATAATCATTTCATTTGGTCGAGAACATATTTTTTTAGAATATTAGATACCATAAAAGTTTTTTTCTTAACCATTAAAATATTATATCAATATACGTTATACCAAACTATTTAAAACTTTTAAATAATATATCATCTCAATTTAAATATACGAAGTTTCTATCTAAAACAATCTTACCAAAAACTTTAAATTAAACTATAATTCAGGTTAATTTACAAAATGATAAAAACTTACAAAAAGACTCTCTATTATTAAAGTTCTTTCCTGAGCTCCTTATCAACTCTACCAGTCGTGTTGAGTGAATCAAATAAAACACAAATTACTTCTTAGTATACGAATTTAAATATAAGCAGTCCTTAAGTTTTGTATGCTTAGTGCTGATCTATAATTCATAAGGATAAAATTATCAAAAACTTATTTCATTAAATTTAAGAGAGGAAGAAGATAAGGTCAAATAGTATCTACTATCCAAAAACAAATAATTTTTATTTGAAGATTAATTATTAAGTAAACAAAAACTTTATATTGACATGAATGCCTTATTTTTTCAGTAATTTTAACTGGAAAATACAACAATACTTGAATGTATTCGATTACAGTGAAAATTTATTTTAATATTTTTTTAATAGTTTGGTTTAGCTGATGGCCTTGTTACTAATTCTCTCTACTACTACTCTCTAAAATAAATAAAAAATATTAATTAATATAAAAATACTAAATATATAAAATAATAATAATTAATACATTAAAAAATATATTATCTTGTGGGTTTAGGTTTACGATCTATAATTATTGATGTAGATTATTATTTTTTTTATGGAAAATGAGAACATACGAGCACACCTGATGATAAAAAGACATTTATTTTCTCAAAATTGATTCCTTTAGAATTCTTTTTGATGTCATTTCTAACGCTGCTAAATATATGGCGCTCTGTGAGAGAAGAAGCGGCGCAAGAAACTTTCCCAGCATTCTTTTTTTTACATTCTTATACATAAAATATACAATATTGGACTGTCATTGTTATTGCAATATAATAATCATAATTTATTACAAAAGTGTATAAATTTACCCATAAAGCTACTATGTATCTTACTAGAATTAGTTACAAGCAACCCCTTATTTCTGGTGTTATGAAAATGAAAAGCACTATTAAGAGCAAAAAGGTGACAATTTTTGTGAACGTATATAAGATTTTCATTAATGTACTGACAATAATGAACAGTTAATATTTATCTATTTAAATCTTTGTTTAGTGACTGTCTAAAGCTAAGCTGAAAAACATCACCAACTGCGTAATGGGATATAAGTCTTATAGCGACAGAATCATATCGATTAAAATAAGATCTTATCCGGTGAATCTAAACATCATACAAGTATATGCACCTACTTGTGCCGCAGAGGATGACGAGGTCAAAAATTTCTACCGCACCTTAGAAATCGCGATCAATGAGACTTCTAATAGGGAATTACTGATGGTGTCAGGTGACTTTAACGCAAAAATAGGAGCAACGACAACGGATGATGAATTGCGAGAGGTCATAGGAAGATATGGCCTTGGTCAACGAAATGAGCGTGGCACAAGGTTTATACAAGTCACGGCAGATAATGGTCTTACCATTACGAACAGTATGTTTAAACACCATCACAGAAGACTCTACACGTGGATTTCACCAGACGGGCATTACCGAAATCAAATCGACTATATACTGATCAGGTCAAGATGGAAATCATCCGTTAAAAACACCGTTACTAGGTTGGGCGCAGATTGTGGATCAGATCAGTTGCTGGAGGCAGAAGTTAAGGTAAAACTAAAGGCCGCGAGATCCACTGAGAAACGCGCTCGTATAAGTGTCGTGGACTGCGAAAAATTTTCCAAAAGTGTAGAGGAACAGAAACACAACTGGGTAAACCAGAAACCTGATCAGTGTACAGTAGATGAGGTCTGGTCTCAAGCCAAATCGATTATAATAGATTCCGCAAAATTTGCTGACCGACCGAAGGACGTGACGACAAAACGCCAACGTTGGATGACGGACGAGACTCTCGCGCTTGTCGAAAAAAGACGTGTTTTAAAAGTTACTGGGGCTGACATTACGCAGCAGAACCGTCTAAGTAGCCGAATTCAAGCGGCTTGTCGCCGTGATAAAATAGGTTTCTTCAAAATATATGTACCGAAATACAAATCCACGGCGAAAAGCATGAAACCAAAGACCTTCACAAGAAGATTCGTGGAATTACAAAAAAGTTCAGTTCTAAAACATGGACCATCGAAAACTCGGAGGGAAAGATTGTGACTGAACTGGAAAATACTCTGGAAGTCTGGAAGAATTACTGCCAGTTGCTCTTCTTTGACCCTGATTCGCGCAGCTATATCTCCACTGAACCGGAAGATCAGGACTTGGAACCTCTTATTCTTAGAGAAGAAGTTAAAGCTGCAATCAACTATCTAAAAGGAGGGAAGGCAGTTGGAAATGACTGTATTCCAATAGAGACAATCAGATGTTGCGGAGATTTCGGAGTAGATATGTTTCACACCATATGTAACAAAATTTGGGTGAGCGGGATGTGGCCGAAGGAATGGACGCACTCTGTTTTCATACCATTACACAAAAAGGGGTCTACAACGAAATGCAATAACTATCGTCTTATAGCGCTCATACCACATGCCAGCAAAATTTTACTCCATATAGTAAACGAAAGACTGAAGGCTTATATTCTGAAGGAAATAGCACCAGAGCAGGCCGGTTTCGTAAAGGGCAAAGGTACACGAGAACGGATCCTAATTGTGAGACAAATAATAGAGAAAGCAAAGGAATTCAACAGACCGACTTTCATATGCTTCGTTGATTTCCAAAAGGCATTTGATTCTGTTAAATGGCCACAACTATGGAAGATCCTCATAGAGATGGGAGTGCCCAAGCACTTGGTGCAAATCCTCAGAGCCCTTTATGAACATGGTTCCGCTTCATTCAAGGTGGATAATATCACGTCCGACCCACTTCATCCCTCTGCAAGAGTCAGGCAGGGCTGCATTTTGTCGCCTCTTCTGTTCAATATTTATACGGAGCACATTATGAGGATAGCTCTAGAAGATTGGACAGATGGCATACCAATTGGCGGCAAAAACATATCCAATCTCCGATATGCCGACGACACCACTTTAATAGCGACAAGTAAGGAAAACATTGCTGAATTATTACATCGTATCGAGCATACCAGCCTCCAGTATGGCCTTAAAATAAACCGGCAGAAAACAAAAATGATGATTGTCGATCGAAGTCAAAACAATGCACCAGATATAGTCGAGATTGCTAATTAGCATCCGGTATCGCAATTGCGAGGTTGTACAGTCATACATATACTTAGGATCACTGGTCGCTAATACTGGTGGCTCGGAAGACGAAATTAGAAGGCGAATGGCTATTACCAGATCTGCAATGCAGAAGTTGACGTGGATATGGCGGGACAGGAATATCACCAAAGCTACTAAAGTTCAGTTAGGAAGATCTCTAGTGTTTCCCAAACTACTATATGTTGCCAAAACATGGACAGTCAAAGAACGAGAGAGACAAAGGATTGACGCACTAGAAAGGTGGTGTTGGAGACGAATGCTACGAGTATCTTGGACACAACGCCGCACAAACGTCTCGATACTTGAAGAGCTCAAGGTGAAAGAAAGGCTTTCATGTATAGTCAGAGCCCGTATCCTCAGATACTTCGGACATATCACGCGCCGTGGAGAGCATGCCATAGAGAGACTTGTTGTTCAGGGAAGGGTCAACGGCAGTAGGTCAAGAGGACGCTCTCCTATGCGCTGGACAGACCAGATCAAAGCCCTAACCAATACTCCCCTCAACACATGTGCCAGAGAAGCAACAGCCAGGGATAATTAAATAATTAAATCATTAAGTAATTAAATCTAAAACTAATGAAAAAGTGCGGTTGTGTTTGCAATTTTGGTTTCTATACAGAACTTAAATACGTATATGCAATTTACAATAAAAACTTTTAATAATACTTGCAAGTGTAGTGTATATCTAACGATTTCTAAACGGAAATTAATTACAAATCAGTGTAAAATAATACTCTAAGATTTGTACCTACCTTCAATACAGTGTTGGACGCGAATATAGATTCAATTTAATTGAAATCTTTGTGGTGTATGTTATATGTGAACTTAATCACAATTAAGTTGTGAGGCCACAGCCTGTGTGAATCTCGTTCCATGTCGGGGTAAATAGTATCAACAATAATAATTATAATACCTATCTCAACATCTAAAATAGTTATAGATATTTCAACGTAACAAATACTGACTGTGTAGCGCTGTAACGAAGTGTGTGACTGGACCTATATTAGTGTAGGTTCGATCCAGCCCTGAAGTTATTATTATTTTTTTATTAAAAGTTTTTTTTTTATTTCATTTTTTTAATATTTAAATTATTAAAACTTTTTCTTATAAAACTTTAAAATGTCCAATTATAAATGTGGAGGTTGTGGCAAATTCTTAACACAATCGGAAGCAGTAACATGTTCAACCTGTAAAGTCACGTATCACCGAGAATGTTTGCGTATGAGCCGTGGACAAAAAATTCCTCATGATTGGGTATGCCCAGGGTGCACTTCTAAATTGCCGCGGAAAGACAACACAAACACACCCCTCAAAGGTCTGGAATCTACCTCAACTTCCGAAGATTGTGAGAAGTCCTGGGACAAATTCCGGCGCGAAATAATGGTTGCGGTTACGAAGCAAATTGCTACGTCAATAAAATCCGAACTAGCTGACTTTAAGGGTGAGCTGAACTCATTGAAGGAATCCATTCTATTTATCAGTAATGAATTTGACCTAATCAAGAAAGAATTAATGGAAAATATATATGCCCTGTACTTTCCCCGGGGCATAAAAAGAATAGGGGAGACCCAGGCCCATGGGTGTCGTAAGAGGCGACTAAGGGCTTTTTAGAAGTGGGAGAGTCACGCAGCCGTCTTTTGACGTCAGCACAATTGGGCCAGACTCGTCCGGGTTAATTACCACACTCGCACAGAATACCGGCGTGAAATAGCGGCCTAGTGTCGCTATGTTTCGCATAGGTTAGTGTCGAGGATTGGAGGCCATTTCCCCCCCCCCCTTCCCCAACAAAGATTATGATTATGATTATACGGTCCCTAAAGAGATAGTACCCCAGGAGGGTACCGGCTCTACCAGAGTCGGAGAATCCCTCCCCGAGCACTCTAGCCCGGGCTGCCCTTCGTATTCTGGGAAGGGCACAGTACCACGCATGACCAAGGACAAACGAGGCAGTAACACCACGGCACCCCGCTCCACACTCAACGTGGACGTTTGCAATATCAAGGGAATTCACTCCAACTTAAACACCGTCCACCACCACCTTGAGACGGCGAAGCCGGCCTTGTGTTTCCTTTCGGTGACGCAGATATCTCGACCTAGCGATTCGTCATATTTAACGTACCCCGGGTACAAGATTGAGCACAATTTTTGCCTCATGCCGGGGTATGTGGGGAGGATATCTGCTGTCGCCGTCTCGGCAATTTTGAGGGTAGGGACCTGTCCACTCTCTGGCTCCGCGTAGATTTAGAGGACCGCGTCCGAATCTATGCGTGTGTCTACAGGTCCCATAGTGGTAACGCAGAAACCGATCATCTCATGGGCTGCGTTTAAGCGGCAATTGACGACGTGCTTGCACAGATCCCCTCCGCTGAAATCGTAGTCTTGGGTGATTTCAACGGGCACAATGCCGAATGGCTTTGATCACGTACCACAGACTACGCAGGGCGTTCTGTGCATAATTTTGCATTGGCGTACGATCTGTCCCAATTGGTTGAGTCGCCAACGCGGCTCCCGGATGTGGATAGCCATATGCCGTCCTTATTAGATCTTCTGCTGACTACATATCCCGATGGTTACCAGGTCATTGTCGACGCCCCTCTCGGAACGTCCGACCATTGCCGGGTCAGGAGTGTAGTGCCTATACGACGCCCACGTCGCAGACCACCAGCGACCCGCCGCGTTTGGCACTACAAGTCAGCAGATTGGGATAGGATGCGTTCCTTTTTTGCATCTTACCTTTGGAGCAGGGTTTGTTTCCTTTCGGATGATCCTAGTGCCTGCGCCGTTGCAGTAGCCGATGTGATACTACAGAGCATGGATATTTTTATACCAAGCTCTGTAGTACCGATCGGTGGCAGATCACAGCCCTGGTTCGATGCATCAGTTAAAGCAGCATCTGACTGCAAAAAACAGGCGTATCGAACTTGGGTTGCGGCGCTGGGCACAAAGGATCCGAACTGCATAGTTCTTAAGAGGAAATACAAGCGTGCTTCCAGATTTTTTAAGCGGCAAATCGCCCGTGCAAAGTCAAAACACGTCGTCAAAACCGGCGAGCAGCTTTTCAGTTACCCGACCGGAACACGCAAGTTCTGGTCGTTGTCGAAAGCTGCTCTTGGTAACTTCAGCCAGCCGTCCATGCCGCCATTGCACATGAGGAATGACACCCTGGCCCATACGGCAAAAGAGAAAGCCGATCTCCTGTGCGCTCTTTTCGCCTCCAACTTGACGCTTGACGATAACAGAAAAACACCGCCGACCATCCCGCGGTGTCAGAGCTCTATGCCTGAAGTACAGTTCAGACAGAAAACTGTTAGGCGAGCTCTGTTTCCGTTGAACGTCAGGAAGTCGAGCGGGCCGGGTGGCATTCCTCCAATCGTGCTTAGAACGTGTGCTCCTGAGTTGACGCCGGTGCTAACGCGTTTATTCCGGCACTCTTATTCCAAAGGCGTAGTCCCTGACTCATGGAAGTCAGCCCTTGTCCATCCGATCCAAAAAAAAGGAGACAGTTCGGATCCGGCAAACTACAGGCCTATTGCTATTACCTCCCTGCTCTCCAAAATCATGGAGAGCATAATTAGCGGTCAGCACTTGGTATACATAGAGGATCACCAGTTGATCAACGACCGACAATACGGGTTTCACCATGGTCGGTCGGCAGGTGATCTTCTGGTATACCTAACACATAGATGGGCTGCGGCTATTAAAAGCAAGGGGGAAGGCCTGGCAGTTAGCCTGGATTAGCGAAGGCCTTTGATCGTGTATGGCACAAGGCGCTCCTCTCTAAACTTCCATCATTTGGGCTTCCCGAGAACTTGTGCAAGTGGACCTCCAGCTTCCTCACTAGGCGCAGCATACAGGTCGTTGTCGACGAACATTGCTCGAATCCGAAGCCCGTGAATGCTGGAGTGCCCCAAGGCTGTGTGCTATCTCCTACGCTGTTTCTTCTGCATATCAATGATATTTTGGACACCTCCAACATTCATTGCTATGCAGATGACAGCACTGGTGATGCCATATACACGGGCCATGCACGTCTCTCTCGGGAAATCGTCGACCAGTGCCGGGAGAAACTTGTGTCTTCTATCGAGTCCTCTCTTGAGAAGGTCGCGGAATGGGGTAAATTGAACCTTGTCCAATTTAACCCCCAGAAGACTCAAGTTTGCGCGTTTACCACTAAAAAAACCCCATTTGTCGTATCACCGCTCTTCGACAACACTTCCCTAAAAGCCTCGCCTAGCATCGGAATACTGGGTCTCGAAATCTCGAGCGATTGCCAATTCCGTGGCCATCTGGAGGGCAAAGCCAAATATGCTTCAAAGAAACTGGGCGTCATTAATAGAACACGGCAATACTTCAAGCCTGCCCACATTTTAGCGCTGTACAAAGCGCAGGTCTGGCCACACATGGAGTATTGCTGTCATCTCTGGTCTGGCGCACCCCAGTATCAGTTCGATCCATTTGACCGCGTGCAACGCAGAGCAGCTCGAATTGTCAGGGACCCAGTACTCTGTGAACAGCTGGATCACTTGGCGTTGTGTAGAGACGTCGCTTCATTGTGTGTCTTCTACCGCATTTATCACGGGGAGTGTTCCGAAGAGCTGTTTTACCTAATTCCTGCCGCCGAATTCCACCTTCGCACGACACGCCACAAGTTAGGATATCATCCTCACCATCTGGATGTGTGGCGGTCCTCCACAGTGCGGTTTACAAGGAGCTTTCTTCCACGTACTACAAAGCTGTGGAATGAACTTCCTTGTGCGGTGTTTCCGGGACGATACGACATGGGTACCTTCAAAAAAAGCGCGTACACCTTCCTTAAAGGCCGGCAACGCTCCTGTGATTCCTCTGGTGTTGCAAGAGAGTATGGGCGGCGGTGATCACTTAACAACAGGTGACCCGTACGCTCGTTTGTCCTCCTATTCCATAAAAAAAAAAAAATTAGAGCAATAAATTAAGAAAGGAAAATGATAAATTAAATAATGCTGTTAAGGAACTTCAAAATAGAGTAGTTAACCTTGAGCAGTATTCCCGGTAAGATAATGTGGAAATAAATGGAATTCCGGAGCACAAATCGGAAAATCTTGTTAACACGATTGTACAACTAGGGAAAGTTGTGTATTCATCTTTGCAAGAACAAGACATTCTATCGGTGTCTCGAATAAGAAAGATGGACCCTAAAACTGACCGTCCCCGATCTATCGTTGTTAAACTGGCAAGCATTAGAAAACGTGACGAACTTATGTCCTCTACTATAAAATTTGATAAATTAAACGCAGACCATAAACTAAACTCTCATCATATCGGACACGGTGGTGCAAAAAGTCCAATATTTGTTTCTGAACACCTATGTCCCACTATGAAAGCTGTTCATGCCGAAACAAGAAAAGCTGCCCGTGAAAAAGGCTATAAATACGTGTGGGTTCGTGACGGTCGTATACTAGTTAGGAAAAATGAGACCTCACCGGCTCGACAAATAAGAAGTAGGGAAGCTATTACCCTGTTATAAAGTAACTAAAGTGATAAGTCATAGTAACCACCTAAGATTCATTAAAGTTCAACATCTACTACCAAAACGTTCGCGGTCTTCGCACCAAGACCAATGAAGTTTACCATCAAATACTACAACATGACTTTGAAGTTCTTGCTCTAACCGAAACATGGTTAAATTCTCATGTTAGCGACGGAGAAGTTGTAGATTCTAGATATAATATCTATCGACGTGATCGAAGACAAAACAAAAAGAAAGACGGTGGTGGAGTACTTTTGGCTGTTTCTAAAAGCATAATGTCTTATCGCGTTTCAAGTTGGGAAACAGACAGTGAAGATATATGGGTAGTTATGCAGACATACATTGATAACCAGCCTGTGAAAATAGCCTATATGTGTAGTCTATTTACCACCACCCGTGACTGTGAATTCTCTTACCCATTTATAGATTCTTTTGATAGCGTACTAAGTAGTGTTGATAATATTATTTTACTAGGAGATTTTAATTTGAACTTTATCACATGGACTCCAAATTCGGACAATAACTACTTCACTCCTACTAATTATCATTGCTCTTTAGGCTATAAGTTAATAGATTTTATCTCTTGTAATGATTTGCATCAGTTTAATGGTGTGGTAAGCAACATAGTTAATATTAATGTAATGCAAGCAACTTTTAGTATAAGTAAAACAGATTCCTACCATCCAAGTCTGTAAATTTCCCTAAACTTTGCAAATAACACGAATTATCTTAAACACAAAATAAATATAAGACACAATTTTTATAAGGCAGACTACGTTGAAATAAATAGGAAATTGAAACAAATTAATTGGCATGATGTGTTTGACTCTGACGATGATGTAAATTGCATGGTAGCTGGATTTTATGATAAAGTTAATGAAGTAATAGAGGAATGTGTTCCGAAATATTTTAACAATAATAAATCAAAATTTCCTCCATGGATGTCGAAGTCCTTGATTAAGCGCCTCCGAGAGAAACATAAAATTCGTAGAAAATATCAAAAATATAAAAACCCACGTGATTTCTTAGAATATCAAACAATTAGATCTCAATGCCAAAAACTGTACCAAAAATGTTTTGAAGAGTACAGAACAAAAATAGAAACCAATATATGTAAAAATCCAAATTCATTTTGGAATTACATAAAACACAAACGTAAAATGAACTCGACAATACCATCCAATATGATTCTAGCGGATTCATCTGCATCAGGGGGTGAGGAAATTGCAAACCCTTTTGCAACTCATTTTAAATCTGTTTTTTCTGAACCTGCTCTTAAATATACGCTTGATTATATACCATCTTGCAGCAACACCTTAAGCAATTTACATTTCTATGAAACAGACATACTTAAGGCAATAAGAAGTCTTGACTCTACTAAAGGATCCGGTCCAGATAAACTACCACCACTATTTATTAAACGTTGCGCTACATCGTTGACACTCCCATTATTGATGATTTTCAACAAATCTTATCCATAGGGATTTTCCCGGAACAATGGAAGAGTGCACGAATTATCCCAATATACAAAAAAGGTTCGAGGAATGATATCATTAATTATCGACCAATTGCTATTCAGAGCTGCTGCTCCAAATTATTCGAAAAGCTTGTTGTTCCGCATCTCACGAGACAGATTAGTCAATCTATTACATCGGATCAACATGGCTTCACAAAAGGTCGCTCAATTCATACCAATATGGTACACTTTATATCTGATCTTTCCAGGCATGTGGACCACGGTGAACAAATCGACGTCATATATACAGATTTTTCTAACGCGTTTGATAAAGTGAACCATCAAGTCCTAATAAAAAAAACTTGCCAGTTACGGATTACATGGACCTCTTTTAAATTGGTTTGAATCATATCTTAATCAGAGGCCTCAAGTAGTTTCAGTAAATGGATATGACTCGAATACTATTATTGCTACGTCAGGTGTTCCACAAGGATCGCATCTTGGACTGATTTTATTCACTATATTTATTAATGACATAACTAATCATATCCATTACAGTCAAGCTTCCCTGTTTGCCGATGACCTAAAGATATATAGAGTAATTAGTAATAATAGTGATTGTAATTTAATTCAGTCTGACCTTAATAACATACAGTTATGGTGTTATAATAATAATATGGTCTTAAACACAAAATAATGTCATGTGATGAGGTTCACCAAGAAAACCATTCCTAATGTATATATTTATTACATAAAAAACTCTGAGCTCGAGGAGGTGTTTGAAACAAAGGACCTCGGAATTATCGTGAATTCAAAATTAAACTTTAAGGCACTCATAGATTCTATAGTTTTAAAAGGTGCACAAATGCTGGCTTAATGATACTAATGAATACTAAAATCACTTTAAATAATACTCTAGTTAAAAGTATTTTAGAATATGCTTGCATAGTCTGGAGCCCAAGCTATAGCATTCACTCGCAAAGACTGGAAACCATACAAAGGAGATTTACTAAATATTTAGCATACAGTGCTCAGGGTATATCCCACAGAAGCTCTTATAGTGACAGAAGTAAATTTTTTAAGTTGAACACCCTTTATGACTGACGTAAGAATTTAGGTTTGGTTTTCTTATATAAATTAATAAATGGTATTATTTATTGTCCTAAATTATAGAAGCTGTTAAAATATACGTCCCTCACAACATGCCTCGTAAAGGTAATTCGTGTATTTTTGATATACCATGCTATCGAACAAACTTAGGCTCATTTTAACAAGTACCACGACTGCTTAGGCAGTACAATGAAATAAATAAAGAAATAGTGAACATAGACATATTTTCCAATGGTCTACAAGAATTTAAACGTAATCTTCGGAAACTTAAATAACATACACATAATAAAAAACACTCGGTATTTATAGAAATAAATAAATAAATAAATATCTTTTTTCCTTTTATATGTAATAATTATACTTATGTAACTTAAAGTCTATAATCAACTTTAAATTGTTATTAAATTTTATTTTAAATTATATTGGTAATTAGTTAATAGTTAGTAATAATAAGTATGTAATAATTAATAATAGTCACAGCAGCAACTGTGAATGTTGTGTACATCTATTATTTATGTTGTGTTATATGTAATTGTTATATGTGTGTACTGTTGATGTACCTTTTAATAAATAAATAAAAAAAAATAAGACACATTCGTTTATGGCGGGCGAGGATCGAACCGGGGGCTCCGTGGTGAGAGTCAATGTTTCAACCTATTGCGCAACCAATGCTTCAAAAAAAATCTTATGTATAAAATACTCGTGTTCCGGTGTTTGTAACCAAATTTTTCCAATGGCAAAGTGAAAGTGCCTCAATCTCATTCAAAGTTTCCTGTAATGATAACATACAAGAGCGCGTTGCCAGATCCATTAACGTCTCCCAAATTTCCTCTCAGACGGACGTCCCGCAATAAAACTGAATGTTACATCAAGCTAATTTTTTCTTTTCCTCCAACTTAAGCTCCCATTCTGTGTAATACGAATCTTTCAGGCACTGTAATGGTTATACTGAGATTACGACGACTCCGGATTTAGGATAGTAATTCACAGCTTGAATCGAGATGATTCCGAGAGGTTTAGATAGTATAAGTATACGTAATTACGTCTACGGTGCATTTATTTTGTATGGTAGATTATGGGTACTACGACGTAAGCAACGAAGCAGTAATCTGTAAGAATTATTGTGTTTTGATCTGAAGGGCGCCGTGGTTAGTTATTATTACTGGTCAAATGAGACTTAGCATCTTATGTCTCAAGGTGACGAGGAAAAAATGTTGCTTCGTAGAGCCTGTTGTACTGATTTTCTATTCAACAGGATCCACACAGATTTATCCATTACCTTTCGTTTCAAAGCCTCCATGGCCACCTAGGTGATGCCCATGCATTCTGAATCATAACCTCCTAGTGATGCGGCTCGTAATTTTTTTCAAAACCACTACATATCCTGTGACAGATTTTGATTTCAAGCCGTAAGTGTAAGTAATATACTGTTTTGGAAACCTGTCACCCATTACGAACAGCGGTGGCTCTTTTTTCATTATCTCTTTTAGATCCTCTTCAGTCAGGGTATTGGTTAAAACATAGTATCTCGTAGCACGAATTATGAGGTAAAAAATATTGTAATTGATGGAGCTTTAGTCCACAATTATAATGCTACCACTCTAATAACAAGGTAATGCACCGTTCCAGAGAAAAAAGCATTATAACTAAACCTCAAATTAAGACATTTTATGGGGAGGAAGGAAAGGGGAATTATTTGAAGAATTTTTTTTCGATTTTTTCTTGAAAACGGTGCATTACCTTGTAATGAGAGTGGTATCATTATAATCGTAGACTAAAGATCTATCAACTACAATATTTTTTACGTCCAAATTCGTGCTACGGCATACTAAGTCCAACCCTGGGGATATTCTGGCGCACCAAAGATTTTGTGTTTTTTAACCTAGCCCCAGTGGAGAACGCTTTTGTTTTGTAAAGGCGTGAAGTCGGAAGATACAACATCGCTGCAGAGGTTGTGTTCTAATGCATCCTGCGATAAACATAGAGGGTATTTAGAAATAAATAAAAAAATCGTCGTAATAAAAATCTTAAATTATTGCGTTCTATAAGTTCCAAGATCCAAAGGGGTCACGCTGCTTTTTAATACAATATATTATAAAAAGATATATTCAATTAAAATGTTACAGTTGTATGTGAATCTGTGAATCAAAGTTGTCTTACGCGAACAAAGAAAACGTCAAATGTTTATGGACAGTTATTATATGCATAAATAGCTAAAATAATATATATATATATGTGTCCATAGTATGAAAAACTTTCTAACACTTCCAGTAAACGTAATGAGACTTCCCTTTGTTATTAACACATGTAGCAATATGTGTTAATTATTTCACAGAGCCCGTTAGCTGATCACGACATTCATTAAATAGAGTACCAAAAAACTTTATGATGCAGAACTACAATAATGTAAATTTATCAAAGCAACTGAAATAATGTAGCTGAATAATTATTAAAACTTGCGTGTTTCTGGTATTCTAATTCTATTTGTACTGAAAATATACTCGAACATCATTATTTTACATTCCTGATTGTTTTGTGGTGGTGGTTTCTGTGATCTTAAACATATTTTTCACACTCTACGATGTATTTTTTTTATGAAATTAAAGCATGAGACGAGCAGAACGTTCAGCTGATGGTAACTGATACGCCCTGCCCAACACCTTATTATTGAAAATCCCATAAATTCTGAGTGGCACTACAATTGCGCTCGTCACCTTGAGAAATAAGATGTCAAGTCTCATATGCCCAGTAATTTCACTAGCTTACGACGCCCTTCAGACCGAAACACAGTAATGCTTACACATTACTGCTTCACGGCAGAAATAGGTACCGTTGTGGTACCCATAATCTAACCGGCATCCGGTGCAAAGGAGCCACTCCCAAAATTTACTAACGTTATTGCAATACTTATGTATGTAAGGTGCATATAACTGATACCCATTACAGGCATACAAAAAACAACTAATCACGCTCAAAAATTGTTAAAAGTAAGACTCTACTGTATTCGCGTCTATTAGGCAGAGTTTTAATTTAATTGTGTTCCGACCGCGCTTTGAATACAATGCCACGCAATGACAAAGTGTTAAGAAAAACTCTCCAATTAACAGCAAAATATCCAAACTTATCGGATAAAATAAATAGGATGGATTAACAAAAGTATAACCAACTTGACGTTTTCAATAAATTCAATTAAAATGTTCTTGCCTCGTGTTCGCGTCCATCTCTTTCGACTAATTCTAGTAAGCGTATGCTTTGAACATTACTGCCACGAGAACTTAATTTGAATGAATGTTTTAAAGTTATCTATATAACTTAATGTATATATAACGCCGCTCAAATATTTTTTGATGAACTTTTAATAGATGATTGAGAATAGATGATGAGAATAGTACGTGAATGCTCATACCTCAATATAAATCACAGGAGATAACATTGTAATAGGATTGCTTTAGGTGTACTCTTTGATACTGCGGTGTTTATTCGCAAATCACCTCTTCCAATATATTTTGTTTGTATGGATAGATAGACAAGCTAATATTTGATGTGTGATACTATTATACTCGCTTAGGGAGTTTCGTATAATCGAATAAAGTGCTGACGTAGCACTTTCACAACCCTGACTGATGCGAGGACGTAATAAATGATTTACGATAACGAATATACGGTTTCACTTATAATGAAATAAGAAATTAACCGTGTATAAAACCAAATACCAATAATATTTTCAATTAATGTAATTGATTTAATATTAGAAATGTTGAAATGTTAATAGTTAATATAATCTTCAACTGTACATTGTTAATGATATCAGCTATACCTAAATTCAATGGTCGTATTTATTAATAAAATAAAATTGTTCTATCTACACCTCATATCCATAATCTTTAAGTTATACTTACTAATATTGTAAACGTGAAACTTTGTATTGATGTTTGTTACTCATTCACGCAAAAACTACTGAATTGTTTATATTGAAATATAGTTTTTATAATAATATACCTATCATTACGTGGAAGGGTACCAAGAATACTGGTAGCATTTCCGCGTTGGATAGCTAGGCTGATCCGTTGAGCGAGACAGCTGCCAGCGTTTGGGTTTCCAGTAGCCATATTCAGCTATCTCGGTCATCGGATCAGCCTAGCTATCCAACGCGGAAATGCTACCAGTATTCTTGGTACCATTCCACGTAATGATAGTTTTAATTTTATGTAGTCATGGTATTGTAAATATAGTTATAAGATTTGTTTTGTTTGAATAAATAATCGGTTTATTATAATATAGCTTATACATCATAATATCACATATGCCATAATTTAATTAGATATTTTGTGAATTGCTCAAAATATAGTGTCATGTGAGTAGCAAAAACGTCTGCCATCTGCGAGCTATTCTGGCGTGCGCTGCAAAAACTGTTAGAACTCCACGTTCATGATGTATGATGGAAATGTTTATCTTAAATATTCTTACAAAAAAGCTCGCAACAACATACATCCATATATTTTTATGTGTAAGCCATTTTCGCCTAAAATAGTGAACCATAAATACAATAAAAAATGATAATTTATTTCTAATGCACATGTTTTGGTATTAATAAATTAATCCTTATATCAAAGTAAATACTTTTATTGCTTCTGATATTTAAAATAAGATATTATTTATTGCTTTTTTTTAACTCCATAATATTTGGTGCAAATATTGTATTATATTATAATATTTAAAACGATAACCAACCGAGTGCGCGATACTATGATGTGCTCCGGCGGCGGGTGAACTATTGAAAAGATGTTTAGATTTAAATTAATATTAAAATTTAGAAAAAAATATTTACCTATTGATCCCGTTAATTCCTATAAAAGCTTAGTTAGATCGAGGAATAGAATTCTAAAGCAAAAAGATAACTGTAGACTACAGATTTAAGATATGTGGTATTAAATTACTTACATTTCTTATACAGATAATGTACATAAAGCTTATAACTTCCATCACGGAACGTGTTTTGGTGAAAAAATCCTACAGAAATGTTTTCAGAAATTAATAAGTTGAGTTTACTCAGCTCTTATTACGGGCGTGACTATTCGCCCGCACGTGGTGTGATATGGCTTTTTGTTTTGTATTTTAACAGCTTTATGTAGGTACATATTTTTGATGTAATTAATCATGGCAAAAGATTTTTTGTATCTGTTTATGAACCAACTTAATGTGCTTGGCTAATTTAATTTGATTCAAAATATTTGTGATTTTTTCAGTTGTGCTTATTTTTGCCTTTAATTGTCACAAAAAATACATTTATGACAATTATAGGCGACAAGTTTAAATGCATGTCCCGATATTGCGCTTCTTACCTAGATATATTTACCTTAATTATGTTCACCAATTTTTAGTATTAGACTTAGGGCTGTAATTGTAAGTAAAAGTATGTTAATATTATTATTTTTATTAATTATCTCTTCATCTATACTTTCTTTATTATTATTTATATAAATAACTAACATATTTATTTCCAAATAATATGGTTTTCATGCGTTTACCCAAACCTTGAAATGATCCGTATTATAATATTATTTAGTTTTGTAAAGTTATCAGTAATTACAAAAAAAATAATACTAAAAGCCACAAAAACCCAAGGAATGGAGCCATGATGCCAATCAAATGCGAATTAAATTAATATCGTTAAAATTCCAATTTAAGGAAAAGAGAATTCCGAATAAGTTACGACCATGAATAATTCTTTATATATTATTTTACCTCTAACTTTTGTGGTTTCCTAGCTCCAAATTTATTTTCAGATAATTAATTTGGCTCAATATGTTTTTCGTAAATTCGCGATAAATTTATTAATGTGGAAGTTGAGAACTGAAAAAAATTAAACATCAAATTTAATAATGAATCATAATAAATTGTCGCAGTTTTTTCGTTATTTCGTGAAGTTTCTTATGCTCTGGTGCCCGTTCCAATTCACAGAAGTCTAATTCACAGGCATTCATAACGTTAGAATAGTCCGCTATCTCGAGCCTAATAGTGGTTGCAAAATTTAGCAGTGGGAGGCTCCTTTGCACCGGAAGCTAGATTATGAGTAGGTACCACAACGGCGCCTATTTCTGCCGTGAAGCAGTAATGTTAATGCATTACTGTGTTTCGGTCTGAAGGGCGCCGTAGCTAGTGAAGTTACAGGGCAAATGAGACTTGACATATTATGTCTCAAGGTGACTAGCGCAGTTGGAGTGGCGTCACTGCATTGTTATCATCATCGTATCAATTACTATCAGCTGAACGTCCTGCTCATCTCTTCCCTTTTTTTCATAAAAAAAATATATGATCTATAACTAAAAATATATTATATGTAAGCTTGGCCCACTTACAAATATTTTTCTGTCTCGATAAATGTTAGCATAACATAAAGCGTGATAATTCTATTTTCATTCACAAAATTATTTTTCTGGTTGGAATCCCAGATTCAGAGAACAACAATTTTAATGAATGATAGGTTACGTTAGATTGTTAAGAAGGTAGAGCTCGTTTGCATGATTTTTACAGATATCCTTTGGTGTTGCGAATAATGAGGTATTTAGTCCGCAAAAAATCAAAATAAAGACCCACCACATGATGAGTTGTTTCGATTGGATTTTGATTGGTTTACGAGAAATATTAAAAATAAATTGATCTTTTTAAATGTAGTATGAAGAAGCCACTCATAATCGATTACGATTCGATTAATAGCATTCGATTTTCCATTTCAATAATATAAAGTACTTTTAAAATGATGTCATTTTTTGTATAATATTAAACTTGAAACTGGCTTATCGAGAACAACATTCAATATTTAAAATTCAACTCAACCACAATAACATCCTAACATTCATTACAAATACCAGTTGGTATTTGTAATAAATGTTAGAACCTCACTGCGGCTCCGTAGTGAATAATTGCAAGCTGCTAACGACGCCCAAGTTGTTGGATTGAAGGGTCACGTAGGTGACATCAACTCTACAACAAATGTAGACACAGCTAGTATATAAACTCAAAGCCACGTACTTCCATAGATAAACGCAATCTACATTCAACTAGATTCTCAAGTGTATCTATATATATATATTTATTTATTGTTTGGATATATTGTTACTAACAGGTCAATTAAGAGGGCTATGCTCGGAGTTTCCCTGCGAGATCGAATCAGAAATGAGTAACCAAAGTCACTGACATAGCCAAAATTGTTGCGAAACTGAAGTGGCAGCGAGCAGGGCACGTAGTTCGACGGACAGATGGCCGTTGGAGTAGAAAATTCCTCAAATGGCGACCACGTACCGGAAGATGTGGTGTTGGTGGGCCCTCCACAAGATGGACCGACGATCTTATCAAGATCGCTGGAATACGTTGAATAAGGACAGTGCAGGACTGGTCGTGGAGATTTTGGGGAGGCCTTTCTCCAGCAGTGGACGTCTTCCGGCTAGTGATGATGATGATAAGTCAAAGTCAAAGTCAAAAAATCTTTATTCACTGTAAAACTTTATAAGTTATTTAGTGCAAGTCAGGATGAAGTATAAAAGTTACAATAGCATTCAAATGAGTATAACAATATTCATTAACAAAATTTAGAACATTAATTCCAACTATCTTTATCATTCAAATAATCTTTCACGATATAATAGGCCTTAGATGTTAATTTATTTTTTACGATACATTTAAATTTTTTAATAGGTAACATTTTAATTTCATTTGGGAGTATATTATAAAATACAACACAATCCACTTTAAAAGATTTAGCAATTTTACGGAGCCTAGTAGATGGAATTGCGAGTTTATGTTTGTTTTGAGTATTATTGTACATTAAGTATTGTATATTGAGTACACTGTGTACATCACTATTCTTTTTAAATTGGCTAATATTTTTATGGGCGTATAGAAGGTTCTCGTATATGTACTGGCAGTGTACTGTCATAATATTTATTCCACTAAACTTTTCTCTGAATGAATCCCTTGAACGCATTTTATAGACTGCTCGAATTGCTCTTTTCTGCATATAGATAGATATTAAATTCTTGTGTCACAATGTTTCCTGCCGTACTCCTCCGAAGCGAATTTTTTGAATGAATGAATTTTTGATGGCCATCAATACAAGAAATAAAAATAAAATCGCTATTCCAAAAACGAGACTCAGTAAAATACAAAATTTGTTTGTCTCAGTGTGCAGTTCATTCATATTAATCCAAAAAAATTAAAAATTACAATATGTCTAACACCTTCTAAATTCAAAGAAAGTTATAAAGAATCGCCATATTCAAAAAGCCGATTAAAGAATATCTAGAGGAAAAAGAAATATGGAAAATAGATGTTCCTGGTTCACCTAATAATTATTATTCATGTTAAGATTGTATAATCTTATGAATGTAACATTAATATATTAATAATATTATATTGTTTTGGTTTATATAGAATCCACTGTAATTTCATTGTATAGAATCATTTGTGGGCTTGCTTTGTGAGCCATTAATTTTGTAATTTTGTAGTTATCATGCGTGGGTATGCTATGTAGGTATGCATGTTATTACATGCTCACTGAATGGCATTGCTTGCGGCGATGTCGTGTGCCGGGTCGTCTCCTTCCCTCAAATATGTGCGAAGTGAACGATGGCTGGTCCATGTCCAACTCGTGAACGGGTGCTGCTTGTGGTGCCAAGTCAACCTGTTATAGTTAATAAATGATTGAATCTGTGGGATGCTACTAATGACAGTAATCACGACCATCATGTTCACTTAGCATCCTTACACAAACAATGAATTCAAGCTATAAAGGTTGATGCATCCAATATAACATAATTTATATTTATACAGTTAATTCTTTATTTATTTTTATGAAATAATTTATTTTATTTAAACACGATTCATATATTGGATGAAGCACATTACAAAATAATTTATGTATATTACAGCCATTGTAAAGTACTCTATTTGATTGAAAAGAGTGGCCATTGAGTTTCTTGTATGTTCTTCTCACGAGCTAAACTTTTTCCAAACATACGATTCAATAGCACTTAGTTTAAGCCTAACTGAATAAGGTTTATTTGACTTTGATTTTGATCGATTTTTTGTTTTTTTTTCGATAATATATATGGCAATAAAAGGTTTGCCGGTTCAGCTAGTCATATAGTAAAATTATCCCCTACTTCATAATCGTGGTCCTTCATCCAGCTCACCCTTGTATTAAAAATCGCAACATGTCTTTATTTGGTCATTAGTTTGATAACTTACAGCATTTTTTTTTGTATTAATTGATTGGACTTCTTATAAACTTAATCTTCATAAGTGAAGCTAACTTACTCTGTAATCTACGATAACATATCTCTGTTAAGAGTTTCCATGAATGTTATTTGATTTATTAATTCAATAGAGTAATGTAAAAGAACACGGAAAGTAACTCATATTCAAATCTACACCTACTACGAAAAGGGTTTGTCTGAATGCATGCTTATGGTCAATTGCATGTTATAAATAACTACATATTAATAAAAAACAAACTCCTCCACTGCGTCTGTCTGTCTGTTCGTGATAAACTCAAAAACTACTGCACCAATCTTCAAGCTGTTTTTACCAATGGATAGCGTGTTTCTCGAGGAATGTTTTACTTGGATAAGTTTTTAAATATACTAACGAAATAAAAAAAAAAAAACAATCGATTTCAAGGACACAACTTACAACAATAGATATAATATGGCACTAAAAAGTTACGATTAATGTCAATTTTGGAATCGGTGTCCTTCCGCCGCGACTCACTCTCGCCTCTCGCTTCCTCGCAACTCAAGCACATCTCACCTATAACTATGTTAGCCGTGGTAGTACAACGTTTGTCGGATCAGCTAGTTGAATGATATAATATTAGGAATTAGATAAATACGAAGTATAAATCATCATCTTCTGTGCAAATCTGTCAAAATTTCCTTTATTCATCTTGAATTTCAATCTTGATCTTATATAATTTTGGGTACATCTTAAATAAGGATTGTTATATAAACTTAATCACTCAAGGCGATCCAATTACGAAAATACTCTTGACAGGTCCGGTAGTAAGACTGACAATAAACACGAAATTTAAAACATTTTGTGTTGAATACTTCAAAAAAAAACCACATTTATAATAATATACAAATGACTACAAATTAATTGACATACTTACATTAACTTTGAAATAACCCAAATTTGGAACAGACACAGATGTAATTAATTAAAATGAATTAATAATAATAATTAATAAATTAATCCATGTAATTTTGAAAATATTCGACTATGGCTACCAACGCAATCCAAAATTTCTTATAATTACCATAAAGTGAACCAATCATATTAATATTAAGTCCATTATAACGCAATCACATTTTCTTACTACACACCTTTATTTTTCTCAGATATTGGAATTTTTCACCAGTGGGAGGCTCCTTTGCACCGGATGCCGGCTAGATTAGATAGAGGGTTACCACATCGGTGCCTAGTTCTGCCATGAAGCAGTAATGTGTAAGCATTACTGTGTTTTAGTCTGAAGGGCGCCGTGAAATTACTGGGAAAATGAGACTTGACATCTTTTGTCCCAAGGTGGCGATCGCAGTTGTTGTGCAACTGAGAATTATTGGGTTTTTCAATAATCTTGAGTGGCACTGCATTGTAATGGGCAGGGCGTATTAATTACCATCAGCTGAACGTTCTACTCGTCTCGTCCCTTAATTTTATAAAAAAAATATTATTATCATGGTAGCAGACACATCAATATTTTTTAACAAGACACTCACTATACAGTTTAAATTGAAAACAGGAACCGGGAATTTCCTCGTGACACGAAGCTGGATCATCACTCACACATGTTGCAAGTAATTTTCCAATTCACTCCGGTTTTTCCTGCAAAGTAAAATCTATATTGAACTGTCTTGATATAATAGTTTGTTTCTTGTTTTCTAAGAAAATTTTCAAGCTATATATTTTCATTAATTATACCGTGATGTATATTACCTACTCTAATAGCTCAGGATTATTATCTAACCATATCAAAGGAAAAACTAGGTTCAAAAGCATAACGCACTTTGAAATGGAGATGGGTAGGCCACTTTATGAGGGATGAATCACAAAAATGGTCAAGAGCAAAAACTGAATGGTACCCCAGAAGAGATAAGAGGTTAAGGAAGACAGTTCTTACGATGGGAGAATGAACTAAAACAGATAGGAGGACCACGATGGTATGTTTATAAAATAACTCATTATTAAATTATATCAAGTAAAAGGGTTGAATAATTTTCAATTATAACAAACATTATGATCACTTCATAATTAACTGAAAGCTTTTAGCAGGCTGAGCTTTCGTCGAAATGAGAATTAGTTTCATTGATGATAAATGAATTAGTTTAAAATATAACATAAACTTTTTAGCTAGTGCAAAGATTTCAAATTTTAAGAAGTAAGAAATTTAGTCTATTGATATTCATATAAATTAAGATCATTGGATATTGTTCAAAGTACATGCATACCGCATATTATGTACATTATACAGGATACTGTTTTTAATATAACATTGTATTTTACCAGCACTGTGATTCATTCCCAATTGTTTTATTGTTTGTTTTTCAGACTGTTGGTGTTCCAGATCAAAGTGATAATTTGCTTTTGACAATGGAACGGAGCGTATACCATACCGGTTTAGGTATCAAGTGGAATGGAAAGTCTTCTAGTTAGTGAAATCTCTGGCCAAGGTTGTGACTGACCATGGGTTACGCTATGATACTCCCTGTATCTTAGCCTTAGTCTTATCTTAGTCTACTGTCCCAATTTTTATTACAAGAATTAAAAGGTTGTGGAACTAGGAATTACTTCATTTGATGTACTTATGTAGTAATTTGTACTTTTAAATTGTCACCTCTTTGTATTTTGTCAAATATATTAACGTCTATTGTAACAGATTTCTAAGAGTATTTGATATTTTTATAATCAACTCCATGTTATTGATTCGTAGGGACCATTACAATGATCAAGACTGATTTGATGAAATTAAGCATTAAACGATGGTTTAATATACAACACTAGAGTCTTAGATTTAGGACTGGTCTTCGCTGCGCTACAGCTAGATACCGCACTACATAAGAACAACTTCTTTATTGCGAGTTGCGACAACTATTAGATGCTTGTGTGCGTGGCATCTTGACACACAACGGTATAAAATACAAAATAATAACTGATGATATGACGTGATCCCAGTGTCATTCTTATTTCTTGTTGTATTATTTTTACAAAGTTTTACTACGCAACCTGGCATTTTAGTTTCAATTATTAGCAAAGTTTAACATGTGGCACGTCAACGTCACACATTGTTTGAGACTAGCTCGAGTACGCTCACTTGGGTGTAGTATTTGTTGCCGCACTTTGCGACTACGACTACGGTATATTTTTGGAGCGCAGTGGAGACCAATCCTTATTCTAAGATTGGAATATATTTTAAATCATTCAATATAAGCATACTATCGTCAAATTGACCTAATAATTAATACTATTTCTGTGTTGGAATGAGCACACTGACCGCTATCTTATTTTTTTTTACTTTTCTTTCAAATGAGATGTCTCTAGTCTTCGGAGTCATTTGTAATGTCAACTGAAGCGGCCCTTTGTCCTAAACTAATAGACTTAAATATACATTGGCAAAAAGTATTTTAATTATTAACATTCTCTTATATTATAATATAGTTTTGTTTTTCCATTCCATTTATTTGTTATAGTTATATGCAAATCACCTTATAGTAGTCAATATCACACAAATACCTATCATCAATCACATAAGTATAATATAATATATTCTTCTTTAAATTTCTACATAAGAACTATTTTTTTTTTATTTGGATACAATTTAAAAAAAAAATTTGGTAAATATTTTTAGGTCATTTTTATATACATTTCTTCAGTAGGTCACTTTTGTTGTGTTACATAAACCATCCTTTTTAATTTTATATATCGTATAACAAAAAAGGTACTTAATCCAAAGTACATAAAATCAATAATCTAAGGCCTCCAGTAAATACATGAGAAATAAAAAAGAACAAAATATGATTTGGAAATAAGTTACGTACTTGGAAAATGACCCATACTATAAATATGACAACGGTAACACGCGTACACTACTTGACGCGAAGGCTTAATTTTAAAATAAGCTATTTTTGATCTTAGGAATACGTTCATTAAGTTATTATGTGACGAGATTCTACAATGAACACGAAACAGTCACCTACGCCAAAAATAATGAAAATCACTTAAACTTTAGCTATGGAAGATTTATTAGTTTTATAGGAATTTTGTTATTCCTATCATATCATCACTTATCGTTTGCGACGTCCCGAAATTGTTTTCCAAAATAAAATGTTTTGATGATATCAATGATAAAGCTTTCAAAATACGTCCATTTATCAATAAAGCTTATGAATCGTTTCGTAAATTTGGGATATTTGAATCCAACTTAGCTGTTGATTAAATAATCGTTAATTACTAATCCGCTAAGTCGAGTTAGTAAGTCTTTTGTGGGGCGACGTATTTGCTTTTATAACAAGATCCCAGAAATTTTCAAAACAAAAGTATAACGTTATTCAAAAGAATTTTTAAAAAAAAATTTGTGCGGTAATGGTTACTATAACGTAAATGAATATTTAATGATACCACAGAATGGGAATGGAGCGAACAGCTTCAGGCTATTAAATTATAAATTTTATTTTACTATATTACATTGTAACTATCATCGTTAATAGAATATTGACATCGTATTGAACTACTGTGTATATATTTTATTGTTATTAATATCTATAGATATTTAAAATATATACAACCAAGGTTTGTTTACTTTAATACTGGCTGATGCCCGCGACTTCGTCCGCAGATAAAGGGTTTTTAAAAATAATGAAAAAGTTTGGAATTGAAGATTATCTCAGGTCCTATTCGAGTTCCAGTTCCGTTCGCTCCCGGTCCCAAAAAATTATATGAATCTTATATCGAGAAAGATTGCTATGGAAAACTAAACCTACTATAATTGGTAGGTATAGTTATATCGACGTGAATTACAATTTTTAACAAATCCCGCGGGAACCATGCATTTTCTGGGATACAATGTATGCCTATGTCCTTTCTCTAGCTCTATTCTATCACTGTACCAAATTTCATCAAAATCGGTTCAGTAGCTCCGGCGTAGAAGCGTAACAAACAAACTTACATTCACATTTATAATATTATTAGGGACTATTACTCGAGGTGTTACATAAATCACGCCATGTAAGTTGCTTAAGGTGTAAATATTATCTGAATCTTGTAAAGAATTGATTTGAAGAATACGATAATGATCTCAACCATTTCAACTTTAATGAAAACCGTCATGTGGAAGTAAAATATTATGTTAAAAAAAGAGTACCAATGCAACAAAGTTCGAAAATTTATTCGTTGAGTGATGTAAATATATAATATTGACAGAATTTTACATAAATTATCTTGCCTCAAACTAGGCATAGCCTGTACTATGGGTACAAGGCAATGGTATATTTAATACAATATACTTACTTAAACCCACATCAATACATATAAACATCCATGACCCGGAAACAAACATCCATATTCATCATATAAATGTTTCCATATACTGGGATTCGAACCCACTAGCTCAGTAGGCAGGGTCACTAGCCACTGGGCTATATGGGTCGTCAAATAGTATCCAGATTATTACGGCAGCGAGTGTTAATTATATTTCTGCTTATTTATAATCAATACCTTATTGTTATAAGGTTTATATTATGTTGAAAATATTTGACAGATAAGTTCCAAAGCAATGACATATACCTCTATAAAGACACTAAAATGTTGGAAATTCATGAAATGTGACCTGTACGGTCGTTTGTCCTCCTATTCCATAAAAAAAATTGGTATGAACAATACCATAAAAGCGAAACCAAACAAAAATCTAACTGAAATTGCTTGCGGTTAAAACTCAATCTGTCGAGAGAACCGACACTCTTGAATATACAAATTGGCCTCGCGAAAATTGATAGTGTAATATAATAGGTAGTACATTCGCTATGCCAGATATCACCCTACTCTTCGACATTTTAGTAGAAAATATAACGTGAATAATTTTATATTGATAATTTGCAAAAGGGTCATAAATAAATAATAATAGTAGTAATATTAAATCTTGTACCAAACAAACAATCGATACAAATAAAGTAAACATCTTATGTGTAATTATTTTTTGTGAGTCAGAATTTTATGAGTTTTTTTCATGTACAGGTGAATCGCTTCGCTAATACGAGTAGATTATATTATTTCTCCAAAATAAGCGGTTACATTTCAAACTAAAAAATCGGTTCTGTAAAGTCGAAGATGATAATTTTACGTTGTAACATCATAAGAAAATATTGATGAAAAATTGTATATACTATGAATTAGTACGATCATTCCTCTCTATCACTTGTTCCTCGCTCTCTCTTGCACGCTCGGCTCAGGCAGAACGTGACACTTTTTCGTGCGTGCAGTCGGCGTTCATCAATTTATGTTATCAAGTCAAAAAAACTCTTTATAATTGACTAACCAATTATAAAGAATAATATATTATGAATAAAAACCTTAACCTTAGGAGAGGCTTCTTTGCACAAGAGCTGGACTGGGGATGGTACCAAAGCGGCGCTTTATGCCTTGAATTAGTAATCTGGATTATTGTGGTTCAATATGAGACAACATCTTATGACTCAAAGTGAAAAGGGCAATCGTGATGTTACATATCGTGTTGGAACAAATCAGTAACTAATCAGCACTGCATTGTTATGGGTAGGGCGTATTACGTAGGTAATCTTACTCATCTTGTCACTTAATTAAAAAAAAAACTTAAGAAAACAAAAAAGTGCATAGACTAGTCCTAGTTCCTAAATAATGTAATAGTAGAAACTTCATTTCTGGATTCAAGGCAAATAAAACCAAGTAAGTATTCGACTTACTTAACTTACAAATCGATCAAGCGATAAAATTTCTAGCAAATAATTAGTCATATAACAAAATAAAAATGTGCCTTTATAATCCTGTGTTTAATTCAGAAAACAATACTTATAAATATATATGTATCTTTCATTTTTGTGGGTTTATTTAAAAAGAAAATGATCCTATATCTTTCCTCGGGACGCATCTCCTATTCCATTTCATACTGAGACAAAACTTTTTTGGATTTATCTCCCAAGAACAGTTCTGGGATTATATGGACTGGACTGCGAGATCTTGAAATAGCAAGATCATTCGAGGTAATAAAATAAATTAAGAAAAAGTAAGACGCGCTACACTCCTTGTTTATACAACGTGGAAATCGTAATTGAAAGTAATTTCAAGAAAAGAAAATTAAAAAAGAAACGAGTTTATCTCAGCTGGTGAACCCTCAGCGCAATTAAATCTCGGCTAAAGTTGTTAAAGTTTTTTCAGCGCTTCAGAGAGTTCAGCTACTGGCCTGACCCTCATTAACATTTACGTTTTTAATTTGACTTGATGAAAATGCGGTTGTTTTATACAAAAAGTGTCAATCGTGATAAACATGCGATGAGCCTCTGGTAGAAAAAAAAATATTATTTTTAAAATTATGCGATTAAAACAAAGCTAATTTTGTACTAATTATCAGACTATAAACGCACTGCAAAGGCTGAAAACGAATTGTGAGCTATCCAATTATTATTCTTCCATTTCCATCGGACGGCGAACCTAAGTAAATATTAAACGCCTAAACTAACTAGTAACAAACATAACGCTAAGGCAGCTAGCGTTTCAGGATAGAATTTATTATAAATTTTATTTTTCTCTTAAAATCTAAACGAAGTACAATACTTCATCCAAATATAATATTATCTAAGCTAATTAATTACAGGTGAAGATTAATAATAACAAGATGGAATGAGCTTCCTTGTGTGGCGTTTCAAGGATAATACGACATGGGTAAGGTACCCAAGCTCTTACACTTTTTTAAAAGGCCGGTAACGTTCCTGTGATTCCTATACAATTGCAGGAAAATGTTGGCGGCAGTGGTCACATAAAATCAGATGCCGAATACGCTCGTTTGTCCTTCTATAACAAATTGGCTGTCTGTAAAGTCGGTTTAATGAAGATGATAATTTACATGATGCCGTCATAAGAAAACATCATACGATAGTAATTTATATGAGTACCAGTGGGAAGCACAGGATGATGGCTAGATAATGGGTACCACAACGTTGCCTTTTTCTGCCATGAAACATTAATTTGGAAGAATTTTTGTGTTTCAGTCAGAAGGGCACCGTAGCTAGTGAAATTACTGGGCAAATGAGACTTAACATATTATGTCTCAAGGTAATGAGCGCAATTGAAGTGCCGCTCATAAAGTTTGGGTTTTTCAATAATTCTGAGCAGCACAGCATTTTAATGGGCAAGACGTATCAGTTACCATCAGCTGAACCTCCTGTTCGTCTCGTCCCTTATTGTCTTAAAAATTATTAACTAAAACGATATAGTCAGAACTCACTACAATTAGCAATGTTTATAAATATTATCAACAATACATGTAAACTTTTCCAAAAATGTTCAAAAGCTTTACGGAATTACAGACGTAAGTATTTAATGTCTATAGTTTAGTTTTATTCAGTTATAACTTCCTCCAGTTTCGGTAAAGATCCTGTAGATTCACTGGTACCTAAATTCAGTCAATATATCCTGCTCCAGGCAGCGTCGTGAGTTGGGCCGTTAAGTTCCTTAAGACGAAAAGAGATGGAGGTAAATTTTGTTATAGTTCATATTATTGTTATTGTATGATCATTTAAGTATCATTTTGATTTTAGTATCATTTTATTATTTCAGTTATAGCAGTGCTTACAACCCAGTTTTTTTTTTTTTTTTTTTTATGGAATAGGAGGACAAACGAGCGTACGGGTCACCTGGTGTTAAGTGATCACCGCCGCCCACATTCTCTTGCAACACCAGAGGAATCACAAGAGCGTTGCCGGCCTTTAAGGAAGGTGTACGCGCTTTTTTTGAAGGTACCCATGTCGTATCGTCCCCGAAACACCGCACAAGGAAGCTCATTCCACAGCTTTGTAGTACGAGGGAGAAAGCTTCTTGAAAACCGCACTGTGGAGGACCGCCACACATCCAGATGGTGGGGATGATATCCTAACTTGTGGCGTGTCGTGCGATGGTGAAATTCGGCGGCAGGAATCAGGTTAAACAGCTCTTCGGAACACTCCCCGTGATAAATGCGGTAGAAGACACACAATGAAGCGACGTCTCTACGCAACGCCAAGTGATCCAGCCGTTCACAGAGCACTGAGTCCCCGACAATTCGAGCTGCTCTACGTTGCACGCGGTCAAATGGATCGAGCAGATACTGGGGTGCACCAGACCAGAGATGACAGCAATACTCCATGTGTGGCCGGACCTGCGCTTTGTAGAGCGCTAGAATGTGGGCCGGCTTGAAGTATTGCCGTGCTCTATTGATGACGCCCAGCTTCTTCGAAGCCAATTTGGCTTTGCCCTCCAGATGGCCACGGAATTGGCAATCGCTCGAGATTTCGAGACCCAGTATTCCGATACTAGGCGCGGCTTTAAGAGAAGTGTTCTCGAAGAGCGGTGATACGACAAATGGGGTTTTTTTAGTGGTAAACGCGCAAACTTGAGTCTTCTGGGGGTTAAATTGGACAAGGTTCAATTTACCCCATTCCGCGACCTTCTCGAGAGAGGACTCGATAGAAGACACAAGTTTCTCCCGGCACTGGTCGACGATTTCCCGAGAGAGACCTGCATAGCCCGTGTATACGGCATCACCAGTGCTGTCATCTGCATAGCAATGCATGTTGGAGGTGTCCAACATATCATTGATATGCAGAAGAAACAGCGTAGGAGATAGCACACAGCCTTGGGGCACTCCAGCATTCACGGGCTTCGGGTTCGAGCAATATCCGTCGACAACGACCTGTATGCTACGCCCAGTGAGGAAGCTGGAGGTCCACTTGCACAAGCTCTCGGGAAGCCCAAATGATGGAAGTTTTGAGAGGAGCGCCTTGTGCCATACACGATCAAAGGCCTTCGCTATATCCAGGCTAACTGCCAGGCCTTCCCCCTTGCTTTCAATAGCCGCCGCCCATCTATGTGTTAGGTATACCAGAAGATCACCTGCCGACCGTCCATGGCGAAACCCGTACTGTCGGTCGTTGAACAACTGGTGACCCTCTAGGTATACTAAAAGCTGGTGGCTAATTATGCTCTCCATGATTTTGGAGAGCAGGGAGGTGATAGCAATAGGCCTGTAGTTCGCCGGATCCGAACTGTCTCCTTTTTTTTGGATCGGATGGACAAGGGCTGACTTCCATGAGTCAGGGACTACGCCTTTGGAATAAGAGTGCCGGAATAAACGCGTTAGCACCGGCGTCAACTCAGGGGCACACGTTCTAAGCACGATTGGAGAAATGCCATCCGGCCCGCTCGACTTCCTGACATCCAACGAAAACAGAGCTCGCCTTACAGTTTTCTGTCTGAACTGTACTTCAGGCATAGAGCTCTGACACTGCAGGATGGTCGGCGGTGTTTTTCCGTTGTCGTCAAGAGTCGAGTTGGAGGCGAAAAGAGCGCACAGGAGCTCGGCTTTCTCTTTTGCCGTATGGGCCAGGGTGTCATTCCTCATGTGCAACGGCGGCATGGACGGCTGGTTGAAGTTACCAAGAGCAGCTTTCGACAACGACCAGAACTTGCGTGTTCCGGTCGGGTAACTGGAAAGCTGCTCGCCGATTTTGACGACGTGCTTAGACTTCGCACGGGCGATTTGCCGCTTAAAAAATCTGGAGGCACGGTTATATTTCCTCTTAAGAACTTTGCAGTTCGGGTCCTTTGTGCCCAGGGCCGCAACCCAAGTTCGATACGCCTGTTTTTTGCAGTCAGATGCTGCTTTAACTGACGCATCGAACCAGGGCTGTGATCTGCCACCGATCGGTACTACAGAGCTTGGTATAAAAATATCCATGCCCTGCAGTATCACATCGCCTACTGCAATGGCGCAGGCACTAGGATCATCCGAAGAGAAACAAACCTTGCCCCAAGGGTAGGATGCAAAAAAGGAACGCATCCTATCCCAATCTGCTGACTTGTAGTGCCAAACGCGGCGGGTCGCTGGTGGTCTGCGACGTTGGCGTCGGATAGGCACTACACTCCTGACCAGGCAATGGTCGGACGTTCCAAGAGGAGCGTCGACAAAGACCTGGTAACCATCGGGATGTGTAGTCAGCAGAAGATCTAATAAGGACGGCATGTGGCTATCCACATCCGGGAGCCGCGTTGGCGACTCAACCAATTGGGACAGACCATACGCCAATGCAAAATTATGCACAGATCGCCCTGCGTAGTCTGTGGTACGTGATCCAAGCCATTCGGCATTGTGCCCGTTGAAATCACCCAAGACCACGATTTCAGCGGAGGGGATCTGTGCAAGCACGACGTCAATTGCAGCTTGAACGCAGCCCATGAGATGATCGGTTTCTGCGTTACCACTATGGGACCTGTAGACACACGCATAGATACGGACGCGGTCGCCTAAATCTACGCGGAGCCAGAGAGTAGACAGGTCCCTACCCTCAAAATTGCCGAGACGGCGACAGCAGATATCCTCCCTAACGTACACACAAACCCCGGCATGAGGCAAAAAGTTGTGCTCAATTTTGTACCCGGGGTACGTTAAATATGACGTATCGCTAGGTCGAGATATCTGCGTCTCCGTAAGGAAACACAAGGCCGGCTGCGCCGTCTCAAGGTGGTGGTGGACGGCGATTAAATTGGAGTGAATTCCCCTGATATTGCAAAAGTCCACGTTGAGCGTGGAGCGGGGTGCCGTGGTGTTACTGCCTCGTTTGTCCTCGGTCATGCGCGGTTCTGTGCCCACCCCAGAATACGAAGGGCGGCCCGAGCGAGAGTGCTCGGGGAGGGATTCTCCGGCTCTGGTAGAGCTGGTACCCTCCTGGGGTAATATCTTTTTACGGACCGCTCTCATAATTTGTGTGGGGGGGGGGGAAGGGATGGCCTCCGGCCCTCGACACTAACCTATGCGAAACATAGCGGCACTAGGCCGCTACTTCACGCCGGTATTCTGTGCGAGTGTGGTAATTAACCCGGACGAGTCTGGCCCGATTGTGCTGACGTCATAAGACGGCAGCGTGACTCTCCCACTTCTAAAAAGCCCTTAGTCGCAACTCTACGACACCCATGGGCCTGGGACTCCCCTATTCTTTTTACGCCCCGGAGAAAGTACAGGGCCAGTTTTAAAACTCTCTCTTATGTTATCATTACACAGAATAATCTGCAAATATATTTGGCATCCAGAGTGCAATTATGCAAGTCACTGTTACTTGGGCACACGACATTTTGTGTTATCACGAACAAACTTAAACGATTAGCACATTGCAATAACGTTGTTGTTATCAGCTTCTTCAGAACTTTGGTACTTACTTTGTTTTATACGGTTGATATTATAAACAATTTGTTAGTTTTAAAGTGAGTACGCAACTTAATTAAATTAAATTTAATTAATCCTAGAAGTAAGGGATATCACTATAAAAATAACGAATTGTTTA
The DNA here is from genome assembly GCF_905404315.1 of Leptidea sinapis. NCBI lineage: Eukaryota > Metazoa > Arthropoda > Insecta > Lepidoptera > Pieridae > Leptidea > Leptidea sinapis. Next base: position 6,879,853 of record NC_066275.1, on the reverse strand, counting down.
GATTTGAAAGAGGGACATCTCAAGTCAATTTTCTAATATGCAATTATTGGGGTTGAGCAGGTTGTTAACTGTAAAGTAGATCCTTTGGATGTAGTCACAACCTGAGAGTTGAATACACTAAGATTTACGAACCATATATCACCAGAAATGGTTGGCTCAGTGGAAGAGCGCTCGGACGGAGCCCGATAGGTAGCGGGTTCAAGACCCGCATCGTTCATAAATTTTCGTTACAAGCTTTATATAATCTTAACCTATATCTTTGTAAGCCAGTCTTTCAAAGTAATTTTCACTATTTGAAGTAATCTAAAGTAGTACTTCTTTACGCACGCTTGACTTGAGGAATAAGCTAGTGAATGCGTAACGAGAACGTTGCGAACGAACGCTACGGGTTAAGATGATTTCTTGACTTGGGGAGCAAGGTGGTGAATGTGTGACGAGAGCGTTACTAATGAGCACTAGGGTTACGCGAACGTGATTTGTTGACTTGGGGAGCATGGCGGTGAATGCGTGACGAGAGGTACAAATAAACGCTAGAGTTATGCGAACGGTGATTTCTTGACTTGGGGAGCAAGGTGGTGAATGTGTGACGAGAGCGTTACTTATGAGCACTAGGGTTACGCGAACGTGATTTCTTGACTTGTGGAGCAAGGTGATGAATGTGAGATGAGAGCGTTACTTATGAGCACTAGGGTTACGTGAACGTGATTTCTTGACTTGGGGAGCATGGCGGTGAATGTGTGACGAGAGCGTTACTTATGAGCACTAGGGTTACGCGAACGTGATTTCTTGACTTGGGGAGCAAGGTGGTGAATGTGTGACGAGAGCGCTACTAATGAGCACTAGGGTTACGCGAACGTTATTTCTTGACTTGGGGAGCAAGGTGGTGAATGTGTCATGAGAGCGTTACTTATGAGCATTAGGGTTACGCGAACGTGATTTCTTGACTTGGGGAGCAAGGTGGTGAATGTGTGACGAGAGCGCTACTAATGAGCACTAGGGTTACGCGAACGTGATTTCTTGACTTGGGGAGCAAGGCGGTGAATGTGTGACGAGAGCGTTACTTATGAGCACTAGGGTTACGCGAACGTGATTTCTTGACTTGGGGAGCAAGGTGATGAATGTGTGACGAGAGCGCTACAAATGAGCACTAGGGTTACGCGAACATGATTTCTTGACTTGGGGAGCAAGGTGGTGAATGTGTCACGAGAGCGTTACTTATGACCACTAGGGTTACGCGAACATGATTTCTTGACTTGGGGAGCAAGGTGGTGAATGTGTCACGAGAGCGTTACTTATGAGCACTAGGGTTACGCGAACATGATTTCTTGACTTGGGGAGCAAGGTGGTGAATGTGTCACGAGAGCGTTACTTATGAGCACTAGGGTTACGCGAACGTGATTTCTTGACTGGGGACTCTTGGGGAGCATGGCAGTGAATGCGTGACGAGAGTTACAAATAAACGCTAGCGTTGTGCGACCGGTGATTTCTTGACTATTTCATTATGTTATTTAGTTCTTGAACAATTTTATAAATTAATATATTGTTTCACTTCAGTCGTGTCTAGAGCACACTCATTTTTTATTTATTATTAGAAACATTTTATTCTCTTTCCATATAATATGTCTAGTTGCCTTACCTGTCCTTTGCAATCAGGATTCTATCCAATGAGAGGTGTTTTTGGACTTAACATTGGCTTCATTCGTGTGAGTGAGTGAATATATGTTTATTGTTGAAAAAACTAAAATTAATTACATCAATTACTTTATAACAAGTTAATGTACACTGATTATATTTTAAGATGTTCCATTTTAAACTTAGTAGGCTGTAGTAATAATTAATATAGAGCCTTTTACATATCTTGGTTCCCTATAATATGAGAACTTAGGAGTTCTGAGTACTATCAAATAGAATATGAATAAGTATTGAATTCATTGGGAGTTGTACCAAATGATATAATTATATGTTAATAATAAGATTAGGTTTCTTAAGTATTATATGATTGTAAGATTAAATGTATCTCTATATTTTTATTTTTTAATTAATGCTCATTTTAATTGTTTTTTTAAGGTGAATGTTACACTAAGGCTAGACGTAAGTGATGAAAACAAATAGTTAAACAATAAAATAAAATTTTATTTTAAAGATCTTAAATCTTCAGAAGAGTCATGGAACTATTTACGTAGTAGTAGTTTATTCATTGGATGGCAAGTGTAAATACAAATAGACTCCGCAAAAGAGAATATATAATATCATATTATCATATTCATAGAATGTTATATACATAGAATTATAAGGAAATAATTTACATATAAATTATCTACTATAAACATATTTTTCCGTACTCCAAGTTTCTATGTGTTTGATGTAAAACTATTTGTAGATATAACTAGCTGCGCCAGCAGACGTTGTATTGCCATATAAAGTATTAAAAAAATTTTTGGGGTGTTAAAAGTAGATGCAACTGATTCTCAGACCTACCAAATTTATCTTACTACAATTATTGTAAGTATTGATTCATTGCCATCTTGCAACCCTATAGCGGATTTGTAGATGGAATAGAATAATATAAAGATCGCGATTCAAAAATAGGGGTTGATCGTAGAGGGTTGAAAATTTGGGGTTGTATGTATTTTTAATGTTGTATCATAAGAAAATAAAAACAAAAAAATACATCCAAAATATGAGAAAAAAAATTTGGGTACCTAGACCACCCTTAACATTTAGGGGCATAAAAAATAGATAGTAGCTGATTCTCAGACCTACTAAATATGCATATAAAATTTGGTAAAAATCAGTAAAGCCGTTTCGGAGGAGTAAGGTTACTAACATTGTGACATGAGAATTTTATATAAGACTAGCTGACCCAGCAAACGTTATATTGCCGATATTAAAATCGCGATACAAAAGTAACTGTTGATCGTAGATGGGTGAAAATTTGAACAAATTGATAAAAAAATGTCAAAAAAATTCAAAAAAAAACTTTCGTGTGGACCATCTTAATATTTAGGGGTATGAAATATAGATGTTGGCCGATTCTCAGACCTACTCAATATGCTGACAAAATTTCATGAGAATCGGTCAAGCCGTTTCGGAGGAGTACGGGAACGACCATTGTGACACGAGAATTTTATATATAAGATTATACTATTGAACGGTATTTTATAATACATTTATGTCAAGGTGCTATGTCTCATGTCCTGTTTAGTTGATAACGACCATTCTTATACATAAAATCCAAAAATTACTGCTCCACCTACGACTATTATAATTTGACCCTTTTGGCCATGTGGAAAACATTTTTAAAGTGAAACTTATATTACATCGCCTCAAATTTTTTCGTCCATCTATTGCATGTCGCATTACAGACGGCCTCTGTGCAGTGGTGAGTTCATTAACTTCTGTATAAAAGGCAGGTTGGCTGAGTGCTGTGAGGCGCCAGATGTTCTAGATCAGAGCTCAAGTTCTCGAGAGGGAGCGTGGGTTCGAACCCCACCCTTAAAAAGGGTTTTAACATATTTATAACAATATTATTTTATCTTATCAATAATGATAAGGTATAATTTTTTTTTAATTCGTTTTTTTTTAATTTAGATTATTATGCTGATATTATTATATGTCATTGCTTGTATCGTGGTAATATGAAACCACACAGTTATTTATATTTTTTGATGTAATTTTACTAATTCGATATGAAAATTCGGGTTTTGAGAAATTGAAAAATTTAACATTTGAAAGAGATTGCGTCAGTGTTACATATTATGTTTTGGTCATTAATTAATTTATGTTATATTTTATATAAATTTAGTTCTAATCATATTATCAATCTAATAATTTAATATAATCATACTTCACTTTGAATCAGCTAGTAATACTAGTTTTTAGTCGGTTGCATAGATAATTATAAATTAATGGCGATGTATACAAGCTTTTCAATTCAAAAGTTTAAACTATATATATGCAGTGGTTTAGTGATAAGAATAATATTAATAATTGAAAGGTACAAAATAACAATTTCTTTTTCAATTTATATATAACGGCATTTTTAAGCAATTTTATGTCTTATATAATTTATATAGCTTTGTTCCATACATGAAAGCAATAGATGGAAATTATTTCTATTAGATTATTTCTATTGTTTCGTCGGGCTTGGGATTCTATCAAGACAAGTTGTTTGATAGAACGGCACACATTCCTATAATCTAAGAAATTATACGTAGCATTACGTTAATAATTACAAAAACGCTATTACAGCGATAACGTTAGTTCGGAGCAAATCGAGTGAGATTCTATCAGTATCACGTGACTCCGGTTTAGGATCATTAAAATGAAATTTACTTTGGTGATACCACTCCTGCCATGTGTTTATATGAAGGTCCGTGTAATTATTCTTATCTTTCTATGACCGGATGAGTGTTTTTGTGCACAAGAAGATAAAAGGACTGCTGTCGAGACAGAAATCACCATAATGATCTTAATTTGACTTTTGACAGTATTCATACCATTACACACATTTTTTAAAAAGCTTGATGCATCCAATAAATGATAATTTATATTTATATAGTTGTTAAAAATATAAATAACAATGGTAAATGTTCGGAAAAGTTAAGCCAATCAATAGGGGTTTCATAGAGAATTCATACATGTTATATCGTAGCAGCAATAATATGGATTACAATTAATTATTTAGAGGTCTAGAATTCGCCTAGTATAGGAATATTGCTTAAAGGGAAGTGCTGTCGAAGAATAGTGATACGTCAAATGGGATTTTTTTTTGGTGGTATACGCGGAATCTTTAGTGTTCTGGGGGTTAAATTTGACAAGGTTCATTTCACCATTTTCCACGACCCATTCAAGAGAGGACTCGATAGAAGACACGAGTTTCTTCCGACACTGATCCGCGATTTCTGAGACAGAACAGGTATCCAGTAGGAGATAGCATGCCTTGGGGAACTCCAGCACGTGTAAGTGGACCACTAGCTTTCCACCTGAGAGTTTTCTCAGAAAAACCAAATGATGGAGGTTTTGAGAGAAGCGCCTTATACCATACACCATCAAAGGCCTTCGCTATGTCCAGTTTAACGGCCAGGCCTTCTTCCTTGCTTTGGATCGCCACTGCCAATCGACGTATTAGGTATACCGGAAGATCGCCTTTTGGTGACATCACCAAAAGGGTCAAATTATTTTTAAATTGAAATTTTTATTTTATCGCCTCAAATTTTTTCGTCCATCTATTGCATGTCGCATTACAGACAGCCTCTACGTAGTGGTGAATTCATCAATTTCAACTACTGTATAAAAGTCATGTTGGCTGAGTGGTGTGAGGCGCCAGATATTAGCTCTAGTTTCCGAGAGGGAGCGTGGGTTCGAACGCTACCCTTAAAAAAGTTTTTTAATTATATTATTATTTAATTTTATGAATAATATTAAGCTATAATTTTTATAAATTTGTCTTTTCTTTATTTAGATTATTATGCTAATATTAATATATCATTTTGTAAAAAAAGTTATCACTTGTATCGTGGTAACATAAAAACACACAATTATATATATTTTTTGATGTATTTTTTTTATGAAATAGGAGGACTAACGAGCGTACGGGTCACCTGGTGTTAAGTGATCACCGCTGCCCACATTCTCTTGCAACACCAGAGGAATCACAAGAGCGTTGCCGGCATTTAAGGAAGGTGTACGCGCTTCTTTTGAAGGTACCCATGTCGTATCGTCCCGAAAACACCGCAGTAAGAAGCTCATTCCACAGCTTCGTAGTACGAGGAAGAAAGCTCCTTGAAAACCGCACTGTGGAGGACCGCCACACATCCAGATGGTGGGGATGATATCCTAACTTGTGGCGTGTCGTGCGAAGGTGTAATTCGGCGGCAGGAATCAAGTTAAACAGCTCTTCGGAACACTCCCCGTGATAAATGCGGTAGAAGACACACAATGAAGCAACGTCTCTACGCAACACCAAGTGATCCAGCCGTTCACAGAGCGCTAGGTCCCTGACCATTCGAGCTGCTCTGCGTTGCACGCGGTCAAATGGATTGAGCTGATACTGGGGTGCGCCAGACCAGAGATGACACCTATATTCCATTTGTGGCCGGACCTGCGCTTTGTAGAGCGCAAGAATGTGGGCCGGCTTGAAGTATTGCTGTGCTCCATTTATGACGCCTAGTTTCTTCAAAGCCAATTTGGCTTTGCCCTCCAGATGGCCACGGAATTGGCAATCGCTCGAAATTTCGAGACCCAGTATTCCGATACTAGGCGAGGCTTTAAGGGAAGTGTTGTCGAAGAGCGGTCATACGGCAAATGGGGCTTTTTTAGTGGTAAACGCGCAAACTTGAGTCTTCTGGGGGTTAAATTAGACAAGGTTCAACTTACCCCATTCCGCGACCTTCTCGAGAGAGGACTCGGTAGAAGACACAAGTTTCTCCCGGCACTGGTCGACGTTTTCCCGAGAGAGACCTGCATGGCCCGTGTATACGGCATCACCAGTGCTGTCGTCTGCATAGCAATATATGTTGGCGGTGTCCAACATATATGTCCTCAAAGGCCTTCGCTATATCCAGGTTAACTGCCAGGCCTTCCCCCTTGCTTTCAATAGCCGCCGCCCACCTATGTGTTAGGTATACCAGAAGATCGCCAGTCGACCGACCACGGCGAAAGCCGTACTGCCGGTCTTTGATCAACTGGTGACCCTCAAGGTATACCAAGAGCTGGCGGTTAATTATGCTCTCCATGATTTTGGAGAGTAGGGAGCTAATAGCAATAGGCCTGTAGTTTGCCGGATATATAATTTTACTGATTCGAGATGAAAAGTCGGGTTTTGGGAAATTTAAATATTTAGCATTTGAAAGGGATTGGGTCAGTGTTACATAATATGTTTTGCTTATTAATTTGTTTATGTTATATTTTGTAGATACAGAAAAACTTAGTTGTAATAATATAACAAAAATTCAAATAATTTAATGTAATCATACGTTACTATGAATCACCTAATTATACTTGTCTTTAATCGGTTGCAGAGATAATTAATTAAAATTATATAGCTCAATTCAAAATTTTAAGCTGGGCTAAATATATAGCGGTTTTATTATAAGAACATTAATTACTGAAAGATATTAAATAAAGAACTTAAAAAATTTTTTTTTTCAATTTATATATTATGGCATTTTTAAGATATATTTAAAAGTTTTATATAATTTATAATTTGGAAATTATTTCTATTACATAATTTCTATTGAAGGTTTATATATGATAACCTGACCAGTTGTTTTCTAGAACGGCACACATTCCCATAATCTAAAAAAATCTATCTAGCATTGCGTTAATAACTGCCAAAACGCTATTACAGCGATAACGTTAGTTCGGAGCAAATCGAGTGAGATTGTATCAGTATCACGTGACTCCGGTTTAGGATCATTAGAATGAAATTTACTTTCGTGACATCACTCCCGCCTTGTGTTTCCATGAAGGTCCATGTAATTATCTTATCTTTTTATTACCGGATGAGTGTTTTTGTGCAAAAGAAGATAAAAAGACTGCTGTCGATCCAGAAATCATCATAACGATCTTAATTTGACTTTTGACAATACTAACACCATTATGAATATTTTTTAAAAAGGTTGATGCATCTAATATACGATAATTTATATTTATATAGTTGTTATGAAATATTTAATATTTAAAATGATTTTAGCTTAGAACACCATTCATAATATATTCGATGCAGCAGATATTTTATATCAGAACTATTTATTTACTTTAATCGTCTGATCACAGGGTTTCCCTGCAAGACCGAGTCAGAGATTAGGAGATTCGTAGGAGAACCAAAGGCATCGACATAGCCCAATTAATTGCGAAACTGAAGTGGCACTGGGCAGGGCTCATAGTTCTACGTAACAGAAGAAGCAGTGTTGGTAGCCCCCCCACAAGATTAACCCACGATCTGGTCAAGTTTGCCGGAATACGTTGGATGAGGGCATCGCAGAGCCGATTGTCGTGGAGATCTTTGGGGAAGGCCTTTATCCAGCAGTGGACGTCTTCCAGATGATGATGAACCATCTGATTATTTATACACTGATACATATATACACCTATAAAGAAAATAGCTGTAGTAACAATGGCTCGATGCATAAAATACAACAATTCTGATGTTTCAACAATCCCAGACTCGCTCCAGTAAATAAAGCTTTAGTCTTATTTTAGACCAAACAGAGAAACGCTACCAAAAGGGCGATGTATTTCTAATTGCTCAGCGAAAACTGTTTATCTTGCTTTGGTGAGTAACAGCGTATTGTGAGATCAACACAGTTTCAAATGTTATGTCAATCTATCTATCTCTAACAATAGTACCTATTGTAGTAAGCAAATATTTTATTTATTAAAGTAATAACTTCTTATGGGAAGGTAAGCGGCTTTGTAATGTAACGTAATGCACAAGTCTGTCTGTCTTCCCTTTCTCTCACGCATACGGTAGCGGTAGACAGGCTCCTTCTCTCTCACTCTAACCAATTGTTACTTTTATATGGTTAAATAATGAGACCAATGATGTACATACATAAAATTGTAATGTAGGTACATTAAATTCAAGAATTGTAACCAAGAATAAAATAAATTTGACAATCAGCCTACAAAGTAAAGTAGTGTTCATAGCTCCAAATGCTATAATTTCACCACATAACTTATCTAAAAACACCTTGTTTGCGTGTTTTCTGCTTACCCTTCGCCTTAACAACTTAACCTCTGGAAGTTGTCCCCTCCGCATCGCCTGCAGAGGAGATAATCTGATTGCCAAGCGGACGTGTGCGCACCGTACACTTACATCAGCCAACTCAAATGTCAATGCAATACATTCATTAATTATATAAAGTACGAAAATTATACTCATAGTTGCACGTAAAAATTGTTGTATTCAAAAAGATCTAGACACCGAGGTTATGATAATAATGAAAAATTTATATGAAAGATTATTGACAAGGCGTATCAGTTACCATCAGCTGACCGTCTAGCTCGTCTTTGTCTTTTTCTCATTAAAAAAGCAAAGATGCCTCGTTTAATAGCAGGTTTTAGATTCTAAGACAACCACGTCACCAGTAGTCGTCTAAGTAAAAATTCATAGTATAATATTAATATTATTACAAACAAGCGTCAAACTGAAGGATTTACGAGCAACACGTTTCTGTAACGTAAAACTTTGCCCCTCTTGAATACAAATAGAGACGAACGAATAATTTGGCTTCAATTTGTTATTAAGTCTCTTGCAAGTAAATAATTATGATTATTTAAAAGAAATACCAAAGCTGGATAGATTATTTTTTAATCTAATTTTCTACCTGTAAACAAATTTTCAAGTTAATGAGTTTGCCACCTAATTTGCAAAGACTAACTTAATGTTGATATAAGAAGTGTCTACAGATACTAAAAAGTCCATAAAATATAAATTAAGTATTTATTTATTGTATAAAAAAATATCTCATAGAAATATTCAGAAAAAAAAAACTTTTAATTAAAAATACTTAACAGTCATGCCTGAACAGTGGCTGGGACTTTATTATGGTAGAGTAATATAGACAAACTCTAGCGCTAAAGATAATTAATAGAGTATATTTACAAGTAGTACAAAAAAGACGAATTTAAAGCGAAGGCGATAGATGGACCCGAGCAATTCTAACGACTAAATCACGTGTATAGGGAGTGTTACATGATGATTCAAGAGTTAGAATGCTGAGCGACTACAGTGATACATGGCCCATATATATCCGTTTTAATCAACGAGAAAGAGAAAGGTTCAAGCGAAAATAGACATTTAATGAAAAAATGTAGATTAAATTAATAAAAGTGCACACACACATATTTATCTACCAATGGGAGGAGGCTCCTTTGCACCACGGCCACCATGGGTACCACAACCTGACCTGATCTGAGTGGTATCAATGTTAAAATGTAATAAAAGGTAAGGTACCAGACTGTGAGAGCTTGATAAACTCTGATGGAAGGTCACGGTTTTGACGAGGTCACCACGGCCACCATGGGTACCACAACCTGACCTGACCTGACTGGTATCAATGTTAAAATATAATAAAAGGTAAGGTACCAGACTGTGAGAGCTTGATAAACTTTGATGGAAGTTCACAGTTTTGACGGGGTCACCACGGCCACCATGGGTACCACAACCTGACCTGACCTGAGTGGTATCAATGTTAAAATATAATAAAAGGTAAGGTACCAGACTGTGAGAGCTTGATAAACTTTGATGGAAGGTCACGGTTTTGACGAGGTCACCACGGCCGCCATGGGTACCACAACCTGACCTGACCTGACTGGTATCAATGTTAAAATATAATAAAAGGTAAGGTACCAGACTGTGAGAGCTTGATAAACTCTGATGGAAGCTCACGGTTTTGACGAGTTCACCACGGCCACCATGGGTACCACAACCTGACCTGACTGGTATCAATGTTAAAATATAATAAAAGGTAAGGTACCAGACTGTGAGAGCTTGATAAATTTTGATGGAAGTTCACGGTTTTGACGGGGTCACCACGGCCACCATGGGTACCACAACCTGACCTGACCTGACTGGTATCAATGTTAAAATATAATAAAAGGTAAGGTACCAGACTGTGAGAGCTTGATAAACTTTGATGGAAGGTCACGGTTTTGACGAGTTCACCACGGCCACCATGGGTACCACAACCTGACCTGACTGGTATCAATGTTAAAATATAATAAAAGGTAAGGTACCAGACTGTGAGAGCTTGATAAATTTTGATGGAAGTTCACGGTTTTGACGGGGTCACCACGGCCACCATGGGTACCACAACCTGACCTGACCTGAGTGGTATCAATGTTAAAATATAATAAAAGGTAAGGTACCAGACTGTGTGAGCTTGATAAACTTTGATGGAAGGTCACGGTTTTGACGGGGTCACCACGGCCACCATGGGTACCACAACGGTGCCTATTTCTGCCTTGAAGCAGTAATGTGTAAGCATTACTTTGTTTCGGTGTGAAGGGCGCCGAAGCGAGTGAAATTACTGGGCAAATGAAATTTAATATTTTAGGTCTCAAGATGACCAGTGCAATTGTAGTGCCGCTCAGAATTTGTCGGTTTTTTAAGAATCATGAGCGGCACTGCATTGTAATGGGCAGGGCGTATCAATTACCATCAGCTGAACGGCCTGCTCGTCTAATCCCTAATTTTCTTTAAAAAAAATTGGAACACTTACTAAAATAAAGAGTTATCTTCTTATATATTATATTATAGCGATTTATTCTAAAGCTAAACAGCTTGTTCAAAATGTCGACCAATCAAATCTCGAGGAGTTATTTGCACAAGGAGTTTGTATGTCGAGTGTTCTTTGCACAAGGATTTGCAACGAGTATTTTTCGAAGAAGGAGATTTTATAGCATTGGGATGAAGGTTGAATATATTGGTATGTTCTTAATCAAACACCAGAACTGTCAAAATAAATATTTGTTTACACAAAACAAATCTTATAACTATATTTTCAGTACTATGACTACATAAAATTAAAACTATCATTAGGTGGAAGCGTACCAAGAATACTGGCAGCATTTCTGCTTTGGATAGCTAGGCTGATCCGAAATAGCTGCCAGCACTTGGGTTTCCAGTAGCCTTATTGAGGCGCGAAGAAAGTACTTTGAACATTCTCCGCGCCTCTGGGCCCCACAGGCCAAGTGTCTCTTACACCAAACGGCACAAAAATGTATGACTCACAGAGACCAACATATTATTTGCATATTACCATCAGAATTGTGGTTAAAAATGCTTTTCATTAACTATTTCCAGTGAATAAAATAAGCGTTTTATAATACTTAACATAAACCTTTAGCAGTTTAACATTATTATGACATTTATCGCATATTCGCAAGTTAAAAGTTAATACGCGCGGGATGAGATTAAAGTCATGTACGCTCATAAAGATATCGCTTAATATTAATACGCGCCAACCGACCGCGACCCATATATTATATATATCATAATATTATAAACACTTACAGTTAGTAGTCAGCACTGGATTTACCAGTGGAGGCTCCTTTGCACAGGATGCCGGCTACATTATGGGTACCACAACGGCGCCTATTTCAGCCGCGAAGCAGTAATGTATAAACAATACTGTGTTTCGGTTTCAAGGGCGCCGCAGCTAGTGAAGTCACTGGGCAAATGAGACTCAACATCTTATGTCTCAAGGTGACGAGCGCAATTGTAGTGCCGCTAAGACTTTTGGGTATTTCAAGTTTCCTGAGCGGCACTGCAATGTAATGGGCAGGGAGTATTAATTACCGAGAACGGCTGGACCGATTTGGCTAATTTTGGTCTTGAATTATTTGTGGAAGTCCAGGTAAGGTTTGAATAAACATGAAAATGCTCGGAACGTTCTAAATGCGATAAACGTTCAGTAATTAAATTGAACGAATAGTTGAAAATGAATAACTAATTAGAATTTTTATATCTTTCTAACTTTCTCAGGAAGTATAAAATAAATCCTGGTGTTAAGTTAAGACCACCGCTCATTATCTTGCAGCACCAGAGGAATCACAGGAGCATTGCCGGCCTTTAAAAAAGGTGTACGCTATATTTTTGAAGGTATCTATATTCTATGGTCCCGGAAACATCGTACATGGAAGCTCAATCCACAGCTTTGTGGTATGTGGAAGAAAGTTCCGCCACGCCGCGAAGGGGAAATTCGTCGGCAGGAATCAGGTGAAACAGCTCTTCGGAACACTCCCCGTGATAAATGTCATAGAATTGAACACACAATGAAGCGAAGTCTCTGGACATCTTGCTCTCCAGATGTTCGCGGAATTGGCATACGCTTGAAATGTTGAGACCCACTATTCCGATACTAGGCGACGCTTTAAGTAAGGTGTTATCGAAGAGCGGTGATTATACAAATGAGATTTCTTTTAGTGTAAAACTTGAGTTTTCTGCGGGTGAAATTAGTCAAAAGAGAGAGGACAACAGAGGACTCAATAGAAGACTTATTGAAAATAGTTTAATATTTTCAAATTTAAGACAGGACAACGTCTGTCGGGTCCGCTAGTATCTTTATATATATAATTCTTGTGTGCGTGTGTATGTCACTGAACTCCTCCTAGACGGCTGGACCGATTTTGATGAAATTTTTTATGTGAGTTCAAGGGGAATCGAGGATGGTTTAGATTCACAATTGAACTACCTCCTAAACGGCTGGACCGATTTTGATGATATTTTTGTGTGTTCCAGTGAATTTGAGATTGGTGTGTGTCTTCAAGTGGATTCGAAAATGGTTTAGATTCACAATTAAACTACCTCCTAAACGGCTGGACTGATTTTGATGACTTTTTTGTTTGTTTCAGTGAATTTTAGATTGGTTTAGATTCTCAATTCCGTCCATGTAATATAATTCTCCTGCTCATGTGTATGTTAGTGAACTCCTCCTAACGGCTGGACCGATTTTTCAAATTTAAGACGTGTGTACAGGACAACGTCTGTTGGGTCCACTAGTATATATAAATGAATTGCTGTTCATTTGTCTCGCTAAAACTTTAAAGGGCGAATAAATATGAAAATGCTCGGAATTAAATAAAAACAACAATAATGTTTCCTTTGATGTGTCCTCCGTCGTTCAGAATCAAATTGAAAGAATTGTTTAAAATTAATAACTAATTATAATCTTTATAATATCTTTCTAATTTTCTCAGGAGATAAGAAATAAACTTAATTTTAGCTAACTATAGTTATTAGATTAACTACAGTTGTTAACTGTCTATCAGATTATTTATATGTAGATGGATGAATCTTAAGTTTTAATCATCTATTTCTCATATGCCCCAAAAATTTTAAATATTGTTTTTTTTCTTATTACTTTATATGGCAATACATTGTTAGCTAGTTTAAAATAAATGTTGGACAGTAGGTAGGTAAACCACATTATGACAAAAATCTACTAGTGCAACATTGTCCTTAAGTTATTTGTATTTAAAGCCAAAGGTTTTGCCCTCGATGTTCAGCCAGCTCCGTGGGTCCTGGGTTGCTCAGAGATTACAAAGAGAAGAAAGTGACTTACTTTAACTACAAGCAAGAAACATAGTAATAACAATTTGAGTAAACCACCTGCCTAATATGAAATAAAATAGAAATGAAAAAATATCCAGTAACATTATTTTAATTTATTGCGTAGTTTTTCCTAAAGCTTTTCAGTTATACTAAAATAACAATAATAATAAGGTATCTTAAGAATAAACATTATATACAATTATTGTAGAACTTAAAGTGATTTATGATTCACTTAAAATTAACAGAGAGATTTAGTTGTAGTCAAATGGTACAGCGGAGTAACTATGTCTATACTCTAAATTGAGTTAAATCTAAGCTAATGATAAAGGCTGTAGATAAAATCATTACAAACTAAAAAGTTAAAGCAACAGAATAGTGTCACCAATGATGAACCTCTTACTTAATATCTAAAGACACATTATTGAAATGTAATGAAATTTGCAAGAAACATTGTAGTTAAGATATTATTATATATTATGCCTATATTATTGCCTGTACATCATTTTGTTCTATTGTCAATAGTTTTTGCAGCGCACGCAAAAATAGGTTTTCGATTTTACACCTTGTGTTACAAAATAGCAATTTTATTACGGATCCCTAATTTTGAAAAAAAAACATAGCCTATAGCCTTCCTCGATAAATGAGTACCTATTTAATGTTAACAAATTCAATGTCATAAAAGAATGATAAATTACATGTATTATTATCAAATTCTCGTAGACTAATTCATAATACCTAATAATTCATTTTATATTGATAAATTCATTAAACTATAGAATCACTTAATTATTAACCACTGATGCAGTCTTCTTTTAAAAACATTGAAAGGTAAATCTATCAATTTATTGCATAGTTTAAGTTTTTTAGTTTTATTGTATACTAAATGACCCCGCAAACGTTGTTTTGCCATATAAATTATTTTTAGAGTTAGACCGTAACTTCGACATTGCAACATTACTTTAATTTTCTAAAATAAAATATTTTTTCTAAAATAAACGTAGCCTTAGTTACTCCTTATTACATCAGTTACCTGCCAATAAAAGTCCCGTCAAAATCGGTTCAGCCATTTCACTTAGCTTGTATAGATGACCTGAGTGGTATCAATGTAATATGTAATGGTATCAAATAAAATTAAAGGTAAGGTACCAGACTGTAAGAGCTTGATAATCTTCGGTGGAAGGTCACGGTTACCTGAGCTAATGTCATCTCACCACATGCATGTATCCGGCACAGGTTCAAGGTGTCAGTGCCTACGCTAGCGCGCCTTCAAAATTTCTATAACAGATTATTCCGAAACGATCATAATATCATATTGTATATTTAACAATAAGAAAATTGTCCATTAAGAACGCATAAAGGTTCCTTTTAGAAATATTAAGTATTATAGTCCCATGAAAATGTGTTTCTGCAAAGGTCATGAAAAGACTCAATCATAGCTCCATTCATAGATCATTTATACAATAGAAAAAAAATTGTGACGAGTTAATTATCTATGGCGCCATTATTGAAGAACAAAACACGTGATTTTATACATCACTTGATATTAGAATTGCTTGAAACTGTTTGGATTCATGGATTATTTATTTTTCACAAGGGATTAGGCGAAAGAATATTGAAACTTCAAATATCTTTTGGATAATTTCAAATATCTTCTGATATATTCCTCGAAATTACTTACATAGTTGTATATCACATTATATCTTAATAGGTATCTTGCAATACATTCTGTTACCCTGTCCAATATTGCTGATTTAGGTAAAAAACCCGTCCGGTCAATATTTTGGAGTCAGCAATATATATATGGCTATATATGTCCTTTAGTCTCGCGCTTCTTTCTTAATGGTCGCCATACCATCTAAACTACGGAAGGAAGATCTTCCAGTATAGAGTATAACAATAACAGGCGGAGTGCAGAAAGAGTAAATTGTGTTTCTCAATCGGAAGCCTCAACCTAATAGTTCATACACAGATCGTATTGCCCGTTACACAGATCATAATATTATGTTCCATTTGTCTTACTCATTTCTCAGACATAAAATCTATTCCTTAGTGTCGAGTATAACATAACATTGGCATAATGAATGTTTACTTGAGTGAAGAAGTGCAGAAAGCCAATACGAATAGCATTGAGCAGGTTAATTATGTATTTATTATTATTTGCAGATGGTAGCTATTTGGATCGTCTTGATCGGGTCCTAGTAACACCGCGTCCAGAATTGAACTATTGTGTTCGCCACTCAATCTTATAGTCGTCAAGCCCTGCCGCATTTACGAACCGTGTCTTCTTGACGCGAGTATTACAAACAGCATCTGGGAGCAGGGTGTAGTCCCCAAGGAAGGTGTTACGCTTATGCATTAGTGGGCCGCAATTGCAGAGGAGAGGTGTTTCATCGGCCTCAAGGCAAAATATGCAAGTTATTTAGTTTTTTATTCCTACCACACTGAGGTGCTTATTTAGGCGACAGTGCCCAGTTAGCATCCTGGTAAGTATGCATAGGTTTTTCCTGCTAATGAAGCCCTATGGCTCCATTGCCAACCATGGGAGCAAATCCAGTAATAATAAAAAACCAAAAAGTTTCAAAACTGAAGTCACTATTGTAAAGGATAACATTTTAGATATAAATAATATACTCTACATATAAAATCAATATTTTCTGCATTTTTTGTTTAGTATAAGCTTTCTGATTGTGCCTTAGCCTAGCAATGAAATAATCACTAGATTATTCCTTTTTCAATTTAATTGCTTCCCTCATAACCCGATTTATTAAACCTTATTAGTAAAAGGTTAAATCTAAGTCTAAGTAAGAACCAAACACTCACAGGCTAACTGAAACAAAATGTTAAAACCTGTGCTCAAAACAAAACAAAAAATATACAAATTATATGAAAACCGCTTCCTTTATTTGGAGTCAGTAAATATTTTCCAAAACTAAAATTATAAATAACGTTAACGTTATATTTAGCAGATATTTTGTAAAAAAGTTCCGATAGTGACAACTTGCCAATATATTCAGTTTGTGCTTCTCCAACTTTCCTCATAAATTTCGGAATACAACTTGGCAAATAACGCAGGTATTTCAGATAAATGCTAATTTTACTATAAATAGAGTTACATTTTTCGATCAAATAGGTTGACTGTTAGTCTCTATTTTGAGCAATGCACGCACACTAACACAAAGTGACATACATCGCGAGTGTAAGACGAAGCTTGTCACGCACAGTATTGTTATAAACCTGGCCTGTTTTCATCGGTTCTCTAGCAGCAAAAGGCTCAGACGTATAAATTATCTAAGCTAAAAATTTATTAAGAACCTCTTAAGCTATCTCACCATACAGACTATGTTCTGTTAAAAAACAAATATTGTGATGAATTTATCAATACTTATTCAAAATGTATAAACCAAATAAAAAAGATTTTAAGTAAATTTATTGAATTGTGTGCACAAATCCATAACTATCTAACATCCTGGCGCCAACACTAAAGAGTGATGAGTATCTCGTCAAGAGTTCAGCAAGTCAACACTCCTGAGGATACTTCGTGTGGAGACGAAACACTTGAATTAGTTATAGCAGAGTTTTAAGCTATTGACTCGGTAGTGCAGTCGGGGTTCATTGGGACCGGTGGATCACGAGTTGGTATAATATAATATAGATAATAAACCAAGAATATGCATAATGTTTGCAAATATACATTTTGCTAAAGATTGGTTTATTCGGACGTGCAATGCGTTTATTTGCAAGGCGGCCTGACATTAGGAAAACTTCAGAATTATCATGATACTGTCAGTGTTGTCATTATTTATAACATCGGGCCTACTAAAAGTTTTGCACTTCTAGCTAATCGGAACTATTTGAATTTCGAATGTTATATTTTTTGAAATGTTGCAACCTTTAAGTTCTTCTTAAGTAACTTAATATTTTTTTACTAAGAAGTAATAAAAAAAACAATTGGCGGGAAATCATTTGACAATTGTTTTTTTATCACACATCAAAGTTCTACGTACGTCGAAAAGATTTTAGAGCGATGATTTTAAAACTTCTCTCTCCCTGCAAGACTGTGCCGCTCGGCTTCAATATGCTTTTGAGAGAGAAGCACCTTGCTTGAGCAACGTGAGGCGATGGTTTGCAGAATTTGAGAAAGGTCGGGTTCCTTTACATGACGAATTACGTGAAGGGCGGCTTTCAACTGACGTCAACGAAAATAATGGCGGCTTATTGAAGAAAACCCACGGATTACCTATGAGACAATTCAAGGACTATTGGGGATTGGTATGAGCCAAATTCAGGAATTTTACTCGAAGACTTGAAAGTTCGGAAACTTTGTTGTCGTTGGATCCCTCAATAACTGACAGTGGTGCAGAAGCGGGCTCGCGTGGAATGGTGCTCACAGATGATAATGAATTACCACGGACATTCTAATGCTGTTTATGATATGTTGTTTTTTTAAGTTACGCAAAACTTTTAGTGTGACTTACGTATTCCGACTGAAGGACTACCATCCTTGGGCATGAAATAAGTTAAAAAGAAAAATCTTCGTTTATTCTCAGGTATAACTATATGCCAAGTTTATTTGTAAGGCCTTCGGAGTTTTATGTTGTAAATATAGGCTTGGTAATCCATAACAGATATTTTGGTTTGATCTTGTTAATTTTAATGAAACAAATCTGGAAGCGTACTCGTCCTTTCAATAATATTTTACTAAATCTATATAAGAAAGACGTATTTCTGAGTTAACAACTTTCTAAAAGCATCTCCAGGAATTCTCTTACAAGTATACCAACATAACACGTACGATGTGTGTTATTAATGTTATGTCAAAGCAGACGAAGTCGCGGGTAACAGCTATATTTATTTTGTAGGATAACAAGATAACAAGTAATTCTAGTAATAATCAAAAATTCAAATTCAAATTCAATCATTTTTATTCAAAATAGGATGTGGAATCACTTATTGAAAGTCAAAAACTACCACCCATTCCAAAACGGATTCCTCAGACCTGAAAAGCAAACAAACTCAGTTGGCTTTTTTTTTCATCAAAACATGTTTGCAAAGTAATATTATACAATTAAACTTATTAATTAAAAGCCTGAAGGCGGTCGCTTCATTTCCAATCTGTGGTATCATAAAGAAAGTCATTTATGTTATAGTAATCTTTACCACACAAACGTTTTTTAACAATTCTTTTGATTAACGTAATACATTTGTTTTGAACATTATTTGGGATCTTGTTTTAAAGCATATACTCGTACATCGCTCCACAAAAGACTTACTTAACTCGACTTAGACGAGTAGGCCTAATTCAAATAGTCCTCAGAGTACCTATATAACTACTATATATACTAATAGTTTGAGGACTATTTTTGATTGTGTGAGCACAATCAGTCATCAAATACTAAAAGACTTAAGAGTAATATCCAATATGTTCTAAGAGATAATGCTTTCAATGTTCGAGCTTGAATTATAATGATGTCATAATTAATATTGCGTGTATCTCTCAGAAGGCCTTTGTAGAAGCAAAATAGTTATTTGTTATAATTTAAACAACATTATCCAATTGAAATATTACCCTTATGTCGAGAATAATATATATATATATATATATATATATATATATGTCATAATACTATACATATTATTATACAATCTTATTACACACAAATGTTAATGTCTTACACTTAGATCATTTATACGTCTACATAGACTGTGACAGCTGTGAAAACGTCGAAAAAAATTGAGGTTGAACGTTAACCTCTATTTTCAGTGTAAACACAAAATGACATACAAATCATGAATGTAAGACGTAGTATGTCACGCATACTAAAGTATTAAAGCTGGCCTGTTTTCATCGGTTGTCTAACAGCAAGAGGCTCTATCCTAGACGTAAAATTATCTAAGGTCTTGGAAAACAACTCAGTTTTTCTTATGATCCTTTGTTATATTGCGTTTAAAGTTATCTCAGGATAAGTTATTATTGTTTGATATTAACGTTAATTTAGAATTTATAAAACGAGGTCACTTAGTACTTTCAAAATATAATATTTTTACCAGTGGGAGGCTCCTTTGCCCCGAATGCCGGCTAGATTATGCGTACCACAACGGCGCCTAATTCTGCCGTGAAGCAGTAATGTGTAAGTATTACTGTGTTTCGTTCTGAAGGGTGCCGAAGCTAGTGAAATTACTGGGCAAATGAGACTTGACAACTTATGTCCCAAGGTGACGAGCGCGTTTGTAGTGCCGCTAAGAATTTTTGGGATTTTCACTAATCCTGAGCGGCATTGTACCATTACAAATATTGGGCAGGGCGTATCAATTACCATCAGGTGAATTTCCTGCTCGTCTCGTCCTTTATTTTCATAAAGAAAAATTTTCATACACTCTTTTAGCACCAAATCTCTTCTAGACCGTAACAATATGATGTCTTTTCAGACTCTGTCTCTCAATGGACCGCGTCCACCAAGTTTTCTCGGGGAACACAGACTAAGTAACAAATGAGTTCTATCAAAATAATACGACACTTTTCGGCTATCGTAAGTGGGCAAACTTTTTTTTTCTATTGCTTAAGTTTCAAAGAGACGAAGGTGAAATTTTAAAAGTTCTTAAATAAAAACTAATCGTTTCGCTTTTCGTTTAAAATTTTTATGAAAAGTATTCGCTTCTCTTTATCACCCCATGCCATTTTAATATCGCAAAATATTGTACAATATATTGGCGCCAAAATGAGAAAATCCAATGAACAATCATATAAAAATGACAGATTACAAATTAAAATATAATATTTGGTTCATTTTAAATTGTAACAGTATTTATGACCAGACTAAGAATATATAAGTTTATGGCATCTCAAAATAAGTCACAATGTATACATGAGTATAACAGAACCCTCAGAACTTTTTTAGCCATAATAATGCTAATTTAGTCGTAAACAAAGATGTGATGCTGAAAGCACTCCCAGTGATATTTATTTCTGAAGAATTGGAAGAAACGTGTTTGAGTTTTTGCCTTATAATGATCCCCTGACGGTCAATTTCGTGCATATTGGTGTTGTGAAAACGCTATCCAACGCGGAAATGCTGCCAGTATTCTTGGTATACTTCCCCGTAACGATAGTTTTAATTTGATGTAATCATAGTGTTGCAAATAAAGTTATAAGATTGATTTGTTTGAATAAATATAAAATTTTCTTATTTTATAAAACATTAACATCTATACATAATATTAAAAAAAAACTCGATAAAGGTTTAAAACACTTGCAAAATTAACTGAAACCGTGACCAGAAATATTGCCAAAAATATGGGAAACGCTAAATTATATAAATAATGCTAATTCTGTTGATTAATATTCTGAACAGAGATTTTGCTTCAAAATAATCGTGTCAAAACAAATCTGTTTACAATTGACTTACATTGTCTCTTATTTTATTTAACGAATTAAATATTCTGCGATGAAACAAAGGAGATTGACCATACATGGTCGTGTCACACAATAATATATTTAATTATTTAAATTACATTTTTACATTCAGTTTGAGACTAAAAATAAAGTATTTTTTTATTTTAAAACTACTTTATATTATTGAAATAATATAATCGATCGCTATTAATCGAATCATAAACGATTAATAATGACATCTTCATGTAGCAAAAATTTAAAAATATCGTTTTTTTGGGAATTTATTATCTCGTTAACCAATTAAAATCGAATCAAAACAACTCTTAATGTGTCATCTGTGGTTTCATTCAGTGTCATTTTATGCTCACCACCAGAGTACATTTAGTTTTACTTCTTATTTTTTATGAGAGGGAGCAAACGGGCAAGAGGCTCACGGGATGGGGAGAGGTGAGGCAACCGCCCATGGACATCCGCAACAATAGGTGTGTCAAGAAATGCGTTGCCGGCCTTTAAGGTATATAGTTAGGGGGCGTATGCTTTTTTCTTGAAGGTCCCTAAGTCGTATCTGTCCGAGAAAATCGCAGCCGGTAATTGATTTCACAAAGTGGCTTTGCGAGGCAAGAAATTTCTAACAAAAAACGCGGTTGTGGAATGCCAGACGTCTACGTGTTGCGGGTGGAACTTTGCAAGTAATGTCCGGTGGTGGAATTCGGGTATTTTAATCACTTCAGCGAGAACTTCGGGCGACGGATTCTAGCACTCGTGTCAAATGTTGTCCTTGAGGGCTTCCAGAATCTCGGGCTTGTTCACATAAATATGGTATATTATAGACAATACGGTACGGTATAGACCATATAAGTGATAAGCTTATGAAATGGAAAGCCTTATTATATAACGGAAAGGAACTTAAAATTAAGTATACCTATTTGTAATATGCCAATTTTTAGCAAATTTTTCGCAGTATGATATTGAGTTGAAAAACGCCTGCGGAGCGCTTGCGGCTAACTTTAAAAAAGTTCCGAGTGATTTATATTCATTGCAGTTTAATAAGTACTGTTTTGAGAATTTCAAGTGGAAATAAGGGATCCCTTGTGAATCTGTTATGGCCTTTTTAGAACGGTTAGAAGTATAAATTTGAAACTAATATTAAATACAAGATTGTATTAGGCTTTTTAGGTCAAATATTTAAGCCAGCTGGGACAAAAAATTTTGAATAAAACTCGATTTTTTCCGAAAATTTCGGAGTGCCACAACTTACCTTGCTTTACAACTTTTTTCGTTCATTGAAATTTTCTTGTTATATACTCTCCACCAACTTTTTGACATTTCTCGCTAGTTTTTCTACAAGTAGGTAATAATATTATAAAGGTTTTTATTTGTTTTATATCTTGCCCGTTTCTATGGGCATTAATATTCACTTCATATGGGGTGTTTGCTTCCTCAATTTAGAAAAACAGGTCCGATCAAGATTATCTATAGTTTTGAAATCTGTATTCATAGATCTCTGGGAAGTAGTGCAGCGTTATGAAATAAATCGTAGTTTTCTACACAGAACGGTATGTCTTTTACGTGTTCTGTGGTTTTTTTACTTATTTTTAAATTGAAATTTGTTTGGTTGATATAATGTCGAGTTTTTTTTATATTCTGTACAAAGGAAGAGGTTTTTTATATAAGAGGGGGCAAACAGTGGGAGGCTCCAATGCACTGGATGCCGGCTAGTTTTTGATTTGATCAAATTTGGTATAAAATCAGCCATTTACTAATCTTAGTCTAATATTTAGCTGTTTTAAACATATATCAATTTCACTGCTATCATTGTAAGATATGTCGTGTACATGCGTGCGACTCTTTATAATTATTATGACTCTGTTTATTCTTCTAATATTTAAATGATTAACATTTACATAATATTTCGTTTGGCAACACACTGATTACTGTCTATATCATACACATTATGTTTCAAATTACTTCCTAATGTACGTTTAACCACAATTTAATTAAATAATAGTATTATTACTATACATTGTTTCCAAATACTATTGTTTCGATTATTATTCTGTGGTTTATGCTGACCAACAAAATCTGTGGAATAACAAAACATATTCATGTTATTTTTTATGCTGTTTCTCGTAATCTTTTTATACTTTTCTTGAAAAAAAAAATCTGCTTGATGCTTCCAATTCTTATTAACGCTGTTTCATTGTATTTATGCAATAATATATGACAATATAATATAATATAATAATTTATACAATATGTCAAAACCACGATCTGTGTTGTGATGATTCAATGTTTAAGGTTTTATTTTTGATGTGACAGTGAATCGAATTAAAAAAAATAACAGGTTGCACTCCGGGAGTGGCGGCAGAAGTGAAAACTTGAACATAGCGTTGTGTTGTTGTTGTAAGGTTTTTGAATATTTTGGAATGGTTAGGGAATAATTTCGCACGAATAGCTGCTTTATTTATCAGAATCAAAGTAATAGCATTTATGTGGTTAAATATAATATTAATTTATTGCGCTATTATACACATCGGCGCAAATACTACAACACGAATTGAAAACACGTGCAGGTGCACCGAGCCTCATAAATACGGCCGCATTTCAAAACACGTGGATTAGCACGTGCGCCGCGTCCTATAAATACAGCTGCACGGTTGACACTTGAGTCATCAATTTGGTTCCTAGTGGCAGCTTGGACCGCAGGATGGGCTGGAGCTTGGCGCGAGCACCCCTCGCCATCCCGATGGTGTTGTCAATATGCTTCTTGAAGCTGAGTCTCCGGTCAATGGTAACTCCCAGGTATTTGACGTCCGGCCTCCATGGGAGTTCCTCCGACATCAGCTTCAAGGGTGAGGGTAGTTTTGTATTTCCGGTGATGGTCGCCTGCGTTTTCGTTACGTTCACAACTAATCGCCATTTCTTCAACCATTCTGGTAGCGCCTCTAGTGTTGGTTGGAGTCTTTTCACTGTAAACTCAGGTCTGTAGGAGGATGCGTAGAAAGCTGCATCATCCGCGTATAGTGCTAGCTTAGCCTGCCCAACGACCGGGATATCGTCAGTATACCAGGCATAGCATTGCGGAGAGAGACAGCTTCCTTGAGGTACTCCGGCTCTCACTGGCCTAACACTCGATTGGCAATCCTCCACACAGACAAGGAATCTTCTGTTTGTGAGAAATGCAGCTAATATTTTGATTATTTGCACTGGCATCTCAGTTTTGATCATCTTGTACAGCAACCCCTCGTGCCAAACGCGATCGAAGGCCTTCTCCATATCTAACAGTACGGCTGCGACATATTCCTTCTTGTTGTGGCTCACGGCCATCTCGTTTACCATTCGTGTGATTTGCAAGGTGGTGGAGTGTTCCGCTGTAAACCCGAACCGCTGGTCTTGGTCGTTTGTGGTCTCACTTCCTGCTAGATATGCCTCCACAAGTTCCTCCACCCTTCTGGTGTGCTGGGGATCCAGGTCTGGATTTGGTGCGAACTGTCGCTCCAGACTGTCGGCCAGGATTTCCGCCCTGTCTGCCGCTGCGAACTTCAGAAGGCCTCGCGATCCAAAAGTGGTTGGACTGGTTTGGGGCTGCTGGAGAGCTGTTTCCATAGCTTGTGGACTGAGGGTACTTCTTCATTTATTTTTAGAATGAGACTTTCCCACCCCTCGGCTGCGTACTCATCCAAAGCTATGCGTACTTGCTCTATGAGATGGTTGAGGCGGCGTTTGGTTTTAGGACATCTTGAGTTTTGCCACAGTTTCCTTGTCTCTCTCTTATCGTTTATTAGTGTCCGTATCTTCGCCGGGAGCTGTTCTTGCTTTTTCCCCGGCTTAGAGGTGCGCGTTGCTGACTTGAGAGAGAGCTGGATGGCGTTCGTGAGTGCCTCGGTTTCATTTTCTACGTTTGTGCTTGTGGTTACAGGCCCTGTTGTGCTTCTTGTATGCAATTCGTTTCGGAACACTTCCCAGTTGATTTTCCGTCTCGCAGGGGGATGTGAGACCCTACTGGGAAGGAACTCCAGAGTGAGCAGTACCGGTCTGTGGTCAAAGTCGAGTTCGTGCAGTACGCTCAACTCTGGAATTGCGGTGTCGAGTCCTTTGTGTAGCACCAGGTCGATCACGTCACCGCTTCCATCAGGCATATAGTGGGTCCACGATGTAGGGCCTGTGACTTCATAGCGCTCCTCAACCATCTCCTTGTACAGAATGCGCCCCGTCGTGCATATCTTGCTTGAGTGCCAGGCGGTGTGTTTGGAGTTAAGGTCGCCTGCCACTATCGTTGGAATGTTCCCGTCGAATAATGACCTTAACTCCATCTTATCTAGGCTTGTTCCGAGTGGCCTATAAATTGTATAAATACGCATTATTTTACCCGCCACATTGATAAGAATTCCCAATGCTTGGAATGTTCCGTATTCTGTGACGGGTATCAACTGGTGTATCACTCTTCGCTGAACTAATACTGCTAGTCCTCGGCACACCTGTCCCGACGGCGATACCTCATCTTTTCTATATATGTGATAGTTAGGTATTTAAATTTATCACTAGGCCGCAGGTGTGTTTCGCTGACTAGCAGTATGTCAGCTCGATAATCTTGTAAGAAGGTATTCACCCGACGCACTTTACCTCTGAGGGTACTTGCGTTCCAATATATTATTTTTAGTTTACCCTCCATTTCCATTTCATTGGATCAGCTGGCTCAAGCCCTTAGGGGTGTTCCTGTCCTCGTCAGTTAGCGACTGGAGCAGCTTCATCATGTTTTTCAAGACATTGACGTTCTGCCCCATCTCCGCCGATTTTGCTAGGACCTCTGCGTTTGGTTTTGACTTTGTCTTTTTGCCCCGCTTCTACTTGTCAACTGAGCCGCCGTATGGATTTGCTGGTTCCATTAGGGAAGTCGGCGCCGTTTCTTCCACCGTCGATAGCACGGTCAGTACAGTGCCCTTTCTCCCCCGAGGTTGACTTGTTTCGGGTACCGTACCGCCGTGCTTGTTTTTCATCTCTTTGACAAATACCGGGCAGGCTTTATAGTTTGCCGGGTGCGGTCCGCCACAGTTCCTGCACGTGGCGGCCTCGTCCTTTGGGCGAGGGCATTTGCTGGCCCTGTGAGGCTCTCCACAGCGCACACACGCCTGCTGTCGGTGGCAGTTGTGGGAGCTGTGGCGAAACTTTTGGCATCTGTGACATTGCGAAGGGCCCTTCTTGCCTCGCCAAGCTTCAATGGTGATCCCCAGCATATTTAATAATTCAGTCACCCCGTATATCGACTGTATATTTTGAGTCTTTCTAAGTGACACGTAAAATATACTGCCGGGACGTCCTTGTCTGCCTTTAATGTTCTTAATATGCTCAACGTCAAACTGCTTTGCATTTAAGGCTTCAGTGATCTCTTCGGTAGATGTCTCCGTTGGCAGCCCTCGGATCGCCACCTTTACACTTCTCTCTTCGGGTGGTGAGTATGAATGCCACTCCAGCCCTGTCCCTTTCTCGAGATCCGAGAAATAGGCCTGCAGCATTCTGTACTCATTCTCGTCGTCCGGCAGGAATCGGAATCCGTTTTTATACGGGCGGCCGTTTGGCGGTCGATTCAGTTTTCCCGCCAGTATCTTGAAGTGGCTAGACCAGTTTTCCAGCCTTTCGATCACTACTGGCGGGTACCGAGGCTTCTTGGGTTGCGTTTCTGAAGCGGGTAGCGTAGGAAACGCAGAGTTGGGCTGCGATGGGCGGGTTGCGGCTGTCGGTGCTTGCCCGGCGCCCTTGGATGGCGCAAGTCTGGTGACATTGCGGCGGCGCTGGCGGCGCTGGACGGGCAACGTAGGGTTGCGTGGGGCGTGCAGCGGTCGCCTTGGCGAAAGTCACCCTCTGTGGTTTCGGTGTTTCTGTGTACGGTCGAGACGAAACCGGAGACACGTCGGTTTTTGTCTGCTTCCCGCGGGTTGGCTGCGCTGGTGATGTCGAGCGTCGCAGAGGTCGCTTGCGAGACGTTTGGTTGTTGTCGTCGATTATTTGCATCGGCGACGTTTTGGCAGCTACTGGCGGCAGTGTAAGGATAGACTTCTGCGCGAACTCAAGTGCGACCTGGTCGTCTACTGAAAGCTCCGTACCTTCTTGTTCGGCCTTCTGGATGCGCAGATACATGGCCATCCACCTCAGCATACCGTCCGACAGCACCTCAGTTAGCATTAACTGAGAGAGCGTGAGGATATCACGCTCATAAAGTGCTGTCGGCGATAATTGGTGCGGTATGGCGTTCTCGGCGCGGATGTCAGCGGCGGGTGTGCTAGGAGGGGGGGGGGGATCTTTTTGTGAAGTACCCTCAACATCGATTTGCGTCTTCATGACTTCCTCATCTTCTGTTGTTAGGCCTTGTGACGGGCCAGGTGGTGGTTCCTCGAGAGGATCCATCGTAGCTTCTTCTTTCGACGTATGCATGTGACCTTGGGGGCCTAACCATGCGTGATGTTAGGTCCGGCTTCGGCTTGCGCAGACACTCCCCTCCGTTGCCTCTACAACGGGTGCTTCTATGCAGAGATTTTCTCAGAAAACTTGAACACAAAAGCGATTCGCGACTTAACAATAGGTCCGTACACTATGCGAGCATTCGTGACATTCCTGATTGATGATTTATAAAACATACATACGGTCCAGACTGACCTATGCAGCAGCAGCTTGGTACCCATATCTCACAGCGTGGAACCGGGATCGCCTGCAAGCACAAGAAAACCTCGCGTGCCATAGTGGGGGCACCGCGATACGTACGAAACGCAACAATCTCCAAAGACTTGAAAATTGAAAATCTAGACGCCTTCGTAAGAAGGATTACAACTGACATGTTCCGGCGAACAGACGCCTCGTCACACCCTCATCTGGTGGGAATTGCCCCGCTACATGCAAGACCCCCAGACGAGGAGGGTAGACGAAAAATGAAGGCGTACTCAAGGGACTGCGTGAATGAAGAGGAGGATGAAAGCTCCACAAGACCCCGGAAAATTCGAAAACTGACAGACTGACCGACTAAGCTACGAGCTAAGGCACAAAAAAAAATCAAAAAAAAAAAAAAACGTTGTGCCCCAAGCAAGTAGCGACGACTCCAACTTTAACCAACTGACTCTCCCAACGTCTTGGGAAAAGAAGTGCCAGGGTATAGGGCCCCGCCCTGACACCCTCCTTCCGCCCTCACACAGGGGGTGAGAACAAAACTCGACGACGGCACTTGAGTCAGTCGTGCTCGGGCTGTCGTACCGTACGGGCCTCTCTGGGACGTCGTAACTCTGCCCGTTGAATAAACGAAAGTAATAAAATAATTACGTGTAGTTGTGTAGTTTTCTTTGAAGAACCAATGAGTGATCTTCAGCAAGATAGCAATTGTGATGTCAACAGTAATGACGTCACATCTTTTAAAAACAATACAGAGGTTCTTTCCTCGTCATCAGAAGTGGGATACGACCTGATCAACTGCGACCAACCAACATCCAGCAGAAGGGACCGTTGATAGATAACAATACGCCATTGGAAGCAGGGTCACAAGGACTGCAAGCATACCCATAGTATGGAAATCAGATGGGAGTTATACCATGTCATTTCTTGATGGAGACGATGCAGAAAATGTCGGTGCACTTATGTGCTTTATCTACCGAAGCGAAGATAAAGGATTCAAGTCTACTTTATTTCACTGGAACGAGTGCGCTGCAATGCACTACGCATTGCAGAACGAGGGTTTGGTGACACTCGTGTATTAGTGCTGAGTTGTAGGTGGTACCCTGCAGCGCTGTTAGTACCGCCATACTGTCAGAAAGAATTCTGATTCTGTGGCCATGTACTTTTCTTCTTAATATTGCGCTGGCGGCTTCCTTGATGGCTACGCCCTCACATTGGAAGATGGAGCTGTGTGTGCCCAAGGGTATGGAAGTGTGTATGTTCAGTTCCTGTGAGAAGATGCCGGCACCAGTAGCCATTTTCGAGCCGTCTGTTTTAATATTTTTTTTTTGTTATTTTTATGTTTAATGGATCCAATGGTGTCACTGTCTGGAGGTGCTACGAAGCGGCAACTGCATTTGCTGCATAGCCTGGCGTGATACATAGCGTCTACAGCGGAGGATGGAGCATCGTGAGGCGCATTTTCCGTCGCGGAATCCGCTCTTGACGATACAGTTTGGTGTCAGCTCATGGTGCTGCAGGATGGCACCTGTACATGCTTATTTACGTGTTGACCGTATCAGCGGAAAACGAATTACCCACTCACCGAGATCCTATAGCACAACACACCCAGCCTCATCAATCATATGAGAAAGGCTGTAACTGCAGCCACCTAAGACTCAGTGTGAGGATAATCAGAGTAAAGGGAAGTACCTCTATTCAATATGTCAAAAAAAAAACCAGATGAATATCTTTTATAAATCCATGAGGGAGTCCTACGAGAAAAGTGCCTGGAACGTGGTACCTCTGGCGGTGGTAGCTCAGGCTAACAACGTCATACATTTGTGATAACCACGTATGCTTGATGTATCCATCAGAGATACCGTTAGGACGCCTAGTGGAATCGTGAGTAGACACGTAGACGCCACAGATCCATATGAATATCTGAGCTAATCATGTCATAAACTTGGATAACCACGGACCCATGATGTATCCATAAGAGAACCATGGAGATACCGTCGGGAAACCTTGTGGCATTATGATTAGACACGTACACACCACAGATGCATACGAGTGTCTGGAGCGTGTTACCTCTGACCTACTCACGTTACACACTTGTGCTAACCACGGACTCTTGATGGATACACAATGTGAACAGTTTTATTCTATAATTCAAAACATCCTGATGAAAACCTTTTATAAATCTACGAGAACTCTACGAGACCCTCCGAGAACTCTAAGAGACCCTCCGAGAACTCTACGAGACCCTTCGAGAACTCTACGAGACCCTCCGAGAACTCTTCGTGAATCTCCGAAAAGCCTCTTAAAAATTTTATATTTTTGCAGTTCAACAAGAACTCTACGAGACCCTCCAAGAACTCTACGAGACCCTTCGAGAACCTTCGAAAAGCCTCTTAAAACTTTATATTTTTGCAGTTCAACGAGAACTCTACAAGATCCTATGAGAATCTCCAAGAACTCTACGAGAACCACTGAGAACCCTCAGTAATAATTATAGCATTTGTGTTTATGTAACTAAAACAAAGCAACTCAAGTTGATAACAGATGCACTACTCAGAAAAACTTTCTATACTTGCAGGTCAACAAGAACCTACGAGAATCTGCGAGGACTCTGCGAGAACCTCCGAAACCTCTACGAGAACCTCCGAATCCTCTACGAGAATCTCCGAGAGCTCTGCGAAAAACTACCAATCTTCTACGAGAATATCCGAGAACCTCCCAATTCTCTAAGAACATCTTAGAGAAATCTACGAGAACACTCAATCCTCTACGAGAATCTTCGAGAACTTTACGAGAAACTTCGAGAACTTTACGAGAACCTTCGACAACCTACGGTTACAATAACAGTCGATAAGAGCTAACGAGAATCTATAAGAATCCACTACAACTTACAAATACCAACCAGGCTGGTGCAGAGCGCGCACCGCCTGTCAGAATGGCCGTATCGGCGCAAATACTACAACACGAATTGAAAACACGTGCAGGTGCACCGAGCCTCATAAATACGGCCGCATTTCAAAACACGTGGATTAGCACGTGCGCCGGGTACTATAAATACAGCCGCACGGTCGACACTTGAGTCAGTCGTGTTCGGGCTATCGTACGGTACGGACCTCTCTGGGACGTCGTAACGCTGCCCGTTGAATAAACGAAAGTAATAAAAACTCGTGTAGTTTTCTTTAGAAGAACCAATGAGTGATCTTCAGCAAGATAGAAATTGTGATGTCAACAGTAATGACGTCACCTTTTAAAAACAATACAGAGGTTCTTTCCTCGTCATAAACAAAAATTTTAATTTATATTACATAAATACTAGCATTAATGCGGTTATATACAATATTCATTCATAGCGCTATATTATACACAAGAATGACTATTTATATTACATTAAAAATTTAACACTTCAGAACTTTTAAAATAGTTATACATTACAAAGTTTATCTCTCAGAAAAATCAGCTTTAATCCATATTTTCAACGACTATCTTACGAATTTTCGATCAGGTCATGTGACCTGACACGAGTTTAACATTTTATACCCATTCCAAGAAATGTGTTCAACGCCGCTAAAAAAGTTAAGTC
Organism: Leptidea sinapis; assembly: GCF_905404315.1. Classification (NCBI taxonomy): domain Eukaryota; kingdom Metazoa; phylum Arthropoda; class Insecta; order Lepidoptera; family Pieridae; genus Leptidea; species Leptidea sinapis. The sequence continues at coordinate 6,848,167 of NC_066275.1, read as the reverse complement.
TTTAATAAATTTCGTAATATAAACTAATTTTTTACGACAGTTTATGGGATTATCATCTTTACAATAAGGAATTCCATTAATCACACGATAGAACAGTTAAAACAGATAAACAATATTGTGATTCACACCAATACTTAAGGTTTCATAAAGTTTGAAAAAATTTCTCATTTTTTATTGAACCCACTACAAACAATTTGTGTAAGGATTATCGCCATGTAAGTAATACTGTACACATCAAAATCTTCATACTTAAAATGAGATGAAGTGCTTAACTTACTATGGAATATCATTAAATATTATGGAATAACACATTAGGCTCAGTCTCGATAAATGATTTATGTAAATCCGCACTATCAATTAAGTCAAGTAATAGTTAAGCTTTATACGGTGACAAAGCTAAGCCATAAAGCCCTTAAACCTTTGTGAATAATTAAGGAATTATTTAGCCCGCAAAAGCTCCCTTATCCTACAAAAACCTTGCATATGTAATATACAATTATATTCTCTACTTACGAAGCCTTTATAATAACTCAAACACAATAATGCTTGCACAATACTGTTGACATACAAGGCGCCTCTATAGTGCCCATCTAACCGGCATGCTGTGCAAAAAGCCTCCCACTTGAAGAAATCTAAGTAAGATTTTTTTTCTTTCTTCCACGTACTACAAAGCTGTTGAATGAGCTTTCTTGTGCGGTATTTCCGGGACAATACGACATGGGCACCTTTAAAAAAGCGCGTAAACCTTCCTGAAAGGCCGGCAACGCTCCTGTTCGTTAAAAAAAGATAGCTTGAACACTGCTATGAATTACAATCTGGTATTTTTAAGTGATATGTCACTTTTGGGATTAAATATATAAATTTTATTTGTACCAAAATTTACGGATATTAATAATAACAAACTACTTGGATTTGAAAGAGTGACATCTCAAGTCAATTTCCCAATATGCAATTATTGTGGTTGAGGCACATTATCAAGTGTAAAGTAGATCCTGTAGATGGAGCCACAACCTGAGTGTTGAACAAGACATACAACGATTTATGGTCGATGCGGCACTCGGACGTTTGGCTCGGTAGGTAACAGCGCTCGGAAGGCTCTCCTGAGAGACACGGGATCGAGTCCCACATTGTCCATAAATTTTGGCATAAATTAAATTGTTTAAGAATTACATCTTATAAAACCTCATGATAATTATTAAAATCGCCAAAGCCATGTTTTAAGAACTTTCTCGGCCAGTCTGAAGGTTGAAAAGGTTGAAAAAACTTAAACTACTGTACCCGGGTTATGATTGTGTCGAGGGTTCACCGGGCGAGATAAACTCAGTCGGCTTTAATTTTCCTTCACGAAATGAGTACAATTCCCGCCTTGAATAAATGAGAAGCGTTTCTTATTTTTCTTAATTAATATATATACCGCGAATGAAATGTTGCGTTAGCTGTCTGTTTGTTTAGTAAATTATTGTTAGTTAAAAGGATACATATTTAACATTGGATTTCTACACTACCTATACATTTTACTTTTAACGCATTGTGAAAAGATAATAAAGTATTTATATGATAATTTATACGTCTAGATAGAGCTCCTTACTACTTTTTTTATGAAAATAAAGGACGAGATGAGCATGACGTTCAACTGATGGTAATTGATACGCCCTGCCCATTACAATGCTTTACTGCTCAGGTTAATTAATTATTAATGAAAAAACCTAAAAATTCTCATCCGCACTACAATGCGCTCGTCACCTTGAGACAAAGTGTCTTAAGTCTCATTTGCCCAGTAACTTCACTCGCTACGGCGCCCTTCAGTCCGAAACGTAGTAATGCTTACACATTACTGCTTCACGGCAGAAATAGGCGCCGTTGTGGTACCCATAATTTAGCCGACATCCTGTGCAAAAGAGCCGGTAAAGACTAAACTAGACAAGCGATAAAAACAGGTTTATTACTCTGCGTGACAAGTTACGTTTTACACTCGCGATTTGTATGTCATTTTGTGTTAGTGTGCGTGCATCGCCCAAAATAGAGGTTAACAGTCAACCTCAATTTTTTTCTCGACGCTTATACAGCTGTCACAATCTTAACATAAATAAATAATCTATGGATGAAACCTAGTATTATCAGCATTGATAAGCCCAAAGTCATATGTGCAAGATAAACTACTTCCTTTTTTAATAACCAATTACAATTATTTGGAATTTAAATTAAAATATCGAAAAATGATCGAAATTTGTAGAATCAATTGTCCTTAATCATAATTTGCCATACTAGAAGGTGTATTCCATATTCAAATCATAAAGGTGAAAGATAAAATCTATGTAATAAAGACAGACTTTAAATATAATATCATTCAAACAGACCAACAAATAAGTTAGCAATAATTATTTCTATAGCATTCTGAAAGTCATACTGATCATGAGGTAATTAACCTCTGTACACATAACAATATTACATGAACCAAATTTTGTAATTTTTACATTTTATTTGGCACCAAGTTGAAACTCTTGTAATATTTTTTGTAGTATTTAAAACATATATTTAGATATGGTACTTTTTTTAATATGTATCAAAATTTTTGTAACAACTTATTAAATAATTTCATCAACATAAATATTATTGTCATATTGAAAAAGCTTACACTTCTTGAAATGCAAACACAGAATACAAAAGGATATTATTCCGATTCCTCGTGATTCATTATAACGATTACGGCCTCTGAGGAATTGGTATTTCTGCAAATTAGCTCAAGTTGGAGGAACAGAAAACATCAGATAACATTGGTTTTATTACAGGCCGTCTGTCTGAGAGGAAATTCAGACGTCGTAAATGGATTCGGCAACGTGCTGTTTATATATTTATAGGGAGTTTGAAGTGACATTTAGTCAGATTATCACAGTATTGTATGAGAAACCGGACTTAAGAAAGTGACATCTGCAGTAAATTGTGCGTGTCCAGAATAGCACCACCCCATCATCTGCCGTGGATGTCGTAAAAGGCGACTAAGGGATACAAAAATAGACGATGAGCAGCAGTATTCTTTCGAGAACGCATCACCATCAACTGCGAAAGCATGACTGACTCAATAGGGCTCTGGCATCAGTCCCTGGCGGCCCCACTCGTGGTTAACCCGGTAGCAGCCACGGGGCAGGGGGCGTTGCGAATCTCGGGGTTTGGTGGGGCCACCATATAGTGTTGGTTGTCCCCCAACAAGATGGGTCGACGATCTGGTCAAGGTCACCAGAATAGTATGGATGATGGCAGCGCAGGATTGATTGTCGTGGAGATCTTGGACGGAGGCGTTTGTCCAGCAGTAGACGTCTTTCAGCTAAAGTAATGTGTGATGATCTCCGGTAAGAATACTTAATGAGTAAAGGATGAGGCAAGAAATACTAAGTTAAAATAAGTGTTAAGTTGTCCTGTGATAACTATGTGTCAAATGAAATCATATTTATGAGTAAGTGAAATAAGGAAACTTTGTCATACCATTTATTCATTGCGAAAATCAACAGTGCGTCGCGATGTTGTAATATCAAAAAGCTTCGGAAAAGTTCAGCACAAAATATGATAATGGTGCTTTTAACCAAACATCCTCCAGCTCTTTAATTTGCTATTTATGTACATCAGAATGCCAGTAGTGCAAGTGGTAGAGACGTAGACTATCATCGCGGTGCCCCCGGTTCAATCCCCACCAGCCACGTAGTAGGTGATCGGTTCATAAGCCGAAAACACTTTTATGTACTTTTGGCTTACGAATTCAAATGTACGTTCATACGGTGCTTTAAGTTTGGTAACGCTCTTGTGATTCTTCTGGTGTTATAACACCGTGAAGTGATCACTTACCATCAGGTTTGCTCATTTGTCCTCCTCAGCCTATAAATATTATATAGTTATAATATCATATTTATGCCCCAGCTTTAATATTTATAGATACAGGTAGGTAGTCCGTTGAAACAACATAAATGGTCTTGCTTATGTTGACCAGCAGTAGGTACAAAAATACACAGTAGCCTAAGAAAAATAATAACAGAAAATCCCTTATTAATATTATAAATGTGAACGTAAGTTTGCTTGTTACACTTTCACGCCTAAGCCACTGAACCAATTTTGATAAAATTTAGTTCAGAGGTAGACTAGTGCTTGAAAAAGGACATAGGCTACCTTTCATTGCAAAAAAAATAATGGAGGGATTGAAAAAGGGGATGGCAGTTTGCATGGAAATTCGTCATTATCGAAGATAAAACTTCATGGTTTTATGTTCGATAATGACTTTGTATTTTTTTATTTTTTTATGGAATAGTAGGACAAACAAGCGTAAGGGTCACCTGGTGTTAAGTGATCACCGCCGCCCACATTATCTTGCAACACCAGAGGAATCACAAGAACGTTGCAGGCCTTTAAGGAAGGTGTACGCGCTTTTTTTGAAGGTACCCATGTCGTATCGTCCCGGAAACACCGCACAAGAGACTTAATAAGAAATAATTTATAAACATTTGTTCGAGCATTTTTGAAACTTTGACCTACGTGGGGATGAAATAGGAGATTAAAGTTCACAGGGAAATACTATTAAAGAGGCTGTCCACAAAGACAAGGGATATGCGCTGTATCAAAGAAGAGCAGAAAGAGCAGTATATTGTATATGTATGTGTTTTTTTTGAAAAGTATCCTAAAAAATAAAAAAAAATTGCCTAAGGTTACCATTCAACGCGGACGAAGTCGCGAGTAAAAGCTAGTTTATAATAAACTTAATAAATAGATTTTTTACTAGTTGTACCGTGCGAGCGCTTTTCAACTGAGGCAACCGTTCGAGTGACGCAAAATTCATAACGCTTGTTATGTCTTGTTCAACTCTCAGGTTGTGGCTCATAAATTTTATTTTTAAATTTAATCTGTGTAATTAGTCCAAGAAGTGAGTTTTGTCACTTTAAAAAAAATACAAATCATTATGCATTGTTTTTACTATTGTAATACAAAAAATAATTTAATACGTTTTATTAAATTACAAGTATACTAACGAATAATCATGCAACAAAAGATTCTTTAAATTCTAAGCCTATCCCAAAGCATTCTCAATTAATTGGAAACCATTCCCTTTGTTTTATTCAGTTGTAAGACATAAAACGCACCCTGGGGACGTTATTAAAGAAAATTTTCATAATTAATTGCTTTAGTCGAATAGCAGGGGAATTATAAAAGCTTTTAAAAAGTTTTCTTTTTAGTATTAAAATGATATCATTTTATAAATCGGAAATATTAAAGTCACTTGTACTGAATATAAATCTTAATACGTTCATTGTCTTAATATTTAGTGATAGAATTATGCTATAAAATACTCGTACACAAGATTATAGAAATGAATAATTATAATATAAAATAGTCGACACACAAACGATAAAAGAACAAATCAAATCTTTCATTTACTAATAACCTTTGATATTGTAAATGTATAAAGTATAAAAGTAGTAGTGTAAAAGAAGAATATAATTATCGTTTAAAAATACAACTCTTTCCATGCAAACCAAAATTAAAATTAAAAATAATCTTAGTCGATCGCCTCCTAGACTTCGCAAACGCAAGCCAATATTGTATTACTTATATATGAAAATTATACAATCCAGTGTTTTATAGTTTTTACGTGAAAAATATTCTAGCCGTCATGGGATAAAATATTCACTCAGATATCTTGCTATTTCATATTTAAGCCAATATTTTAATGTACAACTAGAGTTCAAAATAAAGTGTGTGTGTACTTATGTATGCACGCAAGAAGTTATACTTGTTTGGCCTAAGAGAGGATAATAAAATCCTTATTTTTTTTATTCCTCATTCTATTCTACGTTTGTAGAAAGAACAATATTGTAAAAATCTTGCAACGATGGCTTTGACAATTAATGATTAAATAACGAATACGGCTGTACGGGCTTGAACCCTTTGCCTATCCTAATAATGGACGAATTAACAAAAAAAAACACTACTACTTCAACCTGTAACTTTAGTGTTACAGTGATGCGCGCTTCTTAAATTTTCACTCTCATAATTTTTCAATAAACCGCCAAAAGAAGTATAACTTCAAAAGTGTGCGTAACCTTTGGTTCACAGCTTGCACTTGTCCGGTTGCGTTGGATAATTCCAGAAAGAAAAATCTGTATAACCATGGGATTTCTAAAATTATGTAAGGAATCCTGTCTTATCTATTAGATACCTCATAAATCTCTATAATTGTGTACACAAAAGAACCTTCGGTAAATATATTGTGTTCTTTTAGATAAAGGAACAGAGGAATTTTTTAAGCTTCATAATATTTTCTGTGTACTGTTATAATAAGGGTGTGGTTATCTGGCAGTTATAATTTACAGCTGACAGGGTGTAGATATGATGATTTATTGTGCGAAATAATAATATTATGATGATAAATTAAATGTATAGGTTGGTGAATACATTTTTAGAGAAGTACTGAATATTTGGTTGGTGGTTTTTTTGGCAATTGCCTGTGTTCTTATATAGTCATGATTAGCTTTTTTGAAAAAATTGCTAGAACCTTCTTTAGATACATCAATAAATGCATTCAATTATGCATGCGCTCGCGCATCGAACGATTGAGAAATTTTCGTCGATTTAGAGCAAATAAAAATTCGAATGCGAATCAAAGGCGAAAAAGGATTTGAAGAAAACGGAGACCTTTGTATGACCTACACATATAGGTAATAAGTATTTTCTGACTTTCAGTAAGGAAATTAAGAACCTTAAGTTGAACAAATTGAAATTGACTGTCTTATCAAAAATCTCAACCAAAATCTATTATGTGACCGTTTTCTTTTGGTCAAGGTTACCAGTTAATTTGAAAAAATACTATTTATTAATATAAATTTAATTTGTACTAAAATTGTGGTGCTATCTGATGGTTGGATTAGTTGGTAAGAGCGCTGGGGCGTAACTCGAGAGGCGCAGGTTCGAGTCCCACATCGTCCATAAATTTTGGTTGTTTAGATTTTAATCCCAAAACTGAATTTCCCAGTAGGAGGCTCCTTTGCACAGAATGCCGGCTAGTTTTTGGGTACCACAACGACGCCTATTTCTAGCGTTAAGCAGTAATGTGTAAACATTACTGTGTTTCGATCTGAAGGGCGCCGTAGCTAGTGAAATTACTGGACAAATGAGACTTAACGTCTTATGTCTCAAGGTGACGAGCGCAATTGTAGTGCCGCTCAGAATTTTTGAGTTTTTCAAGAATCTTGATTGGTACACTGCATTGTAATGGGCAAGCGTATCGATTTCCATCAGCTGAACGTCCTGCTCGTCTCGTACCTTATTTTCGTAAAAAAAAACTGAGTGTGATCACATAAAAATAACAAATCATTTATCAACTTAGATTGCTAATGTTTCACACTTTATCTTTAACTCTACGTAGATATTTATATATTTCTACTCTAAGTACAGTTAAAGGCATGCAGTTGCGTGTGAAACATTAAGCTTTATGAGAAAGTTACCCAAGTTAATCCTGAAACACAACTACTTGCTTAGTGTCTAGAATGTTATAAACAATTCTACAACAATTCTACATGGATGACGTATTTAACTTGTAACGGTTAATGTACATTTTACGTTGTTGTTTATAAATTGTAATAATTGTAATTGACGTGTGTGTATTTGTTGCATCACATTTTATATATTGTAATTGAAATGATTTATAAAATTAAATTGAAAATAATAATCTGTAATACCATTCTGTTTTTAAAAGAGCAACCTTACAGTATCTCGCTCGCTCTTCTCTAAGGAAATCGGACTTCGAAACGAGAGCTGTAAGAAAAAATGACATTTCAAGTGTATTGCAATTTACCTACGAAATAAAAATATTTTTGTTTATTTGTTTAATTAATATAAAAAATAGAAACATTGTTACCTCTATGGCAAGATGACGTATATTAGTTTATTTTATTAAGTACTGGCAACACGCTACGTCTTTGTACGAGTGTTATCTAGAAAAAATAAATAAATTTTAAAGCCTTTGGATTGTAGAATTTCGTTATAGACAATGATTGCAACTGAATTTTGGTTCATTAAACATTATTTAAATATATATTTTTTTTTATGATAGAAAGGGACGAGGCAAGCATGATGTTCAGCCCACGGTAATTGATACATTGATACGCCTTGCCCATTATAATGTAGTGCCACTCAGATTCTTGAAATACCCAAAAATTCTGAGCGGTACTACGATTGCGCTCGTCACCTTGAGTAATTTCACTGGCTACGGCGCCCTTCAGACCGAAACACAGTAATGTTTATACATTAATCTTCACGGCAGAAATAGGCTCCGTCGTGGTACCCAAAATCTAGCCGGCATCCTGTGCATAGGAGCCTCATACTGGTAATAAGAATGATAATAGTTAAAAAGATAATAATTATCTATATATATGTAAGAGATTTCCACCTATATATTAACTCATCAAGTGCTCATCATCATCTTGAAATTTGGTAGAAGCATTACTTTCGCCGAATAAAGGTCAGCTAAGAACGGATTTTATGAAATTCCAACTGCAAGAGTTTTTTTTATTATTAACACAAATACTGCTATTATAATTTACCAGTGGGAGGCTCCATTACACAGGATCCCGGCTAGATTATGGGTACCACAACGGCGCCCATTTCTGTCGTTTAAGTCGTTTAAAAATACAACTCTTTACATGCAAACCAAAATTAAAATTAAAAATAATCTTAGTCGATCGCCTCCTAGACTTCGCAAACGCAAGCCAATATTGTATTACTTATATATGAAAATCATACAATCCAGTATTTTTAGTTTTTACGTGAAAAATGTTCTAGCCGTCATGGGATAAAATATTCACTCAGATATCTTGCTATTTCATACTTAAGCCAATATTTTAATGTACAACTAGAGTTCAAAATAAAGTGTGTGTGTACTTATGTATGCACGCAAGAAGTTATACTTGTTTGGCCTAAGAGAGGATAATAAAATCCTTATTTTTTTATTCCTCATTCTATTCTACGTTTGTAGAAAGAATAATATTGTAAAAATCTTGCAACGATGGCTTTGACAATTAATTATGAAATAACGAATACGGCTGTACGGGCTTGAACACTTTGCCTATCCTAATAATGGACGAATTAACAAAAAAAACACTACTACTTCAACCTGTAACTTTAGTGTTACAGTGATGCGCGCTTCTTAAATTTTCACTCTCATAATTTTTAAATAACGCGCCTAAAGAAGTATAACTTCAAAAGTGTGCGTAACCTTTGGTTCACAGCTTGCACTTGTCCGGTTGCGTTGCATAATTCCAGAAAGAAAAATCTGTATAACCATGGGATTTCTATAATTATGTAAGGAATCCTGTCTTATCTATTAGATACCTCATAAATCTCTATAATTGTGTACACAAAAGAACCTTCGGTAAATATATTGTGTTCTTTTAGATAAAGGAACAGAGGAATTTTTTAAGCTTCATAATATTTTCTGTGTACTGTTATAATAAGGGTGTGGTTATCTGGCAGTTATAATTTACAGCTGACAGGGTGTAGATATGATGATTTATTGTGCGAAATAATAATATTATGATGATAAATTAAATGTATTGGTTGGTGAATACATTTTTAGAGAAGTACTGAATATTTGGTTGGTGGTTTTTTTGGCAATTGCCTGTGTTCTTATATAGTCATGATTAGCTTTTTTGAAAAAATTGCTAGAACCTTCTTTAGATACATCAATAAATGCATTCAATTATGCATGCGCTCGCGCATCGAACGATTGAGAAATTTTCGTCGATTTAGAGCAAATAAAAATTCGAATGCGAATTCAAAGGCGAAAAAGGATTTGAAGAAAACGGAGACCTTTGTATGACCTACACATATAGGTAATAACTATTTTCTGACTTTCAGTAAGGAAATTAAGAACCTTATGTTGAACAAACTGTCTTATCAAAGATCTAAACCAAAATCTATTATGTGACCGTTTTCTTTTGGTCAAGATTACCAGTTAATTTGAAAAAATACTATTTATTAATATAAATTTAATTTGTACTAAAATTGTGGTGCTATCTGATGGTTGGATTAGTTGGTAAGAGCGCTGGGGCGTAACTCGAGAGGCGCAGGTTCGAGTCCCACATCGTCCATAAATTTTGGTTGTTTAGTTTTTAATCCCAAAACTGAATTTACCAGTAGGAGGCTCCTTTGCACAGAATGCCGGCTAGTTTTTGGGTACCACAACGACGCCTATTTCTAGCGTTAAGCAGTAATGTGTAAACATTACTGTGTTTCGATCTAAAGGGCGCCGTAGCTAGTGAAATTACTGGACAAATGAGACTTAACATCTTATGTCTCAAGGTGACGAGCGCAATTGTAGTGCCGCTCAGAATTTTTGAGTTTTTCAAGAATCTTGATTGGTACACTGCATTGTAATGGGCAAGCGTATCGATTTCTATCAGCTGAACGTCCTGCTCGTCTCGTACCTTATTTTCATAAAAAAAAAACTGAGTGTGATCACATAAAAATAACAAATCATTTATCAACTTAGATTGCTAATGTTTCACACTTTATCGTTAGATATTTATATATTTCTACTCTAAGTACAGTTAAAGGCATGCAGTTGCGTGTGAAACATTAAGCTTTATGAGAAAGTTACCCAAGTTAATCCTGAAACACAACTACTTGCTTAGTGTCTAGAATGTTATAAACAATTCTACAACAATTCTACATGGATGACGTATTTAACTTGTAACGGTTTATGTACATTTTACGTTGTTGTTTATAAATTGTAATAATTGTAATTGACGTGTGTGTATTTGTTGCATCACATTTTATATATTGTAATTGAAATGATTTATAAAATTAAATTGAAAATAATAATCTGTAATACCATTCTGTTTTTAAAAGAGCAACCTTACAGTATCTCGCTCGCTCTTCTCTAAGGAAATCGGACTTCGAAACGAGAGCTGTAAGAAAAAATGACATTTCAAGTGTATTGCAATTTACCTACGAAATAAAAATATTTTTGTTTATTTGTTTAATTAATATAAAAAATAGAAACATTGTTACCTCTATGGCAAGATGACGTATATTAGTTTATTTTATGAAATACTGGCAACACGCTTCGTCTTTGTACGAGTGTGATCTAGAAAAAATAAATAAATCTAAAGCCTTTGATTGTATAATTTCGTCATAGACAATGATTGCAACTGAATTTTGGTTCATTAAACATTATTTAAATATATATTTTTTTTTATGATAGAAAGGGACGAGGCAAGCATGATGTTCAGCCCATGGTAATTGATACATTGATACGCCTTGCCCATTATAATGTAGTGCCACTCAGATTCTTGAAATACCCAAAAATTCTGAGCGGTACTACGATTGCGCTCGTCACCTTGAGTAATTTCACTGGCTACGGCGCCCTTCAGACCGAAACACAGTAATGTTTATACATTAATCTTCACGGCAGAAATAGGCTCCGTCGTGGTACCCAAAATCTAGCCGGCATCCTGTGCAAAGGAGCCTCATACTGGTAATAAGAATGATAATAGTTAAAAAGATAATAATTATATATATATATGTAAGAGATTTCCACCTATATATTAACTCATCACGTGCTCATCATCATCTTGAAATTTGGTAGAAGCATTACTTTCGCCGAATAAAGGTCAGCTAAGAACGGATTTTATGAAATTCCAACTGCAAGAGTTTTTTTTATTATTAACACAGCAACGTGTCGGGTCAGCTAGTAATATATATTTTATACCGAAAATTCCATTATATCTAGTAAGATAATGATTAAAACAAACAATTTATTATTATTGGTTACATTTTTTTTCACTACATGGTTTTCCTTACTTACATAAAAAAAATGGAACTGGATTTCCACAAAATTTTGTTACTTTTCAAATTCGCTGGTACCTATATAAATCATTATAAATATATCGCTTAGAATTCAATTTCTTTTATAAATTATATTTTATAAATTTCTTATTGATGTCAATTTTCCGTGAACCTTTCAAGAAATTGATTTGATTTCTATGTAAATTATGGAGAGTGCCTTCGATATCTTTAACGAAGAATGACAGTTTTGAATAACGAATATATATCACATTTAACGTTTTACATATTGTTTTATTTGTATTCTGTTGCTTATTTTCCTTTAATAATTTTAATTTATTTAAGTCAGGTTTATAGTTGATTTTGCAATTAAGATAACTTTAACTATTTGTATATTCTTAATATTTAATTGTTTCCTAGGACACAAATACTGCTATTATAATTTACCAGTGGGAGGCTCCATTACACAGGATCCCGGCTAGATTATGGGTACCACAACGGCGCCCATTTCTGCCGTGAAGCAGTTATGTGTAAGCATTACTGTGTTTCGGTCTGAAGGGCGCCGTAGCTAGTGAAATTACTGGGCAAATGAGACCTAACCTTTTATGTCTCAAGGTGACAAGCGCAATTGTAGTGCCGCTCAGAATTTTTGAGTTTTTCAAGAATCCTGAGCGGCACTGCGCTGTAATGGGCAGGCCGTATCAATTACCATCGCTGGACGTCCTGCTCGTCTCGTCCCTTATTATCATTAAAAAAAAATATTTTTTTCCGAATAATATAACAATAACATATTGTATATATTCGTTCCAGCAGGAATTAAATAAAACAAAAGTGTCAAAAAAAGGGAATAAATCTTAATTACTATGCTTTGAAATAATACAATTTACTAAATTTAAGGTACTAATAAAATATAAGAAGCTATTTATTATCCCAGATAAGTATTATTGTACTTTTTTTAAACACCTTAAAGGGACCGATTTTTATACACATAGAAATCCGATTTAAAGACAGAATGGAGATTCTCCATGCATTGTGGAAAATGCTAATTTTTACTTCCTTGCAAAACTTAAAAAAGTTCTGTCTTAGTTGAAGGTGGCTTGAACCCTTCCCTTTAACTCTAAGAATCCTCTGCTAAGTACTTCATCTTTGGTATATAATCTACTACTATGTATACTTTCAAATATTATTTATACACCTAAATAAGATTTAACTTTAAAGGTCAAAACGGTAGCAAATTTCAAGAATATAGAAAACTCAATATTAACAAGAATTTCCAAATCATCAGACCGTTGATATTTACTTTGGGGCGCTCGAGCTGAAGAAGTAAAAGTTTGTTAAAACATTTTTAATATTGCCGTAGTTATTCTGTAACAACGACTTTCAGTCTCTGTTTGCAACACAGTTCATAATAATAATATCTATTGTATTATTGTCTACACTACCATTAAGAGTTCAGATACTATTTAATGATTTTATGTGGTCTTATAATCTTTTCTTTCTGTAGTGTTTTGGGGATCTATCAGTCTTTCGCCCTTTCACGGCCGTTTTCAATAACCTATCTATCCTTAGCTTAACTTACCAGAGGTAGACAAAACCATCCTTTTACGCCTACTTACATTTCAATAACCTATGTATCCTTTGTTTAACTTCTTAGAGGTAGACAAGTCTATATAATATTTATTATTATAGAAAGAATGAATAAGAATATATTATTGTAAAAGTTTTTTTTTTAATTTCAACGCGGAATTGCTGCCAGTATTCTTAGTACGCTTCCACGTAATGATGCTTTTAATTTTATGTAGTCATAGTATTGTAAATATAGTTATAAGATTTGTTATGTTTGAATAATAAATACTCTGCTTACGTTATTATAGATATAGTTCTATGTTATAAAATACTAATAGCTCAATGTTTCTGTGGTAAAGAAAGGAGCACCTTTAAAAATATAATATTTGATTTTTATACCATAATTTTTTGACGATGCTGATTCAAACCTCGGCGCCCTTAGGTATGTAGATAAACGACCCAGTCTTCTAACCACTTTGCCAAACGTCTTAATTTATAAACCACGGTATTTGTTATTTAACTCTCATTTCGTACCGTCTCATTTAGTTACATTAATATCCTATTAATATTATAAATGTCAAAGTTTGTATGTCTGGATGTATGTTTGTATTTCTTTAACGCAAAAACTACTGAATGGATTTTGATGAAACTTTACTATAATATAGCTTACAAGCCAGAATAACAAATAGGCACAAACATAAAACTATCGCTCGAATTATACTTTATATGGCAAAACAACGTTTGCCGGGTCAGCTAGTATAAATATAAATTTGAAAGGAAATAACTTAAAAACAAACAAGTTTTGATGATTATTTGTAATTGGGACAGTCACTCATAGAAACTTGATATACCTGTATTCGATGATTCTAACAAAGACAATTTATATACATTTATTACTTCAACTCATAATTTAAATTTTCTCACAGTATCTACAGCCCATTATTTGTAAAAGTACACCGAATCCCCACCAGAAAAGACCTGCTTCTTGAGGCTGCACTTAAAGAATCACTCTATATTATATCGATAGAATTCGATAAATAGATAGAATTTATCGATGGTTACTACTTTCACTATCTTCTATCTTTTCAATAAATTAATAATAAATCTATAAATTAAAAAATGCGCGTTTTGTTAGTACTTTGTGCAATGAATTTACTACGTTTAAAGTAACATTTAAAAACTGGTAGCTGTAAATGGATGTAAGCATATAAGAAGAGTAATTTCATAGATAAAATCTCGCCCCGACGCGACGGTCGGTTAGTTTCTCATACACAGTCAGCAATGTTCAAAACAATCAAGCCATAATTTGGTTTAACTTAAATCGTGCATACACAAAAATAATACAAATTCTGTGTCTGAAACTTCGAACATAATTTTTTTATCATTTTCATTTATTTTCTGAAGTGAAAACTTCTTTCGGTTCGGTTCTATTATGACTATTAAATGAGATCAGTCGTCACGCTCAGCTAGACTGCTTGGGTAGATGAAGGGGACCGGTCCGGTGAATACTATTACATAAATTTGTATGTAAATTTGCCAAAAATATTAGATTATTCATTCGCACTACATATTTTTTTCTTCCAGCAATTGTTTTTTTTTTTGTAAATGTCTATTATTAAGCTATATAACTGTAAGTCTTCACGAGAAATTAATAAATAAAAGTTTTTTATTATAAATAAATTCAATCTTCTGCTTACCAAAATGATAAAAAGTAAACATTTTAATACTTAGTTATTTTAATCAAATATAATGTCAATGAAACAGCTACAGCAAGCCATAAATTACTGCAACTAAAATACATCATCAAGATAGAATTGCCAATTACGTTTCAGACATAGGTACAAAGTTGGACATTTCACAAAGGATAAGAAACATTCACAGATATCTCCATTGCTCAGAGGGCTAATTTATACAGCACGGCCATTAACTTATTAGCTCCTGAAAACACAAACCAGATTCACACCAACGATAGTTAAGTTAAAACATTTCTTAGTATTGGCTGCATCACTTTGAATAGATTGTTTTTGAAATTTTTGTTGAATGATGGAATAAATATTGATTTAAAAGATTCCGGCCGCTTATCCTTATCTAAGCCCTACTTTTCCGAAGTAGTGTTAAAAGTATAACTTTTGGTATGTTTTGTTTAAATTTGTCAAACACATATTTGTTCGTCTATTATTATAATTTTTATCTTTGAGAAATAAAATTATGTATCATTACCATGCTCTTAGTATCCTCTCCTATTTAAGATTTTTAGATTGCAGATTGCAGCACTTAAATCCGCAGGCATATTGTACCCCCTCTTTATAGTGGAGAAATTCGTGCAAACAAAAAAAAGGAAATATTCGGTCCTAGTTCAAATATTACATACATATTGCTGACATGTGGTAGTGGCTTAAAGTTCCTTTATTCCCGGCCTTTTAGGCCTCAGCAGAAACGTGCGTAGACTAACATCTTAGATATTTGCATATTTTCTAGTTTATCATAAAACTTAATAAACAGTATTCGAACCGAGTATTTTATTCGATATAAAAGCGTAGCAGAGTCGTAATAACTCGATAGACTCAGAAAGCTTAATTTTGGATTTGATAAGAAGTATAGCACAAAAACAAAAATTATTATACAATAAATAGTTATATAAGCAATAATAAAACCTCATAAAGAAAGTAATGAATTTGATGAAAGATTAAAAAGCGGCCAACTGCCAGTAAGACTCGCCTATGAAGGGTCCGTAGCCGCAAGTAACATAATATAAAAGTTACATAAAAAGGAAAATGATATTAAATTATATAGAAAAGGCAAAAAATCTTTGCTCAAAATCATACAGTGCAAATGAGCTCTCATCATTTATACGTATTAAAAAAACTACTTACTAGATCTCGTTTAAGCCAATTTTTTTTTAGTATTATCATTCTCTTATTTTAGAAGGTACAGGGGGGGGGGGGACACACATTTTACCACTTTGGAAGTGTCTGTCTCGCAAACTATTCAGTTTAGAAAGAATGCTATTAGAAACCTCAACATAATTTTTGAAGCCCTAACCATAGATACACATACTTATATGTTTGATGAAAAAAACATTTTGAGTTTCCGTTCCAAGCATTAATATATGCCCCCAAAATGTATTCATTGTTTTCTATTTTTGTGTAAAAATGTTAATGCGGCATAGAATACATCTACTTACAAGTTTCAACGGTATAGTTCTTATAGTTTAGAAAAAAGTGGCTGTTACATACACGGACAGACAGACAGACATGACGAATCTATAAGGGTTCCGTTTTTTTGTCATTTGGCTACAGAACGCTAAAATCAATTCTTTCCTCATACAAATAGAAGTTCTGGAAACAAAAAAGTATTTTTATTAAAGCTGTATCATATAATTCAGTTGAATCAACGTAAAGTAAATATTTCCTTGTCTCATTATTAAAAGCAAAATTATTCTACAGTGTTCATTATGAAGGCTCAATGAGGCCGCAAATTGTAAGAAACACATTTCATCATAATGAAGTTTCAGAAGCCTACCCTCCAGATAGCAATATAAAACAAAATTGGACGATGTTAGTAACACTTGCATTGTATGAGGGTGTTGTTTATAGCTGTATTTGTTTGACTAGAATATTAAATTGAAATTGAAAATCCAGCCCCAGAATGCCTAATTATTTGGATAAAAAATACGGATTGCTCTCCAGGATTGCCAGCAGAAGTGAAAACTTCAAAATTTACGTTGTGCATTTTGGAATGGTTAGGAAATAATTTCTCACGAATTGCTTTATCAGTATACAAGTACTAGCATTTATGTGGTTAAATGACAATTTATATTACATAAAACATTTAACATTTCAGAACTATTACAATTATTTTACACCAAAAGCTTATCTCGCAGATAAATTCTTAATAATGAAAGCAATAAATAAAACTCATCCACTCATCTCCAATATTTCTGTACCTGGAAAGAAAAAAAGGGTTTATAACGCTGAGACAACGGGAGTGTGGTATAATGGACAGCGTTTAGCCATTAGCAAGTATTTATTGGCTATCTCCGAATTCCGTAGCCTTATATTGGTTTTGTTCAGACATTGAAAGATAGAAGGGCCGTGTGACTGATAGAAGTAGGTTAAATAAACTTGGAGTACTGTGTACTTCAGAACAACTTACGTTATTAATCAACATATTGCTATGGAATTTATTTAACTAATAGACCAAAGCGCCTAAATAAGTAGAACTAACCTATGCATCCTTTTTTTAATACTTCTTTTGGTGCGTTAGGGAAAAACTATCAGAGTAATTATTATGATGCACGCGCACACCGTCAAGTCAATTCGACACCCTGACGTTAGCTGGTCAACTAGACATTTTGTATCATACATCGGCTAGCAAGCCTCTTGTAACTCGTTTGTCTACTGAACCACAACCAATGGAAAAAAAAATAACAAATTTTAATATATATTTTCAATTTAAGTATATACAAGATTTCAATTAAAAAAATCAAAGCTGGCAAAATAAAAAATTCTTTAATGATATTCAATAACACGCTATTTAACTATAATTGGCGTTATAATAATATTTTCATTGGTTGTATTTAATACCTTCTTTATTACAATATTGTTTTTTCTAAAAACGTAAAATAGCAGGTGGGATAAACTTTTTAAAGGATTTTTTTTATTACGCCAAAGAAGTTACTTCTTGTGTGCATACACCTCACTTTTTTCCAACTTAAAAGTACTGTTTGAGTATTGTAAAATTACAAGGATATTATTGAAGCGAAGGCGAAACACATTATTCGCAGTAAAATCAATGCTATTTCTCCTCGTGAATTTTTTCCTTTATTATTTTTTACGGAATATATTACGAGCATTATGTTAATATCTTGGATGAACTGAAGTGACTGCTTCGAATTATAAAAATTAATAGATATTGTTATGTAAATAATATAATATGTAATGCTCAAGATCGCCGAATTACATTGGATGAGGGTAGCGCGGGATCGATCGTCGTGAAGGTCTTTGGGGGAGGTCTAGCAGTGGAAATAATATTGTTTATAGAAAGGCATGAAAATGCATTTATTTTCTCAAAATTGATTCCTATAGAATTCTCTTTGATGTCATTTCTAATATACTAGTTACTACTACCACTTTGGAAACAAATGGCGCTTTAAGAGAGAAGCAGCGGTGCAAGAAACTCTTCCAGCATATTTGTATGCACTCTTTTTAATAAAGTGTACAATACTGTACTATAATAATGTGTTATTTTATTAATAATTTAGTATTAATCATCTATCAACAATACCAACTCGATATCGGGTCGGTGCAAAAAATACGCCACGTTGAATAAGAGCTCACTTGAGATGTGAGGTGTTAATATGTAAGGAGGACAAACGACCATATATTATGTATGTGGGTCACGTGATTGTTCTTCTGATTGCTTGTGATTACCGCGGTCAATACTCTATTGTAACACCAGAGGAATGACAACAGCGTCGCTGGCCTTATAAAGCGTCTTAAAAATGTTGGTACATATTATTATGAGTTTGTATTGAAAATAAGATGTACGTATGTCAGGGGCGTGCATTCCATATAGGTATTTAGGCAATGGCATATATGAACATACCACTACTATTATTCTATTACCAATTTAATTCTATTGATTACCCACCCAGTAAGTTTTAGCTTACTTACTTTTAAAACAACAAAATTTACACGTCGAGAGTAAATCACAACGCCAACCTCTTCGCGATAAATGTGCAATACCTAAATATTATACCATAAACGTATCTTGTAGTACTTGCTACAAGTAGGTACTTGTATCTACAGTGCCTATTTTGTTAGAAAAGTAATGCACGCCTCTGACGTATGTTATAAGTGCGGGGCGGGCGAGGAGCGAATCGGGTGAGCATAGACTTACGGCCGTTTTCAATAACCTATATATCCTTACTAATTTTTTATACTAGAAGTAGACAAATGTAGGATACATACATTACGCTTACTTACATTTCAATAACCTATCGACATAAAGCATTGGACTATAACTATATTGGACATAACTATGGATAGATAAGATCTTGTCACTAAACGGTAACAGCAACGTCTCCGTAACTAGAGATACGTTATTGAAAATGGCCGTTACAATATACTTGCGTATAGAAAAACAAAGCGGGGCGACAGCATCTCCAGCAGAGATTCAGTAAGATAAAAACAGTAAGCGAATCACTAATGTTACCTATTTTGATTGCGAAGCCGTCAAAAGTCAGCCACGCTTAGAATTAGCCTCATTGTAGTATTAATAAATTATAAGGTTTTATAATAAGAAATAATGATAAAAATAAGCCTGAAAATTGCACATTTGGCAGGTAACTAATTATCTTCTCCCTGTTTCAGAACATATAGCATGCGTTGTATTTAATTCAATTATCAAATTTCATAACATCTGAATCTTTAGTTAATATTTAAAATACAAAACTGTAATTATTGTTAATGCGACAGACATTTCAAATGTTAAAATTAATTATTCAGTGAATGTAATTAGTCGAGCACGGCGACTCTTTGAGCTGTAAATGTGGAAATTCGTTGCTTTTGGCAAAATATTTCCCATTCAGAAATCTTTGCTATTTCTATGATAAACGGAGTAATTTATAGAAATCTTGTCAGACGACATCCGTTTTTGATATATGATTAAAATGATCTAAAATTAAATGAATTATTATGCAAATAATTTTTAAACCCGCAACTCAGTTTTTCTACCCTAAAAAGTGGTGAAATCCATGTAATACCAAGTTGGTCAATTTAAATATGACAATTTAAGTTTGACAATATACTGACGTTAAAAAATAATATAGAAACGCTAAAGTCGTTCTTTCATACAAAAATATTACTGACAGTTATCGGTAGCCCTCTCATCCGTTGGTAATGAAGTATCAGTAAAATATCATTGCGGTTGGTGTTTATAGAAACAGTTTTCAAATACGTCGCGTAGTAAATATTACTGGGCGTACCAAAAACTATTCGATTCTTGCTTATAAGAACTGGGCATAAGTCAACAAGAAATTTATGCAGACTAGTTAGTGGTTTACTAATGGTTTGCCTTTTGCGGAGACAACTGAAGATAACATCAGTGTTGGGCGACGTGTAATTGAGACTGATAAAAGAGTGACTATCAGCAGATTAGGACAAGCTTTGGCATCGGTATGAGTGAAGCTAAATATTCATTATGTAACAGTCAAGAAGCTTTGTGCCTGATACCTCATAAGTTTACCAATGTCCAAAAACACTGCTGAATAGATTAGTGCCGTGAAATGGTTGAAATATTTTACGGAGGTGACTCAAATGCTGAGTTTAACATCTTACAGGTGACAAAAGTAGAATTTACTGTTATGATCCCGAAACTACAAGATTTTTCAGTGGACGTTTCGTTCCAAAGAGTTGACAATTGAAGTTAAGAGACGTTGAAGCGTGAAAAAAAGACGGTGGCTCCATTTTTCGGAAGAAGGAAAATTGTTTTAGAGGATTATAAAGCAGTAACTGCAGTGCAGCAACCCAACAATTGCTTGCTTGGAATAAATTTGGGAGAAACGACAACGCCTCGTCGCACATCGCCAGTCAAATCCACTACTTTTAATTATTAATTATTTCTTAATTCGAGGAGAACGTTTTATGGACACCGATGCAGCTGTGGTTGCGCTTCAAAATGCCGTTGAAAACGAGGTGTTTTCAACGGCATTTTGACGAGGCGATAGGGCAAAGTGCTATTCTCAGTTGTTCCATTGGATGCAGCGATATTTTAACGTGAATGCGTACTATTTTCTAAGTTCACAGTTAAGGTGGGGTGAAAATTTTAGAGTCACTCTGTGAAGACACCTTCTCATTGTTTCACTAGAGTATATAAATTGTATATACCCTATATGTATAGGATTGTCATAGCTCATAATGTCTATTGTAGCTTATGCTTTATAATAGATATATAACTATACTCATGCGGAAGTTCGGGATTATTTTACAGTTTCTTCACAAATTTTATAATCTAAATTTAGCTGAAGGCACCCCGCCTTATGCTTCCTGCATTCCTTCTACTATGACTATCACATATAAAAATTATCATTCAAATACGACTGCTTGATCCATAGTTTAATGCCTTACATTGAAGACTACAACAACAAGCATAATGACAAATTGTACGCTCAGCTGGTGTAACAGTGAAACGTCATCATCCTGGTCTATCATGGTTTGGTAAAGGGTCTGAAAATGTAATAAACACTTCAGATAATGTGTATCACGATATTATCCTAGATCATGTTGTGGAACCATTTAGCAATCCGCTTTTTACCTTTAGACTTTCCAGCAATACTTATGAACGCAAACCATGAACTGCCCAAGCTTGAACAACCAAAAACCTCTTTGGATTCCTGATATTCATCTGTTTTGTAAAACTTGAACTAAAAGTACATATTTGCGATCTAACAAATAAGTACTACCTCCACAATAATACACTGAACTGGTGTGAAACTACATGTTGAGTACCTCATTTTGAGTAATAATAAACCCAACTTCAAACACTGACTGTCATTTATGAATAGACTTAATATTTGTAATGAATCGTATCTTATTAAAATAATGATGACTTATAATTGTAGTGAAACTCTACTCATTTGGTAATTGTATTATTCACTTGAAAACACAATGTAACTAACACGTCAAAGATCAATTTCTTTTCCAATAGATGACTGGTTAAACATAAGAATTATCATATTCAATACTGTTTAAAAAACAAATCTCATAAGTGTATTTAAAATACTATGATTACACTAAATTTAAACCATCGTTACGGGGAAGGTAACCAAGAATACTGGCAGCACTTTTGCGTTGGATAGCTAGGCTAATCCGTTGGCCGAAATAACTGCCAGTGCTTGATTCCAGTGGTCCTATTGTGGCACGTAGATAGTACTTTATACATTCTCCGCGCCTCTAGGCCCCACGGACTAAGTGTCTCGACCTTAAACTTAGTATACTACAGTAATAGACGAACCATCTGTGTAAGTAAGATAACTTATTCTTACATAAAATCCTAGGTGTGAGAAAAAGACGGAATAGATGAAGACCACGAAACGGTTTTGAAACAATTTAGTGTCCATTTTTGTCCTCTCAAAATGGACCACGTTTTAATTTGGTGTTTATATCAGTATTGATCTGTACTTTAACGGATTTTAATTGAAAAAATGTATTGGTGTCATGTTCTGTATTAGATTGTGTTATTAGATATAGCAACAATCTAACTAAAGAAATTTTCACAGCTAAATACTGATTCTTCAATACTACTTTCGTGGTGTTTATTTTGGTAGAACATATGCACTAAAATACCAAATATTACATGTTATATACGCAGTAAATACCCTATTTTGCTTAAGATTATAATAATTTAAGAAAATATGTGTTAGGTAATTAAATATTGTAGTGAATATGACGCCGTTTATCAATATTTGTCATAGGGATAGTCTAAAAGCAAAGTACTACACACTTCATTAACTCACTAACACATCTGTTAAACTAGCACATATGAATATAATAAATATATTCTCGCTGTAGTGAGGAGAATGTTGTCTATTACGCTAGTATACTTACTTTATGGTCTCGACACTGGTATTTTATATATAATGTAACGTCAATACGAAATAAAAACGTATATAGGCCTCAGGTTGTAATCACCAACTTCTTAATGCCATTTTGTATGTTTGTCAAACTTTGTTCTAACTATCCATGTTTGAGGATTTAGATTTATTGATTTTTTTCTTATTTTACACTTTTCAGGTGTCTCATATAATCTCCAAGTATCGAGACCAAGTAGTAACTATAAATCGGGACAATACCAATACAATCTGATTAAAGAGAATTGATATCGGAAGAGTTACGACGTATCTAATAAACGTCTAAGATAGGTGAATCTATTTAGAAGATCCGATGCTTACCTTCCGGTTTCACCGTGGGAGACTCCTCTGCACAGGATGCCGGCTGGAGTATGGGTACCACAACGGCACCGTAGCTAGTGAAATCACTGGGCAAATGAGACTTAACATCTTATGCCGCAAGGTGGCGCGCAATTCTAGTGCCGCTCAGAAGTTTTGTGTTTTTTCAAGAATCCTGAGCGGCACTACATTGTATTGGGCAGAGCGTTTCAATAACCATCAGCTGAACGTCGTGCTAGTCTGATCCCTTATTGTCATTAAAAAAAAACCTATAATTTTGGTTGGTGGCTGGTTATATTCGCATAACTAACTTGTAACCCCACGTGAAATACTTACCATTCATACACAAAAGATACAAAAAAGGATTTCAAATCCTCAATCTTACAGCTTCGCATGCTATGTTACCAGCGTACACTCTACCTACTAGACTCTCAAACTGCATTGACCATGTGATACTCCGGACTCAAAGCTCTGCTACTACTCTTATAATTGATTCTCCCATTACTGACCATTCTCCTATTATAACCTTTTGCAACGTCAATATAATAACCAAAACCCCCCACTCCACCAAAGTAAAAATTGATTTGCCTCAGATTGTGGAACAAATTGACAGCACAGATTTTTCCTCAATCTTTCAGTGTCATAACCCGAATGAGGCTGCCGAATCTCTTGTTTCCATCATGTCCTCAGTCATCAAATCGCACTCACATATTTCTCAAATTCCCAGTACAAAGCGCATCATTAAGCCATGGATTACTCCTGGCCTGCTGAGGTGCATACATCACAGGGATAAGTTGGACCGAAACATTATAAAAAACCCTGAAGATGAGACACGCAAACTAATCTTCTGTCGCTATCGAACCTTCTGTAACAATCTCTTAAAAAAAGTGAAGCGTCAATATGAAAGTTCCGAATTCGAACAGGCTAGAAACAGTCCAAAAGCTACATGGAAACTCATCAAACGTGTAGCAAGCTTAAGCAAAAGCAGAGATACGGCCTCTGACCTTCTAAACTCTAGTGCTGAACCGTCGCAGGCTGTAAATAATATCAACACTTACTTTGCGAATGTGGGTGGACTTTTGGCGGCTAATATCAAACAGTCTGTTCTTTATAAATATATCTCCGAAAATCGTTCTGAGTTTGAGATACTAGGCACATCCACGACATCCGCACCTCAATCAATGGCTCTTCACAGCGTGGATAGTGCTGAGCTGGAAAACATCATCCTTAACCTTAAAGAAAATTGTGCAGTTGGATTTGACGGTATATCCCCCGCAATTGTGAAGGTGACTCGGCACACTCTTATTCCTATTCTCGTTTTCATCTTTAACCTGTCTTTTTCAATAGGAATTTTTCCTGATGTTTTCAAAACTGCAGTTATCCACCCTATCTATAAGTCGGGAAACAAGGATAAAGTCTCTAATTACAGACCCATTTCAGTGTTGAGTACCCTCTCAAAGATATTCGAAAAAGTGATAAACCATAGACTAACCAAATACCTAAATAAATTTCAGCTTCTTTCTAATAATCAGTATGGATTTAGAAGTGGAAAATCCACCGAAGATACTGTACTGGAACTTTCTAATACGGTTATTAACCACTGGGAACATAAATACAAAACACTAGGCATATTTTTAGACCTATCCAAAGCCTTCGACACTGTTTCCATTCCCATTCTTCTCTCAAAGCTAGAACACCTTGGTATTCGTGGAACGGCCCACAGTCTCTTCAGGAGTTATCTTACAGGTCGTTAACAAATAACAAAGCTTGAAAGTTACCAGAGCAACCGGAGACTCTCACTTTTGGTGTCCCCCAGGGCAGTGTCTTGGGTCCCCCACTTTTTCTTATATACATGAATGAGCTGTGTCAGTTATCCTTACCCAACTGCAAAATTATAGCTTATGCCGATGACACAGCTCTAATTGTTCATGGTAGGGACTGGACTGATACTTTCCTCAACTCTGAGTATGCCTTGACCACAGTTATGAGGTGGCTGACCAAAAATCTCCTTACTCTAAACGTCAATAAAACCAAATTTATCACTTTTTCTAATACAAAATCTAGTCAGCCTTCTACACCGATTGAAATTCGTGCGCATACCTGTCCAAACCGACACGGAAACTGTGTTTGTCAACAAATAGAAAACACTACTAATATTAAATATCTTGGAGTTACTCTTGATAGCAATCTGAAATGGAAGCAACATATTGATTTAACTGTAGCTCGTGTAAGAAAATTAATATATATATTTAAAAAGCTCAGAGCCGCAGCCGATTTCAGCTGTTTAATAACTGTGTACTTTGCGCTTGCCCAGTCTGTTCTGGGGTACTGCCTTACGGTATGGGGTGGTGCCGGTAAAACAGCCATCCTAAGGGTCGAGCGTGCGCAGAGAGCAGTTCTGAAAGTGCTAGCAAGGAAACCAATCCGATATCCGATAACCGATTTGTATACCCTTTGCCAGGTCCTCTCAGTTAGGCAGCTATTTATATTTCAAACTGCTCTTCGCAAACACTCCGAAATTACCTTTGACCCTAAATGCTGTACCACACGCCGCTCAAATAGGGTATGTAATATTGATTCACGTAGAACCATAGCTGCAAGTCGCCATTATAAACACATAAGCTCTGAAATTTATAACAAAATCAACAAAAGCTTAAACATCTACCCACTGACCAAGAGGAAATGTAAAGCGAAACTTGACTCCTGGTTAAAAACATTAGATTATGAAGATACAGAGAAACTTGTGGATGTGTAAAATATTCATCACTCCCTCACACACCTAAGAAAACCACACACAGCACAAATGCAACAAACTTCACTTACTATATACGTATCTCTAACACTCACCCACACACTTCACCCAAAACTAAACACATAATATAATAATAATGATGTATATATTTCAAATCACATGTCCTGTACTATTTTTTAATGTCTTTTATTAATAACCGTACTCTGTTTACTATTTAGATCTTTGTGCATGGAACATCATTCCTTATTGTATTCGGAGAAGGGCGTTGTTAGCTGCGCTGCAGTTTATACTTTTGCAGCTATCATCGTTTTTACTTGTTTGTATTATCTTTGTTAGATTTGTTCCAAATAAAAGTTTTATTTATTATTTTATTATTATCTGTTTTACGCCATGACTTAGGCGGCTTCCGTGGTCAAATTGAAGTGGTCAAATTATTCATATAAGAAATAGAAATAGTGATCGTATAGATATATTTAGTTACCTCATACACATGCGAATCTAGATATATTATGCGTATAGTATTCCTGCATATGTCAGCACAATTAATCCCTACTTTGAACCCAACGAGAACGTGCGTCGACTACATCTTGCATTTTTACATATTCCAAAGCCCTTTAGATTATCACAATGCTCTCAATAAGGAGTGGTTTTCTCGAATCTTTTTTTAAGCAAAGCGATTTTTCGGTTCAATAACTCAACAAACATACTTTCTAATGTATATAAATGTACAATTATTTTTCTTTTTAAATACTTACACTTAAAATACAAATTGTTTAAGTAACGAAATAACGTGATTACTTTTGTTTTTAGGGTTCCGTAGCCAAATGGCAAAAAACGGAACCCTTATGGATTCGTTATTCCTGTCTGTCTGTCCGTTCGTATATAACAGCCACTTTTATTCCAAAACTACAAGAACTTTACTGTTGAAACTTGGTAAATACACACATAAACATCACATAAAAATTGAAAAAAACATAATAAATTTTGGGGGTTCCCCATACTTAGAACTAAAACTCAAATTTTTTTTTTCATCAAACCTATACATGGGGTAGATCTTCAAAAATTATATTAAGGTTTCTTCTATCATTTTTTTCTAAACTGAATATTGCGATAGAGACACTTCCAAAGTGGTAAAATGTGGTGTTTGTGTGTAAAAAAATATAGGATGTACATTACTATGCAAATTTTCAACTTGGTTTGAACGAGATCTAGTTAGTAGTTTTTTAATACATCACAAATAACTTAATTTAAAAAAATATTCTTATTAAAACATTGATCAAAGTTACGACGAAATACAAAAACGTTTACATTATGTTACTTGCTGCTACGGAACCCTTCATGGGCAAGCCCGACTCGCACTTGGCCGCTTATTTCAGTTGTGATTTATGAACTTCGTGGGTGAAACACTAAATTTAAGTGATTATTTGTTTTAATTACCTGAGTTTTCATGATCGTTATGTAATTAAAATGTTCTCTTCAAATACAATTTCGAAGTAGCTTTGTTTGATAAATAAAATATCGTACAGTGAAATATAGTGAAACAAAGAACTGAAAATCGGGGGAATCTTATTGATAATAAAGTTTTATTTTAAGAGTTCCATACTTTGAAAAGAAAAACCCCAAATTGATAAAGACTACTGAGGTGTGTCTGTATATGTGTTTGTCAATCCCCAATTCTCAGGAACGCGTAGTGTAAATGATTCATAGTCAACACTGTTTATTTTTAGAAGCCGACTTTGCAGCGAGCCCTTACTTATATATATGCATTATTTATTTATACGGAACATCAACATCATGTTATATTTAACAAACAATAAGTCTTACTTTATAAAGGATCAAACACTGACCCACGTGACTATAATAGATGTGTTTTATGTGTGTATAATTCTCTCAAATCTTAATTTTATATTTTCAAAAAATATATTAACATTAATCATAGAAAGTTAAAATATAAGTCACTAAGTTCATGCTTAGAAACGATGTTTGTATCGTCAAGCTTTTCATAATCTTAATATAATCAAGCTTATGAGATTCGTGAAATAAATTATGTAAATCCGTGTGATCAATTAAGTCACATTATAGTACGCCGCTAACGCTCACCCATAAAGCCTTTAATTCCTCGATCCATAATTAATGAATTATGTTACCCAGAAGTGTTCAAATGCTTTAGTTAGCACAAATATTAGCATAGCACGTTGGCTATCAAACATAGCATTGAACTAGATTGTCTTACATCGGTAGGTAGGTTATTAAATTTTTAACTGACCTCGAAAAGGAGAAGGTTCTCAATTTGATGACACCGATTACGCTGAGATTTATGATCCGATTTGCGTCGTTCTTCTTTAATTTGATGCGGAATGTTTGCAATTTGATCCCATAAAATTGAAATAGTTTGACCCAGTAGTTTTCATTTAATGAACATAATAAACAACTTAAACCCTATATCAATAGGTAGCACATACAAATAATAGTAGTCTATTAAAATTAAAGGTGTAATATGATTTGGATAAGAGGTATATTAAATTAAATTTCTATTAAGTTATTTTATACTTTTGAGTATTTGAAGTCGGTTTTTTAACTGACTTCAAAGATGGAGGTGGTTCTCAATTCGTCGGTACGTTCTTTTTTTATGTTTGTTACCTCAAAACTTTAGACTAGGTGAATCTATTTTGATAATCCTTTTTTTATTTGAAAGCTGGTGCTTCCCGTATGGTCTCATTGTAATTTGGTCCAGATCTGATTATCTTAAATTTGCTATACGTTTTTGGATGACAATTTTATAAATAACTCAATATCGCGCTAGCCGAATTTGATGATTTATTGCAAAGGATATACTTCAAAAATAGTTTGGTGAGAGTTTAGTTGGGTTCTGATTACGAAACCCGTGACAGAGTAACGGTACACTTCAATTCTTAGGAGCAAATTAACGATTCTCGCTCGAATCTTATTTATGCTATTAGGATATTTAAGTCATCTACCAGGTCAAATAATTGTCGTAGTCAAATATGATGATCAATGGAACTCTTTAACGACTTACAGTAAGGTCATTTAATTTCTAACTGACTGTCATCAAATTGCAAAGCGATTACGTTCATTGCTGCATTGAGAAATTAGTATATCTACACATACGTAGACAAATTGTTAGTTCGTGTACTTCAAATTGACTAAAAACCAAAAAATTAAAAACACTACTCCAAAATAAAAGATAATATAATATGCACTAAAAAGTATAAGAATAATTGCGTATTTTTATACAATATAATTAATCAATCTAATAGTAGTTACGATTATTGTAATTTTTTGAGTCGGTGTCAGCCAAGATAGGTTTGTAACTACATACAAAGTGATAGGTGAGATGTGATTGAGTCGTAGGAGGCGAGAGGCGAGAGCGGGTTGCGGAGAAAGGACACCGATTCCAAAAATAACAATAAGAATAGAAGAATTAGAAAATATTGCTTGCTGTCCAAAGAAGCGGATTAAAAGTACAGAATTGTCCTATACATTGATGAAAAAAAAAATCACAATTGAAGAAACACACGAAATAACAAATAATACGCTCATACCTTAAAAAATCTTTACAAGCGGTCGAAAAATTTCGGCAATTTTGGTAGCTTAGGATGGGCAATTTCTGTATCTGTATTTATTTCAGTTATCATACCTCTAATGAAGAAAGAATAAGAAAAACTAAAAAAACAACTGCAAGTAGTAATTATTAGTTGTCTGCAGAAAATACTTAAAGTTGATAAGATTGCAACGGAAATGGGTTGATTCATAACAATATTCACTAAAAGATCAAGGAACGTAGGTTGTAACTCATTGCAAACAAATGGATTTACAATGGCCTTACTGTGATTGATTCGAGTTATTTGGCTTTTCAATACGCTATAGTTAGTAGTATTAACACCAATCTCAATAAACCATGCAACATGGATGCGCTCGGGTCGAATGTTTTTGATATCGCAAATTTTCAAAGATCATATAGAATAAAAAAACACTTAAAAACAAATGAGCTCTCAGGTCAAGACAAGGCAAGATAAACGTATTAAACAAATCAAGAATACTTATAAATTATTTATTTACAATATTTTTTTTTACATTGTTGCGATACCTTGGCAACGAATCACTGAATGGGTCTAAGCATTTATAATCGTTTATAATTTTGCGTAATCGTGACACAGGTGAATTGATCCCCAAAATAGTTCTGCGAGAAGGTTTTTCAGATAAGTTCACAGGTTTACGTAGGCATCTAGGCTCTAAAATTAAACATAGACACAAGAAAGGAGTTGTCATAAATGTTGTTAATAATTTTGTATAAGAAAAGTAAATCCAATATGTCCCTACGTTGTTTCAGAGTTAGTATATTAAAATATGTAAATCTTTCAGAGTATGTTACGAGTGATCTAAATTTCCCAATTGAGAAAGCCAAGTGATAAAGAAAACGCTACTGGATTCTTTCGATTCTGCGTAGTGTGGTCTCCAGACGGTACTGCCGTTTACCAAAATACTCACAACCAGACTTTTATATAGCCTTTTAGCCTTAGCCTTTGCCATTGCGAATTACAAATCCCAGCATTTTAGAGGCTCTGCTTACAATAGAGTCTATGTGTGGTATAAACGTAAGTTTGCTATCAAATATAACACCCAAATCCTTAATAGTATCTACTGTACTGAGAGGCATATTATCTAAATAGTATTTAGTTGTAATATTTCTTTTGTATTTTGTGAACGTTATATGAAAGCATTTATTTTTATTCAGTATCATACCATTAAGCTTGCACCATCTAAATAAACTATTTAGGTCTGACTGCATTGCGCTAACGTCATCGGGACCATTGATTATCTTAAGAATTTTTAGGTCATCAGCAAACATAAATGGTGTGCAGTATTTAAGGCAGTTTGGAAGGTCGTTGATAAATATGTTAAATAGGACAGGACCTAAATGCGATCCTTGTGGTATTCCTGATGTTATTTCGTATTTTTGCGGCAATTGACGACGTGCCTGCACAGATCCCCTCCGTTGAAATCGTAGTCTTGGGTAATTTCAACGGGCACATGCGAATGTTTTGGGCCACGTACCACAGGCTACCCAGGGCGTTCTGTGCATTATTTTGCATTTGCTTAATGGGTTGAGTCGCCAACGCGATAGTAACCAGGTCTCTATCGACGCCCCTCTCGGAACGTTCGCCTAGTTATGAGTGTAGTACCAACGTCCACGTCGCAGACCACCATCAACCCGCCGCGTTTGGCACTACAAGTTAGCAGATTGGGATAAGATGCGTTCCTTTTATGCATCCTACCTTTGAAATAGCTTCCTTATGCGGAGATTCCGGGACGATACGACATGGATACCTTAAAAAAAAGCGCGTACACCTTCCTTAAAGGCCAGCAACGCTCCTGTGATTCCTCTGGTGTTGCAAGAGAATGTGGGCGGTGGTGATGTTCAGCTGATGGTAATTCATAAGCCCTATCCATTAATAATAATTATTATTTAATTAATAATCATTATTAATAAATGCAGTGCCAATCGGGATTCTTGAGAAACAAAAAAAAACTGAGCAGCACTAGAATTGCGCTCGTCACCTTGAGACATAAGATGCTAAGTCTAATTTGTCCAGTAATTTCACTAGCTACGGTGCCCTTCAGACAGCAACACAATAATGCTTAAACATAATCTAGCCGGCATCCTGTGCAAAGGAGTCTCCCACTGGTGAATATGGCAGTTTCAATGAAAAGACAGAAATAATGGTACATTATAAGAAGAAAAATCAATTCTTAGAAGTCTGAAATGCTTATCATATCCAGGCCCAACAACAAATTTAGACTGCTTATCACAATGTAAGAGCCAAGCATAGCGTGCCGCGGCGGACGGCGAGTGCCAGAACCGAAATTGGCCCTTGTTCACTAGTAGGTCCCAAAAACAAATTTAGACTGTTAAATACATCTTTAAAATTATGGCTTATTTCTGTAAAGTCCTTTGGACACGTAGAATTAGCACGGTTTTCATTATCTTTGTGTCACATACTACGAGTACTACGACTCAATGCCATTTTTTATTGTTTTGATCAGAAGTGACGCGCGTGGTAAGACTGTGAATTAAATTCATCAATTTGTCGCAGCAGTTTGTAAACGGCGTTTGAATTGTCCATAAAATATTGCGGCATATTATATAATGACAAGGCAATTTACATTTTGCCGAAGGCATATTTCGTAACAGCGAGCGTATGTGAAATGCGAAATCACACAACGTGCCTGCGACATGTCCATGTTAAATATTATAATTATGAAGCATGTATGTACATTAAGATGAGTTTTTTAACGCTAACAGCTATGGCTTGCTTGCTTATTCTAGTAATGAGTTAGATGTTTATTAATTATTCACATAATTCATTCATAAGAGAGCTCGATGGCATTTGTTACGACCTTAGTATGATTCCTCCTTCAGATAACATTATTGGCCCTGTTGCACTTTTTCTCCCCATCGCATTCCGGACAATTCCCAATCGCTTTTTCGTCTTAATGCAAATGGCGTCTTATTAATAGATCCGTATTTAATGTTTAATAATAATGACACACTTTTTACACAAATTATCTTGCCCCAAATTAGGCATATATAGCCTGTGTTAAGGGTTGCAAGACAACGATATATTTAATACAATATACTAACTTATAAAATAAAATAAGCCTTTATTGCTGTTATTTTGAACTTAATTAACATAACATATTAAAAGTTTAATAAAGGTAACAAAATATCATTAACTTAAACTATCAATCTATCGTTGGCATTCGGGTGTTCTCTCCTTGTAACAACTTGTCTTTCGACAAAGGCTTCCTCTAAGGCTTTCCACTTGTCTCTATATTTTGCTATACGTAACTATTCTGGGCCCACTGCTTTCTTAAAATAATCTTCCCATCTTTCTGTCTGTCTTCTTCTGCTTCTTTTATGATGAACCAATTTCATGATAGGAATGTGCCGTCTGATACATATACTTACTTAAACATGCATAAATACATATAAACATCCATGACTTGGAAACAAACATCCATATTCATCATATAAATGCTTGCACCTACCGGGATTCGAACCCGGACCTCTAGCTTAGTAGGAAGGATCGCTAACCACTCGGCTATACAGGTAGTCAACTTTTGATAATAAACGTGACAGTCCCGATGCGACGCCAGTGAGACATTACCTTGTATGGATATCTCAACCCGCCCACTCCTTTCATTTTGTACAAAAGATATTTTGGAGAAGAATAGTCTTATATTTATTAAACTCAAGATTTAACATGAATGAAATTGCTATGGGGCACCGCTTTTCGCGCCATTTATTACCTAGGTCCTAAAGAATCATTGAGAGCAAAATTCAAACAAATTGCTAATGTAATGTATATTCATAGGCACATAAGTGAATTTGCTAGAAACTGTCTTAACCATAATGCTAACAACTGGAACTGGCCTACTACTCGGCTAAGTCGAGTCAGTAAGTCTTTAGTGGGGCGATGTATATGCTGTTACAACAAGATCCCAGAAAATGTTCAAAACAAAACTATTACGTTATTCAAAAGAATTGTTAAAAAACGTTTGTGTGGTAAAGGTTACTATATGATAAATGACTTTCTTAATGATACCACAGATTGGGAATGGAGCGACCGCCCTCAGGCTATTAAATAATCAGTTTGATTCTACAATATAACTTTGTAAACATATTTTTTCTGATGAAAAAGCCGCTGAGTTTGATGCGCCCGTTCTTCTCAGGTCTGAGGCATTCGTTTTGGAATGGGCGGTTGTTTTTAGTTTTAAATAGTGATGTCACATCCTATTTGGAATAAAAATATTTGAAATTGAATTTAAGCAGAACATTATCGAGAAATAAGATAAAGAGCATTATTATCCTACAATTTTCCATAAAACGACCATTAAATAAACATGGAACAGAAATAGTCACCCATTTCGATATTCAAACTAGACTCGAGTCAGACATGTTGATCCCGAATCACAAACGAATCCAAATACCTTTGATATTTGCCCGGATTTGTTGCTTTAGATATTCAATTTACAGCTTCGTATGTTCCATTTGCCAATAACATTTTGGAAGATCTTGTCGCAAATTCATTCCTCATATAAGTTAGACAGTCATAAATAGATTAGACAGTCACCCAAAGAAAAATTTATAAAAAAAAAAAATTATGACTGTTCATTGTCAGTACATTTATGAAAATTTTATATACATTCACAAAAATCGTCACCTTTTTGCTCTAAATAGTGATTTTCATTTTTATAAAACAAGAAATAAGGGATTGCTTGTAACTAATTCTAGTTGGCTTCATAAGATATATAAATAGCTTTAGCTAAAATAAATAAATAATATAAAAATAGCTAAAGGTTAAAGTATACACTTTTATAATAAAGTCCCAGCCACTGTTCAGGCATTATCTATAAATAAATTTAAATGTTTTATTAAAAAATGTCTGTGTCGTAAATCCAACTACTCCACAGCTGAATATGTAACTAATCAGACAGCCTGGGACTAGATTATGATTATTTTATAGTATTATTGCTATTCTTATGAATGAAAGTAAAACATTGTAAGTATATTTTATTAAAAAGAGCAAAAAAAGAATGCTGGGAGAGTTTCTTGCGGCGCTTCTTCTCTCTCAGAGCGCTTGTTTCCGGAGCGGTGGTAGTCTTAGAAATGACTTCAAAAAGAGTTCTAAGGAAATAAATTTTGAGGAATGCCTTTTATCAATTTATGCCTTTTAACTCTTGTTCCGTCCGTGTGCGCGCGCCGAAAGAGTAGACAGCGTCTCTTTACGCTCCGTGAATAAATTATATTTATATTACTACAAACAGTTTCTCTAAATAAAAAAAAGTGTAAAATACTCAAATACGTACTATAAGTTAATAAAGTATTATAATAAATAGTGCCAAAAACAATTATTTAATTGCAAAAACACTTAAAACTCCAAGACCAGTGCAGTGAATAAATAAAAAACCATGACCTACCACACATAAGACGTCTAATATCGAGCACTTCGCTCAGAGAACGGCAAGTCACACGAACCGGTTCTAGTACACAAACATCGTCGCCGAGTCGAGTGTACGTCATCGTGCTACCCCAGCTACGAAACAAGTATCAGCCGCTACGTAGCGACCTACGCAATACTACGTCTCGCTTAAACGAACCGCTACGCTCCACTATAGTCCACGGGCGAATACAACTTTAAGAATCAACATGAAATCGCAATTACAATTGTTTTTTGACAAAATAAAGACAGAAATGAACAACCAAACTAAAAAAAATTTTTCACAAATAGACGAAAAATTAAAACCTCTAGTACTCGAAATTGAAGAACTAAAAAGAGATAACAGTAATCTAAAAAACAAATTGGAAATGTACGAGCGCAAAGAAAGGAAGAAAAAATTAATAATTTTCGGCATAAAAGAAATGGAACAATCACAGAAACAATTATTAGAATGGACAGTCGAAAAATTTAAAAATGAAATGCTAATAAATGTTACCAACAGGGATATTGACAACATTTTTCGAATTGGAAAAGGGGAAAAAGGTAAGCTCAGACCAATATTAATATCCTTTACAAATTATTGGTTGAGAAATGATCTACTAAAAAATCAAAAAAAATTGAAAGATGCTTACATCACAGAAGATTTCCCCAAGGAAGTACTAGCAATAAGAAAACAACTACAGGAAAAAATGATGGAAGAAAGAAAGAAAGGAAACTTCGCGGTAATAAGTTATGACAAACTAATAATCAAGGAAGGTAAACACAGAAACCAGAAGAACCACAAAAGAAAAGAATTGACATCACCAGAGGTAGCACAAAATCCGCGAAAGCAATACGCTTCATATAACAAAAAAACTACAACGAATACAAGTCTCGTCAACGCTTTCGATTTAATACGCTGCAGATCAGATTCATATCCATCCTCATCAAAACAACAAAACACAGGAGAGCACAGTAGTTATCAAATAGCAATCCGCCACCAAAACAACCCGCACACAAAAGAACAAATAAGTAACCATAACATTAGAAAAACATTTCCCAACCCGAGTGGTCTTCGTGGGAAATTAGACCAATACCCTCCATCTAAAACGTACATACAAAATTGTAAGACTAACCCAAGAAACAATCTACTAAGGATATGTACATACAATGTAAGATCCTTATCATCTTATGAAAGGTACCTAGAGTTATCACACGCTCTTGAAAACATCAATTTCGACGTAATGGGACTCTCTGAAGTAAGAAGGAACAACTGCAACATCGAAGAGTACACTGACCATATATTATGTTACATAGGAGAGACTAAAGGCTTATACGGAGTCGGATTCCTTATAAATAAAACTCATAAAAACCATATAGTAAACTATAAAGGAATCTCGGAAAGAGTAGCCCTCCTACAGTTAAAATTCGCAAAGCTATATCTTTCTATCATACAAGTATATGCCCCAACTGAGAAAGCACCGGAAAATGAAATAGAAATGTTCTATGATAACATCAGGAGATCATACTCATTATAGGAGATATTAACGCAAAGATAGGAATGCCGAAAGAACATGAATACCCTATTATGGGCAGATACGGTTATGGTAAACGAAATGAAAGAAGTGAGCAACTTATCTCATTTGCAAATGAATTCAATTAATGAACACGTACTTCAAAAAAAAAGAGAGTAGAAAATGGACGTGGATATCTCCAAACCAATTAACAAAAAATGAAATCGACTTTATATTATGTAGCAAACCAAAACTTATTACAAATATAGAAGTTATTACAAATATTAACTTTGCTTCAGACCATAGACCCCTACGCGCTACATTAAACATTGGAACTCAAAAGAAGAAAAGAACAAACTTTAACACAACTTTAAAGCACCCGACCACACTAGAAGAAATAGAACTATATATCACACAACTAAAGAAATGTTTATCAGAATTCGAGCAAGGAAAACAAAACACAAATAATGTACAAACATATTACGATACATTGGAAAAAGCTATTACTAAGGGATTAAATTTAAAACTAAATACAAAAAAGTCAAAAAATATCTTAAATGACACAACAAAAAGCCTATTGAAAAAAAGATCAGAACTTATAAAAACAAAACCTAAAGATAGAAAAACTAGAAATGAACTTAGTAAAATATTCAAAGAAACAAAAAAA
Source organism: Leptidea sinapis (assembly GCF_905404315.1). Lineage (NCBI taxonomy): Eukaryota > Metazoa > Arthropoda > Insecta > Lepidoptera > Pieridae > Leptidea > Leptidea sinapis. The sequence goes on along the minus strand of NC_066275.1, from coordinate 6,810,897 downwards.
TCAATTAAACAAGACTACGAAATATATAGAAAAAGAATAATAGAAACCAATCTGGCTAAATATAGAAGTACAAAACGGGCAAAGAAAGAATTAATATCACATAAAAAATGGATCCAAAAACTGAGTAGGGGATCAATAGAAACGAATTCAAGAATAGACATACTAGAACAGGCTACTGACTACTACAGAAAGCTCTATAAATGTACGGATGGACACACAGAAAATGAAATTTTCGAGTACTCAAATATTACCGACACTGATGTTATGGAAATCAAAGACACGGAAGTTATAAAACACATAAAACAAATTAAATTGAATAAAAGTCCTGGTCCGGATGGAATCACGACCGAAGCTATAAGAATAGGAATACCCACCATAACAACTCATCTCACTCGACTTTTCAACTTAATATTAACCACAGAAACCATACCCTTGCAGTGGACTATTTCAGAAATAGTACTGTTATACAAAAAAAGAGACCCTCATAATATAACAAACTATAGACCCATTAGTCTTATGTCTAGTATTTATAAACTGTTTGCATCAATAATACTAAGCCGGATCACAGAACGCATAGATGCCACGCAACCCAAAGAACAGGCTGGCTTCCGATCCGGTTTCTCAACAATGGATCATATACATTCGGTCGAACAAATAATTGAGAAGTACAAAGAATATAATAAAACCCTCTACATAGACTTTGTGGACTACAGCAAAGCTTTCGACAGCATTACCCACACAGCCATAATACTCTAAATAATCTAAAGGTCAACTCAAAACACATAAAGATAATAAAAAATATATATATGAACAGTGTTTGCAAAGTTAAATTAGAAACTAAAGGAAAAGACATCAGGATTGAAAGAGGAGTCAGACAAGGAGACCCACTGTCTCCTAAATTATTCATAGCCGTACTAGAAGAAGTTTTTAACAACATAAACTGGGTGAATAGAGGTATTATGATCAACAAAGATTTCTTAAGTCATCTTCGATTTGCCAACGATATAGTCATCTTTAATGAGAACCCAAAGCAACTGGAATCTATGGTTAATCAGTTACATGAAGCAAGTGCCATAGTAGGCTTGGAAATGAATTTTGAGAAAACAAAAATTATGACAAATGGTCTATCAGTACCAATAAGCGCCGGATCACAAACACTTGACTTTGTGAATGAATATATATACCTAGGAAAGCTAATATCCTTCAATAAAATAAGTCATGAAGAGGAAATAAACCGACGAATAAATCTAGCCTGGAAAAAATATTGGAGCCAGAAGGAAATTTTAAAAGGAAACTACAGCTTAGAATTCAAAAAAACGGTAATGGAATCCTGTGTTCATCCAACTTTGTTATATGGCTGCCAAACATGGGTGTTTACGAAGAAAATAATGCAACACTTAATTAAGACATGTCAGCGCGGAATGGAAAGAAGCATGCTTAAATTAAGAAAAATTAATAAGATACATAGCCAGAATACATAGCCACATAAAAGATAAGGAAGAAAACAAAATTAACTGATGCCTTAAATCAAGCATTAAAATTAAAGTGGCAATGGGCCGGACACATTTCCAGACTAACAGACGCTAGATGGACCATTCAGACCACAACATGGAAGGGACCTGTAGGAAAGAGAAATGTGGGCAGACCACATAAAAGGTGGACCGATGAGATAAGAGAGACTGGCGGAACTAATTGGCTCGAAAGAGGAAAAAATAGAAAGGAATGGAAAGGAATGGAGGAGGCCTTTACCCAACTGGGATCCATTTGAAAATAATCAAGAAAACTAACATAGTGCATGCATTATAACTTACTAACATAAAAGTTAATAATAAAATAATCATATTTGTCGACTAACCGTACTAACATACTAACACTAAAATGTAGAAATCAAATGGAAAATCATTAATAAAGGCTTTATTATTATTATTATAACTCTTGTTACGGAGTCTGTGTTATTATTTATCAATTAATTAACTCATTGCTGCATTCTTCACATAAGGTACGAGTCAATTTTAATGTTTATAACAGTACGGGGATTATGTTGACTGTAAAATGATATACAGAGAAACTGTTTTAAAACCCTCTGATAATTATGGAAACAATTTTGGCTATACAAATTTAGTCAAGTGTATATTTTCACAATGTTCAGTTCCATGAACTGCAAAAAAATGTATAGTTCTGTGAAATCATTGTCAAATATAATGTAGTTAGTACGCGAGCCTTGATAAATGATATTCTTTTATGCATTTTATTGAGTTTTATGAATGGTATTTAAATGGTAAGGCATGTCATGGAAATTAATAACAATTTTGGATTAAATTTTACCAATATTCCATATGTACGTAGATTCATAGATTATCTTGACTTCGTTAATTAAAAACATATTATTATGCTTTAATGAAATCAACTTTAAATTACATACGATGAAGTTAATAAATCTCACAACCAAAATTTTAAGCGTTTTATTATTAATATTCTATTTTTTATGAAAATAAGGGACGAGACGAGTAGGACGTTCAGTTGATGGTAATTGATACGCCCTGTCCATTACAATGCAGTGCCGCTCAGGATTCTTGAAAAAAACAAATTCTGAGCGGCAATACAATTACGCTCGTCACCTTGAGACATAAGATGTTAAGTCTCATTTGCCCAGTAACTTCACTAGATACGGCGCCCTTCAGACCGAAACACAATAATGTTTACACATTACTGCTTCACGATATAGCTACCTATTATAATATGATGTATTGGCATGAATATTATTGTCTTTAACATTCTTCTATACACTATTTTATGTAAAGACTTAAGTATTTCTTTAAAAAAATTATTTTATTATAAGTCTGAGGCATAAATTTTCGCATCGGTACTAATTGTTGACGTTCAATAAGTGATTTTAAATCCCATTTTGAATAAAAATATTTAAATTTGAATATAGGATTTAAACGTAGGAATCGTAATAAATATATTATATTAGCTGACCCGACAGACGTTGTTCTGTATATAATTAATAAAATAATGTTTTTATATGAATTTGTCAATAATATATCATAACATCAAAAATTACTTCGTAAAATATGCAGCCCGCTGTCGTAATAAAATTGTTTCACAGCAGAACTGTCAAACTGTGCGTCAATAAATTCTCTCATAGAAATTATGTATGGACACATCAAAGGAAAAACAAATTTGTTGTTTTTATTTAATTTAGCAGCATTTTCCTATTTATTCACCTTCTCTGGACTTCCACAAATAATTCAAGACCAAAATTAGCCAAATCGGTCCAGCCGTTCTCGAGTTTTAGCGAGACTAACAAACAGCAATTCATTTTTATATATATAGACTAGTGGACCCAACAGACGTTGTCCTGTACACATGTTTTAAATTTGAAAAATCAGTCCAGCCGTTAGGAGCAGTTCACTAACATACACATGAGCAGGAGAATTATATTATATGGGCGGAATTGAGAATCTAAACCAATCTCAAATTCACTGAAACAAACAAAAAAGTCATCAAAATCAGTCCAGCCGTTTAGGAGGTAGTTTAATTGTGAATCTAAACCATTTTCGAATCCACCTGAAGACACACACCAATCTCAAATTCACTGGAACACACAAAAATATCATCAAAATCGGTCCAGCCGTTTAGGAGGTAGTTCAATTGTGAATCTAAACCATTCTCGAATCCACCTGAATACACACAGAAAGTTTCATTAGAATCGGTCCAGCCGTCTAGGAGGAGTTCAGTGACATACACACGCACACAAGAATTATAAATATAAAGATATAGATTATAACCTAAATGCGAGTCATAATCACGCAGGCTCAATGTTTAATTTAAACTATGTTACTAATGCTGTTTACTTGGCCCGTATTAAACGATAGCCTTATAGACTTAAAGACTTATCTCATCCCTCGCGGATTAAAGTATAACTTTGAATGGTCGATAAATGTCATAATAATATCATAATTTACTGCGATGGTGGAAAGTATACGAGACACGATTTTTGAGTATAAAATATAACTCTTAAGTTGACACACGACTTAGGAGTAAAGTGTTCTCACATCGCCTTTTAGCACATTTGTGCCGTTCCGCTTTTAGACTGCTATTGATGTACTTTACCTACACTAAGTCTGCAGTACAAACCTCTTACATGAGTAGAAGCGCCAGCAAATTACAAATTTTATATTTATTAGAAAGAAAGAAAGAATAAAGAAAATCATTTATTCTACAACTTAAAGTATACAAGTAGACTTATTTATAAATTTATATGAACATGCAGAATTGGAATTCACCTCAGCATAATACTGGTCATACCCACAAGTGATATGATCAGCGCTGGTCTTCCGGAGAACCCCAGGTGGACTTGCGGATTGTAAAACTACTTAAAGGTTATACATAAACAAAGGGTTAGACATTCTAAAATAATAATAACACAATAAAAAAATAACAACAAACCAAATTACATAAAATTTCGTGACCTGACCTAATTCAATAATTAGTAATATAATTAAGAACACTAAAATAGCAAAAAAAAAGATAATAATAATAACAAGTGAGTACTAATTGTGTGATTGAATGAGTGCTAATTCTGCTGATATAAATAAGAATCTCTCTAAAAAGAACTCTATTAAAGTAGTCTTGCGAACTGAATATTCAAACTCTTTCTATAAATGATAAACAATATCAAAATTCATCAATAATTCCTTCACTTGCTAATAACACGAAGCAAGTATTTATTCAAAATTTCATCAATTTCTTGGAAGATACCATTGGCAAAGAATACTTGATAAAGTTGGAATCCTTCCAAGTAAAGGCGGCGCTATGTTTTACGCAAGGGTTTATTTCCAAACGTAATACCGGTTGAATGTTTAAATAATAGGATACAGGCGGTGCGTGTGTGTCTTCATTCGGGTTCATTTCTGTTAGTGAATGTGTATATGCCGACGGACCAAAGTGAGAATGTTGAAGAGTTTACAGAGTGTTTGGCACAAATTTATGCTATTATAGAGGAATCCGATGTCCAGGTAGCATATATCCTGGGCGACTTAAATGCTCATCCAGGTGCTAGGTTCGGTAAGCAGTTATCAAAATTTTGTGATGATATGATGTGGGAATGGGCCGACCTTAACCTTTTGGGGGATAACCCTAACATGTATACATTTCAATGTGTTGCGAGCGGTAGCAAGAGATGGTTGGATCACTGTGTTACGACCAGATCGGGGTGGGATACCATTGTTGGAGCCTACGTCACTCATGACGTCAGATGGTCCGATCATCACCCATTGAGTATCGAGTGTGATATCACCGGGGTGGCGACTAACTGTGCCATTTATAGTACACTCGATACACAAAAATTTGTAAGATGGGGCGAGAGATCAAGTGACGAAATAAAAGCCTACCGTGAATTTTGTTTTAATAATTTAGATTTATTTTGTGATCCACCTGTGTGTGAATGTACTAATATTATGATGTGTAGTCATAGACAAGATTATAATTTATATATAGATAATTATAACAGGCACATTGTCGACGTCCTGCAGAGTGCAGCTATTGTAAGTTCTCCATGTGAACATAAGCAGACAGGAAAACCAACGAGACAAAAAAGAGTACCTGGTTGGAACTATCACGTCAGGGATAGCCACGCAAAAGCAAGGCTTTATTTTAGATGTTGGACATTGGCTGGCAGGCCTTCCAGCGGACTAGAATATGATAACATGCGGAGAAGTCGTACTGTATTTAAAAATAAAATTAAATGGTGTCTTAAGAACGAAGAGAGTATTAAAATGAATATTTTGGCTTTACATAAGAGAAATAAGAATTTTGTAAAATTTTGGAATGCAACCAAAAAACTAAATTATAAACAGACCTTACCTGTGTCAGTAGAGGGTTGCCAGACTCCGTCAGATATAGCCGAAGTATTTGCAAAAAGGTTTAAAGTTAACCCTCTGACTGTAGAGTATATGTCCGAGCCGAAAACATATCATAAAGATGATGATATAGAATTCACAAGCAAAGATATCGCGAAAGTCATCATGAGTATGAAGAGAGGCAAATCTCCGGGACACGATGGGCTCAGTATCGAGCATATACTCGAGGCCAGTGATAAAATATTTAATCATTTAAGTTGTCTTTTTAATCTTTGTATCAAATTTGCATACTTACCGGAAGCTCTAATGCATACGTTAGTTGTACCTATTGTCAAGAATAAAACAGGCGATCTTAGTAGTACAACGAACTATCGACCTATCTCCTTAGGCACTATAATAGGTAAAATATTAGAACGACTTATACACCCTGTACTGCTTGAGAACATTAAGATTGATGATGCTCAATTTGGTTTCCGTGCCGGTCTTTCGACGGATGCCGCTATTGTTAGCCTGAAGGGCGCTGTGAGTACGCTTGCTTCTTAGACCTTAGCAGCGCTTTTGACTTGGTTAACTATAACATCCTATGGACAAAGTTGTTGGCCTCACAGGTGCCTAAAAGTGTGGTCAATTTGCTGAGATTCTGGTACGGAGGACAAACGAACTCTGTAAAATGGGGCGACGCAACATCTAGCAAGTATAGGTTAGAATGTGGAGTTCGTCAAGGTGGGGTGACCTCTCCTGATCTTTTTAACCTGTATGTGAATGGTTTGATCGAGGAGCTCAGAGGTACCAAAGTCGGCTGTCACGTAGGAAATGTTTGTGTCAGTAACCTTAGCTATGCTGATGATATGGTGCTTCTCAGCCCCTCGATCAAGGGGTTGAGGAAGCTGCTTTCAGTCTGTGAGCATTATGCTAATGCTCATGGTCTGAAATATAACGTTTCCAAAACCAAAATGATGGTGTTCCCTGCAGGTGGAGGTCCGGATATGGTACCTGAGGTGTATCTAAACGGAACGGTTATTGGTGTTGTTAAGCAGTTCAAATATTTAGGTCACGTGCTTACGGAGAGGCTGCAAGATGACGAAGATATCGAGCGAGAACGAAGGGCCCTCGCTGTTAGAGGAAACATGCTTGCACGACGATTCGCTAAATGCAGTAGGGATGTAAAGACTACCCTATTCAAAGCTTACTGCCTAGGCATGTACACCTGTCAGCTGTGGGTAACATTTACACACAAAGCATTTAGAAGAATAAGGGTCCAGTATAATGATACATAAAGGGCCTTTATGAATCTTCCGAGATGCTCCAGCGCATCAGGCATGTTCGTGGAGGGTGGGGTCCCTGACTTCTTCGCTGTAATAAGAACAAGAATCGCGACATTTTGGAGTCGATTGCGCAGCTCAAAAAATAAAATCCTCACGGCTATATCTGACGATATCAGGAGCCCTATATATAAACGATGGATATCTGTTCACATGGAGAATAACAAAAAATAAATTGGACATGTAATTAATATTATGAATTTTTATATTTTTATATTTTGGACACCACACCCTTATACAGTGATGGTTTTCTAGTTTTTAAGTTTACTTTTAATTATAATAAATAATTAATGTTAACTATGGGACGTAATTGGCCTGAAATAAAAGAATTATTATTATTATTATTATGTATTCTATATCATAATGAAAGTCATTTAATGGTTTTATAATAGCAAGTTTTTAAAATATAAAATTTTAAATTTCTATTTCATTTTCCATTTATAAGCATAAAAGATAATATATACTTAGTCTAGCCATAAATACTGCTACAATTAAAAGTAAACAAAATATTACATCTGAATTTGGAATCTGTCACATCATTTTGGCGCCAATACATTGAACAATATTTTGCGATATTAAAATGGAGTGGGGTGATAAAGAGAACCAAATCGCTGTGATTGCATTACACAAAGTAGGTATGGAGCCAAATACAATTTCTAAAACTGACCGCTTGGTATTAGTAAAATGTTTGTGTACCGGGCTTTTAACAGGTGAGATGAGACCTTCTCTGTTTGTGACAGAAAAAGATCTGGCCTTCCACGTAGTGCTCGTACGAAAAAGGTGGTCACAGCAGTAAGGGGAAGAATTCGAAAAAATCCTGTCCACACCACTGCATCCACAGCACCTAGATCCATGTCGCGTATTTTAAAAGAAGACTTAGGACTTGCAGCATAAGAGACGTACTGGTCATTTCTTAACTGATAATTAAAAAAAGAATAGGTTGGTAAAATCGAAACAACTACTGAAGGGAGGTACGCTAAGGGAGGTCACAGAAAAATTTTGTTTACTGATGAGATTTTTTTTACAATTGAGTAACATTTTAACAATCAAAATGAATGTATTTATGCTCAAAGCTTCAGTGATGGTTTGATGGTGGTATTGCTATGAAGGAGTGACTGAGCCATACTTTTGTGAGTAAGGTGTCAAAACATCGGCACAATTGTATCAAGATACCAATCTTAAGAAGGTGGTGAAGCCCCTTAACAACACCATGTCAAGTAAGCGCCGGGTCATAAAGCTTGGTCTACGCAGTTTTAGTTTGAAACGAACGTTTCGGACTTCATCAGAACTGAAGACTAGCCGTCGTCTAGTCCCGATTTTAATCCGCTGGATAATGATTTATGGTCAGCTTTAGAGAGTACGGCTTGCTCTAAACAGCATGATAATTTAGAGTCCCTAAAACAATCAATACGATTGGCAGTGAAGAATTTTTCATTGGAAATAGTGCGACTTCTATTGATAACTGGCCTCAACATTTTGGACTGTATTGCAGCCAATGGAAACCACTTCGAATAAGCTTCTTATATTTTAAATTATTTTATATTTATGTATTAAACTAACACATTGTAAAACTAATAAATGTTATTTGCAATAGATTTTTTTTCATTGTTTCAATATTTATGGCTAGACTAGATAAGTATTAGAATGAAAATTAACAATGAGTTTAATGACATTATAGTATTTTGTATGCTTATCCATGTGTGTGACAAACGTGGTTACCTGGTCTGCGTGATATCCAGTGATCACCGCAGCCCGTACTCTCTTGGAACACCAAAGGAATCACATGAGCAATGCCGACCTAAAGCATCGAACAAAACTGCTTAATAGGGTTCGAAAACTGAAAACACACATAAAACTGATCCGAGGGCGCCGTGGTTCAACTTATTGTGCCACTTTTTTTCGACTTTATTTACCTTACTGATATCTTCACTATGCATCTGATAATTATTACTGATATTTCATCAAATATATATCGAAATTCACTGTCCCTTTGACAAGCATCTATCTGTCATAAAGGTATAGTAGGAATTTATTTTCTAAAAATTGATTCCTTTACAATTCTTTTTAATGTCATTTTTAATATACTGGATACTGCTACGGCTTCGGAAACAAATGGAACTCTGAGAGAGAAGAAGCGGCGCGAGAAACTCTCCCAGCATTCTTTATTTGCGCTCTTTTTAATAAAATAAACAATTTTGTACTGTCACTGTTATGCTATAAAATAATCATAATCTAGTCCCAGGCTGTCCGATCACTTAGATATTCATAGCTATGGGGTAGAAGAATTTACGACAGAGCCATTTTTAATAAAACCTTTAAATTTATTTATAGATAATGCCTGAACAGTGGCTAGGAATTTATTATAAAAGTGTATACATTAACCCTTAAATCTATTATGTATCGAAGCCTACTAGAATTAGTTACAAGCAATCCTTTATTTCTAGCGTTATAATAATGAAAACCACTATTAAGAGCAAAAAGGTGACGATTTTTGTACACGTATATTAATACAATGGCTGACCCCAGGTCAAACGCCGCAATGGTAAGTAAAGCTTAACAATAAAAATGTAATGATAACTGTTCGATGGTCTCAGTATGGTGTTATTCACTATAAATATCTCCGATCTGATCAAGCAATAATGGCAAATGTCTACTGTGCCGGACTCAGAACAATGCAAAACTACCGACGAAACAGCCCCGACTCATGAATTGATCTTCACCATTATTGGTCCATGATAACTCGAGACCTACAGAACGAGAAACCATTCTTAACTCTACAGGAACTGCAATTAGAAACTATTCTTCACCCTTCGTATTCTCCAGATTTTGCTCCAACGGACTACCACTTCTTGTCGTGAATTGAACAATTTTCTACGTGATAAAAAGTTTTCTTCTCAGGAGGCACTACCAAATGCTTTCCTTTCTTCCTTCCTTTTAGATGGCAGCAATGTATAGATAATAATAATAATAATAATTCCTTTATTTCAGGCTACATAGCCCATAAAATAAATACCTTATAGTCTAACATACATATGATATATAACTTAAATCTACATCACATTTTCGCGGCGATGTGAGGCGCGGGTTCAGTAGCTTCCGGCGGTCGGCGACGTCCGCGATACTTGCGGAACACGACCCCTTTCGGCCACAGCTGCACGTCCAGGAAGGTTGATATATGTTCTGTCGGGACGCGAACATTACAAAAGGGTTGAAGTCAACTGCGTGACGCGTCACCAACTTTTCGACCCCCAACCGGAACCTTGTCTTCTCGACCAAGTACTGAACAATGTCGGAGGCCTTGGTGGTGTGGTGAAAGCGAGAGACGTAGATATACGTCGCTGGGATTACGGGACGCAGGAGCTGGTTCTGTCCTATCGGTGCTGTGCCACATTGGTTATGACTAGGAGGTCTCCTCTTCTTCCGCTCCACCTTAATGAAGCCATCCTTGTCGGTCAGACCCTTCGACACAGCTCTACAAGCGGGTTCGTTGCGGGCGTGCCCGCTTCCACTTTCTGTCCTCAGCACTGTCCGCTTTCTGGGTTGCTGGCGGATGGCAGCAGCATAGTCACGTTGAGGTGTTGACGTAACGACAGCAGGCGACACCTCCGAGAGGTGAGGAGGTGAGGGACGGGCGGCAAGTACATTACTGCTTACACGTGCGGGCGCAGCGGCCGGTGTCGAGTCGAATTTCGCTGATTCAATACTCGCTGGCGAAGCAATGCAAGCCCCACGTCGTGTGTTGATGTTATTGGCCTCTATTGACCTACTTACAACAGTATTGTTGTGCAAAGTCGCAACTTCAGCTTGCAGGTCCCTGATGGTATTCTGAGATGCCTCTAATTTTAACACTACTTCTGCCAGGCCTGCCTTGAGGTTTGTGATGTCCTTCAGCAACCTGGTGACGTCGCCATGGTCGAAGGTGACGGGCGGTAACTTGTTCAAGTTCCTTGCCACGAAAGACGGTACGTCGTCAGGATCAGTCACCTTCAGGAGATTTATCATGTCTTGAAGACTTCTCTCTCCTCTTTCATCCCTCCTGTGGGACGGGATCTGGTCGGTTTTCATCAAAACCTCGTACAGGAGCGTCTTGGCGTTGATGATCTCCTCACTCTTGAAATTTGATGCACAGATCTCGATGATGCTGATCTCGTCCATAGTATCAATTGCGTGCTGAAGGAATGCCAGCAATTCATTGGCTATGAGTTTTTCGGAACTCATATTCATAATAGCGTGCAGCCGGCGGTTGCCGCGCAGATCGCGAATATAAATTATATTCGTAAGTTCAGTGAGCATGTACGTTACCGAGTGCGCTCGGAACTGAACTGATAATAATGGTAATTATTTTGATTAAAAAAAAATATGTTAAATTAAAAAAAAAACTATTTATCAGTACAAATCGGCAATTTCATACTTTAACCCCTGATAATAATAAAGTAATAATATATTCAGCCACTTACCAGAACAAGCTGTTATAGTCACAGATTAATCACGTGAACCCAACTATGCCTAATTCAAATATATCTTGTTTAACAACGCCGGTGGAGATCAAGACACACATAGATATTATAACTAAATACTCTCATCAGTAATTCCATCACATCTCAGACTTAACTAAATCAAATTGATTTAAGTAATACAAGTTATAAGGTATCTAATATGTAAGGTATATAATATTTACCACTGGGAGGCTCCTTTGCACAGGAAGCCGGCTAGATGATGGGTACCACAACGGCGCCTATTTCTGCCGTGAAGCAGTAATGTGTAGGCATTATTGTGTTTCGGTCTGAAGGGCGTAGCTAGTGAACTTTCTGGGCAAATGAGACTTAACATCTTATGTCTCAAGGTGACGAGCGCAATTGTAGTGCAGCTCAGAAATTTTGAGTTTTTCAAAAATCCTGAGCGGCACTGCATTGTAATGGGTAGGGCGTATCAATTACCATCAGCTTAACGTCATGCTCGTCTCGTCCCTTATTTTCATAAAAAAAGTATGTCTCAAGAAATTATTTGATTTTAATTTAATTTATTATATGTATATTTTAAATCTATGTTATACATAAAAATTAGTTGATGTATGTTGGATTGTATACAACCATGTTGGAGAAACCAAAATAAGTTATAATTTTATCATACTTAAATCTTATATTTTGTAGCATGAATAAGGTGTTATCCTTAAATTTGTTGATTTGCCACTACGCCTCTAGGTTGGTTCGCTTAGTGGACAATTATGTTTAAATAATTAACAATTTTTTCACCTAATATCATAAAAAAAAGTAATCAATCTTTAGGATTGTAATAACAAAATTCATACAGATACCACGCATCGAGCTATAAGAATGTGGCTGTCTGTGAAACTCTTTGTGCATGAAGGGATCGAAAAAAAAAACATAGGAGTGTTGTTATGAAATTCAGTACAACATTACAACACTCGTTTGGATGATGTAATGGTTATTAGAACATTGGGTGTTTTAATGTTGGCAATAAGCTCACTGTTTCAGAATCTTTAATAGAGGATTTAAAGCATGGGTGTAGATAAACTAATAAAACGCAACCTGCGCAGCAGATCTAGAAAAAAAATCGTAGCCATATCTACGTTAGTGAAACTGCTAACAAAGGAAACTTAAACATGTTAGTCCCACACTATGTAGGAGGTACGAGTACCTACTCTGTTACATTGACCAAACAAGATAAATTCAACAATTAGAAATTCCACGCCAGCTCTTTTATTGGTAGCTTGTCTAAAAATAACGAGATGGTTTTATTTACTTTACATGGTCAGGATTGTTATAACTAAAACAAAAATCGTCACTTTTTTGCTCGTAATAGTTATTTCCATTATTATAACACTAGAAATAAGGGATTGCTTTTACCTAATTCTAGTAGGCTTCATAAGATACATAATAGCTTTAAGGGTAAATGTATACACTTTTATAATAAAGTCCCAGCCACTCTCAGGCATTATATATAAATAAATTTAAATGTTTTATAAATAAAGGAATTTGTCGTAAATCCTACTACACCACAGCTGAATATCTAAGTGATACGACAGCCTGGGACTAGATTATGATTATTTTATAGCAATAGCAATGAAAGTACAATATTGTATATTTTTATTAAAAAGAGCGCAAAAAAATAATGCTGGGAAAGTTTCTTGCGCCTCTTCTCTCAGAGCGCCATTTGTTTCCGAAGCGGTAGTAGTATCTAGTATATTAGAAATGACATCAAAAAGAATTCTAAAGGAATCTATTTTGAGAAACAATAAATGCCTTTTATGCCTTTTTAAAAAGCTGCAGTTTTCACTAATATCAGTATAGCTGAAAAATTTTGCTTTAGCTTTTCACGTTGTGATTTTGCTGTGACCGGCAGTAGTACTATGGATTTTTTCTAATTCAAATGGAAAAAATCATATCCGATTGTAAATTCTAAGAGTGATTGTTAAAATCCCTCATTTTAATAATTATAAATATAGTGTTGTATATTTTTCTAACAACTAAACAACCATGAGTTTAATATCATAATTTAACTCACAAAAATAATTATTGGTTGGAACCGATCAGCTGTTGAAATCGGATTGTAAGCATCACACTCCCTATTTACTAACTTATTAACGGATTCACACATAATTTTTTTATATATAAGGGGTAATACTAGAATGCTAGGACCTTTTGGAGTTTCATAAAACTTCCCAGAATTATATAATACTAGCAGACTCGGCAAACGTTATTTTGCCATATAATTTATTTCTAGGGTTCGACAGTCTTTCTCCGACGTATTTTACAAATACAACTACTATGAAATAGTATTTTAGAGGGTTAATATATAGTACATATATGACACAAAAATTTGAAATTGTATTAGTAACAGAATTTAAAAAATCGGCTTAGTAGATCCAGAGATAAAGGCAGGAAATGCTCTTGTGATTCCTCTGGTGTTGCAGGATAATATGGGCGTTGGCGATCACACATAACACCAGGTGGCCCATACGCTCTTTAGTCCTCCTTGTCCATAAAAAAAGATTATCCTGCAGAAAGTTGTGATACTGATTTTAAATGAAAAAAAGTATTTTCTTTTTAAGTCAATTTTTTAATGATTTTATATTACAATGATTGATAGTAATGCAAAAGTTATAGGTAGTTACTGCAATATATTCCTATATCCCCCTAAATTATGTTGAAGGATTTATTGCAGTCATCAAACACATAGATTTTGCGATTTAAAAACGCGTGAGCAAGTCACGTAGCGTTGGCCATAGGAAAACATGTCCAAATGTATGCCTGCTTCTTTTAAGGTTTGACCCTGGAATTTGTTGATAGTCATTGAAAATACAAATTAAAAGGAACTGTAGGCGTTTAAAATTAAAAACCCCTCCCCCGCAGCTATCCGACCGCTCGCAATCCCGCTCCACCGCCTGCCACCGGACCGCACTACAATATCGCGCACTCGGTTGTTTATCATTGTCGTCGTATCTATCCAAATATTTGTTCAAATAATGTAGTAAGGACAGAGATTATCTACTTTAAATTTCTGTTATGTAAGTATGATTCTAATATGTAAGCTATATTATTGTAAAATTTTAATAAAATGCATTTAGTAGATTTCGTGTGAAAGAGCAACTAACATACATCCATACATCCAGACGTCCATACATTGTTACAAACTTTCATATTTATAATATTAGTAGATACTTTTTTGGAAAGCCAGAAGGTAGAGCTGAAATTTTTACAGGGTTGTAAGATTAAGTTTAGTATGTATCGATGTAAGTTATGTATATGGGATTTTTAAATTTTATAATACATGGGGCACACAAAAAGTATGCACTTCTAGCTAATCGGAACTATTTGAATTTCGAATGTTATATTTTTAAACGTTGCAAACGTTTCAAAATTTTTAGTAATAAAAAAAAACAATTGGCGGGAAATCATTTGTCAAATGCTTTTGGGAGAGAAGCACCTTGCTTGACTCGATGTTTTGCTGAAATTGAGAGAGGTCGGATTTCTTTACATGACGAATTTCGTGAAAGGCCTTAAACTGCAGTAAAAAAAATTATCGCATTTTTTTTCTCAGCTACGGGTCCCAACTGTACAATTTCACTTGAAGGTCAAGAGTGTTAATGCCGAGTGGTATTCTACCAAAAAGTGAAAGGCGACCAAAAAGCCGCGTTTTCCTACATCATGACAACGCTTCTTCACACGCTGCCAATAAAACTAATACATTTTTACCTTCCGAAAAAGTACAACTCGTCACCCATTCTGCACACAACTCCGACATATTAATGGTTTGATGAGAGGTTTCACTTTTACCAAAAAATGTTTAAAATGTAAAGGAGAGTATTTTGAAAAGTAATAAACATAATATTTTGGTTATAACATGTTGTATTATTAAGATACGCAAAACTTTTAGTGTGACCTCCGTACTTACACATTGTTTTACGGGCAATATAAGGTATCAACTAAATTAGGTGAATAAGTTGTTGTGTACTAAGCTATATAAGACACTATAGTATTGTATTTTTCCTACGGGAACTTGTTAGTTTTCCAGGATGAAAGGTATCCAAGATGTTAACCGGCAATATAAGTGTCAACATGCCAAATCAACATGTTAAATTAGATGCATAATTTGTTGTGTACTAAGTTGTATAAGAAACTAAAGTTTTTTAGCTGTCCCAAGGGAACTCTTTAATTTTCTGGGATGAAAAGTATTTAAAGTGTTGATCGGCAATTTAAGGTATCAACATCATTAATGTTACTAAATTTGGTGCATAAGTTGATGTGTACTACTCAATATAAGTAAGTAGAGGTTTCTAACTGTCCCACGGGAACTCTTTAATTTTATGGGATGAAAAGTATCTATGGTGTTGACCGGCGTTATAAGGTATCAACATGCAATTTTTTATTTATTCTGTGTGTAAGTTGTTGTGTACTACGCTACATAAATAATGAGATGTTTTAACTGTCCCACGGGAACTCTTTAATTTTCCAGGATGAAAACTTTCTCAGATGTTGACCGGAAATATAAGATATCAACATGCCAATATTTATTAAATTATATACATAAGTTGTTGTGTACTACGCTATATAAGTAAGTAGAGGTTCTTAACTGTACCACGGAACTCATTGATTTTATGGGATGAAAAGTATCTAAGATGTTGACCGGCAATATAAGGTATCAACATGCCAAATTTTATTAAACTTTGAGCAAACGTTACGTGTAAATTTTATTAAACGTGCTATGCTAGTTAAGTAAGTAGAGGTTTTTAACTGTCCAACGGGAACTCTTTAATTTTCGGGGATGTGAAGTATGTAAGATGTTGACCGGGAATGTAAGGTATCATCATGCAAATTTTCAATTAAATCGGTCTAATAGTTTAAGAGATTAGCCTGTACAAAACAGACAAACAGACAGAGAAACAAAAAATTCCAAACAAATCAGGACTTGTTCTATTCATCTTCTTACACCCCCCTGACTCAGTTTTGATCATTATTTTTCTTTGTACAGAAATTTGATCTCTAGAGATTTATTATAAGTATAGATATAGATTGTTATGTATGACATAAATGACCTGTCGTTCTCACTTTTTACCTCAGGTGGAAATTATGTCCGTCACACACAATTGATTTAATAAGAATGATGCTATGCTGGACTATGTTTTTGTAATCGCTTACTTTCTCGCGGGAACCCGTCACTCTTATGGGATTTTAAAAATTTAGAATACTAATACATTGCTTTACCGGCCATATAAGGTATCAACTTGACAAATTTTACTAAATTAGGTGTATAAGTTGTTGTCTACTAAGCTATATAAGGAACTATAGTATTTTATTTTTCCCAAGGGAAATCGTTAATTGTCTGGGATAAAAATATTTTAAGTTTTGACCAATATAAGGTATCAACATACCAAATTTTATTAAATAATGTGCGTAAGATGTTGTGTACTACGCTATTTAAGTAAGTAGAGGTTTTTTACTGTCGCACGGGAACTCTTTAATTTTCCGGAATAAAAGTATCTAAGATGTTGACCGGGAATGTAAGGTATCATCATGCAAAATTTCAATCAAATCGGTCTAATAGATTCAGAGATTAGCCCGTACAGACAGACAAAGAGACAGAGAAATAAGAAATTCCAAAAAAATCGGTACCTGTTCTACTACTCTTCTTACATCCCACTGAATCAGTTTTTTTTTTTCTTTGTACAGAAATTTGATCTCTACAGATTTATTATAAGTATAGAAATAAGAAAAATATGATATTGACACACTTTTACACAAATTATTTTGCCCCAAACAAGACTGAGTCTGTACTATGGGTACAAGACAACGATATATTTAATAAAATATACTTACTTAAACATATATTAATACATACAAACATCCATGACTCCGAAACAAACATCCATATTCCTCATTGAAATGTTGGCACCTACTGGGATTCGAACCCGGGCCTTCTACCTCACTAGGTAGGGTCACTAGATTATATGGGTCGTCATAATATATAATTATATATGTAGTTTTCTTTTAGTAATATCTTCATGTCATTCGCAATGCTTTTAATTAACTTAACTTAACCCAAGAGGTTGCAAGAGAAACAAAGGTAGGCAAATTAGAAGATGGGATGATGAAATAGAGAAAATGACTGGAAGAACTTGGACTAGCCTTTCCGCTCCGGGAATCTCTGATCACGCACGGTATGGCTGAGATTGGCGAGATTTTGGCGCGCGCGCAGACTTTCGTCAATGCGTATTATTTTACGTGTAGATTGTATATGATTTGAGTGAACGTATCTGAAAGCTATTGAAACAAGCTATAAGACCATGCAAAATAAACAATCTTACAAACAAAATAAAGGTCAGAAATTGGTGAGGGAATAGTGTGCCATACGGCACTCTCGGTTTTGGTGTATCTGAAAAATCTAGGACACTGCCGATTTGGAAGGCTAGACTTAGTGCAAATAAGGAAAATTGGAGAAGAGCAGAGGAGGCCTTTGCATTTGTGTCATGTATTTTTAATGTATGTAATGTATATACGATGACTATATGAAGAATTACTTAGAAATTTTATAATTTTTATTTTTTAGTGCAATAAAGTTCGACGTATATGACGAGAGTTGTCAAACTTCATATCGTGCAGCAACGTAAATGACGAGAGTTATCAAACTTCAAGACATTGTTAATTTCAACAGCTCCGTCAGCAATACTCGTAGCTCAGCGGAAAAGTGTATACTTTAGACGCTGTAGACCTGGGTTCGATACACCTACCAGTGTATGGAATTTTTTGGGTTTTGTTAAGTTCATGGAAATTTTTAGTAAGTTCAAGATTAACTCGAACAGAATAATGAGGATGGAAAATGTGTAAGCAGGATAACAATAGTTAAAAGAAATATCTAGTACAATTTAAATTTAAAAATGGAATGGGAGAATCATTTTGAAAATAGAACAGATCCGGGGGTATATAAGCCGTACTAAGCGTGGCCTACGGCAGTTCTAGTTCTGACTCGAAAGTGTAAAGGAAGAAGAAGAAGAAAATTAGAAGTAGTGAAAATGGGAAAGATCCAGGTGAAGAAGAAGAAGAAGATAGAAGAGACTTAGTGTTTGGTGCGGTGTGATGCGTTGAAGATACCGCCGCCCACAAGAGGAACAGCGGCAGACCGGCGAAGTGAAGTTCAGGAAAAGTGAACCCAAATAAAGACTCGTTCCTATAAGCGGAGTATTATTTCCAATCCCTGACCCACTCTCGTGTCAGTATTTTCATTCATACATTCATGTATTAGGTTAAATTTTGTCTGAATAAAAGGCCATTGTTATTATATCTACATGTCTTCAGCAACTTATCCACTCATGAATATACCAGTGTATCTTTAAGTTAAGATTGCATAATCTCATAAATAAGGAACGTGTGTGCTATGACGTCAAATTGTAGCCAGAGGGCTGGTGATACCGATAGTGATCGCTCGATTTGCCCCAAGCTATCATTAGCTAGCGTCAAGGCTTAACTCAAATTACCACTTCGTGTCACCCGTTTTCATTTAGTAGTCATGGAGGAAAATTCGTGATGAGAACTAAACACAATTTCAGAAAAAGCGTTTAAGAATATTTTGATGATTGGATTATTGGTTAACATAAGTGTATCGTTTCTGAAGGAGCATACTTTGATGGCGATAACAATATAAATTTGATTGAATAACTAACGATTTGTGTATTATTATTATATAAAGGATTTCTAAAACAACGACTATTTAATTTTGCTAGAAAATAATTAAAAGCTTTTGAAGTTTTCGTAGCTTAAAAGATTTTTTTACATAAATACTAATTATAATATTAATAAAATTTTTATTAATTGTGAAAAGTAATAGCTTTCTCTTTTATATGTTTATAAAAAGTGTTTTCACCCCTTTTTCCAAGATGGCGGACCGGGGACAAGGGTGGCGACCCCACTAACTTGAGGTTAAGCTTCTATGCCCCTTCTATGCTTCTAAGCCCCCACACATGACCCAAAAATAAAATAGCGTCCTCTTAAAAATGCATGAGCTGTGCATTTTCAAGTAACATTTCAATGGACTAATTATATATTGGTCAAGCAAAACAAAATGACTGATCTGCGAAATGTAAGTAATACTTTTGGATATTGGGATATTGTGATTATTCATTGATTTACAATTCATTTATTTTTTATAACCTTCGTTTCTAGTCTAAAATTATAATTTATTTTCAGATGAAAGCTAAGGCGCTTAATAAAGATAGAATAATCCTTCTACTTGATATGATTTCCAAGCACAAAGTAATCAGAACACAGTCAACGAATGCGACTATTAATAAATTAAAAGGTACAGTATCTCAAATATACAGGCCTCATACAATTCATTATCACTGTCATCACTAAACAAATCCAATATATTTAATAAAATTCAAAGTTATCTATTAAATAGAGAAGATAATCACCCGAATTCAAAAGATAGTAAATTTTCGACTGACAGTAATAAAAACAAACTAAAGTTAATAATCAAAATGTTATTGAAACGGTCTATTTTTTTTTTGTATAGCTCTACCTATTTATGGTCAGCGGTAACCCCTCCCGATGGTAGATCAACGTTGAAGATATAAATTTCTATCTATCTTAGTTTTATTAAAATGCAAAGATGCGGCTACAGCTATCTATGGTAGCTAATTTAACAGAATGTTAATGATAAGTAGGTTATTGCGACCGGCCGTAAGGCAAGCGTGCTTACAGAAGTTTTACTCATTCAAAAACGACGTAAACAATGGCGCCATAAGAAACATCAAATACCATTGAAATCTAACCTAAAATCAGATGGTCTAAAGGTACATGATAATATGATGTGATCATTGCAATAAGTATTTACAATTACGCTACTACATTTTCCTTAATAATATTATAAATGTGAACGTAAGTTTGTTTGTTAAGCTTTTATGCCAGAGCTACTAAACGATTTTGATGAAATTTGATATAGCGATTGAATAGAGCTTGGGAAAGGACATAGACTAATCAAGCCTATTATTATCCTGGAAAAATCCATGGTTTCCGCGGGTTTTCTGAAACGATGAGCTTTAACTAGACCAATAGTAGGGCTTTTTTGTCATTTTCCTCGAAATAAGATTCATATAATAGTATGTTGGGAACGGGATTGAAAACGAGAACCGGAACTGGAATAGGACATGATAATCTTCAATTCCAAACTTGCATATAATTTTTAAAAACCCATTATCTACGCGAACGACGTTGTGGGCATCAGCTAGTATATTATAATACTACATCTTTGCCGCTTTCTTTTTGCCGGCTAGATTATGGGTACCACAAACATGTGTCTACTGTGCCATAACTGTGCGAATTTCTACCGTGAAGCAGTAATGTGTAAGCATAAAAATTAACATATTATGTCCCAGAAGACGAGCGCAGTTGTAGTCCGCTCAGAATTTTTAAGAGTTTTTCAAGAATCCTGAGCAGCACTGCATTGTAATGGGCAGGGCGCCCCAATAACCTTCAGCTGAACGTCCTGCTCGTCTCGTCTCTTATTTTCTTAAAAAATAATCTTTATTATTTCTGTAAGAATATTATGAGAACAGAACATGCAAAAGATCCATTTAAAAGCTTGTATTCTCGAGGTTTAAGTAAAATACACGACGCGTTGGAGTCGGAAGAGGCATTTAAATAACACTTCATCTTTGTCTGTTTTAGTTACAAGGAACTTGACCTCTTTGTGGGTCTTGAACACAACGAGGAAAATAAACACTATCAAAGGAAATTAAACTATGCTAAGTGGAAACTATGTGTCTTTAATATGAAACAAGTAAGATGTTTCAATTTTAAATGTTCGTAGTTTGCGATTGTAGCCGTAGATATTTATTAATATATAATACTTGCTGACCCAGCAAACGTTGTATTGCCATATAAAGTAAAAAAAAAAAAACAATAATTAGAATTTTTAGGGTATAAAAATAGATGTCTACCGATTCTTAGAATTATCAAATATATCGTATATAAAATTTATCGTACTACAAAAATAAACTCGATTGCCATCCTGCAACCGGATCTATGGATGAAACCAAATAATATAAAAATGGTGATTAAAAAACAGGGGTTGACTGAAGTCGTATGTATTTTTAACGCTGAACCATAATAAAAAAAAGAGTGTGTGTACTTATGTACACGCGTTAGAAGTTATACTTCTTTGGCGTATGGACCAATAAATCAAATTTAAACAAATAGTTAAGTTATTACACTGGCCTTCAAAAGTAAGTACCACACTTTTAAAATTGGGATAACGTTTTAAGTTCACAATATATACTTTCAAAATAAAAAGGACTCCAAAGAGAATTTAATTTTGTACATAAAAACTTTATAGTCGGTAACCTTCTTTTAAGAATTGGCTGAAAAAAAACTTCAAAAACAAAACCATTCCTTTTTCAAAGTGGACGTTTCCGAATTACAATTTATCATTCACATTTTTCTTTCTGTTTTAAATTTTATTCAACATCGATGGGTCTTGTTTTAAAAATTTATGCTAAAAAGCACATAAAATTTATTTTTATTTATTTTATCATGCCTCTTTCAGTTGAAGAATGTGCTAGGATCATGGCTTTTCTGGAACTAGGCATCAGTATGCGTCGCACTGCAAGAATGGTGGGTGTGACGGTACGAACGGTCCAGAAGGTAAACCGAAGGTACGAAGAGACTGGACACCATCTGAGGAGACCTTGTAATGGCAGACCCAGGTGTACCAGTGCCCGAGAATATCGTTATATTATTTCCACTGTGTTAAGAAATCGCCACCAAAATGCAGTTGAAGTGCAGCAACAGCTACTTCAGACCCGGAGGGACTACATTAGTAACAGTACAGTGAGAAGAAGACTTGCTGAAGCAAATTTGAAACCCCGAAGACCAGCGAGTGGCCCAAAACTCGAGAGACAGCATCGAGTAGCGAGACTGCGATACGCCCGTGAACACATGCAGTGGGATGAAGAAGAATGGTTAAGAATTTTGTTTGCAGATGAGTCTCGATTCTCCCTTTACACTTCTGATGGAAGGCAAAGTGTTTACAGGCGACCTGGTGAGCAATACCTTCAAACCTGCATCTCAGAAAGAGTCCAATACGGTGGAGGCAGTGTACATGCATGGGCTGGCATATCTTCAGAAGGTCGCACAGAGCTAGTAGCCATAGAAAATGGCACCCTCACTGGGCAAAGATATGCTCAACAGATTCTCAATGAGTATGCAGGGCCGTATTTAGCAAATATGGGTGATGGATCGATGCTGATGCATGATTATGTCCAGCCACACACGGCTCATATCGTACAAGAGTATATTCAGGAGGTCGGTATCAGCGTGATGGCTTGGCCATCAAGAAGTCCTGATCTCAACCCGACTGAACACGCCTGGGATGAGCTTGGGAAGCTAGTCAGAAATCGCAGACCACCACCTACTACCCTCAGGGCACTAAAGCAGGCCCTGGTAGAAGAATGGGAGAATATTCCCCAACATCGGCTCTGAAACCTAGTGTTCAGTATGCCAAACCGGCTCGAAGCTGTAATAAGAGCTCGAGGAGGCAATACCAGATATTAAAAATTAAATAACATGTAATACATTTTAGTTGAATTTTTTTACACTTAACTAAAAATGTCTATTTTCATTGTTTTATCTTTTTTAAGTTAAAAATGTTACTAATGTATAATTTTAGTTTTTAAAGAAAAAAGAATTAAAGCCTATAAAATTTGCAACAAAACGTTTTTAATCTTGAATCTCTACCTT
This sequence comes from Leptidea sinapis, assembly GCF_905404315.1. Classification (NCBI taxonomy): domain Eukaryota; kingdom Metazoa; phylum Arthropoda; class Insecta; order Lepidoptera; family Pieridae; genus Leptidea; species Leptidea sinapis. The sequence continues at coordinate 6,787,458 of NC_066275.1, read as the reverse complement.
CTATAGTTAAGAAAAAAATTTAATTTGAAAAGTGTGATACTTAATTTTGCAGGCCAGTGTAGTTAATACTATCACCGTCGTTTATGAAATTGATTTAATAAAAGCACCAAAGTAATATTTATTTATTCACACTGTTTCATTGTACTGTTACGAAACACGTGTTCTAAATATAAAAATACTAGAATATACAACTTGAACATAGTTATCGATTTTCATGACACCTAGAACTAACTTCACGATGAAGAATTCATGTGTCGGTGTGCGCGCGCATCGTAATAATTCACTCTCATCATTTTTCTCCATCGCCCCGAAGTAGTATAACTTCAAAATTATCGAAAAATTAAAAAATGTATTTAGGGGTGGGTCTTATCAGTTAGGGGTATGAAAAATAGATGTTTGCCGATTCTCAGGCCTACCCGATATGCACACAAAATTTCATACAAATCGGTTGGAAAAGGAATAAATTTAAAATCTACAACAACGACGAAATGAAACGTTAATTATAATCATTAAAATGTATGATTAAACAGAACAATAAAAGATAAACCGTTTCAAAACAAATATTATTCGTATAAAAATAAGATAATAAACTAAAGTCTATTTGGACATTTTTAGAATTAATTCTATTTTAAATCTGGGTCACAAACTTGTCCGAGAGGCTATAACTATTTCAGTAGAATTTGGGAATGACGTCATTGATTGGCACTACTTGGCTGTTCCTAACTTGTCATGGCTTGACTGCTTCTATAATGAAAATATAGTTGTTAAAAGTTAAAAAGATTTTTAGAAGGGAATAACTTCATATTGGACGGTAAATCAGTTCGTAACGTAACACGTTACAGCTCCAATCTGTCTGTCCAGCTTCCCATTCTCTCACGCATACGGCAGCGGTTGACAGGCTCCTCCTCTCTCACTCTAGCCAATTGTTACTTTTATGGCATTAATTAATAATGATACTAATAATGTACACACACAAAACTCTAATCTAAATATCATCGAATTGTAACTGAGAATAAAATACATTTTATAATCAATAAAGGATTTTATTAATAAATAACCTTTCCTTGCATTATCAAATATATGAGTTCTCTTTAAATAATGTAAATTATTTCATAAAATGTGGGTAATAAATATGTAACTGTATAAACATAAATTATCGTATATGCATCAATTTTTAGAGCTTGAACTCCATGTTTGTGTAAGGATGCTTCGTAAACATGATGGTCGTGATTACTGTCACAAATAGTAAATGCATCACACAAATACAATGATTTATTAACTATGATAGGTCGACCTGGTACCACAAGCAGCACCCATTCACGAGTTGACGCATGGACCAGCCATCGTTTCCTTCGCACATATTTGAGGAAGGAGTCACACGATACCGCTCAAGCAATACCATTAAATGAACATGACGAACTATGTTATAGTATACCGCATGATAACTAAAAATTCAAAAAATTTCAAGTTAAACAATTTCAATATTAAATTGTTCAACTTAGATAAGTTTAAGTTATCACTTTTGTTGGGCGGCCCGAGACGCACACGATTTCTTTTATATATGCATATATTAACTTTATTTTTTAGAAATAAAAATAAATTTTTTACAACTTACAACCGCCGTCAATTCCCGATACCTAATTATTTATGCTCATATTTTAGAAAACAGATTTTTTTCATTTGTCATTCGCTCTTGCATCTGCATTTCAATATTATGTCAATGTATTTTTTATTCCATATAATAACATAGAAAACACTTTTCTGTCACATTCATACATAATTTAAAAATACCTATTGATGAATTGATAAAAGTTTTAAACAAAAATTTTCATAGATCGTATACTGACATGCAAAGTTAAATAAAATTAATCTCGGATCACCAATTTACGATAACACTGTTAAGTTAGGTCGTTAATAACTTAAATTATTTGCTCTGTAGTCTCTGATTTATGTTTACCAACAGATTCATAATTCAGTCGGAATACGTCCGCTGCTGGACAAAGGCCTACCCCAAAGGCTGACATGACGATCGTTCCTACGCTGCCCTCATCCAACCTATTCCAGCGATCCTACTTCAGTCCTACTTGTGGGGAGCCCCCCACTAATACTACATCTTCAGGTAAGTAATTGCCACTCGAGGACTTTACTGCCCCAACGGCCATCTGTCACTTCAGCTTCGCAACCATCTGGGCTATGTCAATAATTTTGGTTTCCTTATTTCTGATTCAATCTCGCAGGGAAATTCTGATTATAGCCCTCTCCATTGCCCTTTGAGCAACCATGAGCTTTCTCATAAGGCCCATTGGTGAACACCAAGGAGAGGCTCCTTTGCACAGGATGCCGGCTAGATTATGGGTGCGGCGCCTATTTCTGCCGTAAAGCAGTAATGTGTAAGCATTTCTGTGTTTCGGTCCGAAGGGCGCCGTAGCTAGTGAAATTACTGGGCAAATGAGACTTGACATATTATGACTCAAAGTGGCGAGCGCAGTTGTAGTGTCGCTTAGAATTTTTGAGGGTATTTTAAGAATTCTGAGCGGTACTGCATTGTAATCGGCAGGGCGTATCGACTACCAGGAGCTGAACGTCATGCTTGACTCGACTCTTATTTTCATTAAAAAAAATGGTTAGCGACCATGTCATCGTTTCGTATGTCATCACTGGCAACACACACTCTTTTAAAAAACTTGGTCTTTACTGGTTAAAAACCAACAAATTATCTACTTTAAATAGTTTACTTAGTTATGTCCGAGAGAGGTGATACAATTAATGGTAAAGGTGTTGGTTTAGGGGTATCTGTGTGTCTTGGTCTCCACTGGCGTTGCTGAACAAACAACGTTAGTTATTCCTATTTGCATTAGACACAGTCGGTTTCACTTTATTACTCAGTTGCTGCGGGAATTTAACTTTAGTAATTCCGTGGTACTTTATGTCATATGAACACTTTCACAGAATCTACATAGAAGTAAATTTTAAATTACTAATAGTATTATGCTTTCTATCCAACGACAATTGCCGGAAGTGATATTGTAAGAAAGGACATCCTAATGCAAATTCATCAGCAAAAATAGAGATGGACATGTCAATTGCTGCGCTGCAACCTGGAGAAACAGTCAAAGTAGGTAGTCACCTACATTGACTGTTTCTCCAGGTTGCTGCGGTACCATAGAGTACTATGGTACCCAAGAGTAGGGAAACGGCACAGAGGACAGCCTCCAAAAAGATGGAAAGACGAATTAATAATAGAGGAGTGGAAAGCTTAACGATGCTGTCAGATGTTTACTCAATGTTATATTTCATTTCTTATGCAAGATGATGGATGACATTTGTATTTTAAATATTGTATATTTTATTTAGAACCTTCTTTGTAAGTTCTTCAAATCTGCACGAGGGCACTAAAATATTCAAGAAAATGAAAATCTGATGAATTCGTACTTGCGAATCAAAAAAGATGCAATTTGATGTATCGGTCGTCTTTGCATATTTGTTATAGCAATGATGGTTGTTATGTCATGTATACTTTGCATCAAATAATACTTTCTTCGATACGACGTCAAATTTCGGTCTTTTCCAATAAAATTGTTGCTTTAATCGCTACCCATACACATATTGACCACAAAATTATGTTACTTATGCTACACATTGAAGATGTCCACAGGGACATCAAGTTCGCAACATAAAACGTTTCTTACACTCCAACTTCCAACCTAAATTTTTTTTAATGAAAATAAGGGACGAGACGAGCAGGACGTTCAGCTTATGGAAATTGATACGCCCTACCCATTACAAATCAGAGCCGCTCAGGATTCTTGAAAAAACCCCAAACATTCTGAACGGCACTACAATTGCGCTCCTAACCTTGAGACATAAGATGTTGAGTCTCATTTGCCAAGTAATTTCACTAGCTACGGTGCCCTTCAGACTGAAACACAGTAATGTTTACACATTATTGCTTCATGGCAGAAATAGGCGCCGTTGTGATACCCATAATCTAGCCGGCTTCCTGTGCAAAGGAGAAGGAGTGCAAAAAAAAACTCAAGAAGGCTTGCAGTAGCCATCATCTCAATAAAAAAAAATTGTAGTTGTGCATCTTAAAAATCTTTAATAAACCTGATAAATTTGAGGATTGAATGTATGTCCTTCCCTGCCCGAAGTGTGTTTAAATTTTTAGATTGGCTACGTAGTTAGTTATGGTAAACATGTACAGATTTCCGTGATTTTTGTGATGCGCAATAATCATAAAATAGTTCAAAGATAAAAACTTTTCATAGCAGGCGTAGATTTTAATGAGAGTTTCTTTTCATGATTATACCTACATATTGCGCAAATTACTTCTATATACGCACGTTCCTTGAAATTTGACTTCTAATTTGATATACACAGATGTTGTATTGCCTTGTAAAAGCATCAGTTGCGGCTTCAAGTATGTACAGATTATTAATGTATCCAGTCTACAACGAGCCCAATTAACAAACACCAAAACAATGGTGTAAATTTTCGTACTAACGAACAAGCACAGCAATATAAACATAAATATACTGAGATAGATTGTCTTCCTAACACACCCTAAAAGTGTATAATAATTTATTTATTATATTTTTTTATTGCCCAAATAAAATTTGAAAAAAAAAATATGAACGATGCGGTACTCGAACCCACGACCTCTCGCGTTCCGTGCGAGTGCTCTGCAAACTGAGCTAACCGTTCGAGTGACGTATCGTCATAAAATCTCGTATGCTTTGTTCAACTCTCAGGATGGGGCTTTCTAGGATTACCTAGAAGTGAGGGTTATCACTTTAAAAACATAACAAATGATTGTTTTGCCTCTTGTATATTATTTGCCTTATTATAATATATAGGTATGTATTGATAAAATATTTATACTACACATTTTCTCTGGAGGACGTGTTCTAAGATATTGTTATTTACTAAGTTTTTAAATCCATTGAGTGCCTGAGCTTTTCTTTTATCAATAGGTAGAGCATTCCACATTCTGATAGCCTTATAATATTTACTTTCTTACTAAGATAAGGATTGCTAGTAAATATAAGTACCCGTTTCTGCAATCTTGATGTTAGGATAAGCCTCTGTCGTTGTTTTTTTATGAGTAGAATAAAAAGAAGAATTAATCGCAGCAGTATTGTTTATTACCACTGAGGTTAGATCACGTAGTTGTGTATGTTTCGGGAAAGGTAAACCAATCAAAGTATCACTGTGCGTTATAGTACAGCTTTTACTAGTGGGAGGCTCCTTTGCACAGTATGCCGGCTAGATTATGGGTATCACAGCGGCGCCCATTTCTGCCGTGAAGCAAAAATGTGTAAGTATTATTGTGTTTCGGTCTGAAGGGCGCGCGTAGCTAGTGTAATTACTGGACAAATCAGACTAACATCTTATGTCTCAAGGTGACGAGCACAGTTGTATTGCCGCTCAGAGTTTTTGGGGTTTTCACGAATCCTGATCGGCACTGCATTGTAATGGGCAGGGCCTATCAATTACCAATCAGCTGAACGTCCTGCTCGGCTCGTCCCTTATTGTCATAAAAATAAAATTAAGCATCGTTGACGTAAAAAGTAGAACGGTTGACTATCAACACGGTGCTTCAGGTTCGATTCTCGCCCGTTACTTGCCAATGTGTTAGCCTAATTGAATAAACCAGTACCAGTGAGCCTCCCACTGGTACTTGTACCTTTGCACCAGATGCTGGCAAGATTATGGGCTTTAATTCTAACCCATTATAATGGGTCTAAGGCTACTACAGCCTTAAGCCCGTATTTGTAACTTTTATCGTTATTCTAATGTTATTTATCTTCTTCTTCTTCATACGGGCGCTTTCCGCAACTCGACGTCCATATGCGCCTACTTTGCGTGCGAGGGTGGTAGAGGCTACTCCAACCAGCCAAGCTCCTCCAAGAAGTCACCCAACCTCTTAACGTCGCGGAAGACTTCCCGAAGAGCGCCTGGTGACCCCAGGTGCTTCGCCCTGTAGTTTGCAACCTCACTGCATTCCAGCAGAACGTGAGCGGCTGTTTCCTCTGCCCCCAGGCAACCTCTGCATAGAGGGCTGTCAGTGACACCTAAATTAAAGAGATGCCTGTTAAAATTGCCGTGACCTGTGGCCGCACATAATATTAATCTTAGTCGACACCGATAAAGTTGTAAGATTTCCCTGGTAAAACGCAAGTCGGCGCAAGGTAAAGCTGCTTTGGCTTGCCTGCACTCCTCAAGGCTATCCCAGTATTGTTGATGTAGTGCTTTTATCTTTTGATTTAAGTGGTTCCTGAACCAACTATGTGGCAGAGGCAGGAAAGGCTCTGGTCCAACCGGTTGGGTCTCAGAACCCCTTCTAGCGAGTTGGTCTGCCGCCTCGTTGCCCCTGACCCCACTGTGACCTTTGATCCACTGAAGTGTTAGGTTGTTGTTTTTACCAGCCACCTTATTTAATGCTGAGTGGCATTCAAGTAATAGGCTGGAATTGATTATCTTACCTTGAAAGGACTGTAATACCGATTTGCAATCACAGAGTATTCTAATGGAGTGATCTTGAACCTCTCTGGCCAAGATAGCGTTGGCAGCTAGCAAAATCCCCATGCATTCAGCCTGGTATACAGTGTTAAGCTTACCCAAGGGCTCGGATATGCTGATATTTAGATCTTCCGAGAAGACTCCCGTACCTGTGCCTGAATACGTCTTCGAACCATCTGTGTAGAGGTCGAGTTCATAATGTGTAAGGACACTGTCGTTCCTTTCCTCGAGCTCTACTCTTTTTTGTCAAAAATGAAAGTCCGCTCTATTTTATTACTAGCTGCTTCCACAAGTGGCATAGCTGACCATGCTTCTGAAAGTATGCTAAGATGTCTTACATTGTCAATTCTCTGTGTTTTCAGATGTTTTAATCTTAGCGCAGCCATTGCTGCTTCTTGATATATGAATAAGTGTAGCGGAGGGATGCTCAGGGCTATTTCTAAGGCGGCGGTAGGAGTTGTTCTCATGCATCCCGTCACCGCACAGCATGCTTGCCTTTGAAATTTTTGTAATTGTTTTTGTAAATTTTTGTTTTTTTTTTTTGTCCTGGACCACCACATTACAGAGCCATAAGTGAGCATTGGTCTCACCACTGCTGTGTAAAGCCATAAGGTGAGCTTTGGTTGGAGACCCCATCTCTTGCCAATCATCTTGCGGCATTGCCATAAGGTGATACTCACGGAGTTGATTTTGTATTCAAGGTGGCTGCTCCAGTTCAGTTTGCTGTCTAGAATCACACCTAGGTATTTGACCTCTTTTGATAACTGAAGTCTTGTATTAAAGATAGTGGGCAGTTTGTGGTTCCCTACCAATCTTTTGTAAGAGAAGAGTACTACCTGTGTTTTTTGTGGGTTTACAGAGAGCTCATGGTCTTTACACCATTCCTCGACAAGTCGAAGAGCTGCTTGTAACCTATCACATACCATGCTGGCATTATTGCTTGTGTTTAAAATGGTGATGTCATCGGCATACCCTATTGTGTAAAAGTATTGGTTGTTTAGTTTGGAGATCAGGTCGTTCACTACTAAGTTCCACAGAAGCGGAGAGAGAACACCTCCCTGCGGACAGCCCCGGGCTACAAGGGTGCCTTTCGTGTCTTCCCCTGTTACCCTTATAATTCTATTGCTTAACATATTAATTATCCAGTCAATAAGCAGGGTCTATACTCCGTGTCTGCGAAGTGCTATGTTGATACTGGTGAAGTTGGTCTTGTCAAAGGCTCCCTCTATATCTATGAAGCAACCTAGACAGACTAATTTATTTTAACTAAGGCGTGTTCAATTTTTCCTACTACCTGGTGAAGAGCGGATTCCGTTGATTTGCCTTGGCAGTAGGCATGCTGATGCCTGTGTATGGGTGTGTTGCGTAACGCATTATCTCTCAGGTGTCTGTCGCATATTCTCTCTAAAGTCTTAAGGAGAAAAGACGACAGACTGATAGGTCTACACGATTTAAGATTAGTGTAATTACTCTTACCTTGCTTGGGTATGAAGATGACCCTAACTTCCCGCCAGGCAAGGGGAGTGTATTTGAAGGCCAGACAGGCCTGATAGATATATGTCAGTATGTACATCAACTTATCTCCTCCCAACTGTAGCAGTGCAGGAAAGACGCCATCTGTGCCCGCTGACTTGAAAGGCTGGAAGCTGTCCACCGCCCATTTCACCTTGTTGTAGGTGACGATCTCATAGGCGGTTTGCCAGCAGTTTTCTGTAACCAAGCTGTTAGTTATCGTCCAAATTGGTTCTTGTATTATTTTACAGTCTGGAAAGTGTGTTTCTAGCAGTACCGTGTTAGTCTCCTCCTGGCTCAGGGTCATTGTGCCATCGGCTTTCCTCAGATTACCGACAACGCAAGGACCCTGTTTGGCCAGTACCTTCCTAATGCGGTTTGCTTGTGGAGTGGAATTAATGTCTTCACAGAATTTTTTCCATGAGTGAGACTTCCAAAATCTAATGCGTTTTTTATATAGTCTACATCAGCGCCTGTATTCATTGCTCTATTGAAGGCTTTCCTTACTTTTGTTCGCAGCTTTTTAAGTTCTGTGCCCCACCAGCCATTGGATATGACCCCAGTAACCGGTGTTATCAGAGGACAGGCTTTATGGAAGCAGTTTATTAAGGTGCTGTTTAAGTTACTTGCCTGTTGATCAATTGTTTCTATGCTGTCTAACCTAGTGGTAGGCGGCTGTTTTCCCAGCTTTAGTTCTACTAGAGATCTATAGAGCCTCTTGTCAGTCTTCCTCGGGTACCTTGTAGGTTGTTTGGGGTGACTGGTAATTTTTAAATCGTATCGAATCCACCTGTAATCAGAGCATGATGCCTCTGATGAGACATGCCAACCCGCTATTAGATCAGCAGCTCTGGGGGTTGCCAGTGTCAAGTCAATTATTGTTTTGCACCGCCTACCCACAAATGTGGGCTCGTTACCTTTGTTTAATATATCTAAATTAGTAGTAAATAGGAAATCAACTAGATCATTACCTCTATTGTTGGTTGCTTCCATTCCCCATAGCGGATGATGGGCATTGGAGTCCTTTGACACAATCAGTTCCCATCCATTATGTTCGCAGAATCTGACGAGTGTGTTGAGTCCTTCAGGTGGTACCGCATCCGCCTCATGCATGTAGGCTGATGCAATAACGATGTTGAGGTTGTTTATGTCTTGGTTGGAATTCAGCCTTGTGGCACACAGATCTCTGGAACAGAAATCCACAAGAGGCTGTATATTTATATTCCCTTTAACGTAAATGCAGGCTCTCACCTCTTCGAAATTGTTTTGGAAGAGCTTACCACCAATATTGGAGAGTCCGCATACGTTGCCGCCCCTAATCCACGGCTCTTGGATCAGTGCAATGGCTGGTGTAGTAGATGCAACCTCCAACCATCTTCGAAGTTGAGCCGTAGCAGTAATGCTATAATGGAGGTTGCATTGTAGAATCAGTATTTGCTTATTGGGGGAAAGGGGCTCCATTGGGATCCTCTCCCTCCCCCAGCCCAAGTTTGGTCAGGTCAAGGAGCTCGTCGTCGCTTGATGCTTCGACGGCTCGACTCGGCCCAGCCTGTGAGGTCTCCTTGTTTGTGGACGGTGGGACTACAGGTTTTGCGGCAGCTGCCGCGACCCGCATCCCCCCTGACTCCTTCGGAGAATCCATAGGGGCATCCACGAACCTCCCCTTGGCATCCTGGAATTTTAGGTACACCGCACCCAGCCGATAGCCGAGGCGGCGCTTCCTCTCCAGTACAGTTTGCACGATATCGTTGGGGATACTCACCACCACAAATGTCGCCTTATCCTGTGGTATAATGGTGTGGACACGCCATCGCTCCACTTGTGCCCATGGGTTCCCCAGTCGTATCTTGTATTTGCACATACCAATGAGCACTTGGTCCACATCGTGTTCGTGGGGTAGACGGATGCCGCAGCGTACCATCTTCGGTATATCTTTTGCGTCTGTGACCGTGAGTTTGCCCACCCCTGGCAGATCCAGCTCTGAACACACCCCGACGGTCCACTCCACCACCTCCTGATTTTCACAGTAGAGGCGAAGCGAGCCGTCATAGTAGGTTGGCCTCCGCATGAAGATGGGGCCCTCGACGGTCATTATTTGTCTTCTGGCTGTCGCGATGAACGCATCGTCCAGGTGTTTTTCAACTATGACAGCAGTCTCTTTAGTAATATAGCCCGATGCCGATGTGATGACGAGCTCAGCCTTGGGTTTGTCTGCAGATGTTGCCTCGGCATAAGTCGGCGATCTCGTGTCTTGGGCTGGAGTCAGTCTAGGCTTCTTGGGCTCGCCTCGAGGAGACAGGGTCTCGTCAAGCCTAGCCCTCTTTGTTTTGCCTTTGTCTTGTCCACTTTCCTTCTCGGACTGGCCAGTCGCCTTGATTTCCAGCACAGTCTTACGGAAAATTGCTTTTGTTGTGGACGGTCCCGGTGTTTCGGTCCGTTTGTCGGTTTGTGTTTTGGGGGGAGAGGTGAGTGATTGAGTTTGGGACTCACGTTTTGCTCGCCTCTTCTCCTTCTTTTTCAGTAACTTTTTGTGTTTCCGCGAGAGCCCGGGTTCACTCGCCAAGCCACTAGGCCGCTGAGCCACTTTGGGAGTGGTTTTAGCAGCCCTGTTTTTTGGCGCGTTCACCTGGGCCCATTTGAGCTCGAAGTTACTTGTATTGTGTGTTTGGGAGGGTTCCATAGACCCTGTTTGCGCCACCTCGATAGCGGAAGTAGCAGCCGTTGCTTTAGATGTTGAAGGGATGGCCAGTGCGGCTTTCCCTTCAGGCTTTCCCTCGGGTTGCCCCTCGGGTATGTTTTTTGTATTTGAGACCTTTAAATTATCCATGTTAAAGTTTTAAAAGTTTCATCCTTCGTGGTTTCCCACCCTCCCCGGAGCCCGCAATAGGGAGTGCCCATTCGGTACACTAAGACTACCACAAAGGATGTCGGTACAGCGAGTTGGTGGTTTAGGTGCGACATCAGGAGCTTGGAAGAGCGTGGCTGGGAGCATAGGTTCCCAAAACACCCCCAGTTTGTCCACGCAATCCTTACCCCCTCAGCATGACCGCCACCAGTCCCGCCGCCCCTCGCCAGGTATCTGCAGAAGGCAGGCTACCGAAGACGATTTCCCCACGCTGGCTAGGCGGGGGGCTACCGTTTTGCATGGAAGTCCAGACCAAAAAGGGCGTGTTGCTCATCTACAGCTCAATCCTCCAGGACTCCTTCGTCCCAGCTTACGGCGATCGACTGCGTAGGCGAAAAACGCAGGTAGGTCGTTGATAGTCTCCCAGCCCCAACCTACAAAAACTGGGGGCGCCGCCGGCCTTGAGATCGGCCGAGAGGAGGGATGGGAAGAATGATTGGAGACGGGAGAGATTGTTGTGGAGAGAAGGGTCAAGTGCGTCTACTCAGTTTTTGTTATATCTGTTTCATAGGGAACCAGATCAATAACAGGCGGCAACCACGGGAAGGGAACTAAGTAGACTTGCCATGAGTATCTTTGCAACTTGTACTCCACCCATGACCATTTGCCAGATTGCTCCTTGGGATAGAGGAGCAAAATAGATGAGACATTGTTACACGTCTTGGTGTGCGTGATGTCAGAACAATGCCCATCCTCCGCCCAATGTTATTTATAAGAAATAAATATTATGACTGTTCATTGTCAGTACATTTATGAAAATTTTAATATGCGTTCACAAGAATCCTCACCTTTTTTCTCTTAATAGTGATTTTCATTATTTTAACACTAGAAATAAGGGATTGCTTGATACTAATTCTAGTAGACTTTATAAGATACAATATAATAGCTTTAAGGGTAAAAGTATACACTTTTAAAATAAGAACCCAGTAACCTTTCAGGCATTATCTGTAAATAAATTTAAATGTTTTATTAAAAAATATTCTCTCTCAGAGCGCCATTTGTTTCCGAAGCGATTGAACTATCTAGTATATTAGAAATGTCATTAAAAAGAATTGTAAAGGAATCAATTTTGAGAAAATAAATGCCTTTTATAGTACATTGCTATGTTAAACAATGGGATTTAAAACACAAGATAATATATGATTCAGTACTTATTCTGAAAAATCCGCCAATATTTTATTAGAAATAAGGCAAGTATATTATTCGGGCTAGGAATCGGATCAGAGTAACAACTATAATATTAAGATGTTGGAATTCCAAACAACTGCTGTTAAAATGCTACGTGAGGGATCTTCGTAGCTTCATCTATATCTACTGAACAGAATATTGCAATAATTTATATATTTGAAAATAATTATAATGGTTATTCGATTATTGTATAATATTTACTTCTCTTATAATATTTGCAAGCAATAGAACCTTGCACTTTACAATGAAAACACTGGATATCGCGACTTATGTCCAAATGTGAAATCAAATAATGCTTCATCTGAAATTCTCATAAAAAAAATCTAACAAAGGTTACATAACAATATGAGAGTGCATAATAAAAAATATAAAAAATGTGATATTTATTATTGATACTACAACATATTTAAAAAAAATATAATTGCGTTTCTATTTGCGACATGCATGAGAAATAATTTAATGACCTTTCTCGGTCATAAAGTAATAACAAACTATATAAATCTAAAAAATATTTTACAACTACTTATATACAAATAAAAAGAAAAACATTTAGGAAAAAAATTAAATTATTAATTATATGATATATATATCCATGCTAAATAAAAAATAATAATCGTCATCAGCCGGAAGACGTCCACTGCTGGACAAAGGCCTCCCCCAATGATTTCCATCGATCGGTCCTGCGCTGCCCTCATCCAACGTATTCCGGCGATCTTGACCAGATCGTCGGTCCATCTTGTGGGGGGCCTACCAACACTGCATCTCCCGGTACGTTAAAAATAATATTAGAATTTATTATTTTCCAAGTCTAGTACAATTAACCAAGCATACATAGTAAAACAACAACGGCCTTACAAATAATCTCGGTATAAAGTTATATCTGAGAATAAACTAAGAGTGTGTAAAATATTTACAAACAGACATTTCGTTAATTATTGGTTTATTTGCACGTATAACGTTTCCCGCGTATATTTGCAAGGCTGCCTGATATTCGGAAAACTTCAGAATTATTATTATTATTGACAGTGTTGTATATATATATTGACGATATAATAAACATTTTGCATATTCCTTGTTTATTCTCAGGTATAACTTAATACAAAGTTTATTTGTAAGGCCGCTAGAATTTCTATGATTTCCTATTGGCAAAGGCCTCCTCCAATTCTCTCCAGTATTTTCGGTCCAGAGCAACCCTGTTCCAAAATGGGCCGAGTGTCTGGTGTAAGAAATAACAAAGTAGGTTCTAAATAAAATATACAATATTTTAAAATACAAGTGTTCATCCGTCATCTTGCATAAGAAATGAAATATAACATTGGGTAAACATATCTGACAGCATCGTTAAGCTTTCCACTCCTCTATTATCTCTGACTTCTACGTTTCGGTAAAAATGGATCCATCATCTTTCACAGTGACACTTTAAATAGCCTCATATTTGATTCCCGTTGCGGTTTGACCGAGTTAGTATAAATTAACAGTGGATATTGTCCTGCTCGATTGTTCCTTAATTAATCTTTGCCAATATAATAGAGAGGTAAAGTTTGTGATTTTGTGAGGCTGAGGGAGTAATATCTGGGTCTACGGACCCGAATTTTGAAAATTCTGTTACAATACAATAGAAAGCCACATACATTATTTGTGAGTATCAAAGGCAACATAAAAATGAAAAGACTATGTCGTGATAGTCAAATTTACAAAGTAATTCTGAGAAAAAACGATAAAAATAATTTAAATTGCAAATCTACTTTTGTCGGGTCAGTAAGTGAAAATAAACGAAATACTGGTTGTTTGTATTGAAGAAAAATTAATAATATTTATTGATGAACTTGAAATCGGTGTCTTGCATTTGTAATATACAGTTATAACCCAAATGTATAAACCACCAAAGTCAGTGTGTCTGTGTAGAAGCAATTCTGAAAAAAACATGAAAAATAATTTATTTCAGATTATTTTTACTATCTCAAACAGTCATTTCCATGTAACTGGCATATACAGTACTCTTATTTAAAGTTAATGTTTAAAAAGTACCACGATCAATCTTCTGAAACTATGGTTGAAATTTACAAATAAATAATATTATAATGTATACAAATAACAAGCGAAAATATTATGTACAGAAAATAATATTTTCAATAATTTGGCCATTACCAGAATATTTTACATAAATATTTTTAATTAATTTTTTGTATCATATCAATTGATCGTGCGAAAATAATTTGACGTGATAATGTTGCATTAGTGTTTATAAGATCACCATTTCAAAAGAGATGGCTATTCATACTTTACAAAAATGACAATAACTGGATAAGTTAGTTACAAATTATACTTACGTATTAATTAAGCCCTTGTTGTATTTCTGTTTCACTACATTTCATTCACATTTGCATAATGAAATTGACCGCATCAGTATGACTTCATTTGCATAATCAACTTGTCCACATAAGGAATTAATGCTTGCAATGGTTTCACATATTCAAGTACCATTTCAAACTTATTACAGCTTTTTTAAACGAACTGGGCAGCCGACTGCGTCTATGGACTTAATGATTTTCCTTGAATCCTGAATAATTAGGTTGTAATAACCTCCTCCTCGCGTCGGTTTCCTCAGTGCTGAGGGTCGTGATCATCTCGACAGAGTACTTTTTTGCGTATTATTTGCCGCCATCTGCCCCTGTCGGAAGCAGAGTGTAAAGCGTCGTGGACAGTGGTTTCAAGGGCAGTGCGAATCTGATCGGTCCATCGCATGGGGCTCCTTCCTCTTGGTCTTCTTCCCTCCACCTTCCCTGTTACCATCAGTCTCTCCAGGTTGTCTTCATCCCTTCTGGCGATGTGACCGAAGTATTCTAGGACCCTACGCAAGCAGATGGTAGAGAGTCTAGTCACAATGCCCAGCTGTTTCAGGAAGGACACATTAGTTCGGTGTGCTGTCCAAGGTATGCCCAACATCCTTCTCCAGCACCACATTTCGAAGGCATCGATTCGTTTTCGGTCGGCTTTCTTTAAAGTCCATGTTTCAGCGCCATATATGAAAATGGAAAACACCAGTGAACGCACAAGATTGATCTTGGTTTTTATGCTGATGGTTCTACTCTTCCATATTTTCTCTAATTGTGACATGGCGCCTTTTGCCATGCCGATCCTACGACGAATCTCTCCCTTGTTGTAGTCCAAACCATCGTTGCAGATTTCAGAGCCCAGGTATTTGAATCTGTTGACCATTTCTAATTGTAGTGTTCCGGTAAGCTCCAACCTGCCAGTCCGATCCACAGGTTGTAATAACAATACCTATAATAATAAAAATAATAGCCTTAATAAGCAATCTTTAAGTATCAGTTATATTTATCTTAATTCTACTAAGTGTTATATTTTATTTACATAAATAATAGTATCTCATAATTTTCGTATTAGACACTGGTTTTGTTATTGTTTTGTTCAGCATAGGCTTCCCAAAGTGTTCTAAAACAAAGATGAAGCAAAAATGTAAACGGGCTAGACATTCATACCAGATTTAATACCAATAACCAGTAGCATTAGCAGTAAAATTTTAGATATTTTTATGGAAAAGAAGGACAAATGAACTTACTGGTCACCTGGTGTTAAGTGATCACCACCGCCCACATTCTCTTGCAACACCAGAGGAATCACAGGAACATCACTGTGTGGTAAGGTAAGGTGTACGCACTGTTGTTGAAGGCACCCGTGTGGTATCGTCCCGGAGAGACCGCATAAGGAAGCCCATTCCCACAACGTTCTAGTACGTGGAAGAAAGTTCCTTGAAAACCGCACCCTGCAGGACATCCAGGCCGCCACACATCCAGATGGTGGGATTTATATCCTAAATTGCCATGTTGTGCGAAGGTGGAATTCTGCGGCAGGAATAAGGAATTTTAAAATGATTAGATATCAAATTTCATTTACAAGTTAAATGTAGAAATGCGGAGGAAGTTATCATCACTAGGAATAATAAATATAGCTCAATTTCAACCATCCAACTTGTTTTATTAGCACGAAATGAATGAATTATTACCAGTAGTAAACTGGTAATAATTCATTTATTTCATTCACAAGTTAAATGTAGAAAATATATTCGAGGATACTCATAAGTGGGACTAATTAGCAGTTTAATTATAATTCACAATTATGTAACACTTATAAACATTGGTAATGCTCTCTGAACTATGAATAAGATATATCAACAGGTGAAACAAATAAGTAGAAAAATAAATTGAATATGAATTTAAATAGCTTTTAATGGGATTTAACTACTAATTATAACTGAATTTTAACAACATGTTTGCAAACAAATAAAATTATAACAACGCTTTTGAATATTTTTTAGCTTCTGGCACAGTATCTAATATAACGACATATTATATAGAAGTAACTTTATAATACCAGAGACAAACATACGATGAACTCAAAAGGTGAGTTTTGTGGCTACTTCTTCCTGATACTCATTGTATAAAACAAACAATAATCATTTAGTATAGTATAGCATTCCTGCACTTAATACTATTTCGGGATTCCACCTAAAAATAAAAGAGAACATAATTATTACTTTCACTAATACCCACGCCACATATTTCACTTTAAACTACAATTTTATTGATTCAATGTTTTTATCAAAAACCCGCGTTTTAACGTAAAATATAATATGAGAACATAATTTAAAATAAACTGCGATCAAATGACTTCGATACTGGCTATTAAATGTTGTTGAAGTTTTAATGGTTATGAGATATACGATAAATTTAAAATCTATGTTCTTTTTTATTGGAATAGATTTTTGTAAAAGCCATAACTATATGTGCGCAATTCGCGGATACAGAAACAATTGTTCCCTTACGCGAGAAGTATTATTATGTAAATAATCAAAACAAGGTATTTAGAACGTTTATAAACACACAGACATCAATTAAAATATTTCTTGCTTCAACTCATACTATATCCTACATTCGTTAAATGTAGTTATGTATATTATCTAGTTTTTATTTATTTCCAAATCGATGAATATAATAAATTATTTGTAGAACGAGATTATGAAGAGTGTGCATGGAATAGTAGATAATATGATCTCGGTTATAGTTTTTGGTTTTCAGAACTCCAAGGTTCCGACTTCGTTAGAGATGAAATTCTTTGATCGTCGAAGACCAACATCAAGGAAAGCATTAGCCAAAGATATTTTCATCAATTAAGAACAAAAGTTGTCTGAAGGCGATCAGATAGGTACCGCCTTAGTCACGACCATATATATATCATCTAGCCGGGTGAACAGCATCAAGGAAACCAAAGATTTTGGACTCCGGGGGAGTACGTTTGCAAAGCTGAAACTTAAAGAGATTGACGGAAGGACACCATTAGGAGTAAAGCCTGTGACTTGACTAACACGGGAAATTATCATCAGGCCAAAATACAGAAAGGATTCACAGATTTCTTATTAATCTGGCAATTCCTTATTCAAGGTGTTTGGAGCAATTTGTCTGTTTAATTCTAGTAATGAACGAGACTCTAGCCTGCTATATAGGCGTCGTAATTTTCGTGTGCTCGGTTTCCGGGTCGTGCAACTACCAGGCTGCGTATTAAAACGCCTGTTAAGGAACCGGTAGCTTTGATCCCTAAGGATTGATATAGAAGGTCTATTCGATATAGAAGGTCTGTGATGCTCTTAGATGTCTTGGGCCGTCACTGATGGAATCGTCATTTCTCCTTGGCCTTGAATATAAAATAGTATTTTATTTAATCATATAGAACTGGGGAACTACGGATTTTTCATCCCACAGGAGAAGGAAATTAAATTAAATTAAGATCCTTCATAATGTTAGATTACTTTGAAAAAAATACAGTTTATTCAAGTGCTTTTCATACACTACATTTTTAGTTTCGCCATCTGGTGGGTACGCGAATAAGTTAGACGGTTTTCCGACGCCTAAGCAAGACACAAATTACACTATTACTAATAGTATTTTTAAATTGTTATATTTGTTATATAAAATACAACTATGCTATTACTACACAAAAAAAATGTAAAATTTTTCAGAAAGGAAAATTATTTTTTTCATATAAATAACTATCCTAATTAAAAGGTAACTACTACCTGAGTTTAGAGAGTTAACAGGATGGTAATCAAATGATAACCATCAAAATTAATATCTCTAGATCTGAGTTAGAATGATAATATTCGATTTTGTGCTAAATTAGCTTGGATTTTATTTTAGTTACCGTACAGTTATATTTAATTGCAAATAATATAATAACGTTAATAAAAAAATATATAATTTCTCTTTTGCGTATAAGGCTTCTTCTTAAAAATAACTCAAAAATCCGTTGGTCGTTGACAGGTTTTGTTGTTTACAATTAAATCATGTTATATTAAGATATATTCATGTTATAAACTTTCACCTCTTTGCAACACAATGAATGAATCCAATTATTCAAGTGATTAATGCTGAGCATAGACATTGTTTGAACTATGGTAAAATAACTTAATTTTTTATTATATAATTAAGTACGCTTCATTTAAATATTCAATGCTTTATTTCGTAAAGCTATTTGAAATAATGTACTATAACGCCTAGTAGGAAGTAACACTGCGCTAGAGGTTCGGTACACGCACCGGTTTAGATCCCGGTGAATACAAACATTTAATCGTTGAAAATAGATATTTATTTCTGATTAGCTATTTAGGTATATCATTATGTATATCATGTCAGCTTGATGTGCTTACAAGCGCTACAAACGTCATGAATTACTGTCATAAGACATTTGACATTTTTGACATTTTTAAGTTCACAATATACGATTGATTAGATAAAATATCCCAATTAATTATAACATTTATTTAACTACTTACTGTGTTAGTATTGTTTTATATAATTATAACTGGACTCTGGAAACGTGTAAGTTAGTTGACACTACTGTAGTGCCAACTAACAGTTGGTAGCATCATCACTGTGACGGTCGTCCTCTATATAAGCCAGAGCGCTCAGTTCGAGAGAACATTAATTATTGTGAATTGTAAGGGGTAACGCTGCTCAAATTGTATTGAGTCATTTATTATAATAATAATTATTAGTGGAAATAATAAAGAGATATAATATATATATTGTAACGGTTATATTTCCTCTTAAGAACTTTGCAGTTCGGATCCTTTGTGCCCAGCTCCGCAACCCAAGTTCGATACGCCTGTTTTTTGCAGTCAGATGCTGCTTTAACTGACGCATCGAACCAGGGCTGTGATCTACCACCGATCGGTACTACAGAGCTTGGTATAAAAATATCCATGCCCTGCAGTATCACATCGGCCACTGCAACAGCTCAGGCACA
The DNA here is from genome assembly GCF_905404315.1 of Leptidea sinapis. NCBI lineage: Eukaryota > Metazoa > Arthropoda > Insecta > Lepidoptera > Pieridae > Leptidea > Leptidea sinapis. The sequence continues at coordinate 6,768,008 of NC_066275.1, read as the reverse complement.
AGGATAATCCAAAGGGAAACAAACCTTGCCCCAGGGTAGGATGCAAAAATGGAACGCATCCTATCCCAATCTGCTGACTTGTAGTGCCAAACCCGGCGGGTCGCTGGTGGTGGACGATGGCGTCGGATGGGCACTACACTCCTGACCAGGCAATGGTCGGACGTTCCGATAGGGGCGTCGACAGAGACCTGGTAACTATCGGGATGTGTAGTCAGCAGAAGATCCAATAATGACGGCATGTGGCTATCCACATCCGGGAGCCACGTTGGCGACTCAACCAATTGGGACAGACCAAACGCCAAATTATGCACAGATCGCTTTGCGTAGTCTGTGGTACGTGATCCAAGCCATTCGGCATTGTGCCCGTTGAAATCACCCAAGACTACGATTTCAGCGGAGGGGATCTGTGCAAGCACGTCGTCAATTGCCGCTTGAACGCAGCCCATGAGATGATCGGTTTCTGCGTTACCACTATGGGACCTGTTAACACACGCATAGATGCGGACTTGGTCCTCTAAATCTACGCGGACCCAGAGAGTAGACAGGTCCCTACCCTCAAAATTGCCGAGACGGCGACAGCAAATATCCTCCCTAACGTACACACACACCCCGTCATGAGGCAAAAATTGTGCTCAATTTTATACCCGGGGTACGTTAAATATGACGTATCGCTAGGTCGAGATATTTGCGTCTCCGTAAGGAAACACAAGGCCGGCTGCGCCGTCTCAAGATGGTGCTGGATGGCGGAGTTTAAGTTGGAGTGAATTCCCCTGATATTACAAAAGTCCAGATTAAAATACCACTCTCATATTTTTTGGAGGGGAAATGGGGGGGGGAACACGGTCCTTGACACTAACCTATGCGAAACATAGCGGCACAAGGCTGCTACTTCACGACGGAATTCTGTGCGAGTGTGGTAAGTAACCCGGACGAGTCTGGCCCGATTATGTTGACGTCAAAAGACGGTAGCGTGACTCTCCCACTTTCAATAAGCCGCAGTCGCCTCTTACGACACCCTTGGGCCTGGGACTACCCTATTATTTTTACGCCCCGGGGAAGCACAGGGCAAATTTTTTAAGCGGCAAATCACCCGTGCGAAGTCTAAGCACGTCGTCAAAATCGGCAAGCAGCGTTCCAGTTACCCGACCGGAACACGCAAGTTCTGGTCGTTGTCGAAAGCTGCTCTTGGTAACTTTAACCAGCCGCCATGCCGCCGTTGCACATGAGGAATGACACCCTGGCCCATACGGCTAAAGAGAAAACCGATCTCCTGTTCGCTCTTTTCGCCTCCAACTCGACTCTTGACGACAACGGAAAAACATCGCCGACCATCCCACGGAGTCAGAGCTCTATGCCTGAAGTACAGTTCAGACAGAAAATTGTTAGGCGAGCTCTGTTTTCGTTGGACGTCAGAAAGTCGAGCGGGCCGGATGGCATTTCTCCAATCGTGCTCAGAACGTGTGCCCTTGAGTTGACGCCGGTGCTAACGCGTTTATTCCGGCACTCTTATTCCAAAGGCGTAGTCCCTGACTCATTGAAGTCAGCCCTTGTCCATCCGATCCGAAAAAAAGGAGACAGTTCGGATCCGGCGAACTACAGGCCTATTGCTATCGCCTCCCTGCTCTCCAAAATCATGGAGAGCATAATTAGCCACCAGCTTTTAGTATACCTAGAGGGTCACCAGTTGATCAACGACCGACAGTACGGCTTTCGCCATGGACGGTCGGCAGGTGATCTTCTGGTGTACCGAACACATAGATGGGCGGCGGCTATTGAAAGCAAGGGGAAGGCCTGGATATAGGGAAGGCCTTTGACACAAGCGAAGGCATATGGCACAAGGCGCTCCTCTCAAAACTTCCATCATTTGGGCTTCCTGAGAGCTTATGCAAGTGGACCTCCAGGTTCCTCACTGGGCGCAGCATACAAGTCGTTGTCGACGGTTTTTGCTCGAATCCTAAGCCCGTAAACGCTGGAGTGCCCCAAGGCTGTGTGCTATCTCCCACACTGTTTCTTCTGCGTATCAATGATGTGTTAGACACCTCCAACATACATTGCTATGCAGACGACAGCACTGGTGATGCCGTATACACGGGCCATGCAGGTCTCTCTCGGGAAAACGTCACCCAGTGCCGAGAGAAACTTGTGTCTTCTATCGACTCCTCTCTCAAGAAGGTCGCGGAATGGGGTAAATTGAACCTTGTCCAATTTAACCCCCAGAAGACTCAAGTTTGCGCGTTTACCACTAAAAAAACCCCATTTGTCGTATCACCGGTCTTCGATAACACTTCCCTTAAAGCCTCGCCTAGTATCGGAATATTGGGTCTCAAAATCTCGAGCGATTGCCAAGTCCGTGGCCATCTGGAGGGCAAAGCCAAATTGGCTTCGAAGAAGCTGGGCGTCATCAAAAGAGCACGGCAATACTTCAAGCCGGCCCACATTCTAGCGCTCTACAAAGCGCAGGTCCGGCCACACATGGAGTATTGCTGTCATCTCTGGTCTGGCGCTGGCTCGATCCATTAGACCGCGTACAACGCAAAGCAGCTCGAATTGTTGGAGACCCAGTGCTCTGGGAACGGCTGGATCACTTGGCGTTGCGTAAAGACGTCGCTTCATTGTGTGTCTTCTACTGCATTTATCACGCGGAGTGTTCCGAAGAGCTGTTTAACCTGATTCCTGCCGCCGAATTCCACCTTCGCACGACACGCCACAAGTTAGGATATCATCCCCACCATCTGGATGTGTGGCGGTCTTCCACAGTGCGGTTTTCAAGGAGCTTTCTTCCACGTACTACAAAGCTGTGGAATGAGCTTCCTTGTGCGGTGTTTCCGGGACGATACGACATGGGTACCTTCAAAAAAAGCGCGTACACCTTCCTTAAAGGCCGGCAACGCTCTTGTGATTTCTCTGGTATTTGTCTGTCTCGGGCGGCGGTTATCACTTAATACCAGGTGACCCGTACGCTCGTTTGTCCTCCTATTCCATAAAAAAAACTTATTTTATATTTTAAGTGCGTTTAAATTACCAATTCCTTCTACAATCATTATTATTAATAATTTAAATTACAATGCGATTATCTAACCTATATGAATACCATCAGAACGTCATAGGCATCCGATTTAACCGGCAATTAGTACATGACGCAACGTAACATCATATTACAGTGACGCAGAGCCTTACAATATCGTTGAATTTTTCAAATAACTGTTGATGAATATAACTGGAATACGGCAGTCGAGTCACTGTTTGCTTCGTTACACCAAGCGAATACAGCTTATATTCATATTGAAACAAATTTATTTTTTATTATCATTTAGGTTTTTCGAAGCAAAGAGATTAAGGGCCTGTTTCACAATATCCAAGTAAAGTAGCGAATTGTCATAGGCTAGATAAATATAACGGCCACATAGGAGTTCCGAGTAATATAGATTGCGTTTCAAAATAATATCGTTGGGTTATAGGAAAGTTGACTTGGCAACTTCCATTATATAAATCTGTTTGAAGAAATTAAAATATTAATAATATTATCCAAATAACAAAATATTGTTTGTAGAAATAACATAACGAACCTTAATAGATGAATAGAATTTAATGCAATTTTTTTTATATCATATTTTTCAACTATTTCCAAAATAAAATCAATTTCCATGTAACGAAATTTGGAAATGTCGTCCAATTAATAATTGTCATGAGCTTTTCGTACTTTTTTTTTAAACATTCTGAAATGTAAAGGATTTCTTTATTCGATAAATAGCTCGCGAGTAGCTTGTTTGTAAGTTACTTGTATATTGTTAAACAGGGGCGTAGTATCCACAATATCCTATTCGGGAGATATGAAGCTTGAAAATATCACCCGTTCCTTTATCTAAAAACCACACAGAATATTTATGAAGGGAAAAGCCTGTTGTCCACACAATTAATGAAATTTTTGAGGTAGAAATGTGCGTCGGGCACGTATGAGGCAGGTTTTCGTTCAGTGATAATATATTATTATAAATTAAAACAAAAAACAAATTTGTATAATAAAAATATTTTGTTATAAAAAAAAATCATCTATCTTTGAGCTATATCGAAATCTTCTAAAATGTCATTGACTTTTCACTTTAAAATATATGTTCTCAGATTAAGGATTAGTCTACTACTACCTAGGAACAATAGCTTTTTTATTACGGCAACTATAAGATGATTGTGTGCGTGGCATCTTGACACTCAATGGCATCTTTCAAATTTTGTAATACACGCTTCGTGTTATTTTACATTGAAGTATCGTCGATATCGTCTAGTACGGTGTGCATTATAAATTAGTTTACTCTTTCTCTTTAAAGTGGGCTAATATTTTTAATTGGCACGTTTGGTAGCTCTTTGGAAGAAATTAATTAAAGTTGGCTAAATGAAAACTTGGCAACAATCTCGAAAACACCTTTGAAGATATTTAAGTTTATATTTCAATGAAAATTAACATACATGAAGACTTTAATTGTAGAAAATTTAAATTTCAAACTTCAAAATGTTAGACTACACACTAACAATTATATGTTAGAAATGAAATTATTAAAACTTTTAAACTTTTGTGAGACAGGATTATTTTTTATGACAGCTTTACCCACGGTTTATTTAATTAGTAATAAATTCATTAAATTTATTTGTTTTTTTTTTATGAAACTAAGGGACGAGACGAGCAGGACGTTTAGCTGATGGTATACGCCCTACCGATTGCAATGCAGTGCCGCTCAGCCCTCAGGATTCTTGAAAAACCCAAACATTCTGAGCGTCACTACAATTGCGCTTATCACCTTGAGACAAGATGTTAAGTCTCATTTGCCCAGTAATTTAACTAGCTACGGCGCCCTTCATACCGAAGCACAGTCATATTTACATATTATTGCTTCACGGCAGAAATAGGCGCTGTTGTAGTACCCTTAATCTAGTCGGCTTCCTATGCAAAGGTAATCCACTGGTAAAATAGGTAGAAAACGTATTATGAATAGATATTACCACAAAACAGTTTAAAGAGATTTACTCACAAAAACAATATTTTTAATTGTTCTGTGGTTATTAAAGCGTAATTCGCTTCATCTTCTCTTCAGTTCTTCTTTCAAATTTCAAAGCTTCATACATTTAAAAAATACTTAGAAAGTTGTATTAAAACCAAACATTATTACAATTGAAAAATAACAAAAATACTTGATAAAATATAAATTTTATTCGCATTTCAATGAATTCTAAAAGCTTTATAAACAAAAACCTGTCGATTGTATGTTATCCGCATCAATAAAATACAATCCGGGTTTAAGCTTTAGTGACGATAAACAATTTTATGCTATAATAAAATACAGCAATGTTCACATTGATAGTTTTTATGTTTCTATTGTGAATGTTTAATGGTAGCATCAATTTAATTTTTCGTTGTGTACTTTTCACCGTCGCATAATATTACATATTATATTATGTCTAAGTGGAAATGGTGATTTTTTTATGAGAAATGTTGTGGTAAGCAACAGCTTCACCTGATGGTAAGTAATACCATCATCATACCATATCATATTGGAGACGATAAAATGCTAATTGATTGATTGATATGATGTGTATGACACATTTTAGTGCAAAATACTGTAAACAACTGAATGAATTAAAAAGAATGATTAATCAGAGTATTGCTGTCATCTCTCGCCAGTAGCACCCCAGTATCACCTCTAACCATTTGACCGCGTGCAATACAGAGCAGCTCGAACTATTGGGGACCCAGTGCTCCGTGAACGGCTGGATCACTTGGCGTTGCGTATAGACATCGCTTCATTGTGTGTTTTCGACCGCATTTATCATGTGTTCTGGAGAGCTGTTTGACCTTATTCCACCGATTTCCATCTTCGTACGACGCGCCACAGATTAGGATACCATCCCCGCCATCTGGATGTATGGCGGTCCTCCACAGTGCGGTTTTCAAGAAGCTTTCTTCCACGTACTACAAAGCTGTGGATTGAGCTTCCTTGTGCGGTGTTTTCAGGACGATACAACATAGGCACCTTCAAATACTCATTTAAAGGGCCCGCAACGCTCTTGTGATTCATCTGGTATTGCAGGAGAATGTGGCTGGCGGTGATCACTTAATACCAGGTGACCCGTACGCTCGTTTGTCCTCTCTTGCATAAACAATGGAGAAATTGTGTATTATGTAACTAAGGATTTGTATCATTACAACATATAAAAGAATAAACAATAGCTGTGGAATAAAGATGTAAAAATTGATGATAAAAAAACTGAAAATAAAATTGCAAAAATATTGGCCGTCTATTACAAAATCAATATGTAAAAATTATTAATTTAAATGAATGAACAGAAATAAGTCCCACTTTATTAATTTTAGTAAATAATCAAAACCTTATTAATATTATTATATTATTACCAGGGGGAGGCTCCTTTGCACAGGATGCCGGCTAGATTATGGGTACCACAACGGCGCCTATTGCTGCCGTGAAGCAGTAATGTGTAAACATTACTGTGTATCGGTCTGAAGGGTGTGAAGAAACTATCTAACAAGGAAATGCTGCCAGTATTCTTGGTACGCTTCTTCGTAATGACAGTTTTTATTTTATGTTGTCTTAGAATCGTAAATAAAGTTATAAGATTTGTTTTGTTTGAATAAAATTTATGTGTATATTATTGTAAGCTTTGATAGAGTAATTTTCGTTAATGTTGGACTATCTCTTACGAACACAACATTACTCGAGAATGAAAACAAAATATTAGTATAAAACACACAATATAATAATAAAACACATGTTTTATTGTTTTAGAATAGGAAATTTGAAATTATTCGATGGGAGATTTCGAAACCGAAGAAAATCTAATAAAAATAAAATAAGAAAATCTCCGATAAAAATCTCAAGATCAAAGATCAAGAAATATGATTTAATCAAAAGGATCATTGAGGATAAGATAGAAGGAAGCAGGTGAAGTGGCCGTAGCAGAATCATATGGCATGACAGTGTTAAGTACTGGCTAGTCCAGATTCAGAGAGCTAACGAGCGGAAAAGAAAGGCTGAAGATAAAGAAGCGTATAGAAAAATGGTCACCAACGTCCCTTAGGGACAAATGATACCAGAATTTGGTTAGTTATAGTCACAGGTAAGTGACTATAACTAACCAAATTCTGGTTTTTGATGTTTCTATTAAGAACGGTCAAACTGAAGCTAAAAGATTGGGGAACGCAAGTCGTTAATTGAATATTCTTGCCGTGTTAGTGCTTATTGGGCAGCCATGATATTGAAATGTGTCATGAGACATACTTTCGTGCTGGTGCGTGCTGTTCGTGTGATCTCCGCCGCTCACATTTACATAGAAATAAACATAATTATTGTAATTAAAATGTTTATTTAATCAAAACAAATCTTATAACTATATTTACAATACTACGACTACATAAAATTAAAACTATCATTACGTGGAAGCGTACCAAGAATACTGGCAGCATTACCCCGTTGGATAGCAAGGCTGATCCGTTGACCGAAATAGCTGCCAGCGCTTGGGTTTCCAGTAGCCTTATTGAGGCGCGAAGATAGTATTTTGAACATTCTCCGCGCCTCTGGGCCCCACGGGCCAAGTGTCTCGACACCAAACGGCACAAAGATGTATGACTCACTGAGACCAACATATTTGCGACGCTTGCTGTCTTCGGCAGTCGAAGCAGCAGCCCCAGCACCAACTGACGTAACATGGACATGAGAAGGAGCCAGAGTGTCGACGCAATTAGCGTCCCACACCAGCGCCCTTCCCCGTGCCCAAGCCACCAGCGTCATTCCATCAGGACGCTTGCCATCGCGGCGGGTAATACGCGGCAAATGCCCTGCGGATGACTTCATTAATGCTGGCGTGACGACTGATACGGCCTGCCGATTTTAGGCAGGATAACCCGTGGCGTCCAAGAGCATCTACCTGAACGCCACATCTACATTGATGTGGTTCATTCAGTTTTATACCTAGCCGGAGTGATACGCATATTGACAATGTCATATTGTCAAGTAGCGTTCCAATCGGCGCAGAAGGCAAGGCTTGTAACCAAAAGCCCGACTCATTTTGTGTCACGGCCAAAAGACGAGCACGCTCTGTTATGTCAGTAGATGAGATCAATAGTTCATCAAAGGCTGACTTACAAAGAAGTGCGTCCCATGCTTTTTGACACTTTAAATCGTCTGGAAAATTTTGAATGTTTGCAATATTTAGCCAAGCATTGTTAGCTTCGTTCAAATACACAATCTCTGAGTTACCTGGTACATGATTTACAATTCTAGTAACCAATGGCTGCGCACTATGAACTGAAGATAGAAATGCTGGTAAGGCAACGCCCGAAATTTTGCGAGTACCCAAACCACCAAACCGTATCGGTAAAGAGGCTTGAGACCATGCACGATCTGTAAACGCGCAATTCAAAACGGTTTCTAAAATATTTTTAAGTGAAATATCAATCACATCAAGCAAATTTGGAAATTTCCATAACGGGCTAGACCTTAAGAGGTACGTAAATTTTGGAACAAATAAACAAGACCGAATAATAGTTAAGGCCATATGAGAATTAATTTTTAATAATCTGTCCGAAACATTATTAAATTTTTTAATGTGATCGTTTAAGATCGTTGGAATTGAAACAGGAAATAATGGAGCTCCAAGAAGGTCAAGTGAATTCTTATCCAAAACTTTTATATTGGGGGCCAGAACATTAAATTTATTGGTAATATCAACCCGGTCTGAAATTTGGAAATTTTCGCCGATAAAAAGCTCGCATTTTGAAAAATTTAACTCAAGGCCGATTGAGCTAAAACTTTCTATCACAACTTTCAAATCATCTAAAACAGAGTCCACTTCACCACCCAAAGTACCATCATCCAAGTACCAAACATTAAATTTTGATTTTAGTTTTGTTATGGCGGAATGAATGGCAAGGCTAAATATTGCTGGACCAAGAGGGTCGCCTTGCTGACAGCCAACAGAAGACCAAATATTATGATTTTTGAATAATAATTTGGATGGTTTACTATAACATTGCCAAATATAATGATATATTGAAGGAATTGAATTTTTAACTTCTCTCAGCAGAGCTCCCCTATCAACAGAGTTAAAAGCATTTTTCACATCTAATTTTAAAAAGACATCACCAGAGTTCTTCTCCAAAAAAGTTCGCGCAGCGTGGACTGCAGCTTCGCAACCACTTTTGCAGCCGAAACCCAACTGAGTTGGAATGAATTTAGTTGAAAGGAAAGGAGAAATATGTTTACAACAAATTTTAGAAACAAGGCGTCGAAATGTGCAGCCCACGGCTATAGGACGAATACCACCATCTTTTTTCTTAAGAGCACATATATTCGCACCATATAAAATTTCGGTAATTTCGGTATTAACTTTTCCAGAAAGCATGAGATTTAATTATTATTTATTATTTTATTTTATTTAATTATTGTAATTGTATGATGTTACAATATGTAAAAAATTCAAATATTTAGTTCTCAACATTGAAAAAAACATTAATTGGGCAATCCGTGTAACCGATGTTTGTAATAAATGGGATCTATACTACGAAAATTTCATCATTTAAAGAAAGTATTAAATTTAGATACATTAAAAGTCGTATATTACGCGCTTGGAGACTCATTGATTAATTATGGTTAAGTAATGTACGGGCGAACATTAATTTCTTATATTAGAGACAATAAGAATCTACAAACCCGGTTAATTAAATATTTAGTAGCTAATAAAGTAAAAGTAGCATGCAAAAAAGAGTATCATAAGTTATTTTCTATATGTGAAATACTACCGATAGAACAGAAAGTCCAATATTTAATAGGCGTAGAATACTACTATAGTGAAAAGTATTAGTAAAAAGACTCAGCATAAAACATATAATACTAGGGAACAAAATCTAATTAATAATAAAATAACAAATTATTATGATAAACAGACAGATAGATATATGATTCCCCTTTTTATTTAATAATATAGATAAGTTACGACAGACCCCTAAGCAAAAGATTTGATTACTTAAGAAAAAGCTTAATAAATATTATTAGATAACATAGAGAAAAAATAACATGACGCCAAGCATTATAATAAAAAAGTTATTCGCATCTTATGTAAATAACTGTAACAACTATGTAAATAAAAAAAAAACATCCTCTTGCAACGCCAGAGGAAGGAAGGCCTTTAAGGAATCAACCTTTTCTCTGTAATGTAATGGAATATCATTACAGTAGAGATAATAGACTGACATAGCAATAACTACTGTTTGGCGCCACTTTTCATATACTTTTATATGTAAATGTTTATTTCTATATATATCCTGAGTAAAGCCGTTATAGATATTTATTATATATCTTTACACAAAACGCAGAAAATGCAGTCTTATTTCCAATAAACACATTTTTAAAACGAAAAATATAAGTGCAGGTTGGAGCTCTTTAACTCGCAAAGTGACTAAGGCGAAAAGCAAACGTGATTGAGTATTACAAAGAAAACTACGTAGCCTGACCTTTCCTATTTTCTGTTAGCTGCTAAGAAATAGGAGCGAGAAACTAAATTAGAAATATTGATGTTGAGTATTTAAGTAAGAATTGTGTAATCTTATCAAATAGGCAAGGACGAATAACTTATTCATAAATAAAAATAATTCAGGTTAAAATAAGAAACATGTTACAGTTTAAAATGTAATGAAGAGAATAATATAAATTCAAACATTTATTTATTACTTTGTTTATACCCTAAAAATATAAATTAATTAAGTCTCGTGCCAGATTTTGGCGAGACAACACGTCCTGAGGATGCCTCGTGTAGAGGCGAAACACGTGTCGAATTAACACTAAAGAAAACTTAAATCATTTGTATAAATTAATTGTACATAAAAAATAAAACAAAATTCTTTCTTAAGTGCTTGAGCATATACATATTACTTTCAAATAATAAGTGCTGCTGTATGTAATGTACAAAATATAAATAATAAAAATATTGTTACAATTTTAACCTGATGCTACCAAATTAAAGCTATTCAATGGTAATAGTGGACGTAAGTAGTTTTATAAGGACAGTAGGGATTAATAAAGTTGATTTATAAATAAAGCGTCCACATACAAAACAAAACATCATATTTCTATCTTCTGCGTTAGTTAATTTTTCTATTCAATATGTAGCTATATACATATATGCATTTTGTTACTAACCTATCGGATCCCACTGCTGGGCAAACGCCTTCCCTGCTTTACTCCATTTATATCGGTGCTGTGCCAGCTCCGACCAGTTCTTATTATAGACATCCAGATCGTTATGCTAAAGTTATCGGGGTCTGCATCAACGTCTTTGTCCATCCTTAGGCACCCAACGCCTGACGACCTGTGCCCATCGGTCTGTGTGCATACGACACACATGCCCAGCCCAGTTCCACTTTAGCCTAGCGGTTTTTTCTCCCACATCAGCAATGCTAAGTTCTGGAGCGCAGTTCAGTATTTCTAATTTCTTATCAGTTTGAATTTCGGAAAACTACGGTCCATACCTCGCTGACAAAACTGGAGCTTGGACTGATTTTCTGTAAGTGACCATGTCTGTGCACCATAAGTTTGTGGTAGCGGAAGATCTCGCTTCATAAAGTGCTTCGTGGACCAGAAGCTCTGTATGTAAGACTGTATGAATAACAAAAACAAAAGATACTTTTATAAATATAAATATAATACAGGCAGCATTTTCTGATATTACAAAATGATTCTCGATCGTGATTGAGATACTTTTAATAAGCCATAACATCGAACTTTGAAAATACTCTAATATACAACTTTATGGATTAGCCAACAACGTTTAACAAAATCTGCACTTTGAAACCTGAACTGCTCTTAATCGATGTTATAATTGATCTCACTTCCATTTTAAAACATTAATCTTCAATTTGTTAAAGATATGTAATCTTTTGAAAAATATATTGTAAATAGCTATGGAATGAGTTTCCTTATGCGGTGTTTCCAGAACGACATACCTTCAAAAAAGCGCGTACACCTTTCTAAAACGCCAGCAACGGTCCTGGGATTCCTCTGATGTAGCAAGAGAATGTAGACGGCGTTTATCAGATGACCCGTACGCTCGTTTGTCCTCTTTTTTTATTTATTTTTATTTTATTTATTTATGATTCCTTACAGCTAACAAAATGAAAAGAGTATATTAAAAATTATACAGAATAGATACGCCAATTAAAAGGAATACTATTAACAGTACAATAAGTATGTGACAAAGTAGTTTAAGACAAAAACGAAAAATACTAGAAAAACTTACAAGAAAAAATTAAATAGAAAGAAAAGAAGAAATCGTATCCATATTGAGTAACTGAAACGGTGAGTAGGTTGTGTGGTGTGAGTAGTGTGAGTGAATGTGAGTAGTGTGAGTGAATGTGATTGGTGTGAGTGAATGTGAGTAGTGTGAGTGAATGTGAGTGGTGTGAGTGAATGTGAGTGTTCGAATATAATGTTTAAATTACGATGTGAGACTAATAATTTATCCTGAATATACTGATGATTAAGTCCTGCAATTTAAAAAGTTTAATATCAGTTTTTTGAACCTCAGACGTGATAAGTTGAAAATGTCGACGGAAGAAAATTTCTTATTATATATGTCAGGAATTCGAAATAGAGGTGAATATTTAAGATACTTAGTAGAGGCAAAGGGAATGTTAAATAAATTAGTATGCCTAGTACGTAATGTTGGTACCTGGAATGATATTTTATTTAAGATATCTGGACAGTCAAATTTATTATGTAATATATCATAAAGGAGTAACATATCAATTACATCTCTTCTATCTTCCAAGGTATCGATTTTATGATAATTACAGGCTTCTTTGTAGTCTATAGGAATGAATTGAGATTTAAAATTCAATTTTTTTATAAATATCTTTTGTATTTTTTCAAGGCGGTCAATATAACATTGATATGTAGGCCTCCAGATAGGACTTGCGAATTCAAGGATGCTTCGCACGTAAGCATTATATAGCACTTTTAGGCACAAGATGTCATTGAAAGGTTCGCAAGTGCGAAGAATAAACCCTAGATTTTTATAATATGTAAATCCTTGTCACTACGTAGCGAGCGATTGCTTAAATATATACCCTTCGGAACAGTTAGCCATATACATTCTACTTGCTCGCACTTTGAGTCCTGTGAAATAAACGCAGCAAGTAATTTCTTAATACATATCAAAACGCCCCCGCCCCTTCTCTTGTGTTTCCTGTCAAATCTGAATACATCATAACGACTGTCACATATTTCCGTGTTTAAAATTCCATCACATAGCCAACTTTCTGTTAAAATTATTATATCATAATTGCTTGCTTCTATATTATTATAAAGTGAGTGTAATTTCGTGCGTAACCCGCGAGTATTTTGATAATAAATTCTGAGATTATTTAAATCCATCATAAAGAAACCTAATTATTATGAAGTAAAAATATTTAAAATATAAGGAAATGTCAAAAAGAACACGGTTACGCAATATAATGTAAATACAATTACATAATTTCTAATATAAAAATTTGTTGCAATAAAAAGCAATTGATAACTTATTAAATGCATAACATGGCTAAAAACAATAACAGATAAGAGGGTAGATATAAAATCATTTACTAAAAATTGTACGGCAGTGATGTGAGTACTGAGTGTCAGAGGTTTTAAACAATTTAAGTTTTTGTTTCTTAAGATTAATAATAATGTGTAAGTGTGAATGAATATAATTAGTTTGATTTTTTTTGAGTGGTAAAAGTGTGTGTGATGAATATGTGTGTGTGTGATGAATATACGTATTTCTGGTACAATGAACTCTAATAATAAAAAATGGTAACTGAGCATTAAACCTGCGAAGTGTCTAAAAAATCGTTCAATTCCTCTTCTGACCTGATCGCCTTGGGTGGACATTTTTCATTGCGACGTAAATAAATTACGCATTTCTTCACCCAAACAAATTTGATATTACGTTCCTTAGCTCTTAGTTTGCACTTATTAAGAAGCATCTTATTAGCAACTGTGAGGTGTTCGTTGATGAAGATTTTCATGGAATTGTCATCAAAGCCAAGATCACGTGAGGTTATCCCTTTTTGTTTATTATGCTTTTTGAAGTTAGCTAGGAGTTCATCTTTACCTCTCTTATCCTTAAGTTTAGCCACAATTTTCCTTGGGTGTCCTTGTTTCTGACGAATTGAGTGAACTCTTGTTATAAATTCAATGTCGTCTCTTCTAAGGTCGGAACCAATAGCCGTAGCTAAGAGAAGAAGTAATTCAACCAATTTTTCTTTCGATTTCTCCGGTATGCCAACTAACTCAATATTTAAGAAGCGGGATTTTTGCTGCTCGCGTTTGTTTTCTAAATCAAATGCAGCAATATTTTTTTGAAGATTAGAGAGAAGCAGCATCTTTCTTCGCAAGTTCAGTATCATAACTTTTTAATCTATTCTCGACGTTGAGAATCTGTGACTTAACCCGGTCGAGTTCTTGACTTAGAGATTCAACAACAGAGAGTTTTGTATCAATATCTGCCAGCCTCGTGTTAATATCTTCAATTACACTCGTATTTATCTTTGAGGTTAGTTCGTACATTTCATTGCGTAATTTTTCGACATGTTCTGGGAGTGAAGTGAGAGGGGACAGCATATTCTCAATTCTGGTTAGTTGCACCTGGTATGAAGCGTCCTCCGGAATTAGATTCTTGGAAGCAGAGCTCGTTTGGATAGGACTCTTTCTACATTCAGGACAAATCCACGAGCCCTGTCTTTCAAATTAATTACGCCCGTAACAAAGATGGGTTCTGGCTTTGGTACATATACTTTATCTGTATTGTTGGTTTTATTCTTAGGCTCCGTATCGAGTAGTTCAAAACTATTGCGTGTAGGAATCACAAAGTCTGGGGAATTTTTCTGTTTTTTATTCCCGTCATTGTGAATTGGACTTGTTTCTTTCCTTTTCTTTCTTCTGGTGGGAATTTCATCCCTTTGCCATTCTTCATGGTCTAATATTATGTCATCACTGGCAATCGGCAGAGTATCGATCTGTGAATCCAGATTATCTTTCTCCTTGTTTTGTTGGTTGTAATTATAGTAATTAAGCTTAGTTGGCAGAGACGATGTCGTATTGCTTCTGTTCCGAGTAAACATGCTTTCATACAGAGTTTGTTGGATCATGCTGTTAGGGTTGGTTGGTTTTTTAGAGTTTGGTAAAGTTTGTTGATTATTTGTATTTAATTGGTTCATTTTATTCCCACGAGTAAGGCCGATATAACAGGTCGCTAGGAAGGTGACGCCTATTCTCCCTAGAAGGCTAATGCAACGACGTTTGCCAGGTCCGTCGATGTGGATGGTTTGCGACTGGTCTCCCACCAGCCATGCAGTCTCTTGGCACGAATCTCACCGTAGACTTCGGGTATTTTTTTATAGAAGTTGTCTTCTTCATAGTCCGGACAATTAAGCCAAGGCTACCGATCCTGCAGATAGAGTTCACAGGGTTGCGGTTTGTGTGAGTCATTTCCTACTCTCACTGTTAGACCAAGCTGATTAGGCTGGTTTGGTCATTAGTTTAGGCTCATTTGCCCAGTAATATCACTGGCGCCTTTCAGACCGAAATATAATAACGCTTGCACATTACTGCTTCACGGCAGAAATAAAACAATATAACAAGTAATTAAGTCTGTAATTGCCCTGTACTTTCCCCGGGGCATAAAAAGAATAGGGGAGTCCCAGGCCCATGGGTGTCGTAAGAGGCGACTAAGGGCTTTTTAGAAGTGGGAGAGTCACGCAGCCGTCTTTTGACGTCAGCACAATCGGGCCAGACTCGTCCGGGTTAATTACCACACTCGCACAGAATACCGGCGTGAAGTAGCGGCCTAGTGCCGCTATGTTTCGTATAGGTTAGTGTCGAGAACCGGAGGCCATTTCCCCCCCCCCCCCCTCCCCAACAAAGATTTTGAAAGCGGTCCCTAAAGAGATAGTACCCCAGGAGGGTACCGGCTCTACCAGAGTCGGAGAATCCCTCCCCGAGCACTCTAGCTCGGGCTGCCCTTTGTATTCTGGGGAGGGCACAGTACCGCGCATGACCAAGGACAAACGAGGCAGTAACACCACGGCACCTCGCTCCACACTCAACGTGGACTTTTGCAATATCAGGGGAATTCACTCCAACTTAACGCCGTCCACCACCACCTTGAGACGGCGAAGCCGGCCTTGTGTTTTCTTACGGAGACGCAGATATCTCGACCTAGCGATACGTCATATTTAACGTACCCCGGGTACAAAATTGAGCACAATTTTTTGCCTCATGCCGGGGTATGTGTGTACGTTAGGGAGGATATCTGCTGTCGCAGTCTCGGCAATTTTGAGGGTAGGGACCTGTCCACTCTCTGGCTCCGCATAGATTTAGAGGACCGCGTCCGCATCTATGCGTGTGTCTACAGGTCCCATAGTGGTAACGCAGAAACCGATCATCTCATGGGCTGCGTTCAAGCGGCAATTGACGACGTGCTTGCACAGATCCCCTCCGCTGAAATTGTAGTCTTGGGTGATTTCAACGGGCACAATGCCGAATGGCTTGGATCACGTACCACAGACTGCGCAGGGCGATCTGTGCATGATTTTGCATTGGAGTACGGTCTGTCCCAATTGGTTGCGTCGCCAACGCGGCTCCCGGATGTGGATAGCCAAATGCAGTCCTTATTAGATCTTCTGCTGACTACACATCCCGATGGTTACCAGGTCATTGTCGACGCCCCTCTCGGAACGTCCGACCATTGCCTGGTCAAGAGTGTAGTGCCTATCCGACGCCCACGTCGCAGACCACCAGCGACCCGCCGCGTTTGGCACTACAAGTCAGCAGATTGGGATAGGATGCTTTCCTTTTTTGCATCCTACCCTTGGAGCAGGGTTTGTTTCCCTTCGAATGATCTTAGTGCCTGCGCCGTTGCAGTAGCCGATGTGATACTACAGGGCATGGATATTTTTATACCAAGCTCTGTAGTACCGATCGGTGGCAGATCACAGCCCTGGTTCGATGCGTCAGTTAAAGCAGCATCTGACTGCAAAAAACAGGCGTATCGAATTTGGGTTGCGGCGCTGGGCACAAAGGATCCGAACTGCATAGTTCTTAAGAGGAAATACAACCGTGCTTCCAGATTTTTTAAGCGGCAAATCGCCCGTGCAAAGTCACAATACGTCGTCAAAATCGGCGAGCAGCTTTCCAGTTACCCTTGGTAACTTCAGCCAGCCGTCCATGCCGCCGTTGCACATGAGGAATGACACCCTGGCCCATACGGCAAAAGAGAAAGCCGATCTCCTGTGCGCTCTTTTCGCCTCCAACTCGACTCTTGACGACAACGGAAAAACACCGCCGACCATCCCGCGGTGTCAGAGCTCTATGCCTGAAATACAGTTCAGACAGAAAACTGTTAGGAGAGCTCTGCTTTCGTTGGACGTCAGGAAGTCGAGCGGGCCGGATGGCATTTTTCCAATCGTGCTTAGAACGTGTGCCCCTGAGTTGACGCCAGTGCTAACGCGTTTATTCCGGCACTCTTATTCCAAAGGCGTAGTCCCTGACTCATGGAAGTCAGCCCTTGTCCATCCGATCCAAAAAAAGGAGACAGTTCGGATCCGGCAAACTACAGGCCTATTGCTATAACCTCCCTGCTCTCCAAAATCATGGGGAGCATAATTAGCCGTCAGCTCTTGGTATACCTAGAGGGTCACCAGTTGATCAACGACCGACAATACGGCTTTCGCCATGGTCGGTCGGCAGGTGATCTTCTGGTATTCCTAACACATAGATGGGCTGCGGCTATTGAAAGCAAGGGGGAAGGCCTAGCCTGGATATAGCGAAGGCCTTTGATCGTGTATGGCACAAGGCGCTCCTCTCTAAACTTCCATCATTTGGGCTTCCCGAGAGCTTGTGCAAGTGGACCTCCAGCTTCCTCACTGGGCGCAGCATATAGGTCGTTGTCGACGGACATTGCTCGAACCCGAAGCCCGTGAATGCTGGAGTGCCCCAAGGCTGTGTGCTATCTCCTACGCTGTTTCTTCTGCATATCAATGATATGTTGGACACGTCCAACATTCATTGCTATGCAGATGGCAGCACTGGTGATGCCGTATACACGGGCCATGCACGTCTCTCTCGGGAAATCGTCGACCAGTGCTGGGAGAAACTTGTGTCTTCTATCGAGTCCTCTCTTGAGAAGGTCGCGGAATGGGGTAAATCGAACCTTGTCCAATTTAACCCCCAGAAGACTCAAGTTTGCGCGTTTACCACTAAAAAAACCCCATTTGTCGCATCACCGCTCTTCGACAACACTTCCCTAAAAGCCTCGCCTAGTATCGGAATACTGGGTCTTGAAATCTCGAGCGATTGCCAATTCCATCTGGAGGGCAAAGCCAAATTGGCTTCAAAGAAACTGGGCGTCATTAATAGAGCACGGCAATACTTCAAGCCGGCCCACATTCTAGCGCTGTACAAAGCGCAGGTCCGGCCACACATGGAGTATTGCTGTCATCTCTGGTCTGGCGCACCCCAGTATCAGCTCGATCCATTTGATCGCGTGCAACGCAGAGCAGCTCGAATTGTCGGGGACCCAGTACTCTGTGAACGGCTGGATCACTTGGCGTTGCGTAGAGACGTCGCTTCATTGTGTGTCTTCTACCGCATTTATCACGGGGAGTTTTCCGAAGAGCTGTTTTACCTAATTCCTGCCGCCGAATTCCACCTTCGCACGACACGTCACAAGTTAGGATATCATCCTCACCATCTGGATGTGTGGCGGTCTTCCACAGTGCGGTTTACAAGGAGCTTTCTGCCACGTACTACAAAGCTGTGGAATGAACTTCCTTGTGTGGTGTTTCCGGGACGATACGACATGGGTACCTTCAAAAAAAGCGCGTACACCTTCCTTAAAGGCCGGCAACGCTCCTGTGATTCCTCTGGTGTTGCAAGAGAGTGTGGGCGGCGGTGATCACTTAACACCAGATGACCCGTACGCTCGTTTGTCCTCCTATTCCATAAAAAAAAAAGTCTTAAGTTAGCTTTATTGTATGGATAAGAACAAAAATTTACATTTGTATGTTAGACATAAAATGACAAACAGACAGATATTAAGTGATGCTACGTTTTCCCCCGGGGTCGAAGTGTTTCATGTATCACTATAAAAGGATTATGTCCCGTAAAGTGGACATCCCGGCAGCGGGAATGTGGGAAATGGGCGGTAAAACGCTCTCTGTTTAAGTTCCTTTTGTGTGAACGATCCTCTAAAACTAAACATTTTTCTAGTATTTGTTGTGGAAATTAATGGGGCATCATCATTTTATCTGTGTTAAATTATTAATTTATTCATTTACAATTTATTTTTATTACAAACTAGCCATACCCGACCGCTTCACTGGACAAATTTTAAAAAGGAAATAAATTAAACAACAAAAAAATAAGTAGCCACAAACCATTTTGGATAAATTTCGCATCGAGTGGTGGTAGTTTCATGTCGATACGATCAGTGGTTTAGGCGTGAAAGAGCCTCAAACAAAGACCATTTTCACTATACATATATAGATAGATTTTACGTAAATAAGCCCTTTTTGATTTAATTGTGTGGGCAGTCTAGAAAAGTATTGATAGAAAAATGTTGAGCTAATCAAAGGCCAATTATATCAATTCATAGCTCAAGAAAACAGAAAATCGAAAGCACCAGTAAGAGCTGCGAATTAATAAAACCGGTGAGAATTAACCCAATATTGGTGGTTTTTTCACTCCGTTATTTAACTTCGATTTAGCTTTTGACTTAGAAAATTTATAACATCTTATATAACTTATATTTAAACGCTTACACTTGATTAAGAAAAAAGCAAAGCAAAGCACCAAATTTTTTTGTCTTTGAAATAACCATTTACATTGTAATCAGATTTGTAACCGGTTTTTGTTTTATATAAATAAACTTTGATCTTGTTGAGAGATATTTCTTATTAAAGGTAAATTGTGAATTACAAAAAAAAAGTAAAATACTAACAATTAAATGCCTTTGTTTTAAATCTCTATTAATAAGCTATTAAGATATGTTGTTATCACATAAAGATTTATTATTATTATTTGTAATATTTGATTACTATTTATTCGTAGTAGCAGTGAAATATTACATTTAACAAATTTATTTGTACCAAAAATTTATAGACAATGCGTGGTTCGAATCTGCGCCTCTCGGGTTCCGTCCGAGCGCTCTCACGAATTAAACCAACTGTCCGAGTGACGCATTAATGATAAATCTTCGTATGCATTGTTCAAATCACAGGTTGTGGTAAGAGCGCCTGGTCGGAATCCGAGAAGCGCGGGTTCAATTCATTGTCTATAAATTTTGGTACAAATTAAATTTGTATATTTAATCCTAGAAATGAGGAATATCACTTAAAAATAACAAACTGTTTAAATATTACATAGAATATCGTATATCAGCCAGTTAACTATAGACAAAATACAAAATATAACTTTGTCACGGATTTTGGGTACCCTAAACCCATATGCCTTTTGTACAACTTCGTACAAAGTATTATTTAAACTTATTTAATTTTTTAATGATCCTTACTTAGAGAGGTAAATAAATAAATAATAATAAAATATAATTTTTTCCCATCTAATAACTATGAAACACATGTTTCCATTCTTCACCCTCAAAATGCTATGGAAACCTATACTTTTTAACCTTTTTCCAGTTGTACAGAAACATATTTTTCAACACACATGCTCGTGAAAGTGAACCTTATTATTTCGTTGTTAGGGCCATAAACCGAACTATACACACACACGTGCATAATAAAATTGTCCCTAGAAAGTTTAGTTTGAGTTAAACCTAACTGCAAATTATATGAGAGTAAACAGATCATTTTCAATATAACGGGTTAATGCAGTTTCTTTTTTGTAACAACATAGAGGTTTTATCCGGCTGAAAATCCATTTACATTTTTGTTATAATATCGTTTTGAAAATTTTATATTTACCAATTGTTTTAATAACTAAACCTTTTATTCAATGCTTCTTGGTTTTTCCTCGCAAGTGTGATAAAAAAGTGCATATAAAACTGTTCACTAGACTGCTTATTTACACTCTCGCCTACGGCTTGGACAGCAACGAATAGCCTAGTGCATAATGAACAACTTAGCACACTTGTTTCAAAATATACTAATATAAATCAGTAACCATTTCAATGTTGACGTTATTTCCGGATTCTAATAAAAACAGACCTCACATTTATCTAAAAGATGAAATAACCTATTTTGATTATCTTCAGAAAACTCCTAGAATGAATATGCTATTGCAATTTAAATGTAATGTTAAGTAATCGTCCCAATTTATAGTGAAAACATTTTTTCGATTCGAAAATAAATTCCCTTCTGAAAACCTTTTCACTTTGAATCAAATGAGAGCAATCATTATAATCAACCCTGCATATTCAACGCACAAGCTTTCGTTAGTTAATCAAAGTTCATTAGAAAGCCGAGTACAGTCAACAACATACGACAAATAGAAAATATGTATTTGAATAATCTTTTACTAAATTAATTTGGCTGGTAATGTATTATTTTTTTTTTAAAATCATAAAATTTTACATAGTGTCTGTTTTACATTTACTCGTATCTTTAAAACAAACTTTGCAATAAAATATGATATACAAGTAGCCACGCACCGTTTTCTATCGAATTTTGTTCGGTCTCGAGGAATGGGTTTTAGAATGTTTTTTTAGTACAAGTAAAAAAATTTCATTGTTTATGTTTCCGTTTCTCATTTTGAAAGGCATATCTTAAACTAATATATTGTTTATCTTTCTGCTTGAACAGCTGTACGTGGGTCTTTCTTTTACTTATCCAACGATAAATTGATTAAGTAGGCCTTTTTAATTTCTTAAACACGACTGGTCATAAGTGGGTGGCAGTGCTCATATGCTGTCTCAGCGGTTGCGAGTACTAGCGAATATCACTTATCAAGTCACATATATTTATCCTACTAATATCTTAATAAAAGTATCGCAAGTAAGACGCGTCCTAGCCTTTTTCCTTATTTCATTTAGATACTTTTAATACTATGATGATTTAGTTCAACCAAATGCAAAGAAAAACACTATGAAAACGATTCAACACTGTTTAATCTTCATAATGAACCCTTAAATTTAATCTATTTAAAATCCTTTTTTATTTAAACTGCTACGCTATCTTGACAACAAAAAACAAAAAAAATAGGTACAATTTATTGATAGATTGTTGCTTTACTTTAATGTAAATAAAAAAAAACACAAAATCTACGTATGAAAACGAACAGATAAAACTACAAACAAGAATGTATGTGAGAGAGTGTATGTGACTGTACATTCCACTGCTGTAAAGTCGTACGTGGCTTTTAATTTATGTACTAGTTAGCTACATCTGTCGTAGAGTTAATGGCACCTACGTGACCCTTCAACCCTACGACTTGAACGTCTGTGCCAGCTTGCAACTATTCACTACGAAACCGCAGTAAATTTTAATATTTATTAAGAATCTTAGACTTTAGGTATTTATGTATGAAATAACACAACAAAATGGCTACAAATCCTAGTATTTTCTTAGTACATATATTCTTCTTTCATTCATTCAATAATTTATTTATATTTACATCTATAAATTGTACCACCAACCAAAACTTCACAAACAAGCTTACATCAAGTATGTAGACGCCAGGGAGACCGAGCCTTTTATAGACATCTCCTCCTATCACTATATACAATGTATAAATATCGTAGTAATTTTATAATTAAGATGTCTTATATTTAAAATTTAAAACTCTTATGTTGCTATTATAAAAAAAGTCTTAATTATTGATAATTTATGTTATGTTATGCATAGTTAGTTATAAATAATGCTTATTTCAAATGAAAACTACTACAACTAAATAATAACTTTTATGAATATTGTTTATTCAGCAATTGTTGTTTTGGTTCAAATATACAGGTATCACCTTCTATTGAGTGTATTCCATTCATATCTAAGGATAGAGATAGTAATTGCGCAGGCGTGGTCGTAAACTCGAGCCAGTCTCGAACAATGTGTGACATTGAGGTGCTACATGTTCTGTTGAACTTTGCTAACAATTCAAACTACAATGCAAGATTGCGTAGTAAAACTTTGTAAAAATAATACTACAAGAAATAAGAAACACATCAGTAAGTATTTTGTATTTTATTAATTTCAATGTAAAATAACACGAATCGTCTGTTACAAAATTTGAAAGATGCCATTGAGTGTCAAGATGCCACGCACACAAGCATCTAATAGTTACCGTAATAAAAAAGCTATTGTTATTAGGTAGTGCGGTATCTAGCTGGAGCGCAGCGAAAACTAATCCTTAATCTAAGGGAATGACACAGAATCTTACTATGATTTGGTACAGTGGAATTTTTCATTACTAAGCCGTATGCAATAAACTTCAGGCATGTTATTTGAATTGTAACATTCACTCGTCACAAAGGAGGTATTTAATATGGGTACATATTATTAAATGCCGTGGGTAGAATGCTAATACATTCAAAATTAATTCTTTATAAGAAACCTACCTTCGTTCTTGCTCGATTTTTTGGTGTAGGCTGATTTTATTATGAAACAGTACATATGTTACGAATAAAGGTTTACAGCTTAATGCTTACAATGAAAATTCCATGAAGCATCGCATTGTGCTCAATAAACAAAATTATATATTTTAATATACTGCGATAACAACAAAAATTTTCACTTTTCTTCCGAATGTAAATTATATATTATTCGATTTATAGACAACATCTCCATGCCGGCTGCGAGGCGCGAGGGGTACTCAAGTCTCGATCGCTGACTTGTCTACTTTCTAATTCCCCTGCGTCTTTCCTGCCTTAAGATACTATAAGGCGTATAGGCGAAGAGCAAGATAAAAGTCCGAAATCAGTTATAAAATCACTTAACTTTGCGATCAATAATTTACATGACACTTTAGTCCAAAACACAATCCCGTATAATTTAAAAGTGACTTTCACTTCCAAAATCAATAACAATTATTTCAAGATTCGGCTCGGCTGAGATGTGAATATATTTTTACATTTAAAATTTTATCAAGTAACATGGACTGTAGTCAACTTTTAGCTTTAATACATTTTTCTTTTCCTAGTAGAATCTTGAGAAAGAACGGCACTTACTTTCCTACTCAATTATTGAAAACAGGTTTGTATCATCACTGTCCTATTTTTAGGCTCAGCGAAGATACTACCAACCAAATAAACTGGACTGATTTATATAATACTAGTTTACTATCTGTGGCCAGACACACTAAAACCATGTTTATTTATAATTCGAAAGTAAGATGTGTTGATTAGTTAGTTAAATATTATTATTACTTAGTTAAGTAAATATTATATCACTTTCATTGTTTTTAATTTTGTAAAGAGCATTCGCACGTATGTGATAAATAAATAAATAAAGATTACGTGGAACAAGAGTGGTCCGTTGAAACCGTGGTGCGCTCACCATGGCGTTTAGACAGTGAATACAGCCTAAAAGCAGCGCTGACCATCGACACGACGTTCCGCCAGAAATGACAGTAAATTTGTCAAATCTAGTTTGACAATGACATGTTGAATGCGCCGTCATACTCATAGGTTAGGTAAATGTTTACTGAAAACAAATAGGTTGTCGTGTATATAACGGGGACCCTACAATAGCGACAATAAATGTACACACGGGCAGAACTTCTTAAATGAAAATGAAAAGAAAATTTGCGTAAACTTATTAAATAATTTGTAAATAGTCATAAAATGTTTACAAAAACAAAAAGGCAAATACGTTCAAAACCGTCAAAAAGTGAAATACGTAAGTAATTCAAAATACATTAGTAGTGGATACTTTGGATACGGGTTCGAAGAGACTCGCGATATACAATGAACCCTACGCCAAACTTCATTGTCAATATGCTCTTTAGTATACTCCTTCCCATTAAAACAGTTTTTACATGTGTCTTGAATGAGTTAATTATAGAATCTATCGGAAATTTCCAAAAAATTACTAATTTGCCTTACTATAAAACTGAGTATGGCAATTTTATGTTTGTTTCTTATTATTTAATTATTCATTTCTTATTATTTAACTATTTATCATTAAAAAAAACTAAAAATTTAAATAATTTATTAAACTAATAACTGATATAATTAAAAACATTTTTTTTTAACTGTTACGTGGACGCTACGCCACTAATAGTTTTGAACGGCTCGGCGTGGCGTTATACAAGTTGGTGCACCCGTGGATTCATTTAATGTTGCCATTGTAACTTCACGCTGTATTCCTATTAAGTAACGAATGTAGAAGTTTAACTAAGAAGGTCCCGTAAATGTTAGACTGGAATGCAACAACTAACATTAGCACTAACAAACATATGGTAGTACTTGTTAAGCAAAAAATGTGTTGCACACTTTTAACAATTTTAAGATGACGTCATAACTTTAACTGTAAACCGTAACCGTCCAACCTTCGTCAGTTAAAGCTTTTGTTAATATTAAATTATATCTATATAGGACCCTGTCAAAAAATGTCAAATAAAATATATTTTATATTGACTTGATATTTCACTTTTTAACTTTAACTTTAACTATGAAAAGTTAGCGTTGCTGTTATCATTAAATTTGACATGGTGCAACCCAGCCTTATATTTATCATATTTTAATTCATCACTTCACTTAGTTTTATAATCTGATCCCAACCAACTATAGAATTAGACAAACATTTATCTTAATCAATACTACCTACGACATAGAACCTGTATTGTATAAGGGGATCAATCAATCAAAGTTGTAGTTAAAGCGAGGAACGGTCACAAAGCGATATAGCAATCAAATCGAAATTGCTTGCGGTTGAAGCTGTATCTGAATGAACATAGAACTGAAAATTCTTGTTGTTAAATTGATTCCAATCATGTATGGATATGAATTTGTGACAGCATGAGAATAAAATAACCACCTTCCGCCTGTATCTATATGAGTCATCACAATTGGGGTTTATTTTAACACTGGCCCCGCTCATCATTTTAATTGTTAATATGATTTTTTTTATGTGTGGAGAGAAAACATAGAACTCCTGATACTTCTTGATATTTTCTAAAATATTTGGCCGTGGACCTGAACACACTCCGGAGGGATCCCAATCATATACCGAGGCAAGCGCTAGACCCTCATGGAACACGCATACGTGGCCGTCCAAAGCAAACTTCCCGGCGGATTGACGAAGCGAAAGACATCGGAAAGACCTGGAGTGAAATTAAGAGAGATGCTCAGGACCGATCGCGATGGAGATGTCTGTGGATGGCCTCTGCCCCATCTAGATGGGGATACAGGAATTTAAGTGAAATGACATGAAGTATATCTTACTATTAGATTTTCTCTATCTGGTTCAGGTAGGTCTTTGATCCTTGCTTCAATGGTGGGGATAAAGACGTATTCAACATCCTCTTCTGCCGGCTTTTTTGATGAAACCACTATGTTTCGCTTGTTTTATATTGAATGGTGTCCTGATAAACATACCTAGAGACGGCTGGTTGCTTTTTGCAATGAATTTCTGCGTTTGGACAATTTTAAGTTTATGCTGTATTTTTTCTAATTGGCTTTTTAGGACATTTATCTGACTTTGCAGTTCTTCTCTCTGTGCCTTTGTTGTTATTGTTTCAAGTTTACAACCATTTAAAAAAGCCATTATAATAGGAGGCGCCTTAATATTGTTTACATCAAATTTTAATTCACTTATATAGAAAACACTTAGTATCTGGGTCATCGCCATAACGTGCTGCGTTGTGTAATTGCAGCGTCAGCGTTATGGTGCCTCTCCACAATCGGCGATAAAGGTGATTACAAGCGAGCACGAGTGTGGAGGGCTTATTCGCTTCTGGTCGCCGATAATCGTATATAAACGTTAAAGTGATCGCGGCGATCGAAAGGGAATTCTCGTGTAGTTGTGTGCGCGTGCCCACACGATCGCCGGTCTTTCATTCACTGGACGACACTGAACGGTGAGCGAAGCTGTACGTACGCCTCGTCATCGCGGTGTTGTTTTGTTTTTCTTTAATTTACGTAGTGCGAGTACTATACAATGACTACTGGGTGGTCAAATGAAGAAACATCTAAATTCATTGGACTTTATAAGAATTACCGAGACATATGGAATTCCAAACATAAATATGACAAAGATAAAATAAGGTAAGTACTCAGATATAGATTTATAATCACTCACCAATATAATTAATAATATTATTAAGTTATGAAATCCATTAGGTCCGTCCTGAAGGACTGCCTCTCAATACATGATTACGGACGATCCTATGTATTCATAAACGATGATCAACGATTAACTTGTCGATGACAGACTATCATACAAGTAACGATCATAGACGATAGTGGAGAGGAGGCATTATAATATATTAAGCGCACGGGCGCGTCGGGACAAACACATTACCATTCTTTTATGGAAGTTGCACGAGCCACTCTTAGAAAAGCACGAACACTTTTAAGCGTTCTTCTTCGGCGTTACACTCTTGTCAGAGTGGTCGTGGTCGTCACGTCTAGGTTAGTGGCCTGTTTCACAATGCGACGCCACTCATCGCGAACTGCCGCTCTTCTCGTGCATTCATGCAGAGTACCGTCGACAGCTTGCCTCACTTGGTCCGTCCACCTCATCGGGGACCTGCCTCTTGGTCTAGTGCCCTCGACTTTACCCTGCACTATTAAGCGTTCTATGGAGTCGCTTCCACGTCGCGATACATGCCCGAAGAAAGTGAGAATGCGAGCTTTTACGGTGGTGGACAGTCTCTGTTCGATGCCGAGCTCCCGAAGAATGGACTCATTGGTTCGGAATTCGGTCCACGATATACCGAACATTCTTCTCCACCACCACATCGTGCTGGAGAAGAATGCTCGAAGAGCATTGATCTTTTTCTTCTCACTTTCTCGTAGGGTCCATGTCTCAGCAGCGTAGAGGAATATGGGGAATATGAGAGCCCTTACAAGTCGTATTTTTGTGGTTTTAGTGATATTGCGATCCTTCCATATTTTCCTCAATTTATCCATAGCCGATCTGGAGATTGCCATGCGTCGTTTGATTTCGTCTATGCAGCCGCGATTATTTGAAATTAGTGCCCCCAGGTATATGTAAGTAGGCACTACCTCGCAATTTGCTACTTTCTTAACCTCTGGTGAGTTGTTCTTAGCACGGTCGACAATCATCACTTTGGTCTTGCTGCGATTAATTCTGAGGCCAAAATCAAGACTAACGTTTTCCAGCCTGTGTAGTAGCTCTTCCATATGAGGGATGCTACTTGCGAAGAGGGTGGTATCATCCGCGTAGCGTAAGTTCGATATGTTTTGTCCTGCAATAGTGATACCGTCTGTCCAACCATCCAAAGCAATTCTCATAAGTAATCTCATAAATTCTCTCAGTTCTGTGTAGATGTTAAACAGTAATGGAGAAATTATACATCCTTGTCGGACTCCTGCACTGGGGTGGAAACTGTTGGATAGAACCTCATCGGTTCGTACTGAGGCCGTACCATCTTCGTAAAGGTGCCTAAGAAGTGATACCAGATGTTTTGGGGTACCCATTTCTAGGAGAGTATTCCAGAGTTTCGGCCACTTGACAGAGTCAAACGCCTTGGAGAAATCAACAAAACAGATATATGTAGGTTTATTGAATTCTCGAGATTTTTCGATTATCTGGCGGATGGACAGTATCTGCTCCCGTGTACCCTTTCCTTTTACGAAC
The DNA here is from genome assembly GCF_905404315.1 of Leptidea sinapis. Classification (NCBI taxonomy): domain Eukaryota; kingdom Metazoa; phylum Arthropoda; class Insecta; order Lepidoptera; family Pieridae; genus Leptidea; species Leptidea sinapis. The sequence goes on along the minus strand of NC_066275.1, from coordinate 6,739,201 downwards.
CCAGCCTGCTCTGGCGATATTTCTCTAGATAAATAGGATTTCAGACGCTCATTCAAGATGTGAAGAAGGATTTTGCTAGCATGGGGTATCAGAGCAATCAGGCGGTAGTTGCTGCAGGATTTGGTGGAGCCTTTCTTGTGTAGAGGGATTAACACGGTGTGCGCCGAATCGCGAGGCCAAGCGCAGGTCCTCCATATGTTGTTGCACAGCGCGTGGAAGATTTGTACACCATACTCTCCTGACGCCTTGATTGTCTCTATAGGGATAGAATCTCTTCCTATTGCCTTGCCATTTTTGAGATGTTTAATGGCTAATTAGGCTCAGTTTTAGACTTGATCTTGTGGTGGAGGTCTCTGGATTCGTACTTATCAGCATGAGCTTTTACTTCGGTACATATTTTTTGAAGATGAGTGTTCTTATCTCTCCTGCATGCCTCCTGAATACGTGCTGACTTTGCGTTAAGGTCCCTCACGTTAGCTCCTGAAGCCTTCATCAACCTTCTTTCCTCAACAAGGATTAAAGTATTGTCACTCATCCAGTGCTGTCGTTTACGTATCCCCGCAGGTGTTTTTGATTCCTTGACAGCTTTGGATATGAGAGCTTTCGCCTGATCCCAAAGTATGTCTGAGCTCTCTGTATGGGGATTCAACTCCTTAAATTATTTTAAGCGTAATGTTATTAAAATAAGTATTTCGTATTTTGATGTTCTTGTAATGCAGAAGTTTCAAACTTTACGTCGAAAATTATTTACTCATATAATATTCACACAGAATAAAAAATACAAATTATAAAAAAAAGGGTAACGATTCGAAATTAAAACTATACAATATGTTATGTTTTAAGGTGATAACCCTCACTTCTGGGATAAATACACAAATATAAATTAAAAAAAAAAATGTTGAATAACAACGCCGGCGAGGGTTCGACTCCCGCATTGTTCATTCATTTTATTTGTGAATTAAAACCAGCCTATCTCTTGAGTTGGACTAAAGTGCACTTCATTAAGTAATCCTTATTAAAATCCGTTCATTAGTTTAGGAGTTCACTGGAAAAAACAACAGGACACTGCATTTATGTATATTACTAGCTGACCCGGCAAACGTTGTTTTGCCATATAAATTATTTTCAGAGTTAGACCGTTTTTGGACATTGCAACAGAACTTTATTTAAGTTTAAGTTACTCCTTATTGCATCAGCTACCTGCCAATAATTGTCGGGTCAAAATCGGTCTAGCCATTTCAGAGATTGACCTGAACAAACAGACCGACACACAGACAAAAATTGTAAAAAATGTTATTTTGGTGTATGTACCGTATACTATATATTCATATACATGTAGTAAAAAACGGTTATTTCAATATTACAAACAGACACTCCAATTTTATTTATATGTATGTATAGATGTATAGATGATATAAACGTATCTATATTAATTAAGTATATTGGCTATATGGAACAATGTCATATCGCTAATTTCCTATTTCATCAAAAAATTTAAGTGTTATATTAGTTATCACACATCATTTATTGTGTCCTCGCCTCGTCCACACTCAGGGGTGTGAAAGTGCTACGTCAGCACTTGATTCGATTCAACGAACCTTTCCTAAGCGAGTGTAATACTGCCCTTATCAAACACTAGCTTTTCTTCTATGGACAGAAACAAATATCAGGAGTGATGACTTGCGAACTAATCCGCTTCAAATAATTGGAGTCAGCCGTTTTATTCTTACTCTAATCGGATTCCTATATTATTAAAATTAAGTCATTGATAGTTTTGTATTGGGCGTTAAGATTTTTAATTATTTAACATTTACGAATGGATTTTTGACGTTAAATTATTTATTTTAAATCTTATTTTGAATAAATATTTCAGTTTGAATTAATTTTTAGAACATACTAGCGAACCCGACATACGTTGTCCTGTACACACGTGTTAAATTTGAAAAATCGGTCCAACGTTAGGATCCTCCTAATCACTAATTTCAGTACTTCAGTTTGGGAATGTAGCGACCGCTCTCGGGCTATTTATATTATAAATTTCATTGGTACTAAATTTTACTGAAAAAAAGAAGAAGCCCTCTGTTTCTCGTGCCCGTTCCTCAGTTCTGAAGCGTAAACTTTCGAATGGTAGGTAATTTTGACTGATTTTATATCGTTTTATAAATAAAAATATTATTAGAATTTAAATGGGACTTTAACCAGACGTTCCCTTGGCTTTCTAAGACAACGGTTTCAAGGGGACTGACGCTGACAACAGTCCACAAAGTATTTATCTGCTGTTACTGAGATGTTAAGCGCCATTGTCTTGGAAGTGGTATTTTCTGGAAACAGATGGTTGGGTTAAATATTTGCTGGTAATTATTTGCTTACTAATGATCGATAAAACCGCTTTACTTCTTTAAAGGCAAAACCACCAATTAAAGGTATCGAAGTGCAAACTGATGACAGCCCGCTGACGTCACGTAAACGTTAATGTAGCAAGATTATATCCCCATTCCAAAGTGTTAGATTCGTATAAGACATCTAGATATAATGGTATTTGTGAAGCAAACTAGAATAAGATCTCTTCCAAACAAATTTCTCAGAGTGAGCTGATTTATGTTTTTATTTTATTATACACAGACCTTTCTTCCAGCAAATAGTTGAAAAAACAGTTATATTGTCTAGGTTCAACATGGTTAACGAGGTTCTATCCCCATTCCAACAATGCGAGGTTTGAATATTATGGTATTTGAGAGGCAAGCCCGAATAAAATCTCTTAGTAAATAAGTAAGGGCTGAGTAAGTAATTTGTCATACATAAAAACACTGTATAATAAAATATGAATTAGATATAATAATGGTATTATAAGTTGTATCAAAATATTATGATATAATCATGATACAATAGCAATAATTAAAACACAGTCCCAAATTAATTATCACTCATTTGTAAGTAACAACGGCAGTTTCAATACGCTTAATGGATGATTTTTACTGCCCGGCGGTTATTTAATAATTGAATTGGTCACGTATTTTATCAAATTTTACTTGCACACTGATTTTACATGCACATAATTTTGTTAATAAAATATAACAATGAAGATTTCTATTATCAGTTAATTTAAAAACAGTGGGAGGCTCCTTTGCACAGGATGCCGTCTAGATTATGGGTACCACAACGGCGGCTATTTCTGCCGTGAAGCAGTAATGTGTAAGAATTACTGTGTTTGTGTCTGAAGGGCACCGTATCTAGTGAAATTACTGGGCAAATGAGACTTAATTTATGTCTCAAGGTGACGAGCACAATTGTAACTCCGCTCAGAAATATAAGGGGTTTTTCACAGTGCAAAGTGCAAGGAGCAAACATTTATATTATGATGAATATGTGTATTTGTTTCCGAGTCATGGATATTTATATGTATAGGTAAGTTTATTGTATTTAATATATCGTTGACTTGTACATAGCCATATATTATATATTATTAGAAGTCTTATGACAGAGGCATGCATTAATTTTTTTACAACTTAACTACTCACTAAAAAGAAGATTGTGGATTGTATATCACTATAAATACGAATATAATTTTTATATTAAGTAATCATTGAATATGGTACATCATAAAGTTGCATTTGATATTGAATAGCTTACGTAAAATTGTAGGAGAGCTTGGAGTAATTTTTGTATTAATATCTACTCGAAGTTTAATGTTGCATATTCATAATTATTATTCATTGCATAATGTTTCAAAAGCTTCTTCCATAGGCAGACCCACCGTTCATCCCAAGCGTGAAGAATGTGTTTCCAATAACGTACGTAATTAGATCTATGGTTCGTCTCACTATTATAAATACATTCAAAAACCCTCTGCAAAGGCTCGCAAACATCTTGTGTTGAAAAACTTTTGGCTTTATCACTAGTAAAACATTACATTTAAAAATTACATTATCTATCTATATATATAAATGAATTACTGTGTTTCGGTCTGAAGGGCGCCGTTGCTAGTGAATTTACTGGGCAAATGATACTTGACATCTTATGTCACAAGGTGACGAGCGCAGTTGTAGTGCCACTCAGAATTTTTGGGTATTTCAAGAATCCTGCGCGGCACTGCATTGTGTTTATGGACAGGAATCAATTATCAGCTGAACGTCCTGCTCACCTCGACCCTTATTAAGCTATAAATGTTGAGTTAAAAAGTCTTCTCATTAAAGCTCAACTTATTCCGAAGTGGTGGTAAATGGCAATAAATATAACTTTTGGCATTCATAAGAGCTATTTGACCTAAATGTGAAATAATATGATTTTGATTTGATTTGATTCAACATACCAATAAAATATATATTAGTGTTATTTTCTATTATGTACAAACATTTGAACACAACAAGAATAGATTGCAACGTCGTAGATTAAGTTGAAAAGAGTCGAACGATTTGTTCATGTCATTATTGACTGCAAATTTCATTTAAATGAGATGTCGAGCGATGCGATAAAATCATCGATTTGTAACTCTCCTTTCGATTCGTTTTATAAAACGCTTTATGCTTCATTTGCTTTATCTTCGTGCATTTTAACCTTTCATAGTTGAATGTAGTAAGAGATTAAAACAAATCTTTATGGCAATACAAAAGCTACGCTACAAGATTTTCCATAAAACTATGTGTCTTAGTAATGCCTATATAATAAGCCTTTTATTCAACAGCAAGTAATACAATTTACTATATCTAAGTTATACAAAATATATGTTGTCATCCACTGATAACCATAGTTGGCATAGGCTTCCTCCATAATTTTCCACTCATTTCTATCTATGGCAACCCTACTGCATATGGGATAACTTGTAACTAATTCTTAAGGCTTCTTATGATACATAATACCTTCAAGGGTAAATGTATACTTTTATAATAAAGTCCCAGCCACTGTTCAGGCATTATCTATATATAAATTATTATTGAATAAATTTATTAGAATTTTAATAAATTTTATTATGAAAAGTACACAAAAACATTTTGTTTGTTTTTGGCTCTATGGAAAACTCTATTTTGTCCTTTACAACAATTGAAATTTCGGGTATCGATATGTAGCAATAAAGTTTATGCTGAAAAACTGCTTATTTATTTCATTAATAAAGTACTCATTTCAGTTTATCGCACCTTGACGTTGTTTGCTATAAGATAATATAAAAGAAAAACAAGAATATAGACTTATAGAACACAATAGTTAAGATATAAGAGTTGTACAAAAATTCATTGGTATTTATGGAAAATATACATTTAAAGAGAATGAACTTTTAAACTTTATTTAGCGTCGTTTTGATTCAAGGATTTTATCTTTTTTCTACTTTAATGCTATTATAACTTATGCCATTTAACTAAGGCAATTAGGTTGAAAAAAATATTTTTAAATTGCAGAAACAAAGGGAAAGGCTATAAATAAATTTTTGTATTATAAAAAGGCTTTAATGAGCATATTATAAAGATATTAGTTTTCTTAAAATTAAAGAATATCTTATTTAAACATAACTAATACAATAATAGAATAAAAAATGTAATATAATTATGTAATAAGAATTAATTATATTTAACACAAACATAAATGTTTCCTGGTGATCAGACAATGAACCCACTTAAATATATTACTTATTTCATAAATCAGTTTGTTGGGCAAAATAAATATTTGACTGCTACTTAATCTTGCTACTGTATACATTCTTAACTACATTTTATATTATATTTTTAAACACCCAAGGAGAAATTGAAATAGAAAAATACAATAACGACTATATATTTATACTTTTAGTAGTAATTTTAACAAAATAAGTTGCATAGTTAAAAGGGCTAAAGTAATTAATAATTTAAAGAGATGCCAATCTAAATTACAATAATGGGTTGACGGAGAGTGGTTCCCCTTATAGTCCACACTACACGATATTCTTCTCAAATGAAACGCACACGGGCTTGTCCCCTTCCAAGATGACATCTCCTGTCATCACTTCCACCATGATACCTCCCGTCATCACTTCCAAGATGAAGTCTCCTCACTATTCGTCTGACAATTTGATCGTTATTTCTGTTTTTTATCGATACAGAACCTTTGTCGTTACACGTTACAAATTGTTGCTCAATTTCAGACAACATGAAGAATGCCACAATTGATTTTATTTTTGGTATCACGAAGTATAAACCGGTTACGTGCATAAAACCACAAAACATGGAAGAAGTAACAACTATAATGTTTGTGAATACGGTAAAGAAGTGCCTAGAATGGATAATGACCATGTTCCAAGTCACATCTCGTTGTGGTCGTGTGACATAATAGCCACGACACGCTAGGTATATTAGGGAAATTACATTGTCTCTCTCTTTAATCAAGTTTTAAGGTCTAATTTCCAGAAACCGGAATAATGTAAACAGCAAAATACTGGATAAAAATTAAACACTTACCTAGAAAACGGTTATAGTTAGAAATAATAATATTGCAACACATAATCGGAGGCTGTGATTATTTACAATTGGTTAAGCCGCACCCTGCTTTATAATTATTTGTAGAGGGTGGCTAGTAGCCAAGTAGGTGACCAAGTACATGTCTAGTCCTAATGATTCCTAGTCCACCACGTCCAAAATTAAACTACACTGGCCTGCAAAAGTAAGTATCACACTTTTCAAATTAATTTTTTTTTTAAAACGTTTTGTTGCAAATTTTATTGGCTTTAATCTTAGAAACTAAAATAATACATTTGTAACATTTTTAACTTAAAAAAGATAAAACAATGAAAATAGACATTTTTAGTTTAGTGTAAAAAAATTCAACTAAAATGTATTACATGTTATTTAATTTTTAATAACTGGTATTGCCTCCTCGAGCTCTGATTACAGCTTCGAGCCGGTTCGGCATACTGAACACTAGGTTTCGGAGCCGATATTGGGGAATATTCTCCCATTCTTCTACCAGGGCCTGCTTTAGTGCCCTGAGGGTAGTAGGTGGTGGTCTGCGATTTCTGACTAGCCTCCCAAGCTCATCCCAGGCGTGTTCAATCGGGTTGAGATCAGGACTTCTTGATGGCCAAGCCATCACGCTGATACCGACCTCCTGAATATACTCTTGTACGATATGAGCCGTGTGTGGCCGGGCATTAACATGCATCAGCATCGATCCATCACCCATATTTGCTAAATAAGGCCCTGCATACTCATTGAGAATCTCTTGAGCATATCTTTGCCCAGTTAGGGTGCCATTTTCTATGGCTACTAGCTCTGTGCGACCTTCTGAAGATATGCCAGCCCATACATGTACACTGCCTCCACCGTATTGGACTCTTTCTGAGATGCAGGCTTGAAGGTATCGCTCACCAGGTCGCCTGTAAACACTTCGCCTTCCATCAGAAGTGTAAAGGGAGAATCGAGACTCATCTGCAAACAAAATTCTTGACCACTCTTCTTCATCCCACTGCATGTGTTCACGGGCGTATCGCAGTCTCGCTACTCGATGCTGTCTCTCGAGTTTTGGGCCACTCGCTGGTCTTCGGGGTTTCAAATTTGCTTCAGCATGTCTTCTTCTCACTGTACTGTCACTAATGTAGTCCCTCCGGGTCTGAAGTAGCTGTTGCTGGACTTCAACTGCATTTTGGTGGCGATTTCTTAACACAGTGGAAATAATATAACGATCTTCTCGGGCACTGGTACACCTGGGTCTGCCATTACAAGGTCTCCTCAGATGGTGTCCAGTCTCTTCGTACCTTCGCTTTACCTTCGTGAACGTTCGTACCGTCACACCCTCCATTCTTGCAGTGCGACGCATACTGATGCCTAGTTCCAGAAAAGCCATGATCCTAGCACATTCTTCAACTGAAAGAGGCATGATAAATAAATGTTATGTGCTTTTTAGCATAAATTTTTAAAACAAGGCCCATCGATCTTGAAAAAAATTTAAAACAGAAAGAAAAATGTGAATGGTAAAATTGTAATTCGGAAACGTCCACTTTGAAAAAGGAATGGTTTTGTTTTTAAAGTTTTTTTTCAGCCAATTCTTAAAAGAAGGTTACCGACTATAAAGTTTTTATGTACAAAATTAAATTCTCTTTGGAGTCCTTTTTATTTCGAAAGTATATCTTGTGAACTTAAAACGTTATCCCAATTTTAAAAGTGTGATACTTACTTTTGAAGGCCAGTGTATTATGTTCGCCACTCATATTTATAGCTCGTCTTCAAGCCCTGCCGCATTTACAAACCGCAGTATCTTCTTGACGTGAGTATTACAAACAGCAACTGGGAGCAGGGTATAGTCGCCAAGGATGGTGTTACGCTTATGCATTAGTCGGCCGCAATACCAGGGTAGGTGAAGAGGCGTTTCATCAGCCTCAAGTTTTATCGTTTGTTATTCCGACCACACTGAGGTGCTTGTTAATGCTACAGTGCCCAGTAAGCATCCTGGTAAGTGTGCGTGGATTTTTTCTGTTCAATGATAGTGCTTTTTTCGCGTATCTACTGTTGAATTCCGTTATCAGTGCTTTGGAATGGCTTAAATCTGTTGAGTTGTTTTAGCATTTAAGTGCTTCTCGTTGATATTGGTTTCTCAGGGTGTGTCGGATGGTGCTCTTAGGCAGTCCACAAATAGGTTTCAGACTATTTTGGACTTCTTTAGCTCCACCTTTTGTGAGCTCATCGGCCATTTCATTGCTTATGATTCCGGCATGCCCTGGGATCCATCTGATAATCACCCTGTTCTTCATGCATAATGAGTTCAGTAGTACCCTACTTTGCCCTTATAGTAAACCATACAGTTTCTTTATTCTATAATATTTTTATATTTTCTATATTATATCTGGTCTAGCTTATAAAAAACCTTAATTATGTGCTCATCTAAATCTAATTAATATCGAACGTTTGAAAAGAACATTTTTCTTATACCATATATAACATTTGAAATGATTACAAATACTTTTCTTTGCCCAACTAATCTATAAACTTAGAGAATTGTACTACAATAATCAGGTAAGTGGTACACAGACTCATATAGCTAAGTGGTAACGACATATCCATACGTATGACTCCCCATAGTGCATAAGATATTTCGCTGTCTCGAGTCAACTGTAAGAACGCCTTCAGCTTACGACGCTCTTGCTTTTCTAAAATAAAAACCAACAAAACTTAAAATTTGAATGAAACAGAATGAAGGAAGTTGATAATCTAAACAATATGTTATGTTTTAAAGTGATAACCTTCACTTTAAATTTATTATTATTTTTATTACAGGATTAATTACACACATAAAACTGATGCAGGATCTGCTTTACAGTTGATAACCTGATCAAGCCCAATATTTATTTATTTATTTATTAGATGAAGCCACAACCTGAGAGTTGAACAAAACATACAAGATTTTATGACGATACGTCACTCAAACGATTGGCATAGTCGGAAAGAGCGCTCGCACGGAACGCGAGAGGTCGCGGGTTCGAGTCCCGCAGCTTTCATAAAATTTTGGTTGTAGTTTGATGTGTGTAAGTTCATAATGATGATAATTTATGGTACATTTCTATACTAGTATAGAACACACACAACATTTTAATACACTTGTGATAAAATATATTAATCACAATCACTATCAGAACTGATTTTCTCAAAATACACCGGAGAGCTAGAATTTTTAGAGTTTTTTAGAGGACATAGTAAGGCAACGGTTTCTGTCATCATCATCAGCATCATCAGCCGGAAGACGTTCGTCTGCTGGACAAAGGCCTCCTCCAAAGATTTCCACGACGATCGGTCCTTCGCTGCCCTCATCCAACGAATTCCCGCGATCTTGATCAGACCAACGGCCATCTGTCAGTCGAACTATGTGCCCTGCCCACTGCCACTTCACTGCATTCAGCAAATCAATCATAATAATTTATCTACATTCGAAATAATTTTAATTGTTTTCTTTAATTGATTCACATTATACGTGTAGGTGTATAAAAAATAGTTTTAGTTTATATTTAACGCGTATCTAAATACTCGTATCATTAGACTATAATGAAAGTCTTTTTTTACTAAATGTATTACCGTAGAATGGGGTGTTAAGGGATTGCGGGGTGACAAGGAACTTAAAAACAAATTTAATACAAACCTTACTAGTAGGAATTGTATAAACACTAACGGCCTAACAAATAAAATTGGCATAAAGTTATAACTAATCATAAACCAAGAATATGTAAAATGTTTACAAATAGACATTTTGCTTACGAATGGTCTGTTCGGACGTATAACGTTTCCCGCGTTTATTTGCAAGGCAGCTTGTCATTCGGAAAACTTCAGAATTATCATTGTATTGACAGTGTTGTCAACGATATTGTAAACATTTTGCATTTTCTTTGTTTATCATCAATTATAACTTTATACCGAGTTTATATGCAAGGCCATAAGTATCCACGCCACGAAAAATACGAAAAAAGATCTGTCAAAGTAAAGCGCCATAAAGCATGTATTTTTACTTTTATTTTATAGCAAAAGTACTGTTTTTAGGAAACTGTCGCTGAATCGATCAGGCTTAAAAGAAACAAAAAAAATTAATTATACTTGCCGATTAACAAATGTAAGCACATTTTAAAATATCAACTGAAAATAATGTACTTTTGGGGTGAGTAGGGCTGTCTAAAGGGTGAGTTTTCAATATTAGTGTGTCACTAGAAATAACTTTCATTTATTTAATTAGGAGGGTACCTCGCAATATTGTGAGTAATACCTACCTAACTAGTCTAACCTACCTTTTTCTTAACCAGATCAGTTCACCCTCAAAATTGAGAAAGTAATAACCCCGGCAGAATTCCCTAACACACAGACAGACGCATTGAAAAGAGTAATTGTAATAAAGTTTCCTCTAGTAATTTTATGTGCAGTAACCTATGTTATAATGCTCAGACAAAAATTTAAACTCATTACTTTATAAAGTTATATTATCTAAAACAGTTACAATTACTTACGAAGTGTATATGTAGTATTTACAGCATCGTGAAGAATTGCACGGAGGGCAGCGACTTGTGATGTAGTTTTATTTGAGAAGAAACATGGCAGTATAACCATTATTGTATATTTTATGCAAAATAAAATTATATTCAACATTAGAACTTGATCCAACTGCAAAATTGTATTGAAGTGGTTAAATTTTTAAACCTAGAAATCCAGAACTACAGAATATTTAAGAAATTTGGTACCTACTAAATAGTTTTCTTTGACACAAAAAATTAATAAAAAGCCTAAAAAAGAATACACCATACATACCTACGAATCTCAGTCAAAGAAAGTATTATAACTCAGAAAAAGAAAATATTATATTAAAGTACTAATCTCAGTAGAAATACAAAATGTGGTCAACGTTACAATGGTACTAAAGGCTGGCCACCAGGCTGACATAAATATATAGCAATTTCGACTTGTGATGTTAGATCAAACAGAAAACGATTTTCGTGTACCAATAATTAAACAATAGTAAACACAGATGGTAAAAATCTACGGCATGACAAATAAACGTGGTATAAAATTATATCTGAGTATAAATCAAGAATATGCAAAATATTTACAAATTGTGTATTACAAATGTATGCACATTTTGCTTATGATTGGTTTCAAATTTAAATTCAAACATTTTTATTTAAAATAGGATACTATATCCATATACCCATTTCAAAAAGTAGGTATGGCTCAGATTTGAGAAGAACGGGCGCAAGTAACTCAACGAGCTACTACTATTTTTCATAAAAAAATGGTTACAATGTAATATCGTACAATAAAACCTATTACTTAATAGCCAGCGGTCGCTCCATTCCCAATGTGTGGTATCATTTGTGGTTTATTCGAACGTATAACGTTTCCCGCGTTTATTAGCAAGGCTGCTTGATATTCGGTATATTTTAGATTTAGAATATCATTGTATTGTCAGCTTTATTTGTCAAAGTTTTGCATATCCTTGGTTTATTCTCAGGTATTACTTTATAACAAGTTTATTTGTAAGACCGGTAAAGATATGGACGAGGCGAAATAAATTTTATTAGTTCCTAATAAATTAATTACCAAACTTACAAAAACATCCAACCTGGAGGTTTGAACCAGTGTTACAATATTTTTTAAATACATTATGGTTGACAATCCTGATGAAAATATTATTACCATCATCTGAAAAAAATTATCACCTACATCATTATGCATAGTATGAAACTTATAAATTATCGAAATATTATAAAAAGCGATATTACCGGAAAACTAATCATTCTATTCAGCTGTGTTGAACAATTATGTAACTGTTCATATGCTTTATGAACTGAACTTATATCCAAATTAGTTTTGAATGATAATTCTTCAAATGTGTTCTTTTCAATTATAATTTCATTCTGCATTACAAATAACTTAATTACATGACCTTTTAAAACTTTTACTCTTCGCAACATAAATATTATCATTGTACAGACTAAGATTATTTCTACATCTTGAGCTATTGTGGTGATGAGCAACAAAATATATTTAGTATCCATAAGTATTTCTGTTTCGTAATAAGCATAAAAAAATAAACCTTCAGTTACCATATAAAAAACAGCAAGAGTGATCAAAAATGTATGTGCTACAGTAACATTTGATAACTTATTGTTCGTATAAATATTTAAAGATTCGTCAAAAGAATTGAGATTCTTAATAAACTTCTTTGCCGTACTTCGAACTAAGAAAAGAGCATTTATAGACAATAATATGTATTCAACTACCAAGGCATCTTTTACAACTATGTAACTGGCTCGGGCCAATGTCTCGGTTAAGATACTGGAAACAGCTATAAATATTATAAATCCACTGATGAAATAGAATACCCATCGGATGAATTTATTGTTCACAAGTAAGTACAAACGATTTATTCCAAAAATTGCTTGTAAATATAGTAAGCGTCGAATTTGATGTAAATTATTTCGTTCCTGGAAAAATAGATTATTCCTTTTTGGAAACTCTGCTGGTGACACTGACTTAATAGTACTTATCATGATTATAATATTTAGTTTAATATTTTTCTTTTAAGCCTTCAACTTATATCGAGTCCTCGCTGTCGTAACTGTATCACTGAAGTGAAGTAAGCAATTAATTTAATAACGAAAGATAATTGGACAAATAACTGATGATATCTATCGAAAACAAAGTGCCATTAGTTAATTGAATTATAAAACAACACAGAGAAAATATTTTATCTTTAACATGTTCTATATGATAGTAATAATAATAAAAAACATTCCACCATCTTAAGTACTTGATCTGAAATGTAAGCATCGCGTGGACAGTCTTATAAATTGCATATGATCGGATTTTCATGACATCTTATTCCCAAGAAAAAATACTCAAAAGTCTAAATTTAATCAAAAATCAAATAAGAATTTGTGCTACTCTAGTATTTAAGAATATCCTAATATTGTCTTGTTAAATTTGTGTATCTTATCATACTACAATAATAAGTAACAAGTAGGTAATAACAACTGTATAGTCAATTTTAAATTGTTGTTTTTACTATACACTTTAACTTAATATTGTTTGTTAATTTTTTAATAATTAGATATTAAAAAAACAAAACAATTTTATCAATACCAACACAAATAATTAGATATTCCCACCAGCGTAGGTTACGAAAATCTCGCCGGTGGCTTACTTAGTCATCGGTCACTCTAAGGTCATGACGTGTCCACCGCGTGCGCGTCACTCGAGCGCCGTCATCCCGTCCGCTGATATATTGTACCGCACTGTATTGTAATGGGCAGGGCGTATCAATTAACATCAGCTGAACGTCCTACTCGTCTCATCCATTATTATCATAAAAAAACTTGGCCGAGAGGCCAACAATACAAAACACGTTAAATGTGTCCACGTACGACGTCGTCGTCACACCGCAATAGCTTTTATTTATTTATATAAAAATATATTAGGTACAACAAATAAAAATGGCCAAGTAATTTAAATACAAAATTTATTAATTAATAGAAGTTGTACAAAGTAAATAGTGTTTGTGGGATAAAACTGAATATGCATCCAAAGATAAAAGACGCTACGGCGCCGTCATCTCGTTCTCGGTGACGTTCCGGTGACGGTGGCGGTGAACAAACGGTCTAAGGCGACAGGTTGAGGAAACTTCCCCGCGATGCATACTGCTTTCAAAACATCTGCCTTCTGTATCTAGCTTTTAATTATTAGTCTTACTTGGTAGACTTAACACGAAACCTGGTGACCGCGACAAATTTTTGCACTATTTTATTCATAAATAAGAATAATGTTTTACTAAAAACTATGTTTATTATAGTACCAATTGTGTATTTTGCGACAATAGTTTTACATTGAGGATAAACGAAAGATTGTCCATCTTTAGAAAACCTAATTTGAAAGATCCTTTTTAAAAACCTTTTAAATTAGTGGTTTAATTTAAGCTGAATAAGCCCCGAAATTCTAAATAATCTCAGCAAAACCATTACACCACCTACTTCAGACTTTGGTCGGAGGGTAAGAAGAACTTAGTAAGATCATTCAGTTTTATTGCGAGAAGTCCATCTCAGAGGAAATTTGGACGAAGTTAATGGATCTGGCAACGTGCAATTATAGGTTATCATTACAGAGAACTCGTGATACCAGCGAAATGAAGTGACTAAAGCCAGAATTATTCGGGTTTAGTAAAACTTAGGATTATTGTTATGAGTTGAACAGGTTGTTTACAGATTAGCTGAGGAATACAACCTTAGTGAAAATAAGTTTTAAGTGCAACTTGTATGTTAATTTAAAAATACAAGAATCTTTAAATATATATATACAGAGGATACTTATAGTAATGATACAGTTTTTTTGTGTATATTTCCTTTCTTTTTCTTGAGAAAATAGCGAAATCGGTCAAAATGAACTTTGAACAAATCAATCCCCGTAAGACTCCTATTTGGGCGCTAACCATAAAAAAACCTTTCGTCGTTTAACATTCTTCGACGACACTCTCCTTGATGCCTCGCCTTTGCATCAGAATACTAGGTCTGAAAAATTCATTATTTAATAGCCTGTGGATGGTCGCTTAATTCCCAATCAGTGGTATCATTAAAAAAGACATTTATGTTATCCTGGCAGATTTTAACCACATGAACGTTGTTACACGCATTTTATTATCTTCATGTTTGTTTGTAACGGACTCATTTGTGAGAGACTTAGATCCACTTTAAACGCCCAGATTTCATTCAAACATCATAGATTTATCGAGAATCGATGACAGTACATTTGATAAAATTATTGAATTATTCAATTTACAAAATAAGATTCTTTTAAGGTATATAATTTTCATCTATGGTAAAGCAGGAATTGATGTTAATTTTAAATTTCAAATAAAATTTTCTATTTTTTTAGTTCGGTTTTCTATAAAAAGCGTGTATTTTAGTTTTTTTAACTAATATTTATTTAACAATTCTTTTAAATATTGTGATGGCTCATCTGCATTATTGACCTCGTGACGTCACGTATAAAAACGCCGGCTTGATCGCAGACAATAATATCACGGACAACAACAGGCTCTTCCAGACGCCTATAGCGAAGAAAAAGAAATCTAGTAATCATTACTAATATTATTGTTGAGTGATGGTCTATAATACTATAAATATTTAATACTTTTCTTCTATTGGGTAATATAACTCGCTGTTATAATTAATATCTTTGCAACGCTAGTATGAACGAGTATTACTGAATGCTGGAGTAGGTCACGCGTGTCGTATGTTATGTGCGTGTATTTAAAATGGAAATTAAACATTATCATTCAATGAGCTTGATTAATTGGACTAAAAACATTGTATTTACTTCACAATAATAGTCAAGAGTGATTGATACAATTTTTTTCTGTGTGCTTTTCTTTCGTGTTTTTCTATACGCAGTAAATCAAGATCCAAATTACACTAAGCTACTCGTATATCTCTTTTTGGTGTCGACAAAGCATACGTGAATATAATGTAACAAATATCATTAAGTTTGATAAATTTAATTTGTACCAAAAATAAATGATGCGGGACTCAAACCCGCGCCTCTCGGATTCGGTCCGAGTGCTCTTACCAACTGAGCCAACCGTCTAGATGACCATAATTTTGAACAGGTCTTACAAATTTAATCCCAGAAGTGAGAGATACCACTTAAATATAAAAAATTGGTACCAATTTTGTGTTTTGAAAACATTCAAATTAGGCATGACACATGGCATAGCTGTGTGTTAACGCCTAGACTATTTCTTCTCCATAAGAATGATATTATGGATGCTTCCAGAAAGCATAGTTATGCCGTTTTAGTACTAGAGATATCGCTTTATACGGCCATGCAGTTCCATTTTAGAAAATCGTTGACCAGTGCCGGAAGATTCTTCTATCTGTAATTAAATCCTTTCTTCAGAAGGTTGCTTAATAGGGAACAATGAACCTTGTACAGTTTAAGTCACAAATGACCCTTGTTTACGCGTCAATCAATATTTGTCGAATATCTGCGCTGGGACATCACTCACCTAAATGCCTCATCTAGTCAAGACCCAATACTGAGTACTCAAAATCACTTGCGATTGCCAATTCAAATTTTAATTTTAATATTCATATTCAAAATAGGGTCTGATATCACTTATTTAAAGTCAAAAACTACCACCCATTCCAAAAAGTATGCCTCAGACCTGAAAAGAACGGGCGCAACAAACTCAGCGGGCTTATTCTTTTTTTTTCATAAAAATTTGGTTACAAACAATGGTTAATATCGTAGAATTAAAGTTATTATTTAACAGCCTGAGGCGGGTCCTCCATTATCAATCATGGTATCATTAAGAAAGTCATTTATGTTATAGTAACCTTTACCACACAAATGTTTTTAACAATTCTTTTGAATAGCGTAATACATTTGTTTTGAACATTTTCTGGGATCTTGTTGTAAAAACATATAAATCATTAGGCATTATAATTTTATATCTGTTCCTGGTTCAAATTCACAAGGTTGTAAATAGCACGAATAGCCCTCTTCTGCATCACAAATATTGTATTAATATCGGCAGCTTTACCCCATAGCAATATACCATAGGTGCTATGGAAATAACTAAAGTAAACTAGTCGCGCCGCCTATATCAGTCAATTGTCTAATATTTTTAACCGCGTATGCTGCAGAACTAAGTCTGTCCGCCAATCCTTCAGTAATATATAATTCTATGTTGTCTAGAAGTTGAAACCACTGGCTTCAAAGAATATGGGGGTTATGAATAGACCAAGGTAAGCCAGCCCACACAACCAGATCTGGAGTCAATTGGCTGCAACGAAGAACTTCTTGAATAATGCTATTTGATCAGAATTATTTAGTAGGAAGTTAGGACTCTGTGAACAGCTCGATCACTCGATCATGATCACTTAACATCAGATGACCCCTGCGGTCTTTTCTCCTATTCTTCCAAAATAATAAGTAGCAGAAGAACTAAGTATGTCTGTGTGCAGTGTTTCTCCGTCATCCAAATCAATTTTTGTACCAAAATAGAGATGCAGTAAATCTTTTACAATCCATTTTGAGTAATGAATTTGCTAGTGGAGCAACAGAAAGATGAGAAACTCTATCTATGCTAACATCAGCAGATACCTTATTATTTAACTTTATCACATAAAATAATTTAGGTATTCTTTGATATTGTTTAATATGCAGAAATATTCAAACATTTCCTGCGGTTTCATCAGAATTTATTATTATTTGTCATACAATACCAATCTTGGCTTATTTATAGAAAAATAGGCATAGGAATCTCTTTATTCTTTGCAGAGGAAGCCGGTTTGGTGATGCCGTCAATTAGTAGCGTGGAAGCACTATTTGTGTGCCTATTTAAAAAGACGCCGTAACTAGTTAAATTACTGTACTAAATAACATTTTATGTCTCAAACTGACGAGCGCATTGCGATATCAGTCAGAATTTCAGGTGTATTGTTAATCCTAAACGGCAAATCCTAATTACATTGTAACCAGCATTGGCTGTGCGTATAACTTACTATCGAGTGAACGACTCGTCACTTTTTCTATAAAAAGGGGTACACCAGGGTGCGCTTGTAATTCATTCTAAAGCGTTTATTTTTCCTGCTTACTTACGTCTTTGTAAATATTCAAAATTTTGACAGAAAAGTGTTGTCTAATTCTACATTATTTCTTATGAGTCTCGCTATGATATAATAACTCTTCAGCCTTATAATAATAATTAGCTTGTAATGATAATGTAGCTATCGGTTACCTTATTTAGGTGTTTGATATTTGCATACTTATGAATATATGTATCGTTCAGGTCTTCAAACAATGTCAGACATGCAAAAGTTTTTGTTATACTTCATAATTGACACATCGCGTAATGTTACAGTTGATCAAATTCAGTTCGGCTAACAGTTTTCGTATTAGTATGATTGTGCTCTTGAAAGAAAGAGGAAGTAATTGAAAATGTATAATTTACGACTTATTATCTTTCTGTCCGTATGTCTGCAAATAAATTGTGTTTTATTTGATTTATACAGTGGGAAAAAAGTTAATGAAGAGCTCAAGAAACAACTTCGATCACAAAAAGCCTTTGAGTAAGTTCTTTTTCTTGAGTTACTTGAATTAATTGTTCAAGTTTTATTATAGTTGCCAAAGTCGACTTTGTACTCAGTTTTTTATTAATTTTATTTTTTCTTTAATTGTGATTCGCTATTAGCGTGCTATTAGCGTTTCGATTGTGTTGATGAGTATAGCCGATATATTTTTTTGTCAAATACAAATTCTCTACCAAACTATCTACATTATTACATCTCGGAATCGGCTGAAACTATTTAGATGAAATTAACTTTTCGGGGTTTTTAGACATAGCTAGATAGCGTCTTAGCTCCGCGCGCAGGTTAATCAACCATGTTCTATTAATAAACACCGCAGAACCAAAATCGAATAATTAGGCAATTTTTAACTTGCAACGCAAGATAGATTATGTTAACCGTATCTTTCTTAGTTTTTACTATCACTTGTTCTTATAAACATATTATAGGTAAATCATATATAACAATGTTAACATAATAATAATAATCTTGTTTTAGTCATAGCTACTTAATAAAAACACACAGATCTTAATTTTGGTGTTATTTGTTGAAGACACTACAAAAGCATACTCCAATTCTGTTTTATTATTATTATTATTATTATTATTATTATTATATTAATTTATTCAATAATATACAGATAACATTTATCTTAATCTTTATTGCATTGGACATCAATAGAGCTGAGTAGTTCACCTAATAGTAAGTGATCACCGCCATGCTTCCAGTTATGGCCAGAAAAATGACTTGTTATTGTTTTATTGATATGGTTTTGAAACCACGCGAAGTGAAGTTCCTTTAGCCGTATTTTTGTTTGCATTGAATAACTTTCTCAAGATCTGTACAGTGTATGGTTGCATTAATTTGATAGAATGCTACGTGTGTAAAAATATTTAATAAATTACCAAACGAAATAAGAAAGGAGACAGTGTTAAATAGATTTAAATTTAAATGATTAACACTTAATAAACGAATATTATCAAACGAAGTGGTAACTGGCACCAATACTATTTTTAATATTATATTTTTTGTGATTATTTTTACTACATTATCTCTTAACATTTCATTAATTATTGTTATTGTATATTGTAGAATTTTTAATATAGCTTTACGTTGGTCAAATTAAATGTAGCAGTAATTATTGATTGTTTTAGGTTATAATGAAATATTTGCATATCTGTCAAGACGAAACGTGTGCCTACCAATGATAGTATAATATCATTGGTGCCTACTCTTAAATTTGTAACATATTTACGTGTGAATGTTTCTGGCAAATAAAGAATTTTTGACTTTGACTTTAGCATGCTAGGTATTTCTCAAGTCAAACAGCTCTTTAAAATATTCATATATATTAAGGTCGAATATTTGGAAAATTAATTCCGTTTTATAATTATTTTTTATGATAATATTTTATTTATTACAGGCAGTGTACAGTTGATATAAAGTCATGCACAGTTCAAGAAGGAAGTCGAGTGAGCGGTACTTGTAATAATTACAAATACCCAGCGGCTGGTGCTGCCGGTCGTCCATACTTACGTCTCCTTAAGCCTGATTATGCCAACGGTAAATATTTGACCTTGAGAACATGATTTTATAATTTTTTTATGATAATAAGGGTTGAGACGAGCAGGACGTTCAGCTGATGGTAGTTGATACGCTCTGCCCATTACAATGCAGTGCCGCTCAGGATTCTTGAAAGACCTAAAATTCTCTGCGGCACTACAACTGCGCTCGTCGCCTTGAGACATAAGATGTTAAGTCTCATTTGCCCAGTAATTTTACTAGCTACGGCGCCTTCAGTCCGAAACACGGTAATGTTTACACATTACTGCTTCACTGTAGAAATAGGGGCCGTTGTTGTTACCCATAATCTAGCCGGCATCCTGTGCAAAGTAGCCTCCCACTGGTGAAGTTATCAATCAGTTAAATACTCATCCACATTTTAACATCATATGATATTATACGTTATATAAAAGATCGCAGTTTTATAAGAATTAAATTTCAGGTCAGGAAATAAGGACAGGCAGAAATGGCAAGCCGTTACCGTCAGCTCGCAAAATTCGTACAACTCTCGAAAGAGTTGGTTTCTTCCCGGATACAAGTGCGTTCAATGCGGCCGCTATTCACTTCATTGAGTTAATCCATAAAGATTTAAGCGCTATGAATGGTCCTAGTAAGTACTTTATCTATATTAGAAATTATTTTTTATGCTACCGAAACTGTGTCATTTCCTTCGAGTACGAAAACCTGTCTCTACTTCACGTTTTGATGATTTTATTGTTTATCTCCTAGATAATTAATTTATACATCTAGATAGAGCTCGATCCTCCTTCTGTTAGGCAATGTACCGTAACAGGCCAGGTTTATTACTTTAGTATGCGTGACAGCTACGTCTTACACTCACAATACCTTAGTCGATTTGTATAAGTGTGCGTGCATTTGCTGAAAATGGAGGTTACAGTTTGCCGCTTTTTTTAGACGAGTTCACCGCTGTCACAGTCTATCTAACGTAAGATCACGCAACACAATATAATACATATTACGCAATACAACATTTGTTAATAACAATTAAAAGGCATAAAAAGCATTTATTTTCTCAAAATTTATTTCCTTGGAGTTCTTTTTGATGTCCGTTCAAATGCTATCACCGCTTTGGAAACAAATGGCGCCCTGAGAGTGAAGGAATGGTGCAAGAAACTCTCCCAACTTTTTTAATAAAATGTGCATATATATGTATATAATATACATATAATTTATAAAAAAAATATTTGACAGCCCTGAAAATATATGTTATAGGTTTCTGTGCTAAAATTTAATTTAATTTGTTTTTGATCTTAATACAGTGTATAGAAAGCATTATGTTCCACTCTCAAGGGAATGTTTTCCCCTTATTTAAGCCGATACAACATGAGGACATTCAAAATATGTGTTAACACATAGAAAAGGGGCAGGTAGTACAAAAGGGTAAGATCGGCGAATAACTCGGTGACCCTACACTTGTTTATCATGTAGTAGTCAAAGTTCATTATTTGGAAGAACATTTATAGCTAAGGTTCTTACAAATATAGGAGAAGGCACATTTTTTGTCTTGATACAAGCAAATGTTTTAGTGGTCAAGTTTTATTATTATTTATATAAAGTAATATAAAATAATAATTGGTCCATTTATGTTGTTTAACATAAAGTTTTATATACAAATATAAGTTATACTGCATTAAACTTACTAGTATCCGGACGACCGTTTTTTAAGAATGTACAAAACTTGACCAAAAAAAACTTATAGGACATCTGGATTCAAACCGGGGTCTTCTACTTTCCGGATCACCCAATGTCTCATCTGAGGTATTACAGTCTTGTATATAGTGGCGAAATTTACCTTTGTATTCTAATGTTATTGTAGCTGCTCTCATTAAAACACGGATAAAACTACATTTTTTAAAATTGAATCCTTGCTAGATCGATTTATCGCCCCCGAAATCTCCTGTATACTAAATTTTATGAAAATCGTTGGAGCTGTTTCCGAGATTTAGATTATATATATATATATATATAATCTAAATCTCGGAAACAGCTCCAACTGTTATTGCAACTGCTATTGTATATATATATATATATACAAGAATTGCTCGTTTAAAGATATAAGATATAAAGGACGTCAGAATATCAAAAAGTAGCCGTGTACTCGTATTTCTAGAACAATTTACCTCGATGAATCAGAATTAGCCTGCAATTTAAACGTTTAAATTGCTTCTGTATTCTCGTTTAACATTGTACA
The DNA here is from genome assembly GCF_905404315.1 of Leptidea sinapis. Taxonomy (NCBI): domain Eukaryota; kingdom Metazoa; phylum Arthropoda; class Insecta; order Lepidoptera; family Pieridae; genus Leptidea; species Leptidea sinapis. Next base: position 6,716,876 of record NC_066275.1, on the reverse strand, counting down.
AATGCACGTCATTCTTTCTTTATTCCACTTTGGGTAATAGCATCATAAAACATTAGAAAAATCATTTTACATCACAAAATACAAATCTTTCCGCTTTGTGAGATTTTAAGTCTAAATTTCTTGGTATTACATTTGTAACGCTTTTTCAGAAGAATGTGAATAGAATTTTAATTGTGATATTATTATGTATTTACATCTTTAATATGATTTTATGTTTAATTTTAAACCGATTTCAAAAAAGGAGGAGAACCTCCTCCTCGTCCAGTTCGTCGGTATTTTTTTTATGTTTGTTACTTTCGACTGGGTGAAACGATTTTTTATTTAAATGCTGGTGCTTCAATGAAAATGGAATCCATGAGAAAACCAAAAAAGTCTTAAATTTGATATACATACGTATAGCAAAGTGGGTGATAAATTTAGGAATAACTTAATATCGCGCCAACCGATTTCGATGATTTTTTTATTGGAAAGGATATACTTCAAATATAGTTTGGTGAGAGTTTGATTAGGTTCTGATTACGGAATCCATGACAAAGTAACGGAACTCTTCAATTCTTAGTCAACTCTCAATCTACACATAATTAGATAAATTGTTAGTTGGTGTACTTCAAATTCACTAAAAATCTAAAAATAAAAAATATTTCAACAAAAAAACGACCGACTTCAAAAACACTATTCCAAAACAATATCTTGAGCTTGAGTAGTGAGGAGGCGAGAGGCGAGAGCGGGTCTCGGCGGAAGGACACCGATTCCAAAAATAACAATAATCGTAACTAGAATTAGATTTATTAATTAGATTGTATAAAAATACGCAACAATTTGTTATGTTTTTAAAGTGATAACCCTTACTTCTAGGATCAAAAGTTGGAGTTTTAACGCCGGAGGTCGTGGGTTCGAATACCTTATCGTTCATAAAATTTTGTTTTTCAAATTTTATTTGTGTAAAAATACGCAATTATTTTTATACTTTTTAGTGCATATCTATTGTTTTGGAATAGTGTTTTTGAAGTCGGTTGTTTTTTTGTTAAAATATTTTTTATATTATCATAGCCTATGATAACATTTTTATTTATTTCTAGTTGATTTCATTTATAAAAGGCAGCACTGTTGTACATCACAAAGTTCACAGGACACCAAATGTATACCAATAGAGGTTCCCAACCCTTATCTTAAAGGGACGAATATTCGCTGTCTTAACTTCTAGACCTTCGAGAGCTGAGACCTTCCAAGAAATAAGTTGCACGCGGGATTTAATGCCCGAACAGGTACGCTTGTATGCTTGTATTTAATATGCAGTATAATACAACCAATTTTAATTGGTTGTATTTATACTTTCTTTATTACAATATTGTTTTTCCTACGAACGTAAAATAGCACAAGGAATATATTTTTAAAGATTTTTGTTTTATTATGCCAAAATAGAATAACTTATTGCGTGCCTACATATAAATAAACACACTTTTTTTGTGTTTCTTTCATTCCATGAACTGACCCTTTTAACTTGAACACTATTTTCCTCATCTTCATAACAATGAGAATTACTAAACAATTTATTGAACACGTACGATTGAAATTGTTAATATTTTTTGATATTCAAACGTGAAAAAGACCTTTTCTAAGATTATTCGGTCGATAAACTGTCTGTCCATCTATCAAGACTTTCTTTTCTAAGAACACGGATGTACATGGCCTGTGGGAGGCTCCTTTGCACAGAGGCCCACCTAGATTATGGGAACCTCAACAGCGCCTATTTCTGCCATGAAGCAGTAATATGAAAACATTACTGTGTTTCGGACAGAAAGGCGCCGTAGCTAGTAAAGTTACTGGGCAAATGAGACTTAACATCTTATGTCTCAAGGTTTCGAGCGCAGTTGTAGTGCCGCGCAGAATATTTCACTTTATCAAGAATCCTGAGTGGCACTGCATTATTATGGGCAGGGCGTATCAGTTACCATCACCTGCACATTCTGCTCGTCTCGTCCCTTATTGCCATTAAAAAACGAAATTCTTATGTTGTCCTTGAAATTGCAAAAATCACGTCCATAATCCACGCAGATAAATTAAATCATAATGTAGGCTTTTCTATCCTCATCTGTGCTAAATGAGGGCAAGTTACATCTCAAGAAAAACACAGTTTAGTACAACAATAATCTGAAGCCATAATGTATTTTTACAAGTTATATTGGAATAAGCAACAGCCAAACAATAAACTATTCCTTTTTTGTAAAACACCGTATCTTTTTAAGAGCTTAATTAACTTATTTTGATACTTCATGAGTATGGTATAATAGTGTTCACGATTATTATGGACGAGAAGGGCCAACGAGCGTATAGGTCATCTGATGTTAAGTGATCACCACCGCCCACATTCTCTTGAAACACCAGAGGAATCACGAGAGCGTCACCGTCCTTTCATGAAGGTGCACGCGCTTTTTGTATCGAATAAGTATTTTTTATGGTAAAAATTCCTTAATTTTATATATAAGACATACTGATTTTTTTGCAAGTGCCTCTGTTGATCGGTGCCAGGGTATGTTTACAAACAAACAAAGACAAACAATAAATAAGAAAAAGGAATTAATAATTCTTAACTAAATAATAAAACTTTTACAATTGCAATAGTTTCTATATTAAATTCAAATTGCAATATTTTTATTCAAAATCTCTTATTGAACATGAAAAACTGCCACCCATCCCAAAAAGACTCAGACCTGAGAAGAACGGGCGCAAGAAACTCAGTGGGCTTTTTTTATATAAAATATGGATTACAATGTGATATCGTACAATAAACATTTATAATTAAAGAGCCTGAGGGTGTTAGCTACATTCACAGTCTGTGGTGTCATTAAGAAAATAGTTTATGCTATAGTAACCTTTCCCACATAAACGTTTTTTAACAATTCTTTTAAATTTCGTAACACCTATTTTGTTTTGTACATTTTCTGGGATCATATTGTAGAAGCATATACAATATACATTGCCCAATAAAAGACTTACTAACTCGACTTAATCGAGTAGTAGGCATAACAAGTTTATGTTTGTTCATCGTGTTAACATTATGAATGTCACAGTTTCTAGCAAATTCCTCAATGTGCTTATGAACATATAGAACATTATCATAAATGTATTGAGAAGCAACAGTCAAAATGTTTATATCTTTAAATTTTTCTCTTAATGATTCATTAGGATCTTGGTTAGAAATAGCGCGAATAGCCCTCTTCTGCAGCACAAAGATGGCCGCACTGCCCCACAACAATATACCATGGGGCATAATTCTATGAAAATAACTAAAGTTTACTAGTCGCACCGTATCTATGTCAGTTAACTGTCTAATTTTCTTAACCGCCTATGCTGCAGAACTAAGCCTATTCGCCAATTCATCAATATAGTTCTATATATTCTTTATAGTAAATTTCTTGGGCGGAAGAGGTAGAATGGCGATAAATACTCATCTCTTGTTTAAAATAGTTATACAATTTAATTGAGGTTAGTTAAACACAGAATATACGACAAAACACTTAACTTGATAAAGGTGAAGAAAAAACAAGGGGCCATAGAGAAATAGTGAACCAGATCTCATGGTTATACAAAATGTATAATTTTGGATTGTCATAATTATTATAGATATACTATAACAAAACTTAATAAAGGGAGTTAAAACTAGCATTATTTCACAGATCAATTACCAGACGCCGTTACTTGACCTATCAGTTATATATGGTGCGGAGGAGAAATCCAAAGATCCTGTGAGATCTTACAAGAATGGCATGTTGAGACTGAAGTTGAGAGACAATCGATATGTTCCAATCAGCGGGAATGATTGCTTCCGACACGACGGAGATCAGAACCTTTGTTATAAAATTGGTGAGACTTGTTGTTGATTTATTTGACAGATTATTTTATAAAGAGCACCCATCTTTGTTTGTATAATATATATTGGTATTATTATGACGAGTCCTGTGAATCGGTGATATCGCCGGCGTAGATTTCAATACGTCATAATTTGACTATTAATAATATTATTGATAACTTAGAAAACTTATACGTCTAGATTGACCACAGAACAGTTTAAAGACATACATATTCTGTGAGATTGACAACCATTTGCTGTTAGACACCCAATAGAAACACGCCCAAGTTTATTACTTTAGTTTGCGTGACGAGCTACGTCTTACACTCGCGATTTGTATGTCACTTTGTGTTAGTGTGCGAGCAATGCTCAAAATAGAGTTAACTGTCTGATTTATTTTATATGACGTTTTCATAGATGTTAGATTATTAGCTAGACGTATAAATGATCTATAATTGAAATCGGTTGGCGCGATATTGAGTTATTCGTAAATTTGTTGCGCACATACTCATAGCAAATTAAAGACTTGTATCGTTTTCTCATGGTTGCCAAAAAAAGAATTATCAAAATTGGTTCACCCAGTCGAAAGTTCTGAGGTAACAAACATAAAAAACATATCGACGAATTGAGAGCCTCCTCATTTTTTGAAGTCGGTTAAATAGAGCGACTCTATTGTTTTCATTTATGGCTGTTTCCTTACATCTGTAAAATTGTGACAAGCGGCTCTTGCCTGGGAACTTGGCAATAATTGTACCGTATTAAATGAAAAAACATTCGTTTTTATTAAATTACTTACGCTTTTTGCGTATCAATCTTATATTAATAAATTAACCTTATCGATGATAAGACACAACATCTTTTTTTTGAGCCGTTATTGTATTATTTATGTACTTTTTATAGCACACTTAGGTTTGTTGATTGACACACAGTTGACACACGACTAAGGAGAAAAGTGTGCTTACATTGTCTTTTTGCACACATTTGCCGTACCGTTATCAGACTGCTAATGATAAAATGTCCATATGTATAGAATGTCATTGAACTGACAACGAGAAATTAAGATTAATTCTTAATCTATTTCTGAGACATATATCATAATATATAATATCAGACGGGGCAAGGCTGGTCATATTGTCAGAATCTTTGTGGTTGTCCATTATCGTGGGCATTTAACACGACAGTTTCACTTCACAAAGCTTTTAAGTTACTTCATAGCTATAATAAATTACGTAATAAGAATGTGGTGTTCAGGCAACCGCCTCGCTCGATAGTTCTTCCCTGACTGCTTGATCTGAACCGCACTCGCACCGCACGTCAATTACACCCGAGCCAAGACGCGTACCGAAACATTTTCGTACTCGCTCGTGGCTCGACGATCTCTACTACGACATAATATATCTTAATTATTTTCTTAAAGTCCTATTTTGAACATATTCTACCTTACTCTTAAGGTTTACCAACAATAGACATTATGGATATTCGTACGACGACGCTTGCAATATTCTTCATGCGAGAACACAATCGACTCGCTAAGGCACTTCACGAGTTAAATCCTTGCTGGAAAGACGACAGATTATTCAAGGTTGCTCGACAAATCAATATAGCAACTGCTGCCAATATATTTATGTATGAACTCTTGCCTAATATTATGGGTAAGTATGTTGTTATACTAATCATATTTGTATTGACTTTGTTACAACCTAAAAGTATATATATATAGTAGAGCATGTATATCTTTGTTATAGACAGATACTTTTATAAATCCCATGGGACTCCCAGTGCTTCGATCTATCGAGTTGTAATGTTATAAACATATCTCTGACTTTTGAAGCTATCATGGCTTTCAACAGTAAAGTATTTTTTTAAATAGCAGGATATTGGGGCAGGAGCAAGTGTTTAATTAAAGGAAACCTAAAATTCCCTGAATCATGGTATATTATGGTCCCGTTAAATATTGGAAAAAATATATGTTTGGACAAATAAATCGGCAAAAATTCACAAATCTATTTATTTACCATATATGATCAAAATGCTGCTTTAATACAAAGTAAAACAATATTTAGTATTTTTTTTGAATACTAAATAGTAATAATAAAATTCTTTATTGGGGCAACATTGGCCCATATTTTGTTAGTTACAGGCTTAAAAACTATGTTAGTATGTTACAATTTATACGATTTGCTTAATATAATTAATTCATAATACATAATAACACAAAAAAAATTGGAAAATCCAAAGTGCACGCCTCGAACGCTTATGCTATATTTTTTTGTAAAAGTAAAATTTCGAGTAAAATCGAATAACCTGCGGTTTTTTAGTGATTTTCGAAAAGAACCTTCTCTGCTTAATTCTAAAAATTGTGGAAAAAAAATTAAGTCGTTTCGTCAAGTCGTTCTCGAGATATCCGTACCGCGCCGTTTGTTTGAACCACAGACTAATGGACGTCCACGATAAATTTTTTTACTTAACTTTTTTTATATTAATACGTATTCGACAATTCAAAATAAGTATCAGATTTTATTCATCAGTGTCTCAGCTTTGTATTGATGTGATTTTTATAATGTGTAAGAGTAATAGAAAAAAAAATATGCCGCCTCGCCGCTTCGCGTTCGAGGCGTGCATATCTTTGGTAACAATCTGAGACAGCGTGTTTTTATCGGACAAGAACTTGAATGAATCGTTGCAATATTGGCGAATCCAGTTTTCCCATTATCATATTCAGAATACTGTTTGAGCTCGAACGCAGTTCTTGCTTCAGCAAACATGCCTGACGTCGAACAAAACCGCGGTGAGCCCAGCAGCATCCTGAAACTTAATCTAATCTATATACTAGTTATTTAATACTAACCAATAATTATATTAAATTATTGTTGAAACTACTTCGAAGGTTATTCAAATATGATGAGCTATGGCCTCTTATCAAATAATGTTGATTATGTCAAACAATATGATGAAGAGAGCCAGCCTGGAGTTTATGCTGAATTTGCTATTGGACTTAGATTCTTCAGGACATTTCTCAGCGGAAATATAAAGTAAGTTGTTTTCTTTTAATCATCTTGACAACAAGTTGGTGTTATGTAGATATATATAGTGGTTAAAATTAAACAAATTGAAATATTATTCTCCAAAACAAGATTTTAAATTATTTATTGAACGTCGTAAACTACCAGCAATTCGAAAATTTATGCCTCAGACCGAGAAGAAAGTTACAATGAAATTAATTGATCAAAAAGCCTGAGGTCTATTCCCAATCTGTGGAATTATTTAGATAGACATTTATATAAATAAATAATTTAATAATGACTCACAAAACTTTAAATGACATATTGAATCTTTGATTGGATCTAGAGATTGGAAGTTGTACTACGTTCTAAGGTCTTCTTGGGTATCACGTTAGATAAAAAGCTTCAGTGGGGTCCACATATTTCCCATCTAGCAGATAGACTCAGCTCTGTGGCATATGCAGTTAGAAAGATTAGAGAGTACACGAATGTTGCGACCGCTAGATTAGTGTACTTCAGTTTTTTCACAGCATCATGACGTACGGTATATTACTATGGGGTCATGCTGCTGACATTGATATAGTGTTTGCTCTGCAAAAGAGAGCTGTTCGTGCTATATATCAGCTTGGTTATAAACAGTCTCTCATAGAAAAATTTAAAAAAAATAAATATTATGACTGTTCATTGTCAGTACATTTATGAAAATTTAATATATGTTCACAAAAATCTTCACCTTTTTGCTCTTAATAGTGATTTTCATTATGATAACACTAGAAATAAGGGATTGCTTGTAACTAATTTTAGTAGGCTTCATAAGATACATAATAGCTTTAACAGTAAATGTATTCTTCTATAATAAAGTCCCAGCCACTGTTCAGGCATTATCTATAAATAAATTTAAATGTTTTATAAAAAAAATGGCTCTGTCGTAAATCCTATTACTCCACTGCTGAATATCTAAATGATTGGACAGCCTGGGACTAGATTGTGATTATTTTATAGCGATAGAAATGACTGAACAATATTGTATATTTTTATTGAAAAGAGCGCAAAAAAAGAATGCTGGGAGAGTTTCTTGCGCCGCTTCTTCTCTCTCAGAGCGCCATTTGTTTCCGAAGCGGTAGTAGTATCTAGTAGCTATAAGAAGTGACATCAAAAAGAAATCTAAAGGAATCAATTTTGAGAAAATAAATGCCTTTTATGCCTTTTAATGCCTTTTATTATACTAAACTTTACCGCATAAACGTTTCTTAACAATAATTTATAAGTTTCGTAACCCATTCTTTTTTAACATTGTCTGGGATCATGGGACAAACATAAAAATCTACCAACAAATAACTTCCTTAATCAATTTAAGCAAGTAGTAGGTATAACAAGTAATATTAATCGTTCCTGGTGTTAGCATTATGATTATAAAAAAAAATAGTTTCACTAATGTGCCTATGTATATCCATTTAGTCTATCTTGTCAAGTATCCCTAGCTTTAATTGACAATTAAGCGATTTTTTTTATGAATAGATTGAATTCGATGATACAAACTTTATCATCACGAAAATTCTCTACTACTACTTACTAATTTAAGTTACTAATAAAGAAAAGTGATGTTATACTTACTTGTCGAATTTGATTTTTTCTATCTTGTTTTAAAAATTCAATTTCAAACGTCTCAATTTCCTTACGAACAGTTATTAAATAGCTAAGAGAAAATACCTTTTGTAGCATGGTTATGAAAATTATATGGGATTATAGATACACTTTAGTAAATTTGTATATTATTTGAAATATTTAACAGATTATATAACGAGAAATACGAAGAAGTGGGACAAATAGTACTCGAGGAAAGTTTCAATTTACAAAATCTGCTTGAAACCGGCAAAATCTTAGATGAGATTAACCGAGGTACTTTCCACCAGAGTGCTGGAAAGTGGATGGACGGAGGAACTAATCAGGTTAACTATATTTTTTCATCAAATTGAAAGTTTAGAATATAATTTGTATCTTTGCATTTTCCTATGAATTTATGCTCTTTATATTTGTATTTCTAATTATAAATATTCGAACTCTGTTGCATTTCAGATAGAGAAAAATCAAAAGTAAAATTACAAGAAGTGTTCGATCAAATCTCTATGGACATACAGCGCGGTAGAGATATGGGTGTACGAGGTTACAATGATTATAGGAACTTGTGTGGCTTGAGACATGCTAAATCATTCAGTGATCTTTTAGATGTTATTGATAGAGAGGTTTGTAGCTACGTTGATTACATTATATACTAAAGTGATACTGGGGTATTCTTTATAGTATAAAGTTTATGAAATTCTGAAGTAAATTATGAATTTGAATTGATCAATGGTCAAAAAATGGTTGCTTGTAAGTTGTAGATTTCATTTCATTCGTAGAGTTATTTTATGAAACAAAAAAATTTTAAAGACAAATGACCTGATGTGTCATTATTACTACCTCCGATGGTTTAACGCAAAAAGTAATAATTACGGTTGTACTGGTTTGAATGAAAGAGATCATGAATGATGCTGCTAATTTCCACGGCATTAGACCACTTTGAAATACTTCAAACAGAACTGACAGATTATGCCCATTCATACTAAGTTAATAAACAAAAGCGTGGCTCTCTCATGTTTTGGTTCCTAAATGGAATCTTATACACAAATAAAATTTGAAAAACAAAATTTTGTGAACGATGCGGGACTCGAACCAACATAGGCATTGGGGTTGAGCAGGTTATCAACTGTAAAGTAGATCCTGTAGATGAAGCCACAACCTGAGAGTTGAACAAAGCATACAAGATTTTATAACGATACGTCACTCGAACAGTTGGCTCAGTTGGATAGAGCACTGGCATGGACCGCCAGAGGTTTTGAGTCCCGCATCGTTGATAAAATTTTGGTTTTTTAAATTTTATTTGTGCATTAATCCTAGAAGTGAGGGTTATCACTTTAAAAACATAACAAATTGTTTGGAATCTTATAGCATTTTTTTATAATTCTACGACATATAGATAGTCATAGGATATTCAATCTATAGTTAGCGACTGGTCAGTTTTTTGCCCATTAAATTGCGTAGAGTATTCCTGATCCATGGGCATCTTTAAAATATTAAATTATTTTGACTTAAGGATGCATGCAGTAATGCAAAATATATTATTGATAAAATTTTAAATTTCTAGAAAGTTGAAGGTCTAAAACAGTTATATACGAACGTGGATGACATCGACTTACTAGCTGGTATTATGAGTGAAACAAATATAGATCACACGTTTGTTGGTCCTACTTTGTTCTGTATTATTGTAAAACAACTACAACTGTTCAGATATTCAGATCGCTTCTGGTTTGAAAGTGGTGATAATAGTCATAAATTTTCTTTGGGTGAGTAATCAATATATTATATTAAACGTAATTTATATAATTTAACATTTACTCCCTTATGGTCCGCTAACTTAAAACAGCCGCTAAGGAGTGGTTTTTCTCATTCTGACTTAGGTCAATAGAAGAAGACAGAGTGAGAATTAGCAATGCTTTAAGGTAGCACACTATTATGAATAAGGGGGTAAGTCTTTACCATCCATTCGCCAACATTTTTTAAATTTTAATTACCATCTAGCCTTGGACTTATAAGCATTCAATTATAAATTAATTGATTAAACAATTTATGTCTTTTTTTGATGATAATAAGGGATGAGACGAGCAGGACGTTTAGCTGATGGTAATTGATGCGCTCTGCAGTGCCGCTATGGATTCTTGAAAAATCCAAAAACTTTGAGCGGTAGGGCTTATCAATTACCATTAGCTGAACGTCCTGCTCGTCTCGTCCGTTATTGTCATAAAAATATACCATTAAAGTGACGAATAAAATTAATTCGCTTTCAGATCAATTGCGGGAAATCAGGAAAACAAACATGGCAAGGTTTGCATGTGACAACGTGGACGGAATTACATTCATACAACCGCATGCTTTGTTGAACACTCAACTATGGTACGTTTTGATTAATTTATTTATTGCACAATGCGTAAACTCTTTCCATTTCACGTTTATAAAATACTAGTGTGTAGAATAGTTGTGGATTAGTTTTAAACGACTCCAAAAAAAGGAGGAGGTTCTAAATTAAACGGGTTTTTTATGTTTGTTACCTCAGAACTTTCGATTTCGATAATTCTTTTTTTATTTGAAAGCTAGTGCTTTCCGCTATTTTTTGGTTACTGTCAGTGCCAGCTAAGATACGTTTGAAGCTACATACATATTTATAGGTAATATAGGCTTGTGTCGCGCGCCATGACGAATCGAGAGGCGAGAGCGGGGCCGCGGTGGGATGACACCGCATCCAAAAATATTTAAAACTACAACTATTGTAATAATTTAGTTTACCTTTACGTGGTCCATTATTTTTCATTTCATTTTACTTAGGAGAAATCTAAAAATAGGTTGATTATTAAGTTATAGAAGTTATATAGAATATTATCATTATCTACATTGTTCGTCTGTCAAAATCTCAGGAACGAGAGGATTCAAGTTGATATTAACGTTAAATGTGTATATATATAACTATATATATACATATATAACTATATAGGCAGGAACTTGTAAAAATTAAGCTTCAAAATTAAACTTAACAAAATATACCGTCATTTGAGTAGAATTATATTCTAACACGTCAATCAAAAACCTGCTGAAATTTTGACAGAGTATACAAAAAAACAGTGATTACCAAAAAATTACTACGAGAAAAATAATATTTTATGTTATTATTTGCAGGAACACCCCCGTACCATGCGCGAACATCCACGGATTAGATATATCTCCATGGCGAGATTCAAGTTGCAAAAAGAACAAACAAACTAAAAAACAGAAACAAAAACGAAATGGAAATAAACAGCAGAATGACTAACACTCTATCTTCACACGAATACTAAAGAATTACTTGATTTAGATTTCATAAGACATAATATGAGAAAGGATAGTGTTATAAAAACCCTATCCTACCAATATTGTGAAAAATTTATTGCCGTCTTTTTATCTGTCTATTTCGCTTTCACAGATATACTTCCAGACCGGTTTTGATGAAAAACATACTCTAAGAAAGGACAGGCTTTTTAAGATTTTAAAAGTATTGGAATTTACGTATAACAATAACTTGTATAGAAATTCATGAAGGCACTCAAAAAACATGATTTTTAATACTATTTTAATGCTATTATTTGGAGATTAATAAACATGTGTTCCATGGTTAGGTAAAACAAACCTTACAAGGGTAAGAAGGAACGTTAGTCAGGAAATTCTGTCATTTTTGTTACTTATCTCCAGGCATGGTGACCGTATAGGAACCTACTATAGGTATTATATGTGTAGGTATCAGATTGGAAAATATAAATAAACATTTTTAATAAATTGAATGTTTTTAAATCAATCCCTAAACCAGTCTTAAACGATTGTTTTTATGTAGTTTTTAAGCCCTTATTTTTTTTAAAATTTAAAATTGCTTTTGAGTAAATGAAATGAATTCTGTGTTTTTGATTTTTTTTTTAATTTTGACATTTGTGTAATTTTAAGTATTAGAATTAGGACTCTTCAATTTAAGTCAGAATAATAAATAACATATTTACATCGTAAATATTCTATTGTACGTACACAGTACATTAACTTCATTAGGCGCATCTTGATTTGATATTAATCTTATATAAGCCAGCTAAGAGCTTTCAAGATGAGATGACCAGACGAAATCAAATATATCTTGAAATTGAATTAACGTCTGACCTTTGAGTACATTTCCAATAATTAGAAGTGACAAATTTTTAATGTTCGCAATTTTATTGATCAAAAATCTTACAGCTATTTATAACAATGTTAACAATCTGTTATGATGTTAACATCTACTGCTATAGTAAAAAACATGTGTGTAAAATACTAATAGTTATTTATGTAACTGTTGTGTAATAAGGGGTATTAAAACGCGAATGTGAGTGTGATAATAGTATCACATGAGTGTTTTAATACCTAATTATCAACAGCTGTTGCATTCAAGACTTTATCTAGACCCATTATTTGAATCATCTATAAAAAGATTCTGAAACAGTTAGCTTACTGCTAACATTAAAAAACCAGACCTAGTGACCATTTCATCATTCAAACGATCGTTGTTTTTTAGTTTCTTAATGTTGTACTGAATTTCATTAGAACACTCGTTTGGATGATGTAATGGTTATTAGGTCATTGAGTGTTTTAATGTTGGCAATAAGCTAACTGTTTTAGAATCCTTAATTATAGAGGATTTAATGCATAGGTGTAGATAAATAAATGTACGCACGCAAGAAGTTACTCTTCTTTGGTGTAATAAATGAAAATTCTTTAGAGCATATTTTTATTCCTCGTTCTATTTTACGTTTCAATATGTATAAAGAAGCTATTAAATAATACCACTGAAAATATTATTATACCGCATAATTTAGTTAAATAACGTGTAATTAAATATAATTAAATTATTTTTATTCAATTAAAGATAAATTAGTTCTTTTATTTTAAAACTTGTATATAAATTTAAATTATAAATTGAAATTTATTTAATTCTCGTCCATTGGTTGTGATTCAGTAGACATATGAGTTACAAGAGGCTTGGTAGCTGAAGTATGATACAAATGGTCTAGTTGGTCAGCTAACGTCAGACTTCAGAGTGTCAAATTTGCTTGACGGTGTGCGCGCGAATCGTAAAAATTCTCTCAGATAATTTTCCCTAACGCGCCAAAAAAGTATAAATTTAAAAGCCATTTACTAGTTTTCATCCTTTAAATTCATTTAAAGATTCCGAGAAATATTAGATTCACAATAGAAAAATTAACGATAACTGATTCGCGTTTTATTATTCATTCAATTTTGTGCAGAAGATGTTGCGAACGATTGCACTTCAATTTAAACCTGTTGCTACTGATAGTATGGACTGTATGAAAACTTTATTCAATTCTAACTAAATATACGAAATATATTTTCTTTTGTTGAACATGAACTCAATTTTATTTTTAATTTAAATTTTAAATTCTACTCTTTATTTGAGTGGAACGTGAAATGAGGTGAAAACGAGCCCGTTTACGGTCTGTGACTTTTGAAATGCATTTTATAATTCACATACACCATTATAACAAGACAATCTAATTTTTATTCATATTATTCAGAATTTTTTCAGTACCTTAAAACTGTAGCGCTGCTCTGATAAGGCAATATAAAAAGGTGCTTAGAAAAATATTAAGGTGATATTGAATATAATCTGATAATAAACAATAATAAAATCCACTCTGAGCTACTTTCTGAGCTTCTGATTTTGAGAATTTTTTTTGTGACATTCCAGTTTCTATCTCAAGCACTCTTGTCTCCTCCACCAGTGCTGTCCACTTCTTTTAGAAAATATTAAGGAATGTAAACAAAATTTCAAATTCAGTGTAGTTAGCCTAACCGAAATAATTAAAACATCCAGATCTTTAGAAATGAAAAAAACTGCTGATATGATGGGCATATCTGAAAAAATTATAAGTTCAGTTATTGACGTCATAGCACCATATCTAGCACTAGTTTTTAATAGCTGTATTTAACATGGCGTGGTTCCCGACCTTCTGAAATATAGTAAAATTAAACCAATACTTAAATCGGGACTCACTTCTGACCCGAATAACTATCGCCCTGTTTCAATGTTTCCGAACTTAAGTAACATTTTTGAAAAAAATATTTTAAGCCAAATGCTTACTCACTTTAACACTTATAAGTTACTTCGTATAAAACAATTTGGCTTTACTAGGGGACGCTCGACTACTGACGTCAGGAATATTTTTGAGGCCTAGGAGGATGCACTTGGTATCTTCTGTGATTTATCTAAGGCTTTTGATTGTGTTATAAGAGGATCTGGGCTCGATCTTCTGATCTCATATTTAAATAATAGGATTCAGAGGGTCGATGTAAATGGCAGGAGATCTCCTGGGACTCCTTTCGGTATGGGGGTACCACAAGGGTCTAATCTTGGACCCTTCCTCTTCCTAATTTATATAAATGATCTACCTAACCGAAAAAAAACAGATGGTGGTATTGTTTGCGGATGACACATCACTTATATTCAAAGTGAAACGAGGCCAAGTTTTATATGACGAAGTAAACAATGCTCTATCTGACATCGTGTACTGGTTTAGCGCCAATAACTTATTTTTAAATAGTCATAAAACTAAATATATTAAATTTACCACGCCAAATGTCAAAAATGTAGATGCGAATATTTTATTAAATGGAGAGGTGGTAAAACCAGTGGAATCTGCTGTATTTATTGGAATTACTCTTGATTCCCAATTGCAACGGGGCCCCCATATTGAAGGATTGGCGAATAGACTTAGTTCTGCAGCATATGCGGTTAAGAAAATTAGACGGTTAACTGACATAGATACGGCGCGACTGGTATACTTTAATTATTTTTATAGTATTATGTCCTATGGTATATTGTTATGGGGCAGTGCGGCCGATATTAATGCCATCTTTGTGCTGCAGAAGAGGGCTGTTCGCGCGACTTATAACCTAGGTCCTAAAGAATCATTAAGAGAAAAATTTAAAGAAATAAACATTTTGACTGTTGCTTCTTAATACATTTTTGATAATGTTCTGTAAGAACATAAGCACATTGAGGAATTTTCTAGAAACTGTGACATTCATAATGTTAACACGAGAAACAAACATAAAATTGTTATGCCTACTACTCGGTTGGGTCGAGTTAGTATGTCTTTTGTTGGGCGATGTATATGCTTCTACAATATGATCCCAGAAAATGTATAAAACAAATGTGTTACAAAATTTAAAAGAATTGTTAAAAAAACGTTTGTGTGGGAAAGGTTAATATAGCATAAACGATTTTCTTAATGACACCACGGACTGGGAATAAAGCGGACACTTTCAGGCTTTTTTACTTATAAATGTTTATTGTACGATTGATATCGTACTCATACAATAACCCTACAAAATATTAGAATATACTTACACAGGAATACATAGAATCCATATATTTGTCTAGATACTCGCAAGTAATACGATGTATATTGAATACAGTAACAGTAGATATCCTTGTGACAAGAAGCTGCATCATTTCCCACACGTATTGCATGCAATATTGCAATTCACTCCGGGTCTTCTTACAAAGTCACATGAACATCGACCTGTATGAGGAAATTCTTCTATATGATTTGCAGTCAATATCGTCTACCATTTATGAAACATATATATTTCAATTTTGAAGAGCAATCAATCATCTGAATATCATGTTCAGTAAAGTAAAGTAGTTTAAGTTAATAAGAGCTCTTTGGTAAATAACTAGTTGATTTTTGTCATTTCTGACTAAATTCTTAGATATATCTAGAACACTGCTATATTTTCGCCTGGGTTGTATATAAATAAATTAATACTTTATTTTTCTTAAATTTTACAGACATATAATAGTAAATTCAAGGGATTAAACATTTTTAGCAGTAACTATACATTAATATGTAGTAGCGCTCGTCAACTTCAGACATAGATGTCTCCAATTTAAGCTAAAAATAGACGACGCCCTTGAGACTGAAACACAGTAATGTTTACACATTACTGCATTAGAAATACGTTTCTGTTTCATTTTTACTTACATTACACATTTTCAATGGCTTTAGACTACTTTTTTCCCGACATACTTACCTTTTTATTTTTCAATTGACAGAACAGCGTCTGTCGGGTCAGCTAGTTAGATAATAATAAATTAAAATTTAATAAAAATGATAATTGAAGAAAAATGAAATTATGTTATATTAAAAGGCAATAGAATACGATTATAATTTCATATTTTTGTGAATAATTATTAAAACATAAATATTTTGTTAAATGATATTTCCGGTACTAAAGAGGTCTACAATAATTAACGTAATTAATATTAATTTTAACATTCAATTGTTACATTTTTTGACGTTAAGTCAATATCAGTCAACTATAAGTATTCAGGTTATTAAAGATTTGATGTTCTTTCATAAACTAACGTTTAGTAAAAGCATGTTCGGGACAGCTGCCAATTTTTTCGTTTGAAAAAACCTTAATGAATTTTTCCCCAAGACTATTGAGACGTGCCAATTAAAATTATTACCCCTAGTCAAAGCGAAAAGCAAGCAAATTAGTAGCGTTTTTAACCTAGATTTCAATGCCTTCTATCGCTTTGAGCAGTTTTACAAACAGACTTTTCAATTGATGTTATATTAGATTTTTTTCGTATTCAGTTCCATACAGGGTGGCCGAGAAGTTGACGTCCAAAGCTAAAATTTGAAAGCCTCATGGTGATGAGTATCCGAATCCCCCTATGTATGTACTACGATTTTGCTTAGTTCAGGAGATTATAATTTTTTTCCCCTTTTATCCGCTTTTTTCACCTAATAGTGGTTTAGGACTTATTTCTTATTTCTCTTTTTTTTGAACACATTTAGTTAATTTTATTGTTGTTAATTATTAACTACAGTTGCAATAACCACATACGAAACTATGAATAGTTTGGACAATGCGGAACTAGTTTAGAATTGTGTCGTAAGTTCAAGATAACTGCTCCAGCTGAATTCATGAAAATGTTCAAGGTATCAAAAAAAAATTATGACAGACTCATCCATTCGCAAGAGGACAAGGTTGACCTTTACCTTAAGCTTTAAATATTTCTTTAAATAACAGTTTCATCATCATCATCATCAGCCGTAAGACGTCCACTGCTATACAAAGGCGTCCCCCAAAAGATTTCCACGACGTATTCTGGCGATGTAGACCAGATTGTCGGTCCATATTGTGCCCGGGGAAGGACGCTGCTGTGGGACGCGACTTGCGTCAACACTCTGGCTCCTTCTCATGTTCAAGTTACGTTAGTTGGTGCAGGGGCTGCTGCTTCGACTGCCGAAGACAGAGAACGTCTTAAATATGTCGGTCTCAGTGAGTCTGACATCTTGGCGGTGTTCGGTGTTAATACACTTTGCCCGTGGAGATCAGTGGCGCGGAGAATGTACAAAATCCTATCTACGCGCCTCAATGGGGTTACTAGAAACCAAATCGCTGGCAGCTATTTCGGTCAACGGGTCAACCTATTTATTAAACGCGGAAATGCTGCCAGTATTCTTGGTATACTTCCACGTTATAAAACTTTTAATTTAATGTAATAATAGTACTAAGCAAGATTCGTTATACGATTTTTGTTTTGTTTGAATATATTATATTGGGTACTAAATGTTAAATTGTTAAACGATTGATATCGTACAATGTGATCATTGTAATCCATATTTTTATATAAAAAAAAGCCCGCTGAGTTTCTTGCGCCCATTCTTCTCAGGTCTGAGTCAGGCAGTCTCTTTTGAATAGGTGGAAGTTTTTAACGTTCAAGAAGTGATTTTGAATCCTATTTTGAATAAAAATATTTGAATTTGAATTTGAATATAATATATATCGTACAATTTAACATTTAGTACCCAATATAATATATTCAAACAAAACAAAAATCGTATAACGAATCTTGCTTAGTACTATTATTACATTAAATTAAAAGTTTTATAACGTGGAAGTATACCAAGAATACTGGCAGCATTTCCGCGTTTAATAAATAGGTTGACCCGTTGACCGAAATAGCTGCCAGCGATTTGGTTTCTAGTAACCCCATTGAGGCGCGTAGATAGGATTTTGTACATTCTCCGCGCCACTGATCTCCACGGGCAAAGTGTATTAACACCGAACACCGCCAAGATGTCAGACTCACTGAGACCGACATATTTAAGACGTTCTCTGTCTTCGGCAGTCGAAGCAGCAGCCCCTGCACCAACTAACGTAACTTGAACATGAGAAGGAGCCAGAGTGTTGACGCAAGTCGCGTCCCACAGCAGCGTCCTTCCCCGGGCACAATATGGACCGACAATCTGGTCTACATCGCCAGAATACGTCGTGGAAATCTTTTGGGGGACGCCTTTGTATAGCAGTGGACGTCTTACGGCTGATGATGATGATGATGAAACTGTTATTTAAAGAAATATTTAAAGCTTAAGGTAAAGGTCAACCTTGTCCTCTTGCGAATGGATGAGTCTGTCATAATTTTTTTTTGATACCTTGAACATTTTCATGAATTCAGCTGGAGCAGTTATCTTGAACTTACGACACAATTCTAAACTAGTTCCGCATTGTCCAAACTATTCATAGTTTCGTATGTGGTTATTGCAACTGTAGTTAATAATTAACAACAATAAAATTAACTAAATGTGTTCAAAAAAAAGAGAAATAAGAAATAAGTCCTAAACCACTATTAGGTGAAAAAAGCGGATAAAAGGGGAAAAAAATTATAATCTCCTGAACTAAGCAAAATCGTAGTACATACATAGGGGGATTCGGATACTCATCACCATGAGGCTTTCAAATTTTAGCTTTGGACGTCAACTTCTCGGCCACCCTGTATGGAACTGAATACGAAAAAAATCTAATATAACATCAATTGAAAAGTCTGTTTGTAAAACTGCTCAAAGCGATAGAAGGCATTGAAATCTAGGTTAAAAACGCTACTAATTTGCTTGCTTTTCGCTTTGACTAGGGGTAATAATTTTAATTGGCACGTCTCAATAGTCTTGGGGAAAAATTCATTAAGGTTTTTTCAAACGAAAAAATTGGCAGCTGTCCCGAACATGCTTTTACTAAACGTTAGTTTATGAAAGAACATCAAATCTTTAATAACCTGAATACTTATAGTTGACTGATATTGACTTAACGTCAAAAAATGTAACAATTGATTGTTAAAATTAATATTAATTACGTTAATTATTGTAGACCTCTTTAGTACCGGAAATATCATTTAACAAAATATTTATGTTTTAATAATTATTCACAAAAATATGAAATTATAATCGTATTCTATTGCCTTTTAATATAACATAATTTCATTTTTCTTCAATTATCATTTTTATTAAATTTTAATTTATTATTATCTAACTAGCTGACCCGACAGACGCTGTTCTGTCAATTGAAAAATAAAAAGGTAAGTATGTCGGGAAAAAAGTAGTCTAAAGCCATTGAAAATGTGTAATGTAAGTAAAAATGAAACAGAAACGTATTTCTAATGCAGTAATGTGTAAACATTACTGTGTTTCAGTCTCAAGGGCGTCGTCTATTTTTAGCTTAAATTGGAGACATCTATGTCTGAAGTTGACGAGCGCTACTACATATTAATGTATAGTTACTGCTAAAAATGTTTAATCCCTTGAATTTACTATTATATGTCTGTAAAATTTAAGAAAAATAAAGTATTAATTTATTTATATACAACCCAGGCGAAAATATAGCAGTGTTCTAGATATATCTAAGAATTTAGTCAGAAATGACAAAAATCAACTAGTTATTTACCAAAGAGCTCTTATTAACTTAAACTACTTTACTTTACTGAACATGATATTCAGACGATTGATTGCTCTTCAAAATTTAAATATATATGTTTCATAAATGGTAGAAGATATTGACTGCAAATCATATAGAAGAATTTCCTCATACAGGTCGATGTTCATGTGACTTTGTAAGAAGACCCGGAGTGAATTGCAATATTGCATGCAATACGTGTGGGAAATGATGCAGCTTCTTGTCACAAGGATATCTACTGTTACTGTATTCAATATACATCGTATTACTTGCGAGTATCTAGACAAATATATGGATTCTATGTATTCTTGTGTAAGTATATTCTAATATTTTGTAGGGTTATTGTATGAGTTTGAAGCTTATATATATTTGTATTTTAGGAAGAATAAAATTTGTAATACCTCCTCTGCGATAAAGTCGTATTAGTGTTTTGTTGGTCTATGTACGTGGGTAACACTGAAAATGTTTAGAACTGGCCAGTTGGAAACATTGCTAATGAAAACTTTTTTGAATTTCAATTTTAGAACTCTTTGTTTTTGTTAATTGGCGGCAAATCTCAAAATCTTGTTACACGTAAAAATGAACCAAACGCGAGAACATTTTCGGTCAATGATTTATTATGACTTTCTTTGTGGGCTGCGATTAGCATTTCTTAATGAAGCCCCATCTAGTGCCACTATTTACAATTGGTTTAACGATTTTAAGCGTGAACGTAGCAATCTCAATGATGATCCGTGTGAGGGACGTCCTTTAACAGCGACTAATGAAGATAACATCAGTGCTGTGCGACGCATGATAGAGGAAGATAAGAGTCACTCTCTTATTTTATCAGCAGATCATGCAGCAGATCACTTGACTAACAGCAAGCCTAGGCATTGCTATGAGTCAAGTTCAAAAAATATTACACGAACATTTAAGCGTCAGGAAGCTTTGTACCACATGGATTCCCTATACTTTAACCGAAGCCCAGAAACACCTTCATATGGACTGGTGTCGCCAAATGTTAGATGAGTTCAACGGCGGTGAATCAAATGCTGTATTTGACATCGTTACAGGTGATGAAAGCTGAATATATTATTGTTTACACTGTTTATAAACGATATTTCCAAAAGTATTCAAGAATCAAATTACGAGTTATATGCAGATGACTTAAAAATATATCGTACAGTTACTTGTTCAGAGGATCAAACGAAACTACAGAATGATATCCATCGTGTAATGTTATGGTGTAAAAATAATTTGATGGAACTCAATGCGTCCAAATGTCATTTTATAAAATTTTCTAGGAAACGAAAGAAATTGGAGAGTAAATATCATATTGATGGCATACAAATAAATCAAATAAACCATATCAATGATTTGGGTGTCATATTAGACGAGGAGTTGAGATTTGATAAACATATTGACAAAATAGCTCACAAAAGTTTTAAAATGCTTGGGTTTTTCTTACGTAACACCAAGGCTTTTACATCAATTCCTACGCTTAAAATACTATACTATTCCCTTGTAAGATCTCAGGTTGAATACAATTCGGTAGTTTGGTGCCCCTATTACAAAACGTACATCACTAGGATTGAGTCAGTTCAAAAGAAATTTATATCCAAATTGAGTTATGTCACTAATAATTACACTATTATAAGTTACAAAGACAAATTAAAAATTTTCAATATGAAAACCTTAGAATTGCGAAGAAATGCGTCACAAATTCTTTTCTTATATAAATTATTAAATAATCAATTAGACTGTCCATTACTTCTATCTAAGATTGGATTATGTGTACCACCTTATCCTTGTCGTATTAGTACATATCTGCCAGTACATGTACGATTTTTCAGAAACAATTATGGCTCAAATTCACCTATCCAACTTATCTCAAAATTATATAACAGTAAATTCCATAGTAATAGTAGTATAGATATAAATTTTAATACATTTGGAATTTTAAAAAATACGCTTTTGAACCATTATAATTTGGATGTATAAAATTATAGTTTTTAGTAATAGTAAACACATATTGTAGTAGTATTACTTAACTTACAATAATAAATGAAGGCAACGCTGTGCATACCTATAAGTTAGATATACAAATATAAATATAAGAAATTTTATATTATAAGTAGTCATAATATTAATTGTGTGTCTAGTTGGTAAGCCTTTTCTAATAAATAAATAAAATAAATAAAATAAATATATTGCTACGAACTCGAAACCAAAAGACAATCAGTTCAGTGGGTGATCCCTTTCGAGGATCGGCCAACTAAGGTAAAGAAAGGAAGAAGTCAAGGAAAAAAGATGATTGGCTCATTCTTTGGTCGGCAAGGTACTTCGCGACAGTTGTGCTGGAAGACGGAAGGACAGTTACTGCAGACTATATGTCAATCACTGTTTGCCTGTTGTCTTGGAAAAAATTCGACCTCAAAGCCCTCGAAGCAGGATCTGACTTCGAAAAAGAGGAATTCAATTCGATTGATTTTTTTATGTATGTATATTTGTCGGAGAGTTAGAATATAAAAGTAATATGGATTTTAAATCCAAATAAATCTCCGAGATATATATATATATATATATATATATATACACCGATACATCCCCATTTCCGTGATTCTTCTTTAGTTTGATCCGGAATGTTTGCCATCTGGTCCCATAAAAATTTGACATAGTTTGGCCCAGTAGTTTTCATTTTATGATTTTTTTTTATTAATATTTTTATTAACATTATTTGGGAATATTTATGTTTATATGATGTTGCTATAGTTTGTGTACTGATTTTTACGAGTTTTCATTTAGTTTGTTTATATATTATTATTATTAACCCGTTTGCCAAAAAATGCGTCGTAGGCTTCTTGTCATTCATAGCAAACAAACGTTCTTCACGATATTTCAGTGTCTCACAAGAACATGAATAATCTATCTATATTGTTTATGGCACGTGGAACCTTTTGAAAGCCTACCCATGGTGCCAAGCCAAATGTAATAGTAGCAGATACCTACACTCGGCACGCGTGAATTTGAGTGGGATAGCTTCGTCTAGAACCAAACAACCTAAGCGGTCAAGCACCGACTTAAACCTTAACAATAAGTAGCACATACATATAATAGTAATAAGCATAAAAATTGTATAAAATTAAATCTCTATTAAGTTATTTTATACTTTAGAGTTTTTGAAGTCGGTTTTTTTATACGTAGTTTTTTTTTATTCATAATATTATTATAAACACTTTTTGGTTGAAAACTTTTAAAACATCATAACATTGAAACATTTATCCATACACCGTTTATACAAATAAAATAAATTGAGGCGTATTCTGGTCCAACACAATGTCGGAATACAATACAACGCTGTACAGCAAACTCAACACAAACTGTAGTTCGCGAACAGAGATAGGAAATATAAGTCTAGCAATTTTTGTTGCGATTTCCGTTAGAATAAAATAGTGGCTGAATTGATTAAATTTACATTTTATTGAACAGAACTTTGAATTAACTTAAAAAATACAAGTTAGTAATTAAAGCATTGAAAATTGTGATATAAAAGTGGTGTAGTAATGGCGCTACTAAAATAATCTTGCTATAAAATATTATTACGAATAATATTATGTGTTTTCAATGCATTATTATTTTCAGAACCTCTAAAATGGGTACGTTATTGTTTGAAACCGTAAAATTTTTTTCAATAAAAATTTATTGATTTATGGTCATTGAATTAACAAAACCGCCCCAGTAAAAACAAATAAAAACAAAGAACTAAAATGAAACCAAGTCGCGCAGTGTTCCATTTTGAAATACCGTATTATTTATTTCAAATTATTGTTTTACAAATGGCCAATCCAGAAACTATATTTTTAACAAATAAGAATTGTCGTTATATTTTTATCATGATTTGTATTAATAGCCACTTATAAATAGTTAATTCCAGTAAGTGTTACGTAATTCTGAGCAGAATAATTTGTCACTCATATATTTAGGACCTTTATCAAGAATAAGCATGTTTTAGAACTTGTTGACAGCCGAGTCTTCTTCGTAAAGAACCAATTTTAAATTGGTTTTTGAATTTTCAATGTTATCAGTTTTCATGCTTATTTGTAAATAACATAAATTGTGTACTTTTAAGTCATTCTGAACCGAATAAGTTGTCGCTTATACTTTTAACATCTTGTTGAGTTGCCTACAGTATGTCTTCTTTTCCAAACGACTTCTATTTTCTGTATGGCAGCTGATTTAATAAAGTACGATATCCACTAGTAAAAGTGTCATTACCAAAAGGATCTTCTAATTTAAAAAAATAAGTGCTAACCTCACAATACACCTGTACCTACGTGGGTAACACTGAGAATATTTGGAACTGGCCAGTTAGAACAATTGCCAATGAAAACATTTTTGAATTTCAATTTTAGAACTCTTTGGTAACCTAATGAAGTATATTGCATTCATTTGTCATTAGTTTTTGTGAATTGGCGGCAAATCTAAAACTCTTGTTACACGTGAAAATGAACCTAACGCGAAAAAATTTTCGGTCAATGATTTATTACGACTTTCGTTGTGGGCTTACTCAACAATAAAGCTATGATAGGATGCGATTAGCATTACTTAATGAAGCCCCATCTCGTGCCACTATTAACAATAGGTTTAACCAGTTTAAGCGTGAACGTAGCTAAATGATGATCCGCGTGAGGGATGTCCTTTAACAGCGATTACTGAAGATAACATCAGTGGTGTGCCACGCATGATAGAGGAAGATAAGAGAGATGTATCAGCAGATACTGGTAAGCTTAGGCATTGGTATGAGTCAAGTTCAAAAAATATTACACGAATATTTAGGCGTCAGGAAGCTTTGTACCAGATGGATTCCCCATACTTTAACTGACGACCAGAAACACCTTCACATGGACTGGTGTCGCCAAATGTTAGATAAGTTCATCGGCGGTGACTCAAATGATGTATTTGACCGTCACAGCTGGATATATTGCTACGAATCCGAAACCAAAAGACAATCACCTCAGTTGGTGTTTTCTTTTGAGGATCGGCCAGCTAAGGTAAAGAAAGGAATAAGTCAAGGAAAAAAGGTGATTACCTCATTCTTTGGCCGGAAAAAAATTCAAAAAAAGATTTTCCTTCACCACGACAATGCTTCAGCGCACTCCGCAAAATGGATTGTTGAATATTTGACTATGGCGGGTGTCGAGATAATGAGTCATCCGCCATACAGTCCTGACCTGGCGCTCTGAAAGTAATGATAAAATTCGAAGTATTCGCTTTACAAGCCCTGAAGAAGCGGTGAAGGCGTACGAAAATGCCACAGAATAGACCCCTAAGCAAGAATGGGCCCACTGCTTTTCTCAGTGGTTCCATCGAGTGCGACGATGTGTAGAGAGGGACGGAGGTTACTTCGAAAAACAATTAAAGTATTGGCAGCTTTCTACATTGAGCCGTTTTTCATTTTCTAAACATTTTCAGTGTTACCTAGGTAAATTACAAATACACCTTGTATGCAAGAAGATGTTTGTTACGTAAGTAATATACTTATTAAAATAATAAAAACAGTAATATATTCCCAAATAACTCAAGCATTGCTAATTAACTTATGGTTGCATCTGCGGTCGCTGCACCTAGTGTTTCCAATGCGTACTAATTAGGTATTTTGTTCACCCAAGTCATGTTTAGAACAAGAGGACAAAACACAATATATCCTAAGAAGAAATAATAAATTACAAAGCTCCTTAGAAGATCAATATTTTCGTTTAAAGGTGAAATCAAGAAACATATTGAAGCACTACTTTTCGTTGTAATATAATCACGTGCCATATCTTTGTTATACAAAATACAAAAGCATAGTTATGAAATATCTTTAGCTTTATCTGAAATGTTGAGCGCTATGGTTCAATATAATGTTATTCTATACGTGCACAGATTACAAGTTATGTTTTTGCATAATATTTTGTTACCCTCCAGCTTATCATACTGTTCGATAAAACTTTGATAATTCTGTATCAGAGCTCAGTATTAAACCAATTTGTTTGTACCAAATATTCTAACTATAATAATACAAATAAATACAGAGCTATTTTAATGTTCGATTATAATGCAAAAACTACTGAACCGATCGAAATTATACTTATGCCATAAGGTGAAGCGTATTTCGGAGAAGGTTTTAGTATATGATACGTTGGTGATTACTTATTCGGAACCGATACTTTTTTGACATAGAAATATCTATATATTTGCAATACAAGTAATTTTGTCAAACATTTCATTTTATATGATAATTCATACAATGAGTGGGCGCGGGGTACGTAATTTATATGGCAAAACAACGTTTGCCGGGTTAAACTACTTATAAGTCAATTCTTACAAATATTAATGTTTATTCTTGAGAAAAAAAAAACTAAAGCCATTTATCCACCGCCACCGTCACCGGGACGTGACCGAGAACTAGATTATTTCTGACCGAGATCAAGATGACGTGGTAGCGATCGTTAGTCCACCACGACGATCTTGGTAGTTCATTTGTTTGTAAAGTCATCGTGCCATGCATTTCTTCGCAAAATTTTATCTCATCACGCATTCTTAGTTTTATCCTACAAACATTTACTTTCAACAAGTTATATAAATGAATAAATGTCGTATTCAAATTTCTTTGCCATTTTCATTACCCAAATATATTTTTGATATATATCATCAAAAGCTATTGCCGTGCGATGACAACGTAGATGGACACGCTGAATCGTGATTTCTTCGACCCGTCACAATCTCGGACCGAATTCTAGCTCATTCTAGTTCATTGATGATTTCATTGGTCAAATTGGGTGTTCGGGACGTCAATAAGAATAAATAATATTGTTAGAGCGCGAGGTGAATGCAGTCGGGGCCTGGGGTAAACAGCGGGAGTATCTCCCCCCGCTGTCCGCACGAAATTTGTTTGCTGCGATCTCGTGTTAATTTTGTAATTTTAATAATGACTCATCCTTGTTCATCAGGTTCCGTTACAAAATAGAGTTTTTTTTCACCGCCAAGCTTGAAGGGCAAAAAATGCTTTAGACATGTCTGTTGAAGAAAGGCAGAAAAAAATCTTAAGTTATAAACTGTTAGCTTAAAATGATAAAAAATCAATAAAATATTTTTTGAATTTATACTTCTTTAGGCGTGTTATGAAAAAATGACTAGAGTGAAATTTAAAGATGCGCGCGCATCACCGTAACACAAAAGTATCAGGGTGAAGTTGGTTCCTAAAATTTTCTGACGTTTGCGACGATCGTTATTTTTTTGGTTTCTCTTTTTTTCGTTTCGGTTTTCTTTCGTCCATTATTGGGATAGGTTAAGGGTTTAAGCCTGTACAGCCGTATTCGTTATTTAATAATTAATTGTCAAAGCCATCGTTGCAAGATTTTTACAATATTGTTCTTTCTACAAACGTAGAATAGCACGAAGAATAAATAATTATAAGGATTTTTGCTTTGTTAGGCCAAAGAAGTATAACTTCTTGCTTGCATACATAAGTACACACATACTTATTTCATCATTTTAACCTAGTATAAAATAGTTAAAGCATTATAACTTAAAGCATTGTTTAGATTTATCGACACATTAATGATTATAGTCACAGCACTATCGCATTTGTGAACTTTGCATTCAACTCGCGCGATATCTGTACATTTTCCGGTTGAAATTATAATGATAATTATGATGATGCGTGTTAAATATTATAATTATGGTGGGTAATATTATAACAACAGCAAGTGTTAAGCTAGAATTAAGTGAGGTTTCAGCAAGAGCAACTTAAGTTTCAATAGACTCCAATTAGTATCTTCAAGTTTTGAAACGTGTCTTCGAATTAAACGCTTGGATAAGCTTTGTGTAAAGTGTTTTCGCCCAAACTTTAGTAGCGAAGCAGATTGCATACTTACTGCAGCAAAAAGTTCACAATTTATTGGTAAAGAAAGAAATAATATGTATATGACGAACAGCAGCTGTCCCTTCAACCTGGGGATTGATGCTTTTTTCACAGATCAGGAAAAGTGTATATTCAGTGTAGATTCAACAAGAATTAATTACTATATATTATGTGTATGAATATGAAATTTCACAATGACCTTCCAATGCACATTGAGGAGTAGAGTTTAAATAGATTTAAAAGTCACATATCAAGCTAATTTTACTCAGAAAAACATACGATCATAAAAATAAGTATTTAAACTCAAGTTCATGCGGAGAATGATACCATTAATAAATCTTTATCCATGCTATATTCTTAATTTATTATCTAATCTGTGTTTTTTTTTAGTTTCTATTGATTTTTATAAATGGTTACTTATTTTTTTGTAGTGAAAATTTCTTTAGGCGCGTTGGTACTCGTATGGGTTCGCGTCACCGACATGCTCATGGCTGGCGCACGCGATAAATAAACAATTAAAAAAATAATACTTATATACAAATATATATAGTAAAACACTTTTTGGATGGGTGAAATCTCGTGACTTCGCGTCATCAAAATACTTATAGCAGTATATCTGTAGCTATACAGCTGAGGTATTGTGCAATATTAGTGCTGTGTATATCTTATAAGAGAAAGTTAATGGATACTTTGTATTGTTGAAATAGTGTTTATGTTTGATTAATATATAACTGAAAATTAGTTTTAAAAATAAATTGAAATAAATAATTTGATAATTTTTAAACAATATGATATTTTAAATTTAAATATTAAAAGTTCTAAGATTTCACTTCTATCGGCAGTCTCTACAATTTTTTTTCCTTTACTTTATTTAATGGTGATAACCCAGCTATTAGTATTATCTAACATAATAGGTTTAAAAGAACAATTGTTGAGTCTTTTGCCAATTCTTCTCAACATAAAAATGGCTGAGCGAATCGGTCGTAGTATTTTAATTTTGTGTATAAGTGTTTTTTATAAATCTACTTGAATAAAAATACAAGACATTGACTTTGTATTAATAATTTATTTCTTGGGTAAACTGTATTGAAGCTATCAAGTATAATCATGTCTCAGACATGATTACGAAATTGTCTTCGAATCGAAGGTGAGTGACGAATTCGCCGTTGATATTGATGCCCAGTCCGTTCCAGTCCAGAACTTAAAGTCATCTTCCAACGCAGCGGTAAACAGCTTCGGCGATACGACATCGCCTTGTCTGACTCCCCACTGCAGTCCGATAGACTTCGAGATCTGATCCTGGAGACGAATTGACATGGTGGCGTTTCCCATAAAAACACATCAATGCTTCGATATATCAATAATAAATGTGGCACTTGTGAACAGACTGAAGCACCGCCCAGGTCTCGATCGAATCAAAGGCTTTCTCATAATCCACGGAAGCCAAACATACTGGCTGGTTATACTCCTCCGTCCATATATCTGTTGTAGATTATGATATTTGTGGTAGATATAAAATATACATTTTTGCAATTCCTCCCTCAACCCCTCATCAGAAATTAATCAGAAAATTATATTTCTTTAGCACTCACTTTCAACAACTGCCTATTAATCAATATAAGTATTAACTAAAATTCAATGACTTGTCTACGCGAGAATTTATCATTTAAGTTGTTTCTCAGCTCGCAGCAAACTTGAAGTCAGGTACCTACTAATAATTAAAAATTCCAACTAAGTTAACATGTATCCCGTATCTTCGCTAAGTTGTTGTAAGTTTGAGCAACGATTAAAACTTGGTCTTTAAGCATCGCTTCATCACTAAACTTGTTAAAAGTTTATTTACTTGTCAGGATTTATAGATAGTTAATTGAAACACTTTATACATTTTGAGAAAATTCTCAATAAATAGAATATTTCCTTATTTTGTATGGAAATATTCCGTTTATTGAGAATTTATAGTTAAAAATAGGTTAGGTTAGTAACTAGTAGACAGTTTATGTAGTTATTTCTAATTACATTTAATACAATAAAGCATAGAATTTAAAATCTAAAAAATAACATTCATATCAATAAACAAGTGGATTAGAGTTCAAATTTAACTATTATTTCTTTTTTTATTTCAAATATAGCATAAAACAAGAGTAAAACACGTAAAAATAAATTATAACTCGGATTCCTTCATTTATATCTTTTATTTCGATATTTTTATTATCCTGTCTTTCTCCCGTATGCAATTTTTCAAGCAAATTCGACATCATGATGTTGGTGAGAACTACGACGTAATTATTCAGTTTAAGTTTACATACTCGTAGAACGATACAGTTTAAGCTAATACTAAGCATATAATATAGAAACAGTTATATTATGCTGTAATAATAATAATAATAATTGATGCACTTTCGTATAAATTATTTAGCCTTAAACTAAGCATTACTTGTTCTATCGGATCTCGACAACGAAATAATAAATACAATATTATATTTATACAAAAACATACATAAAGATTTATAAACATTCATATTAACAGAAATCTAACGGACAAAATCCTCAAGAGAAATGCAATTACAAAAATTATATATTATGAAAAAAACGATGACTATAATTGGATTCGACAATCTGAAAATCATATTTCTTATTAGAGGGACAAAAATCAATATAGTTAATGCGTAAGGAAAAATTATCTTATTATCTTAAGTCCTTGCTGAATTCATTTCAAAGAGGAACGTTAAGATGTAAGAAGCTTATCTCACACAAAAGCAATGCTAATGAGCCACGAATAAAGAGTCTTTGAGTCAGATTATTCTATATAGCTGAGTTAAAACATATTGTTTCTTTTAAGGAAACTGATTGAAAAACAGATCAAGAAAAATCAATATTAAACGAAATAAATATGGTATAATATTTAATGAGTTAACAATGAAACTACAGCTTATGAATGAACTGATCCTCATACGAACGATTTATATACGATACGATATACGCGCTGACCTCAACCAACCTATTCCGGCGTTCTTGACCAGATCATTGGTCCATCTTGTGGGGGGCCTACCAACACTGCGTCTTCCCGTAAGTGGTCGCTATTCGAAGACTTTACTGCCCCAACGATCATTGTCCATCGAAATATGTGCCCTGCCCATTGCCACATCAGTTTCGCAACCATCTGTTATAACTAGAGTAAGTAAAAAGTAGCATTTCGAATTGTATACCTGTTAAGTTGTATTTAAGTCGGATCCAGGTTTTGTTAACTCAAAAAATAATGATAATATTAATATTACTTGCCTTTTTTTGATATTCATAAATCTATATAAGTAAAATGAGAGATATTTTTTTGATTGGTTAGGTATACTGCAAAAAATAGTGAACCGATCGGAATAAATCTATATATATGTAAAACAAAGTCGTGTTAGTTACACCGTTTATAACTCAAGAACGGCTAGACCAATTTTTCTGTTGTTTGATTTTTTGGGTTTCTCTTAGTCCGGAATAGGATAATAAGTAATAAAATATCATAAAAATCACATAAAAATATAGTTATAAAAACATTTATTTTCAGATACATTTTGTACGGATTTACATTTTCATGACATCTCGTGAATAGAAAGAATTCAATTAAGTTTTTTGTTAGTTTCACGCTACATGAGTAATAAAATACAACTGACAGTGCACGTCATGTTATTCAAGTTAACTGGTGGGTGTAATGACGTTCTTATGTATAGAATGTCTTTGGGTGGGTAGTGGTAGGTTTCCATTGTACCCTATCTATGGCATTTCGTCTCCAACCCAGAGTATATACTAGGGATGCTCACATTTATAATAGTATAAAAATTCTGAGTTTGGTAGACTCTGCATATCTAATGACGACCCATATAGCCCAGTGGGTAGTGACTAATGAGCTAGAGGTCCTGGGTTCGATCCCGGTAGGTGCATACATTTATATGATGAATATGTATATTTTTTGCCACGTCATGGATGTCTATATGTATTTATATATGTTTAAGTAATTATATTGTTTTAAATATGTCGTTGTCTTGTACCCATAGCACAGGCTATGCCTAGTTCGAGGCAGGCATAATTTGTGTAATAGTGTGATAATTAAACTATTATTATTACTATATTATATCTGTTGTTTGTAATTGTTCATTTTTTTAATAATAAATAATATTTCAAAGTAAACGTGTAACATTTGAGCACAAGTGTTACACGTACCTGCTATTCCCGCCATACGGTGCTGTAGGCTCAATCTCCACATTCTGAACCCAACAGAAACGTGCATAGATTACATCTTACGTTATAGCATATTATATTATTGTAACTCCTCAACTTCAGTTTGTATATTTTTATGACAAGGCAAGTTGAGCCCCGTGGTTTTAACTGGTATATCGTATCTATCCTAGACTTTAATTAGATGTACTAAGGTTCAATATTATTGTTAATAAAAATATTGCAACCGCGAAAAAAAAAATCTTTCCCCTCATTCTAAGGTTTTTAATCCGTCAAATATGGTTATCGTCAAATTAGTATTTCGTGAGACGTTATCAACTTTCATACAACTGTCCCGTCTCAAACTATAGACCAGTTTGACAACGAGGGCATTGGCAGGCGTACATAATTATACAATTACATACGCGTACGTGCTCAGCAGCAATATTTTTGTAGGCATAAAAGGCATTTATTTTCTCAAAATTTATTTCTTTAGAATTATCTTTGATGTCATTTCTAATATACACACCTACCGCTTCGGAAACAAATGGCGCTCTGAGAGAGAAGAAGCGGCGCAAGAAACTCTCCCAGCATTTTTTTTGGCGCTCTTTTTAATCAAATATACAATGTAGTACTGTTATTGCTATTGCTTTAAAATAATCATAATCTAGTCCCAGGCTGTACGATCATTTAGATATTCAGCTGTGGAGTAGTAGGATTTACGACAGAGCCAGTTTTTAATAAAACATTTAAATTTATTTATAAATAATGCCTGAACAGTGGCTGGGTCTGTATTATAAAAGTGTATACCTTTAAAGCTATTATGTATCTTATGAAGCCTACTAGAATTTGTTACAAGCAATCCGTTTTTTCTAGTGTTATAATAAGTATTAGCAAGGTAATTCTATTTCGTATAGCATTTGCATGGTGTCGGATACAATGTGCTTGTTTTGAAAACTCTACATTGAAATGATCTAAGCAATTCTATGTTACATCAATTAAAATTAAATGCATGAGTACAGTAGTCGATCGCTAACTGATATCATAAGAAAGCATAAAATTTGTTTTGTAAGAAATACTGGAGTAAATTGGAAAATTAATTGCACAACATGAAAAATGACGCTTCTTTTAGTCACGGATATATTTCAATTTCCTTCCTGTTTTCAGTTAAATGTAAACTATTGCCTTTGCGAGTATTTTGTAAAAATAAAAATACCAGTTTGTATTCTTTATAATGTTCTTCCTAGTTTATATACTAGCAAACTTAACTTGATAGGACTAGCAATGACAGTATAATATTGTATATTTTATTAAAAACAGAACAAAAAAAGAATGCTGGAAGAGTTTCTTGCGCCGCTTCTTCTCTCTCAGAGTGCCATTTGTTTTATAGGCGGTAGTAGTATCTAGTTTATTAGAAATGACACTTAAAAAAATTCTAAAGTAAGTAATCTATTTTGAGAAAATTAATGCCTTTTATGCCTTTAACTTCATGTGTTGTTATGGTGTATTATTATACAGGTTTGATTCTTCCACAATAAGCAACTCAAAGGTGGAATTTTATATTTTTCTGTTATTATATATCTATATATGAGAGCATAGCAGAATATATAAGAAGGTATTTTAGCAATAAGCCCCAAATAACGCAGTTATACCAAATATCCGGGCTTAAGTAATTAATATTATATAATAAACATTTTTTATTAACATTATTTGTGAATATTTATTTTTATATGATGTTGCTATAGTTTGCGTAGTGATTTTTACGAGTTTTCATTTAGTTTGTTTATATTATTATTATTAACCCGTTTGCCGAAAAATGCGTCGTAGGCTTCTTGTCATTCATAGCAAACAAACGTTCTTCGCGATATTTCAGTGTCTCACAAGAACGAGAATAATCTATCTATATTGTTTATGGCACGTGGAATCTTTTGTAAGCCTACCCATGGTGCCAAGCCAAATGTAATAGTAGCAGATACCTACACTCGGCATGCGTGAATTTGAGTGGGATAGCTTCGTCTAGAACCAAACAACCTAAGTGGTCAAGCACCGACTTAAACCTTATCAATAAGTAGCACATACAAATAATAGTAATAAGCATAAGAATTGTATTAAATTAAATCTCTATTAAGTTATTTTATACTTTACAGTTTTTGAAGTCGGTTTTTTTATACGTAGTTTTTTTTTATTCATAATATTATTATAAACACTTTTTGGTTGAAAACTTTTAAAACATCATAACATTGAAACATTTATCCATACACCGTTTATACAAATAAAATAAATTGAGGCGTATTCTGGCCCAACACAATGTCGGAATACAATACAACGCTGTACAGCAAACTCAACACAAACTGTAGTTCGCGAACAGAGATAGGAAATATAAGTCTAGCAATTTTTGTTGCGATTTCCGTTAGAATAAAATAGTGGCTGAATTGATTAAATTTACATTTTATTGAACAGAACTTTGAATTAGCTTAAATAATACAAGTTAGCAATTAAAGCATTGAAAATTGTGATATAAAAGTGGTGTAGTAATGGCGCTACTAAAATAATCTTGCTATAAAATATTATTACGAATAATATTATGTTTAAATTATGTGTTTTCAATGCATTATTATTTTCAGAACCTCTAAAATGGGTACGTTATTGTTTGAGACCATAAAATTTTTTTCAATAAAAATTTATTGATTTATGGTCATTGAATTAACAAAACCGCCCCAGTAATAACAAATAAAAACAAAGAACTAAAATGTAACCAAGTCGCGCAGTGTTCCATTTTGAAATACCGTATTATTTATTTTAAATTATTGTTTTACAAATGGCCAATCCAGAAACTATATTATTAAACAAATAAGAATTGTCGTTATATTTTTATCATGATTTGTATTAATAGCCACTTATAAATAGTTAATTCCAGTAAGTGTTACGTCATTCTGAACAGAATAATTTGTCACTATATTTAGGACCTTTATCAAGAATAAGCATGTTTTAGAACTTGTTGACAGCCGAGTCTTCTTCGTAAAGAACCAATTTTAAATTGGTTTTTGAGTTTTCAATGTTATCAGTTTTCATGCTTATTTGTAAATAACATAAATTGTGTACTTTTAAGTCATTCTGAACCGAATAAGTTGTCGCTTATACTTTTAACATCTTGTTGAGTTGCCTACAGTATGTCTTCTTTTCCAAACGAATTCTATTTTCTGTATGGCAGCTGATTTAATAAAGTACGATATCCGCTATTAAAAGTGTCATTACCAAAGTATATTACTGGTAAGCTTAGGCATTGGTATGAGTCAAGTTCAAAAAATATTACACGAACATTTAGGCGTCAGGAAGCTTTGTACCAGATGGATTCCCCATACTTTAACCGACGACCAGAAACACCTTCACATGGACTGGTGTCGCCAAATGTTAGATAAGTTCATCGGCGGTGACTCGATGTATTTGACCGTCACAGCTGGATATATTGCTACGAACCCGAAACCAAAAGACAATCACCTCAGTGGGTGTTTTCTTTTGAGGATCGGCCAGCTAAGGTAAAGAAAGGAATAAGTCAAGGAAAAAAGGTGATTACCTCATTCTTTGGCCGGAAAAAAATTCAATAAAAGATGTTCCTTCACCACGACAATGCTTCAGCGCACTCCGCAAAATGGATTGTTGAATATTTGACTATGGCGGGTGTCGAGATAATGAGTCATCCGCCATACAGTCCTGACCTGGCGCTCTGAAAGTAATGATAAAATTCGAGGTATTCGCTTTACGAGCCCTGAAGATGCGGTGAAGGCGTACGAAAATGCCATAGAATAGACCCCTAAGGAAGAATGGGCCCACTGCTTTTCTCAGTGGTTCCATCGAATGCGACGATGTGTAGAGAAGGACGGAGATTACTTCGAAAAACAATTAAAGTATTGGCAGCTTTCTACATTGAGCCGTTTTTCATTTTCTTAACATTTTCAGTGTTACCTAGGTACATTACAAATACACCTTGTATGCAAGAAGATGTTTGTTACGTAAGTAATATACTTATTAAAATAATAAAAACAGTAATGTATTACCAAATAACTCAAGCATTGCTAATTAACTTATGGTTGCATCTGCGGTCGCTGCACCTCGTGTTTCCAATGCATACTAATTAGGTATTTTGTTCAACCAAGTCATGTTAAGAACAAGAGGACAAAACACAATATATCCTAAGAAGAAATAATAAATTACAAAGCTCCTTAGAAGATCAATATTTTCGTTTAAAGGTGAAATCAAGAAACATATTGAAGCACTACTTTTCGTTGTAATATAATCACGTGCCATATCTTTGTTATACAAAATACAAAAGCATAGTTATGAAATATCTTTAGCTTTATCTGAAATGTTGAGCGCTATGGTTCAATATAACACTATTCTATACGTGCACAGATTACAAGTTATGTTTTTGAATAATATTTTGTTAGCCTCAAGCTTATCATACTGTTCGATAAAACTTTGATAATTCTGTATCAGAACTCAGTATTAAACCAATTTGTTTGTACCAAATATTCTAACTATAATAATACAAATAAATACAGAGCTATTTTAATGTTCGATTATAACGCAAAAACTACTAAACCGATCGAAATTATACTTATGCCATAAGGTGAAGCGTATTTCGGAGAAGGTTTTAGTATACGATACGTTGGTGATTACTTATTCGGAACCGATACTTTTTTGACATAGAAATATCTTTATATTTGCAATACAAGTAATTTTGTCAATGACATTTCATTTTATATGATAATTCATACAATGAGTGGGCGCGGGGTACGTAATTTATATGGCAAAACAACGTTTGCCAAAACTATTTATTAGTCAATTCTTACAAATATAAATGTTTATTCTTGAGAAAAAAAAACTAAAGCCATTTATCAACCGCCACCGTCACCGGGACGTGACCGAGAACTAGATTATTTCTGACCGAGATCAAGATGACGTGGTAGCGATCGTTAGTCCACCACGACGATCTTGGTAGTTCATTTGTTTGTAAAGTCATCGTGCCATGCATTTCTTCGCAAAATTTTATCTCATCACGCATTCTTAGTTTTATCCTACAAACATTTACTTTCAACAAGTTATATAAATGAATAAATGTCGTATTCAAATTTCTTTGCCATTTTCATTACCCAAATATATTTTTGATATATATCATCAAAAGCTATTGCCGTGCGATGACAACGTAGATGGACACGCTGAATCGTGATTTCTTCGACCCGTCACAATCTCGGACCGAGTTCTAGCTCATTCTAGTTCATTGATGATTTCATTGGTCAAATTGGGTGTTCGGGACGTCAATAAGAATAAATAATATTGTTAGAGCGCGAGTTGAATGCAGTCGGGGCCTGGGGTAAACAGCGGGAGTATCTCCCCCCGCTGTCCGCACGAAATTTGTTTGCTGCGATCTCGTGTTAATTTTGTAATTTTAATAATGACTCATCCTTGTTCATCAGGTTCCGTTACAAAAAAGAGTTTTTTTTTCACCGCCAAGCTTGAAGGGCAAAAAATGCTTTAGACATGTCTGTTGAAGAAATGCAGAAAAAAAAACTTGAGTTATAAACTGTTAGCTTAAAATGATGAAAAATCAATAAAATATTTTTTGAATTTATACTTCTTTAGGCGTGTTATGAAAAAATGACTAGAGTGAAATTTAAAGATGCGCGCGCATCACCGTAACACAAAAGTATCAGGGTGAAGTTGGTTCCTAAAATTTTCTGACGTTTGCGACGATCGTTTTTTTTTTTGGTTTCTCTTTTTTTCGTTTCGGTTTTCTTTCGTCCATTATTGGGATAGGCAAAGGGTTTAAGCCTGTACAGCCGTATTCGTTATTTAATAATTAATTGTCAAAGCCATCGTTGCAAGATTTTTACAATATTGTTCTTTCTACAAACGTAGAATAGCACGAGGAATAAATAATTATAAGGATTTTTGCTTTGTTAGGCCAAAGAAGTATAACTTCTTGCGTGCATACATAAGTACACACATACTTATTTCATCATTTTAACCTAGTATAAAATAGTTAACTTAAAGCATTGTTTAGATTTATCGACACATTAATGATTATAGTCACAGCACTATCGCATTTGTGAACTTTGCATTCAACTCGCGCGATATCTGTACATAATTATGATGATGCGTGTTAAATATTATGAATATGGTGGGTAATATTATTACAACAGCAAGTATAAAGCTAGAATTAAGTGAGGTTTCAACAAGAGCAACTTAAGTTTCAATAGACTCCAATTAGTATCTTCAAATTTGAAACGTGTCTTCGAATTAAACGCTTGGATAAGCTTTGTGTAAAGTGTTTTCGCCCAAACTTTAGTAGCGAAGCAGATTGCATACTTACTGCAGCAAAAAGTTCACAATTTATTGGTAAAGAAAGAAATAATATGTATATGACGAACAGCAGCTGTCCCTTCAACCTGGGAATTGATGCTTTTTTCACAGATCAGGAAAAGTGTATATTCAGTGTAGATTCAACAAGAATTAATTACTCTATATTATGTGTATGAATATGAAATTTCACAATGACCTTCCAATGCACATTGAGGAGTAGAGTTTAAATAGATTTAAAAGTCACATATCAAGCTAATTTTACTCAGAAAAACATACGATCATAAAAATAAGTATTTAAACTCAAGTTCATGCGGAGAATGATACCATTAATAAATATTTATCCATGCTACATTCTTAATTTACTGTCTAATCTGTGTTTTTTTTAGTTTCTATTGATTTTTATAAATGGTTACTTATTTTTTTGTAGTGAAAGTTTCTTTAGGCGCGTTGGTACTCGTATGGGTTCGCGTCACTGACATGCTCATGGCTGGCGCACGCGATAAATAAACAATTATAAAAATAATACTAATATACAATTATATATAGTAAAACACTTTTTGTATTGGTGAAATCTCGTGACTTCGCGTCATCAAAATACTTATAGCAGTATATCTGTAGCTATACAGCTGAGGTATTGTGCAATATTAGTGCTGTGTATATCTTATAAGAGAAAGTTAATGGATACTGCGTATTGTTGAAATAGTGTTTATGTTTGATTAATATATAACTGAAAATTAGTTTTAAAAATAAATTGAAATAAATAATTTGATAAATTCGACAATCTGAAAATCATATTTCTTATTAGAGGGACAAAAATAATTATAGATAATGCGTAAGGGAAAATTATCTTATTATCTTAAGTCCTTGCTGAATTCATTTCAAAGAGGAACGTTAAGATGTAAGAAGCTTATCTCACATAAAAGCAATGCTAATGAGCCACGAATAAAGAGTCTTTGAGTCAGATTATTCTATATAGCTGAGTTAAAACATATTCTTACTTTTTAAGGAAACTGATTGAAAAACAGATCAAGAAAAATCAATATTAAACGAAATAAATATGGTATAATATTTGATGAGTTAACTATGAAACTACAGCTTATGAATGAACTGATCCTCATACGAACGATTTATATACGATACGATATACGCGCTGACCTCAACCAACCTATTCAAGCGTTCTTGACCAGATCATTGGTCCATCTTGTGGTGGGCTACCAACACTGCGTCTTCCCGTAAGTGGTCGCTATTCGAAGACTTTACTGCCCCAACGGTCATTGTCCATCGAAATATGTGCCCTGCCCATTGCCACATCAGTTTCGCAACCATCTGTTATAACTAGAGTAAGTAAAAAGTAGCATTTCGAATTGTATACCTATTAAGTTGTATTTAAGTCGGATCCAGGTTTTGTTAACTCAAAAAATAATGATAATATTAATATTACTTGCCTTTTTTTTGATATTCATAAATCTATATTAGTAAAATGAGAGACATTTTTTTGATAGGTTAGGTATACTGCAATAAATAGTGACCCGATCGGAATAAATCTATATATATATATATAAAACAAAGTCGTGACGTGTAGACCAATTTTTCTGTTGTTTGATTTTTTGGGTTTCTCTTAGTCCGGAATAGGATAATAAGTAATAAAATATCATAAAAATCACATAAAAATATAATTATAAAAACATTTATTTTCTGATACATTTTGTATGGATTTACATTTTCATGACATCTCGTGAATAGAAAGAATTCAATGAAGTTTTTTGTTAGTTTCACGCTACATGAGTAATAAAATACAACTGACAGTGCACGTCATGTTATTCAAGTTGACTGGTGGGTGTAATGACGTTCTTATGTATAGAATGTCATTGGGTGGGTAGTGGTAGGTTTCCATTGTACCCTATCTATGGCATTTCCTCTCCAACCCAGAGTATATACTAGGGATGCTCACATTTATAATAGTATAAAAATTCTGAGTTTCGTAGACTCTGCATATCTAATGACGACCCATATAGCCCAGTGGGTAGTGACTAATGAGCTAGAGGTCCTGGGTTCGATCCCGGTAGGTGCAAACATTTATATGATGAATATGTATATTTTTTGCCACGTCATGGATGTCTATATGTATTTATATATGTTTAAGTAATTATATTGTTTTAAATATGTCGTTGTCTTGTACCCATAGCACAGGCTATGCCTAGTTCGAGGCAGTCATAATTTGTGTAATAGTGTGATAATTAAACTATTATTATTACTATATTATATCTGTTGTTTGTAATTGTTCATTTTTTTAATAATAAATAATATTTCAAAGTAAACGTGTAACATTTGTGCACAAGTGTTACACGTACCTGCTATTCCCGCCATACGGTGCTGTAGGCTCAATCTCCACATTCTGAACCCAACAGAAACGTGCATAGATTACATTTACGTTTTAGCATATTATATTATTGTAACTCCTCAACTTCAGTTTGTATATTTTTATGACAAGGCAAGTTGAGCCCCGTGGTTTTAACTGGTATATCGTATCTATCCTAGACTTTAATTAGATGTACTAAGGTTCAATATGATTGTAGATAAAAATATTGCACCCGCGAAAAAAAAATCTTTCCCCTCATTCTAAGGTTTTTAATCCGTCAAATATGGTTATCGTCAAATTAGTATTTCGTGAGACGTTATCAACTTTCATACAACTGTCCCGTCTCAAACTATAGACCAGTTTGACAACGAGGGCATTGGCAGGCGTACATAATTATACAATTACATACGCGTACGTGCTCAGCAGCAATATTTTTGTAGGCATAAAAGGCATTTATTTTCTCAAAATTTATTTCTTTAGAATTATCTTTGATGTCATTTCTAATATACACACCTACCGCTTCGGAAACAAATGGCGCTCTGAGAGAGAAGAAGCGGCGCAAGAAACTCTCCCAGCATTTTTTTTGGCGCTCTTTTTAATCAAATATACAATGTAGTACTGTTATTGCTATTGCTTTAAAATAATCATAATCTAGTCCCAGGCTGTACGATCATTTAGATATTCAGCTGTGGAGTAGTAGGATTTACGACAGAGCCAGTTTTTAATAAAACATTTAAATTTATTTATAAATAATGCCTGAACAGTGGCTGGGTCTGTATTATAAAAGTGTATACCTTTAAAGCTATTATGTATCTTATGAAGCCTACTAGAATTTGTTACAAGCAATCCGTTTTTTCTAGTGTTATAATAAGTATTAGCAAGGTAATTCTATTTCGTATAGCATTTGCATGGTGTCGGATACAATGTGCTTGTTTTGAATACTCTACATTGAAATGATCTAAGCAATTCTATGTTACATCAATTAAAATTAAATGCATGAGTACAGTAGTCGATCGCTAACTGATATCATAAGAAAGCATAAAATTTGTTTTGTAAGAAATACTGGAGTAAATTGGAAAATTAATTGCACAACATGAAAAATGACGCTTCTTTTAGTCACGGATATATTTCAATTTCCTTCCTGTTTTCAGTTAAATGTAAACTATTGCCTTTGCGAGTATTTTGTAAAAATAGAAATACCAGTTTGTATTCTTTATAATGTTCTTCCTAGTTTATATACTAGCAAACTTAACTTGATAGGACTAGCAATGACAGTATAATATTGTATATTTTATTAAAAACAGAACAAAAAAAGAATGCTGGAAGAGTTTCTTGCGCCGCTTCTTCTCTCTCAGAGTGCCATTTGTTTTATACGCGGTAGTAGTATCTAGTTTATTAGAAATGACACTTAAAAAAATTCTAAAGTAAGTAATCTATTTTGAGAAAATTAATGCCTTTTATGCCTTTAACTTCATGTGTTGTTATGGTGTATTATTATACAGGTTTGATTCTTCCACAATAAGCAACTCAAAGGTGGAATTTTATATTTTTCTGTTATTATATATCTATATATGAGAGCATAGCAGAATATATAAGAAGGTATTTTAGCAATAAGCCCCAAATAACGCAGTTATACCAAATATCCGGGCTTAAGTAATTAATATTATATAATCTACTCATGAACAATCGAGCCAGTTACTAGCTAATTATATTATCTGTTTATCTCCAGCTCAAATCGAATTATCTACAAATATAAGGAGATTTAATGGTTATTTGGACATTAATTTCACACTAAGTGTATATTAAATAATGTTTTTCGATAAGCTTGTTCCTACAGACAGGAGCATACAAAACAGGCTAAGATTATGTCGGTAAGCAAATGTTTACTTTTTAAATTACAATTTTATAGAGAATTATTTATTACTTTACATTTTTCTCGCAATATTTATGTCTCCTAATTCAATTTCAAGAATTTGTATGATACAGTGAAACTATTAGGTATTCTGTCGCAACTATTGTCATTTAACTTAAAAACCTTTTCAGCCAATACAATTATATTAAATAATTTAAGTTATCAAAGTTGAGCGTCAAGGGTTATACAGCCTTAAATCGGCAACCCGTATCAGTCGTCATATCAGCATTAATGAAGTCATCTGCAGGGCATTTGTCGCTCTTAATATACCCGCTGTTTTATATCAAATGGTATTATTACCCGCCGAAATCCCA
Organism: Leptidea sinapis; assembly: GCF_905404315.1. Classification (NCBI taxonomy): domain Eukaryota; kingdom Metazoa; phylum Arthropoda; class Insecta; order Lepidoptera; family Pieridae; genus Leptidea; species Leptidea sinapis. The sequence goes on along the minus strand of NC_066275.1, from coordinate 6,673,587 downwards.
AGCGTCCTGATGGAATGACTCTGGTAGCTTGGGCATGGGGAAGGCCGCAACTTGCAACGACACTCTGGCTCCTTCTCATGTTCAAGTTACGTCAGTTGGTACTGGGGCTGCAGCTTCGACAGCCGAAGACAGCAAACGACGCATATACTCCGTGTTTCAGTGAGTCTTACATCTTTGTGCCATTTGGTGTTGAGATACTTGGCCTCTGTCAAAGGATCAGCCTAGCTATCCAACGCGAATTATTGCCAGTATTCTTGGTACACTTCCCCGTAGCGATAGTTTTAACTTAATATAATAATAGTATTGTAAGTATATATTTTTTTAAATGTTATCATTATTGTCTCGTCCCTTAATAATAAGAGACGAAACAAACAGGACGTTCAGCTGATGGTAGTTGTTAATACAACTGCTGATGATGCGCCCTGTCCATTACAATGCAGTGCCGCTCAGGATTCTTGACAGACACAAAAATTCTAAGTCGCACTACAACTTAAGATGAGAGACCTTGAGACTCAAGATGTTAAGTCTCATTTGCCCACTAATTATAGCTACGGCGCCCCTCAGACCGAAATACAGCAATGCTGATATAAGATTTGTTTTTTTAACAAATATGTCTTAGTTTACTTATTAAATATTAGTATAGCCTGAGTACTTTAACCCTAGCAGCGTTGGTATTGACAGCACGAAAATAAAAAGACAATAAGCTACGACATCCTCTCACATAATACATTTCGGAATCTTGAATTTCAAGCACCAAGTTATTTTCTACAACTTTCAGTTTTGTTACTTAATTTTGTCTTAATATGGAAATTTCAGAAATGAGGCTGTCTTTTACATTTATAATTCATTAGATCTCTGAGAACTGAAGTATTAAAATATCAGAACGTTTTAGTTGCTTTGGCACTGAGCCAGTTGTTATGTCGAGGCTTCAAGTCAACTTTCTTTCAACTCGAATTGAAAATATTAATCGCGAGTAAAGCTGATTTAAATAAAAAATTACAAAATATTATTTGTTTTTTTTACGAGTATGCTCATTCCAATGCTGAACAACCTTGTCTTCAGTTTGATAGAAAAAAAAGTTTTCAAAAAAATTCATAAAAAATATTCTTTACCGCTACGAAAATAAGGAATTTTTTATCTGTGAAAAGTCTTATAAATGACTATTTGATTTACTAGAGCTGCTTTAATACATTCTTTAGCCTTTTAAGACTTATTTTTTTGATATATTAACATTAAGTCTTTGTGTTACTATATTTATTACAACTTTTTAGTTTCATCTTAACTTTTTAAGCCCAAATTCGATTGGTTATTTTGTTAAGGTTAGGAGTTCCCACAGCCTACTTCCAGCTCTATCATCAGATTTTGGAAATAATTGGTAATCATGCGAGCCTAAGCATGACGGGCAGATGACGGCATGTTTAAATTATAAGTTCCTATATAAACAACCATTTAGCTCCATCAATAGACCCTCAAATTCACCCAGGACCAGAGTGTTTGCCAAAATGAGACAAATACTACTGTGAGAGTGAGAGGCACAGGATGCCGGCTAGATTATGGGTACCACAGCGGCGCCTATTTATTTACTGTAAAATAAGTGTGAAAACAATATTATAAAAGTATTTCTTGATATATGATTATTTAAGAGAGAAAAAAGTTGTGTAACTGGTATCCCCCGCAACCGCACACACACTAGCATAGAGGTGCTTCACTTGCTAATATCACGGCGCGGAGTCCTTCTTTTTTTACTTGTCCGTGCACTACTGTTATTATTTGTAATTCTAGGTTTTAATGTACACTGGAAACATACAGCAATAAAAAATGTATGATATAATAAAGAATTTTTAAATCAATTCCTCAATGTATCATGAAGTTGCATACACTGTCTAGCCTGCCTCGGTTATTGATTTCCCTCACTTTGAACTACAATAGCCTGAAAATTGCTGTGGTTAGGAATAAATTGCCCTTTCTACGAGTATTCAACTATATTTTAATACACGTAGTCTTATCTATATAGTACGTATGTGCTGGTGGCGCGTGTGCTTCGCTTCTCCGAAAATTCTTAAACTAAGTTCATATTTTAATTTAAAAATATTTCTTGTTCATAACCAAATGAGATTGCCCAAAATTGTATGAACCACCGCCTAGAATTGAATAAAATTTACAGTTCTTTGGATTCGTAAATATCCACTGGTCACCCCCCAGTTATCTTTTTTGAAATCGAAACCCGGGCTTTGGTGTTAATTGATAATTTATTATTGATGCTTTATTTTATTTTAAATTGAATCCCCTGTCCAAATCATTGATTCCGATGGCCAGATGATCGCAAAAATTAAGCAAATAATTACTATATTAATTACATTTTGACGCATGAGAAAACTTATTGCGTTTTTCCCTGTTCTTGTAATAAATAAATGTCACAGCAGAACTGACAAAAAATTTTTGACTCACAAGTCAAAAATTTTTCTCATAGAATTATTCATAAAGAAATATATATATAAAAATTAAAAGTTATCGAATTATTAAAACTATCCTATCTCCCAAGTTTGATCAAACTGTACACAGTATGCAAATTAGATTAAAATTGTTCAGTAGCTTAGAAGTTCACCACGGACAAACAACGTGACACGAAATTTTTATATACGAACGTTTACTAATAAGGTGATTGAATTTCAGAATTTAGGCCTGTTTGTCTGTGCGTTTGCGAATGCGGTTTTCGTTGGTGTTTATTTCATTCCACTCGGTTAACAAAACAAGAAGAACAACGCTCCTGTAATTCCTCTGGCGTGGCAAGAGAATATGGGTGGCGGTGATCACTTAACACCAAGTGATCCGTACGTCGTTTGTCCTTCTCTTACATTAAAAAAATGTGTTATTGAAATAATACGCTGAAATGTATACGAGCAACCGCAAGTCCCCAATCGAATCCAGAATATTAATTCATTTATTTTATTTCTGCGGTGGACGTAATTATAACAAACAAAAAAGTTTTTCTCCTTAAGTCATAAAAGCATTCAATTCAAATATTTTGGCCATGTGGTAAACAGTTCAAAGAAATTAGTATTGTAAAAACTTACCAGCTCAAAAAAAAGATGAATTACTATTGTGCTTATTCGAATAAAGAAATTATTGATAATGAATAATGAACACAAAACACTAATTTAATTTACGGCCCAGTGGTTAGTGCCTGCCTGCTGAACTAGAGCTCCCGGGTTCAAATCCCGGTAGGTGCAAACATTTATATTATGATGAATATGGATGTTTGTTTTTGAGTCATGTATGTTTATATGTATGTTTCAGTAAGTATATTATATTAAATATATCTTTGTCTTGTACCTATGGTACAGGCTATGCCTAGTTTGGGACAAGATAATTTGTGTGATAGTGTGTCAATATTATTATTACTCAATAGTAAACCTAAACATATTAATACTTATTACTATTAATACTTTATCTTTTAAAGAAGACAAAATTGTTATCTATTCCTGCCATATATAAAATCTATCAGTTCAACTTACCGTAACCATAATATTCGTGCCCGATATGAAGAGATTATAACGTATTGGATAATGCTGAATGCATACTCTCATGCGGTCAATTATTATGCAAATTCACGCGAAACACGAGTTCTACAAAGCCTTAATTGATGAGTAAATGCATTTATGCATACCAATATATGAACACCATAGAGTCGTATTGAAACTAGCAATAACTTTGACATAGAATCTGAGGACAAACTGAGTTATGGATCCTTTGTAACACCGAGGGAGTTAAAAGAGTTAACACTATTCAATTTTTTTACAACAGTTTTAATAACATTCATTAATTCTGAATGAATTGATAATTCGTTATAACTATATAGGCAAGAAGCGACGTCACAAAATTTTAAAACTCACGCGTGATTGGCTGTAATTAGATACAAATTATAATTTTTTGGATGTTGTAGTGGAATGTGTGTTGTAGTTTAAATCAATCTTAAATAAATAATTTTTGTGACATTTTACACACATGACACTTTACATGTTTTGTAATTAAAATAAATTGTAAAACGCTAAAGTTGTTTGTATATGTTGATTTAAAACAAAGGCAATTCGTTACTTTCCACATCATTCAAAAAAGTAAAAGTAAAAAGAAAAAGCTTTTGAGATTCATAAGTGTGATTTGAATTGATTTTGATATGATTTATGGCTGAAATGAATTCCAAAGTGAAAGATGAAATAAGCAGGCATTATGATAACTGTTTCATAAAGATTAGAGTCCATTCAATCACTGTTACACGAGTAGTAATGGAACAGCTGATAGTATTTCAATAAATCTATCTTGTAATAGCATTATATCGTATAATAATTTATAGTGGCACGTGTTACGTATAACAGATCGTCTATCTGAAACGTATGTTCGTGATTGATATCCGATTACTAATAGAGCTTCATAGTTTAAACATATAAGTTGCTGAACCTTTTACGAAAACACGCCCAGATTAAAAAGATTATGATTATTGATAAAATTTAATTTAATTTAATACTTTTATGTATGACCACCTTTTTATTATAACGTCTAAACTCTAAACCATACTTAGTAATGTCAATTATAATTATTTTTAGTTATTATTACTATTCGGTTTAGTTTTTTTTTATTTTATTATTGGAGTCAACAGTAATACATTACATCTTACTAACTAAAATACAATATAAAGTACATTAAATATGCACATAGTTAGCCACAAAGTTGATAAAAGTTACAAAAATTTAGAAAGTTTTACAACATGATCCCAGAACAAAACAAATGTGTTATGAAATTTAAAAGAATCGTTACAAGACGTTTATGTGGTAGAGCTTACTATAACATAAATAACTTTATTATTGATAACACAACACACCTTGGCAACAGACCGACTGACCTCAAGCAGTAATTATTATTATTGCAACGAAATTATAAAAAAGAAGCCCGCTGAGTTTCTTGCACCCGTTCTTCTCTTGTCTGAGGCAAACATTTTCGAATATGTTAGAAACGTTTTCAAAGCTTATTTGAATCTAGATAACCTGCTTGCTTGTACAAAGACTTAACTCCGATGGTTTTACGTTTCAGAGTTTACTTTCTCAGTTCCATGTAACAGAAGCTAACAGGAAACTCTCAATCGCGTTTGCTTTAACCTTAACCACTCTCTTAGTATAAGAATCAGAGTGCGCTTAAAACTTTGTTGGCCTAGAAATTTGAGTTTAAGTGGTTTGTAATAAAGCTTAATATTCATTGCGCTTAACGTAAAAATCTCCTACTTTACTAAATGAGAGCACTTTGTTATAGAATCATCAATTTCATGCCCATAAATGACTTTCTGGGCTAGATTTATATGATGTGTTGATATTATAAATATTTGAAGACCCATATAGCCGAATAATTAATGACCCTGACTACTGAGCTAGAATCCCGGTAGATGCAATCATTTATATGATGAATATGGATATTTGTTTCCGAGTCATAGACGTTTATATGTATCTATGTATGTTTTACTAAGTATGATATATATATAAAAAGTAAGGATTATAAATATACAAAAATATATTTCTTCATATCAAAAATCATTTATATGCTCACCAAATATTATTTTACTAAATTAATACCGTATATACATAAAAGCTACTTTTATTTAGTATTCTAATTAAGGCGAGTTTTTAAATTAAAATACTATTTTATACTTAACTTATTCCAATAAAATACTTTTTAAGGATTAATTGATGGATTGGCTACAAATGACGCTTACCTATCTATGAGTAACCGTAAAATTAATTTCTCCTGTCTACGCACACTTGGGAAAGAAAATATTATAAAGTTTTAAAGATTTTGTATTTATTATTCAAACAAAACAAATCTTATAACTATATTTACAATTCTAGGATTACATAAAATTAAAACTATCATTACGTGGAAGCGTACCAAGAATACTGGCAGCATTACCGCGTTGGATAGCAAGGCTGATCCGTTGACCGAAATAACTGCCAGCGCTTGGGTTTCCAGTAGCCTTATTGAGGCGCGAAGATAGTATTTTGAACATTCTCCGAGCCTCTGGGCCCCACGGGCCAAGTGTCTCGACACCAAACGGCACAAAGATGTATGACTCATTGAGACCAACATATTTGCGACGCTTGCTGTCTTCGGCAGTCGAAGCAGCAGCCCCAGCACCAACTGACGTAACTTGGACATGAGAAGGAGCCAGAGTGTCGACGCAAGTAGCGTCCCACACCAGCGCCCTTCCCCGTGCCCAAGCCACCAGCGTCATTCCATCAGGACGCTTGCCATCGCGGCGGGTAATACCATTTTAAAGATTATACATTACATCAACAACAAGGTCAAATACAGTAATTGTCGAAGTATTTCAAATATATGGACCATATTAAGACCAAAGTATTTATTTCATACTTTAGTCACCATATGCCTTTTGTATCATTTATCGAAAATGTAAGGTCTAAGTCTGAATGAATCTGTGTAATATATACTAATAAAATGTAAAATAATTTCCAAACTTTGTATCATCATGCTCATTAGTAACTAACACCTACAATTATCCTCTTCCCGAAATTTAATTTTACATTCGTCTCATTATCTTAAGCCAAAATTTTTGAAGGTTGTAGAAGTACCACGTGTGAATTGCACACATGATTTTTTTACTATAATATACAGAACACATACTCTTAAGAAAACAAAAAATAAATAAAATAAACTGCTATTCGTCCTGATTATAGGATTTAAATTATCGACATTTAGTTGGTTTGATAAAGATTATATTTGGTAAAGATTTCCACGCCCAGCGACTCTTTTGACTTGATCTCCACAACATATTGTTATCGCCTTTTTCTTTTAATACCATCCCTTGGATGCCGTTTATTATCTCAGTCCTATTTTTTTTCTCTTCCTCTGTATTCTATCTACTTCAATTTCCGTATTCTACATATTATTATTGATTTTGCATCTTTGAATTTAGTCATCCTTTTAGGTATTTTTTATGACAATGAGGGACGAGATGAATTGATACGCCCTGCCCATTACAATGCAGTGCCGCTCAGGATTCTTGAAAAACCTAAAAAGTCTGAGCGGCACTACAATTGCGCTCGTCTCGTAAGACGTAACTTCACTAGCTACGGCGCTCTTCAAACCAAAACACAGTAATGTTTACACATTACCGTTTCACGGCAGAAATAGGTTCCGTTGTGGTACCCATAATCTAGCCGGCATCCTGTGCAAAGGAGCCTCCCACTGGTATTTCTTTTAATATCTCTTTATCTCTTCTTTTCGGATTAATTACGCTTCTTTCTATACATAAGCTAGGAAATGCATGCCTGCTATCGACAGCGCACTAGAACCAATGTTCTCCTTTTTTCAATTAAATATTTAAACCGCAATGTTAATATTTATTTAACCAGTTACTTAGCAATATTTGCTACAAGCCCCTCTCTCATAAACGGATAATCCTAATGAAATGCTTAAAATATTCGCATAATACATCTGTACGTGAAAACTCTTGAGGGTTTTTTAAAATTTATTTACAGTTTTTATTTTTCTCTTACTTAGTAAGTTATAACATTTGAGTATGTAGATGATGATGCATCTCTTTGCAATTATTTTTTCTCAAAAAGTATTACTATGAAGCTAAGAAGAATAGCAATACTTTCTTGCCAATTCTTCTCATTGAAGCTCCACTGTTTTGAAAACGTGGTAAATGTTATACTTTGACATAAGTGTAATTTTGACTTAAATGAATAAATAAAATTTAGGGATATTGTAATGAAAGCTACCACTAATATAACAGCTTAATACTGTGCTAGTATATCTATCTAAACCTACCCTACCCTCTAATAAATCTTAGTAGTAGGTAGATATACAAAACATTATGTTGCTGTGTGAGCATATTCAAACATAGTGACAGTAAATTTGAATAGTTTAACTTAATACCTGATCGAGTGAAGAGGAATGAGAAGAAAGGTTAAAGGGACATAAGTGAAAGTAAATCAATTCATAATTGGGCTCACATTTAACACCAATTCACGGAATGAGGCTAATAATTGTATCTGCAAGTTTGAAACCTTGAACCGTGACCAAACGTTGTATTAGTCGAATCACAAGATATGTCTTGTGTTTCGACTAATACAAATGTACTGGCATATTATTATGTAGTGTATCTGAGCTAGAAATCGTTGGCTCATGCAGGGCAATATCCGGAACAGCGCGTCGCTCGCTTTCGACGTTGGCTCCAGTATGTGTAATGATCGCGTCGATAAGAATATGTTGTCTTCTAGCTCGTTCAATATCGTTTATTGGATCTAAAATTAGAGCCTCTCCACTCCTCATCATTTGCTATTTCTAAGAATGAACACGTCGAGTTTTTACTTTGAAAACTAGAGTTAAGTGTAACAGTTAGTGAACTGTCAGGTCGCATATATACTATATATCAGCTGAGGTCAAGTCTATGGTCACAGCATACCGGAGGATAAAAGTCTGTGGCCGCCATCATAGAGAATGCATAGATATAACGCACACAAAACATATGACAGGTTTTCGGTCAAACTGAGATTGCTATCTAAGGAGGTTCGACTTGGTGCCCCTTCCATTATGGGATAGAATACAAGATATTCCGTAATTCCATCACGTAATATTATGTGCTAACACATAGTACCTACTGTAATAATTATAATCACTTGCGCTCGTCACCTTGAAACATAAGATGTTAAGTCTCATTTGTCCCGTAATTTCACTAGCTACGGCGTCCTTCAGACCGAAACACAGTAATCTTTATACATTACTGCCTCACAGGAAAAGGCGCCGTTGTGGTATCCGTAATCTAGCCGGCGTACAAAGGAGCCTCCCAATCATTGAATTCTTAACTTTACATAATAAATGAACAAAATATACACGTGCCCGTAATCAGGACTAGAAATCGTTGGATATTGAAGTGCAATATCCATTTAAAGTATCTGGTACTTTCCACATCGACTTGGAGATGTGCATTGATCATAATATCAATATAAATTCATAACCAGCAATCTTGCTTTTTAGAGGCGAAAGCCCTTCGTACTGACGCAATATTCCACACTCCGCCTTTGATACGCCCCGACGGCAGTACAGCTTTCGAGGACAAGGATAAAGCGGAGTGTTTTGCTGAAAGCATTGCTTCACAATGCTCACCCAGCACTTCTTCTTTTGAACCCCTCCACGTAGCGTCGGTGGAGAATGAGGTCAGCCGTCTCAACTCAATGCCTCTCACCGACGATCCCATTCCAACTACTGTAGAGGAGGTTAAATCCATCATCCGTGAATTAAAACCTCGCAAAGCTCCAGGAGCCGACGGTATTTCCAACCTGGCGCTCAAGTTCAAATTCAAATTCAAATATTTTTATTCAAAATAGGATTTAAAATCACTTATTGAACGTCAAAATCTACCACCCATTCAAAAGAGACTGCCTCAGACCTGAGAAGAATGGGCGCAAGAAACACAGCGGGCTTTTTTTTATATATAAAATATGGATTACAATGTAATATCGTACAATAAACATTTATAATTAAAGAGCCTGAGGGTGTTAGCTTTAATCCCAGTCCGTGGTGCATTAAGAAAATCGTTTATGCTATAATAACCCTTCCCACACAAACGTTTATCAAAAATGTATTGAGAAGCAACAGTCAAAATGTTTATTACTTTAAATTTTTCTCTTAATGATTCTTTAGGACCTAGGTTATAAATCGCGCGAATAGCCCTCTTCTGCAGCACAAAGATAGTATTAATATCGGCCGCACTGCCCCATAACAATATACCATAGGACATAATACTATGAAAATAACTAAAGTATACTAATCTCGCCGTATCTATGTCAGTTAACCGTCTGATTTTCTTAACCGCATATGCTGCAGAACTAAGCCTATTCGCCAATCCTTCAATATGGGGGCCCCACTGCAATTTGGAATCAAGAGTAATGCCAAGAAATATAGCAGATTCCACTGGTTTTACCACCTCTCCATTTAATAAAATATTCGCATCTACATTTTTGACATTTGGCGCGGTGAATTTAATATATTTGGTTTTATGATTATTTAACAATAAGTTATTGGCGCTAAACCAGTACACGATGTCAGATAGAGCATTGTTTACTTCGTCATATAAAACTTGGCTTCGTTTTACTTTGAATATAAGTGAAGTGTCATCCGCAAACAATACCACCTTGTGTTTTTTTTCTACAAGGTTAGGTAGATAATTTATATAAATTAGGAAGAGGAAGGGTCCAAGAATAGACCCTTGTGGTACCCCCATACCGAGAGGAGTCCCAGGAGATCTCCTGCCATTCACCTCGACCCTCTGAATCCTATTTTTTAAATATGAGATCAGAAGATCTAGTGCAGATCCTCTTATACCATAGTGGCATAGCTTCCTGACCAGCGTTAAATGTTGAACACAATCAAAAGCCTTAGATAAATCACAGAAGATACCAAGTGCATTCTGTGATTCCTCCCAGGCCTCAAAAATATTCCTGATGAGTTCAACACCTGCATCCGTAGTCGAGCGTCCCCTAGTAAAGCCAAATTGTTTTATATGAAGTAACTTATAAGTGTTAAAGTGAGTAAGCATTTGGCTTAAAATAATTTTTTCAAAAATTTTACTAGGGGTCGGCAACAGCGAAACAGGGCGATAGTTATTCGGGTCAGAAGTGAGTCCCGATTTAAATATTGGTGTAATTTTACTATGCTTTAGAAGGTCAGGAAACACGCCATGTTCAATACAGCTATATTAAATACAGCTCAAACACTTCCCCAAGCAGGTGATCTTCTTTCTTGTCCTCCTCTTCAACGCCTGCCTCGACCACTGCTTCTTTTCAACCGCTTGAAAAGAGGCCATAGTTATAGGGATTCCAAAACCAGGGAAACTCCTCAATATCCCCTCCAACCATCGCCCCATCAGCCTCCTCAAGGCTATGGGGAAAGTCTTTGAAAGGGTTATTCTGTTCCGTATGAGAAAGCATCTCTTTCCAACGGACGGTCCTCCCTTAATAATACATCAACAATTCGGCTTTCGTGCTAAACACTCTTGTCCTCAACAAGTTCACCGCATTGTAGAGTACATCCACAGCGGGTTCTATCCCAAACGTAAGAAGACAATCGCTGTCTTCTTCGACGTCGCCAAGGCTTTTGACAAAGTCTGGCACGAAGGCCTAATATATAAACTCCACGCTAGGCCTCCCATCCCGATTAGTCCGCATAGTGGCTTCTTATCTTCACAAACGTACCTTTCGTTTCAGACACGAAGGTGTCCTCTCCTCCCCTCGCCTGCTCACGGCTGGGGTACCACAGGGCTCAGTGCTCTCACCACTTCTATACATATCGTATACCAACGATATTCCCATCCCTAGAAATGGAGTCCAACTCTCTCTCTTCGCTGACGATACCGCTCTCTACGTGCAGTCCCAACAGATATCTTCAGTCCTCTCCAGGCTCCAACGCTCAGTTAATGAGCTAGGTGACTGGTTTTGGAAATGGCGTATTGAGGTCAACCCGGATAAAAGCTCCGCAGTCCGTTTTGATTTTAAGGGCAGACGCTTCTGCCGGGATCGACCCATTCATCTATTAGGCTCCCCTATCCCCTTCAGGTCCACAGCCAAGTACTTCCGTACATCCGGGGATAATCAGACGCATTTAGATTCACCTCTCGTTTGTGATCATCCTTCTGATGTCACTAGTCCCAATTAGATAGCACCTTCTGTGCTGCTGGCGGAGGCTGATGGGGCGATGGTTGGAGGGGATATTGAGGAGTTTCCCTGGTTTTGGAATCCCTATAACTATGGCCTCTTTTCAAGCGGTTGAAAAGAAGCAGTGGTCGAGGCAGGCGTTGAAGAGGAGGACAAGAAAGAAGATCACCTGCTCGGGGAAGTGTTTGAGCTGTATTGAATATAGCTGTATTGAACATGGCGTGTTTCCTGACCTTCTAAAGCATAGTAAAATTACACCAATATTTAAATCGGGACTCACTTCTGACCCGAATAACTATCGCCCTGTTTCGCTGTTGCCGACCCCTAGTAAAATTTTTGAAAAAATTATTTTAAGCCAAATGCTTACTCACTTTAACACTTATAAGTTACTTCATATAAAACAATTTGGCTTTACTAGGGGACGCTCGACTACGGATGCAGGTGTTGAACTCATCAGGAATATTTTTGAGGCCTGGGAGGAATCACAGAATGCACTTGGTATCTTCTGTGATTTATCTAAGGCTTTTGATTGTGTTCAACATTTAACGCTGGTCAGGAAGCTATGCCACTATGGTATAAGAGGATCTGCACTAGATCTTCTGATCTCATATTTAAAAAATAGGATTCAGAGGGTCGAGGTGAATGGCAGGAGATCTCCTGGGACTCCTCTCGGTATGGGGGTACCACAAGGGTCTATTCTTGGACCCTTCCTCTTCCTAATTTATATAAATTATCTACCTAACCTTGTAGAAAAAAAACACAAGGTGGTATTGTTTGCGGATGACACTTCACTTATATTCAAAGTAAAACGAAGCCAAGTTTTATATGACGAAGTAAACAATGCTCTATCTGACATCGTGTACTGGTTTAGCGCCAATAACTTATTGTTAAATAATCATAAAACCAAATATATTAAATTCACCGCGCCAAATGTCAAAAATGTAGATGCGAATATTTTATTAAATGGAGAGGTGGTAAAACCAGTGGAATCTGCTATATTTCTTGGCATTACTCTTGATTCCAAATTGCAGTGGGGCCCCCATATTGAAGGATTGGCGAATAGGCTTAGTTCTGCAGCATATGCGGTTAAGAAAATCAGACGGTTAACTGACATAGATACGGCGAGATTAGTATACTTTAGTTATTTTCATAGTATTATGTCCTATGGTATATTGTTATGGGGCAGTGCGGCCGATATTAATACTATCTTTGTGCTGCAGAAGAGGGCTATTCGCTCGATTTATAACCTAGGTCCTAAAGAATCATTAAGAGAAAAATTTAAAGTAATAAACATTTTGACTGTTGCTTCTCAATACATTTTTGATAAACGTTTGTGTGGGAAGGGTTATTATAGCATAAACGATTTTCTTAATGCACCACGGACTGGGATTAAAGCTAACACCCTCAGGCTCTTTAATTATAAATGTTTATTGTACGATATTACATTGTAATCCATATTTTATATATAAAAAAAGCCCGCTGTGTTTCTTGCGCCCATTCTTCTCAGGTCTGAGGCAGTCTCTTTTGAATGGGTGGTAGATTTTGACGTTCAATAAGTGATTTTAAATCCTATTTTGAATAAAAATATTCGAATTTGAATTTGAACTTGAGCGCCAGGTTGGAAATACCGTCGGCTCCTGGAGCTTTGCGAGGTTTTAATTCACGGATGATGGATTTAACCTCCTCTACAGTAGTTGGAATGGGATCGTCGGTGAGAGGCATTGAGTTGAGACGGCTGACCTCATTCTCCACCGACGCTACGTGGAGGGGTTCAAAAGAAGAAGTGCTGGGTGAGCATTGTGAAGCAATGCTTTCAGCAAAACACTCCGCTTTATCCTTGTCCTCGAAAGCTGTACTGCCGTCGGGGCGTATCAAAGGCGGATTGTGGAATATTGCGTCAGTACGAAGGGCTTTCGCCACTTTGTAATACGCCTGGTGTGATGGGGAAATTTTCTCCATGAGTGAATCCCAATTGGAATTCCTCAATTCGGAGAGACGTAACCTAACTTGGCTCTGGAGGCAGTTAGCGCGTGACCTATAGTTGGGCGTTGGGTACTTGGCGGCTCTTCTGAGAGCTGCATTCTTGGCTCTAATGAGGTTCATGACATCAAGCGGGAGCTTATGGTTGTTAACCTTAACCACCCGCTCGTTGTCATGGAGAGCGGACTGCACTGTTTGGGTAAGTGCTTTTACCGTGATGTCAATCTTATCCGTACTATCGAAATAGTTGGACGAGATTGCATATGGTGAATTGGGGGCATCAAAAGTTGATGCAAGAGACTCCCTATAACCCCCCCAGTTGGAGGGGTGGTACTTAGGACGTCTAAGTCCATAGACCTAATTAGACGGCGGAGCTTGATGCCATTCTCGTTTGTGGATAGGCACTTCCAGTCAGTGTGTTTGGAGTTGAAATCTCCAAACAATATGACTGAGTCACCTAGTGAGAGAAGAGTCTCAAGGTCGCTCTGGAGAGGGATCTTGAGAGTAGGACGGTATATTGAGGCTATGATCAGAGACGGATGTCTTGACATGCCCAACTGACAAACGGTTGCTTCCATGTTGGTAAGCACTGGAGTCGCGATTTGCGAGCAATGAAGGGATCTCTTGTAGTAAATGGCTGTGCCTCCGCCACGACGGTCGTCGGCTCTGCCATTGTGTACAAGAGAGTAGGAAGGGATCGATAATCTAATAAGTTTCTTGCATAATCAATACGTCGATGTCCTTATTGCGAACAAATTCCTTAATCTCTGAGAGGTTGGTGCGCAGGCCGCGCGTATTGAATGAGACAAGTGATACGCCCGGGGCTGCTTTTCCAAGAAGTGGAGAGTAAAGGCCCGGTTGTCCTGTTCCTCAGTTGAGGAAAGTTCGCGCCAGTGGCCGGAGGTGGCCCTGGTTTTGAAGACTGCTTCTTAGCAGTCTTCGTTATTGAGGGACTAGGGGCGCGGGGACATCCGCGGTAGTTCGCGGGATGTCCTTCCTGCCCACAAAGGACGCAAGTGGGAGGAGTCTCCGCATCGCGGGTGCGTTTGCACTCCTTGGTTGAGTAAGGCTCTAGGCAGTTGACGCACCTAGGCGGGGCTGAGCAGTTTGCAGCTGCGTGGCCATAAAGCTGGCAGCGATGGCACTGCCCTGGGAAGCCCCGTCTGTGTGGAGCTTCTACTCGGATGTTTGAGAGCCCACATACGATGAGCTCTCTCTTGAAAATTTCCCTCGACTCGGGGACATTGGTTAGGATGACCAGAGCCAGAGGGTATTTCTTGCCGGATCGGCTGTACATTTTGTGTACAGCCTCGGCCTTGAACCCTTGAATGGTCAGGTCCTCCAGGATGACCTCGCTGGGGAGCTCATAAGGGACGCCACGTAGGATGGCTTTCACTTTGCGCTCTTCCGGGAGCGCATAAGTGTGGTATGCGACACTCTTATGAGTGAGGAGGCGAGTGAGGACTCGGAAGTCCTCCGTAGTCGGGACGACTACGCGGATAGCTTCACCCGTGTTGGTAGCTCGGGTGTATTGCACCTTTTTGTCGGCGCAGAGCTGTGCGACATAAGTCCACTTTGCCTTGTCTCGGATGAAGATAGGTGGTGGGGGCTTATTTGCAGGGAGGACAGGCGTGCAGCGCGTGGCTGGCTTCATAGATGAGGTGATAGAGACCTCGGGTAAGCTAATGTCGAGAGACATTAGGGAGACAGGGGTTGGGGCGGAGAGTACGTTCTCCGTGGAGGTGGCTGAGCGCTTGGACTGGCGCTTCTTTCTGGATTGAACCAGTTGGAAAGGTTCACCAGAGGGACGTCGGGAGGTGTTGACAACGGAGCCAGTGACAGTTCCATTGTCAGAGTCCTCAGAGGAGGACTGGACTGGCCGCTTTCGGCTGCAGGAGGTGGAGTCGGAGAACTCCATGTCCTCGAGAGTAGTTTTGTGAATGGAGGGCTAATCGGGGGACGCGGGGGAGTCAGCAAGGGGCCGACTTGGAGTGTTGAACACAGAGGAGAGGCTATCGACTAGTGACTGGTCGAAATGGAGATTTGCGGCTTTAAGCAAAGCCACAATCTGGACTACAACGGCGTTGACATGGTCCGCTGATGGAGCCATGCTGATGAAGCCTCCCCGCCGAGGGCAGGGAGCTACGGGGGTTGGAAGTGGCGCGGCTATCCCTAATGGTTATAGCCGCGAACCGTCACCCTTGGGAAAGCCCAAGTGCAATGGGATCGGGTCGTCCGGTTTCTCTCAGGTCAGGAGGCCTAAGAAACGCACCGGGTCAACGTTAGCCGAGTTAGTTGTCACCGTCAGGTATCCTTCAGCTCAACCGCGATGACACGCAACTCACTTACTACAATAAAAATTGCTGTAAACATGCTGCGGGCCGGAACGAATTCGACGTAACCAGTCGAACTTTGCGTAGTATATACTTCGTACCACACGTAGCGGAGCTGCGTAGCGTAGCACTGGGCGTAGCTTGGCGGCGTAGCGGGGCGTGAGCACAGGCGCGTGTAATAGTCTGCTCGGCGCGGGGGCCGAAACAAGAATGCGAATATGTAGAAGTTTTTTTTTTTTTTTTTGCGCCCAGACAAAGGGAAAGGGCTACCCTCCGGGATTACGAAGGGAGGGAGGTGGTGAATGCTCATGCATACCAACGCAGCCTAAGGCTGCGTTGGTTATGTGGGACTCACGTAAGAACCTAAGTGCCTACCCACTAAACACCACCTGAGGTTGGCTTTGGGCATTGTGCCCTCTAAGCCTTCATCGTAGGCGACCATCTCTCGGGGAAGAGAGGCGCAAGCGGCACTCCCTAGGGAGTGTTCGCTGGGAATGCACAGAAGGTGCTGTCTAATAGAGACTTGGCGACATCAGAAGGATGATCACAAAAGGGAGGTGAGGCTACATGTATCTGGTACCTGTCAATCCAGGTCAGACGAAAAATTGAGAGAGGAGAGATTTAAAAATAGTGATTTGATTAGATCGAGTGATACGCCCCTAGGCTTCACTCGTACCGCACTATGTGGTAAGCGTTAAGCGCTTTGGGAATTACAAGGAGGCCACCAAATGGTGGTGCTCCGCCACCGCAAAGAGGCGCTCCTTGGAGGACTTATCCGTCCTGAGTTTCCGTGCCAGGACGGATATTTCTTGGATGTCGACTTCGCCTAGTGAGGCGTAAATCTCTTCCAGGTCTTTCAGGGTGCTTTGCACCTGTGATTGAGCCTGGGGAGGTACTGCCCGCCTGGGGCCACTGAAGGTGGCCGGGGCGGGGCGGGAGTAGACATTGAATGCCTGAGAGGGAGGGGCTGATTGTCTCCATGAGGTGGAGAGTTGGGGCCCGACAGTTTTATTCCTCATATGAGGAAAGTGGGATTGGGTGAGGTTAGAGGCCAGAGGTGGCCTTTGTTTTGGCGGCCTGGAAGTCTGCTTATTAGCAGCCTTCGGGGCGGAACGAGGGGCACAAGGGCATCCGCGATAATTCGCAGTATGGCCCTCCTGCCCGCAGAGCACGCATGCGGGAGGTGTTACCTCGTCGCGAGTGCGTTTGCACTCTTTGGTGCTGTGGGGTTCGAGGCACTTGACGCACCTGGGAGGAGGAGAGAAGTTTGCCGCTGCGTGGCCATACATCTGGCAGCGGTGACATTGACCGGGGAACCCCCGCTTGTGTGGGGCTTCCACACGTATGTTGGAGAGCCCACATACGGTGAACTCTCCTTTGAAGAGTTCCCTGGCTTCAGGGACGTTAGTTGGAATGACTAACGCTAACGGATATTTCTTCCCGGTGCGGCTGTACATTTTATGTACAGCCTCGACCGGAAAGCCTTTCTTGACAAGGTCCTCCTGTATGAGCTCATTAGAGAGCTCGTACGGGAGGCCTCGGAGGACAGCCTTGACCTTGCGCTCTTCCGGGAGCGCATAGGTGTGGTAAGGCACGTTGTTTCGCGAGAGGAGGAGGGTGAGGTTGCGAAAGTCGTCCGTGGTCGGTACGACTATGCGTATTGCCTCACCTGTGTTTGAGGCACGGGTGTATCGCACCTTGTGATCGGTGCAAAGTTGGGCTACATATGTCCACTTTGCCTTATCACGGAGAGAGAGAAAGATAGGCGGTGGAGGCTTGTTGCTAGGGTGGACGGGTGAGCGTGTCGCCGGTTGGCAAGAGGAGGGGACCGAGTCCGGGGGTAAACTAATGTCGAGAGACATTAATGGAACTGGGTGGGAAGAGGAGGTTGAAACCTTGTCAGACGCGACGCGCTTGGCCTGACGCTTCTTTCTGGACTGAACCAGTTGGAATGAATCGTCTGAGGGACGATAGGGACGGAGAGAGGTGTCGCGTACGGAACCAGTGAGAGTTCCGTTATCTGATTCCTCCGAGGAGGAATGGACTGGCCGCTTCCGGCCGCAGGAGGCGGATTCGGAGAACTCCATGTCCTCGGACGCGGGTTTGTGAGCGGAGGGCTCATCGGGGGACGCGGGAGAGTCAGCAAGGGGCTGACTTGGAGTGTTGACCACGGTGGAGATGATGCTATCGACCAGCGACTGGTCGAATTTGATATTTGCGGCTTTAATCAAAGTCGCAATCGCGGCTGCGAGGGCGCTGCGAGGGTCCGTTGATGGAGCCATACTGATGAAGAAGCCTCCCCGCCGAGGGCAGGGAGCAACGGAGGTTGGAAGTGGTGGCGCGGCTATCCCTAATGGTTATAGCCGCGAACCGTCACCCTTGGGAAAGCCCAAGTGCAATGGGATCGGGTCGTCCGGTTTCTCTCAGGTCTAGAGGCCTGAGAAACGCACCGGGTCAACGTTAGCCGAGTTAGTTGTCACCGTTAGGTATCCTTCAGCTCAACCGCGATGGCACGCAACTCACTTACTACAACAAAAATTGCTGTAAGCAAGCTGCGGGCCGGAACGAATTCGACGTAACCAGTCGAACTTGGCGTAGTATACGTACTCGTACCACACGTAGCGGAGCTGCGTAGCGTAGCACTGGGCGTAGCGTGGCGGCGTAGCGGAGCGTGAGCACAGGCGCGTGTAGTAGTCTGCTCGGCGCGGGGGCCGAGACAAGAATGTGAACGTATGTAGAAGATATATGGAAGATATATATACAAAATCCTTAAAACTAGTTACCCAATCACAATTGTTACTTTAAAAAATATTAACATGTTCAGAAAATACATACCAATACTAAAGCTTACATTTTAACCAATAGTAAAACGTTTCATTCAATAAGAATTGAGAATAATATTATGTGTTCTATCTCGCTCCAAAACAAATGCTATCGCAGTTTGTGTAAACTCGCGTCGAAGCTCGATCATACGATGTCAATGAGCATTCCGCACCCACGCTATTGAACATTGATTAAAATTGCATGAATAGCGATCGAGTCCCGGCGCTTCACTCGTCAGTCGAGTCCGCTCGGCCTTGCTGTGCGGTTGTGTAACGCGGAGCATATGACTAATCACGTGAGTATGTCTGCGATCGTCGAGAGAAAGTACGATGCTTGAAACTTCACTGAAATGACTACTGGTGATCTGTATGATTCTATGAGTTGATGTACAGCATTATGAAATGGTTCTTATCAGAGCTAATATTAGGTTATATAAAATAAAATGTTCTTGTCAGAGCTAATATTACGTTATATAAAATAAAATGTTCTTGTCAGAACGAATCTTTCGGCATACGCTTAATTACAGTTATTATGCACGATTACTATTTCTACGATCTATAATGCTACGTTACAAGTTAGGTATTAGACATTTGTATTAATTGATATTTTTGGTTGTAGGTACAGCTACAATTTAAAGATTACCCAGAGAGGGCATGGAATATTACCGTCCATTCCTTCCTCAAAAATATGCGAAGTATATACCTTATCGTATTATAATTTTATTATAAGAAATAATTTTAAAAATACGTTAACTAAAGTGAGAAAGCGTACAGGGAATCTAGCCAAATCGTTTTACTATCCCTCAGGCTGTGTTACATGAGGATATTCTTATCAAATTCCGTCTCTTTATGTTCATATAGGCATTGACATTATTTTAAAACTTTAATTCTGAAGAAATTATTATAACTAACAGTCTCAATATATAACTAACAGATAAGTGAGACAACTGAATATGGATACGGGCCCTGGCACCTAAAATATTATTCTCATGATCGAGATGAACCAATGCACATCACTTGTTCGTTCAAATATATAGTACTGTAAAATATCCCTCAGTCCATCTGTCCAATTGTCATATCATTAGTTATAGCCTTGACTTCGTCTTAAATGTTATTTATGTGTTTTGAATGTCACAAATAATTAAATGTGATCGAATGAGTTATAATACCAGATAACAGTTAATTATTTACGTTTTAACTAAAAGTTAGGCCATAGGCCAAAGTCGTTAGATATAGCTTAAGTATAACAAATAAAATAAATATTTAATTATAAATACACATCTGTTCGGTTGTACCACATAATAAGCAGCTATCACGACAAAATGGTTTGGAAGTCATTAATAACAATATTTGGCATATCAAACGCTGGCAGGCTGATATATAGTATAAACAAGGAGATAGTAATTGTTGAATAATGGCCTGATTGTGTGACCCGAATAATATATGAATAATAAAGGAGATACAGTTCGTATTTGACATAATGATAGCTTATCAATACTTGCAGTGTTTTAGAGCCAAATGGTATTTATTACCCGCCGCGATGGCAAACGTCCTGATAGAATGACCGTGGTGGCTTAGACACGGGAAAGGGCGCTGGTGTGGGGCGCGACTTGCGGCGACACTCTGACCAAGTCCAAGTTACGTCAGTTGGTTCTAGGGCTGCTGCTTCGACTGCCGAAGACAGCAAGCATTGCAAATGTGTCAAAGGTAAATGAATCATACGGCGTAACATTATGGGTCATTTTTAATTGTATTTTTTTCACAACACATAAAAAAAATATAAATTGAATTTAAATTGGAAAATTATGATAACCGATGATAGGAAATCTTTTTGTTGGACATATTTTTATTGCGGCTATAATTTCTATAGGAAAAATGGCACATAATATTTGTATTTTTTTCACTTGACATCAAACGACTGGTCTCACTTGAGCCTCGAGTAGGGACATTTTTACACAATATTGGCGACAGGGTAATGCCCACATGCCACTTCCACTAGTTTTTTCTGTTCCGTTATCTAGACGTACTAATGATGCGCGCGACTAGCGCAATGAAATATTATTTGAAGGCTGTATTTTGTCTCTGAGATTCTTATGTACGTTGTATTGATAATAATAAACACATATAATATATACACATTCGTAAACAGCCATCTTTTCCTAGTTTCCTGATATACCCCTAAATCATATTATCAGTATAATATAGTTTTATCCCCTGACACATATTTACTGTTATACGAGTAATATTTATGACCAAGTTATATGACTTAATTGCAAATTTATGTAATTAATTTGATTATAAGCACTTTTGTAAATATTTAGTAGTATATATGGTAGTTATAATTTGAATTATTATTGTCAGCTTTAATGACAAGCTATATCTATTACATAGTTCCTAAATAAAAGAACAAAGCGCATTTACATTATTAATAATAATTATTAATAATGTGAATGCGCTTTGTTATTACGCGCACAATTATTGTGAAAAGTAGAATATAATAAAACTCATAAAATGATCTCTCATAATATACAAAAGTACCGCCTTCTCTTCCTTCCAAATTCATCAAGTTTTCGCGCTCATTGTCATCTTCTAAGAGGTTATATTCACATAAAAATTCATTTGTCCATTCTAGACGCTTCATCCATGAAAATTTGTGCTTTTGTCATAAAGTTATGCAAACAAAAATTGGTTTTGACACAAAAGTAACGTTTATAATATTATTTATTTAACCCGACGTTTCGTGACCTTTGAAGGCGTCTCATTCAGGGGGACTGGAGCATTTAAATAAATCTGAAACACTCGCGTTAATGATAGAAACCATTTTCCAGTGAGAGGCTCCTTTGCACAGCAAGCCGGCTAGATTATGGGTACCACAACGGCGCCTATTTCTGCCGTGAAACAGTAATGTGTAAAAATACTGTGTTTCGGTCTGAAGGGCGCCGTAGCTAGTGAAATTACTAGGCAAATGAGACTTAACATCTTATGTCACAAGGCACATGACGAGCGCAATTGTAGTGCCTTAAGAATTTTTGTGTTTTTCAAGAATCCTGAGCGGCACTGCATTGATATGGGCATGGCGTATCAATTACCATCAGCTGAACGTCCTGCTCGTGTTGTACCTTATTTTCATATAAAAAAATACTTTGAAATGTCTTATAGGAGTAAAATAGAAATAAGATCATACTACAGATTGGTAAAGTAAGAAAGCTTTGTAATAAGACCTCCTTTGGTATTTTAATGTGCGATCTTTATAAATACGATATTGTGTGTGTATTAATTTCTCTGACAATAAAAACTTTATATTAAAAAAAAACATTATGTGAAGTGGCGTCTATTTGTTTTTCAATTTAATTTAATTGATTAATACTTTTCAGTTATAGTTCGCAAAGCCTAAATAATTACTTTAGTACACAAACAACAAGCACATTCATTGATAAATTAATGATTAATCCCAAAAGACGCGTTCCCTCCTTAGCATTACAAATGGCTTATTTGAAGTTGAGTTTGTGTTTCGTTATTGGAAAAGTTCTTAGCTACGCTATCGCTAAGGTATCAGCGACAAGAACAACACCCAAGTTAAATGGTTCTGTCACAATTTCATGAAAGACTTTTAGTCTTCCAAGGTAGGTATATATTTAGAAACACTAAAAAATAACATGAATTAAAGCTCTTAAGGTTGATGCATCCAATATAGTATAATTTATATTTATGCATTTTATTCTTTAGTACTTTTTATGAAAACTTTGATGTTTAATACGCTTTTAATTAATTTGTTAATTATGTATATTACAGCCATTGTAAAATTCTTCTCGGGAGTTCTACTTTTCCAAACACATAGTAGATTCAGTAATTCAAGTAACTTAAATATTTTCATAACGATTCAGAAGCGCTTAGTTTGAGTATAATTGAATAAAGTTTATTTGACTTATGAGGGTTATCACTTTAAAAACATAACAAATTGTTAAGATTTACAAGAGCGACATCTCAAGTCAATTTCCTAATATTGGGGTTGAGCAGGTTATCAACTGTAAAGTAGATCCTGTAGATGAAGACACAACCTGAAAGTTGAATAAAGCATACAAGATTTTATAACGATACGCCACTCGAACGGTTAGCTTAGTTGGTTAGAGCACCGGCACGGAACGCCGGAGGTCGTGGGTTCGGGTCCCGTATCGTTCATAAAATTTTGTGGTTTTTCAAATTTTATTTGTGTATTAATCCTAGAAGTGAGGGTTCATCATCATCAGCCGGAAAACGTCTACTGCTGGACAAAGGCCGCCCCCAAAAATTTCCACGAAAATTTGCGCTACCCGCATCCAACGTATTCCGGCGATCTTGACCAGATCGTCGATCAATCTTGTGGGGGGCCTGCCAACACTGCGTCTTCCGGGAAAGTGGTCACCATTCGAGGATTTTACTGTCCCAACGGCCATCTGTCCGTCGAACTATGTGCCCTGCCCACTGCCACTATTTGTTAGAGTAGCATAGTTGCGATATATTCGGAGTATTATCGTATCGTTCCGAATGTATCGTTGTCGATTTTGTGAGTAGACCTCCTGACATCAAGGCGCTTCAACCTGCGTTCCCCAAACGTTTTAGTGTTAAAACCCCAAAAGTGTTAGACTTATATTCGCTTTATTGAATAATTGAGCGTTTAAGTAAACATACAAATAATCAAACGTAATTCTCATGAGTTTAGTAATATTAGTACATATTTGTAGTAACAACGAGCGCACGGTTCACATGACACTTCGTGGCACAATCCAGTAAGAGAACAGTACTTTAACTTCATACAAGAGCTCCCAAATCGACGCACGCACACATACACACGATTAACACGACCGCTAAGCAATCCTGAGAATACAAAACTATTGAGTCAATCTTTATGTAAATCACAGGAGTGCTACTCGTTTCCCAATTTCTCAGTCTATATTTGCACGTGTCTACATAAACAACATTTAGATTCAATCGTAGACTTAGAACAGACTATCGTATAGACGACCTGACAGACCGATAATGCGTGACCAATTTCCATTAGTCAATATGTGCGTTAGCTACTAGTTTAATATTCAAAATACTAAGAAGCTACAGAATGCTAAGTGTGCCTTACTGTTTACGACTTGTCGATCAAAAATGGTTACAGTAAAGGCGGAATATTCCGCCCAAACAACACAATATATCTTACTTGAAAGACATCCATATCCTAAATATGGAAGGAGGCGTCTTCATTTGGGAACACTGCTATTCGGTACCATACACCTAATTATTTGTATAATAAACTGGAATGGTTAGGACAACGCAGCGCAAAGAATATAAAACCCAGGTCTGTCTAGTAGTGCCATATTTAATTTGTTGTTACATATTATATATTTAATTTAAAGTTATACATAATATATACAGTACACATTCCCATTTATAATCATTTAAGTATTAATTCTTAATAAGATTAAATATAAATATATTTTAAAACCAATGACGTTCTACACAAAAAGACAATGCACGTCACACAAAAATCAAACCCGAAATATGGCACATGCTACACATGACACCATAATAAGCTTCGACTGCTATGTCTATACATTTCTGCGTTTACTCCAGTTGTTTAAGATATTATTGATCAATAGGCAGCAATGTACTTAAACATTTTTTCAGTTTAAGCGGCATATTTTGAATTAAGAACCCGATTTGTACAGTTTTATCAGTGAAGTAGCAGTTAGGTATTTTTTTAAACCCAGACGAAATAGAGGGTTGCTCTAAGTATAACGTGTGTCAGTCTGTCAGTCGGAGGTTTTTTATGTTTTAATCAAAAATAACAGCCAAATTATAAAGGTGAAAGTTTTTTATCGGTTTATGCGTACATTTGTTACTCCTTAACGCTCTAAATTTATTTGGATATAATAAAGTAATGATAATGAGGGAGACAAACACTCAAATATAATATTTTTATTTACATGAAATAATTCGGGACTCTGGTATTTTTATTTAAGTTGCCGGAAATAAATTTGTTAAATTTTGTCTTTAAGACATAGACATCTTTTCCAGTGTATCTTTTTTGCATTTGTAGTGGAAGCGGACACCTACATAATCTTGGTATGACAGCTTTTGTCAAATTATAAATAATGCTAATTGGACTTTTGTATGTGGGTCAATATGATTAAATTGACAAAATATATTGACTTTCGAAAGAGATTTCAATACTTTTAACGTTAAAATATTTTAATCATACTTTATGAGCATGAATTTTTTAACGCTTAAATCTTTAAGTGGTGATATATAAATCAACCTCGAGGAATTTGTTCGTACAAATGCCACTCGACTTCTCTCTCTTGCTACCAACTGGCGCCAATTCTCTTTCACTATCTCGTGTACATTTGTGTCAAAATTGTAGGTAATACGTAGTACATACTATATTTTATACATAATATTTTTATATTTGAATCATTAGACTAAACATTTAATTGTTAACTTAAAAAAAAAAACATGTAAATATGATGTGCCAAGATGCTGCTAGGTATATTTTGTCATTTTCAATTTCCCCGCATTGGCTATATGAGTGTATCTTTGCCATTCCTTGAAAGAAAAATGAAAACACTCACCAGAGATAAGTTTACAATACATATCCCGCTCATTTATGCGGCAACTCGAAAACTATTGATATTTGTCTCGTGGCGTCAATCATCACGATTTTGCAACCCACACCACTTATGTTTTTTGACCCTCATTATACAACTATTGCACAAAATACTATTATGGCTACGCTATCTACGATCTTTATCTAGCTATTTAGCTATCACATTTTGAATTCATTACTTTAAATGATAATTTTATTTTATTCTACAGTACATACAAATCAAACTATTCTCAGCTTATTTTCTGACATTTACCTTTACTTTAAGGAACTTTAGATTTAAACATAGCGAAGAAAGTGATGTGACATAAATATTCATCGCAATTTATAGAAGTATATTGCTATAATGTTACATTTTCCTCTCGATAAAACATTCTACCTCATAATACAAGAATATTAGGAGAACAGCGATGTTTTTAAACGTCTCTAGAAATCGGATCGTAAAAGACAAAAATTCTACAAATTAACTTTAAAAATGAATAATAGTATATTATTTAATAAAAAAAATTAACAAAAAACAACTGACTTAAAAAACACTATTCCAAAACAACAGACAATATGCACTAAAAATATAAACATAATGCCTATTTTCATACAATCTAATTAATAAATTGAATTCTAATTACGATTATTGATATTTTTGGAATCGGTGTCCTTCCGCCGCGACCCGCTCTCGCCTCTCGCCTCCTCACGACTCAAGCACATCTCACCTATCACGATAATGTATGTACCTAATTACAAACCTATCTTGGCTGACACTGACTCCAAAAATTACAATAATCGTAACTAGAATTAGATTAATTAATTAGATTGTATAGACATACGCATATTTTATACTTTTTAATAGTGTTTTAAAAGTCGGTTGATTTTTTTGTTATTTTTTTTATTTGTAGTGAATTTTAAGTACACTAACTAACAAATTCTCTAAATATGTGTAGATATACTAAGTTTTTCAATGCCACAATGAACGTAAGCACTTTGCAATTTGATTACAGACAGTTAGAAATTAAGCCACAGATCGCAGCCTTACTGTAAGCAGTTAAGGAGTTCCATTGATCATCATACCTTACATCATACTTGACCATAAGCAAGTTATGATAGATGATTTAAATATCCTAATAGCATAAAAAGATTCGGCCGAGTATTGTTAATTTGCTCCTAAGAATTGAAGAGTACTTTATTATGGATTCTGTGATAAGAACCCAACGAAACTATCTTTGAAGTATATCCTTTTCAATAAAAAAGAATCATCGAAATCGGTTGGCACGATATTGAGTTTTACATAATTTTTTTAAAAATAATACAGTGTTTCCCATAATTAATTACATACGTATAGGTATTATTTTTCACAATATAGCTGAGTCCTCACAAATGAACAACTATAGGTAGGAACGAAACAAGGAATATGCTTACATAGTTTTTATAAATAAAATATATTAAACGGTGAAAAATAGCCGAAAATATTAAAAATAAACTTTAGCGTCGCGGATACTTTAACGCGCTCTTGGATGTACAATGACGTCATAGTTCATAACAACAATTATATTTCATTATTTAACGTTATAGCCAAAGAGACATTTAATTATATTATTACTGTATACGATTGCAGAATAAACGACGTTTGTAGTTAATTATTGTAATATTATTTTCAAACAGTCCTTAGAGCCAAAGAGATGATTAATTGTAACCTGTAAGCCCTAAAACTGTTACTATAACCACAAATAATTATAATATACATACAAAAGTGCGGTATTTTGTGGAGTTATTTATAGGAGATTTTACCTGCGTTTTCACCATGCTTGCACATTATTATTATAATTGAGATTGATCTTTTAGAAAATATACCATATTAATATAGTCTTATGCTAAAATTCTTGAAATACACAAAATAAAATTGGAAAACAAAATTTTATGAACGATGCGGGACTCGAACCCACGACCTCTTGCGTTCCGTGCGAGTGCTCTGCCAACTGAACTAACCGTTCCAGTGAATTGTCGTCATAAAATCTTGTATGCTTTGTTCAACTCTCAGTTTTTGGCTTTATCTACAGGATCTACTTTACAGTTGATAACCTGCTCAGCCCCAATATTTGCATATTAGGAAATTGACTTTAGATGTCGCTCTTGTCAATCTAAACAATTTGTTATGTTTTTAAAGTGATAACCCTAACTTCTAGGATTAATACACAAAATAAAATTATAAAACAAAATTTTATGAACGATGCGGGTTCTCGAACCCACGACCTCTCGCGTTCCGTGCAAGTGCTCTGCTAACTGAGCTAACCGTTCGAGTGACGTATCGTCATAAAATCTTGTATGCTTTGTTCAACTCTCAGGTTGTGGTTTCTTCTTGAAAAACTGTCACAAAAATATAAATCTTACTATCGATAGTTCATCACACAAGAACCACAACAAAATTTAAAACGGTTCATAAATATTCCATGAGTATCACAACTCAGGTAAGATAAAGTGTAGCGTATGGTTCCACGTAATTTATGCTGACAGAGTTCAATAAAGGTCGAGATCGTGTACAATGAGAATCTTTCAAACTTACTGATAGCTTATGGTTTACGTTGAGCTTTTTGTCTTTTGAATAATATTTTCTATAAATCAGACAAGGTTTATCCTTCAAAATTTTTGTTTAAGTAAGATGATTATTACTGTTGAGTTTGCATTATAATTATACTGTATAATGTTATGTATAACTCAAATAAATATCGAATATTAAAATTTATTAGAACTAATGAGTCTTTGTATGACAGTTAACTCTATATGTCAAATTATAACAATATCAGGGAGCACGGCAGTCTACACGCGAAGTCGAGCAACAACAAGCGACACGGCCGTAGAATACTTTACTTGAATCGATTTGTTATTACTTGCATCTCACAACTTTTAACAGTTGAAGAAGTGACTTGCGAGACTTGTTTTTTTATAAGTTATGTTTTAAATGGCATCAATGTTTTTTTCTATTCATTTTTTTTAATGCAGTGACGCCAATACAAGTCTTTTATTGCTTTTCACAATTACTCATGTCAAAGCAAGAAAAAATGAAACAATATCGGTAAAAAAAATAATTTAAACATGGCTTAGACATGTATTTTGTTAGATGGTGACCAAACTATAACAATGTCAGTGACGTAACAATAACTACGTCTTAAATGAAGTTTTCGATTGCAAGACAGTGTTTAGCTTGTGTTTAACTAAAACGTCGATAAGCACAACATAAACTGAAGTATACAGGAACATTTATAGGAACGGAACGCAATTTTTGTCACTTGCCTTTCATCTGTTATTGTAATATAATCTAATTATTACTGAATGTGATCTATCCGTAAGACACATCATAGACAAAGCTTCGACTCGTGTTTAAATAAAAATAAAGTTAAAAGATTGTTGAACGCTAAACAACAGAAAGACTCGCAATAGAACTTTTTTAAAACAAGTGGTTGACACAATCATGTTTAACTTTTTTGTAATGAAATGAAATGAAATTGAAATTAATTGAAAAAAAAAATGCATACACGAAATGTGTATAAAATTGTTTAATCATCTACCTCTAGAAATTAAAAAACCTACCACAGATTTACTGGACGTAAATGGTTAATCGACAAAAAAGTTTAATATTAAGGATTATTTTAAATTTTAAGTAAACTTTTTGCATGCTAATTTAAATTAAAGATCTATAATGTATACTGTATTCGACGCAATAAATAAACATTTCATTTCATTCATTTCATATCGGGGAAGTTGAAAAATAATATAATAGGCGTGGGACTCTACTTCCGTCGGCACTCTGGCTCCTGCTCATGTCCAAGCTGTTTCAGTTGGTATATATCTCCTAATGGATCAGTCAAGCTATCTATTACGGAAATGCTATCAGTTTTCTTGATACAAAGTGATAGTTTTATCTTTATGTGATCATAGTATTGTTAATATATTTATAAACATTGTTCTGTTTTGAATAAACGAATCCATTAATCAAACTCTAGTAGTTCACCACTTGGGAAACCTTTTTCTTCCAGTTTAACCTTTTTTAATTTCATTCTTATTTGTCAGACAACCTTGTTTAAATTATTTTAGGTATGAGGAAACGAGTGAAACAACTGCTTACTCGAGACGCACTGATGTTTAATTGAACATTAGGCGTAGGCACACGCCACATACACAACATTCCTTCCCTTAGCTTACAAAATGTATATATAAAAAATCTTTAATCAAAAAACTAACCTATAAGTAATATTCTATCTTACAAACTATAAATACAATTTTTAATCCACTTTAGGTCGATTGCGTTTTGTCCGAGGTGTTGCCTCAGGCTGTATTACCTGCTGTTGTGGTGACACTCCGGCCGACTGTCCAGTGCTAGTAGCGCCAGTTAATGCCTCCTGGAACTCCTCTTCCGACCCGGCTTTATCTATTGTTAGAGAGTCTGAGCTAATAACTGAGAGTATATCGGGAGCTGCTCTTGATAGATTGGAACTACCTTTAGCCCCTGACATGTCTTCCCTTCCTCCCCCAGAACCACGTGGCACCAATATATCAACAAACAATACTATCGTAACTGCTTAAACGGCGTGATGGCGGAAATGTTCAGATATCCAGGGCTAGTAATACCATTAAATAAAAATCTTTTTATCTTACAAAAATGTTTGAAGTTTGCAGTATGTAACGGCAATTTTATACTTTGACCCTTATAAATACAACCATAAAAACACTCATATACAATACAAGTGTTACTAACGTTGTCCAATTTTGTTTTATTACTATCTGGAGGGTCGGCTTCTGAAATCTCATCAAGATGAAATGTGTTTCTTACAATTTGAAGCCTTATTTGATCCTTTATAATGAACACTGAGAAACAATTTAGATTTCAAAAATACTATAAAGGTTTTTACCTTCATATAAAAGAACCCTGAGAAGGTCTATGTTCACAGATAAAAAGTCCCACTTTGTCGTATCTCCTTGATTCGAGATCACTTCTCTATCTACCATAACTTCTATCGGCAAACTCGGTATCGATATGTCGAGCGACTTTCAGTTCATGGTTACTTGAAAAGCTTTGTGTATTCAGTAAGGCAAGACAGTACTTCATTATAAGTCACCGCCTGCAACTATATAATGTACGAATTCGGCCTCACATGGAGTACTGTTCTCACTTCTGGGCAGGCGCTCCTGGGGAGTCAGCAACAATAAAGAGCGACTGGATCATTGACGATCAAGTTATCTCCGGTTGGCTTGATTCTTTGGCGTTGCATAGAAATGTGGTTTCCCTCTGAATTTTCTACCGGATTTATCTATCGGGCCCTCTATCTCAGTATGCAGGGTCTATAGACCACTAGGCTATAGGGGTCGTCATTTATTTTTTACAAAAGTAAAATGGAGCTATTTAACACAAAACAAATCCAATGAGATTAAAGTAACATAAACCTGCTAGTAATTCTCAGATAAAAACGCATACGAACTAAGATTTCGTTCGAGTTGTGAGAATTGTCCGAAAAATTAAATTTTATTTGACTTTCTTACATAAAAATCATGGTTGTAGCTTTATAATATGTACTTTTTATGGTTTTAAGGGTTCCTTAGCCAAATGGCGAAAAACGGAACCCTTATAGATTCGTCAGGTCTGTCTGTCTGTGTATGCCACAGCCACATTTTTCCAAAACTATAAGAACTATACTGTTGAAACTGGGTAAGTAGACGTATTCTGCGAACCAGATTAACATTTTCACGCAAAAATAGAAAAAAAAACAATAAATTTTGGGTAACACTATTCCTTTATGTATCTGTAGAAGGATGTTATTAGCTGCATTACAGTTTATACTATTGTTTGTCATCGTTTAACGTTTTGTACTTTGTCTTCTGTTATTGTTCCGAAGTAAATTTATTATTATCATTATAACGGGTGTACCAATAAGAGTGCTCGATTTAAATTTGGCGCCATTTTTTTTTATAAATAGATTGGGCGAGGAGACAAAATAAAGCGTGTGAAAGATTAAACATGACTGAATATCAAACGAGTTTATCTATATTCATATATATAATCGTTTGACTCCATAATAGCTCTCCGCGCCTTCAAGATGTGTGTGAATGTATGGTATCCTTTGGGAGACTTCCAACTTGCTTATGTCTAGGACGTAATTGCCAATCTATTCTGATGAGGTATTTCAGTTCCAGCAAATTATAGCTTCCTGCTATGCTTTAATACAACGTTGCCTTTTTATTTTCACTTCTTATATTCACCCAATAGATAATAACAGTAGACTGAATAATTTTATAAGATAATCTCATATATTTCAATCATAACAATTTGCCACTGGATGCAGCAATAGGGATCTTGAACGCAAGCGCAACTTATTTTTCACATTTTCAGCAATGATACCCACATCAACTGGTTTTGAATTCTTGGATTTTTCCGTGTAATGGTATAATATACTTCAAGTTTCTTCGCCATCAAATCAGGACCGTCTCGTTCTGGATCCAAACTCTCAATGAAATTCTCAGATTCGTCCTTTAACACCACATTTGGAAGGCCTAAGGCATCTGCAAATTTATTGGCAGCTAAATAAGTTATATTGAGTAATAAAGGCTTTAGAATTACAGAAAAATATAGAAAATCGGATAGCAAAATCTGATTAACTATCACGTAATAATAGTACAGTAAATTATTTAATTAATTATTATGACATTGTTTGTTTAAAATAACTTTTACCTTATTTATGCCTTTATTTAGTTGTGACTGCATAGTTATGCTGAAAGAGGACAAAATTAAACTGGCATTCAAACAAATTGAGAACAAAGTTGGTAAATTTTAGTCCGCATTCAAGTTAAACGGGGCAAAAGCTACTAAAACGGCCAGCAACATTGTCCAACTGTTTTACAGAAACTATTGTGTTTTTATTATTAGAAAAACTTGTGGATTTTATTGGCTTATATATTATTGTATTATCCTAATATGTAAAAATTTATTGTCACAATGATTGTCCGCGATGAACTCCTAAACAACTGAACCAATTTTAATCAAATTTTGCACACTGTGTGCTTGAGATATAGGATAGTTTTTATTTTGATTTTACGTGACCCGTAACATTTTTTTTATTTCAAAATTTATTTCTGTATAATTAATTCTTAAGGAGACACTTTTGACACACAGCTTGTCAGTTCTGCTGTGACATTATTTCATTACAAGAACCGGGAACAATAAATTAATTATTGTTATGATTGAAGTTCTACGAAATTTTGTAATCTATATATATAAAAATGAATTGCTGTTCGTTAGTCTCGCTATAACTCGAGAACGGCTGGACCGATTTGGCTAATTTTGGTCTTGAATTATTTGTGGAGGTCCAGAGAAGGTTTAAAAGGTAAATAAATATGAAAATGCTTGGAATTAAATAAAAACAACAATTTCGTTTTTCCTTTGATGTGTCATCCGTCGTTCATAAATCAAATTGTAATAATAGTTTAAAATGAATAACTAATCACAATAATAATATTTATATCTTTCTAACTTTCTCAGGAGGTAAAAAACAAACTTTATTGATTTTTTCATATTACTTTATATGGCAATACAACGTTTGTTGGGTCAGCTAGTATATAATAAAAACATTTTAAATTTTGATATAAAATTTTGTACATACTTATAGACATTTGTTAAGGTGAGGCGAAGAGTCACCAGCTGATGATAATATAGATTTCTCTTTATTATATTTTTTTATAATTCAAGAATTTGTTGGATAGTTTAAAGATTAAATTGTTTTAGTAAATTATAATTGATATATAATTAAATGATTGCATCTTTAACAGCTCAAGTATGTTATTCGGTAAAATACCAAAGCTGAACCCGACAACACCTCACCTTAATATTTATAAAAACTCGTGTATATACTTAATATATTGAGTATTGTATATATACTTAGAATCGTTGTAAATTAAAAAATGATAATTGGTTACACAAACAAAATAAGTACCCGTAATGCAACATTACGAGCTACAATGACTGTTCAAATTATATTCAATGTTACCATAACTATTCCTTTATCCTAAATTTATATTTTTTTTTTTCAACTGTATAAAGTTCAGATCAAACGTTTTATATTCTAAGCAACCATAATATAGTCTTCTATATTATGCATTAGAAGTATACTGCCTCTTGGCAGTGTACTTCTTTTGAGATACAGAGTTTTATCTTTTAACGTGTCCCTTGAGATGAGGGTTCCAAAAATGTACAAATAAAATAAAACTGTATAATAAAACTCACAGTAGCTAAAGGACTCAAAACTCGGAAAACTCATGAATTGATTATCTTGGAAGCTACGTGGAGGAGACTCGAGGAATCGAATAGGATACCACGCTGACGATAGCCAAACCGTAAGTAACCTTTTCCTTTTCAAACAAGAAAACAGATTCGGAGAGGACCGTCTTTTACTGTACCTGCACCTATGATTTTACTGTATGGATGTTTGATAAGATGTGATAGGTTACAGAGCTTATATTACATCAACTCCAAATCTTCATAAGCCGATGCCATAGCACATTTACGATATTAATTGACCTGGCAATATGTTCAACATTTGTCTACAAAGTAATTCTAAGCAAATACTGTATCAAGCGCTAGATAGAAAGTCCCAAGGGAAAGCAAACCAAATGACTGGCAAACTGTTACTGACAAAGCGAAAGCGAATTTTTTTTTTATGAAAATAAGGGACGAGACGACAGTTTAAGCTGATGCTAATTGATACGCCCTACCCATTACAATGCAGTGCTGTTCAGGATTCTTGAAAAACCCAAATATTGTGAGCAGGACTACAATTGCGTTCGTCACCTTGAGACATAAGATGTTAAGTCTCATTTGCCCAGTAATTTAACTAGCTACTCCGCCCTTCAGACCGAAACACAATAATGTTCACACATTACTGCTTCACGGCAGAAATAGGCGCCTTTGTGGTAGCCATAATCTAGCCGGCTTCCTAGATTATGCATTACTAGCGATCTGGAGCGATCATGATACACATATTATGCACTGAGGACGTCTTATGTCCAATCTAGGGGAGACAAGAAAGCAAGACTTCAATGATGATACAATTACTCAGGCAAACACCAAATAAGAGCAAATACTGTATAAAGTCCAACCCTAAAAAAGTTTTACTTTTAGAACATTTTGTGTGATTAGTTTAATGTTACTTACATAATGGGTATTGAAAGTTCTACATTAATGGAAATACATGGGGTATTTCCATTTATGTTTTGAGTGTGCATTGTATAATGTATTGTTTTTTTTTTTAATAATTTAAGTCTTTTGCTTGTATTTTAAGGCAGCAATAGTCGTTGTAATTCACTTAGCGCTAATTTAGACCCTTGTTACTTATGACCATCGCGTCGTTCATGATGCAGCGCTTATCATTTTTTTTTTATTTGTTCGTAGTGTTTGAAGGTGGACAATTCAGCCATATTCAGGATATCAATTGCCCATAAAATTCTACAAAATATGTACTAGAAAAGTATTCTTGCGGGACTACTGTAGCCTTTTTATTGTTTACGTTGCTGTGTACGTTTGCAACGCTTCCGATATTGAGTATCTTATGAAGCAATGGTGTTCAAAATGACTTATAGATATAAGTCACCTATGCAATATTTCTCACACGATAACGTCACTTGAAATACTTTTTTATGCAAGAGTTGTATAAGGAGGGTTAAGATATAAGGAGTTAGTTATACAACGTTTCGCATACAATACCACTAGTTTTCGAGTTGCCACTTAAATGGGAGCGAAATTTATTGTATACATACAGCCAACGACAACTTACATTTACATATGTGAAAATTACAGAATATATTAAGCGGCTTCTTGGCAAATTAACAAGCTTTCATTAAGTTGATTTTAAAATGTTTAGTATATTGATTTAAACATGGAAATATTATGTATGTTATATAATATGTACTACAATTACCTAATATTTCTATGAACCTTATGGTACGTTACACTTACCTCACCTAGATTTACTTGGCACCAAAAAAACTTTGTCTTTAGGCCATAGAGTATATTATTCAGTTTTATTCAAAAAATCAATAAAGTATAGTACTTAAATTAGTGATCGCGGCAATAACAGACAAATGTAGAGGAGCAAAAAAAAATTATACGTCCAATGATCCAACTCTGTGTATTGATATTAAACTATCAGGCCCCATTTGCAAATAAATTTTACAGTTATCTGTGACGTAAAGACTAATTTAGCTTATTATTTTTCCACTCAAAAGACTTGGAAATATTCCAACTTGCTTCGCGTTTATGATATATATCTGAAATTTTCTAATTAGAAGCGGCAGATTTAATTTGGAGATTACTTGGATCCTAAAGACGGACTTTATCCGCTTACAAATGGCTTACTCAATCTCGAGTTTGTGTTTAGATTTTGAATAAGTTTTTGGATTTGCAATTTCTACATTCAGCCTAACGAAACTCTCTAAGAATAAATCAATTCACCAGATTGTATGTAACGTGCAGTCATTGATTGATTGACAGATGACGGCTATAATCTTGTAAAAAACGGAAATAGCCGAAATCCATTATATTTTTTGCAACTGTTTGCTTTCAAACTTAGCCGAATTATACTTCGTCACCAATCGCGATACTGTTTTTACTACTATTTCAAACTTTTGTCAAATCAGTGCACGTTTCATACTAAACTAATTTCAATTTTACATATACTCATTTTCATACGTAATACTCATTACGTAGTATTTACATCCGAGTAAGTGAAATTTATCAACGTGACATGGCCGGCTCCTTAAAAGTTTACTAAAAATTTATAATAAGCTGAAATTGTATATTATTTTTAATCAGCTTTATTGTTAAGGCAAATGCCATTGATAAATTTTATACTCAGAGCTGTTAATTTAATAAAATAATAATTCCAGAAAAATACTGAAAGCTAAGTAAATACAGTTTGGATTCAAATGGTATGTAATTGTGAATACGCTCTGTGAACGGCTGGATCACTTGGCGTTGCGTAGAGACGTCGCTTCATTGTGTGTCTTCTACCGCATTTATCACGGGGAGTGTTCTGAAGAGCTGTTTCACCTTATTCCTGCCACCGAATTCCACCTTCGCACGACACGCCACAAGTTAGTGTATCATCCCCACGATCTGGATGTGTGGCGGTCTTCCACAGTGCGGTTTTCAAGGAGCTTTCTTCCACGTACTACAAAGCTGTGGAATGAACTTCCTTGTGCGGTGTTTCCGGGACGATACGACATGGGTACCTTCAAAAAAAGCGCGTACACCTTCCTTGAAGACCGGCAATGCTCCTGTGATTCCTCTGGTGTTGCAAGAGATTGTGGGCGGCGATAATCACTTAACAACAGGTAACCTGTACGCTCGTTTGTCCTCCTATTCCAAAAAAAAATATGTAAATACAGTTGAGCTCCAGGTTCACCTCAAGTTCTCTGTTTCCTTGAGAAGAAACAATGTAATGTATTTTTTACAGAGAAAGAGGAATGTTAGAAAAAAGAAATTAAATATTACACCTGCTTGACGATTGACATCAAAATTTAAATATATTGAAATGAGTTTTGTAAAAAAATTGTGAAGTAGATAAAAGAGTTTTCTCCTCATCTGCCAATTTCATAAAAAATATACTGAAACCGCCAAAAGGGCTACATTTCTACTGTTCGGATGTTTAGGCACCGCTGAGATAGCACTACGATCACTAATAAAAGACTAATTTATACCTAAGACGCAAGAACTTAATCGATATGTAATACTCTTTACCTCAAAAAAATAATAATATGTGAAATGACGGATGATAATCGAAATTTCTATCATAATGAACGCATGCGTTTTTAAGTTGTTTCAGTATGGCCAGACTAATTTTGTCGAAATCTTAGCTTATTGTTGTACATACATACATTGGATACAAAAATATGTGGATATTCAAAAAGCGAGTTTACCTTTGTTATATGTAATAAAGTAATTCATTCAAATATATAGCAATTGCCTCAATTATAGTTTTGGGATATAGAGTAACAATAATTGCCAAGTTGAATCCATAAAGTCTTTACTTCAGGTAGACTTTTCTACGATTTAATTAGTACATTGCTCATCTTATCATGAAGCGAGAATGAAGGCGAACAAATAGGTATACTAGTTTTCGTTTTTTATCAAGTCTAAAGGTGCTTACCGAAACATTGGTAGCGTAACTAATTTCATGTTCTTTCCTTTTCTTTTTTTAAATCTACAACCAGATCGGAGGAGAGTTCTTTTTGAGTTTTTCGCTCTTATATCCGAGCAGTTTAGCTCTATCAGTATCCGTTAGTTATATTATCAATTAATATTAAATTTGGTCTTATCATCATATCTTTTAAGACACTTTGAATGGAATATATTTGCCGAGGAATAAATACAACTATAACAAAAAAATCGCCAAAACAGTGATGGTGATAATGATGTAGGTAGGTAAAGTATTTGAATAAGCCAATACAAAGCAAAAAACTTAACACTTAAATAACAGTTGAAAGATATATCATATCCTCAATCAGGAATCATGGGATTCCACGTCCCAAAGTTGGGTGAAGTAAATTAAAATAATTTAATTGGTCATTGTATATCTTTTTTTACTTTATTTACTTAAAAATCGAAGAACTAATATCGAATTCTCTAATCAAATCAAAGATGTGCAAAACAAATTAAATATCTTTCAGAAAGATTATCTTGATCGACTATTAAGTGGCCTAGATTTTACGAGCCAATTGGTCGACAGGCTTGTCTCGTTATCTCTGGGTGAAAATTTAATGTCTAACTGGAACATTGCAGTTCTGCAGCACGTTAATGATTTATTTTCTGGATTATAGTTTATTGAAGGTATTTTATTACCATGAGAGAATTTTAACAGAGCTAAAACCCATCTTTTATTACCTTGTACCACAACTTGTAACGGTGGTGATAAACTCAAAAAGTGACATGTGCAGGAAATATTTGAGTCTGAGGCATATATTTTGGAATGGGTGGTAGTTTTGGTTGTTCAATAATGGATTTCAATTTTGAATGAAAATATTGGAATTTGTATAAAGTAAAAATAAAGTAGTATAAAACGTAATTGCACAATAATACAATGCCATCTTCAAAATAAAATACATTCAACAGAATAGTAATAAAGCCAACATGATAAACATTATGTTTCCTTTTTATGATGTTCATAAACTTATAGTACCTAGACACTTTTCGAAGTCGACTCAATCATGATAAAGTTTGACTTGTTGTTGAGAGTTAGTCAGGAAATAATTCAGTTTTAGACAGTTACAGTAGTTACGAGTATTTGTTGAAACTGCTTTATATCACAGGGAACAGGTACGATTTTTTTATGTAAAAGGAGGACAAACGAGCGTACCGGTCACCTGGTGTTAAGTGATTACCACCACCCACATTCTCTCACAACACCAGAGAAATCACAGGAGCGTTGTTGGCCGTGTACGTGTAAAAAGAATAGGGGAGTCCCAGGTGCAAGGGTGTCGTAATAGGCGACTAATGGGCTTTTTAGAAGTGGGAGAGTTTCGCTGCCGTCTTATGACGTCAGCAGAATCGGGCCAGACTCGTCCGGGTTGATTACCACACTCGCACAGAATACCGGTGTGAAGTAGCAGCCTAGTGCCGCTATGTTTCGTATAGTGCCGAGGACTTTCCAGTCCTCGGCACTATTGTGTGTGGCTTCCCCACACAGGTCCTATAGTGGTAACGCAGAAAGGGATCATCTCATGCGCTGTGTTCAAACGGCAATTAACGACGTGACACAGATCCCCTCCGCTGAAATCGTAGTCTTGGGTGATTTTAAATGGCACAATGCCGAATGGCTTAGGTCACGTACCACAGACTACGCAGGGCGATCTGTGCATAATTTAACATTGGCATATGGTCTGTCCCAATTGGTTGAGTCGCCAACGCGGCTCCCGAATGTGGATAACCATATGCCGTCCTTATTAGACCTTCTGTTGACTACTCATCCTGATGTCCCCATCCTCCTCCTTTCGACGCCCCTTACGGAACGTCCGACCATTGCCTGGTCAGGAGTGTAGTGCCAGTTCGACGCCCACGTCAACTGCAAAGTCCTAAAGAGGAAATATAACCGTGCCTCCAGATATTTTAAGCGGCAAATCGCCAGTGTGAAATCGAAGCACGTCGTCAAAATCGGCAAGCAGCTTTCCAGTTACCCGACCGGAACACCCAAGTTCTAGTCGTTGTCGAAAGCTGCTCTAGGTAACTTCAACCAGCCG
Source organism: Leptidea sinapis (assembly GCF_905404315.1). Taxonomy (NCBI): domain Eukaryota; kingdom Metazoa; phylum Arthropoda; class Insecta; order Lepidoptera; family Pieridae; genus Leptidea; species Leptidea sinapis. The sequence continues at coordinate 6,633,839 of NC_066275.1, read as the reverse complement.
TCCCTGCCGTTGTAATACATGAGGAATGACACCCTAGCCCATACGGCAAAAGAGAAAGCCGATCTCCTGTGCACTCTTTTTGCCTCGAACTTGACTCTTGACGACAACGGAAAAACACCGCCGACCATCCTGCTGTGACAGAACTCTATGCCTGAAGTACAGTTTAGACAGAAAACTGTTAGGCGAGCTCTGCTTTTGTTGAACGTAAGAAAGTCGAGCGAGCTGGATGGCATTTCTCCAGTCATGCTTAGAACGTGTGCCCCTGAGTTGACGCCGGTGCTAACGCGTTTATTCCGACACTCTTAATCAAAAAGCGAAGTCCCTGACTCATGGAAGTCATCCCTTGTCCATCCAATGAAAAAAAGGAGACAATTCGGATCCGGCAAACTACAGGCCTAAAGCTATTAGCTGCTCTACAAAATCATGGAGAGCATAATTATCTGCCAGCTCTTAGTATACCTAGACGGTCACCAGTTGATCAACAACCGACAGTACGGGTTAAGCCATGGCCTATCAATGATATGTTGGATATCTCCAACATACATTGCTATGCAGATGATAGCACGGGTGATGCCGTCTACACGGGCTCTCTTGGAAAATCATCAACCGGTGCCATGAGAAACATGGGTCTTCTATCGAGTCCTCTCTTGAGAAGGTCGCGGAATGGGGTAAATTGAACCTTGTCCAATTTAACCCCCACAAGACTCAAGTTTGCGCGTTCACCACTTAAAAACCTCATTTGTCGTATCATCACTCTTTGAAAACACTTCCTCTACAGCCTCGCCTAGTATTGGAATACTGGGTCTTGAAATCTCGAGCGATTGCCAATTGCGCAGCCATCTGGAGAGCAAAGCCAGCCCATATTCTAACGCTGTATAAATCACAGGTCCGGCCACGATATTGATTGATTCTCTTTTGTTTATCAATCAGAATTAATCAAGCCAAGATTCAATCAAATCTAATAATGATTGACTTTACCATTTACCTTAGCTGATATAACGAAATTTGCATTTAACTTAAGCGTCACGTCTCATGTATGTTAATCCAAGTCGTTAAAAGCTATTAATAGCTTCCCTTTGATAATTAATTGAGAAAGGTTTAACTCTAACACGTCTTCAACTTGTTATAAATTAATGTAGAGATTGTATAATATATTACTTAAATTCACACAACCATCATAATATCAAATTGTAATCAAATTTATCAGTTTTTTTTATAAAAAAGTTCGTCTTGAATCACGTGATATTTCACGCAAAGTGATCACAAGATTTTTATACTAGAATCTAGCTAATGAATGAAAAAATAATTAAACTTTATGTAAGGAAGGTATATTCGTGTCATTTAATTACTAAGAACTTGAAATAAGCCTCTTCGACACAGATTGTGTTATTGTTAGAGACTACCTACACGAAATCCTCATCTATAAATATCTATCTCATATCGCCTACAATATAAATCACACCTCAAATAAGCCAATTCATTTAAAAATGTTATATTTAAAAATTAATTGGCTTATAATAAATATAGTATCAGCAGCATGGATGAAGCCAGTCAAAATAAACTATTATAAGAAATGGATGAACTATATTATATACATTCAGTCAAAAAAGTATCGGATATGGATGATTTGTTTAAGGTTCCAAATTCAATATTTTTAACCGACTTCCAAAAAGGAAGAGGTTCTGAAGTGAATACTAAACCGAAGCACAATGAAAGTTGATTTTCCTGAGAGATAAACTTTTTAATGTGAAATAATTTTAATAGTTCTGAAGTGTTAAATTTTTAATGTAATATAAAATGCTACTTTTATGTACGATAACGCAATAAATGAATAATATTGTATTAAACCATATAAATGGTAGTACTTTTGTACTGATAAACAAAGCAATTCGTACGAAATTATTCCCTAACTATTCCAAAATATTCAAAAATGCACAATGTCAATGTTCAAGTTTTCACTTCTGCCGGCACTCCCGTTTTTAAACAATTTGGGTTGGTTTTCTTTAAGTCATAACCCTCACTTCTATGATTTATCACACAATTAAAATCTGAAAACAAGATTCAGATGAAGAGTTTTTCAACTCTTCGATGAAGCCACAAACTGAGAGTTGAACAAAGGATTTTATCAACGATACGTCACTGGAACGGTTGGCTCAGTTGGAAAGAGCGCTCGCACGGAACGCGAATTCGAGTCCCGCATCGTTCATAAAAAATTGTTTTCAAATTTTATTTGTTTTAGTTACTCTCGTATTTTTTTTATGTTTGTTACTTGAGAACTTTCGACTGGGTGAACTTTCGATTGCTTTTTTTGTCGTTGTTAGCTTGTCAAAGCTGTTTTTAATATGACAATTAGAATTAGTACCTACAGTGCTGTTTTTAGTTAGATCATAATAATATCTAGTGTGTGTCTCGTAATGAACAAAAACATCGAAAAAGAATTTGTCTTAAATTTTGCATTTAAAATTTAAAACAAATATGAACGATGCGGGTCTCGAATCCGCGACCTCTTACGTTCCTGTAGATGAAGCCACAACCTGAGAGTTGAACAAAGCATACGCAGTTGGTAGAGCGCTCTGTTATGAACAATTGTCATACGAGGTAAATTGCCGAGTTAACATATTAGTTTTATATAAAAGCGATAGCCGCCACGCGGTGCGGAGAGTTGGCTACACTCGGTCTTGTGAGTAAGTTCTGTATAAAATTGTGTGTGGAAATTAAAGTAATTCGGGAGTCAAAAAGTGTTTTTTTAAAAAGGCCACCAGCGCGTCCATCCTAACAAAATTGGTGTCAGAAGTGTGATTTCGGGAAGGCCTATAGTTTGGGAAGACCCGGAATCAAGGATAAAGAGCTACGCCTGGATCCTGTAAGAGATAGCTATTAAGTCTTAGCCTTGTAGTTGCAAGCCAGCATCTCTTAAACACCTCCATACAGTTGATCGACGATAAGCCTCCGCTATCAAGCGTGAGCCCGCATCACCTGCCTAGTTCCACCACATCAGACCTCCGACCAGTGACCAGAGGGTCACCTGGAGCCATCCTCCCCGTGACCGTCCCACGGAGAACATCAGGTCATTGGACGAGTATGAAGATTTTATTAATTCTGTGAGTTATTTCTAATCTTTACTAAGAGTCCTAAAGTGAATAAATCACTCAGTGAATTTCAAAGTGAATGGTGAATTTATATTTTATTTTTCAAGATTTAGAACTTTATTTACTATTTTATACAGCTTATATTTCAATTTTGTATTTTCAATTTTATTGTGCGCTTATAATTTTGTCTGTGTGTTCTGATGCTCTGTACGCTTTTGTTATTTTATTAACCGGAACAGTCTGTAGAAGTCGATTCAAATAGCGACTCAGACAGTTCTCTTTCAGAAGCGACACCCCAAAAGCCAAAAATTAAAATGAGTGAAAAACTCACACTCTCATTTTTGTCAAAGTTCATCAAACCATACAATGGGGATCGTGAATCACTTCCTGCATTTTTAACGAATTGTGAAAATGCAATTTCTTTAGCAAGTACAGAACAACAGAACGTTCTTTTTAAATATATCGTGTCACAACTTGAGGGGAAAGCTCAATTAGCTTGTTGTCTAAAGAAATTTGGAAGTTGGCCCGAAATTAAACAGTTTTTAAAATCAACTTTCGGAGAAAAGAAACACTCAACTCATTTATTACTTGATCTGCAGAACTGCAAACAACTTCCCAATGAAGATGTGATGCAATATTCATTGAGGATTGAATCCTGTCTCACACGGCTTCAATCTGATATACATTATAGTTGTGAGAGTGATAAAGAACTCATCGGTAGAATTGCTGCAATGGAAGACTTAGCTCTCAACACATTTTTATTAGGCATGAATTCAAACTTTTCACACATTGTGCGCTGTAGAAACCCCAAAACTCTCTCCGACGCGATAACTCACGCGATAGAAGAGGAGAAGTTATTTAACTTAAATAAATTATCACAGAAATCTTCTAAATATTGTACTTTATGTAATAAAAATGGTCATTCAATATCTGAGTGCTATAAAAATAAGAATAGACATACAAAGTCTCATAAAGTTAATAATTATAATTCGCATCCTTCTAATTATAATCAAAGTTATAATAACTTTTCAAACAATAATTCTTACAACGGTAACAAAGTATGCGTTTATTGTAAGAAGCGCGGTCACTTGATCGGTGAGTGTCACACGCTCAAGCATAAGAATGCCCAGCGAAATTCGAAACTTTCCCATGCACCGAATCGGACCGCATTCGCACCGAAAGGTAATAATTCCCATGTGAATATTATTGATGTAGATGGATGTAATGATAATCAAGACCATTTAAACTAAAAAGGGCTTCGGTTCCGTGTCTATCGAAGCCTTGTCATATTAGAAATGACACGAAACAAAATTATGTTTCTAATGGTTCTACTTTTCCCCGTGTTTCTAAATTTTATAAATCACGGTCAACATTAAATAATGGCAAAAGTCATAATAAAAGGTTTAATTGTAGTACTGAGCGTTCTGATTTTGAAGGACATTTGCCCTGTGGTCAATCCATAGTTGCACAGAGTAATGTTCCTCACAGAGTAAATAATAATCGGAAGTTATTTTATAAAACTCAGTCTTCTAATAGGTTTAAACAAACCGAATCTTCTGATTCTCAAGGACATCTGCCCTGTGGTCAATACACGGTTGCACAGAGTAGTGTACCACAGAGAAATAAATATAATCAGAATAAATTAAATAAGATTAAACCTTCTCCCTGTGTCTCTGAGCCGTTCTTATTAGCACAGGTTAATAAAAAGGGTAAACCTAATGGAAAGAAAAATTATAAAAAAAATAATAATTCCAAGCAATTAATAAATACGGATCAGTTTGTGGTTAATAGAATCGATAAAATATCATTGCCACATGTTTATTTTATAGTTAATAATAGCGAGAAACCTCTCAGCTTTTTAATCGACACTGGTGCTTCAATATCGATTATTAAATATTCGAGTTTATCAAATCATCCAGTGCTTAATTCACATACTGTGAAAATTCAAGGTCTCAATGATAGTAATTCATACTGTGAATCACTTGGCTCTATTTTATTAAACCTTGAATATAAGTTTTCAACAAAAAGTAAGATGCGTATTAATTATACTTTTCACTCCATCAACGACACAACAAATTTAGAATTCGATGGAATTATAGGAAGTGATTTTATTAAACACTTCAATATTGATGTTCAATATTCTACGAACTCTCTTATAGTGCAAGGTTATTCTATACCAATAAGTTTTACAAAAAGTTCTTATGCGATACCGGCACGTTCAGAAAGCGTGATCGAGTGTCAAGTTGCAAATTTAGATGAAGTGCATCATTTAAAAGAAGCTTTGGTTTTAGACCAAACTATTAGAGAAGGAGTTTATCTTGCAAACTGCATAGTCCGAATAAAGGATAATAAAAGAGTGAATGTTACTATTTTGAATAGTACTGATTCTCAAATTGAGATTAATGATTTTATGGTGACTGTTACACCTTTTGAATTTTTGAATTTGAAAAAAGAGATACCCTCCTCTTTAAATGCACAGCCCGTTGAATTAATAAATCATATTAATAATTTTAAAAAGGATAGGATCAATCAGGTTCTTGAACAAATACGCTGTTCACATTTAAATCCTCAAGAGAAGAAAAAGTTATTAAATTGCATATCAAATTATACTGATATATTTCATCTTGAAGGCGAACCTTTATCGTGTACAGATGTAATTCAGCACTCTATCAATACCGGTGATTCGGCACCGATCCATGTAAAATCCTATCGCTTTCCCGAAGTTCACAAAGATGAGGTTGAAAAACAAGTAAAGAAAATGCTTGAACAAAAAATCATCCAACCATCTACTTCCCCGTGGAATGCCCCTGTCTGGGTAGTTCCCAAAAAAATAGATGCCTCTGGTAAGCAAAAATGGCGTATTGTTATTGATTACCGTCGGTTAAACGATGTGACTGTTTCCGAGGTATATCCTCTACCCCTAATAACCGACATATTAGACCAATTAGGTCATTCCAAGTACTTTTCAACTCTTGATTTGGCGTCTGGCTTCCATCAATTAAAATTAAATCCCAGTGACGTTGCCAAAACTGGCTTCAGTGTATCAACAAATGGTATATCTGGACACTTTGAATTTACCAGAATGCCATTTGGTTTAAAAAATGCTCCATCAACGTTTCAACGTTTGATGAATATTGTCCTCACTGGTCTTCAAGGTCTTCATTGCTATATATACCTTGATGATTGTATTATCTATTCCCATGACCTTGAATCACACATAAATAAGTTAGAACTTGTATTTTCTAAGCTTAGAGAAGCCAATTTAAAACTACAGCCGGATAAGTGTGAATTCCTTAGACGTGAAGTCGCTTATCTTGGTCATGTCATTACTGACAACGGTGTTTCGCCAAATCCTGAAAAAGTTAAAGCAATTTCAAATTTTCCAGTGCCCAAAAATCCACGAGATATTAAATCGTTTCTTGGTTTAACTGGTTATTATCGCCGTTTTATTGAAAATTATTCACATATTACAAAACCTCTTACATCTCTATTAAAAAAGGATGTTATTTTCAGTTGGTCTTTTGAACAAGAACAAGCGTTTAATATACTGAAACAAAAACTTATAAGTGCACCATTACTTCAATACCCTGATTTCTCTAAAACTTTTATAGTAACCACTGACGCATCAAACTACGCAGTTGGCGCAGTTTTATCACAAGGTGAAATTGGTATGGATAAACCAATCGCTTATGCGTCTCGCACTTTAAATAAAGCAGAAGGTAATTATTCAACCACAGAAAAAGAACTTCTAGCAATTCTATTTGGTGTGAATACATTCCGTCCGTATATTTATGGTTACAAATTTAAAATTGTCACTGACCATCGTCCTTTAGTGTGGTTATTTAATGCTAAAGATCCTGGTAGTCGATTATTAAGATGGCGGTTAAAGTTAGAAGAATACGACTACGAGATTATTTATAAGCCCGGTCGAATAAATTCAAACGCTGACGCTCTGTCTCGTAACCCGGTTAACGCTGTTGTTCATTCAAATTTAAAGCATTCTACTTATGAACAATACTTTAAAGATCAATTTACTAAATCTTTTTCAAGTGATACTAAAATTGAAGAACTAAATGAAAGTCTTCATTTAACTAAACATAAAATAATAATTTGTCCGATATCTTTAGATTTTGATTACTCTATGCCACATTGTGAGCAATTGTTATCTATGTTGAGTAGTCCCGCTGATTTCTTAGAATTAGAACGTGAATCCGAGACTGTACAGTCAGTCGATACAAGTGATAGAACCATTTACTTTTTATACACTAAGGTTCATCATTATGAGGAAACGAATTATAGAACTATATACAATTTATTATTAAAATTAAGAGATTTAATTATTAGCAAAAATGCTAACGAGAGTGATATAGCTATTTCTGATTTTTCAGACCCTTTTACAAAATTAAACTATACCAAAATTTACAATATTATTTCTTATATTTTTCACGGTACTAATATAAATGTACATATTTATAAAAATAAAATATATTATCCGACACCTGCGGAAGTCCCAAATATACTTAAAGAAAATCATGGAACTACAATAGCTGGACACCCAGGTATTAAACGGATGTACAGTAGGATAAAACAATCCTTCTATTGGAAGAGTATGCGTTCAGACATAGAACGATTTGTTAAAGAATGTAAAATGTGTCAAATTAATAAACCCTTACGAGCATCAAATAAAGCTCCCATGGTTATCACTTCATCAAGTACTAAGCCCTTTGAAAGATTGGCCCTAGATATTGTTGGAATTTTACCTGAAGCAGGTTTTCAGAAATTTAAATATATTTTGACACTTCAAGATGACCTTACAAAGTTTTCATGTGCATACCCTATGGTGACGAGCACTACTGATGAGGTTGCTAGAAGCCTTATACATTTTATATCTTTGTTCGGGTTTCCTAAAATGATCCTTACGGATCAAGGCACATGTTTTACTTCAGAGTTATTTAAGCAATTAACCAACATTCTTAAAATTAAAAATTTGTATTCTTCTCCTTATCATCCCCAAACTAACGGTGCCCTTGAACGTTCTCATGCAACATTAAAGGAATACTTAAAATCGTTTGTTAACGAAAATCAAAATGATTGGCATTGCTATCTAGCGACGGCAATATTATCTTATAATACAACGCCGCACTCTACAACTCTTTATACACCATTTGAACTTTTATACGGTTATAAGCCGACTATACCTAGTAGTGTTTACGAAACAAACGACAATAATACTTATGATGAGTATATACGAGCTCTTCAATATCGTATGCGATTTAGTAGAGAAAGAGCACTTGAAAATATAAATAAAAGCAAAGAAACATCAAAACGTTATTATGACTCTTCTTCTTCCTCAAAGTCGTATAAAGTAGGTGACATGGTTTATTTAAAACAGCACCATAGATTAAGAAAAGCGCTCTCCCCAGTGTGGAAAGGGCCTTATAAAATAATAAAGGTTAACGGAAAAAATAATGTTACCCTTTTAATAAATCGCAAACACATTAAACATCATATTGATGAAATAAAACCAGTATAAATTATTGTTGTTTCAGATTATTCTTCAATTCATGTTCTACGGAACCAATTCATCCAATTTCAAATAGCCCATTAATTTATTTTGACCCCACTTCAGAAGCTTACTTTTATGATGACTTCTGGAACGTCGTTACTCATATTGATATTTTAAGGTTACGACCATATTTATTGAAAATTTAAAGGTCTATAATCAATTTAAATAATTTTTGTGAAAAGGTTCAAAACCTAGCGGTCATTAGTATAGACTGTAAGGATTCCATTAATCCCCTAGAAATTTTAATAAATGCTAGTTTTCTTAAATATGACTCTTTATCACATCTTATTTCTGAGAACCCCGAAAATCGAACAAAAAGAGCCCTCGAGTTCGGTGGTGAAGTTTTAAAATTCTTTTTCGGTACTCTAGACGCCGACGATGCGAGAAAATACGACGAAGCTATTTCAATATGTCAAGAAAGTGAGAAAGAAATCTACACTTTAATGAAAAATAACATTCACATAATGAAATCAACTATAGGAAATTTTAATGAGTCTATTATAAAATTAAATAATAACGAGATAAAATTAAATAACCGCATCGAGAAATTAAATTTTATATTTCAAGATCAAAGTAAGATTAATTCTAAGATTATTAATATAGAAAAGATTAATTCAATTTTGAATATTATTGAAGGTTCCTTATTATCTGTAACGAATATTTTAGATGCAATTTTAAACTCTATTTTGTTTGCAAAAGCGAACATTTTGCATCCTTATGTTTTATCGCCTAGCAAGCTTTATGATGAACTTTCAAACAGTAAATTTTCTTTAAAAAGAAATGTTGAATTTCCATTAATTTTAACTTTACAAAATATACATACTCTTATTGATTTGTCTGAGTTAAATTCATATTTTTATAATAATAGGTTGATATTTGTACTTAAGATACCATTGATCAGTTTGACTAAGTTTGATATTTATAAAAGCCTTCCATTGCCTACACCTCATGAAATTGAGCATTACCAAACTTATGTTCTTATTCAACCTTCTAAGTCTTACATTGCTGTAACTGATGATAGATTGTATTATGCATTATTTGATGATTTAGGTAAGTGTAAAAATGTTAATTTTGAATACATGATTTGTCCTCAGCCTGCAATCTTGTCTACTATAAATAATCCATCTTGTGAATCTAAGCTATTAAGCGAGGTGACTTTGTCGCTACCTGATATTTATGTTTCTAAGGTAATTTATGGCAATATTAACTTATGGCAAAAGTTAAATAATGGACAATATATTTATGTACAGTCTAAGCCTAATAAATTAACTATTAAATGTTATAATAATATTAAAGATTATACTTTACAAGGTACAGGAATCCTGAAACTTGAAGAGAATTGTATTGCATATTTTCAGACTTTAACTTTTTATTCTAGCATCAACTTAAAAACAATTTTACCAAGCCAGTTATCACTGGACTTTAACATTATTGAAGATGATTGTTGTAAGCCCAATATTTACAATGAAAGTTTAAAATTATTGTCTCCAATTAGCTTAACGAATATTGATTTAGAATCTTTAAAATTTGCCTCTCATAAGTTAGATCATTTGGAGAATGATATTAATAAAGCTGAAAACCAGCCTCACATAATAAAATATGGAAATTACTATTCCATATTTACATATATTATAATTACTTTTATTTTATTATATTTAGCATACAAATTATTTAAGAAATGGTTGAAATGTAACAATAACTCGTCTGCTTGTTGCATTCAAATATATAATCAATGCAATAATAAGAAAGTCCAAAGGACAATAACGTCAACTTCCACTGCGATTGAATTGACAGACATTTCAGATGAATGTGACAAGGATTCGATTAAAAGCCTTCCTGAAATAGAAATTAAAAAGCATAAAGTTCATTTTAGATCACATAGAAACTTAGATAGTTTCTAATTCAGTTGATTTTTATTTTCATTCTATTTTAAATTTATGATAACATTTTATTTCTATTTCTAGGCTTAACCAAACATACAACTATAAGTTTGTATTAGAAGTAACTTAGTTTATAAATTTATTTTTGAGGTTTGGGTAGATTTTAATAATTTGATTACTTTGATATAGATACTAATTATTTGTAATTTTATTTTTGATTTTTAAATAAGATAATTTACTTAAATTTAAGACTCCATGAGCTTTGGTCAAAGATTAAGTTTTCAGATATAGTAATTATTCAACATTGATTTTGTTTAATGAATTTTATTTTGTTTCATGGAGACTTCGATTATCTCTTAGATATATCTCCGTCTTTTAGGGGGGAGATGTTATGAACAATTGTCATACGAGGTAAATTGCCGAGTTAACATATTAGTTTTATATAAAAGCGATAGCCGCCACGCGGTGCGGAGAGTTGGCTACACTCGGTCTTGTGAGTAAGTTCTGTATAAAATTGTGTGTGGAAATTAAAGTAATTCGGGAGTCAAAAAGTGTTTTTTTAAAAAGGCCACCAGCGCGTCCATCCTAACAGCTCGCACGGAACGCGAGAGGCCGCGGGTTCGAGTCCCTCATCGCTTATAATATTTTGTTTTCAAACTTTATTTGTATAATTAATTTAATCCCGGAAGTGAGGGTTATCACTTTAAAACATAACAAATTGTTAACATTGTTAGGCTTATGGTGAATCGGTTTTTTTAAAAACATACGTACCTATGGTACGCGATGGTATCATCGAACAAATCCATTCATGGCCCACGTTGGTTATAATTCTGTAAAAATCATAAAAGTAGTTAAATATAGCAATTGGTGAACTATCAGTGTCTAATAAAATGATAAGAGTTACTGAGGAAATGTATGTTCAAGGGAATTTAGACCTTCTTGTTAATTATGACTGTAGGAAAATTAAGAAGGGTCACGATTCAATTTTGTGGATAGTTATAAAACGTTCAAAAGCGGTGATATATATATAGAGATATTGAACATATGGCTCACCCTGATAGTCCATCAACGTCTACAAATGAAGTTAGCATCAACAAGATGGTAAAGATACATAAAATGTATCAAGACTCTAATTGAAATTAAATACCGCTGTATAAATTTAAAAAGTAAAAGCCCAATAACTATTTCAACAAAATTATTGTTGAATATCTATCCAAAGTCATCTTCTAGCAATATTTGGTAGCCTGACTAAATTATGTTAAAAGCCATAATAATCTTTTAATAAGTTAGACCGTGGAGCATTTACTCGAGAACAAGTTTTAATAGTTGCTAGAATTGATTACAAAGTTGGATAAGAATACAGGATCCAGTATAACTTTAAAAATACAAACGATTTCAGTTCTACGATAAAATGGCATATAGTTTTAATTAAATCTTAACCCAGGTATCTTGTTTATACTGTTTTTGTTAGTAATGCAGGCGTTTTTACTGGCCTAAGCATTACATATTATAAAATAAAGTGGCCCGCCCTGTCTGTCTGCGTGTTCGCGTTAAACTGGAAAACTACTGAAGTCATTTTAATGCGGTGTCCAAACAAAACATTGATTAATAAGATAGGTTTTGTGTATACTTTTATTATTGTATAATTAAATTTTGCACAAATGATGGAAGTTTAAAGAGAAGCGCCTTTTGAAATACACGATCAAATACCTACGCTATATCCAGGCCATTTGACAGGCCTTCCCCTTTGATTTTGATAGCCGTCGCCCATGTATGCGTTAGGTAGACCAGAAGATCGCCTGCCGACCGACCATTCGACCATCTCTGCACCTGGGAGATGCAGAAATCAAATCTGTTGATAGTTTTAAAAGTTAAATGAATCCTTGGTTAAGTATCAATAAATTTCGAAATTTGTTATTTAAACAGAGATTTATTATTATTATTAGAGGCAAAGGATGTCAATTTCGTTATGCAAATTTCATTAAACAGAAAACACGAAAATTACAATGATTTAAATGACGAACTATTTTGCATACCAATAATAATAATTTAGCTTGTAGTCAAAAATTACGAATGAAATACTATAATTGAAAATGGAATCCTAAAAATTACTGTTTTATGAAATATAAGAGAATATTATGATACCTACGAGCAAAGTATACCCAGTCCTTAATTAAAACTATAAAGAATTTTCCTTTTTTTATGATAATAAGGGTCGAGATGAGCAGGACGTTCAGCTGAAGTTAATTGATACGCCCCACCCATTACATAGTGGTGCCGCTCAGGATTGTTGAAAAACCCAAATATTCTGATCGGCACTACAATTGCGCTCGTCACCTTGAGACATAAGTTGTCAAGTCTCATTTGCCCAGTAATTTCACTAGCTACAACACTCTTCGGACCAAAACAATGTGCAAGCATTACTGCTTCACGTCAGAAATAGGCGCCGTTGTAGTACACATGATCTAGGCGGCATCCTGTGCAAAGGATCCCCCACTGGTAACTTTACTTCGAGGAGGAAACAAGTGCTACAGAATTTGTGCTTGTTTGAAAAACAACAGATCGATATTGATCTCTATTTCTAAAATTTATTGAAGTAGGCGTTATTTTGCGGAAATCAATAATTTTTTTTTCAGTCTCAGTCTCATGCCAGAATTTGGCGAGTCAACATCTCCTGAGGATACCTCGTGTAGAGGTGAAACACGTTTCGAATTGGTCGTAGACGAATCTAAGTGTAATTTAAACTCGGTTCGGTTCATAAACACAGCAGAGGGACCCAGTGCTCTGTGAACGGCTGGATCACTTAGCGTTGCGTAGAGAAATTGCTTCATTGTGTGTCTTCTACCGCATTTTTCACGGGGAGTGTTCCGAAGAGCTGTTAAACCTGGTGCCTGCCGCCGAATTCCACCTTCGCATGACACGCTACAAGTTAGGATATCATCCTCACCATCTGGATGTGTGGCGGTCCTCCACAGTGCGGTTTTCAAGGAGCTTTCTTCCACGTACCACAAAGCTGTGGAATGAACATCCTTGTGCGGTGTTTCCGGGACGATACGACATGGGTACCTTCAAAAAAAGCGCGTACACCTTCCTTAAAGGCCGGCAACGCTCCTTTGATTCCTCTGGTGTTGCAAGAGATTGTGGGCGGCGGTGATCACTTAAAAACAGGTGACCCGTACGCTCGTTTGTCCTCCTATTCCATAAAAAAGGTACAAACCAAAGTACTTATAAATGACCAGAGATTGAAACTTGTGCACACTACGGTCTTCTTGGATATCACGTTAGATAAAAAGCTTCAGTGGGGTCCACATATTGCCCATCTAGCAGATAGACTCAGCTCTGCGGCATATGCCGTTAGAAGATTAGAGAGTACACGAATGTTGCGACCGCTAGATTAGTGCAATTCAGTTATTTTCATGGGGTCATGCTGCTGATATTGATGTAGTGTTTGCTCTGCAAAAGAGAGCTGTTCGTGCTATATATCAGCTTGGTTATAGACAGTCTGTCAAAGAAAAATTTAAAGAAATAAATATTATGACTATTCATTGTCAGTACATTTATGAAAATTTAATATACGTTCACAAAAATCGTCACCTTTTCGCTCTTAATAGTGATTTTCATTATTATAACACTAGAAGTAAGGGATTGCTTGTAACTAACTCTAGTAGGCTTCATAAGATACACAATAGCTTTAAGGGTAAATGTATACACTTTTATAATTAAGTCCCAGCCACTGTTCAGGCATTATCTATAAATAAATTTAAATGTTTTATAAAAAAAAATGGCTGTCTCGTAAATCCTATTATTCCACAGCTGAATATCTGAGTGATCGAACAGCTTGGGACTATATTATGATTATTTTATAGCGATAGAAATGACTGTACAATATTGTATATTTTTATTGAAAAGAGCGCAAAAAAAGAATGCTGGGAGAGTTTCTTGCGCCGCTTCTTCTCTCTCAGAGCGCCATTTGTTTCCGAAGCGGTAGTAGTATCTAGTATATTAGAAATGACATCAACAAGAATTCTAAAGGCATCAATTTTGAGAAAATAAATACCTTTTATGCCTTTATGCCTTTCAAGACAAGGCTCACAACATTTGAATGATCTCAATTACATTAATATCCTGATCAATGTAAAATATAGAGCCGAAAGAAGTATTTTAGCAAATAAAATGTTTGAAATTGTAATAAAATCTGTCGGCTATATGCTTTTTGACAGTGCTACTAGTATGTGTCATCACAAGACATTAAAAATAATTAATTTTTTAGTTTTATTAGAGCATAACCAAACCATCAACTCAAACCAAAATACAATAAAAGAAAAATATTTAAATCATTTTTCAATAAACTCCTCCTGGTTAGACCTCCATTTAATACACACTTCAAAAAAAGATTAAAAGTCATAAAAAAATTAATGAATTTAACGCTGCCAATAACCCAATAACCCAATGCTGCGTCAGTCAGAGTAGCACAAAGTTGGTTTAAGCGTATTTAGTCCGGGAATTTTGATATTAAAGATGCAGTTTGTGCTTGTCAGATGTCACCCTGTTATGAATAAAATGGATGCCATTTTGTACAAAATGTATCAAGACCGTCGTAATCAGTAGATACGACGATAGCCGAAGAATATGACATTGACCTCAAATCAGTTTTGATCAATTTCAAAAAGGTACGTATGAAAAGTTAGTCTTGGAAGAGGTTATAAAATCACTTTGTAGACGTGACCTTCAAATATTCACCCGTTGCAGATTTTTTCAAAACGCTTTATGACATCAAGACATGGAACAAAATTACACATTTAAACTTTAATTAAATGTAAAGGAACTATGAATAATAAATAATAGTTAAAAAACACGCATTTTAGTTTGGTTTATTTATAAGAGCGTGTTTTTTAGTTTTTTTTAAACTATTATTTGTATTGTTGAATTAATAATTGTCTTTGGTATTCGAAAATTGCATTATAAATTGATTAAAGATAATGGTTGAAATTTAAAATGAACATCAATTCCTGCCTTATGACGATAGATGAAAATTATATAAATTAACAAAAATCTTATTTTGCGAATTGAAAAATGGAATAATTCGATCAAATTAATGTATTGTCATCGGTCATCGATAGATACGAAGTTTGAACGAAATCTGGCCGTTTAAAGTGGGTCAAAATTGCGCCCAAATGAATCGGTTATAAACAAACATACAAACAGGTGAAGCTAATAAAAAGCATGTAAAAATGTCTTCAGCTTACATATAAAATACGAATAAACTTTTTCTTCAACCTGTTATTACACTCACATACCACTTAATAAATTTTTCAGCAAACCAGAAAACTGAGATATACAGGTAAAATTTCGCGAAACGAATTTTACGGGATCAGGAAAAGAAATCCCACAAAGACTTTATTTACATAAGATGTTCTACGAAGTAATTTAATCAAGAAGACGGACAAATAACATTTACTCTGCGGGAAAATAAATGTTAAGACAGACACAAGTACAATGGAGCGAAGTTTGAAGCCTCGTTTTGAGTTTGTTAATTCAGAAATATTATTTATTTTAGGCAATAAATCTAAATATATGTATATATATAAATTTATAATTTTACTTGTAATCGAGTCCGCATAATATGATCATTTAATTACAAAATATACTCAGGGATATTTTATGACAATAATTTTACAAGTTCATTTGTTCTTGTCGTATAAGAGGAGTAAATTCGTTATAGATGTGTTTCATATTACTAACAGCTAACTCTATTGCTTTTTGCGGCGCACGCTAATAAATCCGGCAGTTGGCACATTTTGGAATTCCATTGAACTATACAAATGTCAAAAACTAACTGCCCGTGTTGCGTTAAAAACATATTTTAACGATCCAAGACGCAAGTGTTTGAATTGAGTATTTAAATAGGTATGAAAGTACAATTAATGAACAATAGCCTATCGAATAATTTTTTTTTAAATATTTCATCGATTGAAAATGTCAGTTGATAATGAAATATTAATAAAAGTAAATGTGCCGTACTCGACATAATTAAATCACTTTCGAAATTGGAACGTGTTATTCGTATTTAATTAAAAATGAATATTTATCTCCCCGCTCATACATTATATAGCTGCTTAGTTTCCTCATAACTTAAAAATACTATTGTATAGTTCCAATCACATGTACTTCTCCATCTCTTCAATTTGGAAACCAGTTACAGCCGTGAATTTGAATCATCTGTCTTCAAAAATACTCACCAAGCCAACCCTGATATTTACGACTATTTATTCCAATGACTCTATTTAATGAGTAAATCGCAATCTTCTTATTTACTTCGTTGTTCCTATATAAATTAACATATGCAATTGTTTTACTTGTTACGTATGTAAAATGTTGTTATAGGACAAGTACGTGTCAGTTTTATTCCACTTAACCCGAAGATTTTTTCCAATGCAGCGTGCGTTACCCTCATCTCTAAGTCTGTCGAGAGACTTCTTGCAGAAACAACGTCTTATATTATGATGTCTGCACCAACTTCAGCAAAAGTTTTCCAGTAGGAGGTTCCTTTGCACAGGATACCGGCTAGATTATGGGTACCACAACGGCGCCCATTTCTGCCATGAAGGGCAAAGGGCGTATCAATTACCATCAGCTGAACGTCCTGCTGATGGCACTACAATTGCGCTCGTCACCTTGAGACATAAGATGTTAAGTCTCATTGGCCCATTAATGCAACTAGCTGCGCCGCCCTTCAGACCGAAACACAATAATGTTTACACATTACTGCTTCACGGCAGAAATAGGTGCCGTTATGGTACCTACCCATAATCAACCCGGCATCCTGTGGAAAGGATCCTCCCACTTAAGTATCATAATTACATAATATGTTTATAATGCAATATATCTTGATATCAATAGGTCAGATTTTTATTGTGGCTTGTGCGATACTCGTCCGTTGACTATTCCACTTAATACGAATCAGTCTACACAGTAGTAGATCCTGTGGGGTGTTTCGCTTAAGCCTTTTTGGTACAGATATATCTCTCATCTTGCGATAAGGAAATAAATACCATCACCGTGTTATGAACATGTAAAAACAACATTAATTGTTTTGACCTTTTTGAATCGCTTGTGCTCTTAAATATTCTGGTCGCAATTTAAAAATGTTTTATTATGAAGCTACTAAAAAATACATAAAAATGTAACATGTAATAAGACTTTAACTTTGAGTATAGAGACAATTTACAGTAGCATCTACATTGACGTTACAATAAACAACTTCCTTAAAGGCCGGTAACGCTCCTGTGATTCATCTATTGTTGCAAGAGAATGTGGGCGGCGGCGATCACTTAACACCAGGGTTTCGACAAACAAGGTGTTACCTTGTTTGTCCTCCTTTTCCATAAAAAAGCAAGACTCACAATTACACAAAAAAAAATACTGAAACAAAACTCAGCGTACGTCTATCAGGCAAAGTTTTCCATCAGTTCTGTTTCAACTGCGCTTTGAATGCAACGCCACGCATTGACAGAGTTCAGTAAAAAAACTGACCAAATAACAGCATATCCAAATTTTAAAAGTATGGAGCGTTAAATTAACAAAATCATATGACTAACTTAACATTTGTAATCATTTTGCTAAATAATTAAATTTCAATTGATAAAATAAAATGTTCTTGCTTCCTGTTAGTGTCTGCACTCTCTTTCACACATTTTGCACCATAATCAATGAGCTTCTTAAGACTTTCTTATTATAGACTTAGAACATTACTGCCATGAAACAGGGTGTTAATTTGAATCAATTTTTTTATGTTATCTGTATAAATTTACATATATACGCTGTTCGGACATTTTTGGACGACCTATTTTTAGGCGTTGCATTGGGAGTCTAGTTGTTACAAACGAAAGTACAGGTCACCTGATTGAAAAGAGTTTGATTATGAACCTACTTGAATCAAAAGATTTAGTAGTAAATGTAATTAGATTTTAACTTTGAATATAGAGCTAATTTTTGTATGGTCTTTATTATTTTAAATTTTAATTAATATACAATAAATTCAATTTACAATATTATATAATTTTCAATACTTACAAAAGCCTCAATATTTATATAGATCATAGATCAGCTTTATTTGTTTAATACCTTTGAACGGATCAAAATATTGGTAGAGTACGAATCTTATCTAAAAAAATCTTCTAACGGATGGTTTCTATTTTCTCTGAATATTTATTTAGGATTCGCATCATTCTTAAAATGTAAACGGTTTCATATTATGATCAAAGATTCACCATACTATGTTGTTACGATATTAATTCCCTCTGAGATTTCCTTATATCAAAAAGATTAGAGAGAATTTATGAAATTGTAGTACATAAATACTAGTTCAGGCTGATTCATCATTATGATGGTGGTCCGTTTTTGGGTTTTTTAGGAGCAGACAACGGATGTTTTTTTTGAGATGTGATGGCGAAGTTGGAAACTACGAGACTTAGAGGAAAGTCGTGAAGGGAGTCATGCCCTCGCTCTATAAGAAACCATTATTGGTTACTGCATATTTACTTTTTTTAAATTTCTTGAAATTGTGACGGAAATCGACCCGAATGATTTGTCAAAAGAAAATACACCCTGTATTATTGGACCAATGGACTCTGTTGCTGATAAGGATCAATCTTTGCAAATAAATGTATTACTAAAAGTATAATAAAATACCAAAGTTACTGCGTTATTATTTTTACACGAAAGAAAACTCACCTCCTATGAAAAGTAATTTGTAGAATTTTTCTATTTGCTTTCATTTTAAGTAATACATATGTTTGCAAAGTTTGATCCTTATCAGCAACAGAGTCCATTGGTTCAATAATACAGGCTGTATTTTTTTTTTGAAAAATCATTCGGATCGATTTCCGTCAAAAGTTCAAGAAATATAAAAAAAACTAAATATGCAGTTATTGGTTTATTATAAATCGAGAGCATGACTCCTTTCACAACTATTATCTAAGTCTCGTAGTTTCCGACTTGGCCATCACCGCCATTCTCAAAAAACCACTCTGTATAGTGAGAGATTATTATGTAATCTTCATGTTTCTTTTCTCGTGTATGTGAAAAAACACTCTAAATTATTTAAGAAAGTATGTACTGTTGCTAAGTTTTAGAAAAATAATTAAAAATACATCAAATAAAATAAAAATGCCTTGGAAAGTTATTAACTGAGTTAGTTAAGCTATAATCTGGAAGAGTGAAAGACTGCAATATTGAATATTATCTAATAATAGACAATACTTAAATCCACTCTGAGCAGGAAGTAGCTACTGCTCTTGAGATTTTTTTTTGACATTCCACTTTCTATCACAAGCACTCTTGTCTCCTCCACCAGTGTTGCTGAGTCACTTCTTTTGGAAAATATTAAAGAATGTAAACAAAATTTCAAATTTAAGCAGAAATAATTAAAACTTTTCGATAGTGTTCAAAATTCAACGCTGGTCAAGAAGATATGTCACTGTGGTATAAAAGGATCTGCACTTGATTTTCTGATCTCATATTTAAATAATAGAATTCACAGGGTCGATGTCAGTATGGGGGTACCACAAGGGGCTATTCTTGGCCCGTTTTATATAAATGAACTACCTAACCTTGTAGAAAATAAAAACAAGTAGGAAGTATTGTTTGCGCATGACACTTACACTCATATTCAAAGTGTTTAAGAAGCCAAGTTTTATATGACAAAGTAAACAATGCTCTATCTCCAGGTTCATCCTAGCTTAGCGCCAATAACTTATTGTTAACTTAGTCATAAAACAAATTGTATTAAATTTACCTCGCCAAATGTCAAAAATGTAGCTGCGAATAGTTTATTAAACGGAGAGGTGGTAAAGCCGGAATCTGCTATATTTCTTGGTATTACTCTTGATTCCAAATTGCAATGAGGCCCCCCTATTGAAGGATTGGTAAATAGTTCTGCAGCACATGCGGTTAAAAAAAATAGTCAGTCAAGTGACATAGATACGGCGCCACTAGTTTACTTTAGTTATTTTTATAGTATTATGTCCTAGAGTATATTTTTATGGGGCAGTGCAGACGATATTTATGATATCAATAAACAAAGATGGTTCTGTGCTGCAGAAGAGGACTATTCAAGCTATTTATAACCTAGGTCCTAAAGAATAATTAAAATAAAATTTTAATGAAATAAACAGTTTGACTTCTGCATCTCAAAATATTCTCGATAATGTTCTATGAGCACATTAAGGAATTTGCTAGAAACTGTGACAATCATAATGTTAACACGAGGAATGATTTTCTTAATGATACCACAGACTGGGAATGGAGCGGACACACTCAGGCTCTTTAATTTTAAATGTTTATTGTACCATATTACATTTTACTCCATATTTTTTTTAAAAAAAAATAGCCCGCTGAGGTCCTGCGCCCCTTCTATTTTGAGGCACTCTATTTTGGATGGGTGGTAGTTTTTGACGTTCTATAAATAATATAATTTTGATTTGAATTCTATTTGGAACAAAAATATTGGAATTTGAATATGTGAGCTGTATGTGTGCCCTAAATCTAGCAATGGACGAGTTCAGGCTGATAATGGTTTTCCGTTTTTATTTTTATAAATTTTCTGTTTAGTACTACGTTTTTAAATACTGTAAGTGTTTAGATATTATATTCTTTAATGTATATGTATCATTACATATTTGACTATACTCGGGTATTACAACATTACTTTTTTTTTCAATAGTATAGTTTTTAAGCCAATTTTACTTAAGAAATGCATACAGCCCTCTGAATCATTGGTAACGTATATTATTAATATAGTTAATCATTAGTATAGTATAAATGTATTTCACGACCTTAACGAGTTTTTAATAGGTA
The DNA here is from genome assembly GCF_905404315.1 of Leptidea sinapis. Taxonomy (NCBI): domain Eukaryota; kingdom Metazoa; phylum Arthropoda; class Insecta; order Lepidoptera; family Pieridae; genus Leptidea; species Leptidea sinapis. Next base: position 6,612,447 of record NC_066275.1, on the reverse strand, counting down.
ACGTATTTGAATAAATATTAATTAACTATGTCTTTATCTATTCAAATTCAAATTTTGTTTTATATTCATATCTTATTGAATTGAAGAAACCCATTTGAAAACATATTCCGACCTGAAAACAGAGCGCTAGACATCCAGCCATCAAATTTCTTAAAAATAAAATCACATCATATTAATTTATATATTTATTCAATAAACTAGGCGGTTGGTGATAGCAATATTCTAATGGCATAATATCATTTTAAGAACTTTGTGTTTTACCAGTCACTCCGACGTCTCATATCAATTCAATTAAATTTTAAATCAGATGAATTTAGTACATTTTGGATCTTGTATTTTTAATTTATTAATTAAATAAGACATAATAACTTGACTTAGCCAAGAAGTAGGCATAACTAATTTATATTAATTGCACATGCAATGACCTTCTATACATAAAGACAAATCACACCGTATAAGAACAAAACAGATATATGGGACATACCACAAAATACACCATAATAAGCTTTGACTGTGATATCTATACATTACCACTTTTACTCCAGTTGTTTAAAATATTCTTGGTCAATAAGCAGGAATGTAAAACTTTTATTCAAAATGATATGTCCTTATATAGTAATCAATCATCGGTGTCATAGAAAATCTATCTCCTTTAAGTGATAATAGAGGTAGATTTTCTTAGACAGATACGAGATAGATTAGAGAGAGAAATGTATTGTGTGAGTCAAATGTAAACATATGTTGTGTGCGAATCGTGAACAATAAAACGAAGGCAATTTTATTTAAAGGACTCGTGGAGGTGACGCCGTTCAGACACTTTCTTTCGCGTTCTCTCACTATTGTGGAAAAAAAATATTTCAAAAGTTTTTTTTAAATGCTAATTCAAAAAATTGTTGTACAATTTAAATGCATTATTAAATTATAGTCAAAAATTAAATTATAAATACATTTTTGAAAAGGATAATTTGCATGGCTGCTGCCATCCCTGGATATGACAGCCGTTTCTCAGCCTAGCGAACGACACTCGACAGATAACGACTATAATCTTGTAAAAAACGGAGAAAGCTAAAATCCACTACGTTTGTAAGCAACTGTTCGCTTTCAAACTTAGCCGGATTGTACTTCGTGGCCAATTGCGATACTGTAACTTTTACTATTTCAAACTTATGTCAAATGACTGCACGTTTCATACTAAACTAAATTTAAATTTTTACTCAGGCAGTCCCGCCTCTTATTACATAGTATTTACATCCTCTTTGAGGCTCCCCCTCCGATAAATTGACTATATACTATAAGTATATTGCTTGGCGCAAGATACAAACTGTCCTACCTACTGTCTTCGAATATGCATGCGCCTTAGTCTTTTGCACAAAGGCACTATCGGGTATCGAACGTAAATTTTTCCAATACTGAAGACTCTATAATATAATTATACTGGGACAGATTGCTTAAATTATTGTATCCAAATGTTTCGCCTCTCGACAAACTCTGGCACGAGACAGTCTCAAGTCAACATCTCCTAAGGATGCCTCGTGTAGAGGCAAAACACGTGTCGAGTTGTTTGAAGACGAATATTGGTGGAATTAACACTCAAGAAAACTCAAAACATATGGATAATTATGGATTTCCGCAAAATAACGCCTACTTCAATAATTTTTCTTAAATTATTGTATATTCATGGGTCCTTGATAATTGGGGATTGCGTCGATCCGGCAATTTGAAGCGGGCGAAAATAACGCTAAAAGATTCCGTTACGAACAATCAGATAATACCAAGCTAATATAAGCGTGTTAATATTCTGTATGCAAACATAAAATAAAGTTACAGCACAAGTTACCCAACAAAACAACAATATCAATCAAAGGCATAAATCCCAAAAACAATCAAATTATGGGTAAAATAATACAGTATGTACCTTCTTATCGCCAGCCGTACTGTTTATGTCTTCATAATGCGGAGTTCCTTTCGTACGTTCCCTTTTGTTTTGGTTGAATTATCAGAGAAGCCGCTTGTGCATTAAGTTATTGTTTCTTTCCACAATGTTATTGACAAGGGGATGATAATAATACTGCCAATTAAAACAAACTGCCACCAAATGCCTATTTTACGGCACATTAATCAATTTATTAAGGACCTTTAAAAGGCCAATAACAAGCTCTAAATAAAAAATATAATTGTCAAAGGGGTATTGGTTCCATAAACAAATATGAGAAAATTCTTGTACGGCCCATGGTAAGACAAATAGATTATCTAAAGTGATATGAAGAAAGGCTTTCATCTATAGTCAGAGCGTGTATCCTCAGACACTTCATACATGTCACGCGATGTGGAGATCATGCCATAGAGAGACTTGTTGTTCAGGCAAGGGTCAATGGCAGTAGGTCAAGAGGACGCTCCCCTATGCGCCGGACAGACCAGATTAAAGCCCGAACCAACACTCCCCTCAACACATACCAGCCAGACACCAGAGTAGCAACAGCCAGGGATAACTGGCGTAGAATCGTTCGTCGTTCGACGCGACCACGACTGCGTTGTCAAGAGTAATCCGACGAAGAAGAAGATAGATATGATAAAGGACATTCTAATGGAATATGCATTTACGTCAGTATGTATTTAAATTTATTCCTATACAGAGGCAAGTTTTATCTCCAAATCAACGGCATTCTTGTGACGACTACTCACAGTGGCATTTGCGGTTGTAATTTTTTGGAGCGTGACACACATATTATGGATTTGTCTATTGCTATTCTATTTTATTAAGCCCAAAAAAGATATGTTGATCATTTTTCAAATGAGTGGAGAAATCGTTGCAAGCGCTTAAAAAATAAGAATCGGTAATAAATTATATTTATCTTAAAAAAATTAGTCTTCGGACGGCAACTTGCATGCAAAAATGGGTCATCTGAAATCTATATATAACATAAATTATAGTTTTTACAATAATGAGGCTCTGGTGATATACCCTGAATTAATTCACGTACGTACAAAAGGTATCAAATTGACGTTGCAAAAAGTAAAACATCTCACTCACGGTCACCTAACTAAAATTATTTGTTATGTTTTTAAATGATAGGGATCACTTCTGGATTAATTAAACAAATAAAACTGAAAACAAAATGTTATGAATGATGCGGGACTCGAACCCGCAACCTCTCGCATTCCGTGCGGGCAATCTATCCAACTGAGCCAACCGTTCGAGTGACTTATCGTTGATATAACCGTTGTATGCTTTTTTCAACTCTCAGGTTGTGGCTTCATGGCTATATGTCATATCTTAGAGGGGCAACAGAAGATATAGGTCAATTTCATGACAAATTTTAAATAAGAACTGTTTTCACTCCACCCTATTTTAAATGTCCATTGATAGCCAAAATGGCCAATGGCAAAATTGTTAGATGATACGTTACCTTTAGAATCCATGTCTTAACATCAAAATAAGAGAATTTTACTGCATGCCTTTAACTCCACTAATCTATATTAAACCAGTATTGGTAATTTATAATATAATTTTTAAGATTTTGTGTCTGTTAGACCTATTATTATACTTCTGCTTACGTCTGGTGCGTAAAGCTTAAAACAGCTGTAAAATAGTTTCTATTTCCCTTCTTCGTTTGTGATGAAGGACTTATACGAGTACTACACAAAGTGTTACAACTTAAACAAGGACGCCATTAGAATAGAACTGCTAACTAGACATTCAGCAAGTCCAGTTGTGTCTCGGGATTAACTTGTCTAATGTTCCCATAAAGTTAATTGTTTGAAACTAAACTGTGCGAATAGTATATTAGACTCTAAAGATGCTTGTTTATGACATTGGCCATCCAGCAAGTTTATTTTGGATATATGTAAAAATCTTTATGTAACATAAAATAATAATAAATAAAAAAAATTAAAACCTTTCAGAAATTAATAATAATAAAAATAAATTTCTTATATAGACAGAATTTTTATCAATCAATATTTCGATTAAAACTAATTACTAGCAACCTCTCAGCCATTCACAAGTGATTGACTCCCAAACAAACGACTTTGTTTTGATTATATAGATTATTCAATTATACTCAATTTTACTGATGCTTAATTATATCATAATAGTATGTGCAGTCCACTATAATAATATAGCTGCTAGATAACACATCTTTTATTACTTACAACAGTAAAATAAAATGAGGATAAAAAACTTCCGATTCCTTATATTTGGCCACACAATATATTTAAAGAAAACTCGTTTGTTCACATGAGATTTACATTAATGGCAATGTAAAATTTTTATATTTTTAATAATTTTGTTAAATATTTTTTTTGTTTTTTAATTTGTATTAGAAGCTACAAGTCATCTCAGACAACTGTTATATTTCTAAGTTTAGGAAGAGTTATTACACCAGACCAGAGATGACAGCAATATTTCATATGTGGCCAAGCGTTTTGCGTTTTATAGAGCGCTAGAATGTGGATCAGCGTGAAGTAATGCCTATCTCTATTTATGAACCCGTTTCTGAAAACACATTGAGGCAAGGCGACCCATTATCTCCTAAACTGTTTTCTGCAGTTCTAGAAGGTATCTTTTGAAGACTAGATTGGGAACTATATGGGATCAACATCAAAGGCCGACGCATACATCATTTGAGATTTACAGATGACCTTACTATCCTGGCAGAAACTCTAGAAGCGTTGCAGGAGATGTTACAAGAGTTAGCTATAGAGAGCCAAAAAGTAGGATTGCATATGAACACCCAAGAAATTAAAACTATGAGTAATAATACACATGAAACTATAGATATAGATAGCAAAGGCATTTAATATGAAGAAGAATATAAGTATCTGGGACAGATAATATCTACTAAAAAACTTATGAATAAGAAAATTGAACAAAGAATAGCAAGTACTTGGAGAAGGTACTGGTCACTCTATCAAATAATGAAAAGCGGTCACATATCCCAATCCATTGAGGACGCGTTTACGAATCCGACAAAAATATGATATTTTTCGGTAGAGTTTGTGATGAAATTAAACTAATTCTAACAAAACTAAAAATTGCCACAAATAGATTACTTCTTTATCTCCAATTAGCGGGAAATGTTTGCTTTGAAATTTTGATATTTTATGTCGTAAAAACGATTATCCGTTACCTCTTCACACAAAATTGACGAAATGGGGCTTCATTCAGGATCAGTTTTCTGCTACCACTTACACAATTTTGGCTCTTAAAAATTATGTAAGGAAAGCAGATATAATATTTTCAAAAACACGGTAAATGAATTAATGAATATCTAATAAATAATCTCAGAAAAAAATTAAAATGAATCGTCTAAAATTCATATATATTTCTGATAAGCATGAGCTTTAAAGAGTGGTATTAAGGGTTATTTTATTTTGTCACTCCGCACGCATTGCACAGAAAGATCTATCGAAATAACCTCAGTCCGCGCTCGGCCGCCGTCGTGGGTAGACCCTGTGTCGGTTGTAAGCAGCAGCTCGTACTCGGAAAGATCGCTGTATGAACATGAATATTTTTTATAAGCTATACAATACTGTCTTTGCTACTTTACATATTTTGTACGCAGTCAGATTTTCAATAAATTATGTTTCTGTATTTTTTTGAAGAATTAGTGATTATAAGTTCATCTCTAAATATAAGGTCTAATCGAAATCCAAGATGGCGCTTATAAAATTGGCAACTTTTCTTCATGGGTGTAATTTTCATGGTTTTCGGGGTCAACAATAACGAATATCGGGTCAAAATCTAAATCCAAGATGGCGCCTATGAATTTTACCAACATCACTTCATGGGTGTTATTTTCATGATTATCGGGGTTAACAATAACGAATATCGGGTCTAAGTCGAATCCAAGATGGTGCCTATGAAATTTACCAACTTCTCTTCATGGGTGTCATTTTCATGGTTTTCGGGGTCAACAATAACGAATATTGGGTCAAAATCGAAATCCAAGATGGTGCCGATGAAATTTACTAACATCTCTTCATGGGTGTCATTTTCTTGGTTTTCGGGGTCAACAATAACGAATATCGGGTCAAAATCGGAATCCAAGATGGCGCCGATGAAATTTACCAACATCTCTTCATGGGTGTCATTTTCATGGTTTTCGGGGTCAACAATAACGAATATCGGGTCAAAATTGAAATCCAAGATGGCGCCTGTGAAATTTACCAACCTCTCTTCATGGGTGTCATTTTCATGTTTTTTTAATAATATTAATTAATAATTAAATACTTTATTTGGTTCAAAAATACAGAAATCTTATTACTAGTAACAATATTATGAATTTTACAGAACCAAAATGGTGTCTAGTCAGCATTATGTTGGGAATTTTACTTCTCAACGCTGGTATTCTCTAGACACCAAGACACAGACTTTGAGAATTAAATATTTATATATTTATAATCCCCCAAGTCTACTGCTACCATAAACATGGGCAATAAAATTATATAAGTATATATATAAATAAAATTAAATTAAATCTGTTAGTAACTAATACACTTCTCAATTTAAGGAAAATAGTAATAACATTACACTAAATCATAATATCATAACATTGGTAAGTAATCGGAAAATTTTTTCTTATAAGTAAACAATAGGTTTGAATAAATACTAGATAAGTCATAACTTTGACCTTTTAAACAAAATAAAATATATCCATAAGACATAAAAAAATCAGCTATAAAACCCAATGATGTTCTATACACATATAAATACATAAATTTAAATGTTTTATAAAAAAATGGCTCTGTCGTAAATCCTATTACTCCACTGCTGAATATCTAAATGATCGGACAGCCTGGGACTAGATTGTGATTATTTTATAGCGATAGAAATGACTGTACAATATTCTATATTTTTATTGAAAAGAGCGCAAATAATGAATACTGGGAGAGTTGCTTGCTCCGCTTCTTCTCTTTCAGAGCGCCATTTGTTTCCGAAGCGGTAGTAGTATCTAGTAGTTATTAGAAATGACATCAAAAAGAATTCTAAAGGAATCAATTTTGAGAAAATAATTAATGCCTTTTACATAAAAGCCTGTGAAACTTACCAACTTCTTATCATGGGTGTCAGTTTCATGGTTTTTGGGGTCAACAATATCGAATATCGGGTCAAAATTGAAATTCAAGATTGCGACTATGAAATTTACAAAATTTTCTTCATGAGTGTCATTTACATCGTCAAAATTAGAATTCATTCATAAACTTAAATTATCTTATAAAAGGCCTGTCTAACAATATCCCACATGCTAAATTAATTCTTCATTCCCTAAATATAGAAATATATACGTCTCGACTTTTCACTCACAATATGTACAAAATACATTCCGTTACCAATCTAATTAAAAAATCTCAAAATTTGATTTTGAAAGACCTATCTAATTGTTCTCTGCACCCTCGATAACCTCGGATACGATACCCATATTGTTGAAATCATAATTTTTCGCGGCGGCGATCTTGGATTAAAAAAAAACTGCGTTTACTGCACACGACGTTATGCGACAGAATTGCCATCTAAAATTCTAATATTTAACTACTAAATGAATACATCAACCAATTATCAAAAATGCATAGGTATAAAAAAAATAAAATTCAAACTTGCTAAAGTATCAAATTCATTTGATTCCCGCAATTAACTTTAAGTACGTGTATGTGTTTGAGCGGTGTCAGTGTAGTAGTGCGATTCGATACCTCTCTGTTTTGAGAACGCGTCCTTAAGACAAAAGTTTTTAATGCGTGTATACGTCCATGCATGGCTTATGGGTGGCAAACTTGGTCTCTCACAAATAAAAATTTAAGCAAATTAAAAGTAGGCTAACATGGGATTTAGCGCAGTATGTTGAAAATTAAGTCAGAATAACAAACTGAAGAAAGAAAACAAAAAGCAGCGTGTTTAGTTACTTCTACGTTATAATAATATGAATATTTCAAATAATTTCTCAGATGAATATCGAGTGTAAAAGTAGGGCCTGCAGCATTTGATCCATTGAATGTTCCTCAATTTTAAGAGTCTGATTAATGTGTTAACTTAAATAAATGTACTTGTCTTGGAGAATGGAGAAGACTATGCTCGGAGTATCCCTGCGTGATCGAATAAGTAATAAAAATAAAATGAAAATATGAAATATGAAACAAATAAGCAATCAATAACCCATAAGTCTTAGAAAAAACAGTAACTTAAATAACACATAAAGTAGCATTACTTGAAACACCCTGGATCTTCACAAATTTAATTCATAATATTATATTCCCATGCGTTCATATTGTAACAACCGACTATTATTGTGTAAAATTATTTTGAAAATATTTGAAATTAAATTAATGTTACCTTTTTGTTATGGCCAAATAGCGTGTCTTTTATCAATTTATTTTTCTTTCTCCTTATTCTCATAATATTATCCTGTGTCCGCGAAGTTTACATTTTTCAACAATAAACTATAAATGTAGCTGTGTTATAAAAATTTATAAACATCAGAATATTGTCATATCTTATTCATTTTGCTTTTAGTGTAGAAATATGTATTTAAATTGTAATTGTAGATGTAGGTAGTATTTGTATACCGCAGTCGCTGTCCGTGCTGCGAAACACGGTGCCTTCTGAAAATCAGTGTCGAGGCTCAGAAGGCTCGACGTATACTGAGTGGACCTCTGATTGGCAATACTAAGGTGATTGTACTGCTCCTCAATCTAATTGTTTTATTTATTTTAATGTAACTAGGTCTGTTTTAATTTTTTTTGAGTTGTTTTTATAGTTTAAGTTTAGTTTGCTTAACTTATAATTTTAGTTTAATATATTATGTTTAAATTACTTTTTTGTTAAAGGTTCCCCTATAATATTATAATTTATGACCTATCTTTAGCAGTGTAATTATGTTGCAAATAAAGTTTATTATTATAATGAGGAGATCCGTAGGAGAACCAAAGTTATCGACATAGCCGCGATGGTTGTGAAACTGAAGTGGCAATTCGACGGACAGATGGACGGTGGGGCAGTAAAGGCCGAATCGCCAACACTTACCGGAAGACGTAGTGTTGATAAGCCACCACAGATAGACCGACGCTCTGGTCAAGATAAGCGAAATAGGTTGGATGAGGGCAGCGCAGAACTATCGACATAGCGATCTTTGGGGGAGGCCTATTTTAAGCAGTGAACATGTGGTGGAAATGATGAAAAAATTTTTATGGAATTCTTAATTCAGTAGTAAAATGTGTTATATAAATATAAGTACAGAAGATATAACCCGTCAAAGTTGCGTCTGGTAAGCTACAACATTAGTAGAATTGTTAGTAACAGTCGTGGAGGGTTAAGATTATATTCATTAGTATTTATTGTATGCTACAGCACTATTTGATTTTAATTTTATTAACAAGTGACCCAAGCTCTGGTACTTACCTCTGTCAGCGGATAAGTTTGGCCATACAAAGAGGTAACGTTGCTAGCTTCATTGGCACCTGCGACTTCACGATAGTTACTATTTGTAAGTAAATAATTTTAAAGTAAAACTTATTCTTAAGGAGTAAACCCCAATAATATTTCATTTACTGCTACTCGTACAGCATAACACGTTATATGTAGGAAGGAAATAATTTTACTTTAATTTTACTCAGCTCTAAAAAGGTTATAATCTTAATAACAAAGAGGTATTTTTAGCCACAATATAAAATGACTCGATACCCAGCCCACGTTAACCCTGTCCGGGTTGATTAATGAAATCTCGTGTGATATCAGGTTTTAGAAATTTGCAAAGTTGACACCAAAGGGTGTTAGTGTTAGATTCAGTTGCTTAATAATAATAATCACTTCACAATATTATAAAACAAAGTCCTCCGCCGCGTCTGTCTGTCTGTCTGTTCGCGATTAACTCAAAAACTACTGAACCGATTTCATACTGTTATCAACAATCGAAAGCGTGGCATATTTTAGTGTATAATTTGTAAAGTTATTTATACATTTTTTGTAAAAGCCTCTTAGTATTACTACATATTATAAAAAATCATTCAGAAATACCTCTTTGTATCATTTTTAACCCATTAAGCTTGATTGATCATTTCCGATGGCTTTAGACTACGTTATTCCCGAATACTTGGTTATTATTTTTCTATTGACAGCACAGCGCCGTCGGGTCAGCTAGTCTATAATGAAAATGATTAATAATCGCTTACATGGCACTGCTCGTGGCAGTGACATAGGGCGGGTCGCTACCTTCCTTAAGATATGAACAAGGGAAACGAAGGCTAGCTCAAGATACGGGCGCTGCTTTTGCTACCTGGTCGCTCCTCTCTTCGGCAATTTTAATTTTTATAATGATAGCATAACATTTTAATTTATAAGGACTGCACTCTTTCATATTTTAGTTATTACTTCTTCTTCTTTTTTTAAGTCAGTCAAAAGTTACTAAAACGTTATTTTGGTGGATCATCTCAACGAAATTAGAAACGTAAAAATTATTTTTATTCTTCTCACTCTTCGCAGAAAATAATAAACAAGAATCTTCCAATGTTGGACCATTTCATATCATTCATAGTATGGCTTTAAAGTATTCTTTGATATTTCTAGAAAGTTTCGCTGTGATAGCTCGAGTGATGTACCTCTGCCACCAATCATCAATTCACTATTTCCTCCCCACGACTTCATCTGCGTTAAATTCGTATCACGCTCCTACAGCAACTTTTAATAATGTCTGAAGTAAATATATTCCTTTCAGTACCCCGGACAAGGTATAAATGGAAGGCAATGAGAGAACCACACTACATACATACATACATGCACTCAAATCCTTTTCCCGTCGAGGTAGTCAGAGACAACAGAACGCCACTGCTATCCTCTCAAACTTCACCGACTTCCTCTAGATTCATTACTCTTTCCATACATGTTTGACGGTTCCGGGTGCTTCGGAACTTTCCTTTACAACATCCCAGTTTGGTCCACGAATGTCCTACGACATCTTCCGCCACCGACTTGCCCACACACACTTACCTTATATATTTGATTCGTCATTCTTTCTTCACTCAATCGCACCACGTGTCCAAGCCATTCAGCGTTTATTTCTCAATCCTTCTCACGACATCCTCCTTCAGATCACAGCGCGCTCGTATTACCATACTGCTAACCAAAATATGAATGAAATAAACCACAGCTTACTAAGATATTGTTTTCTTAACTTTATAATCTTAGATTAAGATTGGTGTCCGTTGCGCTCCAACTAGATACTGCACTACCTAAGAACAATAGCTTTTCATTAAGGCAACCATTAGATGCTTGTGTGCGTAATATCTTGACGTTCAATGGCATCTTTAAAATTTTGCATGTTATTCTACATTAAAATTTACTTACTGATGATATGTGATCCCAGTGTCTTTTAATTTCTGTTTGTGTTATTTTTACAAAGTTTTACTACGCAACCCGGCATTTTAATAAAGAAGAGTGAAGTAGCGATTGCTAATAAGAGATTTTTTTGAACTTCTACCAATATACCCGGGAATGTGTCCGAGTGACACAGTCCCACTATCAAAGGTTTATTTCCTCCAAAGTGGAGCATCCTGACAGTGAGAATGTAGGAAATGGACGGAAAAATGCACGCACATACTATCGGAGTTTTCCAATTAACAAATACTGAAGAAAATTTACTGCTTCTTATTCGGTTTATATTCGCCTGTGTGTATCTATATATATATAACGACATTTGAATGTGATTTTCACGTTCGTATTTTGTATCACCAGGATTATCAATCAACATACACACGAAGGAAGGAATCGAGGATTTTAATTATAAGTACTGTAATCACGCGGTAGTGTTATAACATGTTTTTATATAACGTGATCAATGTCCCATTATATATTAATTTTAAATTACTTATGTAATGGGAATTTAAAATTAATATTGTGATGAGAATGTCGGTGACGCGACCTCATAAAATTTCCCCCTACCAAAAAATGCTCAACTAAGCTAAAGAAGTTTTCACTCCAAAAATGATTTAATATGTTGAACTAAAGAAAAGACTTTTAGTGTTTACATAAAATTATTTTATTTCCAAATTTAAATAATTGAATTCGTGTCATAGTTATAATTGTTACATCCGATATATGCTTGTGTACGTTATGGTAAATTGTATGCAAATTTCCTCATCTATTAAGGCTTTGTACACCCATGTTTCACATACATTAGCATCATGAAATTGACCGTGCAGTCGTGTCGTGTCGTAGTATTCTGCGCTATCAGATACATTTTTATAACATACATTAAAATGTCCGCTGATATTTTCTACTTTCTATTTTATAATTACATAATTGATTTACCTTTATTTAAAAATTACTTATTTTTAAATAATATAATTAATAAAGTGTCTTAATCTAAATCTTAACACAAATTAATTATTTGTAACCAATTTAATAAACGATGCGGGGCTCGAACTCGCAACCTCTCTGGTTCTGTCCAAGCGCTCTTACCAACTAAGCCAACCGTTCAAATGACGCATGGATCATAAATCTTGATATGTCTTGTTCAACTCTCAGGTTGTGGCTTCATCTATAGGATCTACTTAACAGTTGATAACCTGCTTAACCCCAATAATTGCATATTAGGAAATTGACTTGAGATGTCGCTCTTGCAATTCTAAGCAGATTGATATTTTTAAGAGGAAACCATCACTTGATGTTAAGTGATCACCGCCGCCCACATTCTCTAGCAATATCAAAGGAATCACAGGAGCGTTGCCGGCCAACATAATTATAACTATAATAATCATCATTATCATCAGCCGGAAGACGTCCACTGCTGGACAAAGGCCTCCCCTAAAGATTTCCACTTCACTTCTAACTATTATAATAAAACATAATTAAAGACCAAAGGTTTCGTAAATTATTTATGTAATGCTAGATTCCTAACAATACTCAATTCTGGTGTATAATTAAAATTTCATCTAAAGCTAAGATAGATCCCGCATCCACGACTGCTGTTATGATTTTCATCAACGATTAAAACTTGTTCTCAAAGTAACGCTCCGCTCTAATTTCAGTGCGCTTATAGATAATGAAAACATTCATGCTATTAGATATCTAATTAACTTTGATAGCGTAACAAAATTTATTCGTAACTGATAAAAATATCCAAACATCTTACAATTTTGTATAATTCTAGTCTAATTCCTAATAGCAATTTTTTTAATTCAATACTAATCCTAAATTGGTAAACTGGGTTTGATATTTTCATCCATTTACTGCTTTTGTTATTATGGTCAACGATCTACGAACGTTTTTAATCTCTTTGTCAATCCATCCAATGTCATTGATGGATGTGTAATCATTACTGGTATTTCAGGCTGAAGGACGCCGTAGCTATTGAAATTACTGGGCAAATGAGACTTAACATCTTATGTCTCAATGTGACGAGCGCAGTTGTAGTGCCTATCAGAATTTTTGGGGTTTTCAATAATCCTGAGCGGCACTGCATTTGCGGGCAGGGCGTATCAATTAACATCAGCTGAACGTCCTGATCGTTTCGTCCCTTATTTTCATAAAAAACTGTATATTTAGATTTATTTTCTACGAAGAGTTTTCTATTTCATATGGCCATGGAAATGAAGATCTTACACATTATATAGAAAGTTTCAGGACTGATTTACAACTGACATAAAATCTCGCTTTTGAATAATAAATTAAAGATTGCATAAAAAGCGGTTATAAATCGTGTTATTATGATAATTTTCTGATTAGCCTCATGTAGGAGAGTTTATAAAAGTGTATTAATATGACAATGCCTCTGATACTAACCTTGTAAGTATTATCGATTCCTGATTTTCAAGTTTACAAAACTGAAATCAACAGCAGACTACAACTCATGTACCTACTATACTAGCGGAACGCTATGATGGCCGTTTTGACATATTGTAATAGTGATGTGAAATGTCAATTTATTCTCGAAAATTGACAATTGACAGTAAAGAACAGTAATTTGCTCCTTCAATGTAATTATTAATTAATACGAATCTTCATGAGTACACAAACGTCAAAACGACCATCACAGCGTGCCGTACGTATAAAATAAACAGGTCTTTTGATGCCGACATCAATATAATGTCGAATGATGTAAGTAGGTACCTTTCGTTTATATCTAGGAGAGAGATACTAAGAAGATATGTGAAACTACAAGAACCGAGATGAATTAATAAAATCATAGAGATTTACAGTTTTGTTGGTTCTTTAGGGTAATGAAGTATCAAGCTTTCACAGCTATTTGCTAGACAAAAGTTAAATTGTTAATGGGATATCATCTGTGATTGGCTTAACTATGTAGTGTGTGTATTACCTTTACAGACATATGCACACACTCATCTCTCCAACTAGTATATATAAGCAGTTGCATACTCTAATAAAGGAGCTTTTTATCGCAGTCAGACTTATAATCATTTGTATACGCGAACCTCGAATATCACAAATATATTCAACTATATTAAAATATATTCAAACGTGGCACTTGCATCTGTGCCCAAACATAGATCCTCTTCAAAAAATTATGATAAAAAACATCACGAATAATGTGAACATTGCAAGATCTTACTCCAAAAAATTGCTAACAATAATAATGTTAATATCCTACTATAAACAACCTATGATGGTAGAATAGTTACTATCGATATATCGATACACTTGTTGTAACAAGATAAATAAAATAGGAAATATTCTTTCCAACTGGAACAAATAACACATGTTTGCACAAACTGGGGATATTCAATAAAGCATTTCATGACTCGAATGTTCGTTATTATATAGAAATAAGACAGTAAAGTTGGCTTGAAGCCCCGACATAACATCTGTTCCGACACAAATGTATCCTACTTGTACCTACTGAGAGAACGCATCAAAATATAGGTAATAAAGAATAATTTACCATGAGAGTTAGTTATCATTTTACATTGAACCATGGCGGATAAATTATTAATTCAATTATTGAGCGTCTGCGAATTTAACAATTTATACTACCATCTTATTATATAAATGCGAAGGGTCTCGTACAAGGGTACAAAGCACCTTGTGTGCATGTTTAAGGAAACATGCACACAAGGTGTTTTTAGACATTTTTTGTTGTGAAAATATAGCACTTAGAGCTATGAACACTGTATCCTGTAACACTTACCCTTAAGTCATATTTGTAGGTTATCGATGCTTGCTGTTGGTTATAGTTAACCATAGATATTTTGAAATACCAGTTTTCTATATTTCTCTGTTATCTTTGACAAGTTTTTTCTCGGCATGGCGTATGTGATTAATATGAAATACGGAAGAGTTATTCTTATAGATATACTTTTTTGTGTATTTACATTTATTTGAATTTGTATCATTAACAATTAATGTTAATTCCATCCAATTAAATCCAGTTAATTCCATTAAATAAATTAAAAATTTGATGAAAATATTGTGGAGACACAAGATTCGATAATGTTTTCCATCTTTTGATTGAATGTGTACGGAACGACTCAGAGTGGCCGCACCTCCTTAGGAATAATTAGAATGTGGGTATATGTATATTACTAGCCACTCCACTATCAAGGGCCGCGCGGTCGCTCGTTAACATGTGTTGATAATGTGTTTGTATTTTTTTGGTTATATGTGGTTCTTTGTGGTTTTTATATATTGTAATTAAGGAATTGTTTAAGTTACATAGTCACATCTTTCACTAAAACCCCAAAAAATAAATAAAAAAAAAAAACATATAAACGGTCTGCGCCTGTTAAAATGTTATTTTTACGAAAGTATTTTGCTGGAAAGTATGATCAGGCGCTACATTACTTGGGGTTATTTTTTTGTTTTAATGGGTTAATCAGTAACGCTGTGGGAATTAAAAAGTTTTAGATAGCCAGATTCATAGTGGAATACTTAAATTAATTGTATCATAAAACTTTTGCTTATAAATGAGCCCATAAGGCTAGTATTAAAAATCCTATGGTTTTCTTTGATTTAATATGAGATATATAACCCTTAATTTATAATTCATTTCAATTTAAATCATCCAACAAATAACTTTATATCACCCTTCTTTATAACGAAACAAATTATGTGTATTTAAATGTAAGATAGTAAGAGTAAAAGCTATCCTACAAATAAAATTATTCTTTTAAACAAAATCCAATAATATATGCATTTAATAATGGCTTTTGAGATGCAGTACATTTAAATTTAAAAACTAGACTTCCAGTGAAGAAATATACTAAGACTTTATCAATTAATTTGGAGTTAAAGTATAAAGTAGTCCAAAATACATGGACTTCTATAAAAAAAATTGTTATAAAATACTAGTGCTTTATACGATTGTTAGTCCCCCGAAATCTAATTTCATGAAACGGTCGAAACAACAGTGAATTTCCATTGCCGAGTTAACAGTGCACTTTATTCATCGTGAAATTGAATTATTTCCTTTGTTAATGAACATTGTTCATTGCAGTAATGAACTGTTATGCAAATTATTGTTATTTTTTTTTTCATAGTAAAAAGGCTTTACAAATTTACCTGACGAATCTATTCTAAAAACTAAAACAATTTTTACTAAAAAAAATATGAACAAAATATAGCAAGGCATCAGTATAGAGATGAAAGTTGAATTTGATGAAGTATATTCCAAGGATAAAGTATATTCCTGGATATAACAAAGAAATATAAATATCGTGCATGAACGAGATCACAACATATCTTATTTTTACTTTAACAAATACTTTTAGAATAAAAAAGATGAAAATAATTTTTGTGTCTGTTTGCAGAGTTACTGTTTTATTTGCTATTTAACCTTCACTTGCGACTAAAACATCGGTTGTGGTCGTTATTTAAGAGGCAGAATTAAGGTTACTCGATCGTTGCATATAACTCATCTTAAGAAGCATGACTATATGTTATATACTACATACGTACGATTTTTATTTATTATTCCGTGATTTGTAATAATACTGACAGAGTAAGCTAACATACTTAATACAGATTCAACATCATTAGAAATACTATTTAAGCATGTTAAGTATTATCACCGTACCATGACGACCCATATAGTCTAATGGTTAGTGACCCTGAGTACGAACCTCGAGGTCCCGGGTTCGAATTCCGGTAGTTGCAATCATATAAGTGATTAATATGGATGTTTGTTTCCGAGTCATGGATTTATGTATGTTTAAGTAAGTATGTTATATAAAATATATCGTTATCTTGTATCCATAGTACAGGCTATGCCTACTTTGGGGCAAGATAATTGCTGTAAAAGTGTGTCAATATATATGAATATGATACTAATTATATTATTAAGAATAAGTTCATATTATTATTCTCTAAAAAAGGCCAAGCTTGTCGTCTATGTTCAGCTGCTTTTTAATTTATCAGGGTTATAGGGTTGTCTTTCCCTTGCAGGTGGGTGTATTCGCATGGCAAATCTAATTGATATTGCATCCTAGGTATTGATGCAATTGATTGATCTAAATTTTAAATAAGAAAAAGTATTTTTGAGTTACTCACCTGGAAACACCGCCCAACCAAATTCAATTCACAAGTTGTGTGTATGTAGAAGAAATTTCCCTAAAATTCGTATTTTAGATAAGTTCTAATTATTCAGGTGGTGAGGATTATATTATTACTAGCTGACCCGACAGACGTTGTTCTGCAGATAATAAAAAAAATACTGTTTTATAGAAATTTGCCAATAATATTTCAAAACATCAAGAATTATTTCGTAAAAAATTCGTTGTTATAATGAAATTGACAGCGGAACCGCACACCGTGACACGAGAATTTTATATATTAGATGAGTTTGCAGAATGTAGTCTGATTCGGATAGAGAGATCAGGTTAAATAGCACTTAGGAACACTTCCAGTCATATTAAATCGAATCAATCAAATCAAAATCACTGTATTCATTTAGGTCAACGCAACGACACTTATGAGTGTCACATATAATTTGCCGAATCGACACTTCGGATTACGGTTGCCAACCCTACTATATATCCTACTATTTAAGGTGTCTACTAATTACTATTAATTCAACAATATAATATAGTAAGAGAAACTACTATATTTTATAAGCATACACAGCCAATATTTTCTTTGATGAACATAATGGAAAGATCGGCGCAGGTATAGGTCTTAAAAATAACAATAAAATCTATAAATAAAGGCTCAAAGCAATACAAAATATTAATCTAAGAAATGTTATCAAAAATATATGTATTTGTATTTTTGGCGGCAGCCATACTTCGGTTAAGGCTGAGCTTTATTGAAAAGAATTGGCAAGAAACTCATTGCCGTTCTTTTAAATAAAAACTGTACAGCTAGAAAAATGCAACGCAAAGTTTATAAGTGACAATAATATAATAAAGTACCACAAAGAATTTTGTCTGTTACAAGTCACCCATAAAATCTTCCGCCGTTAGCTTTGATATCATATCAAGGTGAAGAGAACACTTTAGCTTTATATTAATATGCGTTCAATCTCTCGCGTCTATTTTACGCTTTATCGAGCTTCGCTGATAATGGAATTAATTTTATACGTGTGTCATATATAAATGGTTGATAAAAGTTATTGTTATTCAAATTATTCTCACACTAGACTCCGTGCAAGGGTGAAGGGCGCAGCACTACGTGATCGAGGTCATATAATTTAATCTGACGCTTAAGATCTTTTTGTGATTTTTTATGACTCGGACTATATTATCACTGTTATGGGCAAATGATACCGCTACGCATCAGATAGATTTTACGATGGAAACGACCAGTCTGCCGTCATGGAAAACAGTATCGTTATTCTATCCCGGGGTAGATGGTCCGTCTATAACCATTTCCCCCGGGATAACCTATGGATTAACGGTAACAATTTTTGAAACGAAATTTTTTTACGTACAGTAAACTATATACAGCACTAGCCTACTAAGAAGAAAATAAATAATAATAATAAATCAAAAACGTATTTCTGATGATCTATATATTTAGTATTAACGCCCCCGCAACCTTATTGTTCCAAAAATATCGTAATGAGTATAGAATAGGTGGAAATCTCTTATATAAGGGATTTTTTATGACATTAAGAGACGAGACGAGCATGACATTCAACTGATGGTTATTGATACTCCCTTCCTATAACAATCCAATGCCGCTCAGGATTCTTGAAAAATCCAAAAATTCTGAGCGGCACTACAATTGCGCTCGTCTCATTGAGTCATAAGATGTTAAGTCTCATTTGCCCAGTAATTTCATTTAATTCATATTTTTAGATTATATCTATGTAACCTATACACAATATTATATTAAGGATTAATTTGTAAAAAGCATATAATTTACAAAAGTACCACAAGATACCAAATCCATTTTTTATTCATTTGGGTACTCCAAATTTTTATCGGCTTTTGTTTTTTAATTGAGCAGTTTAGATCGAATCTAAGTTCTCTCATCTCAGATCGATCGATCGACCGAATCAATCCTAGCGCATCAAATTCGCCAGCTTTCTTCTTTTCTTAAATAAACAGCCGAATTATTAATAGGCGAACCAAAACCTTAATGCCAAGACATAACGAATGTAAGAAGTCAAATTGTATAAAGCTTTTTTAGATTTAACGCAGTGAATAATAAATTTTCTCCATCTATAAATCTGATAAGTGTATATTTGACCTCAGATACTTTTACAAAAGATCTATTTTACAAGATTAATTTTAGAAAAAGAAGTAATATTAAAACAATACTCAAATTGCAATAAATGTAAATTAAGGAAAACTTTGCACTCATTAAAGATAGCCGCGAACTCTCTGTGGATACTTATCAACTCATTTTGTTTTAAAGTTGGCACACTCCAATTATTTTACAACAACTAGATAATTATCAGATTTCTGAACCATTAAGTGACACATTACATTTTTAAATTTAGTAAAATAAAACATGTTTAATATATTCGTGAGAGAATTGAGAAGAACTTTTAAAAATGATACTATATATTATATCAATTCTCAAACCACCTCTTATACCCAGCACAGAAAATGTTTAGAAAATGAAAATGAAGGAGGATCCTGCTTCGAGGGCGCTACTGTCGAATTTTTTTCAGGAAAAAACAGGCAAACAGCGATTGGCATACCAGTCTGCAGTAACTGTCCTTCCATATTCTAACACAACTGTCGCGAAATGACCTTTCAGACCAAAGAATGAGGCAATATTTTTTTTCCTCGAATTCTTCCTTTCTTATCCTTAGTTGGCCGATCCTCGAAAGGAAACACCCACTGAGCTGATTGTCTTTTGGTTTCGGGTTCGTAGCAATATATCCAGCTTACATCACCTGTGATGATGTCAAATACAGCCACTGTCGTTGAAATTATCTAACATTTCGCGACACCAGTCCATGCGAAGGTTTTTCTGGTCGTCGGTTAAAGTCTATACTTTAATTCCCCATGGAATCCATCTGGTACAAAGCTTCCTGACGCCTAAATGTTCGTGTAATACTTTTTGAACTTGATTCATACCAATGCCTAGGCTTGCCCGTATCTGCTGGTTGGTCACTCTCTTATCTTCCTCTATCATGCGTCGCACAGCACTGATGTTATCTTCAGTAGTTGCTGTTAAAGATTGTCCCTCACGCGGATCATCATTGAGATGCTACGTCCACGCTTTAACTCGTTAAACCAATTGTAAATAGTGGCACGAGATGGGGCTTCATTAAGAAATGCTAATCGCAGCCTATCATAGCTTTGTTGTTGAGTAAGTCCATAACGAAAATCATAATAAATTATTGACCGAAAATTTTCACATGTAATAAGAGTTTTAGATTTGCCGCCAATTCACAAAAACAAAGTACAAATGAATGCAATATACTACATTAGGTTACAAGGAGTTATAAAATTGAAATTTAAAAAAGTTTTCATTAGCAATGTTTCTAACTGGCCAGTTCTAAACATTTTTAGTGTTACCCACATATTATGGATACAATTGCCTTTTTGTTAAACGAATGCCTTTTTTAATTTATTAAAAAAAAATAGAAGAAAAATGATATTATATTTTAGGTAATGCTTTAGAATTCTTATATTGTCTTTTATAGAATTCATAGATATCATTTCTTATATAGTAGATACTACTACCGCTTCGGAAACAAATGGCGCCCTGAGAGAGAAGAAGAGGCGAAAGAAACTCTCCCAGCATTCTTTTTTTGCGCTTGTTGCGATGCTAGCTCCAATTGGCTCGTCAGTTGGCAACACTAAGACTAAGGCTGACATCAATAGATCGTACTGAAACTTTGCTCATACTTTACTTTTTCATTTGGCTGTCATAGCTAAAGCTCAGCATAAATTCAGCTGTCAAATGATTATAAGAACGAAATCAAAGAATATGCTAAGCTTACACTCAGCTAAGCTTTATGTAAGTAAAGTCTGAGCAAAGTGTTAGTACGCTCTACAAATCTCAACCTAACTTGTATGTAGCAATACTAGCAACCGCCTCGGCTCTTGCCTTTTACAATGAGTCATAAAACAGGTGGGAATTAATTATAGTGTCAGTACTTACTAAATTATATTTATTATTAATTATGATTAAGGACTGGTCTCCGCTGCGCTAACTAGATACCGCACAACCGAAGCACAATAGGTTTTTTATTACAGCAACTATTAGATGCTTGTGTGCGTGGCATCTTGACACTCAATGGCATCTTTCACATTTTGTAACATACGCTTCGTGTTATTTTACATTGAAATTAATAGAATACAAAATACTTACTGATGATATGTGATCCCAGTGTCTTTCCTATTTCTTGTAGTATTCTCTTTACAAAGTTATACTACGCAACCCGGCATTTTAGTTTCAATTATTAGCAAAGTTTAACATGTGTCACGTCAACGTCACACATTGTTCGAGATTGGCTCGAATCCCCCACTTGGGCATTTTAACATTTTCCGCACTTTGATACTACGCCTGCGGTATCTAGTTGGAGCGCAGCTCAGTACTTACAAACAGAACATTCGGTAAAACGAATTCATGTAAACAGATGTGACTCTTTTCGCAAATGATATCTTGTAATATCTTTCAAATCTTTAACCACCTCTCGATTATAGATACCATCAAAAAAAGCGTATACCTTAAGGCAGGTTACACTTGTGGGATTCCTGTGGAAAGAAAGTAAAAGCGTCAGTGATCACTCACCATACGATGACCGGTACGCTCGTTTGACCTCCTCTGCCATAAAAATAATTATACAAAATATTACATAATTAGTTCATAATACAACATGTGGGAAGAATTTTTACGAGTGGGAGGCTACTTTGCACAGAATGCCATACATATGGGTACCACAACTGCGCCTATTTCTGCCGTGAAACAGTAATGTGTAAACATTACTGTGTTTTGGTCAAAAGGGCCCCGTAGCTAGTGAGGTAACCGAACAAATGAGATTTAACATCTTATGTCTCAAGGAGACTTGTAGCGCCGATCAGAATTTTTGGGTTTTTCAAAAATCCTGAGCGGCACTGCATTGTAATGGGCAGGGCGTATCAATTACCATCAGCTGAACGTCCTGTTCGTCTCGTCCCTTATTGTAACATAAAACAGGAAATATCTGGAATATTTTTTATATTTTACGACTTATTTGTAACAAGAACTCAATCTGAATAAGAAAATCCCTAATGAAATTGATTACCATGGCAGCAACATAGCATTATGGTAAATATTCGAATCTACGAAGATGAAAAACCTTTGATACGTAAGAATATTGTATTCAGTTCGTTAAATAAAAATGAGAAAGAACGGCAATGTACCGTAAACAAATTTGCTTTGACAAGATCATTTTCACGCAAATTTTTACTGTTAGGGTGTCTACTACATATAAGTACTTACATTACTGTACCGAGACATGCTCAGTATTGTTACTTTGATTAATGGCATCTTTTAGAGAATCTGGAGATTAGAGAAAGATAAATCTGTTTAATACTTTTTAAATGATTGAAACGGGTGTTATTGTAGTTATATATATATATATATATATTTAAAAGGCAAGGTTTTTGCTTAAAAGTAAACAAAAATATTAAAACATATTTATTATTATTTATTAAACCCGATGTTTTGTGATATTTGTAGGGTTGTTAATCTATTGTATAGCTACAATTACACGTGTTTGAATCCTTTAAAAAGTATTTTATTTTAATAAATGTTTTTGTGGTAAAAATGAAAATACTACATAGATTTTGAGTTTAACAAACAAATTGAAACATATATAAAAATAAAAATTATTTTAAGTGTGAAATTACATTTTAAAAAAACGATATCTTTGTATATTCGCTTATTATACAGAACACGTTAACGCCTACCGAATATGTTAATAGCGCCATCCAGTAATTAATACAGCCTTATTATAGTTACTGCTTTTGATTATAAACTCATATTTTTACCATCTTAGAATTTGGTGATGAATTTCATCTTTTAGATAGTGGACTTCTTTGTGAGAATAAGGAATGCATTCATAAGAACCGCCTGCATATTATCTATAATAATGCATTTATTTCATTTGTATTAATCAGTTAAAATTAAAAAAAATCTGAACTATCTATATTTGTGCAACTCTGTAGGATACAACAATTTTCATTTTTTAACGCAAACTTCAAAGATCTTTTTCAAATTATTCAACGTTGTTGTTCAAGCTATTTATTTTAAAGTTATTCTAGCTGCAAGGGTACAGTAAAATAAAACATGTTAATGTTTAATAATTTTATTTCTAAGATAAAGACTTATAAATATAAGGGCAACATTTAATAAATATTTTATACATATCCATTGGATATAATTGTGAAGATTATTGTTATTAGGCGAAGGTATTAAAAGGCGTTATATATATTTGATTGACTTAGTTACGTTACATCAACATAATAAATTTTATCTTATGTAGCTCGGGATAATATGCTTCAGAAAAATGTGCTTCACTAATGTCATAGCTTTGATTAACATATAAGACTAAACAATAGTTTTTTATACTGAGAATTTATGTAAAACACCTTATCTAACAAATAGTCGAAGTAACCGAAGAAAGATTTTCAAAATTGATCAACAAAATGGTCTTTAGTTAGAAAATACTCATAAAACACTGTTACGGTCTAACTACTAGCTAGTGCTAGTGTTGCAGACTTGAAAAACTGGCAGTTATTCACATGCTTCTTAAATTAACTCAACTACATCATAATATAAATGTCTATTTATACTAAAAAATTATTTACAAGCTACACTGAAAGTCCCTTAAGTTATTATTACCTTATATTATATAACATTCTATCGATATATTTTGTCTTCGTGTGGTGGCAAACTTATAAAGTATGGCGCTGGTTGTGGTGGTGCTAGATATCGCACGGATCCGGGCGCTGATTGTATCTTATGTGGCAGTGTCGCCGTTGATAACGAAGGTGGTGGTAGAGTACCACCATACCCGGGCCATGCAGGGCCCCATAACGGTGCGCCTGGACTATTTGCTAACGGTGCACCTCTGTAAGATGTACTCGTCATACGTAACCTAACTATACATATAGCAACTATCAGAATGGCAATAAATGCAACAACACCACCTACGATACCTATTATTAAATTATCATCATTGTTTGATACGGCTACTCCAAGAACAGGTGCACCTTTAGGCTCTCCAGTTACTTTTGGACGTTCATGTGAGGGCGCAACAGACCAAATTATATCTGGTTCAGCTGAAGTGCGATGAACTATTCGAGGAGGAATCGGGGTTGAAATGCTGCTGCTTGACATAGACGTAGCTGTTGGTCTTCTCTTTGTATCGCATGTGAGCTCGTCATCACCTATTTCAAGCAGAAGGAATCCAGAAAGGTATTCAGGTGAATGGCATCGGACATTCTCCATACCAACAGAAGGTAGCCATCTTCTAAGAGCTCTTGAATTACAATCACATCGTATAGGGTTGCTTTCCAAACCGAACATTGATAAATCAGCTCTGCGGTCATCGAGGGCTACTAATAATTGCGGTTGTATTGTTGTTAGCTGACTTCCACCAATGTCTATTGTAATTATTGATGACCTTGGTAATGGAAATAGCAAAGCCGGTGGTAGATTTGTTACTGATGTGTTACGAAATTTAACTGTTATTGCTGGGGATTTTAATCCTGCAAGAACGCCAGATGACACAGTCTTAATTCGTGACCCCCGTATACCTAGTTCTTCAAGTCGAGGATGTAATGTAGAATGCAGTTGGTCTGCACCAATAGTAGTATCCTTAAATTCTACATCCAATTTTTCAAGGGCCAACAAAAATTGTAACGCTCCTTGGACATCAAAATATCCCAGTCTAGGGTAACCGTATGCCCGTAATTCTACTAGATTAGATAAAGTACTAAAGGCGTTCTTCTCAATTTTGGTACATTTTTCTAAGTTTCGTATATCTAGTACACGCAAGGAGGATAAGCCGTCGAAATTTCCCTCGAGGATAACTGTGATGGGGTTATCGGAAATATTTAGTCTTTGTAAATTCTTTAGTTTAGGCCATGAAATCGCTAGAGAGTTTGAAATATCAGAAATTTGGTTGTAAGATAAGTCCAAGGACTCCAATAGAGTAGTTCGGATGAATGTTTTCTCGGATAATTTTGTAATATTATTATGCGACACATTAAGCCTATGTAAGAATGGGGTCTCGAGTTGACCGATGAATCTCATGCCTGTACCAGCAAGATTTAGGTCTCTTACTGTTTTGGGTTCAGTCAAAACACTAATCACAGCTTTTTCTGTCAATGGATTGAATGAAAGGTCCAACTTTTTTATATTTACCATAACGCTGTCTTCAGCCGGTATATCAGTAATATTATTATATGACAAATCTACACACGAAACGAAGAAATATTGCTTTTGTAAAGCTTTTAGTGGGGCCTGTTCAAACAAATTTTGTCTCAATACTATTGTTTCTAACATTCGAAGTCGAGATCTTTCAAATATGTTCTCAGTTAATTCAGATAAAAGATTACCAGCCAAATTTAATATCTCTAGCCTGATAATTCCTTCAAACACACGATCACCCAAACGATCTATTCTGTTGAACGATAAATCTATATTCTGTATTTGACTTGAATTATGAAAAGCCATTTCACTGACAGTTTCAAGTTCATTCCTTGCTAGTAAAATGGTTCTCAACTTTGGAAGTCTAGCAAAATCCAATTCATCTACATTTTTCAAGACGTTGCCTGATAAGTCTACCGATTCTAAATATTGTAAAGTACTTATAAGTTCAGAAGGGAAGAAATTGAATTTGTTATTTGTCAATATTATTTCTCGTAACCTTGGGTGTATTTTGAATGACGAAGGGAATAAATAACTCAGCTGGTTATTAGAAACATCTATTACTTCTAAACTTGTTCCTGTGTTAAAGAATTCTCCTTTAAATGCGTTTAACTGGTTACCTCTTAGAGATAAATATTGAATCGACATAACATTTACGAAAGCTGGAGTCCTTATCGTTACGATATTATTGTACGATAAATCTAAATGCGTTAAGTTTTTAAGATTTTTGAATGAGCCTTCTGAAATTTCTTGTAAATTATTGTGAGACAGATAAATTCGTTCCAAATTGCGATTTTTCGAAAATAAATTCACTGGGAGAGCTTTCAGCCCCACATCACTTATGTCTACGACTAAAAGAGCATCATTACGGCTAAAAATGTTCTGAGGGAGTACACTCATGTGTAAATTGTGACTAATATTGAGATGCGATAAACTTGGTATAGATTCGAAAGCATTGACTGGAATTTCCGATATATGATTCCCGGATATATCGAAGAACCACAAACTAACAAACTTCAATTGTTGACCTGTGAAGCCTAAAATCCTATTTTGGCTCAGCGATAAAAATTCAAGAGTCGTTTCCAATCCAGTGAATACTTCGGATGAAATCGAATTGAGGAGATTACCGGAGAGGTCTAAGTGCTGTAGGTTTTTGAAGTGATCGAACGCAGCCGGCGGCAATTCTCTGATTACGTTTCTTGAGAGAACCAAAGAATTGATCCGATCTGACACCGCTCGTAGGATGTCGCTAGATAAGGCAGTCACTCGGTTAAAGCCGAGGTGAACAGATGTAAGGGCAGGCAGGCGAGAGAGCGCTGTGCCCGGGATAAGCAGGATATTATTGTCACGTAATAACAGTGTTTGTAGATTGACAAGCCCGTCGAATGTATCGTCTTCCAACTGAAACAAAACAATATAATTTTAAGTTCTATGATCATGTTACTCAAATATTTTTATAGACTTAATTGGGCGAATATCATATAAACATATTTTATATTTTATATATATAATTTTTGATTTTATTATTTCTTAACAACCATGTTTGGTTTTAACTATTAAGGATATATGTCAAAAGCATTCAAGCAAATTTCATTATGTTGAATTTTGGGTAATCATTACTGTATAGCGATTTTCATAATAAGCTATTTAATTATATTTTTGCAGTCCAATGGTATTTATTATAATATAAGACTATTGTGTCATTTATTTCATCTTGTCATCTAAATTACATTTAAGTCACAATACTAATTGTGATCTCACAATTTTTTTTTGTAAATAATCATTGAAGTGCCTAGTCAATATTATCTTGTCTCCAAAATGTTCATAGTTCAATAACCCTAAAAACAGACGCTGTAAGTTTTTATGTAAGGACCACACCAGCTGTACACCATGCGATTCTATTGTCATGACGTTAGTTGGTCATGAAAAGAAATGTGCTAATAAAATTATAAAAAGCTGAACCAATAGGCGTTCACAAGTTAACACTCCTTCCTTCGGTACAAAAATATAAAAAACATTTATAAAATTAAGTTAATTACTTTATGAACTGAAACTAACACTTTCCAAATTCTTATCGGCTAAGCTATTTCAATTCAATGCTTTTAGATATTTTCTCACATAGAGTAAAATTCCGTATTCATTTGAACACAGTTGAATGTTTCCCAACATAAACAACGGACAAATAATTAATGAAAAATTTTTCAATATGAAATGAAACCATGCTTCATTTGAATTTAACAAAAAAATTAACAAATATTAGTGCAACTTCAAAGCCTCAATCATTTTAACACGACTTACGGTTACTGAAATATCCAAATAAGTTAATTTAATTATGTTTATGTAATTTTTATAACTACCTACATATGATATTAAAGTTAATTTTAAAGTATTTAGTACTAGCTGACCCGGCAAACGTTGTTTTGCCATATAAAGTATAATTCACGCGATAGTTTTATAAATAATAGCCTATGTGTTATTCTGGTGTGTAAGCTATATTATTGTAAAGTTTCATCAAAATCCATTCAGTAGTTTTTGCGTTAAAGAAGTCCAAACATACATCCAGACATACAAACTTTCACATTTATAATATTATAATAGGATAATAGGATTTAGTTGATTTTAAAGTTACGTCTTTATTCGATTTAGTTCCAATTTTAGTTTAATAGGTTTTTGTCGCCTGACAGGAACCATACCGTTAGTATAATTTGATAACTTTCTTTAGCGGGTGAAACCACAAACCAGATATAAAATCAATTGATTGGATCAGATAGTTTAAACAAATATTCTCATTTTTTTGTCGCCTTACAGGAACCATACCGTTAGTATAATTTGATAACTTTCTTTAGCGGGTGAAACCACAAACCAGATATAAAATCAATTGATTGGATCAGATAGTTTAAACAAATATTCTCATTTTACGCAAAACAAAAAGGCAATTCGGTTCAAGTGCTAAGTTGAATAAGCTTACTGTTCTCAGAGAGTTGACTCCGATATCCAAATAAGCCAAGTCACTTAAGCCAACAAAGGTGCCCGGTGATAGCTTCACTAGATTGTTTCGACTTAAGTCAAGTACTTGGAGAGACGCCAAGGAGTTGAGATGACTGCTATCCAGCATCTGTAAAATATAACATAAATAACATATATCATATGTACATATATCATATCTTTATATAAATATATTTCTTCTGTGCGTGTGTTTGTCAACACTGAACTCCTCTTGAGCGGCTGGACCGATTTTAATCAAATTTTCTGTGTGTCTTCAAGTG
This sequence comes from Leptidea sinapis, assembly GCF_905404315.1. Lineage (NCBI taxonomy): Eukaryota > Metazoa > Arthropoda > Insecta > Lepidoptera > Pieridae > Leptidea > Leptidea sinapis. The sequence goes on along the minus strand of NC_066275.1, from coordinate 6,583,419 downwards.
GATCAATAGGACATTGGGTGTTTTAATGTTGACAATAAGCTAATTGTTTCAGAATCTTTAATAGAGGATTTATAGCATGGGTGTAGATAAAACAATAAAAAGCAGACAATTCATAGAAACTACTCAACTCACCGTAATCATATTACTCGACAGGTTCAAGTGCTTCAAACTCGTAAATGATTTCAGAGCGATGGTTGGGAAATCATTTATGAAATTCTCTGATAGATCCAGCTTTTCCAGGTTCTCGATACCTTGATATACATCACTGTTGAGCTTTGAGAGTCTGTTACGACCCAGCTCGAGAGATCGCAGTTCGTTCAAGCTGATGAACGCTCCTCCTTCGATATTTGATATCATGTTACCGTATAGGTTTATTTCTTCTAGAGTCTTCTGGGAAATAAATGATGCTTGACGCAGGGTAGCTGTATAATTAATGATACCACATTAATGATAATGTTACATAATTAATCTTAATGTTATTATACCAGTGGGAGGCTCCTTTGCATACGATGCCGGCTAGATTATGGGTACCACAACGACGCCTTTTTCTTTTCAGTGAAACAGTAATGTGTAAGCATTGCTGTGTTTCGGTCTGAAGGGCACCGTAGCTAGTGAAATTACTGGGCAAATGCGACTTAACATCTTATGTCTCACGGTGACGAGCGCAATTGTAGTGCCACTCAGAAGTTTTGGGTTTTTCAATAAAACTGAGCAGCACTGCATTGTAATAGGCAGGGCGTATCAATTAGCATCAGCTGAACGTCTTGATCGTCTCGTCCCTTATTGTCATAAAAAAATTATTTGAGAAAATAATTTTTGAATGTGAAATATAATTTATGTGTTATTAAACGTTTGTGTGGTAAATTATATAAGGGTTATTTAAGGTATATTATTATAAGGATTATATATCATAAATGACTTTTGATACCACAGATTGGGAAAAGAGCGACCACCCAAAGACTATTAAACAATTAATTTTATTGTATGATATTACATTGTAACGATATTTTTATGAAAAAAAAGGCCCGCTGAGTTTATTGCGCCCGTACTGTTCTGGTCTGTGGCGAGTTTTTTCGAATGAGTGGTAGTTTTTCACTTTCAATAAGTGAATTCATAAAAATATTTATAATTTTAATATAATATATTATTATTAATATAAAAACTGTAACAAAGTAAAAATTATACATTGATTTTTTTTTTAAATACTTGCTATATAACTATGTAAGTAAGTATTGCTAATTAGGTACTTTGTAGAGTTAATGTCAGTTTATCTTTTTGTCTGAATGTATATCCATGGAAGATGCAAACACTGCTAAATATATTTAATTCAAATGATGCATGTATATTCAACTAAAGGTCGGGACAACATATAGGCAACAAAATATCACGTTAGACGCAGGTATAGTATAGTTCCTGCTTTATAGAGTCCAGGCGGACGACAACGCAGGCAGCAGCTAGTATATATTTCAAAATAATTAACCTTAATTATTCTCTGAGCTTTAAATTTCATCAACATAATATCGAGTGAATCGAAAAAATATTATTTTTTTTATTAGATCGTTTTACTTATTACTTCAATGGACGAATAATGGGGTGCAATTGATAGTGGTGATCACTTCCTCAATCAAATGCAACGCCATCATAAATTGACGACCCATATAGCCAAGTGGTTAGTGACCCTGGCTAGCTAGAGAGAGCTACAGATCCCGGGTTCGAATCCCGGTAGGTGCAAACAATTACATGATGAATATGAATGTTTGTGTCCGAGTCATGGATGTATATATGTATTAATATGTGTATAAGTAAGTATATTGTATTAAATATAGCGTTGTCTTTGTACACATAGTACAGACTATGTCTAGTATATAGTTCAATTCTGGATACGTTGTTACTAGGACTCACCAGGACTAGTCAAATAGCCATCCTCTTCAATGCCTAGTTTGGGGCAAAGATAATTTGTGTAAAAGTGTGTTAATTTTATATAATGATTATAAAATCATCTTTTGGTTACGATACTACTGTACTTATAAAAGTGCCAACGGTGCTAATTTCTGCTTGTTTTTCCTGTCCTGGCTGGACTACAAATTACTGTTTCAGCAAATTTAAGTGTAAACTTTACAATGAATGGCTTTGCTTTGAATAGCTTCTTTATACGTTTGTAATAATAGCTCTTTAGGGCAACCCTTAAAATTTGTAAACAGTGGTTTACTAACCCATCAGTTTTTGTTAAAAATCCAGAATTATCTTTTGGATTATTATAATATTCCGATATAATACAGAGATAGAATCTGTCTCATAAAACATGCAAAAGAGATAAGTAAATTTTGTAATCCCATTTATACCAAAGTACTCTCTTTACACATAATTTGTATAGCTCTGTAGATTATAATCTATGTAAACATTAATATAAATAATAATAATAATAATAATATTCACACACTCTTTACACAAATTATCTTGCCCCAAACTAGGCATAGCCTGTACTATGGCTATGTACAAGACAACGATGTATTTAATACAATATACTTACTTAAACATATATAAATACATATAAACATACATGAGTATGAAATCATATATGAAAATCAAAAATAACCCATAGATTAAGAATCCCACTGTTCAAATATTTTTTTTAAACATCTGCGTCCAAAGCCACAACATTCTTTACTAAATTCAAATGAAGAGACATTATCAATATTTAAATGTAAGAATATTGAAATCTTTACCGCCCCTGCAGGCCAATTTAAACTAATTCAAAAAAAAACAAAAAAGTTCATTCACATTAAGAAATTACGAAAGCCGTAAAATGTCTCATTATTTTGAAGGAAATCCCTTCTTCTTACCTATTCTGTTTTCCCTGAGCGAGAGAACTTTTAATGAAAGCGGTCCGTTGAGGGACACCGACGGAATTGACACCATGTTGTTGCGGTCGAGACGAAACGTCTGAAAATCAACCGTTTAGTTATTTTTTCTGTAATTGATAGTAACAAGTGGCACAGTGGGTATAACCGTTGTCTCTCACCCCGGAGCCCCTGGTTCGGTCCTCAGCCGCCACGTACCAATGTGTTTTCGGTATTCGATTAATATGTATGTCTAGTCGACACCTTAAAAGGTTTGCAACGCTCGTGAGAGGAATCACCTCTGGTGTTACAAGAGAGTATGGGCTGCGGTGATCACTTACCATCACCTGTATTTATGCTCGTTAGTCCTCAGAATTTTATTTATTTTATATAAGATGGAGCAATCGGGCAAGAGCCTCACATGATGGGAAATGGTGAGGCAGCCACCCATGGACATCTGCAACACCAGGAGTCAAGAGCTGCGTTGCCGGCCTTTAAGTTGGGAGTATGCCTTAATCTTGAAAGTGCCTGTATTGGTATGGAGAAACTGAAGCCGGTAATTAATTCCAAAAAGTGGCTGTGCGAGGCAAGAAAATTCTCGCGCGCGGTAGAAGATGCAGAGGGGACCCACATCTCTACGCAACGCCAAAGAATCAATCCGATCGGAGATAACTTAACTGATTCGAGCCGCTCTTCGTTGTATGGGGTCAAGTGGAAGATGGATTAAAATCTCTGTAGACTAGCATTTTACAACTGGGTTATTTCATCTTATGTGTACTTGTTATAATAACTGTAACGTGTGCAATTTATAATATCTTAGGCGAAACTTAGGCGAGCATATGGGGGGTAAAAAATTATATCTATTTACTTTTAAGAATAAGAATGTAGCTTTTGACAATCCGTGTTTAACTAAAACAATTATAAAGCAACAATAGTATATTGTTCACCAAGGGAAGTATGCGTTTCCTAGAGTGTCGTGTGTTTGAGGTGAAGCTGAGGACTTCAACACACTCGTTGTCGGGAAGTCACATTTTCTTTAATGTCATTGACCAGCATTGCATATAGCAAAATAGTTAAAAAAAAGAATGAAAAACACGTTTTCAGACATCTTTTCTTTCGATGTGACAAGCATAAAAGGTGTATACTAAATATATATTACCTTTAAAACGTTGCATCCAATGAGCAGTCCCTCCTCCAGACCACGGATATTATTCCCGGTAATATCGAGCTCCTCTAGCGCAGGAAGGTTATGTAGCTCTGCCGTTGAGAATATCGGATTCAAGTTGTCGCCAAGCAAGTTGTGAGCCAGCACCAGCTTGGTAAGGTTGCCTCTCACTCCCGCTAGAAGACGATCTGGTAACCGACGCAGACTGTTGTGAGAGAAATCTAATTCTTTTAATGGTAGTCCATAGCTGGAGAAGATCTGAAAAAGAAATATTATAAAATCAAAGTCAAATAAACAAAATTAGGCTTAAATTAAGCGTTTTTGTATCGTCACTATAAATATTTCTAGTAAAATTACTGAATCTACCATATGTTTGGAAAAAGTAGAGCTCTTGAGAAGAACATACAACAAGTTCAACGGCCACTTTTTTCAATCAAATAGAGAGTTTTACAATGGCTGTAAATTACATAAGCAAATACTTTATAAGGTGCTGCGTCCAATATATGTATCGTGTTTAAATAATATCGAATATTTCATAAAAAATAATAAAGAATGAACTGTATAATTAATATAAATTATCGTATATTGGATGCATCAACCTTTAGAGCTTGAATTCATTGTTTGTGTAAGGATGTTTTGTAAACATGATGGTCGTGGTTGCTGTCACAATCAGATACTTATCGCAACATACAGATATTTGATATTATATGTACACATTTAACACATTAAAGCATTTACATATAAGGAGTCACGTGGCAAGTATTGTGCAATACCATATTTTTCAGATTTTATCTTTCAGCTCAGAAATCTTGAAAGAATTCAATTCTGAGCGGCATCGCAACTGCGACACTTTGAGACAAAACAGATTAAGTCTCATTATCCCAGTAACTTCAGTAGCTACGATGACCGATGCAGATGCAAAGAAGTCTCCCCCTAGTGTGGTATTATTCATTTCAAAATGTGTATCAGGTAAACTACTCGTTCAAAATGTTAATTTCCCAAATGCCAACAGCATTGTAGTATAGTACATACAAACCATAGACTTAGGATGTACTAGTGTATACATGACTTAACAGCTCGATAATGCGTGACCAATTTTGAATGTCAATGTGTGCGATAACTAGTGGTTAGTTATTATAATATTCAAAATACTGAGGAGCTAATTCCAAGAGTGGCTGACTGATTCCGACTTGTCAATCAAAATCGGCTACAGACAATAGATTCGCTTTCCTTTTCTATCAAATTCAAATTTTTTATTTAAAATAGGATGTGACATCACTTATTGAAAGTCAAAGACTACCCATTCCAGAACGAATGCCTCAGACCTGAGAAGAATGAGCGCAACAAACTCAGCGGTTTTTTTTTCGTCGACATGTCGATGACGTCGAAATGTTTACAAAGTAATATTGAACAATTGAACTTATTATTTAATAGCCTGAGGGCGGTCGCTCCATTCCGAATCTGTGGTATTAAGAAAGTCATTTATGTTATGGTAACCTTTACCACACAAACGTTTTTTAACAATTCTTTTGAATAACGTAATACTTTTGTTTTGAACATTTTCTGGGATCTTGTTGTAAAAGCTACCCAGCTACATCGCCCCACATAAGACTTATTAACTCGACTTAGCCGAGTAGTAGGCATTATAAGTTTATGTCTGTCCCTGGTGTTAAAATTGACATATAACATAAGATAACACATATCTTGCTGTAACTCCGTTACAAATTTTATTCTCTCTCGCACGTATTGTTTTTCTATACGATAGTATATTGTAGGTCTATGATACGGCCGATATTAACAATAGTCTTCGAATTTTTTATTGACATCTCGCTCGAGCTGTAGAACTATAAGCTTGTTTGAGACTCATAAACATTGTTAAGAATCTTATTTTATTGTTTACTGATTATTAAAAAAAAATTGTAAACCAGTGTCTTTCTCTTCTTCAGTCGTATCTCTTTCTACAGTGTCATATACCTCTACTTTAAATTAATTCGGTCTTACATAAACCTAATGCTAATAAGCTTTACAGATCATTTACAGTTACGACATATCTGAATTTTTAATAAATCTTGAATTGATTTGCTAAAATAATACAGAGACCGGCTCCGTGTATAATCTCTCCATTAACATTATAAATTATTAGAACATGTTATATGAAGAACGTTCAAAATATTAAACACAACTAATCAAAGTATACATCTATATATATATATAAATAAAATTGGAGTGTCTGTTTGTAATATTGAAATAACTGTTTTTTACTACATGTATATGAATATAATATATGCGATACATAGGTACACCAAATTAACATGTTTTACAATTTTTGTCGTTCTGTCTGTCTGAAATGAAATGTCTGTCGGAAATCCATAATTATACAAACGATTTAAGTTTTCTTTAGTGTTAATTCCGCCAATTTTTGTTTTTAAAACAATTTGACACGTGTTTCGCCTCTACACGAGGCATCCTCAGGACGTGTTGTCTCGCTAAAATCTTCGCCGGGTTAGCTAGTAAATAATAAAATACAATAATTGTAGACATTTTTATAATATAATTATAATATTAATGCTTGATTTAATTTTAAACCTTGACATAATATTTTAAGTCTCATTTGCTCCCACTGGTGATTTGGTGATACCCATGGAATTGATGAAGATTGTAAAATATTAAAAGAATTGAAATAATACAATAAAATAAAATTGATCAATCTATAAAGTCCTCAGGAGATAAAAATCATACGACGTTAACTTTCCAGATTTGAATTTAAAAGCCACTTTGCAATCCCTAACTAAATAAATCCCTAAAGTCGAAAGAATGTTGAATTATTAATAAACTGTTAAAGATAATGGAAAAGGTCCCGTTACACAATATGGAATGACCTTACAAACTATAATTAGCTGGTAAACCTATAATTAGGTCAAATAAACATTATTTGTGGCCAATAAACAGCAACTACAGTACCTTATTGCAACCCTTTTCTTGTCAAAAGTGAATACAAATTATCGTCAAAAATCATTGTTTTCTAGATCGAGTAGTTTATTAACTAGTTTAGTTAGTCGAATATATCTCAGCTAATGATACATTTATTTTCTAATAATGGTAGTATATAGTTGTTATATAAGTGTCACGTACAACCTAGGTTAAATAATGTTTGATTATTTTGTTACAATTTTGGATAAATTTGTAATTATTGTTCATAAGTTACTTGTTAATTGTGTTATTTAGTGCTGTAATTTCTCTAGTAAAAAAAATAAAATAGAAAATAATTCTCAATAAAACAGATATACTAAGAGGGAATATGGTAAGCTGAAACATTGGAAACGTTGAGTTGGTGGAGATATACACATTTGTGAGCCATTAAGATTCCGTTGTAAATCTCAAATACCACAAACCTACAATGCGGAAGTTTGTGTGCCGCGATACCCTTTCTAACACACACAAGCGAAATAGATTGTAACCACAATCACAAGGCTTTGATACTCACGAGACAAATGCTAATATTACGATTGTATACATTATGTTATAACCACTCACAAATGATTACTTTGTAGCAACAGCAGGTCAGAGATATCAATTCACATAACTAATAACGGCCGTTTTCAATAACGTATCTCTAGTTACGAATATATTGCTATCACCGTTTAATAACAAGATCTTATCTATCCATTCTTGCCAATGCAGTTACATTAATAGTTATAGTCCAAGTTTATTGAAATGCAAGTAAACGTAAAAGGATAGATTTGTCTATCTCTCGTAATTTAAACTAAGAATAGATAGGTTATTGAAAATGGCCGTAAGTCAATCTAATTAATAAGTTAATAATAATACCACATACTGGAAATGGAGCGAACACCCTCAGGCTATTTAAGTATAAATTTTAGTGTACGATTCAACATATATTGACACAAATTAAGAAAAAAAAGAAAAGCCCGCTGAGTTTCTTGTGCCCGTTCTTTTTAGGTCTGAGGCATTCCATTTCAAAAGGGCGGTAGTTTTTTGACGTTCAATAAGTGATTTTAAATCCTATTTTGAATAAAAATATTTAAATTCGAATAATTTAAATTAATAGGCGATACTGTCAGTTACGCTTCAAATAACTTAATTTTATTGAGAGAATTAAGAATCGTCAACATGATTTAGGATAGAATAAATCCATACAGGGATCTCCATTTTCTATGAGGATACATACCATAACAACACAGTGTTACATTGAGCCAGTTATCAGGTTTCAGGTGATCCCATTTGCCAGCAATTTAGGCATGAATTGATTCTATGATAATACGATGATGAAAGCATATAATATATATATATATATATATATATATATATATATATATATATATATATATATATAACTACAGCTTTTGTAAGTGTGGCGGGCATACCACGGTGGCTTGCTTGGCCAACGAACAGTCGAAATTTATATCCAATAGTGCATTTATGGGAACAATTAAAACGAAGATATAAATAGACTGTGAAAGTCAGCAACTCATGGCCAGATTAGAGATGATCAGATTCCTAGAAATATTTCGTATCAAATGTTCATAGTACCAACCAATCAATATAATAAACAAAAGGGGAGAGTTGAAATGAAAGGGTTCAGGGAATGGTAGAATACAAGAAAATATCAGGGGCATGGCAATATCATGGCTGAAAATATAAGGGCTTTATTAAGGGCCTTGTTGGGAAAAGGCACAGAGGCGTGACTGCGTAATAATCATAACTTATCGTAAATGTACCAACTTCTTGCAGCACAAATACGAAGCATAAATTAATCTCCACGCCTGTCCACAGTTTGATAATAAATTTAGATTCTCCATCATAATATTCATATGATGCATAATATATGCACGAAAATTTATTATTAGCATTTAAAATAATCACAATCAGTGCCGGATTAAACACTTAACAAGAATAGTAATTGATAAGGGCCCCGCATTTTAAGCCTACTCATCTCTGCCTGAGCGTATGTTTTTGAGTGAATGTTTACCAGTGGGACGCTCCTTTGCACAGGATGCCGGCTATAGTATGGGTACCACAGCAGCGCTTATTTCTGCCATGATGCAATAACGTGTAAACATTATTGTGTTTCGGTCTGAAGGGTGCCGTAGCTAGTGAAATGACTGGGCAAATGAGACTTAACATATTATGTCTCAAGGTGACGAGCGCAATAAAAATATAAAGATTCGTTGTACTTGATGTCACAAAACGTGAAACTCTTTAAAAAAAATTGCTACGGGCCCCGCGCTTGCCTTATCCGGCACTGATCACAATCATAACTTAAAATATTTTACCTGTGTAGGAAGCGATTGTATTCCTGCTGATTGCTGACTAAAAGATATGATCGGCGCACCATAAGGCAACGCTGGGTAGTCTCCAGGGAAGACCACGTGATCGCAGTTCATGAGGATCCTCAGTTGAAGTGCCCTATCCACTTGCACCTTACACCGGCATGGATACCGAAGGTCATCGTTCAGTTCCGAGCACGGCACCCACGGCTGCTGCCCGGTCACAAACGGCATGAAGAGCACCAGCAGTAACCGCATCATGATCTGGAAATAAATCGTTTGTGATACAATTCAACTCTATACTTGTATCAAATTAGACATCCGAGGTTATATTGTTAGTTAAATTGGCACCCAGCAAAAAAATGGTAGGCTTGTTCAAAACACCATTAAAAATGAAATGTAAAAGTAAACATCAGACATCTCAAGTCAATTTGCTAATATGTAAATATTGGGTTTGAGCAGGTTATCAACTGTAAAGTAGATTCTGTAGATGAAGCCACAACTTTTGTGACGGTACGCACTTGAATGGTTAGCTCAGTTGGGAGAGCACTCGCATGGATCTCAAATTTTATATGTGTGTTAATCCCAGAAGCGAGGGCTGTCACTTCAAAAACATAACAATTTGTTTAGAACAACATGAGTAACAGATATAATAATTTTATCTAAAGCCTGTATTTATAGCTATGTTTTAACATGGTTTAGGAAGAAATTGATACAAAAGTAAATACCAACAAATGCTCCCTATTAGAAAGTAATTACTATTTTCATCGGTGATTATAAAATATTTAATGATAATTAGTTGTTGCACATTAACAGAAATTATTACGCGGTTAATTATAACATATCTTAATTTCTAGTTCGTATTGGACTTTAAGAGAATAATTTATTTGCCTTTCTACTCATCAATATACCGACCATTATAATATTCGAATAAAGTCAATAAAACTTTTACGATTCTACTGTATTTTAACCGACTTCAAAAAAGTAGGAGGTTCTCAATTCGTCGGTATGTTTTACGTCGCGCGTGCTACTCAAGCACATCTCACCTATAAATATGAATGTAGATGCAAACCTACCTTGGCTGACACCGATTCCAAAAATAACAATAATCGTAACTAGAATTAGATTAATTTATTAGATTGTATATAAAAATACGCAATTAGTTTTATACTTTTTAGTGCATATTACATATTTTATTTTAAACTTAATTAGTTTATGAAACGATTTGGAAAATTACATTTGTTATATTCCGACTTAAACGACGAATCTTACTTTAAAATTGTAATTATTATATGAAATTAATATAAATGGCATTATCATTCTCTTATTATAAGAAATGTATCACCACGCAAAATAGCCGCGCTGTATTAGTCGAGTTACGGATAGGATTACCTATAAGAAATGTATTTTTTCTTTCAATTGGTATAATTTTTAGAAGTTGAATTTAATTTATAAATGTTTTTACTAGTTATATATTATTTTTTATATAAAAGGAGTGGTGGGGCAGTCTCCCATGGACATTCGCAACAACAGGTATCAAGAGATGCGTCGCCAGCCATTAAGGGTGGCAGTATGCTCTCTTATTGAAGGTCCCTAAGTCGTATCGGTTCGAGAATACAGCAGTCGGTTATCGATTCCACAAAGTGGCTGTATTCGAAGCATGTCATATACCTAGGTAGTAAAAACATATATATTTATAACAACATTTACAAGTGTAATAACTTACTGCAGTACGAATAAAAGTGGTATTTAATACCGACACATTCTGAATTATCTTTAATATCATTCTTAAAAGCAGTGAAAGGACTTAAAATATGAATTAATTAATTAACAAAAATAAATACTAAACAGCGGAATCTTTGGTTAACTATCACAAATTCTGAAACTTGATTTTAATATTGCCAATAATAGCTTAGTACTGTTATGTATTGTGAGGAAATATTAACGATTTAAGAAAAGTTTAATGTACTTACAAAAAATTAATGAACTTCTCAGGAATGAAAAAAGTTTAAATGAACAATTAATTACTATTTTCACTAGAAAAGTTTTACTATTCCCAATATCTAATCTAGGTATTTTTATGAGCAGTTTACATTTTATGGTTTTCTTTTTATCAATAACACAAAACAATTATAAATTAAAATATAATTTGTACACCGCACATTATTTACGTACAAATACAACTTCACATCTTACTCTACAAATAACTTCTGAAACAGGTAGTAACAAATTAGGCCAGACATATTAAAACGATACTTATAATGAATCATTACTTAATTTAATAACGATGTAATTATTTAATTTTCTGCTTTTCTATATTATTCATTTGCAAGCCTTCAAATCTTTTCTGTTCCTCGTACCAGATTAATGATCATATAATTAATACGTCTTCCGTTTATTTCCCTTACTCCGAAAATTCGTATATATTTTATTTTGTAGTATTATGTAGTATACTCAACTCCGCAGACAGATCTATGGGAATTATCTTTTGTTGTGTGTGTCACACTAATATGAAGATATTGATGTGATCTTTATGAGGTGAGGAACTAAATGATAGTATAATAATAGAATCAACATACAAAGAAACGCACAACAGAAGTTGATCCCCTTTAAGGCGAAGGGTAAGCAGAAAACACGCAAACAAGAGAGACAAGAGACAAGTTTTGTGGTGAAAATATAGCAATACAACTATTTGTAACAAAATAAAGTGTTGTACATAAAGTACCTTATCCTCTTACAGTTTACACATACCCTTAAGTCTTATTGGAGGTTGTCAATGCTTGCTCTTGGTTATAGTTAAAAAATGGATTTAAAGATCTTTTATAAAGTTTTTTTGTTCCAAATATAATCATATTTCATACAGAGTTAAACAAACATACAAAGAATTACGGGTCATACTTCAGTCGGACGGTTAACTTAGTTGGTAAGAGCGCTGGGGCATATTCTGAGAGTCACGGGTTCGCATCCCGCATCGTCCATAAATTTTGGTACATATTAAATTGGTGTATGATAATTCATGTTAGGTATATATAGTCAAACAGTAAATCTACGTATGTACGTACCTGTAGTTCATAAGTACGTACATGGCGGAAAGCATGTAGGTATATATTTATATTCAAAAACTTAACAATGTGCACGCACCGCCTTCTAACCATAGTAGAGCATTAGTACTGTTTACACATTAAAACAACATATAATGATTTTGAAATTAAAACTATCCAAAATTAAAGACATAATTTTACCAGAGTTATGAATAAAATTTGAAAACAATATTTTATGAACGATGCGGGACTCGAACCGACGACCTTCGCGTTCCGTGCGAGTGCTCTTCCAACTGAGCTAACCGTTCGAATGATGTATTGTATGACGTACGTATAAATCTTGTATGTTTTTTTCAACCCTCAGGTTGTGACTTCATCAACAGGATCTAGTTTGTTAATTGACAATGTATTAATCCTAGAAGTGAGGGTTATCACTTTAAAAACATAACATATTGTTTAAATGTTATGAATCTGTTTCCTGATGTAATATTGTAAGTTAGTATAATAGAATGAGAAGCTAAGCTATTGGATACGGTTCATAAAACTATAATAATTGAGTCAAATTACATAACTACAACAACATGAATATTTGCAAGTAATAAATGAATATTCATAAGTAGAAAGTTGTTATACATTTGTGTCAGAAGATAAATAAAAATACTTTAAGAGGTTCCAAGAATGACATTGGATATAGACGACTTTGAGATGTTCATTAAAATATTTGCATTGCTGAATCCCTCTTGCGAAATGGAAATCTTATTAGTGTGCCAATCCCATGGGATTCTAAATTTAAGTTACTTTTTAAGTCTCTTTTCAAATTAAACAACAAAAATTCAACTTTGAAAATTCATCGACAGGATTTGTGATGCTTTTGTGTACAAGAGGAAAAATTTTTGAGTTGCCAGAAATTTTAAATTGAATATCTGAATGGAATTAGTTCAAAGCGTTTTTTTTTACAACCTTATTAAAAGCTGGCAAAGGGTTTGTTTTGATTGACAGACGTGCACAATATCGAGTAAGAAAATTCTGCTATCGAAATATTATAAAGTTTAGGTTATGTGTTTTCTTATAATCTATTCTAATAAAACAAGGAGATAAAGTTTGTAGTTTATAGGGGTTAATCTCAGGATCTGCAGAACCGATTTTGGAAATTCTAATACCAATAGATGCTACATTATTTGAGGCTATAGAATAATCCGAAAATAAAAGACTTTTTGGTGGTAGTCGGTTTTGCAAAGTAAGTCGGACAAAAAGCGTCACCAATTATTTTAAGTGCTTTGTCACGGGGATGTGACTAAATGCTCGTATCAAAGAAAAGCTTATATACCAAAAATAAGTTTCTGGCTGTTTTTTCGTAGTCTTTCCAGCATTTTACTACGTTACTTTGGTCGGTGAGCTTCAATAAGAACTTCGAACACAATTAGGTAGATCTTTACCAACGCAGAAGACCAGATAGTAAGGTGTGCCAATTAAGTTGTCCACTCATTTTACACTTCTAAATTTATAGCGTGCTCTTAAGAAATAATTCGCTATTTTTCTCTGCAGTTACCCAAATGTTTGGAACACATTTCCGTTAATATATGAATAAATGAGGATCTAAATAGACAATTACACAAAGCTGAAGTCATTTCGTGAGTAATTTCTTGCCCCGACGGTCGACGCTGCTATTTAGCCCCGTTTCATTTCACTCCGCAATGTTCAGGACATTCTAATAACACACAACTTGTGTCAACAATAAAGAGCGAAAACTATTTAATAACAATATAAAATGTATTTTCAATAGTACCTACTTCAATTCCACAAATATTATAGAAAAGTATAGGTTTAGTTAACTTGAAAATATCTTTATAATTTTTTTTTACTTATTCTTCTCAATCTGTTCAAAGTCGCCTATAAGGATTATTATTAAGGGAATAGTTTCACAGTGTGTACTGGGTTTATTTTACTTATTAATTAATTTATTTTATTAAATTGCGTTACATGCGACTTAGTTACTAAACAAAATTGTAGTACTAAATAATTATCACATGCACCTCGTAATGAGGCATAGCAATGAACGACAGAGGGGCAGACATTCAAATATATTTTTCCTCTAGGTATTCATTAATAGAATAGTAACATTTTTCCAAAAGTAACTTTTTCAAAGAGCTTATGAATTTTTTAATATTGGTTGCAGCTTTAAAGTTTTCTGGTAACTTTTTTTTAATATAACTGTTACGTTTATAGCTACCGAATAACATAATCTTGCTAGAACCTCTACAAACAAGATTAATTTGTTTATCATATTCTGTAACAGTCCCAGTTCAGTTTTATTTATAATTTTATTCACCGAGATTACGATATTGCTAGAGAATGCAACGAGGGTGTAGTTTAATAGACAAGAGGCTTAGCCGGAAGCATCAGTACCTTCGAGTAAATGAACGGAGTAATTTATAGTGCTGTCGTAGATTAATAAAATATGCTTTATTAATCTGTGAGTGCTATATATAACATACAGATTACCAAATTTAAATATTATAAATTTTAGAAAAAATTTGAAAAATAGTTTTACAGTATTGTTTTAAATAAAATATGAATAGCCAAACAAAAACAAATAAGTGCAGGTTAGAAATTGATAAAAATGCTACGTTTCTGTCGAATTTGTATGAAATAGATGATGCAGTTTCAGACCAGTTTACACATTTAAATGAAAGCACTTTTCGACAAGCTAAAGCAAAATAGTAAACTGTTATGCGAGGGGAGAACGAACGGGAGAAAGAGATTACTTCAAAGGTACTTATTTCCGTACGTGGGTGTACTTTGTAGGTTCAAGACAATATTGAGTGTTTCAATAGACTGTTGCACTTTCCCCCTAATGTTACATTGTGTTTTTTAATAATCCTAATATTATTATAATCTTAGAAAAATAATTGAAAATATCCATTTTAAAAATTAAAGGCGGATAATTATCTGAACTCTTTTTGATACAACGTTTGTATGTATATTGTAACTACCAAGAATATTAATCCTATCAAATAAACGAAAAACGTGTTAGAAACCATAGACACAATATACTAGCGTATATACAAACAACGCTTGCGAGAGAAAAGAGCATCTATAACGGAGATACAGCAAGATAGACAAAGAAGTGAATCTTTTGTTACTGTAACTGATTCTGATGGACAAGACGTATACGTTACTAGCTGACCCAGCAAACGTTGTATTGTTATTTAAAGTAATCAAAAAAATCAATAATTAAAATTTTTGTGGTATAAAAAATAGACGACGACCGATTCTCAGACCTACCAAATATATCGTACATAAAAATTATCGTACTACAATAATCATTACACTCGATTGCCATCTTGGAACCCAATAGCGGATTCGTAGATGGAATAGAATAATATAAAAATCGCGATACAAAAGTAATTGTAGATCGTAGAAGGGCGAAAATTTTAATTTTTATGTATTTTTTGAAGCTGAATCATAATAAAATAAAAATAAAAAAACGTTTCATACGACTTTTCTAACTGCTACACCACGCTGGTAATAGAATTTATTGGAACTGTTTCACCAGCATATTTGTTTATAATAAATGACACACTTTCAGGATTATTGCCACATTAATATGGCACTTTCCCACGAGCATAAACTAATAATTTCTATAACATAGGCTTAGATAATTTATACGTCTAGATAGAGCCTCTTGCTGCTAGACAACCGATAAAAATAGGCCATGTTTATAACTTTAGTGTGCGTGACAAGGTATATCTTACACTCGCCATTTGTGTCACTTTGCGTGCATTGCTTAAAATAGCGGTTAACTGTCAACCTTAATTTTTTTCGACGTTTTCACATCTGTCACAGTCTATCTTGACGTATAAATGATAAAAGAACATAGGTATACGTAGTTACAAGAGGCGTCCTCGCAATAATTTAGTTTCAACGTAGTTGTTAATTAATAACCGTACTAAAGTCAATAACGGTGGATGTAGCTGTTAATGAGTTTTTAAGGCTGCAAGGACGGTCTTAGTTCTCGGAACACGCAACGGCCAACATTTTTCTTTAGTCCACCGGATGTAGGCTAAGCTAACTGTCGCTATTACTGTATTTATACGCATCAACTAAGACCTAAGGAGACAGTAAATTGAAAAAAATAAGTATTGATTTGATATTATTGAGTAACCTTTTTTCAATTTCTTTTTATTTGTTGAAAGTCTGTAAATTTTCATGTGATGTTATATTCACCAATAGGAGGCTCTTTTGCACAGGATGCCGGCTAGGTTATGGATTCCACAACGGCGCCCATTTCTGCCGTGAAGCTTTAATGTGAAAGCATTATTTGTGGTGCCGTTTGGAATTTTTGGGTTTTTCGAGAATCCTGAGTGGCACTGTATTGTTATTGGCAGGGCGTATCAATTAGCATCATGTGAACGTCGTGCTCGTCTAGTCCCTTATTATCATTTAAAAATAATTGTGACTAAGTTGCTCGTTTTGTAAAGTAATACATTGAATGGGTGTTTAATTGTTGTTCCCAGGTATTGAAATAAACTCAAATATGTTTGTATTGTATTGTTGTAGATATTGTAGGATGTCACGAATATAGTTTTGAAAAAAAAATTCAATTACATCTTGTTATGGAAATGTTTTTCCCTCTTCTTCTACTCCGCAAACCCTTTCATTTGATACCCATATCATAGTGGTTTATTTAAAATGTTTATGTGGCTAACCATTTACACTCGTTAAGAACCAAGCTATTTATTATTATCGATTTATTTACAAATAAAACTGAACTTCATAATTAAATGCGTAATTATCTGTGGTATTGATTCATGAAGAGATTCTGTAACGTTAACCCTGGATGTCAATGCAGTTTCTGCTTATTATAAAAGTATATTGTCATTGGAATTCTACAAAAATGTAAGTTTTAGCTGAATCGGTTGAGGAAAACTTTTGACCCGTACTAATTAACAAACTTACACGGCAAGCTAAATAGACGTTTAAAAATCATATAACAGATTTATTACACCTTATGGGAACTTTAGAAAGACTTTACTTCCACGCATAGCTCACGTTTGACTGTTCAAACAACTACATAACAGCCAAGTAATTAAAAATACATGTCAAATGCACCGTTTGGTTCCAGCAATTTGAAAGGCATATGTGTCACATATCGGAGGGCTCCTGTATCTCATTTGTATCAGAAGCGAATAGACGTATTGGTTCATGTTTTATGGATGTGCCCCATGCGGTCGTTAGTCAACGAGGCCTAGGTTTAACTGTGCAGAGTAAATATATTCAGACATATTTGTCTTAAATGTACTATATGAATTAGTTTGCGATATTTCTCAATTTTTTTTAAGTTCTATACGTAGGGGAACCGCCATTAGGCTGGTTTCAAAAATTCCTGCGAGTTTAAATTCTATTGTCTAGTGTATTCTGTACGTCACTACTGACTATTCAATTTCAAAGTAGTCGCTTACCGCCATTAGGCCGGTGTTTGGTGTTATCGATGTTAAAAGTTTTTTCGGGAAAAAAGTAAGTATTTTTAATATGCTTTGAAATCTAATAGTTTAAAACGTTGTTAATAGTCACTAATATTTTATATGCCATTGGTTCTTTTCTTTAACAAGTATTAAAACAATAGTAAACTTACGAGATAAGTAAACCCAAAATTATTTGAAATCCACCGTTTTGTTGAAGTTGGAGTAGTGTTGTACCTCGGTCACTGTCAATCATTTGTACCTTGTTCAGTGGCCAGGGAACATTTAGATGTTGTACTTGGGACATCCAAATAATTGACCTTTCAAAATATACAAGAATGGCTTGAGTACAATTCGTCAAATAAAAATAGATATCTAAAAAAACTGTCCTAGTTACAACAGGCTCATACATATTTTGAGGATAGTTGTATTACGTATTATTGTCTTAAAAATGTTTTCACACGACAGACCACAGGGTCTAAGGCATCCATTTTTATTTATTTTTTAAAAGTATATAATGCAAGGTGCAAGTAATGCGGATTATACGTTTTGGCCCAAGTTTATCTTAATTTCGGGTACTCAAATTTAATTTTATTTAACGGCTCATAATTACTGTAATGGCCTGGGTGAACTTTGCTCATCTATTAATGGCTTTAATAAAGAAACATAATATCATATTTATTAGGCTATGGTTTGCTAATGAAAAAAGACAACAATGTGATGCTCTGGTTATCTCTACTCTTGATGCGGCTCTAACCTTATTGCACGTTTCTGAGTTGCAAATACACCCTGTAATAATCGAGTTAAATGAGTCCAACTCTATTTGAATTTATAGATATTGTTGCGTAGCAACCCTTTGAAGTATATGACGAGAGTTGTCAAACTTCAAGATATTGTTAATTTCAACAGCTCCGTCAGCATTACTCGTACCTCAGCGGAAAAGTGTTTACTTTAGACGCTGTACACCCGGGTTCGATACACCTACCAGTGTATGGTTTTTTTTTTGGGTTTTGTGAAGTTAAAGGATATTTCTAGTTAGTTTAGGATCAAATCGAACAGAAAAAAAGGGATGGAAAATGTGTAAGCAGGATAAAAATAGTTAAAATAATTTTCTAGTACAATTTAAATTTAAAGATGGAATGGGAGAATCATTTTGAAAATAGAACGGATCCGGGGGTATATAAGCCGTACTAAGCGTGGCCTACGGCAGTTCTAGTTCTGACTCGAAAGTGTAAAGAAGAAGAAGAAGAAGAAAAGAAGAAGTAGTGTTCCAAGAGGAAGAAGATAGAAGAGACTTAGTGTTCGGTGCGGTGTGACGCGTTGAAGGTACCGCCGCCCACAAGAGGAACAGCGGCAGACCGGCAAAATGCAAGTTCAGAATAAGTGAACGCAAATAAAGACTCGTTCCTATAAGCGGAGTATTATTTCCAATCCCTGACCCACTCCCGTGTCAATTGGTGTCAGAAGTGGGATTGGAAAGATGCCGTTAGTGCCCAGGAACGAGAAGGGATTGACCACGCGAGCGGGAGCAGCTGCAGCGGCAGAGGACGAGTCACAACAAGCATCCGGCTCTGGACTCAGTGCGACCGTGTCAGCACCGCAGGCTCCTGCCGTAGACATCAGCGCGCTCATGCAGCAGATGGCCGCCATGATGCAAGAGCAAGAACGTCGACAGGAGAAGCAGCTGCGGAGCTTGCAAGAGGAACAAGCGCGCCGACAGGAGGAGCAAGCGCGCCGACAGGAAGAGCAAGCGCGCCGACAGGAGGAGCAAGTGCGCCGACCGGAAGAGCAAGCGCGCCGACAGGAGGAGCAAGCGCGCCGACAGGAGGAGCAAGCGCGCCGACAGGAGGAGCAAGCGCGCCGACAGGAGGAGCAGCTGCGGGGCTTGCAAGAGGAACAAGCGCGCCGACAGGAAGAGCAAGCGCGCCGACAGGAGGAGCAAGCGCGCCGACAGGAGGAGCAAGCGCGCCGACAGGAGGAGCAGCTGCGGGGCTTGCAAGAGGAACAAGCGCTCCGACAGGAGGAGCAAGTGCGTCGACAGGAGGAGCAGCTGCGAGCCTTGCAGGAAGAGCGAGCACGTCGACAGGAGGAGCAGCTGCAAGGTCTGCATGAAGGCCACTCCAAGGAAATTTTATCAGTGGTGCAGAAAAACTCCGCCCGGATTGACGCTGTAGAAAAGGAGGTCGCCAGGATTGACACTGTAGAAAAGGAGATCGCCCGGATTGACACTGTGGAAAGGAAGATGGGGGAGATGGAAGCAACTATTCATCAGCTCAATAGGAAGGTCGTGTGTGGGGGTCCTTCAGCCAACCCAGGAGTCACCTGCGGAATCACATCGACCAGAAGTTTGAAAGTACCCCCCTACGACGGCAAGTCTTCCTGGGCCGCCTTCAAGCTACAATTAGAGACGGTCAGAAGAGCAAGTGGTTGGAGTGACCTAGAAGCACACTCTTCCCTCACACTAGCGCTCCGTGATGAAGCACTTTCCGTATTGGAAGCACTCAGCGCTGGGAAGGAGGAAGTAACCTATACGGACCTTCTTAACGCGTTGGCACGTTATGGTGATAAACACCTTGAGCATGTGTATCGGGCGCAGCTTAAGGACCGCAGTCAAAGGGCCAACGAAACTCTGCAGCAGTGGTCCCTCGAAGCTGAGAAGCTAGTGCGTAAAGCATATCAGTCGTCGCCAACTGCAATAGAAGAAATGTTGCTCCAAGTGTTCATCGATGGAATACGGGACGCCGAAGTAAGAGCGGCCGTACGACTGAGTCATCATACTAGCTTGAAGGAAGCGGTGGCACATGCGTTGGAAGTGGAAGCAGTTCGCTACGATTCTCGGGGGTTGAGACTCCGCAAAATTGTACCAGCAGATTCCAGCCGAAGGCAAGCATATAACCCAGTATGCTATGGTTGTGGGGAGCGAGGACACATTAGGAGCACTTGCCCCAGGCGTGAGAGCATAACGCAAGGTAGGAAGAATGCGGCGGTCTCAACATCACCGCTGGAGCAGCAGGAAAACTAGAAAAGGCCAGGGCAGTGGGGTGGGCGCTGGCTGGTAGAAGCAAAGCCCCAAGGATCTTCGTTAAGCAGACATGTGACGGAAACACTTTAGTTATAGAGGGAATGATAAATGGAAAATCTTGCCGTTTCAATCATTAGGAAAGGAACAGTGATAGGAGGTTGTGAGGAGATAGCTTGGTTAAGAAAGTGTGAAGAAGGGAGGAAGACCGTAGCTGCAAGCCAGGATGTGAACATACAGAAACTTCTGGATGGCTGTAAGGACAATCTTACTAAGCTACAGTTAATAAAAGCGAGAAATTTCCTAATACGCTACGCCGGGATGTTCTCGAAGAACGACGGGGACATCGGAAGAACTGGTTTGGTGAAACACAAGACACAGGAGACACTGTTCCGATAAGGCAAAGACCAAGACGTATTCCGTTTGCACGTGAACAAGAAGTGGAAGACATGATTCGGGATATGAAAGAAAATGGCGTGATAGAACCGTCATCGAGTCCATGGTGTTCTCCAGTGGTTCTGGTGAAGAAGAAGGATGGATCAACTAGATTTTGTGTGGACTATCGGCGTTTGAACGATGTAACTAAGAAAGACAGTTATCCATTGTCAAGGATCGATGACACATTAGATTCACTTTGTGGCATGACGTGGTTCTCTACTCTTGATTTGAAAAGTGGCTACTGGCAAGTCGATCTGGACCCTAAAGACAAGGAGAAGACGGCTTTTTCAACCGGAAAAGGGCTATGGCAGTTCAAAACAATGCCCTTCGGATTATGCAACGCCCCAGCTACTTTCGAAAAGTTGATGGAGCATGTGCTGGCAGGTATGTTGGGAGAAACCTGCCTTGTCTACTTGGATGACATTATCATTATGGGACGAAGTTATGAAGATCATCTTAAGAAGCTCGAAAAAGTCTTCACAAAACTGCAGGGTGCCAACTTGAAGTTGAGTCCAACGAAATGTTCCTTCTGTGAACGTCAGGTGAATTACTTGGGGCACGTTATCTCGGAGCAAGGCGTTGCGACGGATCCTGCCAAGATAAGTGCTGTCAAAGACTGGCCGACGCCGACAGAAAAGACACATGTGAGAGCATTTCTAGGACTATGCTCTTATTATCGACGCTTTGTGAAAGGGTTTTCCGATGTTGCTAAGCCCTTACATCGACTGACGGAGGAGAAAAGAGCCTTTTCCTGGGATGAAGAATGCGAACTTTCTTAGAGTTGAAGAAAAGACTATGTGAATCACCTATCCTCGGATATCCTGACACAGAGGGAAGATTCATAGTGGATGCTGATGCTAGCAACACTGGAATTGGTGGAGTACTATCTCAGAAGAGAGGAGATCAAGAAGTTGTAATTGCATACTTTAGCAAATCTTTATCAAAGCCGGAGAGAACTACTGTGTAACTCGTAGGGAGTTACTGGCCGTGGTGAAGACATTACAACATTTCAAAAAGTACTTGTTGGGTCGCAAATTCCTCGTAAGGACTGATCATGCCACCTTGAAGTGGTTACTAGAATTCAAGAATCCGGAAGGACAAGTGGCCAGATGGATTGAGCAACTTCAAGAGTATGACTTTGAAATCGAGCATCGAGGAGGAAAAAGTCATGGAAATGCAGATGCGTTATCTAGAAGACCTTGTCCGATGGAATGCAAACATTGCATTCGTCAGGAGGAGAGAGAGAATTTTATGATCCGGCTGATCAGAACAGATTCGATCGACGAGAACTGGAGCAACGATGCAATGAGGAGAGCTCAGGAAAATGATAAGTATCTTCAACCACTTTTACATTGGCTAGTGGTAGATCACTTAAACCAAAATGGTCTGAAGTGGCTAGACACAGTACGGCTACCAAGAGTCTCTGGGTACAATGGAACAGTTTGGTGATGCATGACGGGTTGCTCTGCCGTAAATGGGAAACCCCGCAAGGAAAGGATTGCCATCTGCAACTGGTCGTTCCCAGGGAGAAGGTGAACGAGATCCTGAGAGCTTATCACGATGGTTCTTCAGGTGGACATTTGGGAATAAGAAGAACTCTCACAAAAATTAAAGAACGATTTTACTGGTTGCATTGCTGTGATGATGTGGAAGACTGGTGCCGAAAATGCAAGAGTTGTGCTGCTGTCAAAGGACTTCAGATCAGAAGCAGAGGAGCTATGAAGTTGTACAATGTTGGGGCTCCGTGGGAAAGAGTAGCTCTGGATATGGCCGGACCGTTCCCAGTCACCAAATCTGGAAACCGTTACATAATGGTGGTGATGGATTATTTCACGAAGTGGCCGGAGGCATTTTTTCTACCGAATCAAGAAGCAATTACCGTTGCGACGAAGCTGGTGAATGAAGTTTTCTGCAGATTCGGTGTGCCTTTGGAGTTGCACAGTGACCAAGGGCGGAACTTCGAATCACAAGTATTTCAAGAAGTTTGCAAGATCTTGAGAATCCATAAGACCAGAACTACGCCATATCATCCACAGTCGGACGGGATGGTGGAGAGGTTTAACCAAACATTGGAGCGACATCTGGCAAAAGTAGTGGACAGTCATCAGGATAACTGGGATGAGTACATTCCACTGTTTCTTATGTCGTATAGAAGCGCAATTCACGAGACGACAACGGTGACTCTTGCGTACGCCAATTTTGGAAGGGAATTGAAATTGCCAGCTGATTTACTCTCAGGCTGTCCACCGGATACTCCGAAAAGTATAACAGAATATGTGGATGAGTTGCGGAAAAAGATGGTTGACTTCTACGAGGAAATGAGAACAACTGGGCTTAAGGCAAGTGAACGGATGAAGACCCGCTACGATAGAAGAGCTAATATTCCTGGTTTTGAAGAGGGAACCCTGATTTGGTTACACAATCCTGTAAGGCGAAAGGGGAAGTCTCCGAAGCTCCAACCAAGTTGGGAGGGACCATACAAAGTAATCACAAGGATAAATGATGTGACTCTCAGGATCCAGCGTACCCCTCGAAGTCCCCCGAAAATCGTACATGTCGATCGGGTGGCTAACTACTACGGAAGCAACGATGATCGGGACGATCATGTCATGGGAGGGGGCAGTGTTGCGTAGCAACCCTTCGAAGTATATGACGAGAGTTGTCAAACTTCAAGACATTGTTAATTTCAACAGCTCCGTCAGCATTACTCGTAGCTCAGCGGAAAAGTGTTTACTTTAGACGCTGTACACCCGGGTTCGATACACCTACCAGTGTAGGGATTTTTTTTGGGTTTTGTGAAGTTAAAGGAAATTTCTAGTTAGTTCAGGATCAAATCGAACAGACAAAAAGGGATGGAAAATGTGTAAGCAGGATAAAAATAGTTAAAAGAATTTTCTAGTACAATTTAAATTTAAAGATGGAATGGGAGAATCATTTTGAAAATAGAACGGATCCGGGGGTATATAAGCCGTACTAAGCGTGGCCTACGGCAGTTCTAGTTCTGACTCGAAAGTGTAAAGAAGAAGAAGAAGAAAAGAAGAAGTAGTGAAAAGTGGAAGTGTTCCAAGAGGAAGAAGATAGAAGAGACTTAGTGTTCGGTGCGGTGTGACGCGTTGAAGGTACCGCCGCCAACAAGAGGAACAGCGGCAGACCGGCGAAGTGCAAGTTCATAAAAAGTGAACGCAAATAAAGACTCGTTCCTATAAGCGGAGTATTATTTCCAATCCCTGACCCACTCCCGTGTCAATATTGTAGGACCGACATTTTAAATGAGAAGAGTAGTTATATTGTACTTAAAATCTTATTATTATTAAAATATAAATATTATTCAAAGATTCATAGATGTAATTTTATGTCGATTAAAAAAAGGAGTAGGTTTTCAGTTGATATTGTTATGTGAGATATTAACGAATGTGCCAAAATAGAGACACAAAAGTTAGAGTAATTGATTTCATTTTCAGGTAACCTTTTTGTTACAAGTTTTTAAGAAGCCAAGCCAGGAGTTAAATATTATTTTACGGAAGAAGGACAAACAACAGTGCGGGTCACCTGATATTACGTGATCACCGCCGCCCACATTCTCGTGCAAGACCACAGGAATTACGTGAGCGTCGTCAGCTTTTCAGAAATATATACGCGCTTTTTGTAAATATACAGCTTGGTTGTACGTGGAAGAAAGTTCTTTGAAAACCGCATTCAGATGGTGGGGATGATATTCCATTTTGTGGCATGTCGTGCGAAGGGAAGAAATCAGAACAAACAGCTCTTTGGAAAACTCCCCGTGATAATTGCAGTAGAAGACACACAATGAAAGGACGACAATATATATATGTATAATATCTTATAGGCAGAAGTATTGAATAGCAGGAACACTATATTCAAGATCATACGATCTTGAATGTAATACTACAAAGACATTTGTTATTTATAATTCATACATTTAATACAAATCATAATAGGTATATATATTTGGAAGACTGATCTCTGTTCCATGTTTGATGATGATTCTTCCGTGGCAATTAATGATGACATAACCTTACATAATTTATACGTCTAGATAGAGTCGCTTGCAGCTAGACAACCGATAAACAGGCCATGTTTGTTACTTTAGTGTGCGTGAGAAGCTACGTCTTACGTTCGCGATTTGTATGACACTTTGTGTTAGTGGAATATAGAGGGAGACAAACGATACGATGGGAAGATGATTTCAAAACGATTGCTGGACCGACATGGAGTAGGACAACTTACGACAGGATAATGTGGAAAGATCTGGAGGAGGCCTATGTTGGTGAACAAGCTAGCAATGATTAACATAAGATATTGTATATATTAGGTTGTATAAAATTATAATCATTTAGTATATTAAGTTGTAGCATAAGTTAAAAATGTAACTTTTTAGTTTACTTGCAATAAAGCCTTCATTCATTCAAAACTCTAAACATAATTTTTATCAACGTTTTCGCAGCTGTTTCATAGTCTATCTAGAGGTATAATTGATCTAAGAACATATAGTATCCAGAGTGACCCATGTGGATCAGTATGGGGAAGTCCGAAACTATAAGAAATACAAAGATCTTACATACCTACCATTTTTTTCATCATCAGCCGGAAGACGTCCACTGCCGGACAAAGGCCTTCCCCAAAGATTTCCACGAAGACCGGTCCTGCACTGCCCTCATCTAACGTATTCCGGCGATCTTGACCAGATCATCGGTCCATCTTGTGTGGTACCTACCAACACTGCGTCTTCCGGTACTTGGTCACCATTCGAGGACTTTACTGCGCCAACGGCCATGTGTCCGTCGAACTAAGTGCCCTGCCCACTGCCACTTCAGTTTCGCAATCATTTAGGCTATGTCGGTAACTTTGGTTCTCCTACGGATCTTCTCATACATTGTATATAAGATATACATGTAAAATAAGCGCTTATGACGTAAGTTATGGAGAGCGCCCGTACAATGAAACAAAACATAACATGTACATTGTTCATTTGTTAAATACTAGCTCTTAGGTAGACGCACTGTAAGTGAAATAGCTCCAAGAGTTGGCGTTATTAAAATGCGTTTTTATCTGTTAGAATGCGATTTTTTGGAAATTTATGTATCGATATTAAAAGAACCAAATCCTATCTAAATACAAATTTGATCAAACACTCAATTTATTTTATAGTATTTTTAATACTATTTACCGTACCCGCTAGTAAGCTATCTCAATTTTTATCAATGGCTTGATCGTGTATTTATTATTTGCTTTAATTTACTTATATTATTCTTGAAAATGAGTTCTCCTGGGGCTTCAAAGTCAATTATGTTAACTGAAACAACCTTCTGTCCTACAATAATAGAGTTAAGAAAATACGTTGGAATAAGCTTGCTTCACAAATCTTTGGGATTTTAACACTTTATAAATCTTTGGGACCCATTTCTTTTCATGCGACTATCGCGAGGCAAAAGGATGCTTATTTTTTACCATTATATAAGTATGTATGTGAGAGAATATTAATATAGTAATTCAGAACAACATTTAAAGAAATAAACTGTCATAACCATAATGTTAACAGTAGGAACAAACATAAGCTTATATTGCCTACTAGTCGATGCTAGCGATGCTTTCTAAAGAAGATTTCAAAAAAATTGTTCTATATAAATGTAATACGAAATTCATTTACTATTCGTATAACATAAATGACTTTCTTAATTATACCACAAGCTATTAAATATTAAGTTCTATTTTACGATATTACATTGTAACCATATTTAAAAAAAAAAGAAGTCTCCTGAGTGTCTTGGGCCCATTCTTCTCAGGTCTGTGGCATACTTTTTCGATTGTGTGGTAATTTTTGACTTTCATTAAGTGATATCATATACTATTTTGAATAAAAATATTTGAGTTTGAGGCTTTGTATGTATGTATATTTAACAGTTGCCTATAACTTGGTTTATAGTAAATATAAAACTTTAAATTTGTATGAAAATTAATAAAAAAACAGATGACTGTAAATTATCAACAATAATTTACGCCTGGCAACCCTTATGTTGCGGCTCGCTGAGAGCTGTCAACCATATTTTTTTCGATTCTTTACATAATTTCCTTAAAAATGACAATATGTACAATTTATTAAAAAAAAACATAAGAGGTGCAATTTACATCAGAAAATTAATTATACAAAAATTATACGCGTTCTAAATTTGAATTCAAAAACATATTTAGGACTTTTTATGTTCCTTACAATAATAATGTTTAAACAATTTATAATTATTTAATAAAGGTATAGCTTTTTATGTTCGGTGGTAGTCCTACTGGTCCTATGGTTATGAGTATCTGAGTCGCAACGCAATACAAAATTACCTCAGACGTAGTGTTATGAAATTCGACCCTGGTCGTATTACAGTGTGTCCGATAACCGTACGTCATGTGCCTGTAGTTACACCGGCAATCATACATTTCACAACACTACCCATACAACAGTGGCGACATTGAAAGGTCCACCTAGTACTGACACAATACAGTACTTTAACATCACGAACCGACGCACGCACACATACACACGATTTACACAGCCGCTAAGCAATCTTTGGGGAGACAAAATTATTGGATGCCACGCCGTGCTCCGTTGAGACTAGCCGCTGTCCGAGTTAAATTATCTGCGCCACGACGCCGTTTATTGTTCATAATTCTAAAGAGCTAAAATACAAAATCCTAACGTCAAGCGTTGCTTACTGTTTACGACTTGTTAATTAAAATCATTTACAGTGATAAAAGGTTCGATTAACTTTTTGTTTTTGTTCTTTATCGCACATTTGTTTGTCTATACGCTGTAAGTCTATATATTGTAAGTCTATGGTTAAAATCGAATCAAAATTAATTTTCTCATTTAGATCAAAAATGATACTGTCACTCATTTTTATCAATACTACATCATCAATTTTACAAAACGATCTAAAAAAATACTTCACGGAATAACTTCCCTTGCAAATCTGAACATTACTTGAAAATTTCAGTGAAAACTGCCCATATTTTTTTTATATATAGATAAATAATTTGATATATATAACATTTAATTTGAAACGCCAACGCGGCATATTATAGAAAATGCAAAACGTGAATATTATTCGTACGTAATATTAACCGACGATTTTATTTAGGTTGGTTAAGCGATATTATATAGAAATTGTGTGTCTTCTACCGAATTTATCACGGGGAGTGTTCCGAAGAGCTGTTCAACCTGATTCCTGCCGCCGCCGTTCCACCTTCGCACGACACGCCACAAGTTATGATATCATCCCCACCATCTGGATGTGTGGCGGTCCTCCACTGTGCGGTTTACAAGGAGCTTTCTTCGACGTACTACAAAGCTGTGGAATGAACTTCCTTGTGCGGTGTTTCCGGGACGATACGACATGGGTACCTTCAAAAAAAGCGCGTACACCTTCCTTAAACGCCGGCAACGCTCCTGTGATTCCTCTGGTGTTGCAAGAGATTGTGGGCGGCGGTGATCACTTAACAACGGGTGACCCGTACGCTCGTTTGTCCTCCTATTCCATAAAAAAAAATTTGATAAGTTTTTCAATACCCTCTCATGGCGAGGTAAAGTACAGACATGTAAATTATTTTATATTCCCCTGAAATAGTTAATCTGAAAATGCAACGAAACGTCGAGATAAATATGTTTTACTAAACATCCACGGTGTTACTACCAAAAACAGTTTGAACATGGCTGAGACTCGTGTTTTCTTAAACAGTGTCTTACTATTTAAGCGACGTCTAAAGATTGACACTTAATAACTACAGAAAGACAAGGATTTGTAATAGAACTTTCTTAAAAAAGTGTTGCACACGTGTTTAACTTTCTTGTAATAACACCGCCAATGTTCATCTGTATATGATTTTATTCCATAAAAATACTTTATTGTTTTTTATTTAAAAAGTTCCTTTCACAGGGTATATTTACGAGATTCGAAGTCGTTCATAGTAAATCAAATAATGAACATACAAATTCTCTTAAGAATCACATGACCCAGTTGCCACGGGAAGATAAACCAAACGCAATGTGTGACGAGTACAACTAAATAAAGAGAGATGGCCCAGACATTACATTCCGGTTCTCAATAGCGGTGTCAGCAGCAACTAACATAAACATGACCCAGATAGTACTTACGAGACATAAGTTCTGAAGAATTAACTAGAACAAAAAGAAATATAAGAAGTAGAAATAATGGATTGCTCGTAACTAATTCCAGTAGGCTTCATAACATACATCATAGCCTTAAGGGTAAATGTATACACTTTTATTACAAAGTCCCATCCACTGTTCAGGCATTATCTATAAATAAATTTAAATGGTTTAATAAAAAATGGCTCTGTCGTAAATCAATACTACACCACAGCTGAATATCTAAGTGATCCGACAGCCTGGGACTAGATTATGATTATTTTTAACCGACTTCAAAAAAGGAGGAGGTTCTCAATTAGTCGGTATGTTTTTTTTATGTTTATTACCTCCAAACTTTCGACTGGGTGAACTAATTTTTATAATTCTTTTTTTATTTGAAATCTGGTGCTTCCGGTGTGTTTCCATTGTAATTTGGTCCAGATCTGGCAATGGCATCCATGAGAAAACCATAAGTCATAAATTTACTGTACATACGTATAGTAAAGTGGATGATAATTTACGAATAACTCAATATCGCGCCAACCGATTCCGATGATTTTTTTTTATTGGAAAGGATATACTTCAAAGATAGTTTGGTGAGAGTTTGGTTAGGATCTGATTACGGAATCCATGACAAAGTATCGGAACTCTTCAATTCTTAGGAGCAAATTAACGATACTCGGCCGAATCTTTTTTATGGTATCTGGATATTTAAGTCATCCACCATACATAAGTTCTAGCCAAGTAATTGTGGTAGTCGAATATGATGATCAATGGAGCTCCTTAACGACTTACAGAAAGGGTGCGATGTGTGGCAGAATTTCTTACTGTCTGTAATCAAATTGCGAAGCGCTTACGCTCATTGCTGCATTGAAAATTTTTGTATATCTACACATATTTAGCCATATTGTTAGTTAGTGTACTTCATATTCACTAAAAATCTAAAAATAAAAAATAAATTAACAAAAAACAACCGACTTCATATTATATCTATTGTTTTGAATTAGTGTTTTTGAAGTCGTTAGTTTTTTTGTTAATTTTTTTTTTATCCATTAAATGATTTCGAAACAACCTGTAAGTTATATAAAAGTCGCGCGACACTGACGCCTATTATCGTGCCTACTTGTCCCACGCTGGACCGTAGCTCTTCAAAACTTGTAGATGTTTTTCCGAATGTTTAATTTGTTTGAGAAATTCAAAACTTCAATAATTATTTACCTTATTTGTCAATTTTTATTTTAATGTTAACGGCTAAGCTCTACCTGTGTATTCATTTAGCGTCACCATCGCACTACGGTGTATATGAAGAAAAGAGAGAGATGTTCAAATATATAGTAAATTAATTTTATTTTAGGGATTTTTAAGAGATTTTTTTTAAGTGAAAATGAGCCATCACGTTCGGCTTTGACGTTGGGTCAGTTTAAAACGTTAGTTACTTTACCTACTTAGTGGTAAGGTAAGTTCCTCTCAGATAATCTCGCGTTGGGAGCATAGTGGTATTTCATATTATTAATCTCGCCTAGATAAACTTTTTACTTCTATGATGTGGTTTTATGCACACACTGATTTAGCTATAATAGAGACTAAAAGTCTTATTATAGCTAAATCAGTTTATTTATTTGTTTTGTACAAATTTATTTTCGTAATGCAAGCGTGTTTATTATAGTTGATGTTCTTTGAAGTCAACGTGTTCAACCAAGGTCGTCTGACATTCCTCCTGTGTGGCAACTGGTTATGTATCCCTTAAGGCTGTTATATACTCAATCAAGTAAGTTTTTCTTAACAATTGTATGTTCTAGAGATGCAATTTCTACTGATATTCATTTGAATGAGGAACTTTATACATCGTTTCATTGCATCTTCGCGGATGAAATCATATAATATGTCAACATCGTCATCATTTATGTATACTTTTAATATATACACTATTTTCTTTGATTAACACGAGTGTTACACATTTAAATAAAACGCTTTATAAAGGATTCAACCGGGTAAAATTGTAACTGCATTTGACATTACTTTTTGTGTAAAAGTTACATTTTTATAGTTATTTTAGTAAACCCGACGTATCGTGACCTTTTCAGAGTACTTTTTCAGGGGAACAGTTCCCCTAAATAAGAAAGAAGACGAAAAATAAGAATATAAATAACTGTTACGCAAAAACTTATATAAAAACACAGTTACAAATACACGCGTTTATCCTTAATCCTTTAAAAAGTCTTTTTAATTAAACGTTAAATATACTTAATTATAATAAAAAAATATACTTTATAAGTAAAAAGATGAAGTGGATTTTATTTCCGTATAATTTCCGATCGAGTATCGTTGGCAGAAGTGATAGGCATTTTCTATTTACGAGAGCGTGACTGTGTTCCTTGTGTTGAATAATCGACTTTACCCGATACACGATAGCCGTATTATGTTATGGATTTCATTGGCTTTGTCAGATAAACCGACATTTATCTCCTCTATTAAAATAATATTATTATTAATTTACTCTTAATAGCGCATGTAACTATAAAATTATACGAACATAACAGAAATATTGCATAAAGTTAAATTTAAAGTAAAAAGACCAATCGATATAGTTACATAATCGAATTTAAATATTATATCAGTCTGTCTGTAATTGTTACATTTATTGTCTGTAATTACACAAATTTTGTGATTAATGAATATTTTATGACCCCCTAAAATAAGTTCTACCACAGGGAGTGACAAAAATATAACATATTGTAACAAATTTTGGCAAATGTCATGAAGCTACATAAGTTCATACCAGTGGGAGACTCCTTTACACAGGATGCCGGCTAGTTTATGGGTACCACAACGACGCCTATTTCTACCGTGAAGCAGAAATGTGTAAACATTACTGTGTTTCGGTCTGAAGGACGCCGTAGCTAGTGAGATTACTAGGCAAATAAGACTTAACATCTTATGTCTCAAGGTGACGAGCGCAACTGTAGTGCCGCTCAGAATTTTTGTTTTTTTCAAGAATCCTGAGTGACACTTGTAATGGGCAAGGCGTATCAATTTCCATCAGCTGAACGTCCTGTTCGTCTCGTCCCTTATTTTCATAAAATAAAAATAGTTCATAATGGGTAGAAATGGGTACATAGGGAGAAGAACTGATAAGCCAACAATTTTACTACACCCATTCTACCCTTCTCTGGGAGGATTCTAGAAAGTCAGCCGTCTTCTCGGTAGTCTGTAGTACTCTGCAATGTAATATAAGTATGTGCTCTCAATTCATTTAGCCTCCATTTCTATAATGGATTCCGACTGCTACAATTTTTCTTGTTAATAAAAATATTGTTAACAAACATACAATAAGCTCCTGTTTTATAATTTACCTATCCCTATTAGTAGAGTGCACATTTGTACTAAACTTCTTAAAGGGCCTAAAGACTATTATGTAAGGTCTAAATTGACATTTTTTGTATGGATTTGACACTTATTACCAGCGCCTTAGCAACTTTGGTGATTCCTAAGTTAAGTGCACTTACAAATACATGCACTTTACAAAATTCTTTCTTGTTTAAGGGTTTATCATTTCCAAATTCAACAGAAACGCAGTTCGGTTTTTTAGTTTTTAAAATATTTTATAAACTAAAATAGGGTTTCACGCAAAGAAAATTTAAACTCACGAAATTGTGAACAAATTAATTAAAAGGACCACTTATCACGATAGTAACACTTCTTATAATATTGAAGCTGTAAATATTATTTTATTGTTTTAATTCAATATTATCGTATTGGTAGGTACTGCCGTCTTCATTATTTACAAGTACAAATTCATCTTCGGTGGAAGTCTAAATTGAAAATTTAAAAATTTAATTACAATAGAAATGGTATTTCGAATGCTGAATACCACAATGTTTCTTCACAAATTTCAATTGTCAGATAAACACGACTCCCAGCCATTTATTTTGATGGTTAATTAGTTGCGACACTTCGAACTCCGGATCCAACCAGTTGCGTCAACCAAATGTTTTACTCCGAAGTTTTGGACAAATTGAACTTGGTACTTTGATTATTATATTTTCCACGTTACATTTGCAGATCGTAGTTTTATTTTAATTTATAACAGCAACATAATACACTTCAATACCTTACCATCACATACTGGAGTTTCATTGCAACGCCTGTGCATTATTCAACGTCACTATTCGGCAGTTACAAAGAACATAAGACATTTTATAAATTGACATTTCTTCGCGCTCTGCTGTAGATATCAATCTTATGAGACGAGGAATATGTTACAGGCATATTTTATATCACAAAAGTAATAATACGTCCTGAAAATTTTTAATTTTACTTCGTTTTATATGAGTATCCAGTTTCGTTGTGAGCAACACTGAATTTAAAATTTGGTAGGTATATTACCCTGGTATTGCATAAGGTAAGCAAAATTATTTTGTTAAAACAAAATTGTTTTAGTTTACTGTTCGGGCAGTATTTGTTCGGCGCAGTATTTTTGTTTTAAAGATGCAGCAAACATATCCTTTAGTATGTTAATTTATTGCCATATGTCATATTTTCAATAAATCTCCTACACGTTAAGGTTACCTGAAAGAGGTCGTTGAACAGCGATAAGGTCGCCTAATTTTGCTACCATAACTATTATTTTGTATATAAGAATTGTTACTTTAATTTAGACGTTTAGTGCAACAAAGAATTTATTAATTTATTCAAACGGGCAAGATGCTTACGTCATGGGAACTGGAAACGCAACTCCCCATGGACAACGCAACGCCAGGAGTCAAGAGATACGTTGCTGGACTTTAAGATGGTAGTATGCTGTATGATTCTACAAAGAGGATATTCCTCGCAAAATGAGCGGTTGTAGAAAGGCCACACGTCAAAATGATCCCGGTGGAATTTCGCATTTTGGCGTAAATTCCTGTCGTGGAATTGTGGAACCGCCTGCTGCCTGTTTATACATAATATCCGGAAGACCAGGCTTTGCTCGGGTTTTTAAGAATGTACAAAACTTGAACAAAAAAAATTTGTAGGACGTCTGGATTCGAACCGGGGTCGTCTGCTTTCTGTATCATCCAATGTCTCATCTGAGCTATTGAAGTCTTGAAATTTACCTTTTGTATTCTAATGCAGCAGTTTCTCATTAAAACACGGATGAAACGAAATATTGTAAAATTGAAACCTAGCTAGATCGATTTCTCGCCCCCGAAACAACATGTATACTAAATTTCATTAAAACCGTTGGAGCCGTTTCCGAGATTCAGATTATATATACAAGAAGTGCTCGTTTAAAGATATCGGTTTCGTCCCTGTCTTAATGCGCACGGTCTATAGACTCTACCATCACTTGAGTCATGAATCGTAGAACTATCGGAGGTCCATTATTGTAAAAATATTTAACAATAGTTATATGATAGCATTTATTTACAATATAATTCCAGTAAAACATGATATTAATAATATAATAAATCTTTGTCTCTACCAATCAACAGAGGACAATTTCAATCACAGCAAACAATTGGTAAAGTGGGAAATCAGATCCAACTGGTAACCTTGTTAAAAAAGACAAAGAACTTTAGATCATAGGAGTAGGAGTTTTTGTCTTTCCTGAATAATAGTCGATGAAATGTTGTTGTGGTGATTGGTTTCATTAGATTACTAATAGAATAAGCTTTTAATATGAAATAATAACAAAACATAATAATTAGATAGCTAGAAAATAAAAAAGAATAAGTTTTTCATTTATATTTATTATTTAATATTCTGTTTCCTTCCTTGTGCGGTGTTTCCGGGGCGATACATGGGTACCTTATGATACCTTAAAGGCCGGCAAAGTACAAGATGGCCGACAATGTGCGCGGCGGTGATCACTTAACACCAGGTGACCCGTACTCTTGTTTTTCCTCCTTTGCCATAAAAAAGTATGTAGTTATTTTCTAGTGGTAACTATGTCTGGTTATTAGCAGAAAGGACTTTGTTTGCTATGTCTCTTTATTTCCCAATAATTTATGGTAATACTTGAAAGATATTTTAGGATTTCTTGGCTTGGCTTTAGATATTTACATTTATGTTAATTAGGTTTACAATTTCTCCCTTGTGAATAATATTTCGACTTGTTTAGTTTTTGCTCATGCTTCATTTGTTTAATTGATATGCAATGATATGAAGGATTCAATATCATGACATCATTTTCATGTCGTAATACAAGTCGTTATATCTATGGTGTGAAAGTTTTATAGGTCTATCTGTCTTTGCAATACACATCGAGGACATAGTTAACTATCAGTTTGAAATAGAATACGATCGGGCTTTGTAATGTAATTGTCTTATTTATTATTTGAGCATGGTGAATTATTGCGGGGTAACTGATAAGAAAATTTTGCAAATATATTATGATGAAGAGTATATACACAAAAAATAATATTGCGTCTTTACTAATGTTATAATTATACGAATATTAAGTTTGTTTGTTAATTATCTATTATATTATGAAATGAAATTTATCACAGTCGTCAGGGATACATAAGGATATTTTTTCCCGATTATTTTAAGTGTTCTTGAAAGAGTTCTGTCCGAATACACATAAAGCGAGTGGCGGCTAAAGTAAGAATGGAAGAAAATAGAATCCAAGGTTCTCGAAGTTGCAGGGGATTAAATTGGAAACATTTATGATATCCAAAGTGGCCGACAAATTATCATCGCAACAATATGGATATTGCTTTCAAAGTTCTCGGGGTAGTGGAGACATGTTCGGAATTACTTTTCAAATCCCAGATGGCCACAGCGAAAAAATAAGGTTTCAACGATATGGTTATCATTTTCAAGTTCTCGGGGGAACAGTTCTCAGTACTATGAAAATTAGCGCGGTTGCCGGTTGCTGCTTGCTGCTTGCACATATGTTCATGTGTCCAATTGTATTTTCTTGAATTCAAATTTCATTTAAATTCGGTGCAATCCTAATGTTTTTCTCTAATCATATGGCATTATAAACATCCATAACTCAGAAACAATCCATATACATCATAAATGTTTGCACCTGCCGGGCTACGAACCTGGGGCCTCTAAATCAATGGGCAGGGTTCCTAATAACTGAGCTATTTTAGCAATTAGAGCGATCCTACCTCTCGCTCCAACCTACGGCCGCCACAGGGTGACTCTTAAGATGGTTCTGTTCCTATACCATCACTAATAACAGTTCAATAAACTCATAGTTAACAGAATCGACTGATTATATAAAATACTAAAATTATAAGAACCACAGAATAAAACTATTTATAAACTGTATTCCGAACTTTGTGTGTTGAAGCGTTTACTGTTAGGTAAGTTTTAACTTCGGCTGTTATTGCTCAATCAATGAAATACGCGCTGAATTGGACCGAAGACGAAGTGTTCCTAACTCGCTTATTGTTCGACGTCTTAACAATGCGGCATTTAGCTGTAAGCTTACGTCACTGATCCGGTGAAATATATTGTAAAATACTTATTTTCTATCATATAATATCCGTAGCGTTTTTTATGTTTACTATAAGGGTTCTCTAACTATAAAATAAAACGAAACCTCTGTTTTACTATCGGGTCATGTTACTGATATTAATATAGTTGTAACGCTGCAGAAAGAGTTGTTCGTATTACATATCAATTTGGTTATAGACAGTCTTTTAGAGAAAATGTAATAAAAAAAATATGTTGACTGATCCTTTCAAGTATATTTATGTTCACGAAAACTTAAAATATATATTCATCTTCACCTTTTTGTTCAAAAATTATATTCACAGGTAAAACAGAAGAAGTAAGGTATCAGAGCTTATTAATTGTAGTAAGCTACAAAAAATACACAATACTTTTAAGCGGAAATTAATGCTTTTATTTGCTACCTGTGTTTTGAATTCGTCTCGTATTAAAAAGTTAAGTATAATTTAAGTTTTAAAAATAAAATGCAACTGGATTAAAATTTTCCTGTACTATTTTTTAATTTCTTGTTAACAATTTCAACCTGTCTCTGTGTACTATTTAGGTCTTTGTGCATGGAACATCACTCCTTATTGTATCCCGAGAAGGTGTTGTTTTGCAGCTATCATCGTCTTTATTAGCTTTTATCGTGTTTGTATTAGCTGTTAAGTTGTTCCAAATATTGTTTTATTTATTATTTAATTATTACTGTGTTTAACATTACGTTTTGTAATGTGATGATAATAATATTGCAATTGCAAAGCGTGAGAATCAAAAAGTATTCACAAGGTCTCTTCTGTTATAACGAAAATATAAATGCCGGAAGAAGTCAGCGGTACTTCAAAGTTTAATAATTCTCAATTGAAAATGCGGAGCATAGCTATCGTTATACAAAAATAAATAAAAAACAAGAATAAAGTATTCATTAAAACAAAAAGTAAAACAGCTCCATGTTAAGTAGAGCACAGTTTGCTAGTAGAGCGTAGTAATTAGAGATTTGTCGGTAAATATTCGAGTTTGTGAGCAGAACAAATTATTCACGAGCATTATAAAAAGACACTTATTAGTTTGTGATGAAGTAAGAATATGCGGAAAACATATTTAGCACACCGGATATGAAATTAAACAAAAATTTTAAAAAACTTACTGAAATATAAAACGTAAACTTCCTAATCAAACTATTATTTGAATATGAGTGTTGAATAATTTAATCTTAAATCATTGATGCTTCTAGATAGACAATGACAGCTGTGAAAACGGCAAAATAAATTGAGTTTAGAGGTAACCTTTATTTTTGAGCAATACACGCATACTAACACAAAGTGTCATACAAATAGCAAGTGTAAGACGTAGCTTGTCACGCACACTAAAGTATTAAAGCTAGTCTGTTTTTATCGGTTGTCTAACAGCAAGAGACTCTATCTAGACGTATTAATGATTTAAGTCTTTAATACACCACTTTTAGATACCTAGCAAATGAAAATGATTCATGTGGAACCTTATACTATATTCCTCGAAGGTTATTTCAAACCTCGAAGGTTATTACAAAGGATATTTCTTCCTTTTTTTAATATGTAATAATATGTATAATTTTAATATAAATTCCCCATTGTTAACAGAAATCTAGCACGCCACTTAACAAATCATAGTACCAAGCATACTATTAGGATATACTAGTACAAAAAACCAAGTTAATGTGCATAGAATCCCCTCATAACAAATCTTCATATAAACCTTTGATATTAGCCCACTGTCACGACTGTCAACACAATAGTACAAGTCATAACAGCACAAACTGTACACCACTGGATGTAGTGAAAGAACATATGTACCTTGGGCTAATTATAGACAATAACTTTACGTGGGGTCCTCATATAGAATTTGAATGTAATAAACTAAGGTCAATACTTTCTAGATTATCAATACTTAAATACAAAATGAACTACAAAATCTTGAGACTACTATATCTTGCCCTGGCTGACTCTGTTGTTGGATACGGGTTGTGCTGTTATGGCAGAACGTATAAAACATATTTAGAAAAAATTCATAACATACAAATAAGATTACTTACAACCATTGTGCCTAACCATGTTAAATATAAATTTACTAATAACTACCAAGAACTATTTTCCTATTGTAATGTCATGTCAATACACTCTAAAATAAGATTCGCTATTTTAGTTGTAGAGTATAATAATACATATTGTAATGTTAAGAAATATGAAAGAAAACAAAATATGAGGAAACTAGCCTACCTAAATAAGTTTTGTCTACCTAAATATAACAATGTATATGGTAAAAGAACCTGTAACTATGTATTACCTAGGATATTAAGTACACTACCTAATGATCTAATAGTTATATATCTGCAAAAGAAAAATTTCAAAGTAAAGCTAAAAAAATACTAACTAGAAGTTAATAACCAGGAATACCTATGATGTTTATTTTTAATAATACTACTATAATATGTTATATTAAGTCTTAAGTAATTAAAACAATTATTGTAATGCGAACTTACCGCTCGCACATAAAGCTTAGAGGTTTTGCGAGTATGTCTTTATTATTATATATATTAAGATAATTTTGTTCATTGAATAAATAAAAAAAAATAATAAATAAATAGAGTAGGTAACATATTTTTTAAATTTTATAGAAATAACTACGGATTAAACTCTCCCATCCAGCTCATATGTGTAAGCAATAATAAAATATTTAAGTTAAATCATAATATCGATATTTTTTCAAATTTTAACTTTTATAAAAAACAGGTGTCCTCGTCATTAAAAAGCTTAAATATAGATTAGTAGTAAACTCATTACTTTAATTTTTTTAATTTGTTTTTAGTTAGTTTAGTAACCTTATTGATACCTTTAATTTATATATGTAAATAGTAACACTTATTAATGTTTATCTTATTCGTATATGTTAAATTATGTATCTAGTTGGTAAGCCTTAATAAATAAATAAATAAATAAACCGTGCGAGTGATAAAGAGAATCACTAACAGAGATACAACAAGATTGAAAATGAATGCAAATCGAAATTGTTATTGGAAAATTGTATCGCATTGTGAACGCAACGGAACCATATTATTTAGGTTCCTGAAACTGATGTCATAAACCTATTATTTCTCAGAGTTCTTCGTAGTACATAAATATTATTTTCAAATGAAATCTTCTGTGATACATCTGGGTCCGTTCCGTTAAATATGCGATTACAACTCATGACTTTCCAGAATTGTCGCGATTCTTGAAATGTGGCCCCATTTGTGATAAAAATGGAAATTGTGAAGTTGATAAAGTGCATTTGTACGTGACACAGATCTGACTCAAACACATTGTTCTTGAAACTTTGTATCTACCGTTTTACTAAAACAAGATGAATTATTTCTTGTTAAATATTCACCCTTTTTCATAATAATAGTATCTTTATCCTTGCTTATATTCAGTTCGTTATAATGTATCAACACCGCACAACCAACCAGCTTTCAAATAGGAAGATCTAAAGAATATAGAGCCCTCGCCAAGAAAACTGATTTATAATAGGTATTATGATATAAAATCCACTGGCTTATTAAAATAAAACTCTCGAGTATGTAAAAAAAACCTTTGAAGGTTAATTTTAGTTAAACTTCCTGTTAAAGCTTTTTTTAGCCTTTTTTGTAAGATTCCGGAAGAAGTGAAAAATTTTAAATTTAAATTTTTAGGTAACGAGCGACCACCCTCAATATATTTAATTATTAATTATGATTTCAAAGTTATTCTATTATCAAGTCTGAGGCATATATTCTCGAATATGTGGTAGATTTTGTCATTCAATAAATGATTTAAATTCCTACTTTGATTAATTAATAATTACATAAATATTTTAATTTCCATTTTGCATTTGTCAACTATAGACATGTTTTTTGAAAATGTAATTTTTATTTTATATCCAGTATTTAGCTGGAGGTACCTGCAATAGCACTGACATTTTTGAATTTCATTTTGGTTGCATTATATTAGTTATTACCAATAGTGAAGGTTTAAAACATTAACAGTAACGTTGACTTTAACATAGACTGCGAAATGTGTTGCACCTTCGTATTCCTTGTCATAGTTAAAGTTAAAAAGATAAATATCAAGTCATTATCGGATATTTATTTTGTCAGGTCGCTGTTTAGCTATTTAACATTAACTATAATAACGGTTACGGTTAACAGTTAAAGTTATGACGTCATCTAAAAATTGACAATTGGTGAAACACATTTTGTGCTTAACTGGTACTTTAACATGTTTATTATTGCTTAAATTAGTTGGTGCAACTTACCATACATAAAATGTTTTAAGGCTTAGGATACATAAAACGAGTAAGGCAATCCTCCGAGATATAAACTTGTTCATAATAAACTGCCGTTATAAGACGTCCAATGACCTCTTTATATGATAAAAAAGTTTGTATCAAACTTGAATTATTCTAAGCGACCATTATAGCCGCAACGTGAAATATTCTTTCTTGTGTGATGTAGAGTTTTATCTTGAAACGGGTCCTTTGAGGAGAATAAATAAATATTAATAAAGCATATTCGCTGCGTATATTTTTATAGAATATAAAAGTGTATATTATATATTATAAGTATATATTATAGTATGACGTAAATTTAAAAATAAAAGAACATATATTTTTGTTAAATAATTATAACTCGATGAAATAATTACTAGAATAAAAAAGTGATCACTTGCCGTCAGGGCCTTATAAAATTTGCGCCCAGTTATTAAAATAAACTCGACAAAATTGATATTCAGTATCGTATAGATTCGAGCTGACTATACCCTAACGAATGTCACGTAGTCAAGTGTGACAGCTCATTTACGTTTGATACCCATAAGATCAACGCGCGTAAAGAAATTTTCAAATTAAAATATATTTTTATACAGTTGAGTAACCACAATGTATTCCCAAGAAAAATACCATTCAAGACTTAGGAAAATGTATTTCATATTATAGTAAGAAGTAAGTTGAAATATAAAACGGAATTTGCTGCCAGCGGCGGCGTACGCGCACCTCTTCAAACGCATTACGCACATGAACACCGACTATTCACGCACATATAGATAGTTGTTCTTCGGGCACACTGTTACATGTTTATTGCATTTATGAATTATAAGTCGTCGTTCATTCAAATATTCTAAAGATTTATTGGTCAAGTGACATTTTAATGGCTTCGTTTTAATATTCTATGACAATACTAACGTGAAATCAAACACATTGTAGGCTGGAAAGGTAATTAAAAAGTGCACACAGTGAAAGTAAACGCACTTTCTATATTATTTAAATAGTAAAAATGCTGTGCCTCTAAATATAATTACAATAGCGATAGTTGTTGAATATTTGAATACGTTATTAAATAACGTAGTTGAAATGTAAAGGCTGTTTGAGCCCGCTGATTTTGTTCTATGAGTTTTGTTCAAAGTTTTAAAAAATGAGTTATAAGCAGAATTTAACGGAAGCTCCAGATTGCATTTAAATACTCCTTTATCATGATTGGACGTAATTCCAGAAAAACGTTCTAAACCACAACCATGTTGAAATTGAATTAGGAACACAAAGCTGGTCACTTGATTGGTATTGACGGACTGACAAAAGTGACAGCCCTACTGTCACTCTTTAAATAACACCATGACTTAGTAGCCCAACACTTTTAAAGGATTAAAACACGTGTAATTGTAACCCCCTGTCACCATGTCCCCCTGAAAACGAGAACTGGAAAGCTCTTGAAACTTCGGATGAACTAAAATAAAAATGTAACTTTTACGCAAAAATCTAATGTAAAACCGTAAAAAAGGCACGCGTTTTAATCCATGTGTAACACTCGCGTTAATCAAAGAAAATACAGTTTATTAAACTTTAAACACGAATTCCTTAAAATGTGATGTTTGGCTTGGAACGTTTGTCGGGAACTTCGTCCAATTGGCATTTAGGTAATACACAGAGTAGGGGTGGATGAACTAATGTATTGATTTTAGTATTCAAATTGCAAGGAAGAAGCTACCTGTTATTGAAAATCGGTTACAGTAACAAAAGATTCGCTTACCATTTATATCTTGCTGTCTCATCGTTAGAGACATTCTTCTGTCTCTCACGCTTTGTTTGTCTATACAATAGTATATAGTAAGTTTATTACAATAACCATCAAAGAAAGATCTACGTTTAGTTTAGTATCCTATATCCTTCACACAAACATACTCAAATATTATATATTGCCTTTTGCAAGCCGATAAAGAGACAGCTACCCTAAAAATTATAAAAATTTCCGATACGTTTTCGCCTGCATTTATTTAATACCTAATTCTTCATAAAATGAAATTTGGAAGTGCATGTAAAATATTAATTTTGAAGAATGGCCTGAAATAAATGTCATAAAATGGCTTTCATAATAAAGAATAGCACTGCGCCGCCTTCGCTTGGAAGAACTCCAACGTTTTCATTCGTCGAGTTTTCATTCGGATTGTCATCTTGCAAGAAACTGATGTGCTTTTATAAAATTATATAAATATTCGTTAATAATCATGTAATAATAAAGTTATTTAAATGTATTTAACAAAATGAATCATACAAACTAATGATCGTCATATTAGTACCTTTTTTATTATAATAAGGGACGAGACGAGCAGGACGTTCAGCTGATGGTAATTGATTCTGAATTTCCAAAAATTTTGAGTGGCACTACAATTGCGCTCGTCACCAAAGTTAAGATGTTAAGTCTCTTTGCCCAGTAAATTCACTAGCTACGGCGCCCTTCAGACCGAAACGCAGTAATATTTACACATTACTGCTTCACGGCAGAAATAGGTGCCATTGTGGTACCTCTAGTCTACCCGGCTTCCTGTACAAAGGAGCCTCCCACTGGTTAATCAACAAACTATAATTACCAATCTTGCTAATATATGACTGAAAGTAACTGTATGCGTCGGTAGACTCATATAGTTGTCACCCAATACTAAGAACTGGCAGCAATATATGCTATTAGCATAAACTAGAATACTAATTATTAATCTCGTATGTTTAGGCAATTTGAATAGTAATAAAATGTAACAGTAATTTCTCTGAACAAATAGAGCGAGAAATAAATACTCGTAAACTAAATATTTTTTTATAAATGTATGTTTAAGTAACATTTTATATTACTTTCGGTAAAAGATTACTTACCGAATCAACAAAAATAGTATCAAGAAATACAAACAAAATTATAATGTAATATATATATTTGTTTTTAAGACCCGTTTCACTTAAGTTTTACCGAATTTGTGACGTACCTATTAAAATAGTGTCGTGTTTAATTTATAAGACAATATCTTCATTACAAATCAAAATGGCATCAAACATAGTAATGATGTCGTTATGATAATAATGTGCTCTCGCTAAATGAAACTACGTGAAGCGACGTTTTTGTATCATTGTTCCACTCGAGAACCATTCAATGTATTGTTGTAAGGCTGCTATCATGAAGCCCACATCAGACAAAGATTTTATGAAAATAATACAACATTCTGAGCTCGAGTGAACGTGAAAAAACGCGATACTTGACGAGATGAAGTGTACTAACTTACACCTTTTAATTTAATGTAGAACCGACATTAGAGAGAGAGATACAGAGCGAAAATGCTATTTATTTTAATGAAAGTAATATATTAGGCGTGCTTGTTATATTACCCTAGTCTATTTACACGTAGCAAAGAAGGATTTGACTTTTTTTTTATAATTTGTGATGTTATATTGCATATAATAAAGGTATGGTAACGAAGTAAACCCGAGTAAACTTTTCGAGCTTTTGCCATTAAATGTTCCTGCCCGGTAGAGTACGCAGGGTCAGAACTTTCAACCTACCGATAGAACCAATATTGGGTTTCGCGTCTCTCTTCACAGAATAAGTTCTTCATTGGATTCTTAGACTAATCGTCCTATTTTCCTACAGAAAACGGTTTCTTTTTATTTATATACATGATTTTTTTTATTAATTTGTGCTCACTATATTTTGCCCTGTGTTTCCCCGGGGCGTAAAAAGAATAGGGGAGTCCCAGGCCCAAGGGTGTCGTAAGAAGCG
Organism: Leptidea sinapis; assembly: GCF_905404315.1. NCBI lineage: Eukaryota > Metazoa > Arthropoda > Insecta > Lepidoptera > Pieridae > Leptidea > Leptidea sinapis. The sequence goes on along the minus strand of NC_066275.1, from coordinate 6,538,500 downwards.
ACTAAGGGATTTTTAGTTGATTAGAAGTCAGCACAATCGGGCCAGACTCTTCTGGGTTAATTACCACACTCGCACAGAATACCGGCGTGAAGAAGCGGCCCAGTACCGCTATGTTTCGCATAGGTTAGTGTCGAGATCAGAGACCACCCCCCAAGAATATGACAGCGGAACTGAAAGAGAATTTACCCCAGGAAGGTACCGGCTCTACCAGAGTCGGAGAATCCCTTTCCGAGCATTCTCGCTCGGGCTGCCCGTCGTATTCTGGGGAGGGCACAGAAGCGCGCATGACCGAGGACAAACGAGAAAGTAACACCACGGCACCCCACACGTGGACTTTTGCAATATCAGGGGAATTCAATCCAATTTAAACGCCATGCACCACCACCTTGAGACGGCGCAGCCGGCCTTGTGTTTCCTTACTGAGGTAAATTGAACCTTGTCCAATTTAACCCCCAGAAGACTCAAGTTTGCGCGTTTACCACTAAAAAAACCCCATTTGTCGTATCGCCGCTCTTCGACAACACTTCCCTTACAGCTTCGCTTAGTATCGGAATTCTGGGTCTCGATATCTCGAGCAATTGCCAATTCCGCGACTATCTGGAGAGCAAAGCCAAATTGGCTCGAAGAAATCTGTCTGGCTTCCCTTTCTTGCATGCATAGGGTAGGGGTAACCAGGCTCCTCCACTCTCACTCTAACAATGTTAGAAATGATGAGTGAAAGAAAGGGAAGCCTGACAGACTGGCTGGCCGTTACACGTTACGTTACGAAGCGGTTTACACTCCCGTAAGAAGTTATATCACTTCAAAGAGTAATAAATTATATTTTGATAGTGTAATAATCATACATTTGATCGTTAAATTTTCAACAGCGTTTCATAGCCGCCGTGGCAGTTTATACAACATTATTATGACGTTTATCGAATATCCGTAAGTTAAACGTTAATACGCGGGGGAGGAGATAAAACCTGTAAACTCATAAAGCTATCGTTAATATTAAATACGCGGCGAGGGACTAACATTAATACGGTACTTAAATAAATAATAATTTCTACGAGCTGCGGTTGTGTCGGTGTGGCCACATAATAGGTTGATAATATTATCATAGCAAATTAACATTAAATCATTAACTTTTAACCTATTCATTTATTAATAACTTTATTTATATCATGATAAAATATGATGAACCTTATCCATGTATTAATCCGGATTTGTAAATAGAATTGAATTGTTACGATAGTAAAAATTAAATAACAGCGTTTTAGTTAATATGCATATACTTATTTCCGAACCGTCTGAACCGATATGGCACAACAGCTATCTATGACTGTAAACGAATTACGATTCCACACAAAAAACTGAAGCCCTTAGACGATTCACAGTTCACAATTAATTCACTTAAGCCGTTCACAATGCCACGTAAACAATATGTGCAAAAGTCGAGGGCTTGTTAATTTTAAAAATCACTTAATAATGGAGAGTGTGGCCTTTCAAACCCATAAGGTCATTAGACTTTATGAGTAGATTATCCTTTATGCATTTATTCCATTGAGATAAACTTTATGGTCCATATTAATTTATAAATCATAATTATAAGAAAATTATAAATGTAATTCTCGATACCGATTTCGAATAACATTTCCAATTCTCTGCTAAGTAAAGTTTAAATTAGCCTATTATTTTTCCATTTTGACGACATAAAATTATTCGAAACTTTGCCTTCCTTCGTAAAATATATCTGCAATTTTCGAATTAATAGCGGTAGATTTAAATTAAGGATTACTTTAATCCTAAGACAAGTTCCATCTGATTGTAAATGGTTTATTTAAACTCGACTTTGTGTTTCAATATTGGAAAAGTTTTTAGCTTTCCTAACTTTGCGTTATCAGTTGGCCGTGTTTAAGTTAAACGAATGTTTCATCAACTTCAATAAGTACTTTAAACATTTCCGTGTTGTGCAGAATATAATAACGTTTTTAAGCCGAGTTAAAAATGGCAAATGCGGGCTTACATGGTATCACGGCGGTACCCCCGCCAAGTCGAGCAAAACCAAACGGAACTAATATATTGCATTTGCATTTCTTGGGCAACATTGTGTTAATAAAAAAAGATGCATTGTGTTTTCACGGCCAAGTCAATCTGTTTATTTAAAACATAAAAGATTATTAATATTGATACGGTCACTGTAAGGTGTTGTTTGTTTGATAATTACGTAATAACTTAAGATAGACTCTTAAGTAGGGACTGAATAAATTGGCCAACTTGATATTACATGGATCTCACAACTTGCGGTAGAGTTGTTGTGTTTCGACTATGCTTTGAATACAACGCCACGCAATGAGACAGTATTCATTTTGCTATATAATTACATTTCAATTTCTAAAACAACATGTTCTTGCCTCGTGTTCGCGTTTAATCTAATGAGCGTAAACAATAGACTTAGAACATAACTGCCACGAAATAAGGTGTTAATTTGAATGAATGTTTTAATGTTATCTGTATATGTTAATGTATACGTATATACAACGCCGCACGGACATTTTTTGATCACATTTTTATAGGCAATTAGGAGTCTAGGTATTTATTTTACGTCAATATTCACGGGAGAAAAATACCCCGGACTGGTTGCTATAACCTATCTGTTGTACATATACAAGCAGTACCGGTGACCTGCAGTAAAAATATTTCAATAAACTGACTCTTTACTCGACAAACATGTCCGCCAACGCTTAAACCAATTTACACATTACAGTGTCGCTAACGGTGTCGCGACATTATCAGTTTTGACACATTTTTACATAGTTGTCTATGAAAACTTAAATAATAGCGGACACTAATACATAGTTATACTAACTAATTACGGAATTGTAAATGATCACATAGTTAATACTGTATTAATTATGAGTTGGAGGTCCCGGGTTCGAATCCCGGTAGGTGCAAACATCTATGTGATGAATATGGATGTTTATTTTCGAGTCGTGAATATTTATATGTATTTATGTATATTAAAGTAAGTTTATATTATTAAATATATCGTTGTCTTGTACCCATAGTACAGGCTATGCCTAGTTTGGGGCAAGATAATTTGCGTAAAAGTGTGACAATATTATTATTAATTAATGTACAAACACAATATATTTTATTTAGTCCCAATAATATGGATATGAAATTGCAATTAAATAATTCGTTATAGTTTAACATTTTTGTAAATAATTATTGTAACTACAGGATATGCCTGTGCACCAACTAACTTTTTTATTACGTCATAGCTTTAACTGTTATTCCATCCAATATTCGCCGCTACAGCTATTGTCAATGTTAAATAGCGACCTGCCAAAAGTTTCAAATAAATACTCGCTATTGACTTGATATTTCACTTTTTAACTTTAACTATGGCAACACATTTTGCAGTCTATGTTAAAGTCAGCGTTACTGATATTAAATATAACTTAAACCTTAACTATAACAGCTAATATAAGACAACCCAGCCTTAATAATTAACTGCTTAATACGTTGGTATTATGGATAAGCCTATATTACCTTTTTATATCGATGTGTTTTTATAAAGAATACTTATTTTAATTGTACAAGCGGTTTTAATTTCTTCTATATCAATTGGTTGATTGTTAAAAAATTCCTTCGCAAACTTCCAAAGACGGAAAGTTCTATTACTCTTAAATATTATAATATTACTTAATCAATTAAAGCATAAACCATCTAGGTGCCGCATATACTAGAGAGAAATTATATTTACTACTTGACCTACTATGCAGTATTCGAAACAATTAATTTCAAGGAAACCTCACAAGTCCTATACTTTATTGAAATATTTTTGTTCAAATACATTCGTTTTAATTAAATTAATTTTAAACTGCTATCAGTTTTACTAATAAAATAAAGTAATTTTTCCATATTATTTCTTCACCGTTAATATTCTTTGCTTATAAGCTATTTTTAATTAATATTTTTGCGTAAGTATAGCTTGTGAGTAATACCTCAACAATAGTTAGATTTATCACTGAAAACGATAAGACACAAGCCTACAAACGTGTTAGACTAGATTGAACCTGGACAAGAAAGATATGCAATGGAACTCCTCCACAACAAGAAACTACCAAGTTATCATACTTATAGTTGGGCAACACCAAGAATGTAAGCTTCGACTCAACTTCGTAACAGAGAGTAAAATTAAGAACTTTTACAATTTAAAATTTGTTGTGTATATATATTATATTACATATATATACATAACAAATTTTAAATTGTATAATATATAATGACAGATCCGAGAATACCAATTAAAGCAAAAAGAAAAGTTTTGAGTACTTGGATTTTACCCAGCTTGGCCTACGACTGTCAAACATGGAGCCTCACCAAAAAAACATTCAGGCATTAGAAACTTGTCAGCATAGCATGGAGAGATATACGATATGGATATGCTCAATATAAAAATACAAGACAGAATACGACTTCAATACATACGAGAAGAAACTAAAATAACTGATGTGAAATATTATACTAAAAACCTCAAATGGAAAAGGACAGGCCACATCAGGATCAGGAAAAGACAAATGGTCAAAAAATATAACTCAATGGTATCCTAGACAACATAAAAGAAAAAAGGCAGACCACGTCTTAGATGGGAATACGACATAAAAAAAGTAGCAGGTGCAACCTGGTCGAGAAAAGCGAGAGACCGCTCACTGTGGAAAAGTTTGGGGGAGGCCTATGACGAAAGGCAAGACATACAATAATTATCGGTGTAAATAGTAATTACCTACAATTAAAAATAATTATAAATAGGTTAGTGAGGTAAAGACTCATTGTACATAATTAAGGATTGTAAATAAAGGCTTTTATTAGTATAATTATAATCAATAAGTTGCCGATATTTTGATTTTCGTGCAAAGAAAAACGAAATAATAATATTTGATATATATTATAAGAGAACCAAGCTGAAAAGAGTTTTATTCAATTCTAAATAACACAGATTCTACGCAATAGGGAACGAATATACAATAAGCTAACAAAATTGTGATAACAAAGTGTAACGTTCCAAATCGTAAATGGAACATATAAAGCATTAAATCCCGGAAAATATCAAAAGTGATGACATTTGGATTCGTTTGTGATCCGGGATCAACATATCGGACTCGGCTATAATATTTTGAGCATGAAAATGAGTGAAAATTTCCTTTTCCGAGTTTATTTCATGGTCGTTTTATGGAAAGTATACGATTGGATATATTCCTTATAACAGATGGCACTAATACCTTACTGTCCCTTATTTTATAACTTTTAGAAGCTTTCTGGTAGTTTGATTGCTTTTGAAATGGTTTCATTCAAGTTAAACTTAAGGGTCTATACAGTATTTGGGAATATCGTTTGCCTAGTCTTCACAGTGGATCTTCGTAAGTATGATGATTCGTAATAGGGTTACTTTACAATAGTAATCCTGGAGATTTGAAGATCAACAATTTCCCAACTCTATTATTACTCTATTTTTTACTTATATATTACCTAGCAAATTATGCTATTTACACACACTATTGCAAACAATGATTAATATATAAATTATTTTTAAATCAAATAATAAGCTACCACTGTCTACATAATAATATACAACTATGTTATAAAATATTAAGCTGGTTGTGATCACGCTGTGCTGTAAACTCAACGAGACATCAATATAAGCCAGAGCTAACGTAGTGATAAATGCCCAAAAATGAACAATATTTTTGGTACGAAATTCCTTGATCCTAGCATGCTTAGGGGTCTACAAGCATGGTTTGTTTAGGGCATCAAGTAGTTAACTATTTCCATTGAAAGGTTGAACCAAATAACGTCGTAACCATCATCGCTCGAATGATGTGAAACTTATGTTATAAATCCGTCAGACTGAGAGAGTTATACAACAAACCGGTGTTACGTCGAAAACGTTGAAATAATTTACAACGCCGTGTTATGTACTCAACGTTAACAATTCAATTATTCTTTTTGGCTCAATTTAATACTTCTTGTTTGTTGTACTTCTTTCTTATCTATTTCCTTACCTACACTGTCATTCTGTACTTTTGTATTGAATAAGAAGGTACTAGAGGCAACAGTGTCGCCTCATAAGGAGACTTAACCAGCACTACTTACTCAGTAGTGATTTAGTATTACTCGGAATGGCAGATGTGAAACAATGCATCAATATGGTTTATATCTAAGTCTACTGTTAGGTTTTTTTACTGACTGCTGTTGCTTTTTAAAATAAAATATATTGCGGTCATTTTACACTGTGAGATTCTTAATTTATTCATATTACCATCATTTTGATACCTTATTTCACAGCTTTGCTAAGCCCCTCAATATCCGAAGCGTTGCAAGCGTACGTAGAAATGTTTATACAACTTCAAATATTTTAATCAAAATATTATATGATATCATTTATTGAAAGTCAAAAACTACCACCATTCGATAAATATGCCTCACACCTGAGAAAAAGCTTGAGGGCGGTCGCTTCATTCCCAATCTGTGGTATAATTAAGAAAGTCATTTATGTTATAAAAACTATAACTAAATAAATGTTTTATAGTAATTCTTTTGATTTTCGTAATACGTTTGTATTTAACATTTTCTGGGATCTTGTTATAAAGTATATACTAACCCTCAAAACATTTACTATCCTTTATATAGGCGAAGTCGTCTCTAAAGGAATTAGCACTCATAAAAAAATTACATATTTTTTTATTACTTTCTCGTTTAGATTTCTATGGTATTGTTGTAATAGCTCATCCTAAAGTACATCATATATTTCATACAAATATGCGGACGGAAAAGTGGCTTTAAAATACATTTCCGACGTGTTTTTCATTCCTTTTTATGGCTATTGAATATTTTTACGTAAAATGATACTTGCCAATTAAAAAAGCCACAAATAATTTTGATATAATTTCGAAAAACTTCAAATAGCTTCCTGCAATCTTATATATGTTTCGAATGGAAAACATACTCTAAATGTTACGAAAAATTTGCCTCAATATATCCGTGAAAACCGCAAATAGCAATTTTCGTATGTCCAAGTACAAAATCCAGAATAAAGGTACATCTAATTCGAGGAACTAAACGAAATTAAATATTGATTTCTTGTATTTACACCGTGTCACATTATATGTATATTTATATGTATTAATTAAAAAGCTGTTATCGACATAGAAACGGACCCTTCGATTTTACTCATATTTTTAATATTATGATAGCTTACAATACTTTCAACAAAATTCAATCTATTGTAATCCGCTTTTCGTACAACAATTTAGAAACATAGCATCCACGTCCAATTACGATGGTCGTTACGATCATTATACTTTGGTAAACCGCTTATAAACGTAATCTAAATAAGCTCCACTCCTCGAGTTTAGTAGAGCTTGTATTGACTGACTTTGTTTGTTAATTTTCGTGACAAAACAATTTTGCTGGAGGATATCAAAATTTTTCACTTTAGAATATTTAAAGTACTTACACTTTTTTAATACTACATTTTTTTAAACAATGAATACATATCGACAAATCACCTAAAAAAGTAAGGTCTGTAAGTATTCAGCGCTCTTCCAACTTAGCCAATTGGTCGCATGCCTCATGAACCGTAAATCTTGTTATGTTTGTTCTATTGTCAGGTTGAAGCTCATCTACAGGATCGAGTAGATCCTGGTGGTATTTTTTAATGGTGGTAGTTTTTGACTTTCAATAAATGATATCATATAATATTTTGATTAAAATATTTGAAGTTGTATAAACATTTGTACGTACGCTTGCAACGCTTCGTATATTGAGGGGCTTAGCAAAGCTGTGAAATAAGGTATCAAAATGATGGTAATACGAATAAATTAAGAATCTCACAGTGAAAAATGACTGCAATATATTTTATTGTAAAAAGCAACAGCAGTCAGTAAAAAAGCCTAACAGTAGACTTAGATATAAACCATATTTATGCATTGTTTCACGTCTGCCATTCCGAGTAATACTAAATCACTACTGAGTAAGTAGTGCTGGTTAAGTCTCCTTATGAGGCGACACTGTTGCCTCTAGTACCTTTTTATTTAATACAAAAGTACACAATGACAGTGTAGGTAAGGAAATAGATAAGAAAGAAAGAAGTACAACAAACAAGAAGTATAAAATTGAGCCAAAAAGAATAATTGAATTGTTAACGTTGAGTACATAACACGGCGTTGTAAATTATTTCAACGTTTTCGACGTAACACCGGTTTGTTGTATAACTCTCTCAGTCTGACGGATTTATAACATAAGTTTCACATCATTCGAGCGATGATGGTTACGACGTTATTTGGTTCAACCTTTTAATGGAAATAGTTAACTACTTGATGCCCTAAACAAACCATGCTTGTAGACCCCTAAGCATGCTAGGATCATCGCTTTTTAAATATTTTAACGTTTTTATCAAGAGATATATCATGACACACTATATAATCAAACCAACGGGATCAAAGGGGCGAGGATATTAGGAACTATGCGGATGACACAGCCATTGTTGAATCCCATTTTTTCTCCTCTTTTGTGCGTATATCGATCAGTATAAATGTAAGTTGTATTAATATAAATGTATATGTATGTGTATATATACATATATAAATATAATATATATATATATATATAAATCTCCTACACCTTTACTCTCTCTTACCATACAGGTAGTTTGTTATTGAATTCAAATTAGCACTGTATTTTGAGTAAACTTTTATATCAATGTATCCGTTCAATATTTTAGGCTTACAATCTAAAACACGCATTCTTGGCAGCCCGGCCAATTTGAACCAACAACGAAATACACCTAACAAGGAATTTCGTACCAAAAATATTGTTCATTTATCACTACGTTAGCTATGGCTTATATTGATGTCTCGTTGAGTTTACAACACAGCGTGATCACAACCAGCTTAATATTTTATAACATAGTTGTATATTATTATGTAGACAGTGGTAGCTTATTATTTGATTTAAAAATAATTTATATATTAATCATTGTTTGCACTTTCTTCTTCTTCTTCTTCTTCGTCGGATTACTCTTGACAGAGCAGTCGTGGTCACGTCGAACGACGAACGATTCTACGCCAGTTATCCCTGGCTATTGCTTCTCTGGCACATGTGTTGAGGGGAGTATTGGTTAAGGCTTTGATCTGGTCTGTCCAGCGCATAGGGGAGCGTCCTCTTGACCTACTGCCGTTGACCCTTCCTTGTTTGCACTAGTGTGTGTAAATAGCGTAATTTGCTAGGTAGTAATTAAAAAGTAAAAAATAGAGTAATAATAGAGCTAGGAAATTGTTGATCTTCAAATCTCCAGGATTACTATTGTAAAGTAATCCTTTTACGAATCATCATACTTACGAAGATCCACTGTGAAGACTAGGCAAACGATATTCCCAAATACTGTATAGACCCTTAAGGTTAACTTGAATGAAACCATATCAAAAGCAATCAAACTACCAGAAATCTTCTAAAAGTTATAAAATAAGGGACAGTAAGGCATTAGTGCCATCTGTTATAAGGAATATATCCAATCGTATACTTTCCATGAAATACGACTCGGAAAAGGAAATTTTCACTCATTTTCATGCTCAAAATATTATAGCCGAGTCCGATATGTTGATCCTGGATCACAAACGAATCCAAATGTCATCACTTTTGATATTTTCCGGGATTTAGTGCTTTATATGTTCCATTTACGATTTGGAACGTTACACTTTGTTATCACAATTTTGTTAGCTTATTGTATATTCGTTCCCTATTGCGTAGAATCTGTGTTATTTAGAATTGAATAAAACTCTTTTCAGCTTGGTTCTCTTATAATATATATCAAATATTATTATTTTGTTTTCCTTTGCACGAACATCAAAATATCGGCAACTTATTGATTATAATTATACTAATAAAAGTCTTTATTTTCAATCCTTAATTATGTACAATGAGTCTTTACCTCACTAACCTATTTATAATTATTTTTAATTGTAGGTAATTACTATTTACACCGATAATTATTGTATGTCTTGCCTTTCGTCATAGGCCTCCCCCAAACTTTTCCACAGTGAGCGGTCTCTCGCTTTTCTCGACCAGGTTGCACCTGCTACTTTTTTTATGTCGTATTCCCATCTAAGACGTGGTCTGTCCTTTTTCCTTTTATATTATCTAGGATACCATTCAGTAATATTTTTTGACCATTTGTCTTTTCCTGATCCTGATGTGGCCTGTCCATTTCCATTTGAGGTTTTTAGTATAATATTTCACATCAGTTATTTTTTTTCTTCTCGTATGTATTGAAGTCTGTATTCTGTCTTTTATTTTTATATTGAACATACTTCTCTCCATGCTATGCTGACAAGTTTCTAGTGCCTTAATGTTTTTTTTTGGTGAGGGTCCATCTTTGACAGCCGTAGGCCAAGCTGGGTAAAATCCATGTATTCAAAACTTTTCTTTTTGCTTTAATTGGTAGTCTCGGATTCGTCATTGATTATACATAACTTATTTTAAATTGTAAAAGTTCTTAATTTTACTCTCTGTTACGAAGTTGAGTCGAAGCTTACATTCTTGGTGTTGCCTAACTATAAGTATGATAACTTGGTAGTTTTTGGTTGTGGAGGAGTTCCATTGCATATCCTACGATCTTACTTTCTTCACTTAAATAATCACATTGCATCATGATGTGCCTTCATGAAACTAACCGAAATAATAAAATAAAAAATAAAATATAGATACCAGTGGGAGGCTCCTTTGCACAGGAAGCCGGCTAGATAATGGGTACTACAACGGCCCCTTCTTCTGCTGTGAAGAAGTAATGTGTAAACAATACTGTGTTTCGGTCTGAAGGGTGCCGAAGCTAGTGAAATTATTGGGCAATTGAGACTTAACATCTTATGTCTCAAGGTGACGAGCGCAATTGTAGTGCCGCTCAGAATTTTTGGGTTTTTCAAGAATCCTGAATGGCACTGCATTGTACAGGGTGGGGCGTATCAATTACCATCAGCTGAGCGTCCTGCTCGTCTCGTCCCTAATTTTAATAAGAAAAATATCTTCAAATTAATTAAATCTGTAGGTCACTGAATTTACGAAAAATAGGTTAACAATAAAATACATAAAAATATGTTTTAATGTATTTTTAACTAAATTTAATAATATTAACTTATTGTAGACCCATTCGTATAACATTTTTTTTGCTTATCGGGTTTTTATCAGAGAAGTAATAATATTACATTAATAACAATTATTACTAAAAATATACCTAAGTTATACCTACTAAGTAAGTATTGAACTAAAGCCATAATAGAACTATTATTGATTTTTTTATAATTTTTTAAATTAAATCAAACCTCTATCTGTATAATGTAAAGAAACTTACAACATAAAATTTTCATGTTCTGGAACCAAAATATAAAATTTCTACATGACAAAATAATAAAATGTGTAAAGGTTTCCGAACTTTAAAAAAGTGTATCGCTGTCGTCGCAAAAAATAAAACTCAAATACAAATTCAGCAATGTTCCGAATAAAAAATCTGAATTACTATTTTTCAATCGTAAAACAACAATTCGAAATTTTTTCGTCACAATATTGTTATGAGGTATTTTCTCTTTGTTCGCGGAACTATTTTCAAATATATATATGAGATATTCTTGTATTTTACTATGTATTGACATATTAAAATAGTATATTATCTTATAACTTTAAACGAGCAATTCTTGTACATATATATATAATCTGAATCTCGGAAACGGCTCCAACGATTTTCATAAAATTAAGTATGCAGGGGATTTCGGGGGTGATAAATCGATCTAGCTAGGTTTCAATTTAAAAAAAATGGTTTTATCCATGTTTGAATGAGAAACAGCTACAATAACATTAAGACTAACATTAATTATACAAGACTATAATAGCTCAGATCGGACATTGGGTGATCCGGAAAGCAGAAGACCCCGGTTCGAATCCAGATGTCCTATTAGTTTTTTTTTGTTCAAGTTTTGTACATTCTTAAAAATCCGAGCAAGGCTCGGTCGTCCGGATATAGCCATGTTAACCGAGCCAAAACAAAATTTTCAATATACGAGGAATGTTTATATTTTCTCAATATTTTTGTTAATTTCATGGAAAGAATCTCTACTTAATTAATATCACTTTTATCTAGCTGTGGACTTTTGCGAGTTTCCTTGTGCGGCCTTTCCGGGACGATACGACATGGGTACCTTCAAAAAAGCGCGTTCATTTTTCTAATAGGCCGCCATCGCTCCTGTGATACGTCTGGTGTTCCAAGAGTATGTGGGCGGAGGCGATCACTTAGCACCAGGTGACCCAAACGCTCGTTTGTCCTTCTTTTCCATAAAAAAAATATCTATGAGAATAGTTCTGTGAAAATGAACCCTCATTTAACCTCTCAACAATCATCACGCATTTAAAAATATGACTCATTTCCTGTACTACAAGGCTTAATTACTATTAGGATATGGATTAATTAATTTATTTAAATTTTGATAATTTTTATAGAAGAGGAGACTAACATACGGTTAATTTGATGGTATGAGATCACCACCGACGACCCTTATGATAAGGCGTCGATTTTTTTTTATTTAAGAGGTTCACGGGATGGGGAGAGGTGAGGCAACCGCCCATGGACATCCACAACATCAATCAGTGTCAAGAAATGCATTGCCGGCCTTTAAGATGAGAGAATGCTCTTTTCTTGAAGGTCTCTAAGTTGTATCGATTTGGGAAAACCACAACCGGTAATTGATTTCACAAAGTATTTTTATTAAAAGTGTTGTTATTAAAAATAGGTGTGTAGTAAGAATTTTTTTTTTGTATAAGAGGGAGCAATCGTACAAGAGGCTCACGGGATGTGGATTCTACAAAGTGGCTGTACGAGGTTGTGGAATGCCAGACGTCAACGTGATGCGAGATGTGATTTGACAAGTGAATATGATGTTTATATGATGCATAGTCAGCTTCATTTAATATTAAAGATGTAAATCCACGCTCACGAAGTTGTATATAATTATTTTTTATTTTCGACTCAGTAGAAACAACTAAAATATTACATTTATGATTCTTTTTGACCAAACAAATCTGTTTTCGTACCTAAAAATTACATTAGTTAAAGTTACATTTTTATACATAAGCGATCTCGCAGTTCAAGTTAGATCTAGGTCAAGGTATTCTTCTTAGTATTTCGGAATGAATATCTCAAATTATTACTATCTAAACATGTATATTTTCGTTTTGTTTATAAGGAACATATAAAGGTTATTATAAAATACATAAACAGTAATGAATAAATCCAATTTTTTTTATTGAAAATACTCTTTTATACGGTTTAAAATACTTTTCATTTTTCAACTTTGTGTGTCGTGTATTAACCGTAATATTGTGCGCCAGGCTTGGTCTTCTTTGACTGATATTCTTTCTTTAGATACTACTGATAGACTTTGGCCTTCAGAATAGGACAACAGGTGTCTAGTTTGCTGAGACCAATAAAATAAAAAATATGTAGTACTTTTGTTAATTATTCTTGAATTTTGAAGCATTATATGGCAACAGTATTCTAAATTTATTAGCAAACTGATTATACTGTCATTAAATTTTATCTCTCAGCAACTACAATAATAATTTATAAATTATTATTGTATTATATATATATAATATAATAATATATATATATATATATATATTATATATTATAGGGTATTATATATATTATTATATTATAGGGTATGTATATATATAATATGATTATATATATTACGTATGTCTCTATAACATATCGTTAGAAAGGTCTTGATGAGAAAAGCTTAAAATCGTTGAGTTTGGGTTTTTAGGCAGTCGGGAATATATATTTATTTAGTTTAAAAAAAAACTAGGCAACTGAATATAACCTGAACATTAGGTAAATGATATTTAAAATCCAACAAAACTGCTGCTTAGAAAGTATGTTTTTGCGTTTGTTAGATTATAAAGCTTTTAAAGCTTTTATGTTATTATTTAATAAACATAAAGTACTAAATAACACTAAATAAAATCTAATGTAATTAATTAAAAATTAAAAGAGTAATGTTTTGACATCTTTAAACTAAAAAGTAGCTCATTTGTATTTTAAAGTCAATACAGCCGCTAGGAGCTTGTTCCTGATTGGCTGTTCAAACTAGAATTTCCAACCTAAGTCAACTAAGAGTTCGTTGGTGCAGAGCAGTAGTGCTTAGACACATTTGGCTCGTAGTTGCCGCACCGAACGGACACGTCAGAATTAAGTACTTACTTATAATTATTATTCATTATTTTCTGTCCTGATATTATTATCCCTTCAAATATCTGTCTTTTAATAATCTAATAGCGTCACCCTTTGTGAATATTTAAAGAAAGTGTTATTTTAGTATTTTAACATAAGTACATTTTATTTTGTGATATTATAATTTAAAAGATAGGCTGGGAGTTACTTCTTCTCCCCGTGTCAAAGCTCCTTTACGAACCGATGTAGAGTCATGAAGTTATAAACATATATTTCAAAGAATAAGGTGGTTTACTTGAATATAAACGTGATTAGATTTGTATTATCGCTTTATTTGTAATTTCTATACCCTATACTCTATTCCTCGTAGCCATTCTTAGACGTTGATATGTAAAAAAAAAATCGAGTTTTAACCTAAAAGTTCCAATAGATGTTCTATACAGGTTCATACATTTCTTATTCGGCACCAGGAAATCTTGAAACTGGACATCCATTTTAAACTAATTGAAGCATTTTTACTAAGTTTTAATTAGCATTGCATAATACACGGCCAGAAGACACGCTAGGGACGAGCGAGTCGTCATTAGTAATATGATTCAAATTCAATCAAAGAAAAATTCAATTTTGATTTTTACGCTGTTACTATTAAATTATTAAAACTTTCATGAGACATGATAATATTATTTATTAATACGGCTTTACTCATGTTTTATCGGTGTGGGTACCGACTAGTTTCGGACCATTCGGAGGTCCTTCATCGGGGTGAGTGTAGTGGGTTCGCGATAACGTCCCGTCTCTTTCTGGGGATTTGGGCTCGTAGTGCGCGGCTGGACTGGGCAGGGGGCGCGGGGGGTGCCGGTGGTGATGACGAGCACGGTATCACTGACACTGTGTCACTATTGGTGTCCACGGGTGCACAAAATGTACTCTCAATGTCTACTACGTGATCAACGGCACTGTGGGTCTCATTGCGTGATATAACACGGGTTTCCAAGTGGGAAGTCCTTGGGTCTGCCACCTGGCAGAGCCCAATTCTTGCCTCTATTAAAATTAGGACAACGGCCGATTTCTGTGGCTTCCAGCAGCTTGCGAGACACAAAGTTTTTTTTTTTCGCGAGCCAATACTTGCACCCTATCGAACCTTATATAGTTTATAGTTTAAGGCATGCACTGCCAAGGTGTTAGTGTCCAATTTTCGTACACTGCGGATGAGCTCGGTGAGTCTGGTTTTTATGTTGCGTCCCGTTTCACCAATTTAGCTTTTGCGGCAAAATTAACGTCCGAAACTAGTCCGTACCCACACTGATAAATCGTGAGTAAAGCCGTATTAATAAATAAGCTGTTACTATAATTGAAAATAATAACCTATTATATTAAAAATAGAGTCAATTCCCACATGGATGTCTATCCCTAATCACAAGCATGTCATGATATTGGCTCACACAAAATAGGCGCGTCGAGTTGTATCGTTGTAATTGTACCTCGTGACGTATACATGAGATTGGATATTCTCTCAAATTGAATTGCTTATAATATTCGATTTGCATCTTTCTACGATAAATGAATAATGATAAATAGAAATTTCGTCAGCTTTTTGTTATGCCTATATTTAATGTAAGATTATAATATTAAATAGTTCTAAACTTGAACTCCAAGGAAATAACGCCAGCCCTATTCCCTGTACTTGCCGTTATGGCGTTAAACTCA
Source organism: Leptidea sinapis (assembly GCF_905404315.1). Lineage (NCBI taxonomy): Eukaryota > Metazoa > Arthropoda > Insecta > Lepidoptera > Pieridae > Leptidea > Leptidea sinapis. The sequence continues at coordinate 6,522,527 of NC_066275.1, read as the reverse complement.
AAATTAACATTTTTCAATAGTATTTTACTAGCGCGTGTGTAGGAAAACATATATTTTATTAAAATTGAATATCAATCCAAGACGAAGTGATTAGATCGTTGATCACCGATGAAGTCTCAATTTACTTTTTATATCAAGCATATTTTATGCGTATACTGCAATTTGCGTGCCAACTGCGTTGCCCGGTAACAATTTTTTGGACAAGAGACAACTGTCATTAGATTCGCCTCTCAGGTGACAATGCGTCTGTTGTCTATGGTATCTATAATTTGCCATAACCAAATCACAAGAAAAGAGAATAGATAATTGCGGTGCATCCAAGTATAATATCCCGATGTTTCGTTGACTTTGCAAGCACCGTGTATTTGAGCGATTATGCTGTTGAACTGCTGATTCCATTAGGAAAAGGATGGTTTTATCCTTATTAACAATTGCCATTTGTCCCTGAAATAAAAATATTATTTTCATATTCCTAACGGCCTATCATTAAACACTATAAGGACAAACGAGGCAGGAACACCACGGCACCCCGCTCAACGTGAATTTTGCAATATCAGGGGAATTCACTCCAATTTAAACGCCGTCCACCACCACCTTGAGACGGCGAAGCCGGCCTTGTGTTTCCTTACGGAGACGCAGATATCTCGACCTAGCGATACGTCATATTTAACGTACCCCGGGTACAAAATTGAGCACAATTTTTTGCCTCATGCCGGGGTATGTGTGTAGGTTAGGGAGGATTTCTGCTGTCGCCGTCTCGGCAATTTTGAGGGTAGGGACCTGTCCACTCTCTGGCTCCGCGTAGATTAAGAGGACCGCGCCCGCATCTATGCGTGTGTCTACAGGTCCCATAGTGGTAACGCAGAAACCGATCATCTCATGGGCTGCGTTCAAGCGGCAATTGACGACGTGCTTGCACAGATTCCCTCCGCTGAAATCGTAGTCCTGGGTGATTTCAACGGGCACAACGCCGAATGGCTTCGATCACGTACCACAGACTACGCATTGGCGTATGGTCTGTCCCAATTGGTTGAGTCGCCAACGCGGCTCCCGGATGTGGATAGCCACATGCCCAAGGAGGGCATTAGATCTTCTGCTGACTACACATCCTGATGGTTACGTGGGTCAGATGCTGCTTTAACTGACGCATCTAACCAGGGGGGCAAACACGGCGAGTCACTGGTGGACTCCTGACCAGGTCTTTGTCGACGCCCCTCTCGGAACGTCCGACAATTGCGTGGTCAGGAGTGTAGTGCCTATACGACGCCAACTTCGCAGTCCACCAGCGATCCGCGGCGTTTGGCACTACAAGTCAGCAGATTGGGATAGGATGCGTTCCTTTTTTGCATCCTACCCTTGGGGCAAGCTTTGTTTCCCTTCGGATGATCCTAGTGCCTGCACCGTTGCAGTAGCCGATGTGATACTACAGGGCATGGATATTTTTATACCAAGCTCTGTAGTACCGATCGGTGGCAGATCACAGCCCTGGTTCGATGCGTCAGTTAAAGCAGCATCTGACTACATAAAACAGGCGTATCGACACGCCACAAGTTAGGATATCATCCCCACCATCTAGATGTGTGGCGGTACTCCACAGTGCGTTTTTTTTTATGGAATAGGAGGACAAACGAGCGTACGGGTCACCTGGTGTTAAGTGATCACCGCCGCCCACATTATCTTGCAACACTAGAGGAATCACAAGAGCGTTGCCGGCCTTTAAGGAAGGTGTAAGCGCTTTTTTTGAAGGTACCCATGTCGTATCGTCCCGGAAACACCGCACAAGGAAGCTCATTCCACAGCTTCATAGTACGAGGAAGAAAGCTCCTTGAAAACCGCACTGTGGAGGACCGCCACACGCTAGTGCCAAACGCGGCGGGTCGCTGGTGGTCTGCGACGTTGGCGTCGGATAGGCATTACACTCCTGACCAGGCAATGGTCGGATGTTCCGAGAAGGGCGTCGACAGAGACCTGGTAACCATCGGGATGTGTAGTCAGCAGAAGATCTAATAAGGACGGCATGTGGCTATCCACATCCGGGAGCCGCGTTAGCGACTCAACTAATTGGGACAAACCATACGCCAATGCAAAATTATGCACAGATCGCCCTGCGTAGTCTGTAGTACGTGATCCAAGCCATTCGGCATTGTGCCCGTTGAAATCACCCAAGACTACGATTTCAGCGGAGGGGATCTGAGCAAACACGTCATCAAATGCCGCTTGAACTTAGCCCATGAGGTGATCCGTTTCTGCGTTACCACTATGGGACCTGTAGACACACGCATAGATGCGGACGCGGTCCTCTAAATCTACGCGGAGCCAGAAAGTAGACAGGTCCCTACCCTCAAAATTGCCGAGACGGCGACAGCAGATATCCTCCCTAACGTACACACATACCCCGGCACGAGGCATAAAATTATGCTCAATTTTGTACCTGGGGTACGTCAAATATGACGTATCGCTAGGTTGAGATATCTGCGTCTCCGTAAGGAAACACAAGGCCGGCTGCGGCGTCTCAAGGTGGTTGTGGACGGCGTTTAAATTGGAGTGAATTCCCCTGATATTACAGAATTGCACATTAAGCGTGGAGCGGGGTGCCGTGATGTTGCTGCCCTGTTTGTCCTTAGATATGCACGGTACTGTGCCCTCCCCAGAATACGAGGGGCAGTCCGAGCGATAATGCTCGGGGAGGGATTCTCCGGCTCTGGAGAGCCGGTACCCTCCTTGGGTAATATATTTTTAAGGACCGCTCTCATATTTTTTGTTGGGGGGTAATGGGGAGGGGGAGGGGGGGAAGGGATGGCCTCTGGTCCTCGACACTAACCTATGCGAAATATAGCGGCACTAGGCCGGTATTCTGTGCGAGTGTGGTTAGTAACCCGGACGAGTCTGGCCCGATTGTGCTGACGTCATAAGACGGCAGCGTGACTCTCCCACTTTCAAAAAGCCCGTAGTCGCCTCTTACGACACGCTTGGACCTGGGACTACCCTATTCTTTTTACGCCCCGGGGCAGCACAGGGCAAGTTTTCAAGGAGCTTTCTTCCACATACCACAAAGCTGTGGAATGATCTTCCTTGTGCGGTGTTTCCGGGACGATACGACATGGGTACCTTCAAAAAAAGCGCGTACACCTTTCTGGCCACTTTACCAATTCCTCTGGTGTTGCAAGAAATTGTGGGCGGCGGTGATCACTTAACAACACCCGTACGCCTGTTTGTTCTCCTATTCCATAAAAAAAAAACAGAAAGAAAGAAAGAAGAGTTAGTAAATGAATATATTATTGTTACTGTAACCGATTTATTGACAGGTCGGAAAAAGTCAGTTACGCTGGATATTATAGCTCGTTAGTATTTTAAATATTAAACTGCTAGCTAACGCACACATTAACAAATTAATCACAAATAATCGGGCTGCCAGTTCATCTATACGTTAGTATATCCCAAGTCTATGGTTAAATATCTGCTTAGAAACTAATTAACGGTACTCTGAGAAAGAAGACACAAATCAGTATTAACTTTATTATTTCTTAGGGTACAACTAGAGTTAACGGCTTTAGTAATTAAATAGCTTTTAATTAATTCTGCCAGTGTCTCTCTGGCTTATTGAAGTCACCCTTTGGCTGTTTATTGTATGTAAGTGATATGATTTGTATTCACTCAAATTAAATACATTTATTAGCGTTGATCCGTTGAACTAACAACTAGATTGAATCCACTTCGTAGAATCAACAGTTTCTAGGTTTATGTACCGTGAACTTACCGGTGAACAGTTTGTTTGGCATTATAAGCTTATGTCTGTTCCGTGTGTTAACATTATAACTACATACATATATGACGAGAGTGTCTAATTTAATATCGCGTAGCAACGTAAATGACGAGAGTGTCAAACTTCAAGACATTGTTAATTTCAACGGCTCCGTCAGCAATACTCGTAGCTCAGCGGAAAAATGGTTTACTTTAGACGCTGTAGACCCGGGTTCGATACACCTACCAGTGTATGGATTTTTTGAGTTTTGTAAAGTTAATGGAAATTTCTAGTAAGTTCAAGATCAAATCGAACAGAGTAAAGAGGATGGAAAATGTGTAAGAAGGATTACAATAGTTAAAAGAAATTTCTAGTACAATTTAAATTTAAAGATGGAATGGGGGAATCATTTTAAAAATAGAACAGATCCGGGGGTATATAAGCCGTACTAAGCGTGGCCTACGGCAGTTCTAGTTCTGACTCAAAAGTGTTAAGGAAGAAGAAGAAGAAAAGAACAAGTAGTGAAAAGTGATCCAGGGGAAGAAGAAGAAGAAGCTAGAAGAAACTAAGTGTTCTGTGCGGTGTGACGCGTTGAATGTAACGCCGCCCACAAGAGGAACAGCGGCAGACCGACGAAGTGCAAGTTCTGAATAAGTGAACTCAAATAAAGACTCGTTCCTATAAGCGGAGTATTATTTCCAATCCCTGACCCACTCCCGTGTCAGTATTTCTCGAGTAACAAGGTAGTCAAGCAACTAATCTTAATTTATTTGAATGGTACCAACGACCGATCTGAGCTGGTGGCGAAGTTCTTGAGTAGACATCGGAACTTCTTAGTTAAACAACATCGCTAGAATATATTTCAAGTATTTTTGGGTTTATGAGCTTATGAGACTATTGAGTTGATATTCTTCTTTAAAAGTATAAAAAAAATTATAACATTTTGAAGTTGCTAAGTACAACAAATTTCTTATTGAGAGCAAAAGTTATATATAGAATTATAATAATAACTAGCTGCCCCGACAGACGTTGTTTTGTAGATAATAAAAAAAAATACTGTTTTATAGAAATTTATCAATTACATTTCAAAACATCATGAATTATTTCGTAAAAACTGCTCCCTGTTGTTATAATGAAATTGTTTCACAGCGAAACTCAAACCGTGCGTCACTAAATTCTCTCATAGAAATATGTCCATACAAAATAAATATTGAAAATAAAATTAATTATGGGTCCCAAATCGAAATAAAAACTATCCTATCTCTCAAGTTGGACCAAACTGCACTCCATGAAGTAATCCCAATTAAAATCCGTTCATTAGTTTAGGAGTCTATCGCGGACAAATAACGTGTCACGTAATTTATATATATTAAGATTATGTAATCTCTATGTTCAATTTGTCACCTACTTCAAAAATTGAAATTTTTTTACTTTTAAGTTTTTTTTTTGTATGGAAGAGGAGGACAAACAAGCGACGGGTTACCTGATGTTAAGTGATCACCGCCGCCGACATTCTCTTACAACAACCAAAGGAACAGAGGAGTGTTGCCGGCCTTTTGAAAGTGAGGTTTTTTAAGTATAAAGTCAGTATTGATAAATTAAGTAACGCAATGTAATATTTGAGTAAGTTTTTAAAATATACTATAGATAAGTGACCTAACAAATATTAGCTACTGTAATATTATGCAGCTTAAACAAGTAGGCACGCATACAGGTATGAGGATTTTACTTGTCATAGAGACCATATTGTTCTGTTATATGGAGAGCACTACAAGGATTTTATGCAATAAAAAGTGTTAAGAAGTAACTTTTGTAGGCTGCTGCAGAATTACATCTGTATTTGAGTACTTAACGTATAATAGTATAATCGTAGAACAGATTTATCTTGCTTAGTTGAGACGGTACTAAGCTTTAAGAACAATGTGTCTGAGTCAGATCTGTGTCACGTACAAATGCACTTTATCAACTTCACAATTTCCATTTTTATCATAAATGGAACCACATTTCAAGAAATGCGACAATTCCGGGAAGTCATACGATGTAACTGCGTATTTAATAAAACATGCCTAGAACTGAACAAGTTCTCTATGTTGAATAAAATAAAATAAGTTTTAACTGAATTGAAATTGTTATTGAAGATTTGAATACATTTATTTTAAAACTATTAAGTTATTCAAGTGTTAAATATATAATTTCAACGCATAATCTTTATTTAAAGTGTATGCGAATTCTAAATATACTGGAATCGTTAATTTTTTGACTTTTAAATTATAATATATCACTTCTTTTTCATTTTTTTAAGCTTACACGAGTAAGTTAATACGTTCCAGTAACTTCGGTGTACAACTTAACATACATTGTAGTCTATAGAACATAATGTAACATGCTGAAACGTTAAATAGATTAAATAATGGGACAGTATAAGTGTCATTTTGACCTTATTGAACAAATGAAAGTCGAACAAAGCATACAAGATTTTATCAACGATACGTCACTCGAACGGTTAGCTCGCACGGAACGCGAGAGGTCGGGTTCGAGTCCCAACACGTTCATAAAAGTGTGTTTTCAAATTTTATTTGTATAATTAATCCCAGAAGTTATCACTTTAAAAACAAAATATTGAAAAAATGATTTTAATTTCTTTTAATCGTTTAATTACAATTGTATACTAACAGTGAGTATTACAAGTATAATTAGTAACACACAACGTGACTTATGGTGGGCGAGCGAAAATAAAATGTTTTCCACCATAATTTGTTTGAGTTTATGAGATTACTTTAATTATTAAGATGAGTTTACGACGAATTTGTACGAGTTGGTTGAGTTTGTTTCTCGATTTTTGAAAAGTTTGAGCTTTGAAAACGTTGCGTCATCATCAAAACAACAATTATTAAGACTTTATAATCGTATTGCCTGAAGTTTAGGTAACATAAAATAATTATGTGTTTTTATAACATAAAGGTGCTTTTTTATACTGTTTTTTTATTTGCAATACTCGTTTAGCATTAAAGGAATATCATAACACAATGAAAATAACACATAGGTAAAGCAATTTCAAGCCATCTGTAATATTTTGGAGGGTCAGAGTTAAAAACTTTACCACAAAGCCCACACATAAAGATTATTCTGTAAAGTAACGAAACACTAATCCGATTAAATATGCCTTTAGTTTCACAACAGCTATCACACAAGCGGTATCAATCTCAAATACTCTTATTTCGCTTGCGGTTAACTTAATTTTTATACCTATTGTATACCTCGGAAGAGTTTTCTAAAATAATTATTATAATACCCGAAAGGATTTCTAGTCCGACTTTGTATTTAGAAAGTGCTAGTAGGTAGCATCGAAATGTCAATAAGCCATTGATTTTTTTATTAATTTCCTTCTGATGTCACGGACCAGTAAAAAAATAAGGACTCCGTGTCACCTTACATAACAGTGTAGCCCCAAAACAAGCCGATTAACGTGTAAATACATAGCCCCACGTACACACACGATTACAGGCCTGTCATCGTCTGTGACAGATCAGTTTGCGTCTCAATAAAATATTTTAAAAAAGCCGTCTTGCGTTTGAAAAAGTGTAAAAACGATACAATATAAGTATTTGTGGCCATATATGATAATTTAAGGGAGTAAAAATTGTGTATTATCTCCCGTAACCGCACACACACTAGCATAACGGTGCTTCACTTGCTTATATCACGGCGCGGAGTCCTTCTTTTTTTATCGTCCGTGTCTGAAGCATTAAATATGGATAAATAATTATATAATATATATATATATATATATATATATATATATATATATATAACGTTTATAAAATAAACCAAGTACCAAATATGTATTTATAATTGTTTCGAGAATTAACAATTTATGTGATTTTAACTAAGAACTTAATTGTATCTAATAAATTAACATTAATTGAATTCGATTTTTCTTTTATCTTTAATAACATTGGCATACTTACTAAAGATCATAAAGTATTTCTAATCAAAGCCTATACAGCTTTGTCTCTAATCATACAGGGTCAAGCGTAAAGGGCTCCTGACATAAAATAGATGACAAGGGACCACCCACGCTCCTGTGTTTCCTCTGGTGTTGCAAGAGACCATACGCTAACTTGTCCTCCTCTTCCTTAAAAAAAATTACTGGAGGTATGACATAATTATGATGACTATGATTCTACAAACATTTGTAAAAACGCTTCCAAAAAATGAATGTAGTGTCCCACTTCCAATCGTAATAAAACAATTCTTACACGCGAAAGTTTTCGTGTCGCCATTTATAATAATTATTAGATAAGTTTTAATACTCTCAGTCAGTATAATATACTTTTCTGGAACTTTGTTTTAAATAATAGTTAATCAAGCTCTGGACCGCAAGAGTCAGTAATAGCAAAATCTCATTTGCGGTAAAAAAATAAAGTAAGAAAAGTGGGAAAAACTTCACTTCTCATTTATACAGTGCGGGAATTGAACCTAAGAAAGAGAAGTAAAAATAAAGGAGTTTATCTCGACTGAAACCCCGGCGCAATTAAGCTGAACATAAAATAAAAATAAGATATTTCTGCCCCAAGATAGCAGAGGTTGTTTTAGGATCTTCGAATATCATTCCGAATAAATAAATTAGATATTATTAACTATACTATAGTTATCTCATGATGTATTTTAAACTTAATTACATCTATTTACTAAAGTGGAAACTAAGATATCTTTATATAATATAAAAATTACATGTCATGTTGTTTGTCCGCGATGACGATAAACTACTGAACCGATTTTAATCCACTTTTGCACATAAAACATAAATAAAATAATGTGTTGCGTCTTGAAAGGAGTTACCGTTGAGTTTCTTGTATGTTCTTCTCACGAGCTCTTCTTTATCCCAAAATATCATAGATTCAGTTATTTATGATAAATATAAATATGTACATATATATCGTATAATGTATATTATATAGTGACGATTCGATTTAAGCCTTATTGAATACAGTTTTTTTGACTTTGACTTTGAATGCCTAATTGTTCCACAAATTGAGATCTATATCGTATATTTAACTTAGGTATATTATAAGTTTCAGCGACTATTCATATTTAAGCCAATTCTTACTTGTAAGTATATATTCATACGGAATTTAATTATTGTGCTGACCCAACAAACATTATTTTGTCACATAAATTAAGTACCCCGCGCCCGCTCATTCTCATGTCATGCATTCCACCTTCGCACGACACGCCACAAGTTAGGATATCATCCCCACCATCTGGATGTGTGGCGGTCCTCCACAGTGCGGTTTTCAAGGAGCTTTCTTCCTCGTACTACTAAGCTGTGGAATGAGCTTCCTTGTGCGGTGTATCCGGGACGATACGACATGGGTACCTTCAAAAAAAGCGCGTACACCTTCCTTACAGGCTGGCAACGCTCTTGTGATTCCTCTGGTGATGCAAGAGAATGTGGGCGGCGGTAATCACTTAACATCAGGTGACCCGTACGCTCATTTGTCCTCCTATTCCATAAAAAAAAAATTAACTGTCATATCCAAATGTTTTAAGTTTTCTTAAAGTGTTAATTCCGCCAATATATGTCTTTAAACAATTCGACACGTGTTTCGCCTCTACACGAGGCATCCTCAGGACATGATGATTCGCCAAACTCTGGCACGAGACTCAAATCAGTCTAATAATTATGGATTTTGGCAAAGTAGCGCCTACTTCAATAAATTTTCTGAATCATCATGCGTAATGAAATGGCATTGACAGAATTATTTTGATAGCGAATATAAAGGTATTTTTAAGTCTAAAAAATAGAGGTTCCAAAAAGGTAACCAACATATCATATACCAAAACCTTCTCTAATACACGCTGAATTTTATGGTACAAGTATTATTCCGATCGGTTCTGTAGTTTTCACAGTATAACCGAAAGGAAAACACCAGCTCTCCATTTATTAGTACAGATTTGAAAAACAGGTCAAAGACGTTCGTAAAATTGAGCAGTGTAAATTGATTTTAGAAATTGAATACATTTCAGTGTCCCTAAAATTTATAAACTTATTAATTGTATATCAAATTTAATATTGCATTATAAATAAAAATTATAAAACAATTAATATTCTATCGTAATTTAGAAACTTTTCGATTGTATTTTAACACTGGGAATATTTTAATTGAATTACTATTCAAGTCGTCTAATATTGTAAAGCTGTGCATAGGTGGATATAAAATATTTTAGTAGTGAGTCAAAAATTAATCACAAAGTGTATATACTTGTGTACACTTATTGATATTTTTTAACAAACATACCTATACATATTATTACATAGTCCAAATGATTGCGAAACTGAAGTGGCAGTGGGCAGGGCACATAATTCGACGGACAGATGGCCGTTGGGGCAGTAAAGTCCTCGAATGACGACCATGTACCGGAAGACGGGGTGTTGGTAGGCCCCCAACAAAATGCTACAAAACGAAATACGTTGGATGAGGGCAGCGCGGGACCGATCGTCGTGGAAATGGTCTTTGTCCAGCAGCGGTCATCTTCCGGCTGATGAAGAAGAAGATACCTATTCGCATTAATTCAACCGTTACAAAACGCAATGTAAGTTGACCAACGATTGCAATATATATTTCACATTGTAATAAACACGTAAAATTGAATTCCGTACATATTCATTGTTCACAACTTTTATCTTCCGATTGCCTTTTTATGACGCAATTTTTCAAGAAGCCTTGTTTCATGCTTACAGATGCCTTCGTTTAATATTCTCATTTTATTACCGGAATAATTTATTGAAATTGAGCAGTATTGTCATGGAAAACATACATTCTCTTTATGAAATGACATCATTATAAAACCATAATGTATTTTAATACTATTTCACATATGGATCAGATTTAATATATTTTTTATTTATTTTCCAAAGTTGCAAACAATAATAATGCTGATTCTAAAGAACACTTTTAAATATTATTATAGAAATTGTATACCTCACAGGCTATTGAACTCAAATACAATACATTTTTTAAAAACTTTTATTACTATAAAAATACTAAAAGAAACACAAAAATTAAAACAATTAAAAAGAAATACAATTAATGCTTCTAACTAATTCTAGTAGGCTTCATAAGATAAATAATAGCTTTAAGGGTAAATGTATACACTTTTCTAATAATATTAAATATAAGTGATCGGACAGCCTTAGATATGATTATTTTATAGCAAGAGCGATGACAGTACAATATTGCATATTTTACTAAAAAAGAGCGCAAAAAAAGTATGCTGGGAGAGTAGCTTGCACCACTTCTTCTCTCTCAGAGCGCCATTTGTTTCCGAAGCGGTCGTAGTATCTAGTATATTAGAAATGATATCATTGAGAATTCAAGAGAAATCAATTTTGAGATAATAAATGCGTTTTATGCCTTTTTTTAAATATAATATTATCAACTATTAAATTATATCAATGTGAGAGTAAAAATTAAATAAATCAAGAAGAAAAACCAAATAAATAAACCAAAATATTATTTAGTAAAAAAAGATCAAATCTGAAAGATATTTTTACCCAACGTGTTGTAAATTCCATTTTAAAAGTATTTTATCCTGTTCGTGTTTGCTGCCTGCGTTGTCCGACTATATTTTGCGTTCGCTGAATATTCTTCAAAGAGATTCCTATAGGTGTAGATTGCCATTGGATTTCGTTTTTGAATTTAAAATGGTTCAAAATTTAGTAGATAACCGAAGTAAAAAAATCTGCAGTATACGACTAATATGGCGTATAGTTGTGGGCAAATGAGGCTCCGATTCGTTGGACAGGAGAGATCCAAACCACTCCCGACCTCAGTAGCATTGCTTTTGTCTTATGCTTACAACTAAAAGCAGGAACGGATATTGCTATACTATTACAGAGAAGAATCAAAAGAATCAAACAAACTTAGATTTCCTTATTATTAGTGACGGAATGAACAAGGTGTTTATTGATTGATTGTGATGTTTATTGTGCACTCTTAAATGGTTCCTTAAAGACCTAATATTTTCTGCGAAACGACGCCGTGATTGTGGTCACTTTAAGAGACTAATAATTCTCATTTTGACTCATCAAAACTAAACACAAATAGTGCTTACAAACTTTTTCTAGGCGGGAGGGTAATATTTTTTTTTTATTATAATTATTTGAAAAAATGTGAACTAATAAAATACATTGTAAAAACCATAGAGGTTTGACCTTAATACACTATCTTAGTTTACGCCTTATTTCAGTTTTACAAAATAAATATAATCTTAACAATAATTTCTATACCTATATACAATTATTAATATATATAGAATGTAACAATCGTCTACAAGTACATTACTTACATACTAATACCTACAAGAAATCAATAAACATTATAAACCGGAATCTTGTACACAGGAACCTGATACTGCTGTATTTCGCAAAATATTTTTACAATCTTAGCAAGGTAATCTAAATACTCGAATGGTTCGACTTAATTTAGTAGGTAAGAGAGAAAATATATCAGACGTCAAGTGAGTAATTAATACAGTAAGCACCAACCCATAAGTAATGTTTTTCTTAGCAGTGGGAGGCTGCTTTGCACAGGATACATTGGCATTCTTTTCTCTGCCACGCGATTATCAGAAAATAGGGCTTTTATTTCTGTTTCGAATATATAATAGATACCCATCTAGTGCAATTACTGCGGAAATGAGACTTAACATCTTTAATCTCAAAATGTAAAGCGCAATCGCAGTGCCACCCCAATTTTCATGAATCCTTCGAAGGCTTCTGGCCTTTTTGTGAGTCTTATGCAAAGAGGCACGGTCTATTATACAATGTGAAGAAGAGTGAACTGCTAGTGTTTCAGGCGAACTCACAAAAACCAGCTCATGTTCCGCAAGTGACACTGGAAGGAGTGGAACTAAAAAGAGTGTCTCGATTCAAATACCTTGGCCATATTGTTACCGAGCATTTGAAGGACGACCTAGTCAACGGAAAGGAGAGCCATTGCGGTCCGATGTAATATGTTGGCTCGCAGGTTCGCACGATGTATATTAAACGTTAAAGTCACAGTTTTAAAGCGTTTTGTCAAACGCTATACACGTGCAGCCTGTGGGTTAGATATACGCAGAACACGTACAATGCTCTCCGAATCCAATACAATAACGCATTCAGGGTAATGTTGGGGCTCCCCATCATTGTAGCGCATCAGCGATGTTTGCGAACGCACATACAAACGACTTTTATGCAGTCATGCGGAAACGAGTAGCATCGCTCATGCGCAGGGTGCGAGGGAGCACCAACACCATGTCGAGTGTTGTTGTTGATAAGACTGACTGTCCAATATTGAGGCATTGGATACACACACATGTACACATAGCTAGTGCCTCACTATGTCGTGGCAAGTAATTAAATTAAACTAAATTAAAGAAATGTAATTAAATTAAATCAAATCAAAATAAATGTGAATTAAATTTTATTATATTAATTAAATTGGATTAAATTAAAAAATTAAATTATGCAATGTTAAATATTATGTACTAACATAGTTTCTAAGAAATACTAACACTTAACAACAGTCTGAAATAAACAGATTTTATTTTTATTTTGTTTTATTTTTTTATTTAAAAAAAAAACTTCTTTTAAACAAAAGAGCAGAGTTTGATGACGACGAGAACTGCTTGGGGTGAGTGATGATGACAGGATCGACACACACTCGCACCACACAGTACTCGTTAGAAGCAAATGGCATTTAAACATGTATAATGAAACCTGCTACAGAAACTGACCAATGATAATAAAATGATACAACATGATATTATGTACTTATTAAGTTTACAAAATAAAATAGTATATTGGGAGAAACTAATTATTTATTGATACATCTACAAAAACAACAACTACAAACACTTTAAATAGAATCCAAAAAGCCTTACAGATTCTGTTATGAGTGCTATATTCTGGATTTAATAAATAATACTGAATAAGCATGAATGCCAGAGCTACATATTGGATTCTTATCGACACGATCATTACACGGCTCCAAGTTAATGTCGGGGCATCAGACGCTTTGAACGGAAATTGCACTGCGATATCCAACAGCTTCTACTTCTGATTATAGATATACTAGCTCTTATCTGCGGTTTCGTCCGCGTTGAATGGTTACTTTAAGCAATTTTTATTATCTATAAGGATACTTTTCAAATGATACATTTAGTATTATTAATCACTTTTAAAGAATTAAAACGCGTTCAAATACACTATAATGCCGAATTTCTACACAAACTGCTATCCCCTATTTCAACCCCTCAATTTATTTTTTTACAGGCCACAGTTACAGTTCAGTTGACAGACACGCGCATCTTGCATGTTCAATAAACGGAAGCTATTGCATAGTTAGCTCATGAATTACTGACATGTTTTTTGGAAGTATTATAATATGTTAGCTCTGAGATTATAATAATAATCTATATATATAAAACAAAGTCGTGTTAGTTACACCATTTATAACTCAAGAACGGCTAGACCAAAATTTCTGTTGTTTTTTTGGATTTCTCTTAGTGCGGAATAGGATAATAAGTAATAAAATATCGAAAAAATCACAAAAAATCCTATTAATATTATTAATGTGAAAGTTTGTATGTCTGGATGTATGTTTGTACTTCTTTAACGCAAAAACTACTGAATGGATTTTGATGAAACTTTACAATAATATAGCCTACACACCAGAATAACACATAGGCTATTATTTATAAAACTATCGCGTGAATTATACTTTATATGACAAAACATCGTTTGCCGGGTCAGCTAGTATTATTATAAAAAAGAATTATTTTCTGATACATTTTGTAAGGATTGACATTTTCATGACATCTCGAGAATAGAAATAATTCAATGAAGTTTTTTATTAGTTTCACGTTATATGAGTAATAAAATAGAACTGACAGTGCACGTCATGTTATTCAAGTTGACTGGTTGGTGTGTTTGTTTCGAGTGTGCGAGTGACTATTAGCTTATTGTGCCGATATTATCATTAACAATGCCACGACTAAGACGATCAAATTATTCCTGACAAAGACGTAATGCAACTAGGATTCGAAATATTGTGAATGAAAGGACTGAAGAAAAGAACCGCCTTAGTATGGATTGACGTGGTGCTATGAATCACAAGAGCAAAGCGTAGCAGCCCGTAAAACGGATCGGCTTGCAATACGAAATTGTCCAGTAAAACCTCAAATATCAACAACCTTCGACGCACAAGAAGAAATTTATAAAGTACTGATTTGAATCGATAGCAGCATTTCGATACGATTGCAGTACTTACAGTGTACTGTAGTACTGCTTGCATACTAGCTTTCGCAATGGGCAGATGGACGTCCGCAGAATACTCGCAAACAACGTCCATCGGCTTTCTACGCAAGAACTGTGCTGCCATTGCATTTCTACGCAAGAATTGTGCTGCCATGTTCTAGAAAACACTCAAAAATACAATGTTTGTTTCCAAACGAGGATTTAATCCGACTTTCAAGGTATATATTTATTTACATACTTACACACAATACAGTAGAAGAATAACATACGTACTATACTTATTCCTATGTTAATACATATACATATACATAATTGTATGCTTATTCTAAAAAAAGTGTTTATAAATCAATAATACGGGTTTTGCTTTTGATATTGTAGATATAAGGACAGATTCACCATCGTATTGGATCACTGCAACCTCACGAAGATGCACAAGCTGCAAAAGCTTAAATTTTTACAATTATACTTCATGGGCAACATGGACAAATAACTTGATCGATGTCAAGAGATCAATTCAGCAATGATAATAGCAATTCTTCAGATCTGCAACAACTAATTAATGAACATTTTGCATGTCGAGTTAGCCCGCAAATCTTTAATACCCGATCCGTCTCGCATTCGCCCTGACCATTCAAATCTTAAGGCCAATCCTTGAAAGTTTGTGAATCAAGACAATCCATTTCTGAAGTTCAATCTATATATATGTTAGTGACTTCTACGTATAAAGTCACTCATCACGATATACACGATATCTCTGGAACCACTAGAGCTAAAGACTTGAAAGTCGGTAGAAATATTCTTTTCACCGAGTAGAGGTCAGCTAAGAATTTCCAAAATTCCATCCGCAAGAGTTTTTTTTTTTATTATGAATAGAACAACGTCTGTCAGGTCAGCTAGTTAATAATAAAGCCTCATTTATTACATAACTCTTTTCACAGAAAGCGAAATATTCGTAGTATTAGTTAGTAGGTAAGATAAAATTCTAATTGTTTGGTGTTAGTAAGATTAGATGCTTATGCTTATATCTATTTGAGTTGTGGATCTCGTTAGAGTAAAGGCCTCCTCTAGTTTTTTTCAGTGTTCGATTTTTGCTTTTATGCATCCAGTATTTTCCTGCTTTCTCTATTATACCGCCAGTCCACCGTTTATTTTGTCTGCCGACTCTTCGTTTGCCTAATGTTGGTCCATTCCATCTCGTGGTTAAGATTGTCCATCGATTATCAGTGTATCGTGAAGCTCTGAGATTATTGATGAAATATTCTCTGTATTAAATACGTGACTTTGAGTAAGCCGAAGGCTCACATATTATTAAAGTATTATCGGCAAGATCAATATGTAACTCGGAGTTAATGTAAAATGCAAGTGACGCTTTGTAGCGGATATTGCACGATACAGTGTAGCAATTTATGTCTCTTATATAAATCATTATATCCATTGGTGTTTATTATATGTGCTTAAATTGTTTCAATTGATAAATACGTCATCTGGTCAAACTATATTATCAGCATTTGTTTTCTGGGTGACGCTTATGTTCCAGTAATGTCACGAACTACTATGAATACATGGGAGTGGAAACGAGTACTTGACAACTGACGTTGACACTGACAGTTACAAGTTCGTTCCCGAATAAGTAAATGAAATATGGTGCCAACAAAATACTTATTGTATTTTTATCTTAATATTTAAAAAAGCACATATACCCTCAATTAAATCAAGAAAAATGTTAAATATGCAAATAATAAGACCCTGAACCAAATTACGTAGTTTCCATTAAGAGGGAAAAGTTGTGGACTACCAATGAATCGCAACTTTATCCCAAGTTCTTTGAACTCAAATTTGAAAAGCTGCAAAGGTTTATCCTTTGCAGCTTTTCAAATTCTGTACCAACACGCGCGCAGTCTGTGATTTCTGTACCAACAGATTGGTTAAGAGAAAAGTAAACGCGTTTTGGGTACTACGTAATTCGACTTTTACTATTTCCTGTGAAAATCCTGTTGCATGGAACTAAGAAAATTAACTTTGAAACATAGAAAGAACCCTTGGTATAAATATTCTGACACGGAAACATTAATGTTAAAATATAGAGATTAGTTGGAGTTAAGTACAATGTTTTAACTCTATTCAATAAATTAGTGTTTTTTTGTTATAACCACTGATCTTAGAGATGTCCAGTTTTATTTATGCTTCGTGTCATTCATAAGAATAAATATATACACTTTATAAGCAATCTGGTATTTCACTAATATTTCTATTTTTAGGGTAATTGACAATAATTATTAAGTTAAAAAAAAAAATTACAAGCTAGTCGCGAGTCCCTGTACTAGGTGTTGACCCGTATTACTGGGTGCCCCGATCATCCACTAAGACTAAAACGGAAAAAGTTAACGTAGTGGGAATAAAATTAAATTACATGTGTTTGTGTATGTGTGTATGTGTGTGAGGACAATGTTCAACGCCGCGACCACAATTCATGCAATTGGATCGAAATATCGGCATCAAATTAATAAAATATATATATGAGTACCCGTCATAATAATTACATTGTTACAAGATGTACTGCGTGTATCACATAAAGTACCCTAAAATGTTCAATACTTTGCTTCTGATTTTAAGTAGTGAAAACTGCGTTAAAAGGCTATAGAGCGTTTTCCTTCTGAAAATTAACCTGAGGTACTTTCAAGTAACGCCTAAAGAAGTTTTAAATTAAAATTTATAGAAAAACCAAGCTAGATCCAATTTAATGAGATAAGTTGTTAAAGTTTCAGCTTTGGTCTAGAAGTGTTCTCAAGGCAGCGCTCCAAGTTATGCTTGTTGAGAGATTATATTGTGATCACAGAAAATTAGATTTGTCAACTGATTCTATCCATTACAGAAAGTTATTCGTTCCTAGAGTTTAATATTGGTTGTCTTATTATTATTTTATTGAATTATTGGACTTCATCCCTGCGTCCATATTACGCCATACACCTTGAACTGAAACATCATTCACACCATGTGGATGTTCCCCATAGTTAGATTTTCAAGCATCGTTTTTAATAAAAACAAATACACATCTTAAAAGGCTGGTAACTCTCTTGTGATAACTGTGGTGTTGTAAGAGAATATATTAAACTATACCTAAATTAAAATGTCTGAAATATGTTATACTACCTTGACAACAATTAAATGCAAGATTCTTTATTGCCGTGAAAGTAAATGCGATTTTATTATATGTGTGCTAGCAAGAAGGACATTTAAGTGCACGTCTGTTGAATACTATCAGCGTTTTAAGGAAACTTTTAACAAACATATTGCTGTAAAGTGTTAGTTCATTTAAAAAGCTTGCCATTTTCGGCTGAT
Organism: Leptidea sinapis; assembly: GCF_905404315.1. Taxonomy (NCBI): domain Eukaryota; kingdom Metazoa; phylum Arthropoda; class Insecta; order Lepidoptera; family Pieridae; genus Leptidea; species Leptidea sinapis. The sequence continues at coordinate 6,504,141 of NC_066275.1, read as the reverse complement.
CTATTTTAAATAAAGTCTTAAGAAAATGTTACATTACATTTTATTTTCTCTAAAACATGTTCTGTTTGCTGGTATTCATTAAAACTTTGTAAATGATTAATATATTATTGTCTGTTGGTAGATTTATACATATTGATATATTTTCTATAAAATTTCGAGTATCTAAAAATCATAAAATAAAATTACATAGTACTGAATGCTGGGTTAAATAAATAACGCATTTATTATAACTATATAGATATTATAACTATATACCTTAAAAAGTCATAAATGTAAATGAAGCAGAACTCTATCCAGATTTATTTATTGAACAGAACAAAGTTATTTGGCTGCGAGCGCTGTGTAGCCGCTTTTGAACTCATTTTCATGCAACGAAGTTACGGACATTGCTTCAAAGTTGGTACGACACACTAATTAGATGTATTTTTAGCGGATTTCCAAAGTTACACCACTCGAGAGTTTATATTGAAATGAGCACACACATCACTAACGTTTTATATTGAAAACGTTGCATTATACTATTTTGTGTGTTCAAAGAGTAGGACGTGGCAAAAAACCGATTGCGCCCCTTTTAAAACGCTGGATTGTGAGTCAATATGAAACATTAATATATGATGACACGCAATTATTTCTCAGTCAATTTTGCTTTAACGCTTGTACCATTTCGTTCCGGTATGGATTGTGTAGGTGTTGCTGATATCACAAGCTCATTAGATGATCCACTTTAATGCTTCCAAATTCGGGAAGTACCATATGCCACTAGATTTTTTAGATAAACCAAAATCGGAAGTGCCGTACGGCATACTACGCCTGACTAAGTTCTGACCCTCATTTGGTTTATAAGATGGTTTATTTTGCATGGTCTTACAGCTTGTTTCAATAGCTTTCTTATACATTTACTCAAATCATCATAATTATTATAAGCAATCCATTAATACACGTAAAATAATACGCATTAACAGAACGCTGCGCGAGCGTGCGCTGCGAAGGTAGAAGGCGGCGTGGGGGCACTTGCCGATTTCGGAAGGTTAAGAGTAACGGGAAGACTGATGATCAGGTCAAGATCTCCGGCATAGATTGGATAAGGACAGCGCAGAACAGATGACACTACCACCTTTGGGGGAGGCCTTTGTCCAGCAGTGGACGTCATTCGGCAGAAATGATGAATGGGGGAATGGCTGTTTTATCAGTGCCATGTCATATTTCGCCATTTGTAATTTGTAACGTATTACATCATAGTATTGTCATTTTGTTATCGGCAAGTTTGTCACCGCATTAAAGACTCCCTTCATCGAATCCTCTCAATTTGAGGTCGCTCCTCTAATTGCCACAGATTGTGTCGGCATAGTCGGTGTCGATGTATCGAGCGACGTTCAGGTCGGTGAAAATGCCAATTTGGTCTCTAAAGAGCTTGCTGTACTATGTAAGGGAGACAGTAGATCACATTAAGCCACCTCATAGATAAAGCGCAAATATGGCCTCACATGGGTAACTGTTCTCAGCTCAGAGCCTCACTTTCTAGCACCACAGCTTCTTCCATTTGACGTATGCAGGAAAGACTCGAATAATTTTATCACCGCCTTTGTTTTTTGGCATTGCCTAGACCTATGTATTCCTTCTGTATCATCTACCCAATATATTATTACGGGGAATGCTCATCTTCACCGGACATTAGGTTTAAATGTAAAATTCCACTCACATAATGTTTATGTCTCGCAACCTACAACCACGGGTTTTGAGTGAAACTTTTTGCCTTGCACAGCCACTAATCAATTTACGTTGTTTTTTCCCAGTCAAATAAAGCTGCATTGTTTCAAATCAATATGTATAACAAAGAATCGTGGAATATCCTACTAAGATGATATTTTTTAAAGTTCAATCCATGGTGATATTAACATGCAATTTCTAGAATGATGCCACAATTACAAGAAAAAAAAAAGTTCCACTTTTAAATGTAGTTATTACTTTTTAAATATTGTTTTTGTATGCGGCTAGTTTCGGGAACTCGGTATTGAACACAGTTCAAGTAAAGGCGTTGCTTTCAGTAAGTGCTGCCACCTGAGAATAAAAATTTGAGTACTGATCTGTTTAATTTTACCGTTGATTTAGTTCTCGTGAAAATAAGAAAGACCTTTAAAATGCAACTGCATTTTGTGGTGCAGCTTTAATCCTCTACGTGACCTGGAGATAATTGCGTACTTGAATAAGCTTAAATTATGTTGATGAAACTTTATAGCAGCGTGAAATTAAAATTATAATAATGTCCCAAATATTTTCAGTATAAGATAATGTACACACTAAAGCAGGTGCACTACATTTTTAAAATTGGTCTGTAAGAAAGGCTGTTAATGAAATTTCTGCAAAAAATTCCAAAAACAAACAATTTGGAGAGCTAAAGTAAATCTGTGCTCAGTTCATCAAAAAATATTATCGTGAAAAATTTAATGGAAAAATTCAATGACTCATTGTTTTCAATTCATGCTGCTGTAGTTATCAGCATAAAAACAAGAAAATAATATATAATATACTTTGACTTTAAATTGAAAAAAATGTTATACGTCTAGAGTCTCTTGCTGTTAGACAACCAATAAAAACAGGCCAGGGATTATAGTTTAGTGTGCGTGACGAGCTACGTCTTACACTCGGGATTTGTATGACGCTTTGTGTGAGTGTGCGTGAATTGTTGAAAATAGAGGTCAGTTCTAAATTATATTGTTTTCGACGTTTTCACAGCTGTCATTTTCTATCTAGACGTAAAAATAATCTGAGTCTATTTCATCTAAAATCTAAAAAATCTCACACTAATTGGCACTCAGCATTACAACTATGATAGTTCATTTGGAAGCTCCTTTGTTTAACTTAAAACTTTATTTGCTTAGTTTATTTGGTTAAGACCACACCTAAATATTAATTTATTACTGATTTTATAGATAAAATTTATGATAGATTTATAGATATTCGTAAATATACGAAGTTTGAACGAAATCTGGCCGTTTAAAGTGGGTCAAAATCGCGCCCAAATAATCGGTTACAAACAAACATACAGGTGAAGCTAATAAGAAATAACAAAATATTTTAAGTCAGGTATCACATTTTAAAGCCTTTCAAGGTATATATTACTTCCTGGTTTTTGTTTGTTAGGTGCCCCATGGAGCCTGTTTTGCTGTAAGTACCCCTTCGTTATTTAGCGATAGTACAATTGTTGCGCAAATATTACTATTTAATCTGTGGATGGGCAAACAACAAAAACGTACCATGTATTCATTCTCTTATTTACTCATCTCACCCAAAAATATACAGAGTAAAAATGCAGCTATAAAAGACAATCACAATCAAAGAAAAACGGTCCGTATTCCAGCGTGCTTCATTTTGATTTTGAGTGAGGTAAATTTCTCTCAAAATTTCATTTTTATTTGAAAAGAATTCAGAAAGGATTTATTAAGACTTTAAGAGATAGAATAAAGAAAGATAAATCTGATTTTTAGATTACGGATTTGAATATATGTCAATAATTGTTTTCGTAACAAGTTTTGTTTTATCTTGCTTTATATAAAGTTACTTTTTTATAATTATGTTATTCACATAGACTTAGGTGTTTCCTAAATTTGCTTATAAAAGAACTTTAATCTATATATTTTATTGAATTGTTTCATAGTTTATTGGTTATTTTATTAAGTGTAATATTATGATTAAACTTACATAACTCATTATATTTAAATGACAAATATAAAGCACAATTCATGTCAAGCATTATTTATGTTTAATTCATTAACAAGAAATTTTGAATAAACTTTGAAGAAATTTATCTTTACAATTCAGTAATGCATATATTTCAAATTATTTACCATTGACTTTATAATTAATAACATTCTTTATATATAAAAAAATAAAATAAAACTTATCTATATCTTATATATCTTTCCAATTAATTAATTAAATCATCAAAACAATGTTGCATTGCTGTTTTGTTCTGTGATACTTGTATTAAAATCAACGAAAGTACTGAAAGGAATGAATACTATTCAGCTTTTGCTGTGTATAAAATTTCCCCTTGCAAATTGCCACTTAATCATGTAAACTGTGCTTTGATAACAGATTGTCTCTGAGACACCCTTTGTATTCAAAAATTATTAAGTTATATTATTATGAATTATACGTCGTCAGTCTTTGATGGCTTTTTAAACTAAATTTAAAGAGATTGTTATTGTATATGACGAGATATTTCTCTTATTTTTGGGGCAAAATAGAACATTGGACAGAAGCACTCACATAAGATCTAAATTTATATATTTTATATCATATAAAAATATGCTGAAGAAATATTGTAAATGTATATATTATTATTAAAATATAATAAATTAATAAATATGAAAATGGCAGTCTGCAGTTTTACAATCGCATATGATCTGGAACTGAGAGTAAATTTACTTTGAACCGTGTATTTGTCACTAAGGTAATTGCTTACTTTTTTATCGAGCCACTTTCTTTAACTATAGCGAATGATTAAGGGCATTTACAGCATAACGACGATAGCCACCAAGCTTCATGTCTTCTTTGAAAATACGTGAAAGAATCTAGCAGGAATCATCATTTCTCGCTATATTCTTTTGTTTCCTTATGAGATTCCAGCGAATTTTGTTTTAACAGAATTCTAGTTTGATATATTTTTGAAACTGATAACTCTCATTACTGTGATTAATTACACAAATTATATTTATAAACAAATTTTATGAACGATGCGGGACTAGAATATGCGACCTCTCGCGTACCTTATCGTTCATAAATCTTATATAATATCTCTTGTTCAAATCTTAGGTTGACGCTTCATCTACAGGATCTACTTTACACTCGATAACCTGCTCAACCTATAGTCAATTTCCTAATATGCATGCAGCACGCGTCCACCCCGACGTTTTATAGACCGTGATGGCGACACAGGATGTGTTGGTATCTTTAGACAGGTCGATATACGAAATACGACCAATACCTAGCTTTTAAAATATCTTTAAAATGACTAACAGATCAGTATCCAATTTTTGCAAGGCAATCGCTGCAATTCTGATTTCATTATTACATCCCATTCCAATAGGTATTCTGATATTATATTAAAATATAAAACCAATATGAGACTAGGCAAACGATCGGTTTCTAACATAACTAACGCATTCTTATTATTCGCATAAGAAGTTTTGAGATTGTAAAAATATTTATAGTCAAACTAGTTACATGAACACAGACATGTTCAGTTAATTTTAAAATTACTTTCTTAAATATTATATGCAAGTATTTTCTCTTGAAATTAAGTAAAGATTTACTGAAATAATTGTCCACAGTATGTATCGACAACAATGGGTTTTACAAAATGAAAATCACAATGGATAACATTTTTAATATAAGAAAGGGAAGGATTTTATTGCGGTTTCATAGTAAAAGGTCACACAAGTTGACACAGATGTTCAAAAGAATGTTAAATGTTTAAAGATCAAGAAACTGCGCTGTTATTCAACCCCACAACAATAGAGAAAAACAGGATATTCACTAATGTTTATTTGTTCTTATGAATGTGAAGGTTGGTAAAATAAAATGCTTCGATTCATACATAGAATCCATATTAAATTCATGCTATGGAAAGGAAGACAGGGTTTGGAAAAAATATTGTGGCTTTATAAGAATGGTGCTTGAGTATTGTGCGACAAAAATCAGATTATTGACGCGAATTATCAGCAAGAAAATAAATTATATTTAATTTTACCTTCATGTTAGTATTTTGAATAGCTGTTGCCCAAAACTTTTAACAACTTCAGTCATACTCAAGCCTACGTGAAAATCTATTCAATTAAAATTGTTCGCAGTAAACTTCGAGTAAGGTGACTAATGGTAATAAAATATTACTCTAAGGTTAACTTTCATCCCGTATCTTTACTAAGTTGTTAAAGTTTCAGCAACGATTAAAACTTGGTCATAATATTTGTATATAGTATTTATTATTATTTGAATCATTTCATAATAATATTTATTATAACATTCGCTTTGTGAACAATTTTATAAGGTTGTAGTTATTCATTTTCCACCCACCCACTTCAAAAAAGAAGGAGGTTCTCAATTCGTCGGTATTTTTTTATGTTTGTTACCCCAAAACTTTCGACTGGATGAACCGATTTTGATAGTTATTTTTTTATTTGAAAGCTGGTGCTTCCCGTGTGGTCCCATTGAAGAGAAGCGAAGATTGTACAAAAGTACGCAATTATTTTTATACTTTTTAGTGCATATTAATATATATTGTTATGGAATTGTGTTTTCGAAGTCGGTGTGTTTTTGTAAAAAAAAATATATTTTTGATTTTTAGTGAATCTGACGTACACGTTTTTATATTTAACAGCAACAATATTCATATCTTTGTGTTAAAAACATAACATATTATTCAACAAAAATGTAATATATAAAAAGCGTTGGCATCCTTAGGCGTTGGTTAGGTTAGGTTAAGTCTTAAATTAGTATCTTCTTTCGCTATTACTGGTCCAATTAAATTGACAAGCTCATTGAAACTGGTTATACTCATTCGATAAAAGGCGAAAAATTTATTTGGATATGGAAATGGATGATGGATGTAAGGCAGGGCATCAAGATGAGTTTGAGCCACCTGCATCGTTTCTGGATGAGATTAAAATTAAAATAGATGACTTTGAAAATGATGATGACTAATAATTTTTTATAGTATATTAACAACAGTGTACAAAACCTGACCTCAATATTATTTATATGAAATACTTATTTTATTAAGACACAACTTTGAAATTATAATGATGGTTGTTGTGTTATTTTTGGCAAGCTTTCTGGTTTGGTGGTTATGGTTAGTGCCCTGACTACTAAAATGAAGTATTGGGGCACACACGCCTGCGACTATTAATTTAAGTACTTGTGTGATGAACATTTTTGCTCTGTGCATCATTGTAAACCATTTTTTGTCAGCTGTATCCTTACTCTTCCTACAGGCTCTTGTTTATTTTGATATCAGATAGTACTACCCCTACTTAATTATGGCCGTTTCTGGTTTCTCAAGATATTACGTAATAGCTTATTATTACTAACATTTATATATGATTTTTAGGTTATTTTGACGTTCACACTTTTGTCAAATTTATCAGTTTCAAATTCAAATTCAAATATTTTTATTCAAAATAGGATTTATAATCACTTATTGAACGTCAAAATCTACCACCCATTCAAAAGAGACTGCCTCAGACCTGAGAAGAATGGGCGCAAGAAACTCAGCGGGCTTTTTTTTTTTATATAAAATATGGATTACAATGTAATATCGTACAATAAACATTTATAATTAAAGAGCCTGAGGGTGTTCGCTTTAATCCCAGTCCGTGATGTCATTAAGAAAATCGTTTATGCTATAATAACCTTTCCCACACAAACGTTTTTTAACAATTCTTTTAAATTTCGTAACACATTTGTTTTGTACATTTTCTGGGATCATATTGTAGAAGCATATACATCGCCCAACAAAAGACTTACTAACTCGACCCAACCGAGTAGTAGGCATAACAAGTTTATGTTTGTTCCTCGTGTTAACATTATGAATGTCATAGTTTCTAGAAAATTCCTCAATGTGTTTATGAACATACAAAACATTATCAAAAATGTATTGAGAAGCAATAGTCAAAATGTTTATTTCTTTAAATTTTTCTCTTAATGATTCTTTAGGATCTTTTTTATAAATCGCGCGAATAGCCCTCTTCTGCAGCACAAAGATAGTATTAATATCGGCTGCACTGCCCCATAACAATATACCATAGGACATAATACTATGAAAATAACTAAAGTATACTAATCTCGCCGTATCTATGTCAGTTAACCGTCTGATTTTCTTAACCGCATATGCTGCAGAACTAAGCCTATTCGCCAATACTTCAATATGGGGGCCCCACTGCAATTTGGAATCAAGGGTAATGCCAAGAAATATAGCAGATTCCACTGGTTTTACCACCTCTCCATTTAATAAAATATTCGCATCTACATTTTTGACATTTGGCGCGGTGAATTTAATATATTTGGTTTTATGATTATTTAACAAAGTATTCCAGTTAGACCATTTCTAACTAAATATACCGTTGTAATCTAGAGATTATAAGGCATAAATCAATATATGCTTCAATACTATACATTAAATTTCGAGGTGGGCCTAATCGTCGATCAAAAATAAACTATCTCCTTCAAAGTTCAAAGATCGAATGTTTTGCTTCCATCTGGAAACTTATAAAATATGTCAGTCCATGCTATCAATGTCAAACAAAAATAACATAAAGGGCTCATCTATGTGAATTGAAGGTATCTTTAGATAGTTATATTAATAATGTATAGATTGATTTCTGTAATTATCGAGATCCACATGCAAATTACGGAAAATACTGTTAAGTATAATATTCTCCAGATTTTTTCTGCTTGTTTAGAAAAAATCATAAATTTAACTCTAGAATAACATATTTCTTTTATGTTAATGTTCTTAACATTACTTGGACGAACAAAATATGTAATTAGTATGCGGTGGAAAAAATCTTTTGTAGCGTCCGCACAAACAACCGCAAGCTAATTAGATAAGCTAGAGGGCTTACAGTTTTTATACCAAATACCGGTGTATATTTTGAGATTATTAGAGTTATTTTTTGCTGCTATTAATGCTTATTTAAAAATTTATTAGCTATGGAGAAAAATAAAACTTCAAGAGAATGGAAAATAGAATTTTTAAAGGATCCAACTGTCCACAGCACCATTGTCGTCGGTACCTAGAACATCGAGTGTGGTGTGAAAGTGTGTATATATGTTAATGACAGTACCTGCCCCATGAATATTGGGTGCAATATCAAAGTTTACTTGGCAATTTAGGTATGGCTGAGTGACGTTCACTCATATTTTTTATCAATACAACAGATTTTTAAACAATATTAAAATTTAAAATTCAATGAGTCTTACTACAAATATTATTTTAATAAAAAATAGCCCTTTTTTATTTGTCACCTCTCTATGCAGTACTCCAAATAAATATGACCTTAAATCGATCGCATTAAGCCTTTCAGCTTGTCCAATTATCAGTGACATAATAAAAATATTTTTAACAAAAAAAAACAACTGACTTCTAAAACACTATTCCAAAACAATAGATATAATATGCACTAAAAAGTATAAAAATAATTGCGTATTTATATACAATCTCATTAATTAGTCTAATTCTATTTACGATTATTGTTATTGTCGGTGTCCTTCCGCTGCGACCCGGTCTCGCCTTTCGCCTCGTCACGACTCAAGCACATCTCTCCTACGTAGTTACAAACCTAACTTGGATGACACCGATTCCAAAAATAACAATAATCGTTACTAGAATTAGATTAATTAATTAGATTGTTGAAAAACACGCAAGTATTTTTTTACTTTTTACATTTTAGTGCATATTATATCTATTGTTTTGGAATAGTGTTTTTGAAGTCGGTTGTTTCTTTTGTTTTTTTTTTTTTTGTTTTTTTTTTTATTTTAAGTGAATTTGAAGTACACTAACCAACAATTTGTCTTAATATGTGTAGATGTACTAAATTATTCAATGCAGCAATGAAAAATCTAAAAATAAATATAAATTTATCATTCACATGCGTATAGCAAATTTAATACTATTATGGTTTTCTCATGGATGCCATTGTGAGATCCAAATTACAATGGGAAGCACCAGCTTTCAAATAAAAAAGAATTATCAAAATCGGTTCACCCAGTCGAAAGTTTTGAGGTAACAAACATTAAAAATAAAAACACGGACGAATTGAGAACCTCCTCCGTTTTGAAGCCGGTTAAAAATTCAATTGTTCTCAATAATCAATAAAAACCATCAAAACGTTTGAAATAAATGCAAAAAGTTAAGTTAAATTTAAAAAACAAAGAATCTTTGATATATGCAATTTCAGTTAAAACAATGTTGTCTCTCATAAAAGGCAAACAATGCTACCTACAAGATAATATCTCACAAAGCGGAAAAGCTTTGCATTTTCCGATGTGAAATGAATTTTCCCTTGTTTTATAATATTATTACCCAAAGTGGAATAAACAAAGGATGACGTGGAGTGTGCATCTGCACAATGTTATACGAGAATATAGAAACAATTTACAAGTTTGAATTGAAAGATAATTCTGATTCCTTTATGTTCATATAATGCTTATGAATATTATTTTTGTAATCGTGTATTTGTTTTCCAATACACCTAAGTATGCAATCTGCTTTTTTTCGACTTATTCTTGTTTCCACTTATTTACGATATAAGTGTACATGCTTTTAAATATTACGCGACTTTTTTAATGTTATCTTTATTATATTAGGTATTTTTATACTAATATGCGCTCATCTTATTTTAAATATAACAAAGCTATATATATATTACCATATTTTATTACGATACTAGCTGACCCGGCTATCGTTGTTTTGCCATATAAATTATTATCTTGATCGATTTTTCTCAGGCTTACTTTTCAAAGCCGTCAACCACGACCATGAAAACGTATTTAACATATTAAAAATTATAAAAATCCGTCCGGCTTTTCTCCATATATAAGTGTTCGAACAACTGTGTAATGTATCTAAATTGAAACTTCACGCCTGTTCCTTAGACGCTACGCATCACGCCAGGCTAAGCAGCAAATGCAGTTTCCACTTTGTAATGCTCCGAGCGAGTGGCACACCGTTGGATCCATGAAAATAAACAAAATCATTAAAAATTATTTCATAAAATGCAATTAAAACGTAAACACTATGTATTTTAACATCGTGTCATGTTCCTTTATGTTTGCTTTCTGTCGAACGTGACCGAATGTCCCATCCCTGTCTAGTAAATGATCTAACCAACTATGTCACCGATACACTGATTTATAGCCAAGGGTATTCGTCAGTGGTCTTCCATCGCTTGAGCCTGGCTGTATCATGCGTATACTATGCAATGCATCACGTGACATCACACGCTGTTCTACACTACGCATACAGGAACGAGTGTGCTGCAACACTCGTTCCTGTATGTTACCAAAATTCATAACATAGTACAACTGTTAACATCATAATTAAAGTTTTTCTCATGCTTAGCATCATTGGACTTATTACTCGACACTTTCGGAAAAATCACAAGTAATGACATGTCTTAAGGCAATTGTATTAGCTTAACGCATTAGTAAACTTATTACTACGATTTACAGAAAATAAAATCACAAAATAGGAACACCCTTTAATTACTAAAAAAAATCAATCTTTTGTTAATATCTTCACCCTTAAAAATATTTGAAATGAAAGGAAAATAATTAAGTAATACGAAGGAAGAAAATGTACAAAATGATAAAATGTGAAAGGTCCATACCAATTTGTCAATATTGTATCAAGTCCTCAGAAATAAATACATTCATTGACACAACTCTATTATCATTTCATTTGGTCGATAACATATTTTTTTAGAATATTAGATACCATAAAAGTTTTTTTCTTAACCATTAAAATATTATATCAATATACGTTATACCAAACTATTTAAAACTTTTAAATAATATATCATCTCAATTTAAAACATAAATTAACATTATACGAAGTTTCTATCTAAAACAATCTTACCAAAAACTTTAAATTAAACTATAATTCAGGTTAATTTACAAAATGATAAAAACTTACAAAAAGACTCTCTATTATTGAAGTTCTTTCCTGAGCTCCTTATCAACTCTACCAGTCGTGTTGAGTGAATCAAATAAAACGCAAATTACTTCTTAGTATACGAATTTAAATATAAGCAGTCCTTAAATTTTGTATGCTTAGTGCTGATCTATAATTCATAAGGATAAAATTATCAAAAACCTATTTCATTAAATTTAAGAGAGTAAGAAGATAAGGTCAAATAGTATCTACTATTCAAAAACAATAATTTTTATTTTGAAAATTAATTATTAAGTAAACAAAAACTTTATATTGACATGAATGCCTTCTTTTTTCAGTAATTTTAACTGGAAAATACAACAATACTTGAATGTATTCGATTACAGGGTAAAAAGTTATTTTAATATTTTTTTAATAGTTTGGTTTAGCTGATGGCCTTGTTACTAATTCTCTCTACTACTACTCTCTAAAATAAATAAAAAATATTAATTAATATAAAAATACTAAATATATAAAATAATAATAATTAATACATTAAAAAATATATTATCTTGTGGGTTTACGATCTATAATTATTGATGTAGATTATTTTTTTTTATGGAAAATGAGAACATACGAGCACACCTGATGATAAAAAGACATTTATTTTCTCAAAATTGATCCAAAATTGATTGAAAAATAGGAGCAACGACAACGGATGATGAATTGCGAGAGGTCATAGGAAGATATGGCCTTGGTCAACGAAATGAGCGTGGCACAAGGTTTATACAAGTCGCGGTAGATAATGGTCTTACCATTACGAACAGTATGTTTAAACACCATCAGAGAAGACTCTACACGTGGATTTCACCAGACGGGCATTACCGAAATCAAATCGACTATATACTGATCAGGTCAAGATGGAAATCATCCGTTAAAACCACCGTTACTAGGCCGGGCGCAGATTGTGGTACAGATCACCAGTTGCTGGAGGCAGCAGTTAAGGTAAAACTAAAGGCCGCGAGATCCACTGAGAAACGCGCTCGTATAAGTGTCGTGGACTGCGAAAAATTTTCCAAAAGTGTAGAGGAACAGAAACACAACTGGGTAAACCAGAAACCTGATCAGTGTACAGTAGATGAGGTCTGGTCTCAAGCCAAATCGATTATAATAGATTCCGCAAAATTTGCTGACCGACCCAAGGACGTGACGACAAAACGCCAACGTTGGATGACGGACGAGACTCTCGCGCTTGTCGAAAAAAGACGTGTTTTAAAAGTTACTGGGGCTGACATTACGCAGCAGAACCGTCTAAGTTGCCGAATTCAAGCGGCTTGTCGCCGTGATAAAATAGGTTTCTTCAAAATATATGTACCGAAATACAAATCCACGGCGAAAAGCATGAAACCAAAGACCTTCACAAGAAGATTCGTGGAATTACAAAAAAGTTCAGTTCTAAAACATGGACCATCGAAAACTCGGAAGGAAAGATTGTGACTGAACTGGAAAATACTCTGGAAGTCTGGAAGAATTACTGCCAGTTGCTCTTCTTTGACCCTGATTCGCGCAGCTACATCTCCACTGAACCGGAAGATCAGGACTTGGAACCTCTTATTCTTAGAGAAGAAGTTAAAGCTGCAATCAACTATCTAAAAGGAGGGAAGGCAGTTGGAAATGACTGTATTCCAATAGAGACAATCAGATGTTGCGGAGATTTCGGAGTAGATATGTTTCACACCATATGTAACAAAATTTGGGTGAGCGGGATGTGGCCGAAGGAATGGACGCACTCTGTTTTCATACCATTACACAAAAAGGGGTCTACAACGAAATGCAATAACTATCGTCTTATAGCGCTCATACCACATGCCAGCAAAATTTTACTCCATATAGTAAACGAAAGACTGAAGGCTTATATTCTGAAGGAAATAGCACCAGAGCAGGCTGGTTTCGTAAAGGGCAAAGGTACACGATAACAGATCCTAATTGTGAGACAAATAATAGAGAAAGCAAAGGAATTCAACAGAGCGACTTTAATATGCTTCGTTGATTTCCAAAAGGCATTTGATTCTGTTAAATGGCCACAACTATGGAAGATCCTCATAGAGATGGGAGTGCCCAAGCACTTGGTGCAAATCCTCAGAGCCCTTTATGAACATGGTTCCGCTTCATTCAAGGTGGATAATGTCACGTCCGACCCACTTCATCCCTCTGCAAGAGTCAGGCAGGGCTGCATTTTGTCGCCTCTTCTGTTCAATATTTATACGGAGCACATTATGAGGATAGCTCTAGAAGATTGGACAGATGGCATACCAATTGGCGGCAAAAACATATCCAATCTCCGATATGCCGACGACACCACTTTAATAGCGACAAGTAAGGAAAACATTGCTGAATTATTACATCGTATCGAGCATACCAGCCTCCAGTATGGCCTTAAAATAAACCGGCAGAAAACAAAAATGATGATTGTCGATCGAAGTCAAAACAATGCACCAGATATAGTCGAGATTGCTAATTAGCATCCGGTATCGCAATTGCGAGGTTGTACAGTAATACATATACTTAGGATCACTGGTCGCTAATACTGGTGGCTCGGAAGACGAAATTAGAAGGCGAATGGCTATTACCAGATCTGCAATGCAGAAGTTGACGAGGATATGGCGGGACAGGAATATCACCAAAGCTACTAAAGTTCAGTTAGGAAGATCTCTAGTGTTTCCCATACTACTATATGGTGCCAAAACATGGACAGTCAAAGAACGAGAGAGACAAAGGATTGACGCACTAGAAAGGTGGTGTTGGAGACGAATGCTACGAGTATCTTGGACACAACGCCGCACAAACGTCTCGATACTTGAAGAGCTCAAGGTGAAAGAAAGGCTTTCATGTATAGTCAGAGCCCGTATCCTCAGATACTTCGGACATATCACGCGCCGTGGAGAGCATGCCATAGAGAGACTTGTTGTTCAGGGAAGGGTCAACGGCAGTAGGTCAAGAGGACGCTCTCCTATGCGCTGGACAGACCAGATCAAAGCCCTAACCAATACTCCCCTCAACACATGTGCCAGAGAAGCAACAGCCAGGGATAATTAAATAATTAAATCATTAAGTAATTAAATCTAAAACTAATGAAAAAGTGCGGTTGTGTTTGCAATTTTGGTTTCTATACAGAACTTAAATACGTATATGCAATTTACAATAAAAACTTTTAATAATACTTGCAAGTGTAGTGTATATCTAACGATTTCTAAACGAAAATAAATTACAAATCAGTGTAAAATAATACTCTAAGTTTTGTACCTACCTTCAATACAGTGTTGGACGCGAATATAGATTCAATTTAATTGAAATCTTTGTGGTGTATGTTATATGTGAACTTAATCACAATTAAGTTGTGAGGCCACAGCCTGTGTGAATCTCGTTCCATGTCGGGGTAAATAGTATCAACAATAATAATTATAATACCTATCTCAACATCTAAAATAGTTATAGATATTTCAACGTAACAAATACTGACTGTGTAGCGCTGTAACGAAGTGTGTGACGGGACCTATATTAGTGTAGGTTCGATCCAGCCCTGAAGTTATTATTTTTTTTTTATCAAAAGTTTCTTTTTTATTTCATTTTTTTAATATTTAAATTATTACAACTTTTTCTTATAAAACTTTAAAATGTCCAATTATAAATGTGGAGGTTGTGGCAAATTCTTAACACAATCGGAAGCAGTAACATGTTCAACCTGTAAAGTCACGTATCACCGAGAATGTTTGCGTATGAGCCGTGGACAAAAAATTCCTCATGATTGGGTATGGGTGGTGCACTTCTAAATTGCCGCGGAAAGACAACACAAACACACCCCTCAAAAGTCTGGAATCTACCTCAACTTCCGAAGATTTTGAGAAGTCCTGGGACAAATTCCGGCGCGAAATAATGGTTGCGGTTACGAAGCAAATTGCTACGCCAATAAAATCCGAACTAGCTGACTTTAAGGGTGAGCTGAACTCATTGAAGGAATCCATTCTATTTATCAGTAATGAATTTGACCTAATCAAGAAAGAATTAATGGAAAATATATATGCCCTGTACTTTCCCCGGGGCATAAAAAGAATAGGGGAGTCCCAGGCCCATGGGTGTCGTAAGAGGCGACTAAGGGCTTTTTAGAAGTGGGAGAGTCACGCAGCCGTCTTTTGACGTCAGCACAATTGGGCCAGACTCGTCCGGGTTAATTACCACACTCGCACAGAATACCGGCGTGAAGTAGCAGCCTAGTGTCGCTATGTTTCGCATAGGTTAGTGTCGAGGACCAGAGGCCATTTCCCCCCCCCCTTCCCCAACAAAGATTATGATTATGATTATACGGTCCCTAAAGAGATAGTACCCCAGGAGGGTACCGGCTCTACCAGAGTCGGAGAATCCCTCCCCGAGCACTCTAGCTCGGGCTGCCCTTCGTATTCTGGGGAGGGCACAGTACCACGCATGACCAAGGACAAACGAGGCAGTAACACCACGGCACCCCGCTCCACACTCAACGTGGACTTTTGCAATATCAAGGGAATTCACTCCAACTTAAACACCGTCCACCACCACCTTGAGATGGCGAAGCCAGCCTTGTGTTTCCTTTCGGTGACGCAGATATCTCGACCTAGCGATTCGTCATATTTAACGTACCCCGGGTACAAGATTGAGCACAATTTTTTGCCTCATGCCGGGGTATGTGGGTACGTTAGGGAGGATATCTGCTGTCGCCGTCTCGGCAATTTTGAGGGTAGGGACCTGTCCACTCTCTGGCTCCGCGTAGATTTAGAGGACCGCGTCCGCATCTATGCGAGTGTCTACAGGTCCCATAGTGGTAACGCAGAAACCGTTCATCTCATGGGCTGCGCTCAAGCGGCAATTGACGACGTGCTTGCACAAATCCCCTCCGCTGAAATCGTAGTCTTGGGTGATTTCAACGGGCACAATGCCGAATGGCTTTGATCACGTACCACAGACTACGCAGGGCGTTCTGTGCATAATTTTGCATTGGCGTACGATCTGTCCCAATTGGTTGAGTCGCCAACGCGGCTCCCGGATGTGGATAGCCATATGCCGTCCTTATTAGATCTTCTGCTGACTACACATCCCGGTGGTTACCAGGTCATTGTCGACGCCCCTCTCGGAACGTCCGACCATTGCCGGGTCAGGAGTGTAGTGCCTATACGACGCCCACGTCGCAGACCACCAGCGACCCGCCGCGTTTGGCACTATAAGCCAGCAGATTGGGATAGGATGCGTTCCTTTTTTGCATCTTACCTTTGGAGCAGGGTTTGTTTCCCTTCGGATGATCCTAGTGCCTGCGCCGTTGCAGTAGCCGATGTGATACTACAGAGCATGGATATTTTTATACCAAGCTCTGTAGTACCGATCGGTGGCAGATCACAGCCCTGGTTCGATGCATCAGTTAAAGCAGCATCTGACTGCAAAAAACAGGCGTATCGAACTTGGTTTGCGGCGCTGGGCACAAAGGATCCGAACTGCATAGTTCTTAAGAGGAAATACAACCGTGCTTCCAGATTTTTTAAGCGGCAAATCGCCCGTGCAAAGTCAAAACACGTCGTCAAAACCGGCGAGCAGCTTTTCAGTTACCCGACCGGAACACGCAAGTTCTGGTCGTTGTCGAAAGCTGCTCTTGGTAACTTCAGCCAGCCGTCCATGCCGCCGTTGCACATGAGGAATGACACCCTGGCCCATACGGCAAAAGAGAAAGCCGATCTCCTGTGCGCTCTTTTCGCCTCCAACTCGACTCTTGACGATAACGGAAAAACACCGCCGACCATCCCGCGGTGTCAGAGCTCTATGCCTGAAGTACAGTTCAGACAGAAAACTGTTAGGTGAGCTCTGTTTCCGTTGAACGTCAGGAAGTCGAGCGGGCCGGGTGGCGTGCTTAGAACGTGTGCCCCTGAGTTGACGCCGGTGCTAACGCGTTTATTCCGGCACTCTTATTCCAAAGGCGTAGTCCCTGACTCATGGAAGTCAGCCCTTGTCCATCCGATCCAAAAAAAAGGAGACAGTTTGGATCCGGCAAACTACAGGCCTATTGCTATTACCTCCCTGCTCTCCAAAATCATGGAGAGCATAATTAGCGGTCAGCACTTGGTATACATAGAGGATCACCAGTTGATCAACGACCGACAATACGGGTTTCACCATGGTCGGTCGGCAGGTGATCTTCTGGTATACCTAACACATAGATGGGCTGCGGCTATTAAAAGCAAGGAGGAAGGCCTGGCAGTTAGCCTGGATATAGCGAAGGCCTTTGATCGTGTATGGCACAAGGCGCTCCACTCTAAACTTCCATCATTTGGGCTTCCCGAGAACTTGTGCAAGTGGACCTCCAGCTTCCTCACTGGGCGCAGCATACAGGTCGTTGTCGACGAACATTGCTCGAATCCGAAGCCCGTGAATGCTGGAGTGCCCCAAGGCTGTGTGCTATCTCCTACGGTGTTTCTTCTGAATATCAATGATATGTTGGACACCTCCAACATTCATTGCTATGCAGATGACAGCACTGGTGATGCCATATACACGGGCCATGCACGTCTCTCTCGGGAAATCGTCGACCAGTGCCGGGAGAAACTTGTGTCTTCTATCGAGTCCTCTCTTGAGAAGGTCGCGGAATGGGGTAAATTGAACCTTGTCCAATTTAACCCCCAGAAGACTCAAGTTTGCGCGTTTACCACTAAAAAAACCCCATTTGTCGTATCACCGCTCTTCGACAACACTTCCCTAAAAGCCTCGCCTAGCATCGGAATACTGGGTCTCGAAATCTCGAGCGATTGCCAATTCCGTGGCCATCTGGAGGGCAAAGCCAAATTTGCTTCAAAGAAACTGGGCGTCATTAATAGAACACGGCAATACTTCAAGCCGGCCCACATTTTAGCGCTGTACAAAGCGCAGGTCTGGCCACACATGGAGTATTGCTGTCATCTCTGGTCTGGCGCACCCCAGTATCAGCTCGATCCATTTGACCGCGTGCAACGCAGAGCAGCTCGAATTGTCAGGGACTCAGTACTCTGTGAACAGCTGGATCACTTGGCGTTGCGTAGATACGTCGCTTCATTGTGTGTCTTCTACCGCATTTATCACGGGGAGTGTTCCGAAGAGCTGTTTAACCTAATTCCTGCCGCCGAATTCCACCTTCGCACGACACGCCACAAGTTAGGATATCATCCTCACCATCTGGATGTGTGGCGGTCCTCCACAGTGCGGTTTACAAGGAGCTTTCTTCCACGTTCTACAAAGCTGTGGAATGAACTTCCTTGTGCGGTGTTTCCGGGACGATACGACATGGGTACCTTCAAAAAAAGCGCGTACACCTTCCTTAAAGGCCGGCAACACTCCTGTGATTCCTCTGGTGTTGCAAGAGAGTATGGGCGGCGGTGATCACTTAACAACAGGTGACCCGTACGCTCGTTTGTCCTCCTATTCCATAAAAAAAAAAGATTAGAGCAATAAATTAAGAAAGGAAAATGATAAATTAAATAATGCTGTTAAGGAACTTCAAAATAGAGTAGTTAACCTTGAGCAGTATTCCCGGCAAGATAATGTGGAAATAAATGGAATTCCGGAGCACAAATCGGAAAATCTTGTTAACACGATTGTACAACTAGGGAAAGTTGTGTATTCATCTTTGCAAGAACAAGACATTCTATCGGTGTCTCGAATAAGAAAGATGGACCCTAAAACTGACCGTCCCCGATCTATCGTTGTTAAACTGGCAAGCATTAGAAAACGTGACGAACTTATGTCCTCTACTATAAAATTTAATAAATTAAACGCAGACAATAAACTAAACTCTCATCATATCGGACACGGTGGTGCAAAAAGTCCAATATTTGTTTCTGAACACCTATGTCCCACTATGAAAGCTGTTCATGCCGAAACAAGAAAAGCTGCCCGTGAAAAAGGCTATAAATACGTGTGGGTTCGTGACGGTCGTATACTAGTTAGGAAAAATGAGACCTCACCGGCTTGACAAATAAGAAGTATGGAAGCTATTACCCTGTTATAAAGTAACTAAAGTGATAAGTCATAGTAACCACCTAAGATTCATTAAAGTTCAACATCTACTACCAAAACGATCGCGATCTTCGCACCAAGACTAATGAAGTTTACCATCAAATATTACAACATGACTTTGAAGTTCTTGCTCTAACCGAAACATGGTTAAATTCTCATGTTAGCGACGGAGAAGTTGTAGATTCTAGATATAATATCTATCGACGTGATCGAAGACAAAACAAAAAGAAAGACGGTGGTGGAGTACTTTTGGCTGTTTCTAAAAGCACAATGTCTTATCGCGTTTCAAGTTGGGAAACAGACAGTGAAGATATATGGGTAGTTATGCAGACATACATTGATAACCAGCCTGTGAAAATAGCCATATGTGTAGTCTATTTACCACCACCCGTGACTGTGAATTCTCTTACCCACTTTATAGATTCTTTTGATAGCGTAATAAGTAGTGTTGATAATATTATTTTACTAGGAGATTTTAATTTGAACTATATCACATGGACTCCAAATTCGGACAATAACTACTTGACTCCTACTAATTATCATTGCTCTTTAGGCTATAAGTTAATAGATTTTATCTCTTGTAATGATTTGCATCAGGTTAATGGTATGGTAAATAGTCGCAATAATATTCTAGACTTAATAATTAGCAACATAGTTAATATTAATGTAATGCAAGCAACTTTTAGTATAAGTAAAACAGATTCCTACCATCCAAGTCTGGAAATTTCCCTAAACTTTGCAAATAACACGAATTATCTTAAACACAAAATAAATATAAGACACAATTTTTATAAGGCAACGTAGTCTACGTTGAAATAAATAGGAAATTGAAACAAATTAATTGGCATGATGTGTTTGACTCTGACGATGAAGTAAATTGCATGGTAGCTGGATTTTATGATAAAGTTAATGAAGTAATAGAGGAATGTGTTCCGAAATATTATAACAATAATAAATCAAAATTTCCTCCATGGATGTCGAAGTCCTTGATTAAGCGCATCCGAGAGAAACATAAAATTCGTAGAAAATATCAAAAATATAAAAACCCACGTGATTTCTTAGAATATAAAACAATTAGATCTCAATGCCAAAAACTGTACCAAAAATGTTTTGAAGGGTACAGAACAAAAATAGAAACCAATATATGTAAAAACCCAAATTCATTTTGGAATTACATAAAACACAAACGTAAAATGAACTCGACAATACCATCCAATATGATTCTAGCGGATTCATCTGCATCAGGGGGTGAGGAAATTGCAAACCTTTTTGCAACTCATTTTAAATCTGTTTTTTCTGAACCTGCTCTTAAATATACGCTTGATTATATACCATCTTGCAGCAACACCTTAAGCAATTTACATTTCTATGAAACAGACATACTTAAGGCAATAAGAAGTCTTGACTCTACTAAAGGATCCGGTCCAGATAAACTACCACCACTATTTATTAAACGTTGCGCTACATCGTTGACACTCCCATTATTGATGATTTTCAACAAATCTTTATCCATAGGGATTTTCCCGGAACAATGGAAGAGTGCACGAATTATCCCAATATACAAAAAAGGTTCGAGGAATGATATCATTAATTATCGACCAATTGCTATTCAGAGCTGCTGCTCCAAATTATTCGAAAAGCTTGTTGTCCCGCATCTTACGAGACAGGTTAGTCAATCTATTACATCGGATCATCATGGCTTCACAAAAGGTCGCTCAATTCATACCAATATGGTACACTTTATATCTGATCTTTCCAGGCATGTGGACCACGGTGAACAAATCGACGTCATATATACAGATTTTTCTAACGCGTTTGATAAAGTGAACCATCAAGTCCTAATAAAAAAACTTGCCAGTTACGGATTACATGGACCTCTTTTAAATTTGTTTGAATCATATCTTAATCAGAGGCCTCAAGTAGTTTCAGTAAATGGATATGACTCGAATACTATTATTGCTACGTCAGGTGTTCCACAAGGATCGCATCTTGGACTGATTTTATTCACTATATTTATTAATGACATAACTAATCATATCCATTACAGTCAAGCTTCCCTGTTTGCCGATGACCTAAAGATATATAGAGTAATTAGTAATAATAGTGATTGTAAGTGTTATAATAATAATATGGTCTTAAACACAAAAAAATGTCATGTGATGAGGTTAACCAAGAAAACCATTCCTAATGTATATATTTATTACATAAAAAACTCTGAGCTCGAGGAGGTGTTTGAAACAAAGGTCCTCGGAATTATCGTGGATTCAAAATTAAACTTTAAGGCACACATAGATTCTATAGTTTTAAAAGGTGCACAAATGCTGGCTTTTGTAAAGCGAAACACGAAAGACTTCAGACTAATCAATACTAAAATCACTTTATATAATTCTCTAGTTAAAAGTATTTAAGAATATGCTTGCA
The DNA here is from genome assembly GCF_905404315.1 of Leptidea sinapis. Taxonomy (NCBI): domain Eukaryota; kingdom Metazoa; phylum Arthropoda; class Insecta; order Lepidoptera; family Pieridae; genus Leptidea; species Leptidea sinapis. The sequence goes on along the minus strand of NC_066275.1, from coordinate 6,482,009 downwards.
TAGTCTGGAGCCCAAGCTATTGCATTCACTCGCAAAGACTGGAAACCATACAAAGGAGATTTACTAAATATTTAGCATACAGTGCTCAGGGTATATCCCACAGAAGCTCTTATAGTGACAGAAGTAAATTTTTTAAGTTGAACACCCTTTATGACCGACGTAAGAATTTAGGTTTGGTTTTCTTATATAAATTAATAAATGGTATTATTTATTGTCCTAAATTATTAGAAGCTGTTAAAATATACGTCCCTCACAACATGCCTCGTAAAGGTAATTCGTGTATTTTTGATATACCATGCTATCGAACAAACTTAGGCTCATTTTAACAAGTACCACGACTGCTTAGGCAGTACAATGAAATAAATAAAGAAATAGTGAACATAGACATATTTTCCAATAGTCTACAAGAATTTAAACGTAATCTTCGGAAACTTAACAATAAATAAAAAACACTCGGTATTTATAGAAATAAATAAATAAATAAATATCTTTTTTCCTTTTATATGTAATAATTAAACTTATGTAACTTAAAGTCTATAATCAACTTTAAATTATTATTAAATTTTATTTTAAATTATATTGGTAATTAGTTAATAGTTAGTAATAATAAGTATGTAATAATTAATAATAGTCACAGCAGCAACTGTGAATGTTGTGTACATCTATTATTTATGTTGTGTTATATGTAATTGTTATATGTGTGTACTGTTGATGTACCTTTTAATAAATAAATAAAAAAATAAATAAGACACATTGGTTTATGGCGGGCGAGGATCGAACTGGGGGCTCCGTGGTGAGAGTCAATGTTTCTACCTATTGCGCAACCAATGCTTCAAAAAAAATCTTATGTATAAAATACTCGTGTTCCGGTGTTTGTAACAAAATTTTTCCAATGGCAAAGTGAAAGTGCCTCAATCTCATTCAAAGTTTCCTGTAATGATAACATACAAGAGCGCGTTGCCAGATCCATTAACGTCTCCCAAATTTCCTCTCAGACGGACGTCCCGCAATAAAACTGAATGTTACATCAAGCTAATTTTTTCTTTTCCTCCAACTTAAGCTCCCATTCTGTGTAATACGAATCTTTCAGGCACTGTAATGGTTATACTGAGATTACGACGACTCCGGATTTTGGATTATAATTCACAGTTTGAATTGAGATGATTCCGAGCGGTTTAGATAGTATAAGTATATTTATTTTGTTTGTTAGATTATGGGTACTACGACGTAAGCAACGAAGCAGTAATCTGTAAGAATTATTGTGTTTTGATCTGAAGGGCGCCGTGGTTAGTTATTATAACTGGTCAAATGAGACTTAGCATCTTATGTCTCAAGGTGACGAGGAAAAAATGTTGCTTCGTAGAGCCTGTTGTACTGATTTTCTATTCAACAGGATCCACACAGATTTATCCATTACCTTTCTTTTCAAAGCCTCCAGGGCCACCTAGGTGATGCCCATGCATTCTGATTCATAACCTCCTAGTGATGCGGCTCGTAATTTTTTTAAAAACCACTACATATCCTGTGACAGATTTTGATTTCAAGCCGTAAGTGTAAGTAATATACTGTTTTGGAAACCTGTCACCCATTACGAACAGCGGTGGCTCTTTTTTCATTATCTCTTTTAGATCCTCTTCAGTCTGGGTATTGGTTAAAACATAGTATCTCGTAGCACGAATTATGAGGTAAAAAATATTGTAATTGATGGAGCTTTAGTCCACAATTATAATGCTACCACTCTAATAACAAGGTAATGCACCGTTCCAGAGAAAAAAGCATTATAACTAAACCTCAAATTACGACATTTTATGGGGAGGAAGGAAAGGGGAATTATTTGAAGAATTTTTTTTCGATTTTTTCTTGAAAACGGTGCATTACCTTGTAATGAGAGTGGTATCATTATAATCGTGGACTAAAGATCTATCAACTACAATATTTTTTACGTTCAAATTCGTGCTACGGCATACTAAGTCCAACCCTGGGGATATTCTGGCGCACCAAAGATTTTGTGTTTTTTAACCTAGCCCCAGTGGAGAACGCCTTTGTTTTGTAAAGGCGTGAAGTCGGAAGATACAACATCGCTGCAGTAGGTTGTGTTCTAATGCATCCTGCGATAAACATAGAGGGTATTTAGAAATAAATAAAAAAATCGTCGTAATAAAAATCTTAAATTATTGCGTTCTATAAGTTCCAAGATCCAAAGGGGTCACGCTGCTTTTTAGTACAAAATATTATAATAAGATATATTCAATTAAAATGTTACAGTTGTATGTGAATCTGTGAATCAAAGTTGTCTTACGCGAACAAAGAAAACGTCAAATGTTTATGGACAGTTATTATATGCATAAATAGCTAAAATAATATATATATATATATATATATATATATATGTGCCCATAGTATGAAAAACTTTCTAACACTTCCAGTAAACGTAATGAGACTTCCCTTTGTTATTAACACATGTAGCAATATGTGTTAATTATTTCACAGAGCCCGTTAGCTGATCACGACATTCATTAAATAGAGTACCTACCAACAAACTTTATGATGCAGAACTACAATAATGTAAATTTATCAAAGCAACTGAAATAATGTAGCTGAATAATTATTAAAACTTGCGTGTTTCTGGTATTCTAATTCTATTTGAACTGAAAATATACTCGAACATCATTATTTTACATTCACTGATTGTTTTGTGGTGGTGGTTTCTGTGATCTTAAACATATTTTTCACACTCTACGATATATTTTTTTTATGAAATTAAAGCATGAGACGAGCAGAACGTTCAGCTGATGGTAACTGATACGCCCTGCCCAACACCTTATTATTGAAAATCCCATAAATTCTGAGTGGCACTACAATTGCGCTCGTCACCTTGAGAAATAAGATGTCAAGTCTCATTTGCCCAGTAATTTCACTAGCTTACGACGTCCTTCAGACGGAAACACAGTAATGCTTACACATTACTGCTTCACGGCAGAAATAGGTACCGTTGTGGTACCCATAATCTAACCGGCATCCGGTGCAAAGGAGCCACTCCCAAAATTTACTAACGTTATTGCAATACTTATGTATGTAAGGTGCATATAACTGATACCCATTACAGGCATACAAAAAACAACTAATCACGCTCAAACATTGTTAAAAGTAAGACTCTACTGTATTCGCGTCTATTAGGCAGAGTTTTAATTTAATTGTGTTCCGACCGCGCTTTGAATACAATGCCACGCAATGACAAAGTGTTAAGAAAAACTCTCCAATTAACAGCAAAATATCCAAACTTATCGTATAAAATAAATAGGATGGATTAACAAAAGTATAACCAACTTGACGTTTTCAATAAATTCAATTAAAATGTTCTTGCCTCGTGTTCGCGTCCATCTCTTTCGACTAATTCTAGTAAGCGTATGCTTTGAACATTACTGCCACGAGAACTTAATTTGAATGAATGTTTTAAAGTTATCTGTATAACTTAATGTATATATAACGCCGCTCAAATATTTTTTGATGAACTTTTAATAGATGATTGAGAATAGATGATGAGAATAGTACGTGAATGCTCATACCTCAATATAAATCACAGGAGATAACATTGTAATAGGATTGCTTTAGGTGTACTCTTTGATACTGCGGTGTTTATTCGCAAATCACCTCTTCCAATATATTTTGTTTGTGTGGATAGATAGACAAGCTAATATTTGATGTGTGATACTATTATACTCGCTTAGGGAGTTTCGTATAATCGAATAAAGTGCTGACGTAGCACTTTCACAACCCTGACTGATGCGGGGACGTAATAAATGATTTACGATAACCAATATACGGTTTCACTTATAATGAAATAAGAAATTAACCGTGTATAAAACCAAGAACCAATAATATTTTCAATTAATGTAATTGATTTAATATTAGAAATGTTGATATGTTAATAGTTAATATAATCTCCAACTGTACATTTTAAATGATATCAGCTGTAGTCTTCACCTAAATTCAATGGTCGTATTTATTAATAAAATAAAATTGTTCTATCTACACCTCATATCTATAATCTTTAAGTTATACTTACTAACATTGTAAACGCGAAAGTTTGTATTGATGTTTGTTACTCTTTCACGCAAAAACTACTGAATTGTTTATATTGAAATATAGTCTTTATAATAATATAGCTTATACATCATAATTTCACATACGCCATAATTTAATTAGATATTGTGTGAATTGCTCAAAATATAGTGATGACACATGAGTGAGAAGGAAAAACTTCTTCTTTAGAGAGTTATTCTGGCGAGCGCTGCAAAAACTGTTAGAGCTACACGTTTATGATGTATGATGAAAATGTTTATCTTAAATAGTCTTACAAAAAAGCTAGCAACAACATATATCTATATTTTATGTGTATTCCATTATCGTTAAAGTTGTGCACCATAAATAAAATAAGAATTGATGATTTATTCCTAATGCACATTTTATATCAAAGTGAATACTTGTATCGCTTCTGGTATTTAAAATAAGAGTTTTTTTTTATTTTTTTTTACATTATATTTTGTGCAAATATTTCAACATATTATAATAGTTACACCGTTGACCAACCGAGTGCGCGATACTATGATGCGCGCCGGCGGCGGCTGAACTATTAAAAAGAGGTTAAGATTAAAATCAATATTAAAATTTAGAAAAAAATATTTACCTATTAGTCAGATCGAGAAAAGGAAGCTTAAAGCAAAAACATAATTTGTAGAACTATAGGTTTAAGATATGTGGTATTAAATTACTTACAGTTCTTGTGCTGATACAGATAATGTAAATGAAGCTTATAACTTCCATCACAGAACGTGTTTTGGTGAAAAAATCATACAGAAATATTTTCAGAAGTAAATACGTCGAGTTTATTCCGCTCTTATTACGGGCGTGACTATGCGCCCGCACGTGATGTGATATGGCTTCTTGTTTCGTATTTTAACAGCTTTATGTACATATTTTTGATGTAATTAATCATGGAAAAATATTTTTTGTAGTTGTTTATTAAACAGCTTAATGTGCTAGGCTAATTTAATTTGATTCAAAAAATTTGTGATTATACAGTTGTGCTCATTTTTGCCTTCAATTGTCACAAAAAATATATTTATGATAATTATAGGCGCCAAGTTTAAATGTATATCCTGAGCGGCATACCCAGATATATTTACCTTAATTATGTTCACCATTTTTTAGTTTTAGACTTAGAGCTTTAACTAATTATAAGTAAAAGTGCCAATATTATAATTATTATTATTAATTATCTTAGTAGTCGTAGTCGTCTTAGTATCGTATTAGTCATATAAATAACTAACATATTTATTTCCAAAAAATATAGTTTTCATGCTTTTACCCAAACCTTGAAATGATCCTTATTATAATATTTAGTTTTGTAAAGTTAAAAGTAATTACAAAAAAAAATAATATTAAAAGCCACAACAACCCAAGGAATGGAGCCATGATGCCAATCAAATGCGAATTAAATTAATATCATTGAAATTCCAATTTAAGGAAAACAGAATTCCGAAAAAGTTACGACCATGAATAATACTTTATATAATTAACCTCTAACTTCTGTGGTGTCCTTGCTCTAAATTTATTTTGAGATAATTAATTTGGCTCAATACGTTTTTCGTAAATTCGCGATAAATTTATTAATGTGGAAGTTGAGAACTGAAAAAAATCCAACATCAAATTTAATAATGAATCATTATAATATGTCGCAGTTTTTTCGTTATTTCGTGAAGTTTCTTATGCTCTGGTGCCAGTTTCAAATCACAGAAGTCTAATTCACAGGCATTCATAACGTTAGAATAGTCCGCTTTCTCGAGCCTAAAAGTGGTTGCATAATTTACCAGTGGGAGGCTCCATTGCACCGGATGCTAGATTATGAGTAGGTACCACAACGGCGCCTATTTTTGCCGTGAAGCAGTAATGTTTATGCATTACTGTGTATCGGTCTGAAGGGCGCCGTAGCTAGTGAAATTACTGGGCAAATGAGACTTGACATATTATGTCTCAAGGTGACTAGCGCAGTTGGAGTGCCGCTCAGAATTTTTGGGTTTTTCAATAATCCTGAGCGGCACTGCATTGTTATCATCATCGTATCAACTACCATCAGCTGAACGTCCTGCTCATCTCTTCCCTTATTTTCATAAAAAAAATATATGATATATATAACTAAAAATATATTGTATGTAAGCTTGGCCCACTTACAAATATTTTTCTGTCTCGATAAATGTTAGCATAACATAAAGCTTGATAATTCTATTTTCATTCACAAAATTATTTTTCTGGTTGGAATCCCAGATTCAGAGAACAACAATTTTAATGAATGATAGGTTACGTTAGATTGTTAAGAAGGTAGAGCTCGTTTGCATGATTTTTACAGATATCCTTTGGTGTTGCGAATAATGAGGTATTTAGTCCGCAAAAAATTAAAATAAAGACCCATCACATGATGAGTTGTTTCGATTGGATTTTGATTGGTTAGCGAGAAATATTTAAAAAAAAAATAGATCTTTGTAAATGTAGTATGAAGAAGACACTCATAATCGATTACGATTCGATTAATAGCATTCGATTTTCTATTTCAATAATATAAAGTACTTTTAAAATGATGTAATTTTTTGTATAATATTAAACTTGAAACTGGCTTATCGAGAACAAAATTCGATATTTAAAATTCAACTTAACCACAATAACATCCTAACATTAATTGCAAATACCAGTTGGTATTTGTAATGAATGTTAGAACCTCACTGCGGCTCCGTAGTGAATAATTGCAAGCTGCTACCGACGCCCAAGTTGTTGGATTGAAGGGTCACGTAGGTGACATCAACTCTACAACAAATGTAGACACAGCTAGTATATAAACTCAAAGCCACGTACTTCCATAGATAAACGCAATCTACATTCACCTAGATTCTCAAGTGTATCTATATATATATTTGTTTATTGTTTATATATATTGTCACTAACAAGTCAATTAAGAGGGCTATGCTCGGAGTTTCCCTGCGAGATCGAATCAGAAATGAGTAACCAAAGTCACTGACATAGCCCAAATGGTTGGGAAACTGAATTGGCAGCGGGCAGAGCACGTAGTTCGACGGAAAGGTGGCCGTTGGGGCAGAAAAGTCCTCGAATGGCGACCACGTACCGGAAGACGTGGTGTTGGTGGGCCCTCCACAAGATGGACCGACCATCTGATTCAAGATCGCCGGAATACGTTGGATAAGGACAGTGCAGGACTGGTCGTGGAGATTTTGGGGGAGGTCTTTGTCCAGCAGTGGACGTCTTCCGGCTGATGATGATGATGACATATATTAAATTCTCGTGTCACAATGTTTGTTGCCATACTCCTCCGAAACGAATTTTTTGAATGAATGAATTTTTGATGGCTTTATACCATCAATACAAGAAATAAAAATAAAATCGCTATTCCAAAAACGAGACTCATTAAATACAAAATTCGTTTGTTTGTCTCAGTGTGCAGTTCTTTAATATTAATCCAAAAAAAATAAAAATTACATGTCTAACACCTTCTAAATTTAAAAAAGTTACAAAGAATCGCCATATTCAAAAAGCCGATTAAAGAATATCTAGAGGATAAAGAAATATGTAAAATAGATGTTCCTGGTTCACCTAATAATTATTATTCATATTATGATTGTATAATCTTATGAATGTAACATTAATATATTAATAATATTATATAGTTTTGGTTTATATAGAATCCACTGTAATTTCATTGTATAGAATCATTTGTGGGCTTGCATTGTGAGCCATTAATTTTGTAATTTTGTAGTTATCATGCGTAGGTATGCTATGTAGGTATGTATGTTATTACATGCTCACTGAATGGCATTGCTTGCGGCGATGTCGTGTGCCGGGTCGTCTCCTTCCCTCAAATATGTGCGAAGTGAACGATGGCTGGTCCATGTCCAACTCGTGAACGGGTGCTGCTTGTGGTGCCAGGTCGACTTGTTTATAGTTAATAAATCATTGTATTTGTTGGATGTTATTACTAATAATGACAGTAATCACGACCATCATGTTCACCTTAGCATCCTTACACAAACAATGAATTCCAGCTATAAAGGTTGATGCATCCAATATAACATAATTTATATTTCTACAGTTAATTCTTTAATTATTTTTATGAAATAATTTATTTTATTTAAACACGATTCATATATTGGATGAAGCACATTACAAAATAATTTATGTATATTACAGCCATTGTAAAGTTCTCTATTTGATTGAAAAGAGTGGCCATTGAGTTTCTTGTATGTTCTTCTCACGAGCTAAACTTTTTCCGAACATACGATTCAATAGCACTTAGTTTAAGCCTTATTGAATAAAGTTTATTTGACTTTGATTTTGATCGATTTTATGTTTTTTTTTCGATAATATATATGGCAATAAAAGGTTTGCCGGTTCAGCTAGTCATATAGTAAAATTATCCCCTACTTCATAATCGTGGTCCTTCATCCAGCTCACCCTTGTATTAAAAATCGCAACATGTCTTTATTTGGTCATTAGTTTGATAACTTACAGCATTTTTTTTTGTATTAATTGATTGGACATCTTATAAACTTAATCTTCATAAGTGAAGCTAACTTACTCTGTAATCTACGATAACATATCTCTGTTAAGAGTTTCCATGAATGTTATTTGATTTATTAATTCAATAGAGTAATGTAAAAGAACACGGAAAGTAACTCATATTCAAATCTACACCAACTAGGAAAAGGGTTTGTCTGAATGCATGCTTATGGTCAATTGCATGTTATAAATAACTACATATTAATAAAAAACAAACTCCTCCACTGCGTCTGTCCGTCTGTTCGTGATAAACTCAAAAACTACTGCACCAATCTTCAAGCTGTTTTTACCAATGGATAGCGTGTTTCTCGAGGAATGTTATACTTGGATAAGTTTTTAAATATACTAACGAAATAAAAAAAAAAACAATCGATTTCAAGGACACAACTTACAACAATAGATATAATATGGCACTAAAAAGTTACGATTAATGTCATTTTTGGAATCGGTGTCCTTCCGCCGTGACTCACTCTTGCCTCTCGCTTCCTCGCAACTCAAGCACATCTCACCTATAACTATGTTAGCCGTGGTAGTACAACGTTTGTCGGATCAGCTAGTTGAATGATATAATATTAGGAATTAGATAAATACGAAGTATAAATCATCATCTTCTGTGCAAATCTGTCAAAATTTCCTTTATTCATCTTGAATTTCAATCTTGATCTTATATAATTTTGGGTACATCTTAAATAAGGATTGTTATATAAACTTAATCACTCAAAGCGATTCAATTACGAAAATACTCTTGACAGGTCTGGTAGTAAGACTGACAATAAACACGAAATTTGAAACATTTTGTGTTGAATACTTCAAAAAAAACCGCATTTATAATAATATACAAAATTAATTGACATACTTACATTAACTTTGAAAAAACCCAAATTTGGAACACACACAGATGTAATTATGAAAATATTCGACTATGGCTACCAACGCAATCCAAAATTTCATATAATTACCATAAAGTGAACTAATCATATTAATATTAAGTCCATTATAACGCAATCATATGTTCTTACTACACACCTTTATTTTTCTCAGATATTGGAATTTTTCACCAGTGGGAGGCTCCTTTGCACCGGATGCCGGCTAGATTAGATAGAGGGTTACCACATCGGCGCCTAGTTCTGCCATGAAGCAGTAATGTGTAAGCATTACTGTGTTTTAGTCTGAAGGGCGCCGTAGCTAGTGAAATTACTGGGAAAATGATACTTGACATCTTTTGTCCCAAGGTGGCGATCGCAGTTGTTGTGCAACTCAGAATTATTGGGTTTTTCAATAATCTTGAGTGGCACTGCATTGTAATGGGCAGGGCGTATCAATTACCATCAGCTGAACGTTCTACTCGTCTCGTACCTTAATTTTATAAAAAAAATATTATTATCATGGTAGCAGACACATCAATATTTTTTAACAAGACACTCACTATACAGTTTAAATTGAAAACAGGAACCGGGAATTTCCTCGTGACACGAAGCTGGATCATCTCTCACACATGTTGCAAGTAATTTTCCAATTCACCCCGGTTTTTCTTGCAAAGTAAAATCTATATTGAACTGTCTTGATATAATAGTTTGTTTCTTGTTTTCTAAGAAAATTTTCAAGCTATATATTTTCATTAATTATACCGTGATGTATATTACCTACTCTAATAGCTCAGGATTATTATCTAACCATATCAAAGGAAAAACTAGGTTCAAAAGCATAACGCACTTTGAAATGGAGATGGGTAGGCCACTTTATGAGGGATGAATCACAAAAATGGTCAAGAGCAAAAACTGAATGGTACCCCAGAAGAGATAAGAGGTTAAGGAAGACAGTTCTTACGATGGGAGAATGAACTGAAACAGATAGGAGGACCACGATGGTATGTTTATAAAATAACTCTTTATTAAATTATATCAAGTAAAAGGGTTGAATAATTTTCAATTATAACAAACATTATGATCACTTCATAATTAACTAAAAGCTTTTAGCAGGCTGAGCTTTCGTCGAAATGAGAATTAGTTTCATTGATGATAAATGAATTAGTTTAAAATATAACATAAACTTTTTAGCTAGTGCAAAGATTTAAAATTTTAAGAAGTAAGAAATTTAGTCTATTGATATTCATATAAATTAAGATCATTGGATATTGTTCAAAGTACATGCATACCGCATATTATGTACATTATACAGGATACTGTTTTTAATATAACATTGTATTTTACCAGCACTGTGATTCATTCCCAATTGATTTATTGTTTGTTTTTCAGACTGTTGGTGTTCCAGATCAAAGTGATAATTTGCTTTTGACAATGGAACGGAGCGTATACCATACCGGTTTAGGTATCAAGTGAAATGGAAAGTCTTCTAGTTAGTGAAATCTCTGGCCAAGGTTGTGACTGACCATGGGTTACGCTATGATACTCCCTGTATCTTAGCCTTAGTCTTATCTTAGTCTACTGTCCCAATTTTTATTACAAGAATTAAAAGGTTGTGGAACTAGGAATTACTTCATTTGATGTACTTATGTAGTAATTTGTACTTTTAAATTGTCACCTCTTTGTATTTTGTCAAATATATTAACGTCTATTGTAACAGATTTCTAAGAGTATTTGATATTTTTATAATCATGTTATTGATTCGTAGAGACCATTACAATGATATAGACTGATTTGATGAAATTAAGCGTTAAACGACGGTTTAATATACAACACTAGAGTCTTAGATTTAGGACTGGTCTTCGCTGCGCTACAACTAGATACCGCACTACATAAGAACAACTTCTTTATTGCGAGTTGCGACAACTATTAGATGCTTGTGTGCGTGGCATCTTGACACACAACGGTATAAAATACAAAATAATAACTGATGATATGACGTGATCCCAGTGTCATTCTTATTTCTTGTTGTATTATTTTTACAAAGTTTTACTACGCAACCTGGCATTTTAGTTTCAATTATTAGCAAAGTTTAACATGTGGCACGTCAACGTCACACATTGTTTGAGACTAGCTCGAGTACGCTCACTTGGGTGTAGTATTAGTTGGCGCACTTTGCGACTACGACTACTGTATATTTTTGGAGCGCAGTGGAGACCAATCCTTATTCTAAGATTGGAATATATTTTAAATCATTCAATATAAGCATACTATCGTCAAATTGACCTAATAATTAATCCAATTTCTGTGTTGGAATAAGCACACTTACCAGTATCTCATTTGACAAACGACCATTTACTTTTCATTATTTCTTATTTTTCTTTCAAATGAGATGTCTCTAGTCTTCGGAGTCATTTGTAATGTCAACTGAAGCGGCCCTTTGTCCTAAACTAATAGACTTAAATATACATTGGCAAAAAGTATTTTAATTATTAACATTCTCTTATATTATAATATAGTTTTGTTTTCATTCCATTTATTTGTTATAGTTATATGCAAATCACCTTATAGTAGTCAATATCACACAAATACCTATCATCAATCACATAAGTATAATATAATATATTCTTCTTTAAATTTCTACATAAGAACTATTTTTTTTTATTTGGATACAATTTAAAAAAAAAATTTTGGTAAATATTTTTAGGTAATTTTTATATACATTTCTTCAGTAGGTCACTTTTGTTGTGTTACATAAACCATCCTTTTTAATTTTATATATCGTATAAAAAAAGGTACTTAATCCAAAGTACATAAAATCAATAATCTAAGGCCTCCAGTAAATACATGAGAAATAAAAAAGAACAAAATATGATTTGGAAATAAGTTACGTACTTGGAAAATGACCCATACTATAAATATGACAACGGTAACACGCGTACACTACTTGACGCGAAGGCTTAATTTTAAAATAAGCTATTTTTGATCTTAGGAACACGTTCATTAAGTTATTATGTGACGAGATTCTACAATGAACACGAAACAGTCACCTACGCCAATAATAATGAAAATCACTTAAACTTTAGCTATGGAAGAGTTAATAGTTTTATAGGAATTTTGTTATTCCTATCATATCATCACTTATCGTTTGCGACGTCCCGAAATTGTTTTCCAAAATAAAATGTTTTGATGATATCAATGATAAAGCTTTCAAAATACGTCCATTTATCAATAAAGCTTATGAATCCAACTTAGCTGTTGATTAAATAATCGTTAATTACTAATCCGCTAAGTCGAGTTAGTAAGTCTTTTGTGGGGCGACGTATTTGCTTTTATAACAAGATCCCAGAAATTTTCAAAACAAAAGTATTACGTTATTCAAAAGAATTTTTTAAAAAAATTTGTGTGGTAATGGTTACTATAACGTAAATGAATATTTAATGATACCACAGAATGGGAATGGAGCGAACAGCTTCAGGCTATTAAATTATAAATTTTATTTTACTATGTTACATTGTAACTATCATCGTTAATAGAATATTGACATCGTATTGAACTACTGTGTATATTTTTTATTGTTATAAATATCTACAGATATTTAAAATATATACAACCAAGGTTTGTTTACTTTAATACTGGCTGATGCCCGCGACTTCGTCCGCAGATAAAGGGTTTTTAAAAATAATGAAAAAGTTTGGAATTGAAGATTATCTCAGGTCCTATTCCAGTTCCAGTTCCGTTCGCTCCCGGTCCCAAAATATTATATGAATCTTATATCGAGAAAGATTTCTATGGAAAACTAAACCTACTATAATTGGTAGATATAGTTATATCAACGTGAATTACAATTTTTAACAAATCCCGCGGGAACCATGCATTTTCTGGGATAAAATGTATGCCTATGTCCTTTCTCTAGCTCTATTCTATCACTGTACCAAATTTCATCAAAATCGGTTCAGTAGCTCCGGCGTAGAAGCGTAACAAACAAACTTACATTCACATTTATAATATTATTAGGGACTATTACTCGAGGTGTTACATAAATCACGCCATGTAAGTTGCTTCAGGTGTAAATATTATCTAAATCTTGTGAAGAATTGATTTGAAGAATACGATAATGATCTCAACCATTTCAACTTTAATGAAAAACGTCATGTGGAAGTAAAATATTATGTTAAAAAAAGAGTACCAATGCAACAAAGTTCGAAAATTTATTCGTTGAGTGATGTAAATATATAATATTGACAGAATTTTACATAAATTATCTTGCCTCAAACTAGGCATAGCCTGTACTATGGGTACAAGGCAATGGTATATTTAATACAATATACTTACTTAAACCCACATCAATACATATAAACATCCATGACCCGGAAACAAACATCCATATTCATCATATAAATGTTTCCATATACTGGGATTCGAACCCGGGACCACTAGCTCAGTAGGCAGGGTCACTAGCCACTGGGCTATATGGGTCGTCAAATAGTATCCAGATTATTACGGCAGCGAGTGTTAATTATATTTCTGCTTATTTATAATCAATACCTTATTGTTATAAGGTTTATATTATGTTGAAAATATTTGACAGATAAGTTCCAAAGCAATGACATATACCTCTATAAAGACACTAAAATAAATAGGTTGGAAATTCATGAAATGTGACCTGTACGGTCGTTTGTCCTCCTATTCCATAAAAAAAATTGGTATGAACAATACCATAAAAGCGAAACCAAACAAAAATCTAACTGAAATTGCTTGCGGTTAAAGCTCAATCTGTCGAGAGAACCGACACTCTTGAATATACAAATTGGCCTCGCGAAAATTGATAGTGTAATATAATAGGTAGTACATTCACTATGCCAGATATCACCCTACTCTTCGACATTTTAGTAGAAAATATAACGTGAATAATTTTATATTAATAATTTGCAAAAGGGTCATAAATAAATAATAATAGTAGTAATATTAAATCTTGTACCAAACAAACAATCGATACAAATAAAGTAAACATCTTATGTGTAATTAATATTTATTAGTCAGAATTTTATGAGTTTTTTTTATGTACAGATGAATCGCTTCGCTAATACGAGTAGATAATATTATTTCTCCAAAATAAGCGGTTACATTTCAAACTAAAAAATCGGTTCTGTAAAGTCGAAGATGATAATTTTACGTTGTAACATCATAAGAAAATATTGATGAAAAATTGTATATACTATGAATTAGTACGATCATTCCTCTCTATCACTTGTTCCTCGCTCTCTCTTGCACGCTCGGCTCAGGCAGAACGTGACACTTTTTCGTGCGTGCAGTCGGCGTTCATCAATTTATGTTATCAAGTCAAAAAAACTCTTTATAATTGACTAACCAATTATAAAGAATAATATATTATGAATAAAAACCTTAACCTTAGGAGAGGCTTCTTTGCACAAGAGCTGGACTGGGGATGGTACCAAAGCGGCGCTTTATGCCTTGAATTAGTAATCTGGATTATTGTGGTTCAATATGAGACAACATCTTATGACTCAAAGTGAAAAGGGCAATCGTGATGTTACATATCGTGTTGGAACAAATCAGTAACTAATCAGCACTGCATTGTTATGGGTAGGGCGTATTACGTAGGTAATCTTACTCATCTTGTCACTTAATTAAAAAAAAAACTTAAGAAAACAAAAAAGTGCATAGACTAGTCCTAGTTCCTAAATAATGTAATAGTAGAAACTTCATTTCTGGATTCAAGTCAAATAAAACCAAGTAAGTATTTGACTTACTTAACTTACAAATCGATCAAGCGATAAAATTTCTAGCAAATAATTAGTCATATAACAAAATAAAAATGTGCCTTTATAATCCTGTGTTTAATTCAGAAAACAATACTTATAAATATATATGTATCTTTCATTTTTGTGGGTTTATTTAAAAAGAAAATGATCCTATATCTTTCCTCGGGACGCATCTCCTATTCCATTTCATACTGAGACAAAACTTTTTTGGATTTATCTCCCAAGAACAGTTCTGGGATTATATGGACTGGACTGCGAGGTCTTGAAATAGCAAGATCATTCGAGGTAATAAAATAAATTAAGAAAAAGTAAGACGCGCTACACTCCTTGTTTATACAACGTGGAAATCGTAATTGAAAGTAATTTCAAGAAAAGAAAATTAAAAAAGAAACGAGTTTATCTCAGCTGGTGAACCCTCAGCGCAATTAAATCTCGGCTAAAGTTGTTAAAGTTTTTTCAGCGCTTCAGAGAGTTCAGCTACTGGCCTGACCCTCATTAACATTTACGTTTTTAATTTGACTTGATGAAAATGCGGTTGTTTTATACAAAAAGTGTCAATCGTGATAAACATGCGATGAGCCTCTGGTAGAAAAAAAAATATTATTTTTAAAATTATGCGATTAAAACAAAGCTAATTTTGTACTAATTATCAGACTATAAACGCACTGCAAAGGCTGAAAACGAATTGTGAGCTATCCAATTATTATTCTTCCATTTCCATCGGACGGCGAACCTAAGTAAATATTAAACGCCTAAACTAACTAGTAACAAACATAACGCTAAGGCAGCTAGCGTTTCAGGATAGAATTTATTATAAATTTTATTTTTCTCTTAAAATCTAAACGAAGTACAATACTTCATCCAAATATAATATTATCTAAGCTAATTAATTACAGGTGAAGATTAATAATAACAAGATGGAATGAGCTTCCTTGTGTGGCGTTTCAAGGATAATACGACATGGGTAAGGTACCCAAGCTCTTACACTTTTTTAAAAGGCCGGTAACGTTCCTGTGATTCCTATACAATTGCAGGAAAATGTTGGCGGCAGTGGTCACATAAAATCAGATGCCGAATACGCTCGTTTGTCCTTCTATAACAAATTGGCTGTCTGTAAAGTCGGTTTAATGAAGATGATAATTTACATGATGCCGTCATAAGAAAACATCATACGATAGTAATTTATATGAGTACCAGTGGGAAGCACAGGATGATGGCTAGATAATGGGTACCACAACGTTGCCTTTTTCTGCCATGAAACATTAATTTGGAAGAATTTTTGTGTTTCAGTCAGAAGGGCACCGTAGCTAGTGAAATTACTGGGCAAATGAGACTTAACATATTATGTCTCAAGGTAATGAGCGCAATTGAAGTGCCGCTCATAAAGTTTGGGTTTTTCAATAATTCTGAGCAGCACAGCATTTTAATGGGCAAGACGTATCAGTTACCATCAGCTGAACCTCCTGTTCGTCTCGTCCCTTATTGTCTTAAAAATTATTAACTAAAACGATATAGTCAGAACTCACTACAATTAGCAATGTTTATAAATATTATCAACAATACATGTAAACTTTTCCAAAAATGCTCAAAAGCTTTACGGAATTACAGACGTAAGTATTTAATGTCTATAGTTTAGTTTTATTCAGTTATAACTTCCTCCAGTTTCGGTAAAGATCCTGTAGATTCACTGGTACCTAAATTCAGTCAGTAAATCCTGCTCGAGGCAGCGTCGTGAGTTGGGCCGTTAAGTTCCTTAAGACGAAAAGAGATGGAGGTAAATTTTGTTATAGTTCATATTATTGTTATTGTATGATCATTTAAGTATCATTTTGATTTTAGTATCATTTTATTATTTCAGTTATAGCAGTGCTTACAACCCAGTTTTAAAACTCTCTCTTATGTTATCATTACACAGAATAATCTGCAAATATATTTGGCATCCAGAGTGCAATTATGCAAGTCACTGTTACTTGGGCACACGACATTTTGTGTTATCACGAACTAACTTAAACGATTAGCACATTGCATTAACGTTGTTGTTATCAGCTTCTTCAGAACTTTGATACTTACTTTGTTTTATACGGTTGATATTATAAACAATTTGTTAGTTTTAAAGTGAGTAGGCAACTTAATAAAATTTAATTTAATTAATCCTAGAAGTATGGGATATCACTATAAAAATAACGAATTGTTTAGATTTGAAAGAGGGACATCTCAAGTCAATTTTCTAATATGCAATTATTAGGGTTGAGCAGGTTGTTAACTGTAAAGTAGATCCTTTGGATGTAGTCGCAACCTGAGAGTTGAATTTACCAAGATTTACGAACCATGTATCACACGAAACAGTTGGCTCAGTGGAAGAGCGCTCGGACGGAGCCCGAGAGGTAGCGGGTTCAAGATCCGCATCGTTCATAAATTTTGGCTACAAGCTTTATATAATCTTAACCTATCTTTGTAAGCCAGTCTTTCAAAGTAATTTTCACCATTTGAAGTAATCTAAAGTAGTACTTCTTTACGCATGCTTGACTTGGGGAATAAGCTAGTGAATGCGTAACGAGAACGTTGCGAACGAACGCTACGGCTTAAGATGATTTCTTGACTCGGGGAGCAAGGTGGTGAATGTGTGACGAGAGTTACAAATAAACGCTAGCGTTATGCGAACGGTGATTTCTAGACTATTTCATTATGTTATTTAGTTCTTGAACAATTTTATAAATTAATATATTGTTTTACTTCAGTCGTGTCTAGAGCACACTCATTTTTTATTTATTATTAGAAACATTTTATTCTCTTTCCATATAATATGTCTAGTTGCCTTACCTCTCCTTTGCAATCAGGATTCTATCCAATGAGAGGTATTTTTGGACTTGACATTGGCTTCATTCGTGTGAGTGAGTGAATATATGTTTATTGTTGAAAAACTAAAATTAATTACATCAATTACTTTATAACAAGTTAATGTACACTGATTATATTTTAAGATGTTCCATTTTAAACTTAGTAGGCTGTAGTAATAATTAATATAGAGCCTTTTACATATCTTGGTTCCCTATAATATGAGAACTTAGGAACTCCTAGAACTATCAAATAGAATATGAATAAGTATTGAATTCATTGGGAGTTGTACCAAATGATATAATTATATGTTAATAATAAGATTAGGTTTCTTAAGTATTATATGATTGTAAGATTAAATGTATCTCTATATTTTTATTTTTTAATTAATGCTCATTTTAAATGTTACATAATTATTTAAGGTGAATGTTACACTAAGGCTAGACGTAAGTGATGAAAACAAATAGTTAAACAATAAAATAAAATTTTATTTTAAAGATCTTAAATCTTCAGAAGATTCATTGAACTATTTACGTAGTAGTAGTTTATTCATTGGATGGCAAGTGTAAATACAAATAGACTCCGCAAAAGAGAATATATAATATCATATTATCATATTCATAGAATGTTATATTCATAGAATTATAAGGAAATAATTTACATATAAATTATCTACTATAAACATATTTTTCCGTACTCCAAGTTTATATGTGTTTGATGTAAAACTATTTGTAGATATAAGTAGCTGAGCCAGCAAATGTTGTATTGCCATATAAAGTATTAAAAATATTTTTGGGGTGTTAAAAGTAGATGCAACTGATTCTCAGACCTACCAAATTTATCTTACTACAATTAATGTAAGTATTGATCCATTGCCATCTTGCAACCCTATAGCGGATTTGTAGATGGAATAGAATAATATAAAGATCGCGATTCAAAAATAGGCGTTGATCGTAGAGGGTTGAAAATTTGGGGTTGTATGTATTTTTAATGTTGTATCATAAAAAAATAAAAACAAATAAATACATCCAAAAAATTACAAAAAAAATTTGGGGTAGACCACCCTTAACATTTAGGGGGATAAAAAATAGATAGTAGCCGATTCTCAGACCTACTGAATATGCATATAAAATTTGGTAAAAATCAGTAAAGCCGTTTCGGAGGAGTAAGGTAACTAACATTGTGAAATGAGAATTTTATATAAGATTATACTATTGTACGGTATTTTAAAATACATTTATGTCAAAGTGCTATGCCTCATGTCCTGTTTAGTTGATAACGACCATTCTTATACATAAATTCCAAAAATGACTGCTCCACCTACGACTATTATAATTTGACCCTTTTCGCCATGTGGAAAACATTTTTAAAGTGAAAGTTATATTACATCGCCTCAAATTTTTTCGTCCATCTATCGCATGTCGCATTACAGACGGCCTCTGTGCGGTGGTGAGTTCATTAACTTCTGTATAAATGGCAGGTTGGCTGAGTGGTGTGAGGCGCCAGATTTTCTAGCTCAGAGCTCAAGTTCTCGAGAGGGAGCGTGGGTTCGAACCCCACCCTTAAAAAGGCTTTTAACATATTTATAACAATATTATTTTATTTTATCAATAATGATAAGGTATATTTTTTATAAATTTATTTTTTTTTTAATTTAGATTATTATGCTGATATTATTATATGTCATTGCTTGTATCGTGGTAATATGAAACCACACAGTTATTTATATTTTTTGATGTAATTTTACTAATTCGATATGAAAATTCGGGTTTTGAGAAATTGAAAAATTTAACATTTGAAAGAGATTGCGTCAGTGTTACATATTATGTTTTGGTCATTAATTAATTTATGTTATATTTTATATAAATTTAGTTCTAATCATATTATCAATCAAATAATTTAATATAATCATACTTCACTTTGAATCAGCTAGTCATACTAGTTTTTAGTCGGTTGCATAGATAATTATAAATTAATGGCGATGTATAATGATACAAGCTTTTCAATTCAAAAGTTTAAACTATATATATGCAGTGGTTTAGTGATAAGAATAATACTAATAATTGAAAATTGAAAATTTATATAGCTTTGTTCCATACATGAAAGCAATAGATGAAAATTATTTCTATTAGATTATTTCTATTGAACCTTCTATCAAGACAAGTTGTTTGATAGAACGGCACACATTCCTATAATCTAAGAAATTATACGTAGCATTACGTTAATAATTACAAAAACGCTATTACAGCGATAACGTTAGTTCGGAGCAAATCGAGTGAGATTCTATCAGTATCACGTGACTCCGGTTTAGGATCATTAAAATGAAATTTACTTTGGTGATACCACTCCCACCATGTGTTTATATGAAGGTCCGTGTAATTATTCTTATCTTTCTATGACCGGATGAGTGTTTTTGTGCACAAGAAGATAAAAGGACTGCTGTCGAGACAGAAATCACCATAATGATCTTAATTTGACTTTTGACAGTATTCATACCATTACAAATATTTTTTAAAAAGCTTGATGCATCTAATATACGATAATTTATATTTATATAGTTGTTAAAAATATAAATAACAATGGTAAATGTTCGGAAAAGTTAAGCCAATCAATAGGCGTTTCATAGAGAAATCATACATGTTATATCGTAGCAGCAATAATATGGATTACAATTAATTATTTAGAGGTCTAGAATTCGCCTAGTATAGGAATTTTGCTTAAAGGGAAGTGCTGTCGAAGAATAGTGATACGTCAAATGGGATTTTTTTTGTGGTATACGCGGAATCTTTAGTGTTCTGGGGGTTAAATTTGACAAGGTTCATTTCACCATTTTCCACGAACCATTCAAGAGAGGACTCGATAGAAGACACGAGTTTCTTCCGGCACTGATCCGCGATTTCTGAGACAGAACAGGTATCCAGTAGGAGATAGCATGCCTTGGGGAACTCCAGCACGTGTAAGTGGACCACTAGCTTTCCACCTGAGAGTTTTCTCAGAAAAACCAAATGATGGAGGTTTTGAGAGAAGCGCCTTATACCATACACCATTAAAGGCCTTCGCTATGTCCAGTTTAACGGCCAGGCCTTCTCCCTTGCTTTGGATTGCCACTGCCAATCGACGTATTAGGTATACCGGAAGATCGCCTTTTGGTGACATCACCAAAAGGGTCAAATTATTTTTAAATTGAAATTTTTATTTTATCGCCTCAAATTTTTTCGTCCATCTATTGCATGTCGCATTACAGACAGCCTCTAACGTAGTGGTGAATTCATTAATTTCAACTCCTGTATAAAAGTTATGTTGGCTGAGTGGTGTGAGGCGCCAGATATTAGCTCTAGTTTCCGAGAGGGAGCGTGGGTTCGAACGCTACCCTTAAAAAAGTTTTTTAATTATATAAATATTTAGTTTTATGAATAATAGTAAGGTATAATTTTTATAAATTTGTCTTTTCTTTATTTAGATTATTATGCTAATATTAATATATCATTTTGTAAAAAAGTTATCACTTGTATCGTGGTAACATAAAAACACACAATTATTTATATTTTTTGATGTATTTTTTTATGAAATAGGAAGACTAACGAGCGTACGGGTCACCTGGTGTTAAGTGATCACCGCTGCCCACATTATCTTGCAACACCAGAGGAATCACAAGAGCGTTGCCGGCCTTTAAGGAAGGTGTACGCGCTTTTTTTGAAGGTACCCATGTCGTATCGTCCCGAAAACACCGCACAAAGAAGCTCATTCCACAGCTTCGTAGTACGAGGAAGAAAACTCCTTGAAAACCGCACTGTGGAGGACCGCCACACATCCAGATGGTGGGGATGATATCCTAACTTGTGGCGTGTCGTGCGAAGGTGTAATTCGGCGGCAGGAATCAAGTTAAACAGCTCTTCGGAACACTCCCCGTGATAAATGCGGTAGAAGACACACAATGAAGCAACGTCTCTACGCAACACCAAGTGATCCAGCCGTTCACAGAGCGCTAGGTCCCTGACCATTCGAGCTGCTCTGCGTTGCACGCGGTCAAATGAATCGAGCTGATACTGGGGTGCGCCAGACCAGAGATGACACCTATACTCCATTTGTGGCCGGACCTGCGCTTTGTAGAGCGCAAGAATATGGGCCGGCTTGAAGTATTGCTGTGCTCCATTTATGACGCCTAGTTTCTTCGAAGCCAATTTGGCTTTGCCCCCCAGATGGCCACGGAATTGGCAATCGCTCGAAATTTCGAGACCCAGTATTTCGATACTAGGCGAGGCTTTAAGGGAAGTGTTGTCGAAGAGCGGTCATACGGCAAATGGGGCTTTTTAGTGGTAAACGCGCAAACTTGAGTCTTCTGGGGGTTAAATTAGACAAGGTTCAACTTACCCCATTCCGCGACCGAGAGAGGACTCGGTACAAGACACAAGTTTCTCCCGGCACTGGTCGACGTTTTCCCGAGAGAGACCTGCATGGCCCGTGTATACGGCATCACCAGTGCTGTCGTCTGCATAGCAATATATGTTGGCGGTGTCCAACATATATGTCCTCAAAGGCCTTCGCTATATCCAGGTTAACTGCCAGGCCTTCCCCCTTGCTTTCAATAGCCGCCGCCCACCTATGTGTTAGGTATACCAGAAGATCGCCAGTCGACCGACCACGGCGAAAGCCCTACTGCCGGTCTTTGATCAACTGGTGACCCTCAAGGTATACCAAGAGCTGGCGGTTAATTATGCTCTCCATGATTTTGGAGAGTAGGGAGCTAATAGCAATAGGCCTGTAGTTTGCCGGATATATAATTTTACTGATTCGAGATGAAAAGTCGGGTTTTGGGAAATTTAAATATTTAGCATTTGAAAGGGACTGGGTCAGTGTTACATAATATGTTTTGCTTATTAATTTGTTTATGTTATATTTTGTAGATACAGAAAAACTTAGTTGTAATAATATAACAAAAATTCAACTAATTTAATGTAATCATACGTTACTATGAATCACCTAATTATACTTGTCTTTAATCGGTTGCATAGATAATTAATTAAAATTATATAGCTCAATTCAAAATTTTAAGCTGGGCTAAATATATAGCGGTTTTGTTATAAGAACATTAATTACTGAAAGATATTAAATAAAGAACTTTAAAAAAATTTTTTTTTTCAATTTATATATTATGGCATTTTTAAGAAATATTTAAAAGTTTTATATAATTTATAATATGGAAATTATTTCTATTACATAATTTCTATTGAAGGTTTATATATGATAACCTGACCAGTTGTTTTCTAGAACGGCACACATTCCCATAATCTAAAAAAATCTATCTAGCATTGCGTTAATAACTGCCAAAACGCTATTACAGCGATAACGTTAGTTCGGAGCAAATCGAGTGAGATTGTATCAGTATCACGTGACTCCGGTTTAGGATCATTAGAATGAAATTTACTTTCGTGACATCACTCCCGCCTTGTGTTTCCATGAAGGTCCATGTAATTATCTTATCTTTTTATTACCGGATGAGTGTTTTTGTGCAAAAGAAGATAAAAGGACTGCTGTCGAGCCAGAAATCACCATAACGATGTTAATTTGACTTTTGACAATATTAATACCATTATGAATATTTTTTAAAAAGGTTGATGCATCTAATATACGATAATTTATATTTATATAGTTGTTATGAAATATTTAATATTTAAAATGATATTAGCTTAGAACACCATTCATAATATATTCGATGCAGCAGATATTTTATATCAGAACTATTTATTTACTTTAATCATCTGATCGCAGGGTTTCCCTGCAAGACCGAGTCAGAGATTAGGAGATTCGTAGGAGAACCAAAGGCATCGACATAGCCCAATTAATTGCGAAACTGAAGTGGCACTGGGCAGGGCTCATAGTTCTACGTAACAGAAGAAGCAGTGTTGGTAGCCCCCCCACAAGATTAACCCACGATCTGGTCAAGTTGAATACGTTGGATGAGGGCATCGCAGAGCCGATTGTCGTGGAGATCTTTGGGGAAGGCCTTTATCCAGCAGTGGACGTCTTCCAGATGATGATGATGAACCATCTGATTATTTATACACTGATACATATATACACCTATAAAGAAAATAGCTGCAGTAACAATGGCTCGATGCATAAAATACAACAATTCTGATGCTTTTTCACACTGAAGTGTTAATCCTCACACAGTTTCAACAATCCCAGACTCGCTCCAGTAAATAAAGCTTTAGTCTTATTTTAGACCAAACAGAGAAACGCTACCAAAAGGGCGATGTATTTCTAATTGCTCAGCGAAAACTGATTATCTTGCTTTGGTGAGATCAACACAGTTTCAAATGTTATGTCAATCTATCTATCTCTAACAATAGTACCTATTGTAGTAAGCAAATATTTTATTTATTAAAGTGATAACTTCTTATGGGAAGGTAAGCCGCTTTGTAATGTAACGTAATGCACAAGTCTGTCTGCCTTCCCTTTCTCTCACGCATACGGTAGCGGTAGACAGGCTCCTCCTCTCTCACTCTAACCAATTGTTACTTTTATAGGTTAAATAATGAGACCAATAATGTACATCCATA
Source organism: Leptidea sinapis (assembly GCF_905404315.1). Taxonomy (NCBI): domain Eukaryota; kingdom Metazoa; phylum Arthropoda; class Insecta; order Lepidoptera; family Pieridae; genus Leptidea; species Leptidea sinapis. Next base: position 6,457,340 of record NC_066275.1, on the reverse strand, counting down.
AAATTGTAATGTATGTACATTAAATTCAAGAATTGTAACCAAGAATAAAATAAATTTGACAATCAGCCTACAAAGTAAAGTAGTGTTCACAGCTCCAAATGCTATAATTTCACCACATAACTTATCTAAAAACACCTTGTTTGCGTGTTAACAACTTAACCTCTGGAAGTTGTCCCCTCCGCATCGCCTGCAGAGGAGATAATCTGATTGCCAATGCCTGCTTCCAAGCGGACGTGTGCGCAACGTACACTTACATCAGCCAACTCAAATGTCAATACAATACATTCATTTATTATATAAAGTACGAAAATTATACTCATAGTTGCACGTAAAAATTGTTGTATTCAAAAAGATCTAGACACCGAGGTTATGAAATAATGAATAATTTATATGAAAGATTATTGGCAAGGCGTATCAGTTACAATCAGCTGAACGTCCAGCTCGTCTTGGTCATTTTCTCATTTAAAAAAGCAAGGATGCCTCGTTTAATAGCAGGTTTTAGATTCTAAGACAACCACGTCACCAGTAGTCGTCTAAGTAAAAATTCATAGTATAATATTAATATTATTACAAACAAGCGTCAAACTGAAGGATTTATGAGCAACACGTTTCTGTAACGTAAAACTTTGCCCCTCTTGAATACAAATAGAGACGAACGAATAATTTAGCTTCAATTTATTATTAAGTCTCTTGCATGTAAATAATTATTATTATTTAGAAGAAATACCGAAGCTGAATACATTACATTAAAAATATACTTTTTTACCTGCAAACAAATTTTCAAGTTAATGAGTTTGCCACCTTATTTGCAAGGACAAAATTAATGTTGATATTATATGTAATGTCTAGAGATACTAAAAAGTCCATAAAATATAAATTAAGAATCAATTTATTGTATTTACAAAATATCTCATAGAAATGTTCAGACAAAAAACATTGAAATAAAAATACTTATAAGTCACGATTTCGATAGGATGGTTTTTCTTGGATTTCGAGAGATATCTCAAGTTGAACAAAAATGAATTTGTGGAAATTTTCATTGATATCGACTTAGTAGTTTTGGAGTCCATCCCGAGCTTGCTTTTAGTATTGAAGAACTTATAAAATATATGATTGCCTTCATCCCTCTGCACATTCAAATACCTACCTATTTAGTAAGAATAAGAATATTATGGTAGAGTAATAAAGACAAACTCTAGCGCTAAAGATATTGAAAATAGTAAGTATATTTACATGTATATATAAGACGAATTTAAAGCGAAGGCCATAGTTGGACCACGAGCAATTTTAACGACTAAATCACGACTGTGAGCAGTGTTACAATATAATGATTCAAGAGTTACAATCCTGAGCGACTACAGTGATACATAACCCTTATAATATGTATATCCGTTTTATTCAATATATTTTATATCATGAATACGAGGTTACACAAATTGACCAGTGGGCGGCTCCTCTGCACCACGGCAAGCATGGGTACCACAACGGCGCCTATTAAGCATAACTTTGTTTCGGTGTGAAGGGCGCCGTAGCGAGTGAAATTACGCGAGGCAAATGAGATTTAATATTTTATGTCTCAAGATGACCAGCACAGTAATTGTAGTGCCACTCAGAATTTGTGGGTTTATTAAGAATCATGAGCGGCACTGCATTGTAATGGGCAGGGCGTATTAATTACCATCGGCTGAACGTCCTGCTTGTCTCGTCCCTATTTTTTATTTTCTTATTTATATTATAGCGATTTACTCAAAGCTAAACTGCTTTAGCTGGAGATATTTGCACAAGGAGTTTGTATGTCGAGTGTTCTTTGCACAAGGAGTTTGCAACGAGTATTTTTCGCGGAAGGAGATTGTATAGCATTGGGTTGAAGGTCGAATATATTGGTATGTTCTAAATCAAACACCAGTGTTTAAAATTGCTTTTAATTCAGTGCTTTCAGTGAATATAATAACCTTTTTATAGTACTTAACATAAAGCTTTGGCAGTTTAATATTATTACGACATTTTTCGCATTTCCGCAAGTTAAAAGTTAATACGCGGGGGATGAGATTAAAGTAATGTGCGCTGACCGCGTCCCACTTTATATGTACCTACATATATAATAATAAAATAAACACTTTTACAGTTATCAGTCAGCACTGGCATTACCAGTGGGAGGCTCCTCTGCACAGGAAGCCGGCAAGATTATGGGTGTCACAACGGCACCTATTTCTGCGCCGTAGCTAGTAAAATTACTGGACAAACGAGATTTGACATCTTATGTTTCAAGGTTTTGAGCGCAGTTTTTAAAGAATTCTGAGCGGCACTGCATTATAATGGGCATGTCGTATCAATTACCATCAGCCGAACATCTCCTCGTCTCGTCCCTTATTTTGATAAAAAAAACTAAAAATGTGGTTAGGACTTCTTTAATAAACTAGGCACATACAGATAGTAGGATTATGTGGAACAGAAATAAAGGCCGGTGAGAGATTCCACAAAAGCTATTATTTAAATAAAATGTTGGACAGTAGGTTGGTAGTCTACAGTATGACTTAAATCTACAAGTGTAACGCACGGACGAGTAAAAAAAGAAGGACTCCGCGCCGTGATAAGCAAGTGAAGCACCGTTATGCTAGTGTGAGTGCGGTTACGGGGGATACTAGTTACACAATTTTTTTTCCCTTAAATAATCATATATGGCCACAAATACTAATTTATATAGTATCGTTTTTACACTTTTTCACAACACACGACGGCATTTTTAAAATATTTTATCGAGACGCAAACTGATCTGTCACAGACGATGACAATTCTCATAATGGCGTAGTGTGTGTGCGTAGGGTATTTACACGTTAATCGGCTAGTTTTAGTGCTACACTGTTATGTTAGGTGACACGGAGTCCTTATTTTTTTACTAGTCCGTGGTGTAACGTTGATCTTTAGTTATTTTTTTGAGGCCAATGGTTTCGATGTTCAGCCAGCTCCGTCCTGAGGCGCTCAGATATTACAAAGGGAAGGAAGTGACTTGCTTTTACTACAAGCAAGAATGATAGTAATAATAATGTGAGTAAACTACCTGCCTAATATGAATTTAAACAGAAATTAAGTAACATCCAGTTATATATCTACATTATTTTAATTTGTTGCGTAGTACTTCCTAAAGCTTTTCAGTTATACTAAAATAACAATAATAATGTGGTATCTTAGGAATAAACATTATAAACAATTATTGTAGAATGCAATAAACTTAAAGTTATATATGATTTACTTAAAATTAACAGCGAGATTTAGTTGTAACCAAATGGTACATCGGAGTCACAATGTGTAAACTCTAAATTGAGTTAAATCTTAGCTAATGATAAAGGGTGTAGGTTAAATCACTACAAAATAAAAAGTTAAAGCAACAGAATAGTGTCACCAATGATGAACCTCTAACTTAATATCTAAATACACATTATTGAAATGAAATTTTATTTACAAGATACATTTTACTTAAGATGGTATCTACGAGTAATTATTGATAATCCAATATGTTTCGTCAATTGACATGCAAATATGTTATAAAAAAATTTTAACAAAAAAACACCGACTTGAAAAACACTATTCCAAAACAAAAGAAATAATGTGCACTAAAAAGTATAAAAACAATTGCGTATTTTTAAACAATCTAATTAATTAATCTAATTCTAGTTATGTTATTTGTTATTTTTGAAATCGGTGTCCTTCCGCCGCTACCCGCTCTCGCCTCTCGCCTCCTCATGACTCAAGCACATCTCACCTATAACTATGTATGTAGTAACAAACCTATCTTGGATGACACCGACTCCAAAATTTGAATAAAATTAAAAATTCGACTCGTTTTTTGAAGTCGGTTAAATACCAACACACTACTGTTATACTGAAACATGTCGGATTTCACAATGCTATCGTTATTATTTATAAAATTAAAATTGTAAGATATTAATCAGATTAGATAATGCAAGACGTAAGTAATTTAATAATACATTTCGTACGTACGTATAATGTGAACAAATTCAATGTCATAAAAGTACATAATTTACATGTATTATTATCAAATAGACTAATTCATAATACGTAATAATTCATTTTGTATTAATAAATTCATTTAAACTATAGAAGCACTTATTTATTAACCACTGGTGCAATCTTCTTTTAAAAACTTTGAAAGGTAAATCTTTCAATTTATTGCATAGTTTAAGTTGTTTAGTTTTATTATTATACTAGCTGACCCGCTGAAACAAACGTTGTTTGGTCATATAAATTATTTTTAGAGTTAGGGCGTTTCTTCGACATTGCAACATTACTTTATTTTTCTAAAATAAAAGAATTTCTCTAAAATAAACGTAGCATTAGTTACTCCTTTTTACATCAGCTAACTGCCAATAAAAGTCCCGTTAAAATCGGTTCAGCCATTTTACTTGGCTTGTATAGATGACCTGAGTGGTATCAATGTAATATGTAATGGTATCTTGATCGGTAAGAGCTTGATAATCTTCGGTGGAAGGTCACGGGTTACCTGAGCTAATGTCATCTCACCACATGCATGTATTCACAGGTTCAAGGTGTCAGTGCCTACGCTAGCGCGCGGCTTCAAAATTTCTATAACAGATTATTCCGAAACGATCATAATATCATATTGTATTTTAATTAATTAATTAATTTAACAATAAGAATATTGTACATTATAATAGCATATTTAAATATATACAACAAACTTATATATTATGATATAGTAAAATATTAGTATTGAATATATTTCTTTACAACTTTAATAATGTAGCTACTTTACAAAGTCAACTTACGTCATTTATGAACAGATTTTAACGTTTTTATAGAAGCACTAGGGGGCTTCTTTGCTAACTTTTGACTAAACTTGGTTCACCTTCACTGCATTATACATTAATACAAAACTTCAGATCAAAATTTAAAATCTGTTTTGTTGAGTACGAAATTTGTAGAAGTTCAATAATTATTGTCAAACTGTGCGACAATAATTATTTATGTCATAGAACTATTCATACAGAAATAAATTTAAAAATATTAATGGTCACGAATCGAAGTAAAAACTATTCTCACGTGTGATATGATAGTGTATAAAAGTTGATTAAAATCGGTTCAGTAGTTTAGGAGTTCAACGCGGACAAACAACTTGACATGAAATTTTTATCTATATATATAAGAGATTTGCACGTATATAGTCACTCATCACGATATCTCTGGAACCATTAGGCGTAGATACTTGAAATTTGGTAGGAATATTCCTTTCGCCGAGTAGAGGTCAGCTAAGAAAGTGAGAGAAACGGAGTTAAAGAAATTATAACAGAACAACGTCTGTCGGGTCCGCTAGTATATTATAATGATTAGATCTTCGTACTTAAAATATCGGACCTACACATCTATCCTTAGTTCTGTAAAATTTCTTTTTCGGATAGGTCCATTTAAATTTATATTTGCGGGATGAATTTGCAACGCCGCGCTGGAGAGATTGACAAGCTGACACTAAAATGTCTAAACCGTATTCACGTTTTAATTACGAACGAGATGGGTATTAATCAAATAGATTACAATAAAATTGTAAATATACGAAAATTGATTGATTCAATTGATCTTTATTAGGAACAATATTACATTGATAAAGATACGATTATTTCTCTGAATATATTTACTCTACACAGTTAAACCTATGACTCGACTTGACTATGACGAAACTTGACTAACGACCGCATGGGGCACATCCATAAAACATGAAGCAATACGTCTATTCGCTTCTGATACAAATGAGATACAGGAGCCCTCCGATATGTGACACATATGCCTTTCAAATTGCTGGAACCAAACGGTGAAAAATTGTATTAAATATCTCGTTATATACGATTGTCAGTGTTCAAAACCATAATAATTAAAAAAGTTTAAGCGAATAAACCTTTTTATAAAAAAAATTCAGAAGTTCAGTATTAACATTCATTGTAACGTTCATTGTAACATTCATTGTAACGAGTAGGTATCATTAAGATTCTTTCGGCTTCATGATCTTCAGTCCCTACTACGTTCTTATATCATCATAGCGCCATTCATAGATCATTTATACGTCTAGAATCTACATAGACTATGACAGCTAATAACGGCCGTTTTCAATAACCTATCTATCCTTAGTTTAACTTACGGATGCATTGCTGTTACTAATGACAAGATGTTGTCTATCCATAGTTATGTCCAATATAGTTATAGTTATGATATCTGTCAATCGGTTTTTTACTGAAGTAGGCGTTACTTTGCGGAAATCCATAATTATACAAATGATTTGAGTTTTCTTTAGTGTTAATTCCGGTAAAGGAATTTAACACTCAAGAAAAGGTTTTGGTGAGACAACACGTCCTGAGGATGCCTCGTGTAGAGGCGAAACACGTGTCGAATTGCTTAAAGACAAATATTGGCGGAATTAACACTAAAGAAAACTTAAATCATTTGTCAATAGGTTATTGAAATGTAAGTAAGCGTAAAAGGATAGATTTTTCTACCTCTAGTAAGTTAAACTAAGGATAGATAGGTTTTTGGAAACGACCTTAAACGTCAAAAAAATTGGCTTACGTGTTAAATTTGTGCCGATATTCTATGTAAATACCAAGGTAACACTGAAAATGTTTAGAAAATGAAAAACGGCTCAATGTAGAAAGTTGCCAATACTTTTATTGTTTTTCGAAGTAATCTCCGTTCCTCTCTACACATTGTCGCATTCGGTGGAATCACTGAGAAAAAGCAGTGTGGCATCTTCAGGGCTCGTAAAGCAAATACCTCGAATTTTATATTTAGTTCTTGGGAATAAATCAAAGTTGCAGGGCCCCAGATCAGGACTGTATAGCGTATGACTAATTATCTCGATACCTGCCATAGTCAAATATTCAACAGTCCGTTTTGCGGAGTGCGCTGAAGCAATGTCAAGGTGAAGAAGGATCCTGCTTCGAGGGCGCTGCTGTCGAATTTTTTCCAAGACAACAGGTAAACAGCGATTGACATACCAGTTTGCATTAACTGTTCTTCCATCTTCTAGCACAACTGTCGCGAAATGACCTTTCCGACCAAAGAATGAGGCAATCATCTTTTTTCCTTGACTTCTTCTTAACCTTAGTTGGCTGATCCTCGAAAGGAAACACCCACTGAGCTGAACTAACCCGAACAGCTCCTCTGAGTACTCCCCGTGGTAAATGCGGTAGAAGATGCAGAGATAACTCACATCACTACGCAATGCCAAAGAATCAAGCCGATCGGAGATAACTTGATCGTCGAAGATTCCAACCGTTGTATGCGGTCAAATGGAAGAAGCTGGTACTGGCTACAACCGCCCAGAGATGAGAACAGTACTCCATGTAAGTTTGACTTGAAACTAAATACCTGCTTTTTTTGTGGTTTTTTACGTCGAGTTGAGATACTAATTATATTTCTCCGTATTTGCTAAAACTATTACAGTAAGTGAAATTTATTTTTAATTAACTACGTAGTACGACGTATTGTACCTACTTACGTTATTATGCGATTAATTACCTATTTAAAAAAAATGCGTATTTTTATACAATCTAATTAATTAATCTTATTCTAGTTACGATTATTGTAATTTTTGGAATCGGTGTCCTTCCGCCGCAACCCGCCCTCGCCTCTCGCGTCCCCACGACTCTAGCACATCTCACCTATAACTATGTATGTAGTAACAAACCTATCTTGGATGACACCGACTCCAATAATTACAATAATTGTAACTAGAATAAGATTAATTAATTAGATTGTATAAAAATACGTAATTATTTTTATACTTTTTAGTGCACATTATATATATTGTTTTGGAATAGTGTTTTTGAAGGCGGTTGTTTTTTGTTATTTTTTTTATTTTATAATTTCTGGTCTAAATATGTGTTAATATACTAATTTTTTCAATGCACCAATGAACGTAAGTACTTTGCAATTTGATTACAGACAGTGTTCCGTTACTTTGTCATGGATTCCTAATCAAACTATAATTAAAGTATATGCTTTCCAATAAAAAAAGAATCATCGAAATCGGTTGGCGCGATATTGAGTTATTCGTAAATTTATCATCCACTTTGCTTTACGTATGTATAGCAAAATTTAAGACTTTTATGGTTTTCTCATGGAATCCACCGTCAGATCTGGACCAAATTACAATGAGACCACTCGGGAAGCACCACTTTTAAATAAAAAATTTATCAAAATCGGTTAACCCAGTCGAAAGTTTTGAGGTAACAAACATAAAAAAAGAGAACATACCGACGAATTGAGAACCTCCTCCTTTTTTGAAGTTGGTTAAAAAGAAAACCGATGAGTTGCGCCTGTTCTACTTTTCAGATCTGAGGCCTCTTTTTTCGAATGAGTGGTAGTGTTTGACGTTGCCCTTTAAAAAAATATCTTTTAAAATCCTTTTTTTTACTTTGATTAATATTGTTTGAATTTGAATATATTATTATCTTTTTTAGAAAACTCATGCTTTTAGTTAACTGCCCAACTCACCTAAATCTGCATACATCCGCGTCGGCACATTGTATCTCGATGAAGTGCTAAATGCGTTCTATTGTTTTATAACTTTCGTAACTTAAAGCACAGAGTAGGGATGGATTCTTACGTATTAAGCTAAAGTATATATTTGTTCTTGTAACAAGTTTCATAGCAATAACATTAAACAAAAAGTATTAGAACAGTTTGCTTACTCAATTCTCGTTCATTTAGTTCGTTTTATTAAAAAAAAGTCATATCATTAAAACCAACAAGTCTAGATTAAAATCTTTATCCATGACACTCATAACAAAGCCGAGAGTTAGAGAGAGAGTTTTATCGAGAGTTAAAATATACAAAATCAACCCGATACTCGATAGACATACCGTAAAGGACTATTAAAGTGATAAGCTTATGAAATGGAAAGCCTTATTATGTAACGGAAAGGAACTTAAAATTAAATATAGGTATTTGTAGTATGCCAATTTTTAGCTAATTTTTCGCAATATGATATTGAGTTGAAAAGCGGAGCGCTTGCGGCTAACTTTAAAAAAGTTCCGAATGATTTATATTCATTGCAGTTTAATAAGTACTGTTTTGAGAATTACAAGTGGAAATAAGGGATCCCTTGTGAATCTGTTGTGGCATTTTTTTTAAGAACGCTTAGAGGTATCAATTTGAAATCAATATTAAAAACAAGATACTTAATGTATTACTTAATGTAATTTAATGACAATGCATTTGTAAAAAAGATCGATTTAAATAAAAATAAGTAAAATTAATAATTCAAATTCAATTAAGATGTATTAGGCTTTTTAAGTCAAGTTTCTAAGCCACCGGGGACAAAAGATTTTGAAAAAAACTCGATTTTTTCCGAATGTTTCGTAGTGCCACAACTAACCTTGCTTTACAATTTTTATTTATGAAAATAAGAGATGAGACGATCAGGACGTTCAGCTGATGGAAACTGATACGCCCCACCCATTACAATGCAGTGCCGCTCAGGCTTCTTGAAAAACCCAAAAAAGACGTCCTGCTCATCTCGTCCCATATTTTCATAAAAATTCATAAAAATCGCTTTGTCATATTGATTCAATAAACTTTTAGATACTAAACCGACACTCGATAGGATTTAAAATGGAAGCAAAAAATTGAAGGCTTAATATATATAAAGCTACTTAAGCCTTCAATATCATTCCACCTTGATAAAATTATAGCAGCGCTCATGGCAGATTATAGGTGAGTCGTAAATGTTATAAAATTCTATGCGATTCCTTATGAGGATGTCATTTGGGAAATTTTTACAGAACGCCATTTTAAATAGTGATCATTACTTTTTAAGTACACGACTTATTTTTTAAAATAAGTCGTGTACTTCTATAAGTCGTGTATCTACACTGGCCTGCAAAAGTAAGTATCACACTTTTCAAATTAAATTTTTTTCTTAACTATAGAAGGTAGAGATTTAAGATTAAAAACGTTTTGTTGCAAGGCTTTAATTCTTAGAAACTAAAATTATACATTAGTAACATTTTTAACTTAAAAAAGATAAAACAATGAAAATAGACATTTTTAGTTTAGTGTAAAAAAATTCAACTAAAATGTATTACATGTTATTTAATTTTTAATAACTGGTATTGCCTCCTCGAGCTCTGATTACAGCTTCGAGCCGGTTTGGCATACTGAACACTAGGTTTCGGAGCCGATGTTGGGGAATATTCTCCCATTCTTCTACCAGGGCCTGCTTTAGTGCCCTGAGGGTAGTAGGTGGTGGTCTGCGATTTCTGACTAGCCTCCCAAGCTCATCCAGGCGTGTTCAATCGGGTTGAGATCAGGACTTCTTGATTGCCAAGCCATCACGCTGATACCGACCTCCTGAATATACTCTTGTACGATATGAGCCGTGTGTGGCCGGGCATTATCATCGATCAGCATCGATCCATCACCCATATTTGCTAAATACGGCCCTGCATACTCATTGAGAATCTCTTGAGCATATCTTTGCCCAGTGAGGGTGCCATTTTCTATGGCTACTAGCTCTGTGCGACCTTCTGAAGATATGCCAGCCCATACATGTACACTGCCTCCACCGTATTGGACTCTTTCTGAGATGCAGGCTTGAAGGTATCGCTCACCAGGTCGCCTGTAAACACTTCGCCATATAAATAAATGTTTTGTGCTTTTTAGCATAAATTTTTAAATCAAGACCCATCGATCTTGAAAAAAATTTAAAACAGAAAGAAAAATGTGAATGGTATGATTGTAATTCGGAAACGTTGACTTTGAAAAAGGAATGATTTTGTTTTTGAAGTTTTTTTCAGCTAATTCTTAAAAGAAGGTTACCGACTATAAAGTTTTTATGTACAAAATTAAATTCTCCTTGGAGTCCTTTTTATTTCGAAAGTATATCTTGTGAACTTAAAACGTTATCCCAATTTTAAAAGTGTGATACTTACTTTTGAAGGCCTTCAAAAGTAAGTATAACACTTTTAACACTTTTTTTATAACACTTAATAAACAGGACTCCAAAGAGAATTTAATTTTGTACATAAAAACTTTATAGTCGGTAACCTTCTATTAAGAATTGGCTGAAAAAAAACTTCAAAAACAAAACCATTCCTTTTTCAAAGTGGACGTTTCCGAATTACAATTTTACCATTCACATTTTTCTTTCTGTTTTAAATTTTTTTCAAGATCGATGGGTCTTGTTTTAAAAATTTATGCTAAAAAGCACATAACATTTATTTATCATGCCTCTTTCAGTTGAAGAATGTGCTAGGATCATGGCTTTTCTGGAACTAGGCATCAGTATGCGTCACACTGCAAGAATGGTGGGTGTGGCGGTACGAACGGTCCAGAAGGTAAAGCGAAGGTACGAAGAGACTGGACACCATCTGAGGAGACCATGTAATGGCAGACCCAGGTGTACCAGCCCGAGAAGATCGTAATATTATTTCCACTGTGTTAAGAAATCGCCACCAAAATGCAGTTGAAGTCCAGCAACAGCTACTTCAAACCCGGAGGGACTACATTAGTGACAGTACAGTGAGAAGAAGACTTGCTGAAGCAAATTTGAAACCCTGAAGACCAGGGAGTGGCCCAAAACTCGAGAGAAAGCATCGAGTAGCGAGACTGCGATACGCCCGTGAACACATGCAGTGGGATGAAGAAGAATGGTCAAGAATTTTGTTTGCAGATGAGTCTCGATTCTCCCTTTACACTTCTGATGGAAGGCGAAGTGTTTACAGGCGACCTGGTGAGCGATACCTTCAAGCCTGCATCTCAGAAAGAGTCCAATACGGTGGAGGCAGTGTACATGTATGGGCTGGCATATCTTCAGAAGGTCGCACAGAGCTAGTAGCCATAGAAAATGGCACCCTCACTGGGCAAAGATATGCTCAAGAGATTCTCAATGAGTATGCAGGGCCGTATTTAGCAAATATGGGTGATGGATCGATGCTGATCGATGATAATGCCCGGCCACACACGGCTCATATCGTACAAGAGTATATTCAGGAGGTCGGTATCAGCGTGATGGCTTGGCAATCAAGAAGTCCTGATCTCAACCCGATTGAACACGCCTGGATGAGCTTGGGAGGCTAGTCAGAAATCGCAGACCACCACCTACTACCCTCAGGGCACTAAAGCAGGCCCTGGTAGAAGAATGGGAGAATATTCCCCAACATCGGCTCCGAAACCTAGTGTTCAGTATGCCAAACCGGCTCGAAGCTGTAATCAGAGCTCGAGGAGGCAATACCAGTTATTAAAAATTAAATAACATGTAATACATTTTAGTTGAATTTTTTTACACTAAACTAAAAATGTCTATTTTCATTGTTTTATCTTTTTTAAGTTAAAAATGTTACTAATGTATAATTTTAGTTTCTAAGAATTAAAGCCTATAAATAAAAACTTCTGATTTTATTACAACAATTTATGGGATTACGGGAACGGGAAAATTTCGAGAATCAAGGAAGTGACACATCATTACTATTTAAAAATGTATTTATTGCTTTTCGAAGTATTCTTCGCGAAATTTGACGCATTTTTCCATACGATGGAACCAATCATTGGAGCAACCATTCTATTCGGAAGTTGGGGTCTCCAAAATGGCCGTTTTGTACGCGTCCACAGCTTCTTCAGGTGATGAAAATCTCTGACCACGCAATTTATTCTTTATTTTAGGGAAAGTATAGAAATCATTAGCACTTAGGTCGGGGCTGTACGGCGGATGGTCTAATAATTCTATGCTTTGTTGCTCTAAAAACTCTTTTGTTCTGTGCGCGGTGTGAGAACTCGCATTGTCGTGATGGAACATGATGCGGCGGTTGCAGTTCTCTTAACGGACTTCAGAAACGACCTGTGGCAAACACATGCTAGCATACCATTCTGCATTAACCGTTCTTTGTCCCTCAAGAGGAATAGTCGCAACATGGCCGGTTTTGGAGACAAACGTGGCCACCATTTTTTTTGCATCACTCCGTGAACGAACAATTTTTAACACCCAAACTCGTGACTGGTTTTTGTTTCGGGTTCATTCGTCACCTGATACGATGTTGTATACAGCATTTGAAGATCCAGCGTGGAATCTTTCGAGAGTTCTGACGCACCAAGTAACGCGAGCCGCTTTTAGCTCTTCACAGAGCAAATGCGGTATCCATCGGGAAAACAACTTTTTTACACCTAATTGTTCATGCAAGATTATTTGTATTTGACTCAAACCAATGTCTAAAGTTGCCTGAATTTCGCGGTATGTCACATGTTGATCTTCCTCAATCAGCTTACGCACAGCATCAACGTTTTCTTTGGTGACTGTAGTTTTTGGACGACCTTGACGGGGATCATCACTGAGCTTGTCACGTCCACGTTGGAATTCAGCAAACCAGCGATAAATTGTGGTTTTGGATGGTACTTCATCACCATAAGCAGAAATCATCCGGTCAACACACTGTTTTTGTATTAAACCACTTTTAAAGTCATAATAAATCATCGCTCTAAAATTTTCTCGAGTCAATTCCATTTTCTCAACGACTAAACAAGTTTGACAAGACCTTGTGACAAGACCGAGAATCTTTTTTTAAATAAATAAATGGTATTCGATTTTTAAAACCAAGGAGTTTTCAATTAAAAAGATTTTAATATGACAAGAACAGTGGAAATATTCCATTCCCGATACTTTTAGTGCAGCCTATGTATCATCTACCCAATAACAAATTCCATGAATCACACCACAGATCAGTTAAAACAGATAAAGAATACTGTGATTCACACCATTCCTTAAGGTTTCATAGAGTTTGAAAATTTTTCTCAGTTTTTATGGAACCCAGATACAAACAAATTGTGTATCAATTATCGCCATGTAAGTAATACTGGACACATCAACATGTTCATACTTAAAATGAGATTAAGTGCTTAACTTATTATATGGAATATTATGAAATGTTATGGAATAACACATTAGGCTCAGTCTCGATAAATGAGTTATGTAAATCCGTATTATCAATTAAGTCAAGTAATAGTTAAGCTTTATACGGTGACAAAGCAAAGACATAAAGCCCTTAAACCTTTGTGAATAATTAAGGAATTATTTAGCCCGCAAAAGCTGCCTTACCCTACAAAAACCTTGCGTGTGTAATATATAATTATATTCTCTACTTACGAAGCCTTTATAACTCAAACACAATAATGCTTGGACAATACTGCTGGCATACAAGGCGCCTCTATAGTGCCCACCAAACCGGCATGCTGTGCAAAAAAGCCTCCCACTTGAAGAAATCTAAGTAAGATTTTTTTTTCTTTCTTCCACGTACTACAAAGCTGTGGAATGAGCTTTCTTGTGCGGTATTTCCGGGATGATACGAGATGGGTACCTTTAAAAAAAGCGCGTACACCTTCCTTGTGCCGGCAACGCTCTTGTGATTCCTCTGGTGTTGCAAGAGAATGTGGGCGGCGGTGATCACCTAACACCAGGTACGCTCGTTTATCCTCCTAATCCATAAAAAAAGATAGCTTGAACTCTACTATGAATTCCAATTTGTTATTTTTAAGTGATTTATCACTTCTGGGATTAAATATATAAATTTTATTTGTACCAAAATTTACGGATATTAATAATAACAAACTGCTTGGATTTGAAAGAGTTACATCTCAAGTCAATTTCCTAATATGCAATTATTTCGGTTGAGGCAGATTATCAAGTGTAAAGTAGATCCTGTAGATGGAGCCACAACCTGAGTGTTGAACAAGACATACAACGATTTATGGTCGATGCGTAACTCGGACGGTTGGCTCGGTAGGTAACAGCGCTCGGAAGGAACCTGAGAGACACGGGATCGAGTCCCACATTGTCCATTAATTTTGACAAAAATTAAATAGTTTAAGAATTACATCTTATTGAACCTCATGATGATGATTATTAAAATTGCCAAAGCTTTGTTTTAGGAAAGTTTTCGGACAGTCTGAAGGTTGGAAACGTTGAAAAAACTTAAACTACTTAACCCGAGTTATGATTGCGTCGAGGGTTCACCGGGCGAGATAAACTCAGTCGGCTTTAATTTTCCTTCACGAAATGAGTACAATTCCCGCCTTGAATAAATGAGAAGCGTTTCTTATTTTTCTTAATTAATATATATACCGCGAATGAAATGTTGCGATGGCTGTCTGTTTGTTTAATTAATTATTGTTAGTTAAAAGGATACATATTTAACATTGGATTTCTACACTACCTATAACATTTTACTTTCCACGCATTGTGAAAAGTTAATATTTATACTATAATTTATACGTCTGGATCTATGCTCCTTACAACTTTTTTTTATGAAAATAAGGGACGCGATGAGCATTACGTTCAACTGATGGTAATTGATACGCCCTGCTCATTACAATGCTGTACAGCTCAGGACTTTTGAAAACATAAACAAAAATTCTGAGCCGCACTATATTTGCGCTCGTCACCTTGAGACAAGTCTCATTTGTCCAGTAATTTCACTAGCTACGGCGCCCTTCAGTCCGAAACGTAAACAGTAATGCTTATACATTACTGCTTCATGGCAGCAATATGCGTCGTTGTGATACCTATAATCTAGCCGGCATCCTGTGCAAAAGAGCCTCCCACTGGTAAAGACTAAACTAGACAGCCGATAAAAACAGGTTTATTACTCTAGTGTGCGTGACAAGCTACGTCTTACACTCGCGATTTGTATGTCATTTTGTGTGTGTATCGCCTTAAATAGAGGTTAACAGTCAACCTCAATTTTTTTCTCGACGCTTATACAGCTGTCACAATCTTAACATATATAAATAATCTAAGGATGAAACCTAGTATTATCAGCATTGATAAGCCCAAAGTTATATGTGCAAGATAAACTACTTCCTTTTTTAATAACCAATTCCAATTTGGAATTTAAATTTAAATATCGAAAAGTGATCGAAATTTGTAGAATCAATTGTCGTTAATCATAATTTACCATACTAGAAGGTCTATCCATATTCAAATCATAGAAGTGAAAGATAAAATCAATGTGAATAAAGACAGACCTTAAGTATAATATCATTTAAAACAGACCAACAAATAAGTGGGCAATAATTATTCTATAGCATTCTGAAATTGTTGTTAAGTCTAATAATACTAATTACCTGTGTAAACATAACAATATTACATGTACCGAATTTTGTAGTTTTTAAATTTTCATTGGCACCAAATTGAAACATTTGTAATATTTTTTTGTACTATTTAAAACATAAATTTAGATGTGGTATTTTTTTTAATATTTTACACAAATTTTGTAACAAGTTATAAAATAATTTCATCAACACAAATATTATTGTCATATTAAAAAAGCTTACACTTCTTGAAATGCCACAGAATATAAAAGGATATTATTCCGATTCCACGTGATTTCAGTATAACGATTACGGCCTCTGAGGAATTGGTGTTGGAAGAACAGAAAACATCAGATAACATTGGTTTTATTACAGGCCGTCTGTCTGAGAGGAAATTCAGACGAAGTAAATGGATTCGGCAACGTGCTGTTATATCTCAATAGGGAGCTTGAAGTAACACTTAGTCAGGTTATCACAGTATTTTATGAGAAATCGGATTTAAGAAACCGACATCTCCTGTAAGTTGTGCGTGTCCAGAATAGCACCACCCCATCTTCTGCCGTGGATGTCGTAAAAGGCGACTAAGGGATACAAAGCAGTATTCTTTCGAGAACGCATCACCAACAACTGTGAAAGCATGACTGACTCTATAAGGCTCCGGCGTCAGTCCCTGGCAGCCCCGCTCGTGGTGAACCCGGTAGCAGCCACATGACCTCGGGGTTTGGTGGGGCTACCATATAGTGTTGGTTTTCCCCCAACAAGATGGGTTGACGATCTGGTCAAGATCACCAGAATAGATTGGATGATGGCAGCGCAGGATCGATCGTCATGGAGATCTTCGAAGGAGGCGCTTGTCCAGCAGAAGACGACTTTCGGCTAAACTCTAAAGTAATGAGTAATGATCTCCATTAAGAATACTTTTTGAGTAAAGGGCGAGGCAAGATAGACTAAGTTACAATAAGAGCTCTCATAACTGTGTGTCAAATGAAATCATAAATATGAGTATTTGAAAATTTACTAGTTGTACCGTGCGAGCGCTTTTCTAGTGAGGCAACCGTTCGAGTGACGCAAAATTCATAACGCTTGGTATGTCTTCTTCAAATCTCAGATTTTGGGTTCATAAATATTCTTTTTAAATTTAATGTGTGTAATTAATCCAAGCAGTAAGTTACGTCATTTTAAAAAAATCACAAATTATTATGAATTATTTTTACTAATTATTATACAAGAAATTATATATGTTTTATTAAATTACAAGTATACTAACCAATAATCATGCAACAATAAATTCTTTAAATTCTAAGCCTATCTCAAAGCATTCTCAATTAATTGGAAACCATTCCCTTTGTTTTATTCAGTTGTAAGACATAAAACGTACCCTGGGGACGTTATTAAAGAAAATTTTCAGAATTAATTGCTTTAGTCGAATGGCAGGGGAATTCTAAGAGCTTTAAAAAAGTTTTCTTTTTAGTATAAAAATGATGTCATTTGATAAATCGGAAATATTAAAGTCACTTGTTATAAGCTATATAACTGAACCATAACTGGATACAGGAAATCTATCAAGTGTTTGCCTTTTTATTATAATTTCATGAACCCGGTTAGATTTTACAATAAAATATAGCCTGTTGATAATAATAAAAATTAATTGCATTTTTACTAGCTCAATACGATTAATAAACATCATAATACCCAGTGGGCCCAAAAAAAGGTCTCCTTTAATATTTCGCGCGTTGCAACTTCAAAATAAAAAATTCGACCGAAATTAGGAAAATCTCTCGTAGAATCGAAAAACGGGGGAGCGAAAATTTTATAAATTAGCATAACGCTCAATAATAAAAAAAACGATATAATTTTTGGTGTTTTATAAAAATAACTAATAATTAAACTATTTAAAGTGAGTTTAAAGTGTTGTTATGAAAGTAGTAAGAAAATAAATCGAGTTAAAAATATGGTGAGACAGAAAAAAAAGGATGGAAAATTTGTAAGTACAATTTAAATTTAAAGATGGATTGGGAGAATCAATTTGAAAATGGAACAGATCCGGGGGTATATAAGCCGTACTAAGCGTGGCCTACGGCAGTTCTAGTTCTGACTCGAAAGTGTAAAGGGAGAAGAAGAAGAAAAGAAGAAGTAGTGAAAAGTGGAAAGTGATCCAGGTGAAGAAGAAGCAGAAGATAGAAGAGACTTAGTGTTCGGTGCGGTGTGACGCGATGAAGGTACCGCTGCCCACAAGAGGAACAGCAGCAGACCGGCGAAGTGCACGTTCAGAAAAGTGAACGCAAATAAAGTTTCGTTCCTATAAGCGGAGTATTATTTCTAATCCCTGACCCACTCCCGTGTCAATTGGTGTCAGAAGTGGGATTGGAAAGATGCCATTAGTGCCCAGGAACGAGAAGGGAGTGACCACGCGAGCGGGAGCAGCTGCAGTGGCAGAGGACGAGTCAGAAACATCCGGCTCTGGACTCCGTGTCAGCACCGCCAGCTCCTGCCGTAGAGATCAGCGCGCTCATGTAGCAGATGGCCGCCATGATGCAAGAGCAAGCGCGCCGACAGGAGGAGCAGCTGCGGGGCTTGCAAGAAGAACAAGCGCGCCGACAGGAGAAGCAAGCGCGTCGACAGGAGGAGCAGCTGCGGGGCTTGCAAGAGGAACAAGCGCGCCGACAGGAAGAACAGCTACAGGGCTTAAAAGAGGAGCAAGCGCGCCAACAGGAGGAACAAGCACGCAGACAGGAGGAGCAGCTGCGAGGCCTGCATGAAGGCCTCTCCAAAGACATTATCTGTTGTGCAGAAGAACTCCACCCGTATTGACGCTGTGGAAAAAGAGATCGCCCGGATGGACAGTGTGGAAAAGAAAATGGACAAAGTTGAAGAAAACTTTCAACGTAAAATGGGAGAGATGGAATTAACCATTCATCAGCTCTGTGGGAGGGTCGTGTGTCCTTCAACCAACACAGGAGTCACCTGCGGAACCACATCGACCAGAAATTTAAAAGTACCTCCCTACGACGGCAAGTCTTCCTGGCCTGCCTTCAAGCTACAATTGGAGACGGTCAGAAGAGCCTGCGGTTGGAGTGACCAAGAAGCGCACTCTGCCCTCATACTAGCTCTCCGTGACGATTCAGTCTCCTAATTGGAAGCACTCGGCGCTGGGAAGCAGGAAGTGACCTACACAGACCTTCTTGACGCGTTGGAGGCACGTTATGGCGATAAACACCTTGAGCATGTGTATCGGGCGCAACTTAAGGACCGCAGTCAAAGGGCCAACGAAACTCTGCAGCAGTGGTCCGTGGAAGCTGAGAAGCTAGTGCGTAAAGCATATCAGTCGTCGCCAGCTGCAATAGAAGAAATGTTGCTCCAAGTTTTCATCGATGGAATACGGGACGCCGAAGTTAGAGGAGCCGTACGATTGAGTCATCATACCATCTTGAAGAAAGCGGTGGCACATGCGTTGGAAGTGGAAGCGGTTCGCCACGATTCTCGGGTGTTGAGACTCCGCAAAATTGTACCAGCAGATTCCAGCCGAAGGCAAGCATATAACCCAGTATGCAATGGGTGTGGGGAGCGAGGATACATTAGGAGCAATTGCCCCAGGCGTGAGAGCATTACGCAAGGTAGGAAGGATGCGGCAGTCTCAACATCACCGCTGGAGCAGCCGGGAAAGGCCAGGGCAGTGGGGTGGGCGCTGGCCGGTAGAAGCGAAGCCCCAAGGATCTTCGTTAAGCAGATATGTGACGGAAACATTTTAGTTATAGAAGGATTGATAAATGGAAAATCTTGCCGTTTCACTTTGGATACGGGAGCCTCACGTACAGTCGTTAGCCAAAGAAGACTAGAGAGCATCGGAAGACGACATATGCGAGAAAATGTAAGCTTAACACTCACAACAGCTACCGGCCAGCGCATACCAGTCCAGGGAGAGAAGATCGTGGCTATGAAAATCGGGGAAACGTTGTACTGGCAAAAAGTGGTTATCGCGGATATCACAGATGACTGCATCATTGGGTTGGATTTTCTTCGAAATCATCAGTGTACCATTAACATGAAACATGGTGTATTGAAGCATGGAGGTGAAGAAATTCCAATAAAAGGCGGAATTTTTGGGAAAGTGTTGTGCTTAAGAGACACTGCTTTCAATCCGAGATCGCAGACCCTAGTCCCCGTAGTCCTGCCAAGGATTGACAGATGAAGATCTTGTAAATGCGCTATAATAGAAAGAGAGACATCGGACGCGACATGGATCCCAGCCAGGACTGTTGTGGGAATCTCCTAAATTGCGATGGTTCCCGTGTTCAATCCTCATGAGGACAAGCAAATCATTAGGAAGGGAACAGTGATCGGAGCTTGTTAGGAGATAGCTTGGTTAAAAAAGTGTGAAGAAGGGAGGAAGACCGTAGCCGCAAGCCAGGATGTGAACAAACAGAAACTTCTGGATGGCTGTAAGGACAATCTTACCAAGCTAGAGTTAATAAAAGCGAGAAATTTCCTGCTACGCTACTCCGGGATGTTCTTGAAGAACGACGGGGACATCGGAAGAACTGGTTTGGTGAAGCACAAGATCGACACAGAAGACACTGTTCCGATACGGCAAAGACCAAGACGTATTCCGTTTGCACGCAAACAAGAAGTGGAAGACATGATTCGGGATATGTAAGAAAATGGTGATCGAGTCCATGGTGTTCTCCAGTGGTTCTGGTAAAGAAGAAGGATGGATCAACTAGATTTTGTGTGGACTATGCGTTTGAACGATGTAACTAAGAAAGACAGTTATCCATTGCCAAGTATCGAAGACACCTTAGATTCACTTTGTGGCATGACATGGTTCTCTACTCTGGATTTGAAAAGTTGCTACTGGCAAGTCGATCTGGACCCAAAAGACAAGGAGAAGACGGCTTTTTCAACCGGAAAAGGGCTATGGCAGTTCAAAACAATGCCCTTCGGATTATGCAACGCCCCAGCTACTTTCGAAAAGTTGATGGAGCATGTGCTGGCAGGTATGTTGGGAGAAACCTGCCTTGTCTACTTGGATGACATTATCATTATGGGACGAAGTTATGAAGATCATCTTAAGAAGCTCGAACAAGTCTTCACAAAACTGCAGGGTGCCAACTTGAAGTTGAGTCCAAAGAAATGTTTCTTATTTCAACGTCAGGTGAATTACTTGGGACATGTTATCTCGGAGCAAGGCGTTGCGACGGATCCTGCCAAGATAAGTGCTGTCAAGGACTGGCCGACGCCGACAGAAAAGACACACGTGAGAGCATTTCTAGGACTATGCTCTTATTATCGACGCTTTGTGAAAGGGTTTTCCGATGTTTCTAAGCCCTTACATCGACTGACGGAGGAGAAAAGAGCCTTTTCCTGGGATGACTATTACTAGAGACTATAGACAATGTGAATTACCTACCCTCGGATATCCTGACACAGAGGGAAGATTCATAGTGGTGCTGATGCTAGCAACACCGGAATTGGTAGAGTACTGTCTCAGAAGAGAGGAGATCAAGAAGTTGTAATTGCATACTTCAGCAAATCTTTATCGAAACCGGAGAGAAACTACTGTGTAACTCGTAGGGACTAACTGGCCATGGTAAAGACATTACAACATTTCAAAAAGTACTTGTTGGGTCGAAAATTCCTCGTAAGGACTGATCATGCCACCTTGAAGTGGTTACTAGAATTCAAGAAACCGGAAGGACAAGTGGCCAGATAGATTGAGCAACTTCAAGAGTATGACTTTGAAATCGAGCATTGAGGAGGAAAATGTCATGGAAATGCAGATGCTTTATCTAGAAGACCTTGTCGGATGGAATGCAAACATTGCATTCGTCAGGAGGAGAAAGAGAATTTTATGATCCGGCTAATCAGAACAGATTCGATCGACGAGAACTTGAGCAACGATGCAATGAGGAGAGCTCAGGAAAATGATAAGGATCTTCAACCAATTTTACATTGGCTAGCAAGTGGATCACTTAAACCAAAATAGTCTGAAGTGGGTAGACACAGTAAGGTAACCAAGAGTCTCTGGGCACAATGGAACAGTTTGGTGATGCATGACGGGTTGCTCTGCCGGAAATGGGAAACTCTGCAAGGAAAGGATTGCCATCTGCAACTTGTCGTTCCCAGGGAGAAGGTGAACGAGATCCTGAGAGCTTATCACGATGGTTCTTCAGGTGGACATTGGGAATAAGAAGAACACTTACAAAAATTAAAAAACGATTTTACTGGTTGCATTGCCGTGATGATGTGGAAGACTGGTGCCGAAAATGCAAGAGTTGTGCAGCTGTCAAAGTACCTCAGACCCGGAGCAGAGGAGCTATGCAGTTGTACAATGTTGGGGCTCCGTGGGAAAGAGTAGCTCTGGATATGGCCGGACCGTTCCCAGTCACCAAATCTGGAAACCGTTACATAATGGTGGTGATGGATTATGTCACGAAGTGGCCGGAAGCATTTGCTTTACCGAACCAAGAAGCAGTCACCGTTGCGACGAAGCTGGTGAATGAAGTTTTGAGGTGAGATGAGAGATGAGAGGAGTACCAAAATTAGGTGCCACCTGATGATGGTTGGCTTAGTTGGTAAGAGCGCTGGGGCGTAACCCGAGAGGTGCAGCTTCGAGTTACGCATCGTTCATAAATTTTGGTACTTTGGTTTTGAATCCCAAAACTGAATTTACCAATAGGGGGCTCCTTAGCACAAGATGCCGGCTAGTTTATAGGTACCACAACGGCGTCTATTTCTACCGTGAAGCAGTACTGTGTAAACATTGCTGTGTTTCGGTCTGAAGAGCGTCGTAGCTAGTGAAATTACTGGCCAAATGAGACTTAACATCTTATGACTCAAGGTGACGAGCACAATTGTAGAGCCGCTCAGAATTTTTGGGTTTTTCTAGAATCTTGAGTACACTACATTGTAATGGGCAAGGCGTATCAATTTCCATCAGCTGAACGTCCTGCTCGTCTCGTCCCTTTTATTCTTAAAAAAACCGAGTGTTATCACATAAAAATAACAAATCATTTATCAACTTAGATTGCTAATGTTTCACACTTTATCTTTAACTCTTCGTAGATATTTTTATATTTTCACTCTTAGTACAGTTAAAAGCATACAGTTGCGTGTGAAACATTAAGCTTTATGAGAAAGTACGCAACTTAATCCTGAAACACAACTACTTGCTTAGTGTCTAGAATTTTATTAGCAATTCTACAACAATTCTACATGGACGACGTATTTAACTTGTAACGGTTTATTTACATTTTACGCTGTTGTTTATAAATTACTACAAGAAATTGAAACATTGTTACCTCTATGGCAATATGAAGTATATTAGTTTATTTTATTAAGTACTGGCAACCCGCTTCGTCTTTGTACGAGTGTTATCTAGAAAAAATAAATAAATCTAAAGCTTTTGATTGTAGAATTTCTTTATAGACAATGTTTGCAGCTGACTTTTCGTTACACGTCCGAACATTGTTTGGAAGTGATGTGTGAAAGGGCTACTTATAGCTAGGTTCATTAAGCCTTATATTATATCTTCTAAAACATAAATTAGAATGATAATACTTAAAAAGAAAATAATTATCTATATATATGTTAGAGATTTTCACCTATATCTTGACTCATCACGTTATCTCTGGAAACATAAGGACTAAAGACTTGAAATTTGGAAAAATTTCGCCGAGTCGAGGTCAGCTAAGAATGGATTTTATGAAATTCCAACCGGAAGTTTTTTTTATTATGAACACAATAACGTCTGTTGGGTCAGCTCGTAATGAAAAAGGTATCTGATTTCTCAAAATTGATTCCTTTAGAATTCTTTTTGATGTAATTTCCAATATACTAAATACTACTATCGCTTCGGAAACAAATGGCGCTCTGAGAGAAAAGAAGCGGCGCAATAAACTCTCCCAGCATTCTTTTTTTGCGCTATCTTTAATAAAAATATACAATTTTGTACTGTCATTGCTATATGTTTTTATAAAGGCATAAAAGGCATTTATTTTCTCAAAATTGATTCCTTTAGAATTCTTTTTGATGTCATTTGTTATACTACTGGATACTACTACCGCTTCGGAAACAAATGGCGCTCTGAGGGGGAAGAAGCGGCGCAAGAAACTCTCCCAGCATTCTTTTTTTTATATTTTTTATTTGATACATTCTTTATATTGAATGTCATCAAATCTAAGAAGATAAGGATCAAAACAAATAATATTTTATTTTATTTAGTTACGTGATTTTCTTTAGGATTCTAGAAAAACAATTAAATAATCTCTGGTACACAATTTTTATGTATCTCTTAAGGCCTACATAAGTAATGAAAACGGAAAAATAATGTTTTTTTACTTACATAAAAATATAATATTATGGTTTACTAGAAATGGAACTGTATTTCCACAAAATTTCGTTACTTTCCATATTCGTTGGTACCTATATAAATCATTATAAATATATCGCTTAGAATTTTATACAAATTTCTTATTGATGTCAATTTTCCGTGAACCTTGCAAGAAATTGATTTGATTTCTATGTATATTATGGAGACTGCCTTCGATATCTTTAACGAAGAATGACAGTTTGAATATCGAGGACATTATATCACATTTTACGTTTTCCACATTGTTTTATTTATATTATGTTTTATTTTCCTTAAAAAAAATAATTATTTTAAGTCAGGTTTAAAGTTGATATTGCAATTAGGATAATTATATCTATATGTATATTCATCCTAATTTAATAGAGTCCTAGGACACAAACACTGCTTTTGTTTTCCGAATAAAATAATAATAACATATTGTTTATATTCGTTCCAACAGCAATGAAATAAAACAAAAATGTCAAAAAAGGGAATAGAACTTAATTACTTTGTTTTGAAATAATACAATTTACTAAATTTATGGCACTAATAAAATATAAGAAGATATTTATTATACCAGATAAGTATTATTTTACTTTTTTTAAACACCTAAAAGGGACCGATTTTTACACACATAGATATCTGATTTAAAGACAGAATGGAGATTCTCCGTGCATTGTGAAAAATGCTAATTTTTACTGCCTTGCAAAACTTAGTCGAAGGTGGCTTGAACCCTTCCCTTCAACTCTAAGAGTCCTTTGCTAAGCATTTTTCTTTGGTATATAATCTACCATTAAGTATAGATTCAAATATTATTTCAACACCTAAATAAGATTTAACTTTAAAGTCAAAACGGTAGCAAATTTCAAACTTCTTAATTATCTAGTTATATCAAAACGCTTCAATTTTCATGAAACTCAATATTAACAAGAATTTTCAAAGCATCAGATCGTTTATATTTATTTTGGGGCGCTCGAGCTGAAGAAGTAAAAGTTTGTTAAAACATTTTTAATATTGCCGTAGTTATTCTGTAACAACGCCTTTCAGTCTCTGATTGTAACACAGTTCATAATAATAATATCTATTGTATTATTGTCTACACTATCATTAAGAGTTCAGATACTATTTAATGATTTTATGTGGTCTTATAATCTTTTCTTTCTGTAGTGTTTTGGGGATCTATCAGTCTTTAGCCCTCTGACGGCCATTTTCAATAACCTATCTATCCTTAGCTTAACTTACAAGAGGTAGACAAATCTATCCTTTTACGCTTACTTACATTTAAATAACCTATCTATCCTTTGTTTAACTACTAAGAGGTAGACAAGTTTTTATAATATTTATTATTATAGAAAGAATGAATAAGAATATATTATTGTAGATGTTTTTTTTAATTTAACGCGGAATCGCAGCCAGTATTCTTGGTACGCTTCCACGTAATGATAGTTTTAATTTTATGTAGTCATAGTATTGTAAATATAGTTATAAGATTTGTTTTGTTTGAATAATAAATACTCTGTTTACGTTATTATAACAATAGTTCAATGTTTTTTGTGATAAAGAAAGGAGGACCTTTAAAAATATAAATTTAATTTTTATACCAAAATTTTTGGACGATGATGATTCGAACCTCGGCGCCCTTAGGTATGTAGATTCTCACTCGTCCTAGAACTCTCATTTCGTCCCGCACTATCCATACAATTAGTTATATTTATATTTAATATAAATTTGTAAGGAAATAACTTAAAAACAAACAAGTTTTGATGATTAATTGTTATTGGGGCAGTCACTCATAGAAACTTGATATACTCGTATCGATGATTCTAACAAAGACAATTTATATACATTTATTACTTAAACTCATAATTTGAACTTTCTCACAATATCTACAGCTCATGATTTGTAAAAAGTACGCCGAATCCCCACCAGAAAAGACCTGCTTCTTGGGGCTGCACTTAAAGAATCACTCTATATTATATCGATAGAATTTGATAAATAGATTGAATTTATCGATGGTTACTACTTTTACTAACTTCTATCTTTTCAATAAATTAATAATAAATCTATAAATTAAAAAATGCGCGTTTTGTTAGTACTCTGAGCAATGAACTTACTAGGTTTAAAGTAACATTTAAAAACTGGTAGCTGTAAATGGATGTAAGCATATAAGAAGAGTAATTTCATGGATAAAATCTCGCCCCGACGCGACGGTCGGTTAGTTTCTCATACACAGTCAGCAATGTTCAAAACAATCAAGCCATAATTTGGTTTAACTTAAATCGTGCATACACAAAAATAATACAAATTCTGTGTCTGAAACTTCGAACATAATTTTTTTATAATTTTTGTGAAAACTTCTTTCGGTTCGGTTCTTTTATGACTATTAAATGAGACCAGTCGTCACGCTCAGCTAAAGACTGCTTGGGTAGATGAAGGGGACCGGTCCGGTGAATACTATTACATAAATTTGTATGTAAATTTGCCAAAAATATTAGATTATTCATTCGCACTACATATTTATTTCTTCCAGCAATGGAAATTTTTTGTAAATGTCTATTATTAAGCTATATAACTGTAAGTCTTCACGATAAATTAATAAATAAAAGTTTTTTATTATAAATAAATTCAATCTTCTGCTTACCAAAATGATAAAAAGTAAACATTTTAATATTTAGTTATTTTAATCAAATATAATGTCAATGAAACAGCTACAGCAAGCCATAAACAAAAGCCAACTAAAATACACCATCAAGATAGAATTGCCAATTACGTTTCAGACATAGGCTACAGTAAAGTTGGACATTTACCAAAGGATAAGAAACATTCGCAGATATCTCCATTGCACGGAGGGCTAATTTATACAGCACGGCCATTAACTTATTAGCTCCTGAAAACACAAACCAGATTCACACCAACGATAGTTAAGTTAAAACATTTGTTAGTATTGGCTGCATCACTTTGAATAGATTGTTTTTGAAATTTTTCTTAAATGATGGAATAAATATTGATTTAAAAGATTCCGGCCGCTTATCCTTATCTAAGCCCTACTTTTCCGAAGTAGTGTTAAAAGTATAACTTTTGGGATATTTTGTTTAAATTTGTCAAACACATATTTGTTCGTCTATTATTATAATTTTTATCTTTGAGAAATAAAATTATGTATCATTACCATGCTCTTAGTATCCTCTCCTATTTAAGATTTTTAGATTGCAGATTGCAGCACTTAAATCCGCAGGCATATTGTACCCCCTCTTTATAGTGGAGAAATTCGTGAAAACATTTAGAGAAGCTTTCCTTCGCATAGTCGGAGTTCTAATTGCATCTATATCACGTCCTCAAGGACACTAACCCTTTTTTATGAAAATAAGGGAGGAGACGAGCAGGACGTTCAGCTGATGGTAATTGATACGCCCTACCCATTACAATGCAGTGCCGCTAGGGATCCTTGAAAAACCCAAAAATTCTGAGCGGCACTACAATTGATGGCACGGCAACTGTATGATCTGAAAGATATTAAGCACGCCGCTCTCACTGTGGCCTCACACTCCAATAAAATTTCTTTTCTGCTGAAATGGATTCAGTAAGGCCATTTTTATGTACCTAAAGGCTTGCAATGTCCAAAGAGGAGACGAAGGCCTACTAAGAGCCAATGATTACCTGCTTCGTAGATTTCCTGATTATTCATGCGCCTACTGTTATGGATTGTTATCCAACACAAAAGAAGTGTTCAGGTCCAATGATAGGTGATTTTCCACAAAGGTGGCTTTTCCGTTATTAGCTAGCTCGTCGGATATTTCGTGCCTCTTATCACTTTCTGCCCGGTACCGATACCGGAGTGAACTCTAGACCCTGAATACCAGTGGGAGGCTCCCTTGCACAGGATGCCGGCTAGATTATGCGTACCACAACGGCGCCTATTTCTGCCGTGAAGCAGTAATGTGTTAGCATTACTGTGTTTCGGACCGAAGGGCGCCGTAGCTAGTGAAATTACTTGGCAAATAAGACTTGATATTTTATGTCTCAAGGTGACGAGCGCAGTTGTCCGCTGAGAATTTTTGGGTATTTCAAGAATCCTGAGCGGCATTGCATTGTAATGGGCAGGGCGTATTAATTACCATCAGCTGAACGTCCTGCTCGTCTCGACCATTATTTTCATAAAAAAAAGAACTTGAACATTGGATAAGTGGTCTTTTTTCAACCTGCACTCCCACACTAGTTGTGAGATAAATGTATAGGATTTTAGTTTTAGAAAATCGTCTAGTATTGTAATAGAAATGGCGATGGTGATCACCTATTTTTAGATGCCTCGTACGCTACCGTAACTTTTAACCGTTTGTCCTTTCACCTCACAAAAATATAAAATACTGTCGCAGGTATTGCCACATTTATCTTATTGATGTTTATTATATTATAATTTACTAAAAATAATAATATATTATATATTATGACGAGTGTTATTAGCTTAAATAGAAGTATTTGCCTTTATAAAAAGATTGTAATATTTATTAGGCATCATAATATTCGGTCCTATTTCAAATATTACATACATATTGCTGACATGTGGTAGTGGCTTAATGTTCCTTTATTCTCGGCCTTTTAGGCCTCAGCAGAAACGTGCGTAGACTAACATCTTAGATATTTGCATATTTTCTAGTTTATCATAAAACTTAATAAACAGTATTCGAACCGAGTATTTTATTCGATATAAAAGCGTAGCAGAGTCGTAATAACTCGATAGACTCAGAAAGCTTAATTTTGGATTTGATAAGATGTATAGCACAAAAACAAAAATTATTATACAATAAATAGTTATATAAGCAATAATAAAACCTCATAAAGAAAGTAATGAATTTGATGAAAGATTAAAAAGCGGCCAACTGCGAGTAAGACTCGCCTATGAAGGGTTTCGTAGCCGCAAGTAACATAATAAAAAAGTTACATAAAAAGGAAAATGATATTAAATTATATGGAAAAGGCAAAAAATCTTTGCTCAAAATCATACAGTGCAAATGAGCTCTCATCATTTATACGTATTAAAAAAACTACTTACTAGATCTCGTTTAAACCAATTTTTTTTTAGTATTATCATTCTCTTATTTTAGAAGGTACAGGGGGGGGGGGGGGGACACACATTTTACCACTTTGGAAGTGTCTGTCTCGCAAACTATTCAGTTTAGAAAGAATGCTATTAGAAACCTCAATATAATTTTTGAAGCCCTAACCATAGATACACATACTTATATGTTTGATGAAAAAAATATTTTGAGTTTCCGTTCCAAGCATATATTACCCCCAAAATGTATTCATTGTTTTCTATTTTTGTGTAAAAATGTTAATGCGGCATAGAATACATCTACTTACAAGTTTCAACGGTATAGTTCTTATAGTTTTGAAAAAAAGTGGCTGTTACATACACGGACAGACAGACAGACATGACGAATCTATAAGGGTTCCGTTTTTTGTCATTTGGCTACAGAACGCTAAAATCAATTCTTTCCTCATACAAATAGAAGTTCTGGAAACAAAAAAGTATTTTTATTAAAGCTGTATCATATAATTCAGTTGAATCAACGTAAAGTAAATATTTCCTTGTCTCATTTTTAAAAGCAAAATTATTCTACAGTGTTCATTATGAAGGCTCAATGAGGCCGCAAATTGTAAGAAACACATTTCATCATAATGAAGTTTCAGAAGCCTACCCTCCAGATAGCAATATAAAACAAAATTGGACGATGTTAGTAACACTTGCATTGTATGAGGGTGTTGTTTATAGCTGTATTTGTTTGACTAGAATATTAAATTGAAATTGAAAATCCAGCCCCAGAATGCCTAATTATTTGGATAAAAAATACGGATTGCTCTCCGGGATTGCCAGCAGAAGTGAAAACTTCAAAATTTACGTTGTGCATTTTGGAATGGTTAGGAAATAATTTCTCACGAATTGCTTTATCAGTATACAAGTACTAGCATTTATGTGGTTAAATGACAATTTATATTACATAAAACATTTAACATTTCAGAACTATTACAATTATTTTACACCAAAAGCTTATCTCGCAGATAAATTCTTAATAATGAAAGCAATAAATAAAACTCATCCACTCATCTCCAATATTTCTGTACCTGGAAAGAAAAAAAGGGTTTATAACGCTGAGACAACTGGAGTGTGGTATAATGGACAGCGTTTAGCCATTAGCAAGTATTTATTGGCTATCTCCGAATTCCGTAGCCTTATATTGGTTTTGTTCAGACATTGAAAGATAGGAAGGCCGCGTGACTCATAGAAGTAGGTTAAATAAACATGGAGTACTGTTTACTTTAGAACAACTTACTTTACGACAACAACATGTTGCTATGGAATTCATTTAACTAATAGACCAAAGCGCCTAAATAAGTAGAACTTACCTATGCTTCCTTTTTTTAAGTTTGATACTTCTTTTGGCGCGTTAGGGATAAACTATCAGAGTGAATTATTATGATGCACGCGCACATCGTCACGCAAATTCGACACCCTGAGGTTAGATGATCAACTAGACCATTTGTATCATACATCAGCTAGCAAGCCTCTTGTAACTCCTATGTCTACAGAACCACAACCAATAGAAGAAAATTAAACAAATTTTAATATATATTTTCAATTTAAGTATATACAAGTTTTAAATTAGAAAAATCAAAGCTAGCAAAATAAAAAATAATTTAATGATATTCAATTACACGCTATTTCACTATAATTGGCGTTATAATAATATTTTCATTGGTTGTATTTAATACCTTCTTTATTACAATATTGTTTTTTCTAAAAACGTAAAATAGCACGTGGGATAAATTTTTTAAAGGATTTTTTTTATTACGCCAAAGAAGAGTAACTTCTTGTGTGCATACGCCTCACTTTTTTTCAACTTAAAAGTACTGTTTGAGTATTGTAAAATTAAAAGGATATTATTGAACCGAAGACGAAACACATTATTCGCAGTAAAATCAATGATATTTCTCCGCCAATCTTGATTATGTAAATTTATTCTGGACTCTGTAAATAAGGTATTTGAAGCTTTCGCTTATCCTCTAAAACTTACCTCGTGAATTTTTCCCTTTATTATTTTTTACGGAATATATTACGAGCATTATGTTATATATCTTGGAGTGACTGTTTCGAAACATAAAAATTAATAGATATTATTATGTAAATTATATATGTACTGGTCAAGATCACTGGAATCCATTGAATGAGACCGATCATCGTGAAGGTCTTTGGAGGATGTCAAGCAGTTGAAATAATATTATATTTATAAATATTTCTTTTCTCATAATTGATTCCTTTAGAATTCTTTTTGATGTTATTTCTAATATACTAGATACTACTACTGTTCGGAAACAAAAGGCGCTCTAAGAGAGAAGAAGCGGCTCAAGTAACTCTCTCAGCATTCTTTTTTTGCGCTCTTTTTTCTAAAATGTTCAATATGGTACTATAATAATGTGTAGTTATATAACTATATAACTAGAAATTATGATCTTCTCATTTTTTTTATAAATTAATTTTACAAATAATTTAGTTTTAACCATCTATCAAGAATAGCAACTCGATATCGTGTCGGTGCTAAAAATACGCGACGTTGAATAAGAGCTCACTTGAGACGTGAGCTGTTAATATGTAAGTAGGACAAATTCATTTTCAAATATTTTTATTCAAATAGGATGGACATCACTTATTGAAAGTAAAAAAATACCACCCATTCCAAAACAAATACCTCAGACCTGAGAAGAAAGGGCGCAACAAACTCAGTGGGCTTTTTTTTTATCAAAAAATGTGTTTACAAAGTAATATTGTACAATAAAACTTCTTATTTAATTAGCCTCAGGGCAGTCGCTCCATTCCTTATCTGTGTTGTCATTAAGAAAGTTATTTATGTGACCTTTACCACACAAACATTTTTTATCAATTCTTTTGAATATCGTAATATCTTTTTTTGAACATTTTCGTTGTAAAAGCATATGCTTCCATCGACCCACAAGGGACTTACTAACTCGACTTAGCCGTGTAGTGGGCATACAACAATATATATGGATCACGTGATTGAACACCAGAGGAATGACAACAGCGTCGCTGACCTTATAAGCCATCACCAAAATGTAGGTACATATTATGAGTTCGAATTGAATAAAATATGTAGGTAGGCATGTTATTAGTGCGTGGCGGTCGAGGAGCCGGGCTACCGTGGTGACTATAGATTTACAATAATAGTTGCGTATAAAAAAACAAAGCGTGCGACATCTGTAGCGGAGATAAAGCAATAGAATCGCTAATGTACGAATTACTCATGTGACCGATTTTTAATGTGAAGTCGTCAAAAGTCAGCCACGCTTAAAATAAGACTGCCATTGGTATTAATAAATTATAAACTTTTTAAGAAATAATTATAAAAATAAGCCTGAAAATAGCACATTTGGCAGGTAACTAATTATCTTCTCCCTGTTTCAGAACATATAGCATGCGTTGTATTTAATTCAGTTACCGAATTTCATAACATCTGAATCTTTAGTTATTATTTGAAATAATACAAACTGCAATTAATGTTAAAGCAACAAACATTTTAAATGTTAAATTAAATTATTAAGTGAATGTAATTAGTCGAGCACGGCGACTCTTTGAGCTGTAAATGTGGAAATTCGTTGCTTTTGACAAAATACTTCCCATTCAGAAATATTTGCTGCTTCTGTGATAAACGGGGTAATTTATAGAATCTTGTCAGACGACATCAAGTCTAAATAGGTCTAATTTTTGATATATGATTAAAATTATCTAAAATTAAAAGAATTAATATGCAAATATTTTCTAACCCCGCAACTCAGTTTTTCTACCCTAAAAAGTTGTAAGATCCATGTACCAAGTCGGTCAATTTAAGTTTGACAATATACTGACGGTAAAAATTAATATAGAAACGCTAAAGTCGTTCTTTCCATACTAAAAATGTTACTGACTGTTATCGGTAGCCCTCTCATAATGAAGTATCAGTAAAATATCATTACGGTTGCTGCGTAGAAACAGTTTTCAAATACGTCGCGTAGTAAATATTACTGGGCGTACCAAAAACAAATCGCTTCTTGCTTATAAGAACTGGGCATAAGTCAACAAGAAATTTAAGCAGACTAGTTAGTAATTTACAAATGGTTTGCCTTTTACGTAGACAACTGAAAATAACATCAGTGTTGGGCGGCGTATAATCGAGACTGATAAAAGAGTGACTATCAGCAGATTAGGACAAGCTTTGGCATCTGTATGAGTGAAGCTAAGTATTCATTATGTAACGGTCAAGAAACTTTGGTACCTTATAAGTTTGTCCGAAACAATTTAGTGTCCATTCTTGTCCAGTCAAAATGGACCACGTTTTAATTTTGGTGTTTTTATCAGTATTGATCTGTATTTTAACGGATTTTAATTGAAAAAATGTAGTGGTGTCATGTTCTGTATTAGATTGTGTTATTACATATAGCAACAATCCAACTAAAGAAAATTTCACAGCTAAATACTGACTCTTCAATACTACTTTCGTGATGTTTATTTTTGTAGAAGATATGCACTAAAATACCAAATATTAAATTTTCTACACGCAGTAAACACAAAATTATAATAATTTTAGAAAATATGTGTTATGTAATTAAATATTGTAGTTAATATGATGCCGTTTATCAATATTTGTTATAGGGATAGTCTAAAAGCAAAGGACTACACACTTCACTAACTCACTAGCACATCTGTAAAACTAGCACACATGAATATAATAAATTTATTCTCGTTGTAATGAGGAGAATGTTGTCTATTACGCTAGTATACTTAGTTTATGGTCTTGACACTTGTGTTTTATATATTAGGTCCTTACATATGAAATTGGCATATTTCGTACTGGCCACTTTAATGATGTTCTCCTCTTTGGTAAGGAATTCCAAATTCAAATTTGTACAGCTTTTTACTCATGTATTTGTGCTTCGATGACCGTCATTCATTTGTTTTTTTTTCTGTTTTTTTCCGTTTGCGTCACTCATTTTACAAAATGGAAAACTTAAAGTATCGCATTATTTACGAGTACGAGTTCCGCCGTGGCACTTGTGCTGCGGAAACGATTCGAAGGGTGAATTATGTGTATGGCGGTCATGTTGCAAAAGAAAAACAGTTCGTTTTTGGTTCCAACGTTTTCGTTCTGGAAATTTCGACCTGCAGAACAAGCCCCGTGGACGGCCTGAGACCCAAGTTGATAATGAAGTATTGAAGGCTATTGTGGAAGCGGATCCATCGCAAACCACGTCCGAGTTAGCTGCAGGCGGCGGTGTTAGTGATAAAACTGTTTTAATTCACATGAAGCAAATTGGGAAGATTAAAAAGCTTGGAAGGGTACCTCACGAATTGACTGAAGCAAACCGGCAAACGCGCGTCGACTGCTGCGTTACATAACTGAACCGGCACAATAATGAAGGCATTTTAAACCGAATCATTACCTGTGATGAAAAATGGATTCTTTACGATAATCGAAAGCGCTCAGCGCAATGGTTGGATCCTGGCAAGCCAGCCAAATCCTGCCCCAAGCGTAAATTAACCCCAAAAAAGTTACTTGTAAGCGTTTGGTGGACTAGTGCCGGTATTGTTCATTGCAGTTTTCTCAAATCTGGCCAGACTATTACGGCTGATGTCTATTGTCAGCAATTGCAAACCATGATGGAAAAGCTAGCGGCTAAACAACCTAGTCTGGTCAACCGCTCCACGCCACTCCTACTTCACGACAACGCTAGACCACACACTGCACAACAGACGGCTTCCAAATTAGAAGAGCTTCAATTGGAATGTCTAAGACATCCTCCGTACTCCCCGGACCTTGCTCCAACAGATTAGCATTTTTTTCGAAATTTGGACAACTTCTTGCAAGGGAAAAAATTTAACTCTGATGGGGCAGTCCTAATCGCCTTCACAGATTTTATTGATTCCCGTCCGACTGGTTTTTTTAGTAAAGGGATCAATGAACTACCTATGAGATGGCAAAAGTGCATAGAAAACAATGGTTCATACTTTGATTAATTAAATATATTATATTTAAAAATATTCGACTTTTTGTTCCTCCCATACAAAACGCCAATTTCATATGTAAGGACCTAATATAATGTAACGTCAATACGAAATAAAAACGTATATAGGCCTCAGGTTGTAATCACTAACTTCTAAATGCGTTTTTGTATGTTTGTCAAACATTGTTCTAATTATGCATGTTTGAGGTTTTCGATTTATTGTTTTTTTTCTTATTTAACACTTTTCAGGTGTCTTATATAATCTACAAGTATCGCGACCAAGTAGTAACTATATCAATATCGGGACAATACCAATACAATCTGAATAAAGAGAATTGATATCGGAAGAGTTAAGACGTAACTAATAAACGTCTAAGATAGGTAAATCTATTTAGAAGATCCGATGCTTACCTTCCGGTTTCACCGTGGGAGGCTCCTCTGCACAGGATGTCGGCTGGAGTATGGGTACCGCAACGGCGCCGTAGCTAGTGAAATCACTGGGCAAATGACACTTAACATCTTATGCCGCAAGGTGGCGCGCAATTCTAGTGCCGCTCAGAATTTTTGTGTTTTTTCAAGAATCCTGAACTACATTGTAATGGGCAGAGCGTATCAATAACCATCAGCTGAACGTCGTGCTGGTCTGGTCCCTTATTAAAAAAAACCCTTAATTTGGTTGGTTATATTTGCATAACTAACTTGTAACCCCACGTGAAATACTTACCATTGATATCCATTGAGTTCCGTAGCCAAATGGCAAAAAACGGAACCCTTATGGATTCGTTATTTCTGTCTGTCTGTCCGTTCGTATATAACAGTTACTTTTATTCCAAAACTATAAGAACTTTACTGTTGAAACTTTGTAAATACACACATAAACATCACATAAAAATTGAAAAAAACATAATAAATTTCGGGGGTTCCCCATACTTAGAACTGAAACTCAAATTTTTTTTTCATCAAACCTATTCATGGGGTATCTATGGATAGATCTTCAAAAATGATATTAAGGTTTCTTCCATCATTTTTTTCTAATCTGAATATTGCGAGAGAGACACTTCCAAAGTGGTAAAATGGGTGTGTGTGTTTGTGTGTAAAAAAATATATGATGTACATTACTATGCAAACTCGGTTTGAACTTGGTTTGAACGAGATCTAGTTAGTAGTTTTTTAATACATCACAAATAACTTAATTTAAAAAAATATTCTTATTAAAACATTGATCAAAGTTACGATGAAATACAAAAACGTTAACATTATGTTACTTGCTGCTACGGAACCCTTCATGGGCAAGCCCGACTCGCACTTGGCCGCTTATTTCAGTTGTGATTTATAAACTTCGTGGGTGAAACACTAGATTTAAGTGATTATTTCTTTTAATAAGCTGATCGTTGTGTAATTAAAATGTTCTCTTCAAAAACAATTTCGAAGAAGCTTTGTTTGATAAATAAAATATCGTACATCGTATTTATTGGTTTTTAGAAGCCGACTTTGCAGCGAGCCCTTTCTTATATATATATGCATTATTTATTTATACGGAACATCAACATCATGTAATATTTAACAAACAATAAGTCTTACTTTATAAAGGATCAAACACTGACACACGTGACTATAATAGATGTGTTTTATGTGTGTAAAATACTCTCAAATCTTAATTTTATATTTTCAAAAAATATTTTAACATTAATCATAGAAAGTTAAAATATAAGTCACTAAGTTCATGCTTAGAAACGATGTTTGCATCGCCAAGCTTTTCATAATCTTAATATAATCAAGCTTATGAGTTTCGTGAAATAAATTATGTAAATCCGTGTGATCAATTAAATCACATTATAGTACGCTGCTAACGCTCAGCCTTTAATTCCTCGATCCATAATTAATTAATTATGTTACCCAGAAGTGTTCAAATGCTTTAGTTAGGACAAATATTAGCATAGCACGTTGGCTATCAAACATAGCATTGAACTAGATTGTCTTACATTGGTAGGTAGGTTATTAAATTTTTAACTGACCTCGAAAAGGACAAGGTTCTCAATTTGATGACACCGATTAGGCTGAGATTTATGATCCGATTTGCGTCGTTCTTCTTTAGTTTGATGCGGAATGTTTGCAATTTGGTTCCATTAAAATTGAAATAGTTTGGCACAGTAGTTTTCGTTTAATGAACGTAATAAACAACTTAAACCCTATCAATAGGTAGTATATACAAATAATAGTATTGTATTACAATTAAAGGTGTAATATGATTTGGATAAGAGGTGTCAAGTTCAATTAAACCTCTATTAAGTAATTTTAAACTTTTGAGTATTTGAAGTCGGTTTTTTAACTGACTTCAAAGAGGAGGAGGTTCTCAATTCGTCGGTATGTTCTTTATAATGTTTGTTACCACAAAATTTTCGACTGGGTAAATCGATCTTGATAATCCTTTTTTTATTTGAAGTGAGTGTGGTCCCATTGTAATTTGGTCCAGATCTGATAATGGTATCTATGAGAAAAAAATAAAAATCTTAAATTTGCTATACGTTTGTAGACGGCAATTTTACAAATAACTCAATATCGCGCTAACCGATTTGTATGATTCTTTTTTTATTGGAAATGATATACTTCAAAGATAGTTTGGTGAGAGCTTAGTCGGGTTATAATTATAAAACCCATGACATAGTAACGGAAAACTTCAATTTTTAGGAGAAAATTAACGATACTCGACCGAAGCTTTTGTATGCTATTAGGATATTTAAGTCATCTACCAGGTCAAGTAGTGAGTCCAGGTCGTAGTCAAATATGATGATCAATGGAACTCCTTAACGACTTACAGAAAGGTCATTTAATTTCTAACCGTCTGTAATTAAATTGCAAAGTGCTTACGTTCATTGCTGCATTGAGAAATTTAGTAAATCTACACATACGAGTATGTAAACAAATTGTTTGTTAGTGTACTTCAAATTCACTAAAAACCAAAAAAAAAAAAATTAACAAAAACACAACCGACTTCAAAAATACCATTCCAAAATAATAGATTCAATATGCATTAAAAAGTATAAAATAATTTCTTATTTTTATACAATCTAACTAATTAATCTAATTCTAGTTACGATTAATATAATTTTTGGAGTCGGTATCAGCCAAGATAAGTTTGTAACTACATACATTAGTGACAGGTGAGATGTGCTTGAGTCGTGAGGAGGCGAGAGGTGAGAGCGGGTAGCGGCGGAAGGACACCGATTCCAAAAATAACAATAACAATAAGAATAGAAGAATTAGAAAATATTGTCTGCTGTCCAAAGATGCGGATTAAAAGTACAGAATATCCTTTTCACTGGTAAAACAAAATCACAATTGATGAGAACTCCAACACATGAAATAACAAATTATACGCTCATACCTCAAAAAAATCTTTACGGTCGAAAAATTTGGGCAATTTTGGTAGCTTAGGATGGGCAATTTCTGTATCTGTATTTATTTCAGTTATCATACCTCTAATGAAGAAAGAATAAGAAAAACTAAAAAAACAACTGCAAGTAGTTATTATTATATAAGTATTTTCTGCAGACAACTGTCTGCAGAAAATACTTAAAGTTGATAAGATTGCAACGGAAATGGGTTGATTCAAAACAATATTCACTAAAGGATCAAGGAACGTAGGTTGTAATTCATTGCAAACACATGGATTTACAATGGCCTTACTGTGATTGATTCGAGTTATTTGGCTTTTCAATACGCTATAGTTAGTAGTATTAACACCAATCTCAATAAACCATGCAACATGGATGCGCTCGGGTCGAATGTTTTTGATATCGCAAATTTTCAAAGATCATATAGAATAAGAAAACACTTAAAAACAAATGAGCTCTCAGGTCATTATAATGACTTTATTCTTCTTAATCGTGAGATCTCATTCTGTCTCCTAACTCTGTTTTATGGCACATGCAATATATATTTTTATGACAATAAGGGACGAGACGAACAGGACGTTCAGGTAATGGTATTTGATACGCCCTGCCCATTACAATGCAGTGCCGCT
Organism: Leptidea sinapis; assembly: GCF_905404315.1. Classification (NCBI taxonomy): domain Eukaryota; kingdom Metazoa; phylum Arthropoda; class Insecta; order Lepidoptera; family Pieridae; genus Leptidea; species Leptidea sinapis. The sequence continues at coordinate 6,417,816 of NC_066275.1, read as the reverse complement.
CAGGAAATTCTGAGTGGCACAGCAATTGCGCTCATCATCTTGGGACATAAGATGTTAAGTCTCATTTGCCCAGTAATTTGCTAGCTGCGGCGCTCTTCTGTCTGAAACTCAATAATACTTACACAGAAATGTTTATACATTACTGTGTAAGTATTATTGGTCGCCTTTAGTCGTCGTCTTAAGACATCTTTGGGCCTGGGACTTCCCTCTTCTTTTTATGCCCCAGGGAAGCACATAGAGAAAGGTACATTAATAAGACAATTATAATAATCAATGAAGTTTATCTACACATTATATATTATGTATCTTTAACGATGAATCATAATGTTAAATGTAAATTTAGGGACGTTCTTCACGATCATAAAAGGAGAATATTACATAAAGACATCTGTAAGCATGAAATAAGGCTTCTTGAAAAATTACGTCATAAAAAGGCAATAAGAGTTGTGATTTATTAAAATGTATGGAATTCAATTTTACTTGTTTGTCACGTTACATCACGTTTAAAAGATCCAAATATTAATTGTATCATTTTTAACGTACTACGGTACCAAAATTGACCATATTTTTTTGCCGCATGACGGGGTATGTGTGTACGTTAGGGAGGATATCTGCTGTCGCCGTCTCGGCAATTTCGAGGATATGGAGGGCTGTCTACTTATCGTTGCGTTTTTTATTTATTAATTTATTTAGATTCACCAGTGGTAATTACAATAATACATTTACAATTATTATGCTAATTTACAAGGGTCTTATTACTAAATGCATTACCTTTTAAGGTGAATAGCGCATGCTAAATTTTGTGTGAAATAGTTACATAAAATAAGTATAAGTTATAAAACAACCATTCTATAATGTAATGAAATTTAGAAATTAACAAAATCTACTAAACAAGGCAAGATAAACGTATTAAACAAATCAAGAATACTTATAAATTATTTATTTACAATACATTTTTTTACATTTTTGCGATAACTTGGCAACGAATCACTGAATGGGTCTAAGCATTTATAATCGTTTATAATTTTCGTAATCGTGACACAGGTGAATTGATCTCCAAAATAGTTCTGCGAGAAGGTTTTTCAAATAAGTTCACAGGTTTACGTAGGCATCTAGGATCTAAAATTAAACATGGACACAAGAAAGGAGTTGTCATAAATGTTGTTAATAATTTTGTATAAGAAAAGTAAATCCAATATGTCCCTACGTTGTTTCAGAGTTAGTATATTAAAATATGTAAATCTTTCAGAGTATGTTACGAGTGATCTAAATTTCCCAATTGAGGAAGGCAAGTGATAAAGAAAACGCTACTGGATTCTTTCGATTCTGAGACAAAAGCAAGCGTAGTGTGGTCTCCAGACGGTACTGCCGTATTCCAAAATACTCACAACCAGACTTTTATATAGCCTTTTAGCCTTAGCCTTTGCCATTGCGAATTACAAATCCCAGCATTTTAGAGGCTCTGCTTACAATAGAGTCTATGTGTGGTATAAACGTAAGTTTGCTATCAAATATAACACCCAAATCCTTAATAGTATCTACTGTACTGAGAGGCATATTATCTAAATAGTATTTAGTTGTAATATTTCTTTTGTATTTTGTGAACGTTATATGAAAGCATTTATTTTTATTCAGTATCATACCATTAAGCTGGCACCATCTAAATAAACTATTTAACTAACTAACGTCATCGGGACCATTGATTATCTTAAGAATTTTTAGGTCATCAGCAAACATAAATGGTGTGCAGTATTTAAGGCAGTTTGGAAGGTCGTTGATAAATATGTTAAATAGGACAGGACCTAAATATGATCCTTGTAGTACTCCTGATGTTATTTCGTATTTTTGCGGCAATTGACGACGTGCCTGCACAGATCCCCTCCGCTGAAATCGTAGTCTTGGGTAATTTCAACGGGCACATGCGAATGTTTTGGGTCACGTACCACAGGCTACCCAGGGCGTTCTGTGCATAATTTTGCATTTGCTTAATGGGTTGAGTCGCCAACGCGATAGTAACCAGGTCTCTATCGACGCCCCTCTCGGAACGTTCGCCTAGTTATGAGTGTAGTACCTATCCAACGCCCACGTCGCAGACCACCAGCAACCAGTCGCGTTTGGCACTACAAGTTAGCAGATTGGGATAAGATGCGTTCCTTTTATGCATCCTACCTTTGAAATAGCTTCCTTTTATATTAAAGGCCAGCAACGCTCCTGTGATTCCTCTGGTATTGCAAGAGAATGTGGGCGGTGGTGATGTTCAGCTGATGGTAATTCATAAGCCCTATCCATTAATAATAATTAATGTTTAATTAATAATCATTATTAATAAATGCAGTGCCAATCGGGGTTCTTGAGAAACAAAAAATTCTGACCAGCACTAGAATTGCGCTCGTCACCTTGAGACATAAGATGTTAAGTCTCATTTGTCCAGTAATTTCACTAGCTACGGTGCCCTTCAGACAGCAACACAGTAATGCTTAAACATAATCTAGCCGGCATCCTGTGCAAAGGAGTCTCCCACTGGTGAATATGGCAGTTAAAATGAAAAGACAGAAATAATGGTAGATTATAAGAAGAAAAATCAATTCTTAGAAGTCTGAAATGCTTATCATATCCAGGCCCAACAACAAATTTAGAATGCTAATCACAATGTAAGAGCCGAGCATAGCGTGCCGCAGCGGACGGCGTGTGCTAGAAACGAAATTGGCCCTTGTTCACTAGTAGGTCCCAAAAACAAATTTAGACTGTTGAATACATCTTTTAAATTATGGCTTATTTCTGTAAAGTCCTTTGGACACGTAGAATTAGCACGGTTTTCAATATTTTTGTGTCACATACTACGACTCGATGCCATTTTTTATTGTTTTGATCAGAAGTGACGCGCGTGGTAAGACTGAGAATTAAATTCATCAATTTGTCGCAGCAGTTTGTAAACGGCGTTTGAATTGTCCATAAAATATTGCGGCATATTATATAATGACAAGGCAATTTACATTTTGCCGATTGGCATATTTCGTAACAGCGAGCGTATGTGAAATGCGAAATCACACAACGTGCTTACGACATGTCCATGTTAAATATTATAATTATGAAACGTGTATGTAAATTAAGGTGAGTTTTTTAACGCTAACAGCTATGGCTTGCTTGCTTACTCTAGTAATGAGTTAGATGTTTATTAATTATTGACATAATTCATTCATAAGAGAGCTGGATGGCATTTGTTAGGACCTTAGTATGATTCCTCCTTCAGATAATATTATTGGCCCTGTTGCACTTTTTCTCCCCATCGCATTCCGGAACAATTCCCAGTCGCTTTTTCGTCTTAATGCGAATGGCATCTTATTAATAGATCCGTATTTAATGTTTAATAATAATGACACACTTATTACACAAATTATCTTGCCCCAAATTAGGCATATATAGCCTGTGTTAAGGGTTGCAAGACAACGGTATATTTAATACAATATACTTACTTATAAAATAAAATAAGCCTTTATTGCTGTTATTTTGAACTTAATTAACATAACATATTAAAAGTTTAATAAAGGTAACAAAATATCATTAACTTAAACTATCAATCTATCGTTGGCATTCGGGTGTTCTCTCCTTGTAACAACTTGTCTTTCGACAAAGGCCTCCTCTAAGGCTTTCCACTTGTCTCTATATTTTGCTATACGTAACTATTCTGGGCCCGCTGCTTTCTTAAAATAATCTTCCCATCTCTTTGTCTGTCTTCCTCTGCTTCTTTTATGATGATCCAATTTCATGATAGGAATGTGCCGTCTGATACATATACTTACTTAAACATGCATAAATAAACATCCATGACTTGGAAACAAACATCCATATTCATCATATAAATGCTTGCACCTACCGGGATTCGAACCCGGGACCTTTAGCTTAGTAGGAAGGATCGCTAACCACTCAGCTATACAGGTAGTCAACTTTTGATAATAAACGTGACAGTCCCGATGCAACGCCAGTGAGGCATTACCTTGTATGGATATCTCGACCCGCCCACTCCTTTCATTTTGTACAAAAGATATTTTGGAGAAGAATAGTCTTATATTTATTAAACTCAAGATTTAACATGAATGATATTGCTATGGGGCACCGCTTTTCGCGCCATTTATTACCTAGGTCCTAAAGAATCATTGAGAGCAAAATTCAAACAAATTAACATCTTGACTTTTGCTTCTCAATATATTCTTGCTAATGTAATGTATGTTCATAGGCACATAAGTGAATTTGCTAGAAACTGTCTTAACCATAATGCTAACAACTGGAACATACATAAATTAATAATGCCTACTACTCGGCTAAGTCGAGTCAGTAAGTCTTTAGTGGGGCTATGTATATGCTGTTACAACAAGATCCCAGAACATGTTCAAAACAAAACTATTACGTTATTCAAAAGAATTGTTAAAAATTTTTGTGTGTATAGTAACCTTTACTACTATATGATAAACGACTTTCTTAATGATACCATAGATTGGGAATGGAGCGACCGCCCTCAGGCTATTAAATAATCAGTTTGATCCTACAATATAACTTTGTAAACATATTTTTTCTGATGAAAAAGCCGCTGAGTTTGATGCAACCGTTCTTCTCAGGTCTGAGGCATTCGTTTTGGAATGGGCGGTAGTTTTTACTTTTAAATAGTGATGTCACATCCTATTTGGAATAAAAATATTTGAAATTGAATTTAAGCAGAACATTATCGAGAAATAAGATAAAGAGCGTTATTATCCGACAATTTTCCATAAAACGACCATTAAATAAACATGGAACAGAAATAGTCACCCATTTCGATATTCAAACTAGACTCGAGTCAGACATGTTGATCCCGGATCACAAACGAATCCAAATACCTTTGATATTTGCCCAGATTTGTTGCTTTAGATATTCGATTTACAGCTTCGTATGTTCCATTTGCCAATAACATTTTGGAAGATCTTATCGCAAATTCATTCCTTCTAAATGAATATATAAGTTAGACAGTCATAAATAGATTAGACAGTCACCCAAAGAAAAATTTATAAAGAAAAAAAAATTTTATGACTGTTCATTGTCAGTACATTTATGAAAATTTAATATACATTCACAAAAATCGTCACCTTTTTGCTCTAAATAGTGATTTTCATTTTTATAAATCAAGAAATAAGGCTTTGCTTGTAACTAATTCTAGTTGGCTTCATAAGATATATAAATAGCTTTAAAGGTAAAAGTATACACTTTTATAATAAAGCCCCAGCCACTGTTCAGGCATTATCTATAAATAAATTTAAATGTTTTATTAAAAAATGTCTGTGTCGTAAATCCAACTACTCCACAGCTGAATATGTAACTAATCAGACAGCCTGGGACTAGATTATGATTATTTTATAGCATTATTGCTATTCTTATGAATGAAAGTAAAACATTGTATATTTTATTAAAAAGAGCAAAAAAAGAATGCTGGGAGAGTTTCTTGCGGCCCTTCTTCTCTCTCAGAGCGCCATTTGTTTCCGGAGCGGTGGTAGTCTTAGAAATTACTTCAAAAAGAGTTCTAAGGAAATAAATTTTGAGGAATGCCTTTTATCAATTTATGCCTTTTAACTCTTGTTACTAATGCCTTTTAACTGTGTTATTATTTATCAATTAATTAACTTATTGCTGCATTCTTCACATAAGTCAATTTTAATGTTGATAACAGTACGGGGATTATGTAGACCGTAAAATGATATACAGAGAAACTGTTTTAAAACCCTCTGATAATTATGGAAACAATTTTGGCTATACAAATTTAGTCAAGTGTATATTTTCACAATGTTCAGTTCCATGAACTGCAAAAAAATGTATAGTTCTGTGAAATCATTGTCAAATATAATGTAGTTAGTTAGTACGCGAGCCTTGATAAATGATATTCTTTTATGCATTTTATTGAGTTTTATGAATGGTATTTAAATGGTAAGGCATGTCATGGAAATTTATAACAATTTTGGATTAAATTTTACCAATATTCCATATATACGTAGATTCATAGATTATCTTGACTTCGTTAATTAAAAACATATTATTATGCTTTAATGAAATCAACTTTAAATTACATACGATGAAGTTAATAAATCTCACAACCAAAATTTTAAGCGTTTTATTATTAATATTCTATTTTTTATGAAAATGAGGGACGAGACGAGTAGGACGTTCAGTTGATGGTTATTGATACGCCCTGCCCATTACAATGCAGTGCCGCTCAGGATTCTTGAAAAAAACAAATTCTGAGCGGCAATACAATTACGCTCGTCACCTTGAGACATAAGATGTTAAGTCTCATTTGCCCAGTAATTTCACTAGATACGGCGCCCTTCAGACCGAAACACAATAATGTTTACACATTACTGCTTCACGATATAGCTACCTATTATAATATGATGTATTGGCATGAATATTATTGTCTATAACATTCTTCTATACACTATTTTATGTAAAGACTTAAGTATTTCTTTAAAAAAATTATTTTATTATAAGTCTGAGGCATAAATTTTCGCATCGGTACTAATTGTTGACGTTCAATAAGTGATTTTAAATCCCATTTTGAATAAAAATATTTAAATTTGAATATAGGATTTAAACGTAGGAATCGTAATAAATATATTATATTAGCTGACCCGACAGACGTTGTTCTGTATATAATTAATAAAATAATGTTTTTATATGAATTTGTCAATAATATATCATAACATCAAAAATTACTTCGTAAAATATGCAGCCCGCTGTCGTAATAAAATTGTTTCACAGCAGAACTGTCAAACTGTGCGTCAATAAATTCTCTCATAGAAATTATGTATGGACACATCAAAGGAAAAACAAATTTGTTGTTTTTATTTAATTTAGCAGCATTTTCCTATTTATTCACCTTCTCTGGACTTCCACAAATAATTCAAGACCAAAATTAGCCAAATCGGTCCAGCCGTTCTCGAGTTTTAGCGAGACTAACAAACAGCAATTCATTTTTATATATATAGACTAGTGGACCCAACAGACGTTGCCCTGTACACATGTTTTAAATTTGAAAAATCAGTCCAGCCGTTAGGAACAGTTCACTAACATACACATGAGCAGGAGAATTATATTATATGGGCGGAATTGAGAATCTAAACCAATCTCAAATTCACTGAAACAAACAAAAAAGTCATCAAAATCAGTCCAGCCGTTTAGGAGGTAGTTTAATTGTGAATCTAAACCATTTTCGAATCCACCTGAAGACACACACCAATCTCAAATTCACTGGAACACACAAAAATATCATCAAAATCGGTCCAGCCGTTTAGGAGGTAGTTCAATTGTGAATCTAAACCATTCTCGAATCCACCTGAATACACACAGAAAGTTTCATTAGAATCGGTCCAGCCGTCTAGGAGGAGTTCAGTGACATACACACGCACACAAGAATTATATATATAAAGATATAGATTATAACCTAAATGCGAGTCATAATCACGCAGGCTCAATGTTTAATTTAAACTATGTTACTAATGCTGTTTACTTGGCACGTATTAAACGATAGCCTTATAGACTTAAAGACTTATCTCATCCCTCGCGGATTAAAGTATAACTTTGAATGGTCGATAAATGTCATAATAATATCATAATTTACTGCGATGGTGGAAAGTATACGAGACACGATTTTTGAGTATGAAATATAACTCTTAAGTTGACACACGACTTAGGAGTAAAGTGTGCTCACATCGCCTTTTAGCACATTTGTGCCGTTCCGCTTTTAGACTGCTATTGATGTACTTTACCTACACTAAGTCTGCAGTACAAACCTCTTACATGAGTAGAAGCGCCAGCAAATTACAAATTTTATATTTATTAGAAAGAAAGAAAGAATAAAGAAAATCATTTATTCTACATCTTAAAGTATACAAGTAGACTTATTTATAAATTTATATGAACATGCAGAATTGGAATTCACCTCAGCATAATACTGGTCATACCCACAAGTGATATGATCAGCGCTGGTCTTCCGGAGAACCCCAGGTGATCTTGCGGATTGTCAAACTACTTAAAGGTTATACATAAACAAAGGGTTAGACATTCTAAAATAATAATAACACAATAAAAAAATAACAACAAACCAAATTACATAAAATTTCGTGACCTGACCTAATTCAATAATTAGTAATATAATTAAGAACACTAAAATAGCAAAAAAAAAGATAATAATAATAACAAGTGAGTACTAATTGTGTGATTGAATGAGTGCTAATTCTGCTGATATAAATAAGAATCTCTCTAAAAAGAACTCTATTAAAGTAGTCTTGCGAACTGAATATTCAAACTCTTTCTATAAATGATAAACAATATCAAAATTCATCAATAATTCCTTCACTTGCTAATAACACGAAGCAAGTATTTATTCAAAATTTCATCAATTTCTTGGAAGATACCATTGGTAAAGAATACTTGATAAAGTTGGAATCCTTCCAAGTAAAGGCGGCGCTATTGTATTCTATTTCATAATGAAAGTAATTTAATGGTTTTATAATAGCAAGTTTTTAAAATTTTATATTCCATTTATAAGCATAAAAGATAATATATACTTAGTCTAGCCATAAATACTGCTACAATTAAAAGTAAAGAAAATATTACATCTGAATTTGGAATCTGTCACATCATTTTGGCGCCAATACATTGAACAATATTTTGCGATATTAAAATGGAGTGGGGTGATAAAGAGAACCAAATCGCTGTGATTGCATTACACAAAGTAGGTATGGAGCCAAATACAATTTCTAAAACTGACCGCTTGGTATTAGTAAAATGTTTGTGTACCGGGCTTTTAATAGGTGAGATGAGACCATCTCTGTTTGTGACAGAAAAAGATCTGGCCTTCCACGTAGTGCTCGTACGAAAAAGGTGGTCACAGCAGTAAGGGGAAGAATTCAAAAAAATCCTGTCCACACCACTGCATCCACAGCACCTAGATCCATGTCGCGTATTTTAAAAGAAGACTTAGGCCTTGCAGCATAAGAGACGTACTGGTCATTTCTTAACTGATAATTAAAAAAAGAATAGGTTGGTAAAATCGAAACAACTACTGAAGGGAGGTACGCTAAGGGAGGTCACAGAAAAATTTTGTTTACTGATGAGATTTTTTTTACAATTGAGTAACATTTTAACAATCAAAATGAATGTATTTATGCTCAAAGCTATCCGGCTTCAGTGATGGTTTGATGGTGGTATTGCTATGAAGGAGTGACTGAGCCATACTTTTGTGAGTAAGGTGTCAAAACATCGGCACAATTGTATCAAGATACCAATCTTAAGAAGGTGGTGAAGCCCCTTAACAACACCATGTCAAGTAAGCGCCGGGTCATAAAGCTTGGTCTACGCAGTTTTAGTTTGAAACGAACGTTTCGGACTTCATCAGAACTGAAGACTAGCCGTCGTCTAGTCCCGATTTTAATCCGCTGGATAATGATTTATGGTCAGCTTTAGAGAGTACGGCTTGCTCTAAACAGCATGATAATTTAGAGTCCCTAAAACAATCAATACGATTGGTAGTGAAGAATTTTCCATTGGAAAGAGTGCGACTTCTATTGATAACTGGCCTCAACATTTTGGACTGTATTGCAGCCAATGGAAACCACTTCGAATAAGCTTCTTATATTTTAAATTATTTTATATTTATGTATTAAACTAACACATTGTAAAACTAATAAATGTTATTTGCAATAGATTTTTTTTTCATTGTTTCAATATTTATGGCTAGACTAGATAAGTATTAGAATGAAAATTAACAATGAGTTTAATGACATTATAGTATTTTGTATGCTTATCCATGTGTGTGACAAACGTGGTTACCTGGTCTACGTGATATCCAGTGATCACCGCAGCCCGTACTCTCTTGGAACACCAAAGGAATCACATGAGCAATGCCGACCTAAAGCATCGAACAAACCTGCTTAATAGGGTTCGAAAACTGAAAACACACATAAAACTGATCCGAGGGCGCCGTGGTTCAACCTATTGTGCCACTTTTTTTCGACTTTATTTACCTTACTGATATCTTCACTATGCATCTGAAAATTATTACTGATATTTCATCAAATATATATCGAAATTCACTGTCCCTTTGACAAGCATCTATCTGTCATAAAGGTATAGTAGGAATTTATTTTCTAAAAATTGATTCCTTTACAATTCTTTTTAATTTCATTTTTAATATACTGGATACTGCTACGGCTTCGGAAACAAATGGAACTCTGAGAGAGAAGAAGCGGCGCGAGAAACTCTCCCAGCATTCTTTATTTGCGCTCTTTTTAATAAAATAAACAATTTTGTACTGTCACTGCTATGCTATAAAATAATCATAATCTAGTCCCAGGCTGTCCGATCACTTAGATATTCATAGCTATGGGTAGAAGAATTTACGACAGAGCCATTTTTTAATAAAACATTTAAATTTATTTATAGATAATGGCTGAACAGTGGCTAGGAATTTATTATAAAAGTGTATACATTTACCCTTAAAGCTATTATGTATCGAAGCCTACTAGAATTAGTTACAAGCAATCCTTTATTTCTAGCGTTATAATAATGAAAACCACTATTAAGAGCAAAAAGGTGACGATTTTTGTACACGTATATTAATACAATGGCTGACCCCAGGTCAAACGCCTTACCAAAAATGGTAAGTAAAGCTTAACAATAAAAATGTAATGATAACTGTTCGATGGTCTCAGTATGGTGTTATTCACTATAAATATCTCCGATCTGATCAAGCAATAATGGCAAATGTCTACTGTGCCGGACTCAGAACAATGCAAAACTACCGATGAAACAGCCCCGACTCATGAATTGATCTTCACCATTATTGGAGACCTACAGAACGAGAAACCATTCTTAACTCTACAGGAACTGCAATTAGAAACTATTCTTCACGCTTCGTATTTTCCAGATTTTGCTCCAACGGACTACTACTTCTTGTCGTGAATTGAACAATTTTCTACGTGATAAAAAGTTTTCTTCTCAGGAGGCACTACCAAATGCTTTCCTTTCTTCCTTCCTTTTAGATGGCAGCAATGTATAGATAATAATAATAATAATAATAATTCCTTTATTTCAGGCTACATGGCCCATAAAATAAATACCTTATAGTCTAACATACATATGATATATAACTTAAATCTACGTCACATTTTCGCGGCGATGTGAGGCGCGGGTTCAGTAGCTTCCGGCGGTCGGCGACGTCCGCGATACTTGCGGAACACGACCCCCTTCGGCCACAGCTGCACGTCCAGGAAGGTTGATATATGTTCTGTCGGGACGCAAACATTACAAAAGGGTTGAAGTCAACTGCGTGACGCGTCACCAACTTTTCGACCCCCAACCGGAACCTTGTCTTCTCGACCAAGTACTGAACAATGTCGGAGGCCTTGGTGGTGTGGTGATTACGGGACGCAGGAGCTGGTTCTATCCTATCGGTGCTGTGCCACATTGGTTATGACTAGGAGGTCTCCTCTTCTTCCGCTCCACCTTAATGAAGCCATCCTTGTCGGTCAGACCCTTCGACACAGCTCTAAAAGCGGGTTCGTTGCGAGCGTGCCCGCTTCCACTTTCTGTCCTCAGCACTGTCCGCTTTCTGGGTTGCTGGCGGATGGCAGCAGCATAGTCACGTTGAGGTGTTGACGTAACGACAGCAGGCGACACCTCCGAGAGGTGAGGAGGTGAGGGACGGGCGGCAAGTACATTACTGCTTACACGTGCGGGCGCAGCGGCCGGTGTCGAGTCGAATTTCGCTGATTCAATACTCGCTGGCGAAGCAATGCAAGCCCCACGTCGTGTGTTGATGTTATTGGCCTCTATTGACCTACTTACAACAGTATTGTTGTGCAAAGTCGCAACTTCAGCTTGCAGGTCCCTGATGGTGTTCTGAGATGCCTCTAATTTCAACACTACTTCTGCCAGGCCTGCCTTGAGGTTTGTGATGTCCTTCAGCAACCTGGTGACGTCGACATGGTCGAAGGTGACGGGCGGTAACTTGTTCAAGTTCCTTGCCACGAAAGACGGTACGTCGTCAGGATCAGTCACTTTCAGGAGATTTATCATGTCTTGAAGACTTCTCTCTCCTCTTTCATCCCTCCTGCGGGACGGGATCTGGTCGGTTTTGATGAAAACCTCGTACAGGAGCGTCTTGGCGTTGATGAGCTCCTCACTCTTGAAATTTGATGCACAGATCTCGATGATGCTGATCTCGTCCATAGTATCAATTGCGTGCTGAAGGAATGCCAGCAATTCATTGGCTATGAGTTTTTCGGAACTCATATTCATAATAGCGTGCAGCGGCGGTTGGCGCGCAGATCGCGAATATAAATTATATTCGTAATTTCAGTGTGCATGTACGTTACCGAGTGCGCTCGGAACTGAACTGATAATAATGGTAATTATTTTGATTAAATAAATATGTTAAATTAAAAAAAAAAACTATTTATCAGTACAAATCGGCAATTTCATACTTTAACCCCTGATAATAATAAAGTAATAATATATTCAGCCACTTACCAGAACAAGCTGGTATAGTCACAGATTAATCACGTGAACCCAACTATGCCTAATTCAAATATATCTTGTTTAACAACGCCGGTGGAGATCAAGACACACATAGATATGCCTAACTAAATACTCTCATCAGTAATTCCATCACATCTCAGACTTAACTAAATCAAATTGATTTAAGTAATACAAGTAATAAGGTATCTAATATGTAAGGTATATAATATTTACCACTGGGAGGCTTCTTTGCACAGGAAGCCGGCTAGATGATGGGTACCACAACGGCGCCTATTTCTGCCGTGAAGCAGTAATGTGTAGGCATTATTGTGTTTCGGTCTGAAGGGCGTAGCTAGTGAACTTTCTGGGCAAATGAGACTTAACATCTTATGTCTCAAGGTGACGAGCGCAATTGTAGTGCAGCTCAGAAATTTTGAGTTTTTCAAAAATCCTGAGCGGCACTGCATTGTAATGGGTAGGGCGTATCAATTATCATCAGCTTAACGTCCTGCTCGTCTCGTCCCTTATTTTCATTAAAAAAAGTATGTCTCAAGAAATTATTTGATTTTAATTTAATTTATTATACGTATATTTTAAATCTATGTTATACATAAAAATTAGTTGATGTATGTTGGATTGTATACAACCATGTTGGAGAAACCAAAATAAGTTATAATTTTATCATACTTAAATCTTATATTTTGTAGCATGAATAAGGTGTTATCCTTAAATTTGTTGATTTGCCACTACGCCTCTAGGTTGGTTCGCTTAGTGGACAATTATGTTTAAATAATTAACAATTTTTTCACCTAATATCATAAAAAAAAGTAATCAATCTTTAGGATTGTAATAACGAAATTCATACAGATACCACGCATCGAGCTATAAGAATCTGTCGAAACTCTTTGTGCATGAAGGGATCGAAAAAAAAAACATAGGAGTGTTGTTATGAAATTCAGTACAACATTACAACACTCGTTTGGATGATGTAATGGTTATTAGAACATTGGGTGTTTTAATGTTGGCAATAAGCTCACTGTTTCAGAATTTTTAATAGAGGATTTAAAGCATGGGTGTAGATAAACTAATAAAACGCAACCTGCGCAGCAGATCTAGAAAAAAAATCGTAGCCATATCTACGTTAGTGAAACTGCTAACAAAGGAAACTTAAACATGTTAGTCCCACACTATGTAGGAGGTACGAGTACCTACTCTGTTACATTGACCAAACAAGATAAATTCAACAATTAGAAATTCCACGCCAGCTCTTTTATTGGTAGCTTGTCTAAAAATAACGAGATGGTTTTATTTACTTTACATGGTCAGGATTGTTATAACTAAAACAAAAATCGTCACTTTTTTGCTCGTAATAGTTATTTCCATTATTATAACACTAGAAATAAGGGATTGCTTTTACCTAATTCTAGTAGGCTTCATAAGATACATAATAGCTTTAAGGGTAAATGTATACACTTTTATAATAAAGTCCCAGCCACTCTCAGGCATTATATATAAATAAATTTAAATGTTTTATAAATAAAGGGATTTGTCGTAAATCCTACTACACCACAGCTGAATATCTAAGTGATACGACAGCCTGGGACTAGATTATGATTATTTTATAGCAATAGCAATGAAAGTACAATATTGTATATTTTTATTAAAAAGAGCGCAAAAAAATAATGCTGGGAAAGTTTCTTGCGCCTCTTCTCTCAGAGCGCCATTTGTTTCCGAAGCGGTAGTAGTATCTAGTATATTAGAAATGGCATCAAAAAGAATTCTAAAGGAATCTATTTTGAGAAACAATAAATGCCTTTTATGCCTTTTTAAAAAGCTGCAGTTTTCATTAATATCAGTATAGCTGAAAAATTTTGCTTTAGCTTTTCACGTTGTGATTTTGCTGTGACCGGCAGTAGTACTGTGGATTTTTTCTAATTTGAATGGAAAAAATCATATCCGATTGTAGATTCTAAGAGTGATTGTTAAAATCCCTCATTTTAATAATTATAAATATAGTGTTGTATATTTTTCTAACAACTAAACAACCATGAGTTTAATATCATAATTTAACTCACAAAAATAATTATTGGTTGGAACCGATCAGCTGTTGAAATCGGATTGTAAGCATCACACTCCCTATTTACTAACTTATTAACGGATTCACACATAATTTTTTTATATATAAGGAGTAATACTAGAATGCTAGGACCTTTTGGAGTTTCATAAAACTTCCTAGAATTATATAATACTAGCAGACTCGGCAAACGTTATTTTGCCATATTATTTATTTCTAGGGTTCGACAGTCTTTCTCCGACGTATTTTACAAATACAACTACTATGAAATAGTATTTTAGAGGGTTAATATATAGTACATATATGACACAAAAATTTGAAATTGTATTAGTAACAGAATTTAAAAAATCGGCTTAGTAGATCCAGAGATAAAGGCAGGAAATGCTCTTGTGATTCCTCTGGTGTTGCAGGATAATATGGGCGTTGGTGATCACACATAACACCAGGTGGCCCATACGCTCTTTAGTCCTCCTTGTCCATAAAAAAAGATTATCCTGCAGAAAGTTGTGATACTGATTTTAAATGAAAAAAAGTATTTTCTTTTTAAGTCAATTTTTTAATGATTTTATATTACAATGATTGATAGTAATGCAAAAGTTATAGGTAGTTACTGCAATATATTCCTATGTCCCCCTAAATTATGTTGAACGATTTATTGCAGTCATCAAACACATAGATTTTGCGATTTAAAAACGCGTGAGCAAGTAACGTAGCGTTGGCCATAGGAAAACATGTCCAAATGTATGCCTGCTTCTTTTAAGGTTTGACCCTGGAATTTGTTGATAGTCATTGAAAATACAAATTAAAAGGAACTGTAGGCGTTTAAAATTAAAAACCCCTCCACCCGCAGCCATCCGACCGCTCGCAATCCCGCTCCACCGCCTGCCACCGGACCGCACTACAATATCGCGCACTCGGTTGTTTATCATTGTCGTCGTATCTATCCAAATATTTGTTCAAATAATGTAGTAAAGACAGAGATTATCTACTTTAAATTTCTGTTATGTAAGTATGATTCTAATATGTAAGCTATATTGTTGTAAAATGTTAATAAAATGCATTTAGTAGATTTCTTGTGAAAGAGCAACAAACATACATCCATACATCCAGACGACCATACATTGTTACAAACTTTCATATTTATAATATTAGTAAATACTTTTTTGGAAAGCCAGAAGGTAGAGCTGAAATTTTTACAGGGTTGTAAGATTAAGTTTAGTATGTATCGATGTATGTTATGTATATGGGGTTTTTAAATTTTATAATACATGGGGCACACAAAAAGTATGCACTTCTAGCTAATCAGAACTATTTGAATTTCGAATGTTATATTTTTAAACGTTGCAAACGTTTCAAAATTTTTAGTAATAAAAAAAATACAATTGGCGGGAAATCATTTGTCAAATGCTTTTGGGAGAGAAGCACCTTGCTTGACCACCGTGACGCGATGTTTTGCTGAAATTGAGAGAGGTCGAATTTCTTTACATGACGAATTTCGTGAAAGGCCTTAAACTGCAGTAAAAAAAATTATCGCATTTTTTTTCTCAGCTACGGGTCCCAACTGTACAATTCCACTTGAAGGTCAAAAGAGTGTTAATGCCGAGTGGTATTCTACCAAAAAGTGAAAGGCGACCAAAAAGCCGCGTTTTCCTACATCATGACAATGCTTCTTCACACGCTGCCAATAAAACTAAGACATTTTTACCTTCCGAAAAAGTACAACTCGTAACCCATTCTGCACACAACTCCGACATAATCAATGGTTTGATGTGAGGTTTCACTTTTACCAAAAAATGTTTAAAATGTAAAGGAGAGTATTTTGAAAAGTAATAAACATAATATTTTGGTTATACCATGTTGTATTATTAAGATACGCAAAACTTTTAGTGTGACCTCCGTACTTACACATTGTTTTACGGGCAATATAAGGTATCAACTAAATTAGGTGAATAAGTTGTTGTGTACTAAGCTATATAAGACACTATAGTATTGTATTTTTCCTACGGGAACTTATTAGTTTTCCAGGATGAAAGGTATCCAAGATGTTAACCGGCAATATAAGTGTCAACATGCCAAATCAACATGTTAAATTAGATGCATAATTTGTTGTGTACTAAGTTGTATAAGAAACTAAAGTTTTTTAGCTGTCCCAAGGGAACTCTTTAATTTTCTGGGATGAAAAGTATTTAAAGTGTTGATCGGCAATTTAAGGTATCAACATCATTAATGTTACTAAATTAGGTGCATAAGTTGATGTGTACTACTCAATATAAGTAAGTAGAGGTTTTTAACTGTCCCACGGGAACTCTTTAATTTTATGGGATGAAAAGTATCTATGGTGTTGACCGGCGTTATAAGGTATCAACATGCAATTTTTTATTTATTCTGTGTGTAAGTTTTTGTGTACTACGCTACATAAATAATGAGAGGTTTTAACTGTCCCACGGGAACTATTTAATTTTCCAGGATGAAAACTTTCTCAGATGTTGACCGGAAATATAAGATATCAACATGCCAATATTTATTAAATTATATACATAAGTTGTTGTGTACTACGCTATATAAGTAAGTAGAGGTTCTTAACTGTACCACGGAACTCTTTAATTTTATGGGATGAAAAGTATCTAAGATGTTGACCGGCAATATAAGGTATCAGCATGCCAAATTTTATTAAACTTTGAGCAAACGTTACGTGTAAATTTTATTAAACGTGCTATGCTATTTAAGTAAGTAGAGGTTTTTAACTGTCCAACGGGAACTCTTTAATTTTTGGGGATGTGAAGTATGTAAGATGTTGACCGGGGATGTAAGGTATCATCATGCAAATTTTCAATGAAATCGGTCTAATAGTTTCAGAGATTAGCCTGTACAAAACAGACAAACAGACAGAGAAACAAAAAATTCCAATAAAATCAGGACTTTTTCTATTCATCTTCTTACACCCCCCTGACTCAGTTTTGATCATTATTTTTCTTTGTACAGAAATTTAATCTCTAGAGATTTATTATAAGTATAGATATAGATTGTTATGTATGACATAAATGACCTGTCGTTCTCACTTTTTACCTCAGGTGGAAATTATGTCCGTCACACACAATTGATTTAATAAGAATGATGCTATGCTGGACTATGTTTTTGTAATCGCTTACTTTCTCGCGGGAACCCGTCACTCTTATGGGATTTTAAAAATTTAGAATACTAATACATTGCTTTACCGGCCATATAAGGTATCAACTTGACAAATTTTTCTAAATTAGGTGTATAAGTTGTTGTCTACTAAGCTATATAAGGAACTATAGTATTTTATTTTTCCCACGGGAAATCGTTAATTGTCTGGGATAAAAAATATTTTAAGTTTTGACCAATATAAGGTATCAACATACCAAATTTTATTAAATAATGTGCGTAAGATGTTGTGTACTACGCTATTTAAGTAAGTAGAGGTTTTTTACTGTCGCACGGGAACTCTTTAATTTTCCGGAATAAAAGTATCTAAGATGTTGACCGGGAATGTAAGGTATCATCATGCAAAATTTCAATCAAATCGGTCTAATAGATTCAGAGATTAGCCCGTACAAACAGACAAAGAGACAGAGAAATAAGAAATTCCAAAAAATTCGGAAACTGTTCTACTACTCTTCTTACATCCCACTGAATCAGTTTTTTTTCTTTGTAAAGAAATTTGATTTCTACAGATTTATTATAAGTATAGAAATAAGAAAAATATGATATTGACACACTTTTACACAAATTATTTTGCCCCAAACTAGACTGAGTCTGTACTATGGGTACAAGACAACGATATATTTTAATAAAATATACTTACTTAAACATATATTAATACATACAAACATCCATGACTCCGAAACAAACATCCATATTCCTCATTGAAATGTTGGCACCTACTGGGATTCGAACCCGGGCCTTCTACCTCACTAGGTAGGGTCACTAGATTATATGGGTCGTCATAATATATAATTATATATGTAGTTTTCTTTTAGTAATATCTTCATGTCATTCGCAATACTTTTAATTACTTCATGGTACCCAAGAGGTTGCAAGAGAAACAAAGGTAGGCAAATTAGAAGATGGGATGATGAAATAGAGAAAATGGCTGGAAGAACTTGGACTAGCCTTTCCGCTCCGGGAATCTCTGATCACGCACGGTATGGCTGAGATTGGCGAGATTTTGGCGCGCGCGCAGACTTTCGTCAATGCGTATTATTTTACGTGTAGATTGCATATGATTTGAGTGAACGTATCTGAAAGCTATTGAAACAAGCTATAAGACCATGCAAAATAAACAATCTTACAAACAAAATAAAGGTCAGATATTGGTGAGGGAATAGTGTGCCATACGGCACTCTCGGTTTTGGTGTATCTGAAAAATCTAGGACACTGCCGATTTGGAAGGCTAGACTTAGTGCAAATAAGGAAGATTGGAGAAGAGCAGAGGAGGCCTTTGCATTTGTGTCATGTATTTTTAATGTATGTAATGTATATACGATGACTATATGAAGAATTACTTAGAAATTTTATAATTTTTATTTTTTAGTGCAATAAAGTTCGACGTATTTGACGAGAGTTGTCAAACTTCATATCGTGCAGCAACGTAAATGACGAGAGTTATCAAACTTCAAGACATTGTTAATTTCAACAGCTCCGTCAGCAATACTCGTAGCTCAGTGGAAAAGTGTATACTTTAGACGCTGTAGACCTGGGTTCGGTACACCTACCAGTGTATGGAATTGTTTGGGTTTTGTTAAGTTCATGGAAATTTTTAGTAAGTTCAAGATTAACTCGAACAGAATAAAGAGGATGGAAAATGTGTAAGCAGGATAACAATAGTTAAAAGAAATATCTAGTACAATTTAAATTTAAAAATGGAATGGGAGAATCATTTTGAAAATAGAACAGATCCGGGGGTATATAAGCCGTACTAAGCGTGGCCTACGGCAGTTCTAGTTCTGACTCGAAAGTGTAAAGGAAGAAGAAGAAGAAAATTAGAAGTAGTGAAAATGGGAAAGATCCAGGTGAAGAAGAAGAAGAAGATAGAAGAGACTTAGTGTTTGGTGCGGTGTGATGCGTTATAGATACCGCCGCCCACAAGAGGAACAGCGGCAGACCGGCGAAGTGAAGTTCAGGAAAAGTGAACCCAAATAAAGACTCGTTCCTATAAGCGGAGTATTATTTCCAATCCCTGACCCACTCTCGTGTCAGTATTTTCATTCATACATTCATGTATTAGGTTAAATTTTGTCTGAATAAAAGGCCATTGTTATTATATCTACATGTCTTCAGCAACTTATCCACTCATGAATATACTAGTGTATCTTTAAGTTAAGATTGCATAATCTCATAAATAAGGAACGTGTGTGCTATGACGTCAAATTGTAGCCAGAGGGCTGGTGATACCGATAGTGATCGCTCGATTAGCCCCAAGCTATCATTAGCTAGCGTCAAGGCTTAACTCAAATTACCACTTCGTGTCACCCGTTTTCATTTAGTAGTCATGGAGGAAAATTCGTGATGAGAACTAAACACAATTTCAGAAAAAGCGTTTAAGAATATTTTGATGATTGGATTATTGGTTAACATAAGTGTATCGTTTCTGAAGGAGCATACTTTGAAGGCGATAACAATATAAATTTGATTGAATAACTAACGATTTGTGTATTATTATTATATAAAGGATTTCTAAAACAACGACTATTTAATTTTGCTAGAAAATAATTAAAAGCTTTTGAAGTTTTCGTAGCTTAAAAGATTTTTTTACATAAATACAAATTATAATATTAATAAATTTTTTATTAATTGTGAAAATTAATAGCTTTCTCTTTTATATGTTTATAAAAAGTGTTTTCACCCCTTTTTCCAAGATGGCGGACCGGGGACAAGGGTGGCGACCCCACTAACTTGAGGTTAAGCTTCTATGCCCCTTCTATGCTTCTAAGCCCCCATACATGACCCAAAAATAAAATAGCGTCCTCTTAAAAATGCATGAGCTGTGCATTTTCAAGTAACATTTCAATGGACTAATTATATATTGGTCAAGCAAAACAAAATGACTGATCTGCAAAATGTAAGTAATACTTTTGGATATTGGGATATTGTGATTATTCATTGATTTAGAATTCATTTATTTTTTATAACCTTCGTTTCTAGTCTAAAATTATAATTTATTTTCAGATGAAAGCTAAGGCGCTTAATAAAGATAGAATAATCCTTCTACTTGATATGATTTCCAAGCACAAAGTAATCAGAACACAGTCAACGAATGCGACTATTAATAAATTAAAAGGTACAGTATCTCAAATATACAGGCCTCATACAATTCATTATCACTGTCATCACTAAACAAATCCAATATATTTAATAAAATTCAAAGTTATCTATTAAATAGAGAAGATAATCACCCGAATTCAAAAGATAGTAAATTTTCGACTGACAGTAATAAAAACAAACAAAAGTTAATAATCAAAATGTTATTGAAACGGTCTAGGTTTTTTTTTGTATAGCTCTACCTATTTATGGTCAGCGGTAACCCCTCCCGATGGTAGATCATCGTTGAAGATATAAATTTCTATCTATCTTAGTTTTATTAAAATGCAAAGATGCGGCTAGAGCTATCTATGGTAGCTAATTTAACAGAATGTTAATGATAAGTAGGTTATTGCGACCGGCCGTAAGGCAAGCGTGCTTACAGAAGTTTTACTCATTCAATAACGACGTAAACAATGGCGCCATAAGAAACATCAAATACCATTGAAATCTAACCTAAAATTAGATGGTCTAAAGGTCAATGATAATATGATATGATCATTGCAATAAGTATTTACAATTACACTACTACATTATCCTTAATAATATTATAAATGTGAACGTAAGTTTGTTTGTTAAGCTTTTATGCCAGAGCTACTAAACGATTTTGATGAAATTTGATATAGCGATTGAATAGAGCTTGGGAAAGGACGTAGGCTAATGAAGCCTATTAATATCCTGGAAAAATCCATGGCTTTCGCGGGTTTTCTGAAACGATGAGCTTTAACTATACCAATAGTAGGGCTTTTTTGTCATTTTCCTCGAAATAAGATTCATATAATAGTATGTTGGGAACGGGATTGAAAACGAGAACCGGAACTCGAATAGGACATGATAATCTTCAATTCCAAACTTGCATATAATTTTTAAAAACCCTTTATGTACGCGGACGAAGTCATGGGCATCAGCTAGTATATTATAATACTACATCTTTGCCGCTTTCTTTTTGCCGGCTAGATTATGGGTACCACAAAAATGTGTCTACTGTGCCATAACTGTGCGAATTTCTACCGTGAAGCAGTAATGTGTAAGCATTAAAATTAACATCTTATGTCCCAGAAGACGAGCGCAGTTGTAGTCCGCTCAGAATTTTTAGAGTTTTGCAAGAATCCTGAGCAGCACTGCATTGTAATGGGCATGGCGTCCCAATAACCATCAGCTGAACGTCCTGCTCGTCTCGTCTCTTATTTTCTTAAAAAATAATCTTTATTATTTCTGTAAGAATATTATGAGAACAGAACATGCAAAAGATCCATTTAAAAGCTTGTATTCTCGAGGTTTAAGTAAAATACACGACGTGTTGGAGTTGGAAGAGGCATTTAAATAACACTTCATCTTTGTCTGTGTTAGTTACAAGGAACTTGACCTCTTTGTGAGTCTTGAGCACAACGAGCAAAATAAACACTATCAAAGGAAATTAAACTATGCTAAGTGGAAACTATGTGTCTTTAATATGAAACAAGTAAGATGTTTCAATCAAGGTTCGTAGTTTGCGATTGTAACCGTAGATATTTAATAATATACTATACTTGCTGACACAGCAAACGTTGTATTGCCATACAATGTAAAAAAAACAATAATTAAAATTTTTGGGGTATAAAAATAGAGGACTACCGATTCTTAGAATTAACAAATATATCGTACATAAAGTTTTTCGTACTACAAAAATAAACTCGATTGCAACCGGATCTATGGATGAAACAAAATAATATAAAAATGCTGATTAAAAAACAGGGGTTGATTGAAGTCGTAGGTATGTATTTTTAACGCTGAACCATAATAAAAAAAGAGTGTGTGTACTTATATACATGCGTTAGAAGTTTTACTTCTTTGGCGTATGGACCAATAAATCAAATTTTAACAAATAGTTAAGTTATTAGTTTATTAACCTATAATGTATATTATTAATTTACTATCACCGTTGTTTATGAAATTGATTTAATAAAAACACCAAAGTAATATTTATTTATTCACACTGTTTCGAAACACGTGTTCTAAATATAAAAATACTAGAATATACAACTTGAACATAGTTATCGATTTTCATGCCACCTAGAACTAACTTCACGATGAAGAATTCATGTGGCGGTGTGCGCGCGCATCTAAATAATTCACTCTCATCATTTTTCTATATCGCCCCAAAAGAAGTATAACTTCAAAATTGTCAAAAAATTAAAAAATGTAAATGGGTGGGTCTTATCACTTAGGGGTATAAAAAATAGATGTTTGCCGATTCTCAGACCTAAGCGATATGCACACAAAATTTCATACAAATCGGTTGGAAAAGGAATAAATTTAAAATCTACAACAACGACGAAATGAAACGTTAATTATAATCATTAAAATGTATGATTAAACAGAGCAATAAAAGATAAACCGTTTCAAAATAAATTATATTCGTATAAAAATTAGATAATAAACTAAAGTCTATTTCGATATTTTTAGAATTAATTCTATTTTAAATCTGGGTCACAAAGTTGTCCGCCAGGCTATAACTATTTCAGTAGAATTTGGGAATGACGTCAGCAACTTAATTGGATCGCTAACAATTGATTGGCACTACTTGGCTATTCCTTACTTGTCATGGCTTGACTGCTTGCATCGCCTTATAATGAAGATAGAGTTGTTAAAAGTTAAAAAGATCTATAGAAGTGAATAACTTGATATTGGACGGTAAACCACTTCGTAACGTAACGCGTTACGGCTCCAATCTGTCTGGCTTCCCATTCTCTCAAGCATACGGCAGCGGTTGAAAGGCTCCTCCTCTCTCACTCTAGCCAATTGTTACTTTTATGGCATTAATTAATAATGATACTAATAATGTACACACACAAAACTCTAATCTAAATATCATCGAATTGTAACTGAGAATAAAATACATTTTATAATCAATAAAGGATTTTATTAATAAATAACCTTTCCTTGCATTATCAAATATATGAGTTCTCTTTAAATAATATAAATTATTTCATAAAATGTGGGTAATAAATATGTAACTGTATAAACATAAATTATCGTATATGCGTCAATTTTTAGAGCTTGAACTCCTTGTTTGTGTAAGGATGCTTCGTAAACATGATGGTCGTGATTACTGCCACAAATAGTAAATGCAACACACAAATACAATGATTTATTAACTATGATAGGTCGACCTGGTACCACAAGCAGCACCCATTCACGAGTTGACGCATGGACCAGCCATCGTTCCCTTCGCACATATTTGAGGAAGGAGTCACACGATACCTCTCAATTAAATGAACATGACGAACTATGTTATAGTATACCGCATGATAACTAAAAATTCAAAAAATTTCAAGTTAAACAATTTCAATATTAAATTGTTCAACTTAGATAAGTTTAAGTTATCACTTTTGTTGGGCGTCCCGAGACGC
Organism: Leptidea sinapis; assembly: GCF_905404315.1. Lineage (NCBI taxonomy): Eukaryota > Metazoa > Arthropoda > Insecta > Lepidoptera > Pieridae > Leptidea > Leptidea sinapis. The sequence continues at coordinate 6,393,489 of NC_066275.1, read as the reverse complement.
ACACGATTTCTTTTATATATGCATATATTAACTTTATTTTTTAGAAATTTATTACAACTTACAACCGCCGTCAATTCCCGATACCTAATTATTTATGCTCATATTTTAGAAAACAGATTTTTTTCATTTGTCATTCGCTCTTGCATCTGCGTTTCAATATTATGTCAATCTATTTTTTATTCCATATAATAACATAGAAAACACTTTTCTGTCACATTCATACATAATTTAAAAATACCTATTGATGAATTGATAAAAGTTTTAAACAAAAATTTCCATAGATCGTATACTGACATGCAAAGTTAAATAAAATTAATCTCGGATCACCAATTTACGATAACACTGTTAAGTTAGGTCGTTAATAATAATAAAACGTTAATAATAATATAATAAAACTTAAATTGTTTGTTCTGTAGTCTCTGATTTATGTTTACCAACAGATTCATAATTCAGTCGGAATACGTCTGCTGCTGGACAAAGGCCTACCCCAAAGACTGACATGACGATCGGTCCTACGCTGCCCTCATCCAACCTATTCCGCCGATCCTACTTCAGTCCTACTTGTGGGGAGCCCCCCCACCAATACTACGTCTTCGTACGCAACTACTTACAGTTGCCACTCGAGGACTTTACTGCCCCAACGGCCATCTGTCACTTCAGCTTCGCAACCATCTAGGCTATGTCAGTGATTTTGGTTTCCTTATTTCTGATTCAATCTCGCAGGGAAATTCCGATCATAGCCCTCTCCATTGCCCTTTGAGCAACCATGAGCTTTCTCATAAGGCCCATTGGTGAACACCAAGGAGAGGCTCCTTTGCACAGGATGCCGGCTAGGTTATGGGTGCGGCGCCTATTTCTGCCGTAAAGCAGTAATGTGTAAGCATTTCTGTGTTTCGGTCCGAAGGGCGCCGTAGCTAGTGAAATTACTGGGCAAATGAGACTTGACATCTTATGACTCAAGGTGGCGAGCGCAGTTGTAGTGTCGCTCAGAATTTTTGGGGTATTTTAAGAATCCTGAGCGGCACTGCATTGTAATCGGCAGGGCGTATCGACTACCAGGAGCTGAACGTCATGCTTGACTCGACTATTATTTTCATTAAAAAAAAATGGTTAGCAACCATGTCATCGTTTCGTATGTCATCACTGGCAACACACACTCTTTTAAAAAACTTGGTCTTTACTGGTTAAAAACCAACAAATTATCTACTTTAAATAGTTTACTTAGTTATGTCCGAGAGAGGTGATACAATTAATGGTAAAGGTGTTGGTTTAGGCGTATCTGTGTGTCTTGGTCTCCACTGGCGTTGCTGAACAAACAACGTTACTTATTCCTATTTGCATTAGACACAGTCGGTTTCACTTTATTACTCAGTTGCTGCGGGAATTTAACTTCAGTAATTCCGTGGCACTTTATGTCATATGAACACTTTCACAGAATCTACATACATGTAAATTTTAAATTACTAATAGTATTATGCTTTCTATCCAACGACAATTGCCGGAAGTGATTTTGTAAGAAAGGACATCCTAATGCAAATTCATCAGCAAAAATAGAGATGGACATGTCAATTGCTGCGCTGCAACCTGGAGAAACAGTCAAAGTAGGTAGTCACCTACATTTGTAGATGTGATTGGTAAAACGCAAGTCGGCGCAAGGTAAAGCTGCTTTGGCTTGCCTGCACTCCTCAAGGCTATCCCAATATTGTTGATGTAGTGCTTTTATGTTTTGATTTAAGTGGTTCCTGAACCAACTATGTGGCAGAGGCAGGAAAGGCTCTGGTTCAACCAGTTGGGTCTCAGAACCCCTTCTAGCGAGTTGGTCTGCCGCCTCGTTGCCCCTGACCCCACTGTGACCTTTGATCCACTGAAGTGTTAGGTTGTTGTTTTTACCAGCCACCTTATTTAATGCTGAGTGGCATTCAAGTAATTGGCTGGAATTGATTATCTTACCTTGAAAGGACTGTAATACCGATTTGCAATCACAGAGTATTCTAATGGAGTGATCTTGAACCTCTCTGGCCCAGATAGCGTTGGCAGCTAGCAAAATCCCCATGCATTCAGCCTGGTATACAGTGTTAAGCTTACCCAAGGGCTCGGATATGCTGATATTTAGATCTTCCGAGAAGACTCCCGTACCTGTGCCTGAATACGTCTTCGAACCATCTGTGTAGAGGTCGAGCTCATAATGTGTAAGGACATTGTTGTTCCTTTCCTCGAGCTCTATTCTGTATTTTTTGTCAAAAATGAAAGTCCGCTCTATTTTATCACTAGCTGCTTCCACAAATGGCATAGCTGACCATGCTTCTGAAAGTATGCTAAGATGTCTTACATTGTCAATTCTCTGTGTTTTCAGATGTTTTAATCTTAGCGCAGCCATTGCTGCTTCTTGATATATGAATAAGTGTAGCGGAGGGATGCTCAGGGCTATTTCTAAGGCGGAGGTAGGAGTTGTTCTCATGCATCCCGTCACCGCACAGAATTGCACCGCACTGCCTTTGAAATTTTTGTAATTCGGCGATGCAAGTTGTAAGTCTGGTCCTGGACCACCACACTACACAGCCATAAGTGTGCATTGGTCTCACCACTGCTGTGTAAAGCCATAAGGTGAGCTTTGGTTGGAGACCCCATCTCTTGCCAATCATCTTGCGGCATTGCCATTAGGTAATACTCGCGGAGTTGATTTTGTATTCAAGGTGGCTGCTCCAGTTCAGTTTGCTGTCTAGAATCACACCTAGGTATTTGACCTCTTTTGATAACTGAAGTCTTGTATTAAAGATAGTGGGCAGTTTGTGGTTCCCTACCAATCTTTTGTTAAAGAAGAGTACTACCTGTGTTTTTTGTGGGTTTACAGAGAGCTCATCGTCTTTACACCATTCCTCTACAAGTCGAAGAGCTGCTTGTAACCTATCACATACCATGCTGGCATTATTGCCTGTGTTTAAAATGGTGATGTCATCGGCATACCCTATTGTGTAAAAGTATTGGTTGTTCAGTTTGGAGATCAGGTCGTTCACTACTAAGTTCCACAGAAGCGGAGAGAGAACACCTCCCTGCGGACAGCCGCGGGCTACAAGGGTGCCTTTCGTGTCTTCCCCTGTTACCCTTATAATTCTATTGCTTAACATATTAAGTATCCAGTCAATAAGCAGGGTCTGTACTCCGTGTCTGCGAAGTGCTATGTTGATACTGGTGAAGTTGTTCTTGTCAAAGGCTCCCTCTATATCTATGAAGCAACCTAGACAGACTAATTTATTTTAACTAAGGCGTGTTCAATTTTTCCTACTACCTGGTGAAGAGCGGATTCCGTTGATTTGCCTTGGCAGTAGGCATGCTGATGCCTGTGTATGGGTGTGTTGCGTAACGCATTATCTCTCAGGTGTCTGTCGCATATTCTCTCTAAAGTCTTAAGGAGAAAAGACGACAGACTGATAGGTCTACACGATTTAGGATTAGTGTAATTACTCTTACCTTGCTTGGGTATGAAGATGACCCTAACTTCCCGCCAGGCAAGGGGAGTGTATTTGAAGGCCAGACAGGCCTGATAGATATATGTCAGTATGTACATCAACTTATCTCCTCCCAACTGTAGCAGTGCAGGAAAGACGCCATCTGTGCCCGCTGACTTGAAAGGCTGGAAGCTGTCCACCGCCCATTTCACCTTGTTGTAGGTGACGATCTCATAGGTGGTTTGCCAGCAGTTTTCTGTAACCAAGCTGTTAGGTATCGTCCAAATTGGTTCTTGTATTATTTTACAGTCTGGAAAGTGTGTTTCTAGCAGTACCGTGTTAGTCTCCTCCTGGCTCAGGGTCATTGTGCCATCGGCTTTCCTCAGATTTCCGACAACGTAAGGACCCTGTTTGGCCAGTAACTTCCTAATGCGGTTTGCTTGTGGAGTGGGATTAATGTCTTCACAGAATTTTTTCCATGAGTGAGACTTCCAAAATCTAATGCGTTTTTATATAGACTTTTGTTCTCCTTGTAGGCATCCCAGTCTACATCAGCGCCTGTATTCATTGCTCTATTGAAGGTTTTCCTTACTTTTGTTCGCAGCTTTTTAAGTTCTGTGCCCCACCAGCCATTGGATATGACCCCAGTAACCGGTGTTACCAGAGGACAGGCTTTATGGAAGCAGTTTATTAAGGCGCTGTTTAAGTTACTTGCCTGTTGATCAATTGTTTCTATGCTGTCTAACCTAGTGGTAGGTGGCTGTTTTCCCAGCTTTAGTTCTACTAGAGATCTATAGAGCCTCTTGTCAGTCTTCCTCGGGTACCTTGTAGGTTGTTCGGGGTTACTGGTAATTTTTAAATCGTATCGAATCCACCTGTGATCAGAGCATGATGCCTCGGATGAGACATGCCAGCCCGCTATTAGATCAGCAGCTCTGGGGATTGCCAGTGTCAAGTCAATTATTGTTTTGCACCGCCTACCCACAAATGTGGGCTCGTTACCTTTGTTTAATATATCTAAATTAGTAGTAAATAGGAAATCAACTAGATCATTACCTCTATTGTTGCTTGCTTCCATTCCCCATAGCGGATGATGGGCATTGGAGTCCGTTGACACAATCAGTTCCCATCCATTATGTTCGCAGAATCTGACGAGTGTGTTGAGTCCTTCAGGTGGTACCGCATCCGCCTCATGCATGTAGGCTGATGCAATAACGTTGTTGAGGTTGTTTATGTCTTGGTTGGAATTCAGCCTTATGGCAGACAGATCTCTGGAACAGAAATCCACAAGAGGCTGTATATTTATATTCCCTTTAACGTAAATGCAGGCTCTCACCTCTTCGAAATTGTTTTGGAAGAGCTTACCAATATTGGAGAGTCCGCATACGTTGCCTCCCCTAATCCACGGCTCTTGGATCAGTGCAATGGCTGGTGTAGTAGATGCAACCTCCAACCATCTTTGAAGTTGAGCCGTAGCAGTAATGCTATGATGGAGGTTGCATTGTAGAATCAGTATTTGCTTATTGGGGAAAAGGGGCTCCATTGGGATCCTCTCCCTCCCCCAGCCCAAGTTTGGTCAGGTCAAGGAGCTCGTCGTCGCCTGATGCTTCGACGGCTCGACTCGACCCAGCCTGTGAGGTCTCCTTGTGTGGGGACGGTGGGACTACAGGTTTTGCGGCAGCTGCCGCGACCCGCATCCCTTCAACTCGTTCGCAGAATCCATAGGGGTATCCACGAACCTCCCCTTGGCATCCTGGAATTTTAGGTACACCGCACCCAGCCGATAGCCGAGGCGGCGCTTCCTCTCCAGTACAGTCTGCACGATATCGTTGTGGATACTCACCACCACAAATGTCGCCTTATCCTGTGGTATAATGGTGTGGACACGCCATCGCTCCACTTGTGCCCATGGGTTCCCCAGTCTAAGGCACATACCAATGAGCACTTGGTCCCCATCGTGTTCGTGTGGTAGACGGATGCCGCAGCGTACCATCTTCGGTATATCTTTTGCGTCTGTGACCGTGAGTTTGCCCACCCCTGGTAGATCCAGCTCCGAACACACCCCGACGGTCCACTCCACCGCCTCCTGATTTTCACAGTAGAGGCGAAGCGAGCCGTCATAGGAGGTCGGCCTCCGCATGAAGATGGGGCCCTCGACGGTCATTATTTGTCTTCTGGCTGTCGCGATGAACGCATCGTCCAGGTGTTTTTCAACTATGACAGCAGTCTCTTTAGTAATATAGCCCGTTGCCGATGTGATGACGAGCTTAGCCTTGGGTTTGTCTGCAGATGTTGCCTCGGCATAAGTCGGCGATCTCGTGTCTTGGGCTGGAGTCAGTCTAGGCTTCTTGGGCTCGCCTCGAGGAGACAGGGTCTCGTCGAGCCTAGCCCTCTTTGTTTTGCCTTTGTCTTGTCCACTTTCCTTCTCGGACTGGCCAGTCGCCTTGGTTTCCAGCACAGTCTTACGGAAAATTGCTTTTGTTGTGGACGGTCCTGGTTTTTCGGTCTGTCTGTCGGTTTGTGTTTTGGGGGGAGAGGTGAGTGATTGAGTTTGGGACTCACGTTTTGCTCGCCTCTTCTCCTTCTTTTTCAGTAACTTTTTGTGTTTCCGCGAGAGCCCGGGTTCACTCGCCAAGCCACTAGGCCGCTGAGCCACTTTGGGAGTGGTTTTAGCAGCCCTGTTTTTTGGCGCGTTCACCTGGGCCCATTTGAGCTCGAAGTTACTTGTGTTGTGTGTTTGGGAGGATTCCATAGACCCTGTTTGCGCCACCTCCATAGCGGAAGTAGCAGCCGTTGCTTTAGATGTTGAAGGGATGGCCAGTGCGGCTTTCCCTTCAGGCTTTCCCTCGGGTTGCCCCTCGGGTTTTTTTTTTGTATTTGAGACCTTTAAATTATCCATGTTAAAGTTTTAAAAGTTTCATACTTCGTGGTTTCCCACCCTCCCCGGAGCCCGCAATAGGGAGTGCCCATTCGGTACACTAAGACTACCACAAAGGATGTCGGTACAGCGAGTTGGTGGTTTAGGTGCGACATCAGGAGCTTGGAAGAGCGTGGCTGGGAGCATAGGTTCCCAAAACACCCCCAGTTTGTCCACGCAATCCTTACCCTCTCAGCATGACCGCCACCAGTCCCGCCGCCCCTCGCCAGGTATCTGCAGAAGGCAGACTACCGAAGACCATTTCCCTACGCTGGCTAGGCGGGGGGCTACCGTTTTGCATGGAAGTCCAGACCAAAGAGGGCGTGTTGCTCATCTACAGCTCAACTTCCAGGATTCCTTCGTCCCAGCTTACGCAGTCGCGTAGGCCAAAACGCAGGTAGGTCGTTGATAGTCTCCCAGCCCCAACCTACAAAAACTGGGGGCGCCGCCGGCCTTGAGATCGGCCGAGAGGAGGGATGGGAAGAATGATTGGAGACGGGAGAGATTGTTGTGGAGAGAAGGGTCTAGTGCGTCTACTCAGTTTTTGTTATATCTGTTTCAGGGAACCAGATCAATAACAGGCGGCAACCACAGGAAGGGAACTAAGTAGACTTGCCATGAGTATCTTTGCAACTTGTACTCCACCCATGACCATTTGCCAGATTGCTCCTTCGGATAGAGGAGCAAAATAGATGAGAGACATTGTTACACGTCTTGGTGTGCGTGATTGCAGAACAATGCCCCTCCTCCGCCCAATGTTATTTATAAGAAATAAAGATTATGACTGTTCATTGTCAGTAAATTTATGAAAATTTTAATATGCGTTCACAAAAATCCTCACCTTTTTTCTCTTAATAGTGATTTTCATTATTTTAACACTAGAAATAAGGGATTGCTTGATACTAATTCTAGTAGACTTTATAAGATACAATATAATAGCTTTAAGGGTAAAAGTATACACTTTTAAAATAAGAACCCAGTAACCTTTCAGGCATTATCTGTAAATAAATTTAAATGTTTTATTTAAAAAGTATTCTCTCTCAGAGCGCCATTTGTTTCCGAAGCGATTGAACTATCTAGTATATTAGAAATGTCATTAAAAAGAATTGTAAAGGAATCAATTTTGAGAAAATAAATGCCTTTTATAGTACATTGCTATGTTAAACAATGGGATTTAAAACACAAGATAATATATGATTCAGTACTTATTCTGAAAAATCCGCCAATATTTTATTAGAAATAAGGCAAGTATATTATTCGGGCTAGGAATCGGATCAAAGTAACAATTATAATATTAAGATGTTGGAATTCCAAACAACTGCTATTAAAATGCTACGTGAGGGATCTTCGTAGCTTCAACTACATCTACTGAACAGAATATTGTAATAATTTATATCTTTGAAAATAATTATAATGGTTATTCGATTATTGTATAATATTTACTTCTCTTATAATATTTGCAAGCAATAGAACCTTGCACTTTACAATGAAAACACTGGATATCGCGACTTATGTCCAAATATGAAATCAAATAATGCTTCATCTGAAATTCTCATCAAAAAATCCAACAAAGGTTACATAATTAATATGAGAGTGCATAATAAAAAATATAAAAATGTGATATTCATTTATTTATTGATACTACAACATATTTAAAAAAAATATAATTGCGTTTCTATTTGCGACATGCATGAGAAATAATTTAATGACCTTTCTCGGTCATAAAGTAATAACAAACTATATAAATCTAAAACATATTTTACAACTACTTATATACAAAAAAAAAGATGCACATTTAGGAAAAAAATTAAATTATTAATTATATGATATATATATCCATGCTAAATAAAAAATAATAATCGTCATCAGCCGGAAGACGTCGACTGCTGGACAATGGCCTCCCCCAATGATTTCCACGACGATCTGTCCTGCGCTGCCCTCATCCAACGTATTCCGGCGATCTTGACCAGATCGTCGGTCCATCTTATGGGGGGCCTACCAACACTGCATCTCCCGGTACGTTAAAAATAATATTAGAATTTTATTATTTTCGAAGTCTAGTACAACCTTCTTAACCAAGCATACATAGTAAAACAACAACGGCCTTACAAATAATCTCGGTATAAAGTTATATCTGAGAATAAACTAAGAGTGTGTAAAATATTTACAAGTAGACATTTCGTTAATTATTGGTTTATTTGCACGTATAACGTTTCCCGCGTATATTTGCAAGGCTGCCTGATATTCGGAAAACTTCAGAATTATTATTGTTATTGACAGTGTTGTCAACGATATAATAAACATTTTGCATATTCCATGTTTATTCTCAGGTATAACTTAATACAAAGTTTATTTGTAAGGCCGCTAGAATTTCTATGATTTCCTATTGGCAAAGGCCTCCTCCAATTCTCTCCAGTATTTTCGGTCCAGAGCAACCCTGTTCCAAAATGGGCCGAGTGGTGTAAGAAATATATATAGAAGGTTCTAAATAAAATATACAATATTTTAAAATACAAATGTCCATCCATCATCTTGCATAAGAAATGAAATATAACATTGAGTAAACATCTGACAGCATCGTTAAGCTTTCCACTCCTCTATTATCTCTGACTTCTACGTTTCGGTAAAAATGGATCCATCATCTTTCACAGTGACACTTTAAATAGCCTCATATTCGATTCCCGTTGCGGTTTGACCGAGTTAGTATAAATTAACAGCGGATATTGCTCGATCGTTCCTTAATTAATCTATACCAATATAATTTGTGGGTCTACGGACCCGAATTTCGAAAATTCTGTTACAATACAATAGAAAGCCTCATATATTATTAGTGAGTATCAAAGGCAATATTAAAATGAAAAGACTATGTCGTGATAGTCAAATTTGCAAAGTAAGTCGGAGAAAAAACCATAAAAATAATTTAAATTGCAAATCTAGTTTTGTCGGGTCAGCAAGTGAAAAATAAACAAAATACTGATAGGTTGTCATATTGGTTGTTTGTATTGATGAAAAAATAATAATTTTAATTGAAATCTTGACAACAACTTGAAATCGGTGTCTTGTATTTATAATATAAAGTTATAACCCATACGTATAATTCACCAAAGAAATAAAACCAAATACAAATAAAAATTTAAATTTGTATAGAAAACATATTTTTTTACATTTTCAACAGTCTTACCATTACCAAAGCTAGTAGTATTTTCAATAAAAATTGTAATCATATAAATTGAACGTACAAAAATAATTTTACGTGGTAATGTTGCATTAGTGTTTATAAGATCACCTTTTAAAAAGAGATGTCTATTCATACATTACAAAAATGACAATAACTGGAAAAGTTAGTTACAAATTATACTTACATATTAATTAAGTCCTTGTTGTATTTCTGTTTCACTACATTTCATTCACATTTGCATAATTAAATTAACCGCATCAGTATTACTTCATTTGCATAATCAACTTGTCCACATAAGGAATTAATGCATGCAATAGTTTCACAATTTCAAGTACCATTTCAAACATATTACAGCTTTTTCAAACGAACTGGGCAGACGACTGCGTCTATGGACTTAATGTTTTTCCTTGAATCCTGAATAATGAGGTTGTAATAACAATACATATAATAATAAAAATAATAGCCTTAATTAGCAATCTTTAAGTATCAGTTATCTTAATTCTACTAAGTGTTAAAGTTTAGATTTTTTTATGGAAAAGGAGGACAAATGAACTTACTGGTCACCTGGTGTTAAGTGATCACCATCGCCCACATTCTCTTGCAACACTAGAGGAATCACAGGAACATCACTGTGAAGAAGGTGTACGCACTGTTTTTGAAGGTACCCATGTCGTAGTATCGTCCCGGAAAGACTGCATAAGGAAGCCCATTCCCACAACGTTCTAGTACGTGGAAGAAAGTTCCTTGAAAACCGCACTCTGCAGGACCACCACACATCCAGATGGTGGGAATGATATCCTACTTTGTGTCGTGTTTTGCGAAGGGGGAATTTGGCGGCAGGAATCAGAAATTTAAAAATGATTAGATATCAAATTCACAACTTAAATTTAGAAATGCTTAGGAAGTGTCATCACTAGGAATAATAAATATTTCCCAATTTCAACCATCCAATTTGTTTCAATACCACTTACTACTGGTAATAATTCATTCATTTCATTCACAAGTTAAATGTAGAAAATATATTCGAGGATACTCATAAGTGGGACTACGAATTTTAACAACATGTTTGCAAACAAATATAATTATAACAAAACTTTTGAATATTTCTTAGCTTCTGGTACAGTTTCTAATATAACGACATATCATACAGAAGTAACTTTATAATACCAGAGAAAAACATATGATGCATGGACTCAAAAGATGAGTTTTGTGGCTACTTCGTCCTGATACTCATTGTATAAAACAAACAATAATCATTTAATATTGATAGCATTGCTGCACTTAATACTATTTTGGGATTCCACCTAGTACAAAAGATAACATAATTATTACTTTCACTGATTTTTATCCTCGCTATATATTTCACATTAAACTGCAGTTTTATTGATTAAATGTTTTCATCGCAACCCCGCGTTTTAACGTAAAATATTATATGAGAACATAATTTAAAATAAACTGCGATCAAATAACTTCGATACTGGCCATTAAATGTTGTTGAAGTTTTAATGGTTATGAGGTTTACGATCAATTTAAAATCTATGGGCTTTTTTATTAAAATAGCTTTTTGTAACAGCCATAACTTTATGTGACGCAATCCGCGTATACAGAAGCAATTGCTTCTTAACGCGCGAAGTATTTTTTTTTAATGGAATAGGAGGACAAACGAGCGTACGGGTCACCTGTTGTTAAGTGATCACCGTCGCCCACAATCTCTTGCGACACCAGAGGAATCACAGGAACGTTGCCGGCCTTTAAGGAAGGTGTACGCGCTTTTTTTGAAGGTACCCATGTCGTATCGTCCCTGAAACAACGCACAAGGAAGCTCATTCCACAGCTTCTTAGTACGTGGAAGAAAGCTCCTTGAAAACCGCACTGTGGAGGAACGCCACACATCCAGATGGTGAGGATGATATCCTAAATTGTGGCGTGTCGTGCGAAGGTGGAATTCGGCGGCAGGAATCAGTTTAACAGCTCTTCGGAACACTCCCCGTGATAAATGCGGTAAAAGACACACAATGAAGCGACTTCTCTACGCAACACCAAGTGATCCAGCCGTTCACAGAGCACTGGGTCCCCAACAATTCAAGCTGCTCTACGTTGCACGCGGTCAAATGGATCGAGCTGATACTGGGGTGCGCCAGACCAGAGATGACAGCAATACTCCATGTGAGGCCGGACCTGCGCTTTGAAGAGCGCTAGTATGTGGACTGACTTGAAGTATTGCCGTGCTCTATTAATGACGCCCAGTTTCCTTGAAGCTAATTTGGCTTTTCCCTCCAGATCACCACGAAATTGGCAATCGCTCGAGATTTCGAGACCCAGTATTCCGATACTAGGCGAGGCTTTAAGGGAAGTTCTGTCGAAGAGCGGTGATACGACAAATGGGGTTTTTTTAGTGGTAATCGCGCAAACTTGAGCCTTGTCCAATTAAACCCCCAGATAAATAATTATGTAAATAATCGAAACTAGGTATGTAGAACGTTTATAAAAGTAGACATCAATTCAAATATTTGTAGCTTCAACTCATACCCTGTACTATATTTGTTAAATGTAGTAAAAGGCATAAAAAGGCATAAAAGGCATTTATTTTCTCAAAATTGATTCCTTTAGAATTCTTTTTGATGTCATTTCTTATACTACTAGATACTACTACCGCTTCGGAAACAAATGGCGCTCTGAGAGAGAAGAAGCGGCGCAAGAAACTCTCCCAGCATTCTTTTTTTTTGCGCTCTTTTCAATAAAAATATACAATATTGTACAGTTGCTATAAAATAATCACAATCTAGTCCCAGGCTGTCCGATCATTTAGATATCCAGCAGTGGAGTAATAGGATTTACGACAGAGCCATTTTTTTATAAAACATTTAAATTTATTTATAGACAATGCCTGAACAGTGGCTGGGACTTTATTGTAGAAGTGTATACATTTACCCTTAAAGCTATTATGTATCTTATGAAGCCTACTAGAATTAGTTACAAGCAATCCCTTATTTCTAGTGTTATAATAATGAAAATCACTATTAAGAGCAAAAAGGTGACGATTTTTGTGAACATATATTAAATTTTCATAAATGTACTGACAATAAACAGTCATAATATTTATTTCTTTAAATTTTTCTTTGAGAGACTGTCTATAACCAAGCTGATATATAGCACGAACAGCTCTCTTTTGCAGAGCAAACACTATATCAATGTCAGCAGCATGACCCCATAGTAATATACCGTACGTCATGATGCTGTGAAAATAACTAAAGTACACTAATCTAGCGGTCGCAACATTCGTGTACTCTCTAATCTTTCTAACTGCATATGCCGCAGAGCTGAGTCTATCTGCTAGATGGGTAATATGTGGACCCCACTGAAGCTTTTTATCTAACGTGATACCAAGGAAGACCGTAGTGTCCACAAGTTCCAATCTCTGGTCATTTATAAGTACGTTGGTTTGTACCTCCGCTGTGTTTGGTGTAATGAACCGTAAACACTTTGTTTTTTTACTGTTTAAGTGCAGATTATTCATCTCAAACCAACGCACTATCTTTGAGAGTGCATTGCTTACCTCGTCATCAATATCCGCACGTCGCTTCACTTTAAAAATAAGTGAAGTATCATCAGCAAACAATACAATCTCATGGCTATCATCTACCACAAACGGTAGATCGTTAATATATATAAGAAACAAGAAAGGACCGAGAATAGAACCCTGTGGAACACCTATTCGCACAGGTTTACCCGAAGACCGTTTGCCATTTACATCGACTATCTGAACTCTTTCGCTTAAATATGATTTTAACAGATTTAGGGCTCTATTTTTCACTCCATAATGCTTTAGTTTTAGGAGTAAAGTTTCATGGTGGACGCAGTCAAATGCTTTTGACAAATCACAAAAAATGCCCAATGCATCCTGTGACTCTTCCCAGGCGTCAAAGATGTGCACAATGAGTCTAGTACCCGCATTAATTGTTGATAAACCCCTAGTGAAACCAAACTGATTTTTGTTCATTAATTTACAAAAATGCATTTGTAGCTGTTGAAGCAAAAGTTTTTCAAAAATTTTACTAAAAACAGGCAGCACTGAAATAGGTCTGAAATTAGCAGGGTCAAAAGAACTGCCCGATTTAAACAAAGGTATAACTTTGCTGTATTTCATGAGGTCAGGGAACACACCCTCATCTATGCATTCATTAAATATTATTGCTAATTCAGGTGCTATAATGTCAAGTATGTATTTAACAATATTAGTCGAATGGCCCCATAGGTCTTTTGTATTTTTTAGGTTAATTAATTTGAAGATTTTTATTATATCGCTACCTGTAACATACTTAAATTTCAAGTCAGTAGAAGATACTGGTACGTGTAATTTAAGCATATCATATGCTGCTTTTGGCGAAGCGTTAAGGTATTTGGTTGTGACAATCGGGATTTCGGAGAAGTATTTATCAAATTCATTTGCAATTTCTATTTCCGAATTTATAACGCGATTATTAATATTTAAACAGATAGAGGTGTTACGGCAATTCGATCTACCAGTTTCATTGTTAATTACACTCCAAGTCGCTTTTACTTTATTATTACTGTTTTTAATTTTATCTGCAATGAAACGTGTTTTCGCTTCATGACGAACTATTTTAAAAAGCTTGGAGTATTTTTTTACATATATTTTAAATTCTTCACTATTATTGTAATGTTTCTCATAATAAAGGTCATATAAGCGTTTACGACTTTTGTGGATACCCATTGTTGCCCAATCATTAAAACTATGTTTGTTGTTTACTGTCACCGTTACTGGAGTAAAAATCCTGTCAAATTCCTCACAGAAGGAATTGAAGACTAAGTTATAGTGAAAATTAGCAGTTTCACCACAGTGTAAAAATGGTATCGTATTTACCAAATTATTTCTAAACCTCTCAAGACGGCTACCCGTAACTGGTATAATCGTCACCTTTTTTGGTCTGACATTGTCCAATCTTGTATTTACTTTTATAAGTTGCCCACTATGGTCGGACTGAAGATTATTAATTATGAGTTTACTAGTAATAGTAACATCTTTAAAAATATTATCTAAACAGGTTGCTGTTGTAGAAGTGATTCTAGTAGGTTCCCAAAATACATTGAACAAATTAAAACTTTGAAATAAATTTTTAAGGCTAGTACAATTGGCCGAAGGTTCAAGCAAGTTTATATTAAAATCTCCACACACTATAATTGACTTGCTAGTTTTGCTAAATTTTGATAGTACCTCCTCCATTCTATGTTGGAATTGTTCATATGATGCAGTGGGGGGGCGGTATACACTTACAATAATAAATTGCTCTAGTTCTATACAAGCTATCTCAGTTAGTTGTTCTATAGAGAGATTAACAATATCTCTTCTATTTTTACATTTTAATCTATTATTAATAATAATTAGGGAACCTCCATGTATTGCCCTACTTCTACAAAATGAACTAACTACTTTATGTTCTCTAAAACTAAACTGGAGCTGATGACTCTTACGCCAATGTTCTGTAATACATAATATATCTATATTACAGCAGCTCAAAAACAGTTCAATTTCTAATTCCTTACTTGAGATACCTTGTATATTCTGGTGAACAATATTTATGAGCTTTATATTATGATTATCTATAGCAGTAACATTTATATTTGGTGAATGTTGCCTATTTTGTATGATATTGCAAGAGTTGTCCTCCCTTTTTAAGATTCTTTGATTTCATTTCCAATGAAATGTGTAATTATAAAAATAATTTAAGGAAATAATTAAATAATCTGTTCATCCGCCAATGGATCAGTCAAACTATTTTTACTCCTTGTAATCCGTAGAGTTTCCAAATAAAAGGTGAGGATAAGTATGTTGAAAATATACATAATATTCTCTGTAACTATTTTTAAATCTAATTTTGTTAACCGTTTGACACTATTATGTTTAAAAAAAATGTTCAAATTAAAAAAAAACTGCTAAAAAATAAGTAATATTCATAAAACAAAAATATAATGTTATAAAAATCGTCTATCCGTACAACTTTCCACTAAGCGCTTAAGTTGAACCTTATCAAACTTTCAAGCTCGAAGGGCTGAAAAAAGCTGATGAAAGTTTAATAGAACACTATTAATTGAAATTTCAAACTGTAATAACTTTTGAATAGATGAACTGATTTTCACGCGGCATTCGACATAGTTTATTAAGCGTCATAAAGGATTTCTGAGTTTAAATTGATCCGAATGATGAGTATCAATTTAAATCAATTTCATAGAAATTCCGAAAAATTACTTTTTTCGTTTTTTTTTCTTTCACGATATCTCTCGAACGAATCAACCGATTAACCGGATCAGCCTCAATCTACTTGGGTTTTCAAAGTTAAGAGCCGGTTAGTTTTTGGGATCGATCGATTAAGCCGTTTCAAAGGTATTCCAAAAAATATAGAATAATAAAAGCTTTATTGAGATTTCTTATAATCTACCGCTCCGAATCGGTCCAAATAATATTCAAAATCCAAGTGGGCGTACTCGAGCCAGTCTCGAACAATGTGTGACGTTGACGATATTTTGTATTTTATTAATTTCAATGTAAAATAACACGAAGCATATGTTACAAAATTCAAAGATGCCATTGAGTGTCAAGATGCCACGCACACACGCATCTAATAATTGACATATTGAAAATCTATTGTTCTTAGGTATTGCGGTAGTTGGAGCGCAGTGGAGACCAATCCTTAATCTAAGAATATATATTTTAAAGTGAAAAGTCAATGACATTTTAGAAGATTTCGAAATAGCTAAGAGTGCTAGGTCAGGTCTAGTACGGTGTGTATTATAAATTAGTTTGCTCTTTCTCTTTGAAGTGGGCTAATATTTTTAATTGGCACGTTTGGTAGCTCTTTGGAAAAAATTAAGGTTGGCTAAATGAAAACTTGGCAACAATCTCGAAAACACCTTTGAAGATATTTAAGTTTATATTTCAATGAAAATTAACTAACATAGTGAAGACTTTAATTGTAGAAAATTTAAATTTCAAAATCCAAAATGTTAGACTACACACTAACAATTATATGTTAGAAATGAAATTATTAAAACTTTTAAACTTTTGTGAGACAGTATTATTTTTTATCACAGCTTTACCCACGGTTTATTTATTTAGTAATAAATTCATTAAATTTATTTGTTTTTTTTTTATGAAACTAAGGGACGAGACGAGCAGGACGTTCAGCTGATGGTATACGCCCTACCGATTACAATGCAGTGCCGCTCAGCCCTTAGGATTCTTGAAAAGCCCAATAATTCGGAGCGGCACTACAATTGCGCTCGTCACCTTGAGACATAAGATGTTAAGTCTCATTTTCCCAGTAATTTAACTAGCTACGGCGCCCTTCATACCGAAGCACAGTCATATTTACATATTATTGCTTCACGGCAGAAATAGGCGCTGTTGTGGAACCCTTAATCTCGTTGGCTTCCTATGCAAAGGTAATCCACTGGTAAAATAGGTAAAAAACGTATTATGAACAGTTTAAAGAGATAAACTCACAAAAACAATATTTTTAATTGTTCTGTGGTTATTAAAGCGTAATTCACTTCATTTTTTTCTCTTCGATTCTTCTTTCAAATTTCAAGACTTCATACATTTAAAAAATACTTAGAAAGTTGTATTAAAATCAAACATTATTACAATTGAAAAATAAGAAAAATACTTGATATAATATAAATTTTATTCGCATTTCAATGAATTCTTAAAGCTTTTTAAACAAAAACCTGTCAATTTTATGTTATCCGCATCAATAAAATGCAATCGGGATTTAAGCTTAAGTGACGATAAACAATTTTATGCCACAATAAAATTCAACAATGTTCACATTGAAAGTTTTTATATTTCTATTGTGAATGTTTAATGTTAGCATCAATTTAATTTTTCGTTGTGTACTTTTCACCGTCGCATAATAATACATATTATAGTATGTCTAAGTGGCAATGGTGATTTTTTTATGAGAAATATTGTGATAAGCAACAGCTTCACCTGATGGTAAGTAATACCATCATCATCCCATACCATATTGGAGACGATAAAATGGTAATTGATTGATTGATATGATGTGTAAATGACACATTTTAGTGCAAAATATAAATAACTGAATGAATTTAAAAGAATTATTAATCAGAGTATTGCTGTCATCTCTCGCCAGTAGCACCCCAGTATCACCTCTAACCATTTGACCGCGTGCAATACAGAGCAGCTCGAACTGTTGGGGACCCAGTGCTCTGTGAACGGCTGGATCACTTGGCGTTGCGTATAGACATCGCTTTATTGTGTGTTTTCGACCGCATTTATCACGGGGTGTGTTCTGGAGAGCTGTTTGACCGATTTCCATCTTCGTACGACGCGCCACAGATTAGGATACCACCCCCGCCATCTGGATGTATGGCGGTCCTCCACAGTGCGGTTTTCAAGAAGCTTTCTTCCACGTACTACAAAGCTGTGGATTGAGATTCCTAGTGCGGTGTTTTCAGGACGATACGACATAGGTACCTTTAAAAACTTTTTTAAAGGGCCCGCACCGCTCTTGTGATTCATATGGTATTGGAGGATAATGTGGTTGGCGGTGATCACTTAATACCAGGTGACCCGTACGCTCGTTTATCCTCTCTTGCATAAAAAATTGTGTATTATGTAAATAAGGATTATATCATTACAACTTATAAAAGAATAAACAATAGCTGTGGAATAAAGATTGAACATTTAAAACTGAAAATAAAATTGTAAAAATATTGGCAAAATAAAAATAAAATCTCCGATACAAATCTAAAGAAACAAGAAATATGATTTATTCAAAAGGATCATTGAGGATTAAATCGGGGGAAGCTGGGGAAGAGGTCGTAGCAGAGAGCTAACGAGCTGAAAAGAAAGGCTTAAAATAAAGAAGTGTATAGAAAAATGGTCGCCAACGTCCCTTAGATACCAGAAGAAGGAGATATCACAGGTAAGTGACTATAACTAAGCAAATTCTGTTTTTTGATGTTACTATTAAGAACTATCAAACTGAAGCTAAAAGATTGGGGAACGGAATTCGTTAATTGAACCAAGTATTCTAGCCGTGTTTGTGCTTATTTGGCAGCCTGATATTGAAATTAGCATGAGACACACTTTCGTGCTGGTGCGTGCTGTTCGTGTGATCTCCGCCTCTCATATTTACATAGGAATAAACATAATTGTAATTGTATGATGCTGCAATATGTAACAAATTTCAAATATTTAGGTCTCAACATTGAAAAAAACTTTAATTGGGCAATCCAAGTATTGTTTGTAATAAATTCAGATCTATACTAGGAAAATCCATTTGACCGCGTGCAACGCAGAGCAGCTCGAATTGTCGGGGACCCAGTGCTCTGTGAACGGCTAGATTACTTGGCGTTGCGCAGAGATATCGCTTCATTGTTTGTTTTCTACCGCATTTATCACGGGGAGTGTTCAGAAGACCTATTTAACCTGATTCCTGCCGCCGAATTCCACCTTCGCACGACACGCCACAAGTTAGGACATTATCCCCACCATCTGGATGTGTGGCGGTCCTCCACAGTGCGGTTTTCAAGGAGCTTTCTTCCACGTACTACAAAGATGTGGAATGAGCTTCCTTGTGCGGTGTTTCCGGGACGATACGAAATGCGTACCTTCAAAAAAAGCGCATACACCTTCCTTAAAGGCCGGCAACGCTCTTCTGATTCCTGTGGAGTTGCAAGAGAATGTGGGAGGCGGTGATCACTTAACAACAGGTGACCCGTACGCTCGTTTGTCCTCCTATTCCATAAAAAAAAGAGACTCTGCATAAAAAATATAATACTAGAAGGGTTAGGGAACAAAATCTAATTAATAATAAAATAACAAATTATTATGGTAAACGGAGAGATACCTATATGGTACCCTATTTATTTAATATTATAGATACGTTACGACAGAACCCTAAGATAAAGATTGGATTACTTAAGATAAAGATTAAAAAATATTATTAGATAATATTAAGTAATAAGTTCTCATAATAAAAAAGTTATTCGCAACTTACATTATTATACTTTAAGTATAGAACCATTTTTGTTTAGTTAAGTTTGTATACCATTATCTATTAGGCTATGAGTAGGTTATGTATAAAATAAATGAGCGCATCTAGTCAATAAACGTAACGTTTGGCGAGTAAATAAATGTTATTTAAATGTAAGTAAAGTAGATAATATATGTAAATAAAATAAAAAAAAAAACATAATCTTTATAAGAATCCTACCTTCGTTCTTGTTCGATTTTTTGGTGTAGGATAATTTTGTTTGAAACAGTACACATGTTATGAATAAAGGTTTACAGCTTAATGCTTACAATGAAAAATTCCATAAAGTATCGCATTGTACTCAATAAACAAAATTATATATTTGAATATACTGCGATAACAACAAAAATTTTCACTGTTCTTCAAAATGTAAATATTATATTCAATTTAAAGACAACATCTCAAGGGGGTACTCAAGTCTCGATCGCTGACTTGTCTACTTTCTTATTCCCCTGCGTCATTCCTGCCTTAAGATACGATAAGGCATATAGGCGGAGAGCAAGATAAAAGTCCGACATCGGTTATGAAATCACTTAACTTTACGATCAATCATTTACATGAAACTTTAGTCCAAAACACAATCCCGTATAATTTAAGAGTCACTTTCACTTCCAAAATCAATAACAATTATTTCAAGATTCGGCTCGGCTGATATGTGATTATATTTTTACATTTAAAGTTTTATCAAGTAATATTGATTGTAGTATACTATTAGCTTTAATACATTTTTTCTGTTTCTAGTAGAATCTTGAGAAAGAACGGCACTTACTTTCCTACTCAATTGTTGAAAACAGGTTTGTATCATCACTCTTCTATTTTTAGGCTCAGCGAAGCTACTAACAACCAGATAAACTGGATTGATTTATATAATACTATGGTCAGACACACTAAATTCATATTTGCTTATAATTGTAAAGTAAGATGTTTTAATTAGTTAAATATTATTATTATATTTTCTACATTATTTGGCGGTGGACCTGGATAGGCCACACACTCCGGAGAGATCCCAATCATATACCGAGGCAAGCGCTAGACTGGAACCCTCATGGAACACGCAAACGTGGCCGTCCAAAGCAAACTTCCCGGCGGACTGTCATTGACGAAGCAAAAGACATCGGAAAGTCCAGGAGTGAAATTAAGACAGATGCTCAGGACCGATTTTGGTGGAGATGCACTGTGGATACCCACTAGGGGATACAGGAACTTAAGTGAAGACATGAAGTACTTCTTGCTATTAGATTTTCTCTATCTGGTTCAGGTAGGTCTTTGATCCTTGCTTAAATGGTGGGGATAAAGACGTATTCAAAATTTGTGTAATGTATACAGGATGTTACTAGACGAGAAATTCTTAACGGTAGACTTGTAGAATCTTGTTTGGATCACATTTATATCAGAGCACCAATACCAATTATTAATTCAGCTGTAATAAAGCACAAACTTTCGGATCATTATAATGTTGCGGCCATGGTAAAATGGAAGCGCGCTCCATTGATCACTAGTGTAGGCGCGTATTCGATAGGTATGGCCGCGACGGTGTCGGGGTGGCCACCTGACCTGCCGCCGCAGCCCATGCCGCATACTGAGTTGTCTTCCGCTACTCGTCGAACTCTCGATAACCGGTTAGTTAGAAAAAAGCTACTGGAAACAGACTTTACTGAGTTATTAAATATTCAATGTCCAATTGAACTTTATAAAGCATTCACTAATATATTCACTACTATATATAACGATTGTTATAAGGAACAAATTATCACCTTTACTTATCATAAGAGAAATTGTAAAAGCTGGATTAATGATAATTTAAGGAGGATGATATTAGAACGAGATAAATTATTTAAGACATGGTCTAATGATCCTAAAAATATGTTCAAAAGATTAATTTATACTAGAAATCGATGCACGATTTCTATATCTAGTTAAGCTATTGTCAAATGTAATGACAAGCAAAGTATTTTGGATTGTCATAAAAACATCAAGAAAATATGGGACAGAATTCACAGTTTATAAGAAAAGAA
The DNA here is from genome assembly GCF_905404315.1 of Leptidea sinapis. NCBI lineage: Eukaryota > Metazoa > Arthropoda > Insecta > Lepidoptera > Pieridae > Leptidea > Leptidea sinapis. The sequence continues at coordinate 6,371,851 of NC_066275.1, read as the reverse complement.
AAACAATCATTGGATAATATAATACTTTGTAACATGGAAAAGCATGGCAATACAAAAGACATTTGTGATAAATTTGCAAATAAATTTTCAGATGATGTTAAAGAATTAAAACATATATGTGGCGATAAATACAGGGTGGACCAAAAGTCCGTTTATAATTGGAATGATGATTAAAAAAAAACTAATTACAGTAGATCAAAATTGTTTATTGTTTTCGATAGTAAGCAAAAGGGGAATTTATTTCTTAAAAATCACATCATCCATATGTAATCCTTCATTATTCTGGCATTGCTGCTATCTAGAGCGGAAATTTTCGATAACAGCTTTACATGTTTCTGTTGAGATGTTTTGGAATTCTGTGCGAATACGATCCTTTAATTTGTCAAGAGTTACTGGGTTGGTTAGCTGGAATGCAGGGGTTTTTGATCACCATGACATAGTGTCACTCCAATAACGACAATTTTGTCTATCAACATGCCCATTTAGGTGGAAGTGTGCCTTGTTGAGAAAAAAATGTTTGTAAAACTGGTGAATCGCTCTACCATTTCGTTCGCAAACTGCAACCTAGTGGCAAGGTCCTGAGGCCTTAATTCCTGCACCATTTGGATTTTATAGGAATGTAGACTTAAATCTTTCTTGAGAATGCGGTTTAATACATCATTATCTTGGCACGTTAAGGACAGCAGACTGCTTTCGAGTTGAAAGTCCAGGTTGGTCACGAGCAGAGGATTTTACTCGCTCCACGTTTTCGGGGTCCCTCGAAGTTCTAGGCCGGCCAGATCGAAGTAAATCCATTGTTGAACCCGTTTTCTCAAACTTGAGCACCCATTCTTTAATTAACACACCTGATGGAGCTTGATTTTTGTGTCGTATCTTGTAATGATTGCAAAACTTTCGTTGAGCTAAGGTCGCAGAATCGTTGTTCCGATAGTACTCGCGTACACAAAACGCACGTTGACTACCGCTGAACGACGCCATGGTACTATATTCCCATTGGCCGCTCTTGCAATGCGTAACCCCTCCACCCACCTCCACCGCCTCTGCTAGACGCGGCAACCGATTCAAATGTAAACGGACTTTTGGTCCACCCTGTAGTTAGAAAAAAGTTATTATGTAAAGAAAGCGGATGTGAGCATGAGATGGTAACCAGTTAGTAGCAGGGATGTTAAAGTTGTTATTAATAATATGCATAAAAACAAATCACCCGGCAGCGATCTCGTGCGTATGTCCGATTTAAAGTTACTTAGTGATAAAGTTAGTCCTATTTTAGCTAAGTTAATTAATACATCTGTAAAGAGTCATACGTTCCCTGACAGACTTAAGGAATCTGTTATTCATCCAATCCATAAAGGAGGTGATCGTTAAGTTATTTCTAATTATAGACCTATATCTATTTTATCCAGTATTGATAAAATAATGGAAAAATTTATTGTAAATGAGCTTGGTAGTTACTTACAAAAACATAATATTTTAAACGAATGTCAACACAGTTTTCAAAAAGGCAAAAGCACAAATACATTATTGTCCAAATTTACGGATGAGATAATTACAAACTTAGAGGAGAGAAAAATTATAGTTGCAGTTTTTTATGATTTCAAGAAAGCTTTTGATACCTTAGAAATGGTAACGCTCCTGAATGGATTGGATGAGTGTGGTGTGCGACAGCCACTGAACAACTGGTTCCGTGACTTTCTCACATCTCGTACATATCGTGTGAAGGTAGGCGATTCGCTCAGTGGGGAGGTGAAGGTACAGTATGGTGTACCTCAGGGTTCGGGGTGTGGGCAAGTATTGTATCTCATGTACGTCAATAGCCTATGTGGTGTACTACGACACTGTTCAGCATACATGTTCGCGGATGACCTATGTACTCTTCGTGCCGGCACCGACCTCGCTGAGACGTGTCGCTTTGTTCAACAGGATATTGACTCCGTAGTCAAATGGTCACACGACAATGGTATTATGTTAAATGCAGATAAAAGAAAACTTCTAGTGATTGGCTCGCCTTATCTTCGTTCTACAGGTTCACCGCCTCCCTTGTATGCACACAGTTTGAACTGCTTTCATAATAATTTAAGTAATTGCCTATGTAATCCTATAGCAAAAGTTAATTTTGTAACATTCTTAGGTATTAAAGTAGATTCTAATTTTTCCTGGTTCCACCATGTTGACTTTATTTGTAGCAAATTAAGAATTCTACTAGGAAAGTTTTACCACCTGAGTTTTAGAATATCCAATAGTACCCTAAAGTGCTTATACTTTTCTTTGGTGGAATCCATAATTGTTTATGCGCTTGATAGCTTTGGGCTTACTTTTAAAACATATATCGATAGACTCGAATCACTTCAAATACGATTTTTAAAATTTCTGGTCACCAAAAAAGTGAAAAATAATTATAAAAATGATTATAGAATATTATTTAAAATATGTAAAGTACTGCCAGTAAGTTTAAAACATCGTAACAAACAACAACAAAACAAGTACTTATTAGCCATTAACAATCATGGCAATCAAGAACATAACCCAATTATACACAACCACGATACTCGGTTGATAAGTTCGAGGTTCCTAGAATCAATAACTACTACGGAGATAGGACTTTGAAAAAACGCCTACCTTATCTATTAAACAGCTTGCCTGAAGACATCCGACTAGAAACCAGTAAAAGAAAATTTAAAACTAAACTTAAGAAATATTTATTGTCAACACTGCCTTAAAATTAAATTTACATTTTTTTTATTATATTTTTTATCAGTATTTGTTAATTACACTTGTATAAAATCAATGTTCTCATAAGCATTAATGTATAATAAGAGACTTGATCCTGCAGACAAACTGTCCAGTTTTGCGGGACTTTGTTAGCTTTTAAGATTATTTCTGTAAATGGTTAATAGTATAAATAAATAAATAATAACATCCTTTTCTTCCGGCTTTGTTAAAGAAACCACTGTTTCTTTCGCTAGTTCATCTTCATTAGTTTCGTATTAAATGGTTTTCTGATAAACATACCTAGAGACGGCTGGTTGCTTTTTGCAATGAATTTCTGCGTCTGGACAATTTTAAGTGTAAGCCATATTTTTTCTAATTGGCCCTTTAGGACATTTAACTGACTTTGCAGTTCTTCTCTCTGTGCCTTTGTTGCTATTGTTTCAAGTTTACTACCATTTAAAAAAGCCATAATAATAGGAGGCGCCTTCATATTGTTTACATCAAATTTTGATTCACTTAATTATATAGAAAACACTTAGTATCTGGGTCATCGCCATAACATGCTGCGTTGTGTAATTGCAGCGTCAGTGTTATGGCGCCTCTCCACAATCGGCGTTTAAAGGCGATTACACGCGAGCACAATCGTGTGGAGAGTTTATTCGCTTCTGGTCGCCGATCATCGTCAATTATCGAGATAGTGATCGCGGCGATCGAAAGGGAATTCTCGTGTAGCGTGCTCGCCCACACGATTGCCGGTCATTCACAGAGTCATTCATTCACTGGACGACAGTGAGCGAAGCCGTTCGTACTTCGCCTTGTCATCGCGGTGTTGTTTTGTTTTTCTTTAATTTACGTAGTGCGAGGACGATACAATGACTGCTGGGTGGTCATATGAAGAAACATAGAAATTCATTGAACTTTATCAGAACTACCCAGACATATGGAATCCCATGCATAAATATCACAAAGATAAAATGTTGGTATCTAGGTATAGAGGTACTCAGATATTTATTGTTACTATGAGGTTTATAATCGCTCACCAATATTATTAAAAATATTATTAAATCATGAAATCCATATCCATCTTGAAAGATTGCAGCTCAATAAAAGGCATAAAAGCCATAAAAGGTAATTATTTTCTCAAAATTTATTCCTTTTGAATTATTTTTGATGTTATTTCTAATATACTAGATACTACTACCGCTTCGGAAACAAATGGCGCTCTGAGAGAGAAGAAGCGGCGCAAGAAACTCTCCCAGCATTCTTTTTTTGCGCTCTTTTCAATAAAAATATACCATATTGTACAGTCATTTCTATCGCTATAAAATAAAAAATAAATGATTATTGACGATCGTGTGGATGCATCAACGATGATTAACGACTAACTTGCCGATGATTGACAATCATACAAGTAACGATCATCGACGATAGTGGAGAGGAGGCATAATATGTGGAGCGCACGGGCGCGTCGGGACAATACACACCACCATTCTTTATGGAAGTTGCACGAGCCACTCTAAGAAAAGCACGAACACGAACAAAAGTACGAAAAAATCACGTACACTTTTGAGTTGCCTTTCGTTGTCGAAGCCATGATTAGTGCGTAGCGTGATGTGCTATCCGCAATTGAGTAACTATACGTTATAAAGTTGAGTATTGTTTACTAATTAATATATCTAAACAGACGGTCATTCAAAAATTCAATACATTGCGGTGGCAGGTCATGCGACTCACCCGTGCTACAATAAGTACTGTTGTTGTACCTACATTAATTTTTTCGTTTGTATTGTACCTATATTATTAAATTGTGTATTTATAAGTTAATATTAATATTTATTGTAATTGTAATCGATAATAGTATTTCTTCTAACAAACCTCTGTGGTTTTTGGCCTGTTATATAATAATAAATTTTAATTATATTTTTCATTATAAAAAAAAAAAGCGTAACGTTATGGTAACTTTAAGGTTATGTCGTATCGCGCTTCGCTTCACCACACAATATGTGCATACAAAATTTAATATCAAAAATTAAAATCTTTTTTGTTGATTACAGAATTTAAGGTACTAAAATCATTAAAATAAGTATTTCGTTTTTTGATATTCTTGTAATTAAATAATGTCACAGCAGTAGTGTAAAATATTGAGTCAAAAATTATTTATCTCATATAATAATAAAATAGACAAAAAGTTCAAATAAAAAAAACAATAAGGGTCACGATTTGAAATTAAAACTATCCTATCTCTCGAGTTGAATCAAATTCTACAGTGTGCTAAATTTGATTAAAATCAGTTCAGACTAAACTGCACTTCATTAAGTAATCCCCATTAAAATCCGTTCATTAGTTTAGGAGTTCACTAGAAACAAACAACAGGACATCGCATTTATATATATATTACTAGCTGTCCCAGCAAACGTTGTATTGCCATATAAATTATTTTTAGATTTAGACCGTTTGTTGGACATTGCAGCATAACTTTATTTTTCTAAAATAAAATAATATTTTTAAAATAAACGTAGCCTAAGTTACTTCTTATTGCATCAGCTACCTACCAATAATCGGGTCAAAATCGGTCCAGCCATTTCAGAGATTGGCCTGAACAAATAGACCGACAGACTGACAAAACTTTTAAAAAATGTTATTTTGGTGTATGTACCGTATATATCATCATATACATGTAGTAAAAAACGGTTATTTCAATATTACAAACAGACACTACAATTTTATTTATATGTATAGATGATATAAACGTATCTATATTAATTAAGTATATTGGCTATAAGGAACAATGTCATATCGCTAATTTCCTATTTCATCTAAAAATTGAAGTGTTATATTAGTTATCACACATCATTTATTATGTCCTCGCCTCGTCCACACTCAGGGGTGTGAAAGTGCTACGTCAGCACTTGATTCGATTAAACGAACCTTTCCTAAGCGAGTGTAACACTGCCCTTATCAAACACTAGCTTGTCTTCTATGGACAGAAACAAATATCGGGAGTGATGACTTGCGAACTAATATCCGCTTCAAATAATTGGAGTCAGCTGTTTTTATTCTTACTCTAATCGGATTCCAATATTATTAAAAATAAGTCATTGATAGAATTGTATTTAACATTTACGAATGGGTTTTAGACGTTAAATGATTTATTACTAGCGGACCCGACAGACGTCCTGTATACACGTGTTAAATTTGAAAAATTGGTCCAGACGTTAGGAGGAGATCACTAACATACGTAGGTGAATTATTTATGGACTGTATTGAATCAAATCAAATCAAATCAAAATCAGTTTATTCACGTAGGTCACGGAAATGACACTTATGAATGTCAAAAAAAATATTTTTCTTATTGAATCTATCGCTACTTCGTAAAGGGTTGAGCTAATGAGAAGAAGTAGCAAGAAACTCATTACCACTCTTTTATATCAGGACTTACATTTACATCGATTTACAAATCATTTCAATTACAATATAATATGTAAAATGAAGCAACAAAGACACTCAAACGTCAAATAGCCAATGTCTTACACGAGTAAGTCAAAAAAGTAATGTAAATTAATACAAAAGTTATTGAGTACAGTAGCTGCATCATCCACATACACCATAAAAAAATAAATAAAGGTATTCTTTGAGCATTTTATAAGCGATTATAAATAAATAAATATGTATATATCCATACATATATATATACACACAATACTTTTAAGAATCTGAAACCGAGTCTCCGGCAACAGGATCACCCCACCACCACAAGCAGCGCCCGTTCACGGGCATGACGCATGAGCCAGCCATCGCCTCCCTCAATCATATTTTAGGGAAAGGAACGACCCGTCCCATGTCGCCGCCAAATTGAGAATCTAAACCAATCTCAAATTCACTGGAACACTCTAAAAAATCATCAAAATTGGTCCAGCAATTTTGGAGATAGTTCAATTGTGAATCTAAACCATCCTCAAATCATCTGGAATACACACAGAAAATTTCATTCAAATCGGTCCAGCCGTTTAGGAGGATTTCACTGTCAACACACGTACGGAAAATTAGGTATATATATAAAGATGGTAGAATTTAAATTTGACTTTAACCAGACGTTCCCTTGGCTTTCTAAGACAACGGTTTCAAGGGGACTGACGCTGACAACAGTCCACAAAGTATTTATCTGCTGTTACTGAGATGTTAAGCGCCATTGTCTTGGAAGTGGTGTTTTCTGGAAATAGCTGGATGGTTTTTTGCCGGTAATTATTTGCTTACTAATGATCAATAAAACCGCTTTACTTCTTTAAAGGTAAAATCACCAATTAAAATTACCGATTGCAAACTAATGACAGCCCGCTGACGTCACGTAAATGTTAATGTAGCAAGATTCTATCCCCATTCCAAAGTGTTAGATTCGTATAAGACATCCAGATATAATGGTATTTGTGAAGCAAACTAGAATAAGATATCTTCCAAGCAAATTTCTCAGAGTGAGCTGATTTATGTTTTTATTTTATTATACTTCTTATATTCTTCCACAAAAAAGTTGAAAAAACAGTTATATTGTCTAGGTTCAACATGGTTAACGAGGTTCTATCCCCATTCCAACGTGCGAGGTTTGAATAAGACAGCCTGATATTATGGTATTTGAGAGGCAAGCCCGAATAAAATCTCTTAGTAAATAAGTAAGGACTGAGTAAGTAATATTTCACACATAAAAACACTATATAATAAAATATGAATTAGATATAATAATGGTATTATAAGTTGTATCAAAATATTATGATATAATCATGATACAGCAATAATTAAAACACAGTCCCAAATTAATTATCACTCATTTGTAAGTAACAACGGCAGTTTCAATACGCTTAATGGATGATTTTTCCTTCCCGGCGGTTATTTAATAATTGAATTGGTCACGTATTTTACCAAATTTTACTTGCAGACTGATTTATCACGTACTTAATTTTATTAATAAAATATTACAACGAAGCATTCTATTATCAGTTAATTTGTTGCACAGGATGCCGTCTAGATTATGTGTACCACAACGGCGTCTATTTCTGAAGTGAAGCAGTAATGGACTCGTCCATGAAGGGTTCCGTAACTTTTGTTTTGTTTGTTTTTGTTAAAACTTGTTTGTTACAACTCCGTTGTAACTTTGATCGATGTTTTAATAATAGTGTATTTTTTTTTCAAAAAAGTTATTGATAATTCGATATATGACGTATTAAAAAAAACTACTTACTAGATCTCGTTCAATCTCGTTTTCGATGGAAGTTTGCGTGGTAATGTACATCATATATTTTTATAGTTTTATCATTCTCTTATTTTAGAAGTTTCAGGGGGGGAGGGGGACACATTTTACCACTTTGGAAGTGTCTGTCGCGCAAACTATTCAGTTTAGAAAGAAATTATACCTACTAGAAACCAAGAAGACAAAAATTTATGCGTTTCGGTTCTAAGTATCCCCAAAATTTATTGTTTTTTTGTTCTATTTTTGTATAAAAATCTTAATGCGGTTCACAGAATACATCTACTTACCAAATTCCAAGAGTATAGTTCTTATAGTTTCGGAAAAATGTGGCTGTGACATACAGACCGACAGACAGACAGACATGACGAATCTATGAGGGTTCCGTTTTTGCCATTTGGCTAAGGTACCCTAAAAACAAATAGTAATTTTCTATCAGCAGGCACCTTCACTGAAATATGGCTGAGTGAGGCGATGGCTGGTCCATGCGTCAAGCTCGTGAAAAGGAGCAACTTTAGGTGGCCCGATGATCTTGTTATCGGAAACTCTGCTACATATTAAATTTAAAGCTATTTAAATATATTTCTAGTAATATTTATTTATTATATATATGTATAATGGTGCTCACATAATAACCTTTATTTATTTATAGTCGGTGGTGCAATGATGCATCTACTATACTTAAATTTTTAGGACTTTTACTCGTGTAAGTTATTGTGTATTTGACATTTGAGTGTTTTTTACATCACTTTATATAGATTGTGATTAAATTAGCCACACCCGGTGCCTATTTCTGCCGTGTAGCAGTAATGTGTAAGCATTACTGTGTTTCGGTCTGAAGGGCGCCGTTGCTAGTGAATTTACTGGGCAAATGATACTTGACATCTTATGTCACAAGGTGACGAGCGCAGTTGTAGTGCCACTCAGAATTTTTGGGTATTTCAAGAATCCTGCGCGGCACTGCATTGTGTTTATGGACAGGAATCAATTATCAGCTGAACGTCCTGCTCACCTCGACCCTTATTAAGCTATAAATGTTGAGTTAAAAAGTCTTCTCATTAAAACTCAACTTTTTCCGAAGTGGTGGTAAATGGCAATAAATATAACTTTTGGCATTCATAAGAGCTATTTGACCTAAATGTGAAATAATATGATTTTGATTTGATTTGATTCAACATACCAATAAAATATGTATTAGTGTTATTTTCTATTATGTATAAACATTTGAACACAACAAGAATAGATTGCAACGTCGTAGATTAAGTTGAAAAGAGTCGAACGATTTGTTCATGTCATTATTGACTGCAAATTTCATTTAAATGAGATGTCGAGCGATGCGATAAAATCATCGATTTGTAACTCTCCTTTCGATTCGTTTTATAAAACGCTTTATGCTTCATTTGCTTTATCTTCGTGCATTTTAACCTTTCATAGTTGAATGTAGTAAGTTTGCCCTGTGCTGCCCCGGGGCGTAAAAAGAATTGGGTAGTCCCAGGTCCAAGGGTGTCGTAAGAGGCGACTACGGGCTTTTTGAAAGTGGGAGAGTCACGCTGCTGTCTCATGACGTCAGCACAATCGGGCCAGACTCGTCCGGGTTAATTACCACACTCGCACATAATAACGGCGTGAAGTAGCGGCCTAGTGCCGCTATGTTTCGCATAGGTTAGTGTCGAGGACCGGAGGCCATTCCCCCCCGTCCTTCCCCCCCCCCCCCAACAAAATATGAGAGCATTGGTATTTAAAGAGAAATTACCCCAGGAGGGTACCGGCTCTTGTAGAGCCAGAGAATCCCTCCCCGAGCATTCGCGCTCGGGCTGCCCTTCGTATTCTGGGGAGGGCACAGTACCGTGTATGTCACAGGACAAACAGGGCAGCAACACCACGGCACCCCGCTCCACGCTTAATGTGGACTTTTGTAACATCCGGGGAATTCACTCCAACTTAAAAACTAAATAGTTTTCTACCGCATCTATCACGGGGAGTGTTCCGAAGAGCTGTTCAACCTGATTCCTGCCGCCGAATTCCACCTTCGCACGACACGCCACAAGTTAGGATTTCATCCCCACCATCTGGATGTGTGGCGGTCCTCCACAGTGCGGTTTTCAAGGAGCTTTCTTCCTCGTACCACGAAGCTGTGGAATGAGCTTCCGTGTGCGGTGTTTCCGGGACGATACGACATGGGTACCTTCAAGAAAAGCGCGTACACCTTCCTTAAAGGCCGGCAACGCTCTTGTGATTCCTCTGGTGTTGCAGGAGAGTGTGGGCGGCGGTGATCACTTAACACCAGGTGACCCGTACGCTCGTTTGTCCTCCTATTCCATAAAAAAAAAAAAATCCTTTGATTTTAAATAAACGTAAAAAAAAATACAGTAATTAAATGTAAATTTACTTAAACTAAATTTGTGTCTAAACAATTTGATGCACAGGCTACTAAATTATACAATACTGCAAATATAATCTTAAATATATACACAAAGACATGTAGGGAATGTAAAACTAGCGTTACAAAATGGCTGAAAACTCTTAATTATTTAGAAACTCTGAACTTGCTAAATTAATTAAAACAAATCTTTATGGCAATACAGAAGGTACGCTACAAGATTTTCCATAAAACTATATGTCTTAGTAATGCCTATATAATAAGCCTTTTATTCAACAGCAAGTAATACAATTTACTATATCTAAGTTATACAAAATATATGTTGTCATCTACTGATTACCATAGTCGGTATAGGCTTCCTCCAACATTTTCCACTCATTTCTATCTATGGCAACCCTACTCCATATGGGATAACTTGTAACTAATTCTTAAGGCTTCTTATGATACATAATACCTTCAAGGGTAAATGTATACTTTTATAATAAAGTCCCAGCCACTGTTCAGGCATTATCTATATATAAATTATTATTGCATAAATTTATTAGAATTTTAATAAATTTTATTATGAAAAGTACATAAAAACATTTTATTTTGTTTTGGCTCTATGGAAATCTCTATTTTGTCTTTTACAACAATTGAAATTTCGGGTATCGATATGTAGCAATAAAGTTTAGCCTGAAAAACTGCTAATTTATTTCATTGATAAAGTACTAATTACAGTTTATCACACCTTGACGTTGTTGGCTATAAGATGATATAAAAAAAAAACAAGAATATAGACTTATACAACACAATACTTAAGAAATAAGAGTTGTACAAAAATTAATTTGTATTTATGGAAAATATACATTTAAAGAGACTGAACTTTTAAACTTTATTTAGCGTCATTTTGATTCAAGGATTTTATCTTTTTGCTAGTTTTATGCTATTATAACTTATGCCATTTAACTAAGGCAATTAGGTTGGAAATAATATTTTTAAATTGGAATTGAATTTGAAACAAATTATTTTTTATATTATTAAAGTTTTTAATAAGCATATTATACTGTTTAGTTTATTAAAATTAAAGGATATCTTATTTAAACATAACTAATAAAATAAAAGAAGAAAATAAAATGTATAATTATGTAATAAGAATTAATTATTAATTATATTATAATTTAACACAAATATAAATGTTTATGGTGATCAGTAAATAAGGACAATGAACCCACTTAAATTTTTTACTTATTTCATAAATCAGTTTGTTGGGCAAAATAAGTATTTGACTGCTACTTATTCTTGCTACTGTTTACATTCTTAACTACATTTTATATTATATTTTTAAACACTCAAGGAGAAATTGATATCGAAAAATACAATAACTACTACACATTTATACTTTTAGTAGTAATTTTAACAAAATCAGTTACATAGTTAAAAGGTGCTAAATTAATTAATAATTTAAATAGATGCCAATCTAAATTACAATAATGGGTTGACTTTCCAAACGGACAGTGGTTCCCCTTACAGTCCACACTACACGATATTCTTCTCAAATGAAACGCACACGGGCTTGTCCTCTTCCAAGATGACATCTCCTCTCATCACTTCCACCATGATACCTCCTGTCATCACTTCCAATATGACGTCTCCTCACTATTCGTCTGGCAATTTGATCGTTATTTCTGTTGTTTATCGATACAGAACCTTTGTCGTAACACGTTACAAATCGTTGCTCAATTACAGACAACATGAAGAATGCCACATTTGATTTTATTTTTGGTATCACGAAGTATGAACCGGTTACGTGCATAAAACCACAAAACATGAAAGAAGTAACAACTATAATGTTTGCGAATACGGTAAAGAAGTGCCCAGAATGGATAATGACCATGTTCCAAGCCACATCTCGTTGTGTTCGTGTGACATAATAGCCACGACACGCTAGGTATATTAGGGAAATTACATTGTCTCTCTCTTTAATCAAGTTTTAAGGTCTAATTTCAACAAAGACACACACAACAAGAAACCGGAATAATGTAAACAGCAAAATACTGGATAAAAATTAAACACACACACAATTAGAAAACGTTTATAGTTAGAAATAATAATATTGCAACACATAATCGGAGGCTGTGATTATATACTATTGGTTAAGCCGCACCCTGCTTTATAATTATTTGTAGGGGGTGGCTACTAGCCAAGTAGGTGACCAAGTACTTGTCTAGTCCTAATGATTCTTAGTCCACCGCGTCCAAAATTAAACTGTTATGTTCGCCACTCATATTTATAGCTCGTCTCCAAGCCCTGCCGCATTTACAAACCGCAGTATCTTCTTGACGTGAGTATTACAAACAGCAATTGGGAGCAGGGTATAGTCGCCAAGGATGGTGTTACGCTTATGCATTAGTCGGCCGCAATACCAGGGTAGATGAAGAGGCATTTCATCAGCCTCAAGTTTTATCGTTTTTTATTCCGACCATACTGAGGTGCTTGTTTATGCGACAGTGACCAGTAAGAATCCTAGTAAGTGTGCGTGGATTTTTTCTGTTCAATGATAGTGCTTTTTTCGCGTATCTACTGTTAAATTCCGTTATCAGTGCTTTGGAATGGCTTAAATCTGTGGAGGTGCTTCTCGTTGACATTGGTTTCTCAGGGTGCGTCGGATGGTGCTTTTAGGCAGACTTCTTTAGCTCCACCTCTTGTGAGCTCATCGGCCATTTCATTGCCTATGAATCCGGCATGCCCTGGGATCCATCTGAGAATCACTCAGTTCTTCATGCATAATGAGTTCAGTAGTACCCTACTTTGCGCTTATTTTAAACCATACAGTTTCTTTATTCTATAATATTTTCATATTTTCGATATTTTATCTAGTCAAGCTTATAAAAAACCTTAATTATGTGCTAATCTAAATCTAATTAATATTGAATGTTTGAAAAGAACATTTTTCTTATACCATAAATGACATTTGAAATGATTACAAATACTTTTTTTTGCCCAACTAATCTATAAACTTAGAGAATTGTACTACAATAATCAGGTAAGTGGTACAAAGACTCATATAGCTAAGTGGTAACGACATATCCATACGTATCACTCCCCATAGTGCATAAGATATTTCGCTGTCTCGAGTCAACTGTAAGAACGCCTTCAGCTTACGACGCTCTTGCTTTTCTAGAATAAAAACAACAAAACTTAAAATTTGAATGAAACAGAATGATGGAAGTTGATAATCTAAACAATATGTTATGTTTTAAAGTGATAACCTTCACTTTAAATTTATTATTATTATTACAGGATTAATTACACACATAAAACTGATGCAGGATCTACTTTACAGTTGATAACCTGCTCAACCCCCATATTTATTTATTTATTAGATGAAGCCACAACCTGAGAGTTGAACAAAACATACAAGATTTTATGACGATACGTTACTCAAACGGTTGGCTCAGTCGGAAAGAGCGGTCGCACGGAACGCGAGAGGACGTGGGTTCGAGTCCCGCATCGTTCATAAAATTTTGGTTGTAGTTTGATGTGTGTAAGTTGATAATGATGATAATTGATGGTACGTTTCTATACTAGTATAGAACACACACAACATTTTTAATACATTTGTGATAAAATATATAAATCACAATCACTATTACAACAGATTTTCGCAAAATACACCGGAGAGTTAGATTTATCAGACTTTTTTAAAGGACATAGTAAGGCAACGGTTTCTATCCTCATCATCATCATCATCAGCCGGAAGACGTCCACTGCTGGACAAAGGCCTCCTCGACGATCGGTCCTGCGCTGCCCTCATCCAACGTATTCCGGATCTTGACCAGATCGTCGGTCCATCTTGTGGGTGGCCGACCAACACTGCGTCTTCCGGTACGTGGTCGCCATTCGAGGACTTTACTGCCCCAACGGCCATCTGTCCGTCGAACTATGTGCCCTGCCCACTGCCACTTCACTGCATTCAGCAAATTCAATCATAATTATTTATCAACATTTGAAATAATTTTAATTGCTTTCTGTAATTGATTCAGAATAAACGTGTAGGTGTTTTTTTTTTAAATAGTTTTAGTTTATATTTAACTCGTATCTTAATAGTCTAATGAAAGTCTTTTTTTACTAAATGTATTACCGTAGAATGGGGTGTTAAGGGATTGCGGGGGACAAGGAAGTCAAAAACAAATTTTATTCAAATCTTACTAGTAAGAATTTTATAAACACTAAGTATCCACGACACGAAAAATACGAAAAAAAGTCTATCAAAATAAAGCACCATAAAGCACCGATTTTCATGTTTTTTTACTTTCATTTTATAGCAAAAGTACTGTTTTTTATGTCGCTGAATCGATGAGGCTTAAAAGAAACGAAAAAAATTAAGTCATATTTGCCGATTAGCATATGTAAGCACATTTTAAAATATCAACTGAAAATAATGTAGTTTTGGGGTGAGTAGGGCTGTCTAAAGGGTGAGTTTTCAATATTAGTGTGTCACTCGAAATAACTTTCATTAGGTAGGTAGGACATACCTAATTAAATAAATAGACCTATCAATATTGTAAGTACTACCTACCTAACTAGCATAACCTACCATACGCTTAACCAGAATTGTTCACCCTCAAAATTGAGAAAGTAATAACCCTAGCAGAATTCCCTTAACAGACAGACAGACGCATTGAAAAGAGTATTTGTAATAAATTTCTTCTAGTAATTTTCGTGCAGTAACATATGTTATAATGCTCAGACAAAAATTTAAACTCATTACCACATAAATTTATCTTAACTAAAATTTATTTATTTATTTAATTTAGGTACAAAAACGATTACAAAGTAAAACATGTGAAATATAAAATAAAAATAAAGATCTTATCACTATGAAATTGTTAATCTAACTATTGTACACAGCGTTATATTTTTTTACAATCACATTGAAAATATGTAAGTACAACTAATATTTGAGTTCTATGGTACAGTGCTTCTTAATTGTTATTTTAAAATTATATAAACTTTGATTAAATATGTCGATTTCACAATTTTTAATACTACTTAACTCGTTATAAAATTGGCACATGAAAAACCCCTTCACTTAGTGATTTGTTTATAATAATTGTCAACGGTACTTTCAGAGACGACGCACACATCTTAATAAATATTGGTGGTATCTTATCTGGTCCACTACCCGATTTTGTTGATGTGCTTATATACTTCATATTCAGAAAATTTAATTGAACATATTGAGTAACTGGAACTTGGAAAATCTGGATTATACGCTGTAGTTGAGTTATTAGATTTGTAAACAGATGAGAAGTATTCAGCAAAAAGATTCGATATATCATTTCCAGAGCTAGCAGTTTTATTCAAATATCTAATTGACTCAGGCAGATCATTGGTAATACGCTTAGATTTGGTATATCGCCAAAATGCTTTCACATTATTTTTAAGACTACACTCTATATTACATATATAAGACCGGAAACATTGGTTCATCAATAATTTTGAGCGAGTCCTTAGCAGAGCATACTGATCATAGTCGCGAGGGTTGTTGTAGGCTTTAAATCGATGATGATATTTACTTTGCTCTTTTAATGTCTTAATTAGTGGTTTGGAAAACCATGTAGGATGTCGAGTACTTTTAGGATGTCAGAAGGCGTATTTTTATTAATTATATCCCAGAGATTGTTATAGAAAAATCTACGAAATCATTGCATTGTAATGAATCAGCACTAAACCAATCAATGTCACCTATTTCTGTGATACATTTCGCGTAGTCAGTTTTTCTAAAATTTAATATAGGAAAAGGTGTGTTCTCTCTTAAGTGCTTGGATAAATCTATAGAAAAATCAATTGGTGGATGAAATTTATCTGTGTCTGCTTATGCAGACCAGAAGATAAATTTAATCATCTATCTTCTATCTATCTTCCTATAATGGAACAGTGCGAGTCACACTAATTACATTCAGATCTGTAAATATTAATTCAAGAACATTATTACAACAATTTGTAATTTTATTATATTGCATTAAGTTAGTTTTGTTCATAAAATCATTGAGGAAATGTAACCTATCGTTGTTCTTGAGAGCAATGTTCGTATGATACCTTTGCCATATAGTATCGGGTATATTGAAATCACCCATGATCATAGTTTTAATAGTAGGTGATGATGGAACTATTTGAGTACATTTGTTCAAGAATTGTTTAAATACAGCAATATGCAGGTATGTAAACCACGCAAAGATTAATAATAAAACTATTTATACGGAGACGCACCCACAGATCTTCAAGATCAGTTTCGTTAACGTTTAAAAGTTCGTAGTTTATATGTTTTGATAAAGCAATTAGCACTCCACCTCCATGATCTTTGATATGCTTTTTCAAGAAATTGGAATCCCTATCACGCCTTATTACTCGATATCTAGCATCAAAAATTTCTGAAGAAAATACAGCATCAGTTAGCCATGTCTCACATAAACTTATTACATCTAAGTCAGTTCATAATATAGTGTTAAAAATATCTACACATTTAGTATTCATACCTCTAATATTTTGCAAATAGACTTTCAGACCCATAGTTGGTCGTAAAATGAACTAAAAGAACCTTGACATAAAAAATAAACTAATATTCTTAAACTATTTTATCTAAAGATTGGGAAAATTTAATGAGGATATAGCGGGAATTTTCATCCTTTCTTACATAGATGTGACCATCGCGAATCCACACAAACTTATATTTACTCTCCTTTGTCTTCAGCCGAGCAGCAGCGTGGAGAGACTTGTTCGCAGGTGACAGATGTTCAGCAACATATATAGGCAATCTATCTCCACCAATGTCCACGACGTTCGTGTTGAGTTTATTAGAGAGATTCGATTTATTATACCGAGACACGGCAGAGAGAAATTCATCGCGGCGCCTAGGGCTCGTCAATTTAGCGACGATTGTTCGCGGTTTCTTGTTGTCTTTATTAATTTTGGCACTCTGGTAACTTTCATAACATCGTAATCTTTAATGATACAGTGGTTGCAATCTGCTTTATTATGCTCACCAAATTCTCAGATTTGAACTCAATTTTTTCTAAAAATCTTACTGTCTCATTTAGTCTACTGATTTCCGCAATATTTTTATTAATAAGCTCATCATGACGTTGACTGTCAAGCACTAACTTTTCCACTTTGATGCTGAAATCATCATACCTTTCACTCAGAAATGTAACAGAGCCTTGAAGTTCTTTCTGCCGCCCTTCCAAAGGCGATATTACTGTCGTCATTTGAGCTAAAATCATCTGCGGTAGTTCCTTCTTCATAGCTTGGACTATCTCATTTTTAAGTTTGGTCAATTGAGCATCGGAAATAAATTGTGATAATACGACGGCTTCATTATTAGTTTCACTAATAAACGACGGACTGCCACTATCTTGCGCTATCTTAATGGGTGTACTTGAATTATCACCACCGCGCTTGGCTTTAGCAGAGCAATCTGGGCATAACCATCCCTCTGCAATTCTCGACTGTGGCAAGCTTTTGTTACTATTATAGTTCACGCAGGTTTGATGGAAGCAGTTTTACACTTGGGGCATTTTACCCACGGTTTAGTACGTCTTATTTCATCATTACACCCTGCACAGATCATAGACATTTTTTGCAAATAATGTAAATATTAAAAACAATAAAAGAAGAGAAAAAAACAGTAATAACACTAAATTAAATATTAAATGTAGATTTGAACCTGGGGCACCGCTGTATTAGTCTGCTTAAAGACCACAGAGCTATGCGTTATCTAGGATTCTGTATGAAATATACAATGTAAATTTATCGGTGTCTTGATTAGAGCTCAAACGTCATAAGCACGATTGTTAGTTTATCCAGTTTGAAAGTACCCTCCACTTATACAGATTCACTTTATATGTATTTGCGCACAAATCCACGACACTTGATAGTTAATTATTGAACATCGCAAATGATAGTCCCGCGAAGTTATAATAGTGAAACTCGTTTGATTATAGTCACTTCTTTTATTAAATGTGGCACGTGTTAATAAGTTGGAGATTGGATAACGTTCTATCTTTAGAAACTAAGGTAACACATATTTAGCAACAATTATAATTTTAAACTTTATATCTTACTAAGATCAATGTTCAATGTATGAACGATACGTTACTGATGTATTTACAGCATCGTGAAGAATTGCTCGGAGGGCAGCGACTTGTGATGTAGTTTTATTTGAGAAGAAACATGGCAGTATATCCATTATTGTATATTTTATGCAAAATAAAATCATATTCAACATTAGTGCTTGATCCAACTGCAAAATTTTATTAAAGTGATTAAATTTTTAAAACTAGAAATCAAGACCTACAGGATATTTAAGAAATTTGGAACTAAATAGTTTTCTACCGCATTTATCACGGGGAGTGTTCCAAAGAGCAGTTTAACCTGATTCCTGCCGCCGAATTCCACCTTCGCACGACACGCCACAAGTTAGGATTTCATCTCCACCATCTGGATGTGTGGCGGTCCTCCACAGTGCGGTTTTTGTGCGGTGTTTCCGGGACAATACGACATAGGTACCTCCAAAAAAAGCGCGTACACCTTCTCCACCTTAAAGGGCGCCAACGCTCTTGTGATTCGTCTGGTGTTGCAAGAGAATGTGGGCGGCGGTGATCACTTAACACCAGGTGACCCGTACGCTCGTTTGTCCTCCTATTCCATAAAAAAAAAAAGTTTTCTTCGACACATAAAATAATTTATATTTATTAGCTTCTTAAGATATTATTAAAATAATAATTCTTCTACACCCCACGCTTTTTTTACAATAAAATATACTTTTTTTACACTATTTTCAATTTAAATTTATTTCATAAGAAATATGGTTACAATGTAATATCGTACAATAAAATCTATTACTTAAGCCTGCGGTCGCTCCATTCCCAATCTGTGGTATCATTTGTGGTTTCCCGCGATTATTTGCAAGGCTGGTTGATATTCGGTAAACTTCAGAATAATCATTGTATTGACAGTGTTGTCAGCTATATTTAGGCTCGTTTCAATAACGTATCTCTAGTTACGGATACATTTCTATCACCGTTTAATGACAAAATCTTATCTATCCATAGTTATGTCCAATATATTAATCATAGCCCAATGCTATGTGTCGATAGGTTATTGAAATCTAAGTAAGCGTAAAAGGATAGGTTTGTCTACCTGTAGTAGGTTAAACTAAGGGTTAAACTAAGATAGGTTATTGAAAACGGCCGTTAGTCAACATTTTGAATATTCTTGGTTTATTCTCAGGTATAACTTTATACAAGTTTATTTGTAAGGCCGGTAATGTATATCATAGATATGGACGAGGCGAAATAAATTTTATTAGTTCCTAATAAATTAATTATCAAACTTACAAAAACATCCAACCTGGAGGTTTGAACCAGTGTTACAATATTTTTTAAATACATTATAGATGACAATCCTGATGAAAATATTATAACCATCATCTGAAAAAAATTATCACCTACATTATTATGTATCGGGCAAGACTCTTTATTTATCAAAATATTATAAAAATCTTTATTACCGGAAAGCTAATCATTCTATTCAGCTGTGTTGAACATTTATGTAACTGTTCAAATGCTTTATGCACTGAACTTATATCCAAATTAGTTTTGAATGATAATTCTTCAAATGTGTTCTTTTCAATTATAATTTCATTCTGCATTACAAATAACTTAATTACGTGACCTTTTAAAACTTTTACTCTTCGCAACACAAATATTATCATTGTACAGACTAAGATTATTTCTACATCTTGAGCTATTGTGGTTATGAGCAACAAAATATATTTAGTATCCACAAGTATTCCTGTTTCGTAATAAGCATAAAAAAATAAACCTTCAGTTACCATATAAAATACAGCAAGAGTGATCAAAAATATATGTGCTACAGTTACATTTGATAACTTATTATTCGTATAAATATTTAAAGATTCGTCAAAAGAATTAAGATTCTTAATAAACTTCTTTGCCGTACTCCGAACTAAGAAAAGAGCATTTATAGACAATAATATGTATTCAACTACCAAGGCATCTTTTACAACTATGTAACTGGCTCGGGCCAATGTCTCGGTTAAGATACTGGAAACAGCTATAAATATTATAAATCCACTGATGAAATAGAATACCCATCGGATGAATTTATTGTTCACAAGTAAGTACAAACGATTTATTCCAAAAATTGCTTGTAAATATAGTAAGCGTCGAATTTGATGTAAATTATTTCGTTCCTGGAAAAATAGATTATTCCTTTTTGGAAACTCTGCTGGTGACACTGACTTAATAGTACTTATCATGATTATAATATTTAGTTTAATATTTTTCTTTTAAGCCTTCAACTTATATCGAGTCCTCGCTGTCGTAATTGTATCACTGAAGTGAAGTAAGCAATTAATTTAATAACGAAAGATAATTGGACAAATAACTGATGATATCTATCGAAAACAAAGTGCCATTAGCTAATTGAATTATAAAACAACACAGAGAAAGTATTTTATCTTTAACATGTTCTATATGATAGTAATAATAATAAAAAACATTCCACCATCTTAAGTACTTGATCTGAAATGTAAGCATCGCGTGGACAGTCTTATAAATTGCATATGATCGGATTTTCATGACATCTTATTCCCAAAAAAAAATACTCAAAAGTCTATTTTTAATCAAAAATCAAATAAGAATTTGTGCTACTCTAGTATTTAAGAATATCCTAATATTGTCTTGTTAAATTTGTTTATCTTATCATACTACAATAATAAGTAACTAGTAGGTAAGTAACTACTGTATAGTCAATTTTAAATTGTTGTTTTTACTATACACTTTAACTTAATATTGTTTGTTAATTTTTTAAAAATTAGATATTAAAAAAACAAAACAATTTTATCAATACCAACACAAATAATTAGATATTCCCACCAGCGTAGGTCACGAAAATCTCGCCGGTGGCTTACTTAGTCACCCGTCACTCTAAGGTCATGACGTGTCCACCGCGTGCGCGTCACTCGAGCGCCGTCATCCCGTCCGCTGATGTATTGTAATGGGCAGGGCGTATCAATTAACATCAGCCTGTTACACCATTACACCACCTGTAAGATTCCTACTTCAGACTTTGGTCGGAGGGTAAGAAGAACTTAGTAAGATCATTAAGTTTTATTGCGAGAAGTCCATCTCAGACGAAATTTGGACGAAGTTAATGGATCTGGCAACGTGCAATTATAGGTTATCATTACAGAGAACTCGTGATACCAGCGAAATGAAGTGACTAAAGCCAGAATTATTCGGGTTAAGTAAAACTTAGGATTATTGTTATGAGTTGAACAGGTTGTTTACAGATTAGCTGAGGAATACAACCTTAGTGAAAATAAGTTTTAAGTGCAACTTGTATGTTAATTTAAAAATACAAGAATCTTTAAATATATATATAAAGAGGATACTTATAGTAATGATACAGTTTTTTTGTGTATATTTCCTTTCTTTTTCTTGAGAAAATAGCGAAATCGGTCAAAATGAACTTTGAACAAATCAATCCCCGTAAGACTCCTATTTGGGCGCTAACCATAAAAAAACCTTTCGTCGTTTAACATTCTTCGACGACACTCTCCTTGATGCCTCGCCTTTGCATCGGAATACTAGGTCTGAAAAATTCATTATTTAATAGCCTGTGGATGGTCGCTTAATTCCCAATCAGTGGTATCATTAAAAAAAACATTTATGTTATCCTAGCAGATTTTAACCACATGAACGTTGTTACACGCATTTTATTATCTTCATGTTTGTTTGTAACGGACTCATTTGTGAGAGACTTAGATCCACTTTAAACGCCCAGATTTCATTCAAACATCATAGATTTATCGAGAATCGATGACAGTACATTTGATAAAATTATTGTATTATTCAATTTACAAAATAAGATTCTTTTAAGGTATATAATTTTCATCTATGGTAAAGCAGGAATTGGTTAATATTAAATTTCAAAACAAATTTGCTATTTTTTTAGTTCGGTTTTCTATAAAAAGCGTGTATTTTAGTTTATTTATCTAATATTTATTTAACAATTCTTTAAAATATTGTTATGGCTCATCTGCATTATTGACCTCGTGACGTCAAGTATTAAAAACGCCAGCTTGATCGCAGACAATAATATCACGGACAACTCCAGGCTTTTCCAGACGCATAGGCGTCTAGGTAAGCGATAGCGAAGAAAAAAGAAATCTAGTAATCATTACTAATATTATTGTTGAGTGATGGTCTATAATACTATAAATATTTAATACTTTTCTTCTATTGGGTAATATAACTCGCTGTTATAATTAATATCTTTGCAACGCTAGTATGAACGAGTATTACTGAATGCAGGGGTAGGTCACGCGTGTCGTATGTTATGTGCGTGTATTTAAAATGGAAATTTAACATTATCATTCAATGAGCTTGATTAATTGGACTAAAAACATTGTATTTACTTCACAACAATGGTCAAGAGTGATTTTTTTCTGTGTGCTTTTCTTTCGTGTTTTTCTATACGCAGTAAATCGAGATCCAAATTACACTAAGCTATTTCTCTTTTTGGTATCGACAAAGCATACGTGAATATAATGTAACAAATATCATTAAGTTTGATAAATTTAATTTGTACCAAAAATAGATGATGCTGGAGTCAAACCCGCGCCTTTTGGATTCCGTCCGAGTGCTCTTACCAACTGAGCCAACCATCTAGATGACCATCATTTTGAGCGAGTTTGACAAATTTAATCCCAGAAGTGAGAGATACCACTTAAATATAAAAAATTGGTACCGATTTTGTGTTTTGAAAACATTCAAATTAGGCATGACACATGGCATAGCTGTGTGTTATCGCCTAGACTATTTCTTCTCCATAAGAATGATATTATGGATGCTTCCAGAAAGCATAGTTATGCAGTTTCAGTACTAGAGATATCGCTTTATACGGATGTAGCGGCCATGCAGTTCTATTTTAGAAAATCGTTGACCAGTGCCGGATGATTCTTCTATCTGTAATTAAATCCTTTCTTCAGAAGGTTGCTTAATAGGGAACAATGAACCTTGTACAGTTTAAGTCACAAATGACCCTTGTTTACGCGTCAATCAATATTTGTCATCAGGCACAATTTGTCGAATATCTGCGCTGGGACAGCACTCACCTAAATGCCTCATCTAGTCAAGACCCAATACTGAGTACTCAAAATCTCTTGCGATTGCCAATTCAAATTTAAATTTAAATATTCATATTCAAAATAGGATCTGATATCACTTATTCAAAGTCAAAAACTACCACCCATTCCAAAAAGTATGCCTCAGACCTGAAAAGAACGGGTGCAACAAACGGGCTTCTTCTTTTTTTCATAAAAATATGGTTACAAAGTAATATCGTAGAATTAAACTTATTATTTAACAGCCTGAGGCCGGTCCTCCATTATCAATCATGGTATCATTAAGAAAGTCATTTATGTTATAGTAACCTTTACCACACAAATGTTTTTAAGAATTCTTTTGAATATCGTAATACATTTGTTTTGAACATTTTCTGGGATCTTATTGTAAAAGCATATAAATCATTAGGCATTATAATTTCATGTCTGTTCCTGGTTCAAAGTCAAAAGGTTGTTAATAGCACGAATAGCCCTCTTCTGCATTACAAATATTGTATTAATATTGGCAGCGTTACCCCATAGCAATATACCATAGGACATACTGATATGGAAATAACTAAAGTAAACTAGTCGCGCCGCCTATATCAGTCAATTGTCTAATGTTTTTAACCGCGTATGCTGCAGAACTAAGTCTGTTCGCCAATCCTTCAATAATATATAATTCTATGTTGTCTAGAAGTTGAAACCACTGGCTTCAAAGAATATGGCGGTTATGAATAGACCAATGTAAAGGAGCCCACACAACCAGATCTGGAGTCAATTGGCTTCAACGAAGAACTTCTTGAATAATGCTATTTGATCAGAATTATTTAGTAGGAAGTTAGGAGTCTGTGAACAGCTCAATCACTCGATCATGATCACTTAAAGTCAGATGACCCCTGCGGTCTTTTCTCCTATTCTTCCAAAATAAAAAGTAACAGAAGAACTAAGTATGTCTGTGTGCAGTGTTTCTCCGTCTTCCAAATCAATTTTTGTACCAAAATAGAGGTGCAGTGAATCTTTTACAATCCATTTTGAGTAATGAATTTGCTAGTGGAGCAACAGAAAGATGAGAAACTCTATTTATGCTAACATCAGCAGATACCTTATTATTTAACTTTATCACATAAAATAATTTAGGTATTCTTTGATATTGTTTAATATGCAGAAATATTCAAACATTTCCTGCGGTTTCATCAGAATTTATTATTATTTGTCATACAATACCAATCTTGGCTTATTTATAGAAAAATAGGCATAGGAATCTCTTTATTCTTTGCAGAGGGAGCCGGTTTGGTGATGCCGTCAATTAGTAGCGTGGAAGCACTATTTGTGTGCCTATTTAAAAAGACGCCGTAACTAGTTAAATTACTGTACTAAATAACATTTTAAGTCTCAAACGTCCTAAACGGCAAATCCTAATTACATTGTAACCAGCATTGGCTGTGCGTATAACTTACTATCGAGTGAACGACTCGTCACTTTTTCTATAGAAAGGGGTACACCAAAAGCGTTTATTTTTCCTGCTTACTTACGTCTTTGTAAATATTCAAAATTCTGACAGAAAAGTGTTGTCTAATTCTACATTATTTCTTATGAGTCTCGCTATGATATAATAACTCTTCAGCCTTATAATAATAATTAGCTTGTAATGGTAATGTAGCTATCGGTTACCTTATTTAGGTGTTTGATATTTGCATACTTATGAATATATGTATCGTTCAGGTCTTCAAACAATGTCAGACATGCAAAAGTTTTTGTTATACTTCATAATTGACACACGCGTAATGTTACAGTTGATCAAATTCAGTTCGGCTATCAGTTTTCGTATTAGTATGATTGTGCTCTTGAAAGAAAGAGGAAGTAATTGAAAATGTATAATTTACGACTTATTATCTTTCTGTCCGTATGTCTGCAAATAAATTGTGTTTTATTTGATTTATACAGTGGGAAAAAAGTTAATGAAGAGCTCAAGAAACAACTTCGATCACAAAAAGCCTTTGAGTAAGTTCTTTTTCTTGAGTTACTTGAATTAATTGTTCAAGTTTTATTATAGTTGCCAAAGTCGACTTTGTACTCAGTTTTTTATTAATTTTATTTTTTCTTTAATTGTGATTCGCTATTAGCGTGCTATTAGCGTTTCGATTGTGTTGATGAGTATAGCCGATATATTTTTTTGTCAAATTCAAATTCTCTACCAAACTATCTACATTACTACATCTCGGAATCGGCTGAAACTATTTAGATGAAATTAACTTTTCGAGGTTTTTAGACATAGCTAGATAGCGTCTTAACTCCGCGCGCAGGTTAATCAACCATGTTGTATTAATAAACACCGCAGAACCAAAATCGAATAATTAGGCTATTTTTAACTTGCAACGCAAGACAGAGTATGTTAACCGTATCTTCCTTAGTTTTTACTATAACTTGTTCTTATAAACATATAATAGGTAAATCATATATAACAATGTTAACATAATAATAATAATCTTGTTTTAGTCATAGCTACTTAATAAAAACACACAGATCTTAATTTTGGTGTTATTTGTTGAAGACACTACAAAAGCATACTCCAATTCTGTGTTATTATTATTATTATAATATTAATTTATTCAATAATATACAGATAACATTTATCTTAATCTTTATTGCATTGGACATCAATAGAGCTGAGTAGTTCAACTAATAGTAAGTGATCACCGCCATGCTTCTAGTTATGGCCAGAAAAATGACTTGTTATTGTTTTTATTGATATGGTTTTGAAACCACGCGAAGTGAAGTTCCTTTAGCCGTATTTTTGTTTGCATTGAATAACTTTCTCAAGATCTGTACAGTGTATGGTTGCATTAATTTGGTAGAATGCTACGTGTGTAAAAATATTTAATAAATTACCAAACGAAATAAATAAGGAGACAGTGTTAAATAGATTTAAATTTAAATGATTAACACTTAATAAACGAATATTATCAAACGAAGTGGTAACTGGCACCAATACTATTTTTAATATTATAATTTTTTGTGATTATTTTTACTACATTATCTCTTAACATTTCATTAATTATTGTAATTGTATATTGTAGTGTTTTTAGATATAGCTTTACGTTGGTCAAATTAAATGTAGCAGTAATTATTGATTGTTTTAGGTTACAATGAAATATTTGCATGTCTGTCAAGACGAAACGTGTGCCTACCAATTTGCCTACTCTTAAATTTGTAACAACTTTGCGCCTGATTGTTTCTGGCAAATAAAGAACTTTGAGTTTAGGATGCTAGGTATTTCTCAAGTTAAACAGCTATTTAAAATATTCATATATATTAAGGTCGAATATTTGGAAAATTAATGCCGTATATAATTATTTTTTTATGATAATATTTTATTTATTACAGGCAGTGTACAGTTGATATAAAGTCATGCACAGTTCAAGAAGGAAGTCGAGTGAGCGGCACTTGTAATAATTACAAATACCCAGCGGCTGGTGCTGCCGGTCGTCCATACTTACGTCTCCTTAAGCCTGATTATGCCAACGGTAAATTTTTGACCTTGAGAACATGATTTTATCTTTTTTTTAATAATAATAAGGGTTCAGACGAGCAGGACGTTCAGCAGTTGATACTCCCTGCCCATTACAATGCAGTGCCACTCAGGATTCTTGAAAGACCTAAAATTTTCTGTGGCACTACAACTGCGCTCGTCGCCTTGAGACATAAGATGTTAAGTCTCATTTGCCCAGTAATTTTACTAGCTACGGCGCCCTGCAGACCGAAACACGGTAATGTTTACACATTACTGCTTCACTGTAGAAAAAGGGGCCGTTGTTGTTACCCATAATCTAGCCGGCATCCTGTGCAAAGTAGCCTCCCACTGGTAAGGTTGTCAATCAGTTAAATACTCATCCACATTTTAACATCAAATGATATTATACGTTATATAAAAGATCGCAGTCTTATAATCATTAAATTTCAGGTCAGGAAATAAGGACAGGCACAAATGGCAAGCCATTACCGTCAGCTCGCAAAATTCGTACAACTCTCGAAAGAGTTGGTTTCTTCCCGGATACAAGTGCGTTCAATGCGGCCGCTATTCATTTCATTGAGTTAATCCATAAAGATTTAAGCGCTATGAATGGTCCTAGTAAGTACTTTATCTATATTAGAAAATATTTTTTATGCTACCGAAACTGTGTCATTTCCTTCGAGTACGAAAACCTATCTCTACTTCACGTTTTGATGATTTTATTGTTTATCTCCTATATAATTAATTTATACATCTAGATAGAGCCTGATCCTTCTTCTGTTAGACAATGTACCGTAACAGGCCAGTTTTTATCACTTTAGTGTGCATGACAGCTACGTCTTACACCCGCAATACCTTAGTCGATTTGTATTAGTGTGCGTGAATTTGCTGAAAATAGAGGTTACAGTTTGCCGCTTTTTTAGACGAGTTCACCGCTGTCACAGTCTATCTAACGTAAGATCACGCAACACAATATAATACACATTACGCAATACAACATTTGTTAATAACAATTAAAAGGCATAAAAAGCATTTATTTTCTCAGAATTGAATTCCTTGAAGTTCTTTTTGATGTCCGTGAGTGAAGGAAGGGTGCAAGAAACTCTCTCAACTCTTTTAAATAAAATGTGCATATATATGTATATAATATACATATAATTTATAAACAAATTATTTGACAGCCCTGAAAATATATGTTATAGATTTCTGTGCTAAAATTTAATTTAATTTGTTTTTGATCATAATAACTATAATACAGTTTATAGAAAGCACTATGTTCCACTTTCAAAAGAAAGTTTCCCCTTATTTTAGCCGATACAACATGACAACATGAGGACATTCAAAATATGTGTTAACGTATACAAAAGGGTAAGGGCGGCGAATAACTCGGCGACCCTACACTTGTTTATCATGTAGTAGTCAAAGTCAAAGTTCTTTATTTGGAAGAACATTTATAGGTAAAGTTCTTACAAATATAGGAGAAGGCACATTTTTTGTCTTGATGACGAGCAAAATGTTTTATTGGTTAAGTTTTATTATATATATATAAGTTATACTGCATTAAACTTACTAGCCTTGCTCGGATTTTTAAGAATGTACAAAACTTGAACAAAAAAAACTAATGGGATATCTGGATTCAAACCGGCGTCTTCTGCTTTCCGGATCACCCAATGTCCCATCTAAGCTATTACAGTCTTGTATATAGTGGCGAAATTTACCTTTGTATTCTAATGTTATTGTAGCTGTTCTCATTAAAACACGGATAAAACTACATTTTTTAAAATTGAATCCTTGCTAGATCGATTTATCGCCCCCGAAATCCCCTGTATACTAAATTTTATGAAAATCGTTGGAGCTGTTTCCGAGATTCAGATTATATAATATACATATATATATATAATATCCGGACGACCGAGCCTTGCTCGGATTCTTAAGAATGTACAAAACTTGAACAAAAAAAAAACTAATAGGACATCTGGATTCGAACCGGGGTCTTCTGCTTTCCGGATCACCCAATGTCCCATCTGAGCTATAATAGTCTTGTATATAGTGGCGAAATTTACATTTGTTTTTTTTTTTTTTTATGGAATAGGAGGACAAACGAGCGTACGGGTCACCTGGTGTTAAGTGATCACCGCCGCCCACATTCTCTTGCAACACCAGAGGAATCACAAGAGCGTTGCCGGCCTTTAAGGAAGGTGTACGCGCTTTTTTTGATGGTACCCATGTCGTATCGTCCCCGAAACACCGCACAAGGAAGCTCATTCCACAGCTTTGTAGTACGAGGGAGAAAGCTTCTTGAAAACCGCACTGTGGAGGACCGCCACACATCCAGATGGTGGGGATGATATCCTAACTTGTGGCGTGTCGTGCGATGGTGAAATTCGGCGGCAGGAATCAGGTTAAACAGCTCTTCGGAACACTCCCCGTGATAAATGCGGTAGAAGACACACAATGAAGTGACGTCTCTACGCAACGCCAAGTGATCCAGCCGTTCACAGAGCACTGAGTCCCCGACAATTCGAGCTGCTGTACGTTGCACGCGGTCAAATGGATCGAGCAGATACTGGGGTGCACCAGACCAGAGATGACAGCAATACTCCATGTGTGGCCGGACCTGCGCTTTGTAGAGCGCTAGAATGTGGGCCGGCTTGAAGTATTGCCGTGCTCTATTGATGACGCCCAGCTTCTTCGAAGCCAATTTGGCTTTGCCCTCCAGATGGCCACGGAATTGGCAATCGCGCGAGATTTCTAGACCCAGTATTCCGATACTAGGTGCGGCTTTAAGAGAAGTGTTCTCGAAGAGCGGTGATACGACAAATGGGGTTTTTTTAGTGGTAAACGCGCAAACTTGAGTCTTCTGGGGGTTAAATTGGACAAGGTTCAATTTACCCCATTCCGCGACCTTCTCGAGAGAGGACTCGATAGAAGACACAAGTTTCTCCCGGCACTGGTCGACGATTTCCCGAGAGAGACCTGCATGGCCCGTGTATACGGCATCACCAGTGCTGTCATCCGCATAGCAATGCATGTTGGAGGTGTCCAACATATCATTGATATGCAGAAGAAACAGCGTAGGAGATAGCACACAGCCTTGGGGCACTCCAGCATTCACGGGCTTCGGGTTCGAGCAATATCCGTCGACAACGACCTGTATGCTACGCCCAGTGAGGAAGCTGGAGGTCCACTTGCACAAGCTCTCGGGAAGCCCAAATGATGGAAGTTTTGAGAGGAGCGCCTTGTGCCATACACGATCAAAGGCCTTCGCTATATACAGGCTAACTGCCAGGCCTTCCCCCTTGCTTTCAATAGCCGCCACCCATCTATGTGTTAGGTATACCAGAAGATCACCTGCCGACCGTCCATGGCGAAAGCCGTACTGTCGGTCGTTGATCAACTGGTGACCCTCTAGGTATACTATAAGCTGGTGGCTAATTATGCTCTCCATGATTTTGGAGAGCAGGGAGGTGATAGCAATAGGCCTGTAGTTCGCCGGATCCGAACTGTCTCCTTTTTTTTGGATCGGATGGACAAGGGCTGACTTCCATGAGTCAGGGACTACGCCTTTGGAATAAGAGTGCCGGAATAAACGCGTTAGCACCGGCGTCAACTCAGGGGCACACGTTCTAAGCACGATTGGAGAAATGCCATCCGGCCCGCTCGACTTCCTGACGTCCAACGAAAACAGAGCTCGCCTAACAGTTTTCTGTCTGAACTGTACTTCAGGCATAGAGCTCTGACACCGCGGGATGGTCGGCGGTGTTTTTCCGTTGTCGTCAAGAGTCGAGTTGGAGGCGAAAAGAGCGCACAGGAGCTCGGCTTTCTCTTTTGCCGTATGGGCCAGGGTGTCATTCCTCATGTGCAACGGCGGCATGGACGGCTGGTTGAAGTCACCAAGAGCAGCTTTCGACAACGACCAGAACTTTGTATTCTAATGTTATTGTAGCTGTTTCTCATTCAAACATGGATAAAACCATTTTTTTTAAATTGAAACCTAGCTAGATCGATTTATCACCCCTGAAATCCCCTGCATACTTAATTTTATGAAAATCGTTGGAGCCGTTTCCGAGATTCAAATTATATATATACAAGAATTGCTCGTTTAAAGATATAAGATAAGATATAAAGGACGTCAGAATATCAAAAAGTAGCCATGTATTTCTAGAACAATGTATCTCGATGAATCAGAATAAGCCTGCAATTTAAACGTTTAAATTGCTTCTGTATTCTCGTTTAACATTGTACAAATGCACGTCATTCTTTCTTTATTCCACTTTGGGTAATAGCATCATAAAACATGAGAAAATTCATTTTACATCACAAAATTCAAATCTTTCCGCTTTGTGAGATTTTAAGTCTAAATTTCTTGGTAGTACATATTAGTAGCACATTTACATAAGAATAATATATAATTATGATATTATAATGTATTAACAACATTAATATGATTTTATGTTTAATTTTTAGCCGACTTCAAAAAAGGAGGAGAACCTCCTCCTCTTCCAGTTCGTCGGTTTTTTTTTATGTTTGTTACCTCAAAACTTTCGACTGGGTCTACCGATTTTGATAATTCTTTTTTTATTTGAATGCTGGTACTTCCCGTGTAGTCTCTTTGTAGTTTTGGTGCAGATCTGACAGTGGAATCCATGAGAAAACCATAAAAGTCTTAAATTTGATATACATACGTATAGCAATACTATAGATAGTAATAGACTATAGATAGCAATAGATAGATATACTTCAAAGATAATTTGGTGAGAGTTTGATTAGGTTCAATCACAAAGTAACGGAACTCTTCAATTCATAGTCAACTCTCAATCTACACATATTTAGATAAATTGTTAGTTAGTGTACTTCAAATTCACTAAAAATCTAAAAATAAAAAATATTTTAACAAAAAAACAACCGACTTCAAAAACACTATTCCAAAACAATAGATATGATATGCACTTTAGTGCATATTATATCTTGAGCTTGAGTAGTGAGGAGGCGAGAGGCGAGAGCGGGTCGCGGCGGAAGGACACCGATTCCAAAAATAACAATAATCGTAACTAGAATTAGATTTATTAATTAAATTGTATAAGAATACGCAACAATTTGTTATGTTTTTAAAGTGATAACCATCACTTCTAGGATCAATAGTTGGAGTTTTAACGCCGGAGGTCGTGGGTTCGAATCCCGCATCGTTCATAAAATTTTGTTTTTCAAATTTTATTTGTGTATACATACGCAATTATTTTTATACTTTTTAGTGCATATCTATTGTTTTGGAATAGTGTTTTTGAAGTCGGTTGTTTTTTTATTAAAATACTTTTTATATTATCATATCCTATGATAACATTTTTATTACTTCTAGTTGATTTCATTTATAAAAGGCAGCACTGTTGTACATCGCAAAGTTCACAGGACACCAAATGTATCCCAATAGAGATTCCCAACAAGGACCCTTATCACAAAGGGAATATTCGCTGTCTAAACTTCTCGAGAGCTGAAACCTTCCAAGAAATAAGTTGCACGCGGGATTTAATGCCCGAACAGGTACGCTTGTATGCTTGTAGTTAATATGGAGTATAATACAACCAATTTTAATTGGTTGTATGTATACCTTCTTTATTACAATATTGGTTTTTTCTACAAACGTAAAATAGCACGTGGAATATTTTTTTAAAGATTTTTGTTTTATTATGCCACAATAGAATAACTTATTGCGTGCCTAAATATAAATAAACACACTTTTTTTGTGTTTCTTATATTCCATGAACTGACCCTTTTAACTTGAAAACTATTTTCCTCATCTTCATAGCAATGAGAATTACAAAACAATTTATTGAACACATACGATTGAAATTGTTAATATTTTTTGATATTCAAACGTGAAAACGACCTTTTCTAAGATTATTCGGTCGATAGACTGTCTGTCCATCTATCAAGACTTTCTTTTCTAAGAACACGGATGTACATGGCCTGTGGGAGGCTCCTTTACACAGAGGCCCACCTAGATTATGGGAACCTCAACAGCGCCTATTTCTGCCATGAAGTAGTAATATGAAAACATTACTGTGTTTCGGACAGAAAGGCGCCGTAGCTAGTAAAGTTACTGGGCAAATGAGACTTAACATCTTATGTCTCAAGGTTTCGAGCGCAGTTGTAGTGCCGCGCAGAATATTTCACTTTATCAAGAATCCTGAGTGGCATTGCATTATTATGGGCAGGGCGTATCAGTTACCATCACCTGCACATTCTGCTCGTCTCGTCCCTTATTGCCATTAAAAAACGAAATTCTTGTGTTGTCCTTGAAATTGCAAAAATCACGTCTAATATCCACGCAGATAAATTAAATCATAATGTAGGCTTTTCTATCCTCAAGTGCTAAATGAGGGCAAGTTACATCTCAAGAAAAACACAGTTTAGTACAACAATAATCTGAAGCCATAATGTATTTTTACAAGTTATATTGGAATAAGCAACAGCCAAACAATAAACTATTCCTTTTTTGTAAAACACCGTATCTTTTTAAGAGCTTAATTAACCTAATTTTGATACTTCATGAGTATGGTATAATAGTGTTCACGATTATTATGGACGAGGAGGGCCAACGAGCGTATAGGTCATCTGATGTTAAGTGATCACCACCGCCCACATTCTCTTGAAACACCAGAGGAATCACGAGAGCGTCACCGTCCTTTCATGAAGGTGCACGCGCTTTTTGTATCGAATAAGTATTTTTTATGGTAAAAATTCCTTAATTTTATATATAAGACATACTGATTTTTTTGCAAGTGCCTCTGTTGATCGGTGCCAGGGTATGTTTACAAACAAACAAAGACAAACAATAAATAAGAAAAAGGAATTAATAATTCTTAACTATATAATAAAACTTTTACAATTGCAATAGTTTCTATATTAAATTCAAATTGCAATATTTTTGTTCAAAATCTCTTATTGAACATGAAAAACTGCCACCCATCCCAAAAAGACTCAGACCTGAGAAGAACGGGCGCAAGAAACTCAGTGGGCTTTTTTTATATAAAATATGGATTACAATGTGATATCGTACAATAAACATTTATAATTAAAGAGCCTGAGGGTGTTAGCTACATTCACAGTCTGTGGTGTCATTAAGAAAGTAGTTTATGCTATAGTAAACTTTCCCACATAAACGTTTTTTAACAATTCTTTTAAATTTCGTAACACCTATTTTGTTTTGTACATTTTCTGGGATCATATTGTAGAAGCATATACAATATACATTGCCAAATAAAAGACTTACTAACTCGACTTAATCGAGTAGTAGGCATAACAAGTTTATGTTTGTTCATCGTGTTAACATTATGAATGTCACAGTTTCTAGCAAATTCCTCAATGTGCTTATGAACATATAGAACATTATCATAAATGTATTGAGAAGCAACAGTCAAAATGTTTATATCTTTAAATTTTTCTCTTAATGATTCATTAGGATCTTGGTTAGAAATAGCGCGAATAGCCCTCTTCTGCAGCACAAAGATGGCCGCACTGCCCCACAACAATATACCATGGGGCATAATTCTATGAAAATAACTAAAGTTTACTAGTCGCACCGTATCTATGTCAGTTAACTGTCTAATTTTCTTAACCGCCTATGCTGCAGAACTAAGCCTATTCGCCAATTCATCAATATAGTTCTATATATTCTTTATAGTAAATTTCTTGGGCGGAAGAGGTAGAATGGCGATAAATACTCATCTCTTGTTTCAAATAGTTATACAATTTAATTGAGGTTAGTTAAACACAGAATATACGACAAAACACTTAACTTGATAAAGGTGAAGAAAAAACAAGGGGCCATAGAGAAATAGTGAACCAGATCTCATGATTATACAAAATGTATAATTTTGTATTGTCATAATTATTATAGATATACTACAACAAAATTTAATAAAGGGAGTTAAAACTAGCATTATTTCACAGATCAATTACCAGACGCCGTTACTAGATCTATCAGTTATATATGGTGCGGAGGAGAAATCCAAAGATCCTGTGAGATCCTACAAGAATGGCATGTTGAGACTGAAGTTGAGAGACAATCGATATGTTCCAATCAGCGGGAATGATTGCTTCCGACACGACGGAGATCAGAACCTTTGTTATAAAATTGGTGAGACTTGTTGTTGATTTATTTGACTGATTATTTTATAAAGAGCACCCATCTTTGTTTGTATAATATATATTGGTATTATTATGACGAGTCCTGTGAATCGGTGATATCGCCGGCGTAGATTTCAATACGTCATAATTTGACTATTAATGATTAATTATAACTTAGAAAACTTATAAGTCTACATTGACCACAAAACAGTTTAAGGACATACCTATTCTGTGAGATTGACAACCTTTTGCTGTGAAACACCCAATAGAAACAGGCCAAGTTACTTTAGTTATCGTGACGAGCTACGCCTTACACTCGCGATTTGTATGTCACTTTGTGTTAGTGTGCGAGCAATGCTCAAAATAGAGTTAACTGTCTGACTTATTTTATATGACGTTTTCATAGATGTTAGATTATTAGCTAGACGTATAAATGATCTATAATTGAAATCGGTTGGCGCGATATTGAGTTATTCGTAAATTTGTTGCGCACATACTCATAGCAAATTTAAGACTTTTATCGTTTTCTCATGGTTGCCAAAAAAAGAATTATCAAAATTGGTTCACCCAGTCGAAAGTTAGGTAACAAACATAAAAAACATACCGACGAATTGAGAGCCTCCTCCTTTTTTGAAGTCGGTTAAATAGAGCGACTCTATTGTTTTCATTTATGGCTGTTTCCTTACATCTGTCCCATTGTGACAAGCGGCTCTTGCCTGGGAACTTGGCAATAATTGTACCATATTAAATGAAAATACATTCGTTTTTATTAAATTACTTACGCTTTTTGCGTATCAATCTTATATTAATAAATTAACCTTATCGATGATAAGACACAACATCTTTTTTTTGAGCCGTTATTGTATTATTTATGTACTTTTTATAGCACACTTAGGCTTGTTGATTGACACACAGTTGACACACGACTAAGGAGAAAAGTGTGCTTACATTGTCTTTTTGCACACATTTGCCGTACCGTTATCAGACTGCTAATGATAAAATGTCCATATGTATAGAATGTCATTGAACTGACAACGAGAAATTAAAATTAATTCTTAATCTATTTCTGAGACATATATCATAATATATAATATCAGACGGGGCAAGGCTGGTCACATTGTCAGAATCTTTGTGGTTGTCCATTATTGTGGGCATTTAACACGACAGTTTCACTTCACAAAGCTTTTAAGTTACTTCATAGCTATAATAAATTACGTAATAAGAATGTGGTGTTCAGGCAACCGCCTCGCTCGATAGTTCTTCCCTGACTGCTTGATCTGAACCGCACTCGCACCGCACGTCAATTACACCCGAGCCAAGACGCGTACCGAAACATTTTCGTACTCGCTCGTGACTCGACGATCTCTACTACGACATAATATATCTTAATTATTTTCTTAAAGTCCTATTTTGAACATATTCTACCTTACTCTTAAGGTTTACCAACAATAGACATTATGGATATTCGTACGACGACGCTTGCAATATTCTTCATGCGAGAACACAATCGACTCGCTAAGGCACTTCACGAGTTAAATCCTTGCTGGAAAGACGACAGATTATTCAAGGTTGCTCGACAAATCAATATAGCAACTGCTGCCAATATATTTATGTATGAACTCTTGCCTAATATTATGGGTAAGTATGTTGTTATACTAATCATATTTGTATTGACTTTGTTACAACCTAAAAGTATATATATATATAGTAGAGCATGTATATCTTTACTATAGACAGATACTTTTATAAATCCCATGGGACTCCCAGTACTTCGATCTATTGAGTTGTAGTGTTATAAATATATCCCTGACTTTTGAAACTATCATGGCTTTCAACAGTAAAGTATTTTTTTTAAATAGCAGGATATGGGCGCGTGAGCATAACATTGGAAATATAATTTATTATTTAAGAGAAACCTAAAATTCCTTGAATCATGGTATATTATGGTCCCATTAAAAAATATATGTTTGCACAAATAAATCGGCAAAAATTCACAAATCTATTTATTTACGATATAATATGATCAAAATGCTGATTTAATTCGCAAACTAAAACCATATAGTATTTCTTAGAAACCTTATAAATAATAATAATAAATTTCTATATTTTGGCGACAGAGGGTCATATTTTGTTAATTACAGGCTTAAAACCCACATAGTTTTTATATTAGTATGTTACAATTTGTACGATTTGCTTAATATAATAAATTCATAATACATAATAACACAAAAAAATTGGAAAATCCAAAGTGCATGCCTCGAAAGCTTATGCTATATTTTTTTTGTAAAAATTAAATTTCGAATAAAATCGAATAATCTGCGTTTTTTTTTTTTAAAAACGAGAAGGTCTACATTAGTGATTTCGAAAGGAACCTTCTCTGCTTAATTCTAAAAATTGTGGATAAAGAATTAAGACGTTTCGTCAAGTCGTTCTCGAGAGATCCGTACCACGCCGTTTCTATGAACCACAGACTAATGGACGTCCACGATAATTTTTTTTAATGAACTTTTTTTATATTAACACGTATTGGACAATTTAAAAAAAAAGTATCAGGATTATTCATTAGTGTCTCAGCTTTGTATTGATGTGCTTTTTATAATGTGTAAGAGTAATAGAAAAAAACTATGCAGTTTGAAGAGTGGAAATCGTGTGACCTTGACAGGTCGGTTATAAAGCACACCCTCGCCGCTTCGCGTTCGACGCGTGCATATCTTTGGTAACAATCAGAGACAGCGTGTTTTTATCGGACAAGAACTTGAATGAATCGCTGCAATATTGGCGAATCCAGTTTTCCCGTTATTATATTCAGAATACTGTTTGAGCTCGAACGCAGCTTCCGTTCGTGCTTCAGCGAACATGCCTGACGCCGAACAAAACCGCGGTGAGCCCAGCAGCATCCTGAAACTTAATCTATATACTAGTTATTTAATATTAACCAATAATTTTATTAAATTATTGTTGAAACTACTTCGAAGGTTATTCAAATATGATGAGCTATGGCCTCTTATCAAATAATGTTGATTATGTCAAACAATATGATGAAGAGAGCCAGCCTGGAGTTTATGCTGAATTTGCTATTGGACTTAGATTCTTCAGGACATTTCTCAGCGGAAATATAAAGTAAGTTGTTTTCTTTTAATCATCTTGACAACAAGTTGGTGTTATGTAGATATATATATAGTGGTTAAAATTAAACAAATTGAAATATTATTCTCCAAAACAAGATTTTAAATTATTTATTGAACGTCGTAAACTACCAGCAATTCGAAAATTTATGCCTCAGACCGAGAAGAAAGTTACAATGAAATTTATTGATCAAAAAGCCTGAGGACGGTAGCTCTATTCCCAATCCGTGGAATTATTTAGATAGACATTTATATAAATAAATAATTTAATAATGACTCACAAAACTTTAAATGACATATTGAATCTTTGATTGGATCTAGAGATTGGAACTTGTACTACGTTCTACGGTCTTCTTGGGTATCACGTTAGATAAAAAGCTTCAGTGGGGTCCACATATTTCCCATCTAGCAGATAGACTCTGTGGCATATGCAGTTAGAAAGATTAGAGAGTACACGAATGTTGCGACCGCTAGATTAGTGTACTTCAGTTATTTTCATAGCATCATGACGTACGGTTTATTACTATGGGGTCATGCTGCTGACATTGATATAGCGTTTGCTCTGCAAAAGAGAGCTGTTCGTGCTATATATCAGCTTGGTTATAAACAGTCTCTCATAGAAAAATTTAAAGAAATAAATATTATGCTGTTCATTGTCAGTACATTTATGAAAATTTAATAAATGTTCACAAAAATCGTCACCTTTTTGCTCTTAATTGTGATTTTCATTATTATAACACTAGAAATAAGGGATTGCTTGTAACTAATTCTAGTAGGCTTCATAAGATACATAATAGCTTTAAGGGTAAATGTATATACTTCTATAATAAAGTCCCAGCCACTGTTCAGGCATTATCTATAAATAAATTTAAATGTTTTATAAAAAAATGGCTCTGTAGTAAATCCTATTACTCCACTGCTGAATATCTAAATGATTGGACAGCCTGGGACTAGATTGTGATTATTTTATAGCGATAGAAATTACTGTACTATATTGTATATTTTTATTGAAAAGAGCGCAAAAAAAGAATTCTGGGAGAGTTCCTTGCGCCGCTTCTTCTCTCTCAGAGCGCCATTTGTTTCCGTAGCGGTAGTAGTATCTAG
Source organism: Leptidea sinapis (assembly GCF_905404315.1). NCBI lineage: Eukaryota > Metazoa > Arthropoda > Insecta > Lepidoptera > Pieridae > Leptidea > Leptidea sinapis. The sequence goes on along the minus strand of NC_066275.1, from coordinate 6,332,482 downwards.
TAGAAATGACATCAAAAAGAAATCTAAAGGAATAAATTTTGAGAAAATAAATGCCTTTTACACCTTTTTATGCCTTTTATTATACTAAACTTTACCGCATAAACGTTTCTTGACAATAATTTTTAAATTTTGTAACCCATTCTTTTTTAACATTGTCTGTTGTACAAACAAAAAAATCGACCATCAAATAACTTCCTAAATCAATTTAAGCAAGTAGTAGGTATAACAAGTTAATATTAATCGTTCTAATCCTCGTGTTAGCATTATGATTATAAAAAAAAATAGTTTCACTAATGTGCCTATGTATATCCATTTACTCTATCTTATCAAGTATCCCTAGCCTTAATTGACAATTATTATCCTTTTCCTATCATTGAATATACAATCAAGAGTTTTTTTTTATGAATAGATTGAATTCGACGATACAAACTTTATCATCACGAAAATTATCTACTACTACTAACTAATTTAAGTAACTAATAAAGAACAGTGATGTTATACTTAATTGTCGAATTAGATTTTTTCTATCTTGTTTGGAAAACCTCTCGATTTCATTACGAACAGTTATTAAATAGCTAAGAGAAAATACCTTTTGTTGCATAGTTATGAAAATTATATGGGATTATAGATATACTTTAGTAATTTTGTATATTATTTGAAATATTTAACAGATTATATAACGAGAAATATGAAGAAGTGGGACAAATAGTACTCGAGGAAAGTTTCAATTTACAAAATCTGCTTGAAACCGGCAAAATTTTAGATGAGATTAACCGAGGTACTTTCCACCAGAGTGCTGGAAAGTGGATGGACAGAGGAACTAATCAGGTTAACTATATTTTTTCATCAAATTGAAAGTTTAGAATATAATTTGTATCTATGCATTTTCCTATGAATTTATGCTCTGTATTTCTAATTATAAATATTCGAACTCTGTTGCATTTCAGATAGAGAAAAATAATACATCAAAAGTAAAATTACAAGAAGTGTTCGATCAAATCTCTATGGACATACAGCGCGGTAGAGATATGGGTGTACGAGGTTACAATGATTATAGGAACTTGTGTGGCTTGAGACATGCTAAATCATTCAGTGATCTTTTAGATGTTATTGATAGAGAGGTTTGTAGCTACGTGGAATACATTATATACTAAAGTGATACTAGGGTATTCTTTATAGTATAAAGTTTATGAAATTCTGAAGTAAATTATGAATTTGAATTGATCAATGGTCAAAAAATGGTTGCTTGTAAGTTGTAGATTTCATTTCATTTGTAGAGTTATTTTATGAAACAAAAAAAATTAAAAGACAAATGACCTGATGTGTCATTATTACTACCTCCGATGGTTTAACGCAAAAAGTAATAATTACGGTTGTACTGGTTTGAATGAAAGAGATCATGAAAGATGCTGCTAATTTCCACGGCATTAGACTTTGAAATACTTCAAACAGAACTGACAGATTATGCCCATTCAAACTAAGTTAATAAACAAAATCGTGGCTCTCTCATGTTTTGGTTCCTAAATGGAATCTTATACACAAATAAAATTTGAAAAACAAAATTTTGTGAACGATGCGGGACTCGAACCAACATAGGCATTGGGGTTGAACAGGTTATCAACTGTAAAGTAGATCCTGTAGATGAAGCCACAACCTGAGAGTTGAACAAAGCATACAAGATTTTATGACGATACGTCACTCGAACAGTTGGCTCAGTTGGATAGAGCACTGGCATGGACCGCCAGAGGTCGTGGGTTTGAGTCCCGCATCGTTGATAAAATTTTGGTTTTTTAAATTTTATTTGTGCATTAATCCTAGAAGTGAGGGTTATCACTTTAAAAACATAACAAATTGTTTGGAATCTTATAGCATTTTTTTATAATTCTACGACATATAGATAGTCTGGAGTAAGGAGTCATAGGATATTCGATCTATAGTTAGGGACTGGTCAGTTTTTTGCCCATTAAATTGCGTAGAGTATTCCTGATCCATGGGCATCTTTAAAATATTAAATTATTTTGAGTTAAGGATGCATGCAGTAATGCAAAATATATTATTGATAAAATTTTAAATTTCTAGAAAGTTGAAGCTCTAAAACAGTTATATACGAACGTGGATGACATCGACTTACTAGCTGGTATTATGAGTGAAACAAATATAGATCACACGTTTGTTGGTCCTACTTTGTTCTGTATTATTGTAAAACAACTACAACTGTTCAGATATTCAGATCGCTTCTGGTTTGAAAGTGGTGATAATAGTCATAAATTTTCTTTGGGTGAGTAATCAATATATTATATTAAACGTAATTTATATAATTTAACATTTACTCCCTAATGGTCCGCTAACTTAAAACAGCCGCTAAGTAGTGGTTTTCCTCATTCTGACTTAGGTCAATAGAAGAAGACAGAGTGACAATTAGCAATGCTTTAAGGTAGCACACTATTATGAATAAGGGGGTAAGTAAGTCTTTACCATCCATTCGCCAACATTTTTTTAATTTTAATTACCATCTAGCCTTGGACTTATAAGCATTCAATTATAAAATAATTGACTAAACAATTTTTGTCTTTTTTTGATGATTTCTTTCGTCACTTTAATGGTATATTTTTATGACAATAATGGACGAGACGAGCAGGACGTTAAGCTGATGGTAATTGATGCGCCCTGCAGTGCCGCTATGGATTCTTGAAAAATCCAAAAACTTTGAGCGGTAGGGCTTATCAATTACCATTAGCTGAACGTCCTGCTCGTCTCGTCCATTATTGTCATAAAAATATACCATTAAAGTGACGAATAAAATTAATTCGCTTTCAGATCAATTGCGGGAAATCAGGAAAACAAACATGGCAAGGTTTGCATGTGACAACGTGGACGGAATTACATTCATACAACCGCATGCTTTGTTGAACACTCAACTATGGTACGTTTTGATTAATTCATTTATTGCACAATGCGTAAACTCTTTCCATTTCACGTTTATAAAATACTAGTGTGTAGAATAGTTGTGGATTAGTTTTAACCGACTCCAAAAAAAGGAGGAGGTTCTAAATTAAACGGGTTTTTTATGTTTGTTACCTCAGAACTTTCGATTTCGATATTTTTTTTTTTATGGAATAGGAGGACAAACGAGCGTACGGGTCACCTGGTGTTAAGTGATCACCGCCGCCCACACTCTCCTGCAACACCAGAGGAATCACAAGAGCGTTGCCGGCCTTTAAGGAAGGTGTACGCGCTTTTCTTGAAGGTACCCATGTCGTATCGTCCCGGCAACACCGCACAAGGAAGCTCATTCCACAGCTTCGTGGTACGAGGAAGAAAGCTCCTTGAAAACCGCACTGTGGCGGACCGCCACACATCCAGATGGTGGGGATGATATCGTAACTTGTGGCGTGTCGTGCGAAGGTGAAATTCGGCGGCAGGAATCAGGTTGAACAGCTCTTCGGAACACTCCCCGTGATAAATGCGGTAGAAGACACACAATGAAGCGACGTCTCTACGCAACGCCAAGTGATCCAGCCGTTCACAGAGTACTGGGTCCCCGACAATTCGAGCTGCTCTGCGTTGCACGCGGTCAAATGGATCGAGCTGATACTGGGGTGCGCCAGACCAGAGATGACAGCAATACTCCATGTGAGGCCGGACCTGCGCTTTGTAGAGCGCTAGAATGTAGGCCGGCTTGAAGTATTGCCGTGCTCTATTTATGACGCCCAGTTTCTTTGAAGCCAGTTTGGCTTTGCCCTCCAGATAGCCACGGAATTGGCAATTGCTCGAGATTTCGAGACCCAGTATTCCGATACTAGGCGAGGCTTTAAGGGAAGTGTTCTCGAGGAGCGGTGATACGGCAAATGGGGTTTTTTTAGTGGTAAACGCGCAAACTTGAGTCTTCTGGGGGTTAAATTGGACAAGGTTCAACTTACCCCATTCCGCGACCTTCTCGAGAGAGGACTCGATAGAAGACACAAGTTTTTATTTGAAAGCTAGTGCTTTCCGTTATTTTTTGGTTAGTGTCAGTGCCAGCTAAGATACGTTTGAAGCTACATACATATTTATAGGTAATATAGGCTTGTGTCGCGCGACATGACGAATCGAGAGCCGAGAGCCGCCCCGGGGCCGCGGTGGGATGACACCGCATCCAAAAATATTTAAAACTACAACTATTGTAATAATTTAGTTTACCTTTACGTGGTCCATTATTTTTCATTTCATTTTACTTAGGAGAAATCTAAAAATAGGTTGATTATTAAGTTATAGAAGTTATATAGAATATTATCATTATCTACATTGTTCGTCTGTCAAAATCTCAGGAACGAGAGGATTCAAGTTGATATTAACGTTAAATGTGTATATATATAACTATATATATACATATATAACTATATAGGCAGGAACTTGTAAAAATTAAGCTACAAAATTAAACTTAACAAAATATACCGTCATTTGAGTAGAATTATATTCTAACACGTCAAACAAAAACCTGCTGAAATTTTGACAGAGTATACAAAAAAACAGTGATTACCAAAAAATCACTATGCGAAAAATAATATTGTATGTTATTAATTGCAGGAACACCCCCGTACCATGCGCGGACATCCACGGATTAGATATATCTCCATGGCGAGATTCAAGTTGTAAAAAGAACAAACAAACTAAAAAACAGAAACAAAAACGAAATGGAAATAAACAGCAGAATGACTAACACTCTATCTTCACACGAATACTAAAGAATTACTTGATTTAGACTTCATAACACATAATATGAGAAAGGATAGTGTTATAAAAACCCTATCCTACCAATATTGTGAAAAATGTATTGCCGTCTTTTTATCTGTCTATTTCGCTTTCACAGATATACTTCCAGACCGGTTTCGATGAAAAACATACTCTAAAAAAGGACAGGCTTTTTAAGATTTTAAAAATATTGGAATTTACGTATAACAATAACTTGTATAGAAATTTATGAAGGCACTCAAAAAACATGATTTTTAATGCTATTTTAATGCTAGTATTTGGAGATTAATAAACATGTGTTCCATGGTTAGGTAAAACAAACCTTACAAGGGGAAGAAGTAACGTTAGTCAGGAAATTCTGTCATTTTTGTTACTTATCTCCAGGCATGGTGACCGTATAGGAACCTACTATAGGTATTATATGTGTAGGTATCAGATTGGAAAATATAAATAAACATTTTTAATAAATTGAATGTTTTGATTTCTGGCTTTGACGTTTGGCTTAAACGATTGTTTTTATGTAGTTTTTAAGCCCTTATTTTTTTAAAGACTTAAAATTCCTTTTGAGTAAATGAAATGAATTCTGTGTTTATGATTCTTTTTTAATTTTGACATTTGTGTACTTTTAAGTATTAGAATTAGGACTCTTCAATTTAAGTCAGAATAATAAATAACATATTTACATCATAAATATTGTATTGTACGTACACAGTACATTAACTTCATTAGGCGCATCTTGATTTGATATTAATCTTATATAAGCCAGCTAAGAACTTTCAAGATGAGATGACCAGACGAAATCAAATATATCTTGAAATTGAATTAACGTCTGATCTTTGAGTACATTTCCAATAATTAGAAGTGACAAATTTTTAATGTTCGCAATTTTATTGATCAAAAATCTTACAGCAATTTATAACATTGTTAACAATCTGTTATGATGTTAACATCTACTGCTATAGTAAAAAACATGTGTGTAAAATACTAATAGTTATTTATGTAACTGTTGTGTAATAAGGGGTATTAAAACGCGAATGTGAGTGTGATAATAGTATCACATGAGTGTTTTAATACCTAATTATCAACAGCTGTTGCATTCAAGACTTTATCTAGACCCATTATTTGAATCATCTATAAAAAGATTCTGAAACAGTTAGCTTACTGCTAACATTAAAAAACCAGACCTAGTGACCATTTCATCATTCAAACGATCGTTGTTTTTTAGTTTCTTAATGTTGTACTGAATTTCATTACAACACTCGTTTGGATGATGTAATGGTTATTAGGTCATTGAGTGTTTTAATGTTGGCAATAAGCTAACTGTTTTAGAATCCTTAATTATAGAGGATTTAATGTATAGGTGTAGATAAATAAATGTACGCACGCAAGAAGTTACTCTTCTTTGGTGTAATAAATGAAAATTCTTTAGAGCATATTTTTATTCCTCGTTCTATTTTACGTTTCAATATGGATAAAGAAGCTATTAAATAATACCACTGAAAATATTATTATACCGCATAATTTAGTTAAATAACGTGTTATTAAATATCATTAAATTATTTTTATTCAATTAAAGAGAAATTAGTTCTTTTATTTTAAAACTTGTATATAAATTTAAATTATAAATTGAAATTTATTTAATTCTCATCCATTGGTTGTGATTCAGTAGACCTATGAATTACAAGAGGCTTGGTAGCTGAAGTATAATACAAATGGTCTAGTTGGTCAGTTAACGTCAGACTTCAGAGTGTCAAATTTCCTTGACGGTGTGCGCGCGCATTACAAAAATTCTCTCAGATAATTTCCCTAACGCGCCAAAAAAGTATAAATTTAAAAGCCATTTACTAGTTTTCATCCTTTAAATTCATTTAAAGATTCCGAGAAATATTAGATTCGCAATAGAAAATTAACGATAACTGATTCGCGTTTTATTATTCATTCGATTTTGTGCAGAAGATGTTGCGAACGATTGCACTTCAATTTAAACCTGTTGCTACTAATAGTATGGACTGTATGAAAACTTTATTCAATTCTAACTTAATATACGAAATATATTTTCATTTGTTCTGAGGAGGATGCTCACATGAACTTAATTTTATTTTTAAATTCTACTCTTTATTTGAGTGGAACGTGAAATGAAGTGAAAACGAGCCCGTTTACGGTCTGTGACTTTTGAAATGCATTTTATAATTCACATACACCATTATAACAAGACAATCTAATTTTTATTCATATTATTCAGAATTTTTTCATTACCTTAAAAGTGTAACGCTGCTCTGATAAGGCAATATAAAAAGGTGCTTAGAAAAATATTAAGGTGATATTAAATATAATCTGATAATAAACAATAATAAAATCCACTCTGAGGTACTTTCTGAGCTTCTGATTTTGAGATTTTTTTTTCTGACATTCCAGTTTCTATCTCAAGCACTCTTGTCTCCTCCACCAGTGTTGTCCACTTCTTTTGGAAAATATTAAGGAATGTAAACAAAATTTCAAATTCAGTGTAGTTAGCCTAACCGAAATAATTAAAACATCCAGATCTTTAGAAATGAAAAAAACTGCTGATATGATGGGCATATCTGAAAAAATTATAAGTTCAGTTATTGACGTCATAGCACCATATCTAGCACTAGTTTTTAATAACTGTATTGAACATGGCGTGGTTCCTGACCTTCTGAAATATAGTAAAATTAAACCAATATTTAAATCGGGACTCACTTCTGACCCGAATAACTATCGCCCTGTTTCAATGTTTCCGAACTTAAGTAAAATTTTTGAAAAAAATATTTTAAGCCTTTAAATGCTTACTCACTTTAACACTTATAAGTTACTTCGTATAAAACAATTTGGCTTTACTAGGGGACGCTCGACTACGGATGCAGGTATTGAACTCATCAGGAATATTTTTGAGGCCTGGGAGGATGCACTTGGTATCTTCTGTGATTTATCTAAGGCTTTTGATTGTGTTATAAGAGGATCTGGGCTCGATCTTCTGATCTCATATTTAAATAATAGGATTCAGAGGGTCTATGTAAATGGCAGGAGATCTCCTGGGACTCCTCTCGGTATGGGGGTACCACAAGGGTCTAATCTTGGACCCTTCCTCTTCCTAATTTATATAAATGATCTACCTAACCTTGTAGAAAAAAAACACAAGGTGGTATTGTTTGCAGATGACACTTCACTTATATTCAAAGTGAAACGAAGCCAAGTTTTGTATGACGAAGTAAACAATGCTCTATCTGACATCGTGTACTAGTTTAGCGCCAATAACTTATTTTTAAATAGTCATAAAACTAAATATATTAAATTTACCACGCCAAATGTCAAAAATGTAGATGCGAATATTTTATTAAATGGAGAGGTGGTAAAACCAGTGAAATCTGCTGTATTTCTTGGAATTACTCTTGATTCCCAATTGCAACGGGGCCCCCATATTGAAGGATTGGCGAATAGGCTTAGTTCTGTAGCATATGCGGTTAAGAAAATTAGACGGTTAACTGACATAGATACGGCGCGACTGGTATACTTTAATTATTTTCATAGTATTATGTCCTATGGTATATTGTTATGGGGCAGTGCGGCCGATATTAATGCCATATTTGTGCTGCAGAAGAGGGCTGTTCGCGCGACTTATAACCTAGGTGCTAAAGAATCATTAAGAGAAAAATTTAAAGAAATAAACATTTTGACTGTTGCTTCTTAACACATTTTTGATAATGTTCTGTAAGAACATAAGCACATTGAGGACTTTTCTAGAAACTGTGGCATTCATAATGTTAACACGAGAAACAAACATAAACTTGTTATGCCTACTACTCGGTTGGGTCGAGTTAGTAAGTCTTTTGTTGGGCGATGTATATGCTTCTACAATATGATCCCAGAAAATGTATAAAACAAATGTGTTACAAAATTTAAAAAAATTTTTAAAAAAACGTTTGTGTGGGAAAGGTTACTATAGCATAAACGATTTTCTTAATGACACCACGGACTGGGAATAAAGCGGACACTCTCAGGCTTTTTTACTTATAAATGTTTATTGTACGATTGATATCGTACAATGTGATCATTGTAATCCATATTTTTATATAAAAAAAAGCCCGCTGAGTTTCTTGCGCCCATTCTTCTCAGGTCTGAGTCAGGTAGTCTCTTTTGAATAGGTGGTAGTTTTTAACGTCCAAGAAGTGATTTTGAATCCTATTTTGAGTAAAAATATTTGAATTTGAATTTGAATATATATATCGTACAATTTAACATTTAGTACCCAATATAATATATTCAAACAAAACAAAAATCGTATAACGAATCTTGCTTAATACTATTATTACATTAAATTAAAAGTTTTATAACGTGGAAGTATACCAAGAATACTGGCAGCATTTCCGCGTTTAATAAATAGGTTGACCCGTTGACCGAAATAGCTGCCAGCGATTTGGTTTCTAGTAACCCCATTGAGGCGGGTAGATAGGATTTTGTACATTCACCGCGCCACTGATCCCCACGGGCAAAGTGTATCAACACCGAACACCGCCAAGATATCAGACTCACTGAGACCGACAAATTTAAGACGTTCTCTGTCTTCGGCAGTCGAAGCAGCAGCCCCAGCACCAACTAACGTAACTTGAACATGAGAAGGAGCCAGAGTGTTGACGCAAGTCGCGTCCCACAGCAGCGTCCTTCCCCGGGCACAATATGGACCGACAATCTGGTCTAGATCGCCAGAATACGTCGTGGAAATCTTTTGGGGGACGCCTTTGTATAGCAGTGGACGTCTTACGGCTGATGATGATGATGATGAAACTGTTATTTAAAGAAGTATTTCAAGCTTAAGGTAAAGGTCAACCTTGTCCTCTTGCGAATGGATCAGTCTGTCATAATTTTTTTTTGATACCTTGAACATTTTCATGAATTTAGCTGGAGCAGTTATCTTGAACTTACGACACACTTCAAAACTAGTTCCGCATTGTCCAAACTATTCATAGTTTCGTATGTGGTTATTGCAACTGTAGTTAATAATTAACAATAATAAAATTAACTAAAAGTGTTCAAAAAAAAGAGGAATAAGAAATAAGTCCTAAACCACTATTAGGTGAAAAAAGCGGATAAAAGGGGAAAAAAATTATTATAATAAACTAAGCAAAATCGTAGAACATACATAGGGGATTCGGATACTCATCACCATGAGGCTTTCAAATTTTAGCTTTGGACGTCAACTTCTCGGCCACCCTGTATGGAACTGAATACGAAAAAAATCTAATATAACATCAATTGAAAAGTCTGTTTGTAAAACTGCTCAAAGCGATAGAAGGCATTGAAATCTAGGTTAAAAACGCTACTAATTTGCTTGCTTTTCGCTTTGACTCGGGGTAATAATTTTAATTGGCACGTCTCAATACTCTTGGGGAAAAATTCATTAAGGTTTTTTCAAACGAAAAAATTGGCAGATGTCCCGAACATGCTTTTACTAAACGTTAGTTTATGAAAGAACATCAAATCTTTAATAACCTGAATACTTATAGTAGACTGATATTGACTTAACGTCAAAAAATGTAACAATTGATTGTTAAAATTAATATTAATTAAGTTAATTATTGTAGACCTCTTTAGGACCGGAAATATTATTTAACAAAATATTTATGTTTTAATAATTATTCACAAAAATATTAAATTATAATCGTATTCTATTGCCTTTTAATATAACATAATTTCATTTTTCTTCAATTATCATTTTTATTAAATTTAAATTTATTATTATCTAACTAGCTGACCCGACAGACGCTGTTCTGTCAATAGAAAAATAAAAAGGTAAGTATGTCGGGAAAAAAGTAGTCTAAAGCCATTGAAAATGTGTAATGTAAGTAAAAATGAAACAAAAACGTATTTCTAAAGCAGTAATGTGTAAACATTACTGTGTTTCAGTCTCAAGGGCGTCGTCTATTTTTAGCTTAAATTGGAGACATCTATGTCTGAAGTTGACGAGCGCTACTACATATTAATGTATAGTTACTGCTAAAAATGTTTAATCCCTTGAATTTACTATTATATGTCTGTAAAATTGAGGAAAAATAAAGTACTAATTTATTTATATACAACCCAGGCGAAAATATAGCAGTGTTCTAGATATATCTAAGAATTTAGTCAGAAATGACAAAAATCAACTAGTTATTTACCAAAGAGCTCTTATTAACTTAAACTACTTTACTTTACTGAACATGATATTCAGATGATTGATTGCTCTTCAAAATTTAAATATATATGTTTCATAAATGGTAGAAGATATTGACTGCAAATCATATAGAAGAATTTCCTCATACAGGTCGATGTTCATGTGACTTTGTAAGAAGACCCGGAGTGAATTGCAATATTGCATGCAATACGTGTGGGAAATGATGCAGCTTCTTGTCATAAGGATATCTACTGTTACTGTATTCAATATACATCGTATTACTTGCGACTATCTAGACAAATATATGGATTCTATGTATTCTTGTGTAAGTATATTCTAATATTTTGTAGGGTTATTGTATGAGTTTGAAGCTTATATATATTTGTATTTTAGGAAGAATAAAATTTGTAATACCTCCTCTGCGATAAAGTCGTTTTAGTGTTTTGTTGGTTTATTTACGTGGGTAACACTGAAAATGTTTAGAACTGGCCAGTTGGAAACATTGCTAATGAAAACTTTTTTGAATTTCAATTTTAGAACTCTTTGTTTTTGTAAATTGGCGGCAAATCTCAAAATCTTGTTACACGTAAAAATGAACCAAACGCGAGAACATTTTCGGGCAATGATTTATTATGACTTTCTTTGTGGGCTATGATAGGCTGCGATTAGCATTTCTTAGGCCCCATCTGGTGCCACTATTTACAATTGGTTTAACGAGTTTAAGCGTGAACGTAGCAATCTCAATGATGATCCGTGTGAGAGACGTCCTTTAACAGCGACTAATGAAGATAACATCAGTGCTGTGCGACGCATGATAGAGGAAGATAAGAGTCACTCTCTTATCTTATCAGCAGATCATGCAGCAGATAACTTGACTCACAGCAAGCCTAGGCATTGCTATGAGTCAAGTTCAAAAAATATTACACGAACATTTAAGCGTCAGGAAGCTTTGTACCACATGGATTCCCTATACTTTAACCGAAGCCCAGAAACACCTTCGTATGGCCAGTCCATATGTTAGTCGCCAAATGTTAGATGATTCAACTGCTGTGAATCAACGCTGTATTTGACATCGTTACAGGAATTCCCACAAGCACACAGCCGGTCTGAGGTTCGAGTCTCCTTAGGAGACGCCCCGCGACTGTTGTTGCGTAGTCTTTGCGGCCTCCACGGCCCACGTCCTACTTTGCTGTGAAAGCCAGGGCTGCTAACAGCACAGAGGAGGTTTTAGTCGGTATGGGGCGTCCGCTTACGCGGACACTCGAGTCCGACATATTACGCCCCGTTTCGGGGCGTAAATACGTAACAGTATTTCCTCCTCTCAAAACAAAAAAAAAAAAAAAATTGTTACAGGTGATGAAAGCTATATTGCTACGAACACGAAACCAACGGCCAACTAAGGTAATGAAAGGAAGAAGTCAAGGAAAAAAGATGATTGGCTCATTCTTTGGTCGGCAAGGTACTTCGCGACAGTTGTGCTGGAAGACGGAAGGACAGTTGCTGCAGACTTATATGTCAATCACTGTTTGCCTGTAGTCTTGGAAAAAATTCGACATCAGTGCCCTCGAAGCAGGATCCGACTTCGAAAAGGAGGAATTCAATTCGATTGATTTTTTTATGTATGTATATTTGTCGGAGAATTAGAATATAAAAGTAGTATGGATTTTAAATCCAAATAAATCTCCGAGATATATATATATATACACCGATATATCCCCATTTCCGTGATTCTTCTTTAGTTTGATCCGGAATGTTTGCCATCTGGTCCCATAAAAATTTGACATAGTTTGGCCCAGTAGCTTTCATTTTATGAAATTTTTTTATTAACATTTTTATTATCATTATTTGTGAATATTTATGTTTATATGATGTTGCTATAGTTTGTGTACTGATTTTTACGAGTTTTCATTTAGTTTGTTTATATATTATTATTATTAACCCGTTTGCCAAAAAATGCGTCGTAGGCTTCTTGTCATTCATAGCAAACAAACGTTCTTCACGATATTTCAGTGTCTCACAAGAACATGAATAATCTATCTATATTGTTTATGGCACGTGGAACCTTTTGTAAGCCTACCCATGGTGCCATGCCAAATGTAATAGTAGCAGATACCTACACTCGGCACGCGTGAATTTGAGTGGGATAGCTTCGTCTAGAACCAAACAACCTAAGCGGTCAAGCACCGACTTAGACCTTATCAATAAGTAGCACATACAAATAATAGTAATAAGCATAAGAATTGTATTAAATTAAATCTCTATTAAGTTATTTTATACTTTAGAGTTTTTGAAGTCGGTTTTTTTATACGTAGTTTTTTTTTATTCATAATATTATTATAAAAACTTTTTGGTTGAAAACTTTTAAAACATCATAACATTGAAACATTTATCCATACACCGTTTATACAAATAAAATAAATTGAGGCGTATTCTGGTCCAAGACAATGTCGGAATACAATACAACGCTGCACAGCAAACTCAACACAAACTGTAGTTCGCGAACAGAGATAGGAAATATAAGTCTAGCAATTTTTGTTGCGATTTCCGTTCGAATAAAATAGTGGCTGAATTGATTAAATTTACATTTTATTGAACAGAACTTTGAATTAGCTTAAATAATACAAGTTAGCAATTAAAGCATTGAAAATTGTGATATAAAAGTGGTGTAGTAATGGCGCTACTAAAATAATCTTGCTTTAAAATATTATTACGAATAATATTATGTTTAAATTATGTGTTTTCAATGCATTATTATTTTCAGAACCTCTAAAATGGGTACGTTATTGTTTGAGACCATAAAATTTTTTTCAATAAAAATTTATTGATTTATGGTCATTGAATTAACAAAACCGCCCCAGTAAAAACAAATAAAAACAAAGAACTAAAATGTAACCAAGTCGCGCAGTGTTCCATTTTGAAATACCGTATTATTTATTTTAAATTATTGTTTTACAAATAGCCAATCCAGAAACTATATTTTTAACAAATAAGAATTGTCGTTATATTTTTATCATGATTTGTATTAATAGCCACTTATAAATAGTTAATTCCAGTAAGTGTTACGTCATTCTGAACAGAATAATTTGTCACTCATATATTTAGGACCTTTATCAAGAATAAGCATGTTTTAGAACTTGTTGACAGCCGAGTCTTCTTCGTAAAGAACCAATTTTAAATTGGTTTTTGAATTTTCAATGTTATCAGTTTTCATGCTAATTTGTAAATAACATAAATTGTGTACTTTTAAGTCATTCTGAACCGAATAAGTTGTCGCTTATACTTTTAACATCTTGTTGAGTTGCCTACAGTATGTCTTCTTTTCCAAACGACTTCTATTTTCTGTATGGCAGCTGATTTAATAAAGTACGATATCCACTAGTAAGTGTCATTACCAAAAGGATCTTCTAATTTAAAAAAATAAGTGCTAACCTCACAATACACCTGTACCTACGTGGGTAACACTGAGAATGTTTAGAACTGGCCAGTTAGAACAATTGCCAATGAAAACATTTTTGAATTTCAATTTTAGAACTCTTTGGTAACCAAGGAAGTATATTGCATTCATTTGTCATTAGTTTTTGTGAATTGACGGCAAATCTAAAACTCTTATTACACGTGAAAATGAACCTAACGCGAAAAAACTTTCGGTCAATGATTTATTACGACTTTCGTTGTGGGCTTACTCAACAATAAAGCTATGATAGGATGCGATTAGCATTACTGAATGAAGCCCCATCTCGTGCCGCTATTAACAATTGGTTTAACGAGTTTAAGCGTGAACGTAGCAATCTCAATGACGATCCGCGTGAGGGATGTCCTTTAACAGCGATTACTGAAGATAGCATCAGTGGTGTGCCACGCATGATAGAGGAAGATAAGAGAGATGTATCAGCAGATACTAGTAAGCTTAGGCATTGGTATGAGTCAAGTTCAAAAAATATTACACGAACATTTAGGCGTCAGGAAGCTTTGTACCAGATGGATTCCCCATACTTTAACCGACGACCAGAAACACCTTCACATGGACTGGTGTCGCCAAATGTTAGATAAGTTCATCGGCGGTGACTATTTGACCGTCACAGCTGGATATATTGCTACGAACCCGAAACCAAACGACAATCACCTCAGTTGGTGTTTTCTTTTGAAGATCGGCCAGCTAAGGTAAAGAAAGGAATAAGTCAAGGAAAAAAGGTGATTACCTCATTCTTTGGCCGGAAAAAAATTCAAAAAAAGATTTTCCTTCACCACGACAATGCTTCAGCGCACTCCGCAATGGATTGTTGAATATTTGACTATGGCGGGTGTCGAGAAAATGAGTCATCCGCCATACAGTCCTGACCTGGCGCTCTGAAAGTAATGATAAAATTCGAAGTATTCGCTTTACGAGCCCTGAAGATGCGGTGAAGGCGTACGAAAATGCCACAGAATAGACCCCTAAGCAAGAATGGGCCCACTGCTTTTCTCAGTGGTTCCATCGAATGCGACGATGTGTAGAGAAGGACGGAGATTACTTCGAAAAACTTAAGAAATAAAAAAAATCGAAAAACTTATGTCTGTAAAATTTAAGAAAAATAAAGTACTAATTTATTTATATACAACCCAGGCGAAAATATAGCAGTGTTCTAGATATATCTAAGAATTTAGTCAGAAATGACAAAAATCAACTGGTTATTTACCAAAGAGCTCTTATTAACTTAAACTACTTTACTTTACTGAACATGATATTCAGATGATTGATTGCTCTTCAAAATTTAAATATATATGTTTCATAAACGGTAGAAGATATTGACTGCAAATCATATAGAAGAATTTCCTCATACAGGTCGATGTTCATGTGACTTTTTAAGAAGACCCGGAGTGAATTGCAATATTGCATGCAATACGTGTGGGAAATGATGCAGCTTCTTGTCATAAGGATATCTACTGTTACTGTATTCAATATACATCGTATTACTTGCGACTATCTAGACAAATATATGGATTCTATGTATTCTTGTGTAAGTATATTCTAATATTTTGTAGGGTTATTGTATGAGTTTGAAGCTAATATATATTTGTATTTTAGGAAGAATAAAATTTGTAATACCTCCTCTGTGATAAAGTCGTATTAGTATTTTGTTGGTCTATGTACGTGGGTAACACTGAAAATGTTTAGAACTGGCCAGTTGGAAACATTGCTAATGAAAACTTTTTTGAATTTCAATTTTAGAACTCTTTGTTTTTGTAAATTGGCGGCAAATCTCAAAATCTTGTTACACGTAAAAATGAACCAAACGCGAGAACATTTTCGGTCAATGATTTATTATGACTTTCTTTGTGGGCTATGATAGGCTGCAATTAGCATTTCTTAATGAAGCCCCATCTGGTGCCATTATTTACAATTGGTTTAACGAGTTTAAGCGTGAACGTAGCAATCTCAATGATGATCCGTGTGAGGGACGTCCTTTAACAGCGACTAATGAAGATAACATCAGTGCTGTGCGACGCATGATAGAGGAAGATAAGAGTCACTCTCTTATCTTATCAGCAGATCATGCAGCAGATCACTTGACTCACAGCAAGCCTAGGCATTGCTATGAGTCAAGTTCAAAAAATATTACACGAACATTTAAGCGTCAGGAAGCTTTGTACCACATGGATTCCCTATACTTTAACCGAAGCCCAGAAACACCTTCGTATGGACTGGTGTCGCCAAATGTTAGATGAGTTCAACGGCGGTGAATCAAATGCTGTATTTGACATCGTTATAGGTGATGAAAGCTGGATATATTGCTACGAACTGGAAACCAAAAGACAATCAGTTCAGTGGGTGTTCCCTTTGGAGGATCGGCCAACTAAGGTAAAGAAAGGAAGAAGTCAAGGAAAAAAGATGATTGGCTCATTCTTTGGTCGGCAAGGTACTTCGCGACAGTTGTGCTGGAAGACGGAAGGACAGTTACTGCAGACTATATGTCAATCACTGTTTGCCTGTTGTCTTGGAAAAAATTCGACATCAACGCCCTCGAAGCAAGATCCGACTTCGAAAAGGAGGAATTCAATTCGATTGATTTTTGTATGTATGTATATTTGTCGGAGAATTAGAATATAAAAGTAATATGGATTTTAAATCCAAATAAATCTCCGAGATATATATATATATATATATATACACCGATATATCCCCATTTCCGTGATTCTTCTTTAGTTTGATCCGGAATGTTTGCCATCTGGTCCCATAAAAAATTGACATAGTTTGGCCCAGTAGTTTTCATTTTATGAAATTTTTTTATTAACATTTTTTATTAACATTATTTGTGAATATTGATTTTTACGAGTTTTCATTTAGTTTGTTTATATATTATTATATTAACCCGTTTGCCGAAAAATGCGTCGTAGGCTTCTTGTCAGTCATAGCAAACAAACGTTCTTCGCGATATTTCAGTGTCTCACAAGAACGTGAATAATCTATCTCTATTTTTTATGGCACGTGGAAGCTTTTGTAGGCCTACCCATGGTGCCAAGCCAAATGTAAAAGTAGCAGATACCTACACTTGGCATGCGTGAATTTGAGTGGGATAGCTTCGTCTAGAACCAAACAACCTAAGCGGTCAAGCACCGACTTAAACCTTATCAATAAGTAGCACATACAAATTATAGTAATAAGCATAAGAATTGTATTAAATTAAATCTCTATTAAGTTATTTTATACTTTAGAGTTTGTGAAGTCGGTTTTTTTATACGTAGTTTTTTTTTATTCATAATATTATTATAAACACTTTTTGGTTAAAAACTTTTAAAACATCATCAACATTGAAACATTTATCCATACACCGTTTATACAAATAAAATAAATTGAGGCGTATTCTGGCCCAACACAATGTCGGAATACAATACAACGCTGTACAGCAAACTCAACACAAACTGTAGTTCGCGAACAGAGATAGGAAATATAAGTCTAGCAATTTTTGTTGCGATTTCCGTTCGAATAAAATAGTGGCTGAATTGATTAAACTTACATTTTATTGAACAGAACTTTGAATTAGCTTAAATAATACAAGTTAGCAATTAAAGCATTGAAAATTGTGATATAAAAGTGGTGTAGTAATGGCGCTACTAAAATAATCTTGCTTTAAAATATTATTACGAATAATATTATGTTTAAATTATGTGTTTTCAATGCATTATTATTTTCAGAACCTCTAAAATGGGTACGTTATTGTTTGAGACCATAAAATTTTTTTCAATAAAAATTTATTGATTTATGGTCATTGAATTAACAAAACCGCCCCAGTAAAAACAAATAAAAACAAAGAACTAAAATGTAACCAAGTCGCGCAGTGTTCCATTTTGAAATACCGTATTATTTATTTTAAATTATTGTTTTACAAATAGCCAATCCAGAAACTATATTTTTAACAAATAAGAATTGTCGTTATATTTTTATCATGATTTGTATTAATAGCCACTTATAAATAGTTAATTCCAGTAAGTGTTACGTCATTCTGAACAGAATAATTTGTCACTCATATATTTAGGACCTTTATCAAGAATAAGCATGTTTTAGAACTTGTTGACAGCCGAGTCTTCTTCATAAAGAACCAATTTTAAATTGGTTTTTGAGTTTTCAATGTTATCAGTTTTCATGCTAATTTGTAAATAACATAAATTGTGTACTTTTAAGTCATTCTGAACCGAATAAGTTGTCGCTTATACTTTTAACATCTTGTTGAGTTGCCTACAGTATGTCTTCTTTTCCAAACGAATTCTATTTTCTGTATGGCAGCTGATTTAATAAAGTACGATATCCGCTAGTAAAAGTGTCATTACCAAAGTATATTACTGGTAAGCTTAGGCATTGGTATGAGTCAAGTTCAAAAAATATTACACGAACATTTAGGCGTCAGGAAGCTTTGTACCAGATGGATTCCCCATACTTTAACCGACGACCAGAAACACCTTCACATGGACTGGTGTCGCCAAATGTTAGATAAGTTCATCGGCGGTGACTCGATGTATTTGACCGTCACAGCTGGATATATTGCTACGAACCCGAAACCAAAAGACAATCACCTCAGTGGGTGTTTTCTTTTGAGGATCGGCCAGCTAAGGTAAAGAAAGGAATAAGTCAAGGAAAAAAGGTGATTACCTCATTCTTTGGCCGGAAAAAAATTCAATAAAAGATGTTCCTTCACCACGACAATGCTTCAGCGCACTCCGCAAAATGGATTGTTGAATATTTGACTATGGCGGGTGTCGAGATAATGAGTCATCCGCCATACAGTCCTGACCTGGCGCTCTGAAAGTAATGATAAAATTCGAGGTATTCGCTTTACGAGCCCTGAAGATGCGGTGAAGGCGTACGAAAATGCCATAGAATAGACCCCTAAGGAAGAATGGGCCCACTGCTTTTCTCAGTGGTTCCATCGAATGCGACGATGAGTAGAGAAGGACGGAGATTACTTCGAAAAACAATTAAAGTATTGGCAGCTTTCTACATTGAGCCGTTTTTCATTTTCTTAACATTTTCAGTGTTACCTAGGTACATTACAAATACACCTTGTATGCAAGAAGATGTTTGTTACGTAAGTAATATACTTATTAAATAATAAAAACAGTAATGTATTCCCAAATAACTCAAGCATTGCTAATTAACTTATGGTTGCATCTGCGGTCGCTGCACCTCGTGTTTCCAATGCATACTAATTAGGTATTTTGTTCAACCAAGTCATGTTTAGAACAAGAGGACAAAACACAATATATCCTAAGAAGAAATAATAAATTACAAAGCTCCTTAGAAGATCAATATTTTCGTTTAAAGGTGAAATCAAGAAACATATGGAAGCACTTCTTTTCGTTGTAATATAATCACGTGCCATACCTTTGTTATACAAAATACAAAAGCATAGTTATGAAATATCTTTAGCTTTATCTGAAATGTTGAGCGCTATGGTTCAATATAATGTTATTCTATACGTGCACAGATTACAAGTTATGTTTTTGCATAATATTTTGTTACCCTCAAGCTTATCATACTGTTCGATAAAACTTTGATAATTCTGTATCAGAACTCAGTATTAAACCAATTTGTTTGTACCAAATATTTTAACTATAATAATACAAATAAATACAGAGCTATTTTAATGTTCGATTATAATGCAAAAACTACTAAACCGATCGAAATTATACTTATGCCATAAGGTGAAGCGTATTTCGGAGAAGGTCTTAGTATACGATACGTTGGTGATTACTTATTCGGAACCCATACTTTATTGACTTAGAAATATCTATATATTTGAAATACAAGTAATTTAGTCAATGGCATTTCATTATCATCATATATGATAATTTATACAATGAGCATGCGAGGGGTACTTAATTTTTTTTAAGGCCCTCGCTGTAAAAGCTTTTAGGGCTATCAGCACAGAGGAGGTTTTTAGTCGGTAGGGGGTGTTTACATCCGAGCCCGACATATGGGCCCCGTTTCAGGGTCTTCAATACGTAAATGTATTTACGTCGTCTCCCAAAAAGGCCCATCACTATCTCGGGCCGAGTTGTTACTCATTGTAGGACCTCCGAATGGTCCGAAACTAGTCGGTACCGACACCGACAAAAACGTGAGTAAAGACGTTTTAATAGATAATTCATTGTAATTAATTAATTATTTTAATATGTGATATCGATTATAATCTTATTCTCATAAAATTTGGTGTTCGGGGTGTCAAGAAGAATAAAGTAATATTGTTAGCTCGCGAGTTGAATACAGTTGGGGCCTGGGGAGCAGGAACTTCTCCCCCAGCTGTCCGCTCGTCTCACCTCGCGCGCCTACACTGTAGTGTTGTGCCGTTGTCGTCGCTAACCGTCTTATCGTGTTAATACTAAATTTGTTTGCTGCAATCACGTTTTAATTAAGTAATTTTAATAATGACTGAACCGAGTTCATCAAGTTGCGTTTCAAAAACGAGGTATCGCCAAGCTTGAGAAAGGGCAAAAAATGCATTAGACATGTGTGTTGAAGAAAGGCAAAAAAAATTTGAGCTGTAAACTATTAGATTAAAATGATGAAAAATAAATAAAATATTTTTTGAAGTTATAGGTACTTAGGCGCGTTATGAAAAAATGATGAGAGTGAAATTTAAATATGCGCGCATATCACTGTAACACAAAAGTTGGTTCTAAAATTTTCTGACGTTTGCGACAATCGTTATTTTTTTTTTGTTTGGTTTCTTCGTCCATTATGATAGGCAAAGGGTTCCAGCCCGTACAGCCGTATTCGTAATTTAATAATTAATTGCCAAAGCCATCGTTGCAAGATTTTTACAATATTGTTCTTTCTACAAACGTAGAATAGCACGAGGAATAAATAATTTTAAGGATTTTTCCTTTGTTAGGACCAAGAAGTATAACTTCTTGCGTGCATACACAAGTACACACACACTCATTTCATAATTTTAACCTAGTATAAAATAGTTAACTCAAAGCATTGTTTAGATTTATCGACACACTAATGATTATAGTCATCAATTATAAATAGGTCACAGCACTATCGCATTTGTGAACTTTGCATTCAACTCGCGCGATATCTGTTCATTTTCCGGTTGAAATTATAATGATGATGATGCGTGTTAAATATATTATGAATATTGTGGGTAATATTATTACAACAGCAAGTGTAAAGCTAGAATTAAGTGAGGTTTCAACAAGAGCAACTTTAGTTTCAATAGACTCCAATTAGTATCTTCAAGTTTTGAAACGTGTCTTCGAATTAAACGCTTGGATAAGCTTTGTGTAAAGTGTTTTCGCCCAAACTTTAGTAGCGAAGCAGATTGCATTCAGAACGTGGGCCTCAGTTTCAGTTCTTGAGACAGTTTTCATCATGCTCAATTAAATGTCACTGCTTGTGGCGGCGCCGTCGGACGGGTCGTCACCTTCCCTAAAATATGGTCGAGGGAGGCGATGGCTGGCCCATGCGCCATGCTCGTGAACGGGTGCTACTTGCGGTGGCAGGATGATCCTGTAAAATTAAAAATTATAATTGCTAATAAAATGTTCGCTAAATACCTTTATTTATTTACGGTATGTGTCGATTGATGCATCTACTGTACCATGGCCTAGTATTATTGTTGATGCAGTAGTAGTCAGCCGTGACTCTACTCAATAGCTCTTGTTTTTATGTATTAATTTACATTTTTTTTGAGTATATTTAGTTTAGTATTATTGCTGCATCACTGTACATATATTGTAACTGAAATGATTTGTGAGTGAGTGATTGTCACACAGAGTTTCTTGCCACTTCTTCTTATTAAAGCTTAACCCTCAAAGGAGGTGGATATAAAAAGAAAAGTCATTTCCTTGACATCATGTCATCTACTTGAATAAAAATACAAGACATTGACTTTGTATTAATCATTCCCTTGTTGGGTAAACCGTATTGAGGCCATCAAGTATATGGCTTAAGTCTTTTGTGGTCTCAGCCATGACTACGATACTGTCTTCGAATCGAAGGTGAGTGACGAATTCGCCGTTGATATTGACGCCCAGTCCGTTCTAGTCCAGAAGCTTATAGTCATCTTTCAACGCAGTGGTGAACAGCTTCGGTGATATGACATCGTCTTGCCTGACCCCCCGCTGCAGTCCGATAGACTTTGAGATCTGATCCAAAAGACGAATTGACATGGTGGCGTTTCTATATTCAATTCAATGCTTCGATATATCAATAATAAATGTGGCACCCCTGAACAGACTGAAGCACCGATCGCCCAGGTCTCGATCGAATCAAAGGCATTCTGATAATCCACGGATTGCAATCATACTGGCTGGTTATACTCCTTCATGATATCTATTTTAGATTATGATATTTGTTGTAGATATATAATATACCACTTTGCAATTCGCTCATCAGAAATTAATCAGAAAATAATATTTCTTTAGCACTCACATTCAAAAACTGGCTATAATATAAGTATTAACTAAAATTCAAGAACTTGTCTACGCGAAAATTTATCATTTAAGTTGTTTCTCAGCTCGCAGCAAACTTGAAGTCAGGTACTAATAATTAAAAATTCCAACTAAGTTAGCATGTATCCCGTATCTTCGCTAAGTTGTTATAAGTTTGAGCAACGATTAAAACTTGGTATTTAAGCATCGTTTCATCACTAAACTTGTTAAAAGTTTATTTACTTGTCAGGATTTATAGATAGTTAATTGAAACACTTTATACATTTTGAGAAAATTCTCAATAAACAGAATATTTCCTTATTTT
The DNA here is from genome assembly GCF_905404315.1 of Leptidea sinapis. Lineage (NCBI taxonomy): Eukaryota > Metazoa > Arthropoda > Insecta > Lepidoptera > Pieridae > Leptidea > Leptidea sinapis. The sequence goes on along the minus strand of NC_066275.1, from coordinate 6,309,344 downwards.
GTATGGAATTATTCTATTTATAGTTAAAATTAGATTAGGTTAGTAGCTAGTAGATAGCTTAGGTAGTTATTTCTAATTACATTTAATACAATATAGCATATAATTTAAAATCTAAAAAATAGCAATCATATCAATAAACCAATGGAACAGAGTTAAAATGTAACTATTAACTGTTTTTTTTTTTGAATTATAGCATAAAAAAATAGTAAATCACGTAAAAATAAATTGAATTCCTTCCTAGACCTCTTTTTTTTTCGATATTTTATCATCCTATCTTTGTCCCGTATGCAATTTTTCAAGCAAATTCGACATCATGAAGTTGGTGAGAACTACGACGTGATATTCAGTTTATGTTTACATAGAACGATACAGTTTAAGCTAATACTAAGCATATAATATAGAAATACTATGCTGTAAAATAATAATTGATGCACTTCCATATAAATTATTTAGCCCTAAACTAGGCACTGCATGTTCTATCGGAACTCGACAACGGAGTAATAAATTCAATATGATATTTATACATAAACATACATACAGATTTATAATTATCCATATTAACAGAAATCTAACGGACAAAATCCTCAAGAGAAATGCAATTACAAAAATTATATGAAAAAAACGATGACTATAATTGGATTCCAACATCTGAAAATCATATTTCTTATTAGAGGGACAAAAATGATTATAGATTGACTATAATCATAGCGTAAGACAAAATTATCTTATTATCTTAAGTCTTTGCTGAATTCATTTCAAAGAGGAACGTTAAGATGTAAGAAGCTTATCTCACACAAAAGCAATGCTAATGAGCAACGAATAAAGACTCTTTGAGTCAGATTGTTCTTTAAAGCTAAGTTAAAACATATTCTTTATTTTTAAGGAGACTGATTGAAAATCAGATCAAGAAAAATCAATATTAAACGAAATTGCATATTAAAATGTTTGATGAGTTAACTATGAAACTAAAGCTTATGTATGAACTGAATCTGAACAGTGATATTAAATGAGCACACAAGTGGAGCTCATCTTCATCATCATAAATGATGATATTGCAGCTGGAAGACGTCTACTGCTGGACAAAGACCTCCCCCAAAGATCTCCAAGACGATTCGCGTCCCTCAACCAAACTATACCGGCATTCTTGACCAGATCATTGGTCCATCTTGTGGGGGGCCTACCAACACTGAGTCTTCCCGTAAGTAGTCGCTATTCGAGGACTTTACTGCCCCAACAACCATTGCCCATCTAGCTATGTGCCCAGCCCATTGCCACATCAGTTTCGCCATCTATTATAACTAGAGCAAGTAATAAGTACCATTTCGACTTGTACACCTGCTAAGTGGTATTTAAGTCGGATTCATTTTACTTCCTCGAAAAATAAAAATGATAATTTTAATATGACTTGCCTTTTTTATTTTTTTAGATATTCATAAAATGTATAGTAATGAATGGAGAGCCAGCGTGTTTCTGAGAACATTTGAATTTATGATATGTTGGTGATTACTTATCCGCAATCTATATTTTTCTGACTTAGAAATATCTATATATTCGCAATACAAATAATTCAGTCAATGATCTTAATATATTCATACAATGAGTGGACGCGGGATACTTAATATATATGGAAAAACAACATTTGAATTCAGCACTTGTATTACAATAATATATTAAGGTCTATAACTCTTTGTGAGCCTTTTCGTAAGATATCTTTGAGATCAATGTGCCTCTTGGCAAAAGCCTCTCTTACTGTTTCCATTGTACCCTATTCGTGGCATTTCGTCTCCATTTCGAACCCAGAGTATATACTAGGGATGCTAACATTTAGAATAGTATAAAAATTCTGATAATTTCACCTGAAGAAGTTTGGTAGACTCTGCATATCTAATGACGACCTATATAGCCCAGTGGATAGTGACCCTAGCCAATGAGCTAGAGGTGCTGGTACCTGGGTTCGATCCCTGCAGGTGGAAACATTAATATGATGAATGTGTATATTTTTTGCCTCGTCATGGATGTCTATATGTATTTATATATGTTTAAGTAAGTATATTGTATTAAATATATCGTTGCCTTGCACCAACAGCACTGGCTATGCGTAGCTTGTGGCGAGATAATTTGTCTTATAGTGTGATAAAATAACAATTATTATTATTAATATTTTATATCTGTTGTCTGTGATTGTTCTTTTTTTTTATAATAAATAATATTTCAAAATAAACGTGTAACATTTGAGCACAAGTGTTACACGTAGCTGCTATTCCCGCCATACGGTGCTGTAGGCTCAATCTCCACATTCTGAACCCAACAGAAACGTGCATAGATTACATCTTACGTTTTAGCATATATTATTGTAACTCCTCAACTTCAGTTTGTATATTTTTATTACACGGCAAGTTGAGCCCCGTGGTTTAAACTGGTATATCGTAGCTATCCTAGACTTTAATTAGATGTACTAAGCTTCAATATTATTGTAGATAATAATATTGCGCCCGCGCAAAAAAGTTTTTATTTCACCTCTTTCTAAGGTTTTTAATCCGTCAAACATGGTTATCGTCAAATTATTATTTCGTGAGTCATTATCAACTTTCATACAATTGTCCTGTCTCAAACTGCAGACCAGCTTGACAACGAGGGGTGCGCCGGTTACCAATATATTTTGGGTATTGGCAGCTGGTGGTCGCCTCTCGACTCAGGTCCCGAGTAAGATCGGTCCTATATTGGAAGCGGAATTTCTCCCGACCAGACGGTCTGGGCGGGTCTGGTCACAGTGCTGACTCTGGATTCTGACTGGTTCGTCCGCTCCTGTCTTGCTGCAGTATAAGAGCGCCGAGTCTGGACTGGTCTGGACTGGTCGGGCCGGCTAGCCAGACCTACTCCGCTTCCAATGTAGTACCGACCTTAGCTTGAGCGGCTTATATGAACTAAAACTACCATACCATAGGACGCAATGAGTCCCACAACCTTTGATTTACAATATACTATCGTATAGACAAATATAGCGTGCGAGTAAGAGAACAACATATGTAACGGAGAAACAAAAACATAGTAAAGGTAATCGAATCTATTGTTACTGTAACTGACATTGATTGACAAGTCATAAACAATCAGCCACGCTTGTCATTAGCTCCTTAGTATTTTGAATATTAAACAACTGGCTAACGCACACATTGACAAATCTAAATTTGTCACGCACTATCGAGCTGTCAGGTCGTTTATACGCTACCACATTGTAAGTCGATGCCCTCAGCTGAAGGTTGAGAAAGGTGCGCTGTCCACTAGAGGGTAGCAGTGGACAGAACCAAAGGACACAAATGTAGGAAATGGTTTTTTTTATGAAAATACGGGACGAGACGAGCAGGACGTTTAGCTGATGGTAATTGATACGCCCTGCCCATTACAAGGCAGTCCCCCCCGGATTCTTGAAAAGCCCAATAATTCTGAACGGCACTACATTTGCTCTCGTCACCTTGACACATAAGATGTTCAGTCTAATTTGCCCAGTAATTTCACTAGCTACGGCGTTCTTCATACCGAAACACAGTAATGCTTACACATTACTTCACGGCAGAAATAGCCGCCATTGTGGTATGCATAATCTAGCCGGCATTCTGTGCAAAGGAGCCTCCCACTGGTTTAACTCTATATTAAATAAATAACAATTATATTTACTACATAAATAAATCTTATAACTATATTTACAATACTACGACTACATAAAATTAAAACTACCATTACGTGGAAGCGTACCAAGAATACTGGCAGCATTACCGCGTTGGATAGCAAGACTGATCCGTTGACCGAAATAGCTGCCAGCGCTTGCGTTTCCAGTAGCCTTATTGAGGCGCGAAAATAGTATTTTGAACATTCTCCGCGCCTCTGGGCCCCACGGGCCAAGTGTCTCGACACCAAACGGCACAAAGATGTATGACTCACTGAGACCAACATATTTGCGACGCTTGCTGTCTTCGGCAGTCGAAGCAGCAGCCCCAGCACCAACTGACGTAACTTGGACATGAGAAGGAGCCAGAGTGTCGACGCAAGTAGGAATAGGAATAGAAATAAATAAAATAAAATAAATTAAATAAATAGAATTAAAATTTCCGCAGTGTCAATGGCGGTATTTGTACTAACAAAAATAAAAAAATAACTGGAACTCACGGTCTTAACGTGGCCGAAAATTTTGATGAAAATCCCGAACAAGAAATAATAAACAGTAACTTATCATATTCTCTGTACTTTCATTTAAAAAATTTGCATTGTTTATTGAATTTAATCGATTTACGTATACACGTATATGTATATGTATACACACATTAATTAAGTAATTTTATTATTACGTACACGTGCTCAGCAGCAATATTTTTTTAGGCACAAAAGGCATTTATTTTCTCAAAATTTGATTCCTTTATAATTCATATTTGATGTCATTTCTAATATAGGTACACACCTACCGCTACGGAAAAAAATGGCGCTATGAGAGAGAAGAAGCGGCGCAAGAAACTCTCCCAGCATTTTTTTTGGCGCTCTTTTAAATCAATTATACAATATTGTACTGTCATTGCTATTGCTATAAAATAATAATAATCTAGTCCCAGGCTGTCCGATCACTTAGATCTTCAGCTGTGGAGTAGTAGGATTTACGACAGAGCCAGTTTTTAATAAAACATTTAAATTTATTTATAGATAATGCCTGAACAGTGGCTGGGTCTGTATTATAAAAGTGTATACCTTTAAAGCTATTATGTATCTTATGAAGCCTACTAGAATTAGTTACAAGCAATCCCTTATTTCTAGTGTTATAATAAGTATTAGCAAGGTAATTTTATTTCGTATAGCATTTGCATGGTGTCGGATATAATGTGCTTGTTTTGAATACTCTACATTGAAATGATCTAAGCAATTCTATGTTACATCAATTAAAATTAAATGCATGAGTACAGTAGTCGATCGCAAACTGAGACTAAGAGAGCATAAAATATGTTTTGTAAGAAATACTGGAGTAAATTGGAAAATTAATTGCAATACTTGAAAAATGACGCTTCGTTTAGTCAAGGATATATTTCAATTCCTTACTGTTTTCAGTTAAATGTTAACTATTCCTTTGCGAGTATTTTGTAAAATAAAAATACCAGTTTGTATTCTTTATAAGCTTTTTTCTAGTTTATTTACTAGCAAACTATATAGCTTAATAGGAATAGCAATGACAGTACAATATTGTATATTTTATTAAAAAGAGCGCAAAAAAAGTAATGCTGGAAGAGTTTCTTGCGCCGCTTCTTCTCTCTCAGAGTGCCATTTGTTTCCGAGGCGGTGTAGTATCTTGTATATTAGAAATCACATCAAAAAGAATTCTAAAGGAATCGATTATGAGTAAATAATTGACGTTTATGCCTTTTAACTTCATGTTGGATTCTTACACAATAAGCAACTCAAAAGTGGAATTTTATATTTTACTATATATCTACGTATGAGACCATAGCAGAGTATATAAGTAGGTATGTAAGCAATAAGCTCTAAATATCGCAGTAATACCAAATATCCGGGCTTAAGTAACTAATATTATATAATCTACACATGAACAATAAAGTCAGTTACTAGCTAACTATATTATCGGTTTATCTCCAGCTCAAATCAAATTATCTGCAATAACAGATAAAAGGTGATTTAATGGTTATTTGGACATTTATTTCACACTAAGTGTGTATTTAATAATGTTTTAGATGAGCTTGTTCCTTCAGACAGGAGCATATAAAACAGGCCAAGATGGTGTCGGTTAAAAAATGTTTACTTTTAAAATTACAATTTTATAGAGAATAATTTATTACTTTACAGTTTCCTCGCAATATTTATGCCTCCTAATTCTTCTTCTTCAAGCAGTTTTATGATAAAGTGAATGTCTCTTAGGTATCGCAACTATTGTCATTTAGCTTAAAAACCTTTTCAGTCGATACAATTGTATTAAATAATTTAAGTAATCAAAGTTGGGCGTCATGGGTTATACAGGCTTAAATCGGCAACCCGTATCAGTCGTCATGTTAGCATTAATGAAGTCATCTGCAGGGCATTTCCCGTTCTTAATATACCCGCTGTTTTATATTCAAATTGTATAATTACCCGCCGAAATGGCAAGCGTCCTGATGGAATGACGCTGGTGGCTTGGGCATGGGGAAGGCCGCAACTTGCAACGACACCCTGGCTCCTTCTCATGTTCAAGTAACGTCAGTTGGTACTACGGCTGTTGCTTCGGCTGCCGAAGACAGCAAACGACGCAAATATTTCATATTTCAGTGAGTCTTACATCTTTGTGCCGTTTGGTGTCGAGACACTTGACCCGTGGGGCCCAGAGGTGCGTAGAAAGTACAAAGTACTATCTGCGCGCATCAATAAGGCTACTGGAAACCCAAGCACTGTCAGGTATTTCGGTCAACGGAATAGCTTAGCTATCCAACGCAAATTGTTGCCAGTATCCGTGGTACACTTCCCCGTATCGTTAGTTTTAACGTAATGTAATCATAGTATTGTAAATATAGATATAAGATTTGTTATATTTGAACAAATTTGTTTAAGTTTGCTTAATAAATGTTAGTAAAGCCTGAGTACTTTAATACTAGCAGTGATGGTATTGTCAGCACGAAAATACAATAACTAATATGCTACGACATCCTTCCATATAATAAATACATTTCAGAATCTTGATTTTCAAGCACTAAGTAATTTTCTTCAACTTTAAGTTTTGTTACTTAATTTGTGGAAATATTTAAATTTAAGAAATGAGACTGTCTTTTACATGTATAATTCATTAGATCTCTGAGAACTGAATTATTAAAATATCAGAACGTTTTAGTTGCTTTGGCACTGAGCCAGTTGTTATGTCGAGGCTTCAAGTCAACTTTCTTTCAACTCGAAAATATTAATCGTGAGTAAAGCTGATTTAAAGAAAAAAGACTAATTAATATAATTTCATGTCTTTTACGAATATGCTCATTCCATTGCTAAAAAACTTTGTCTACAATTTGATATAAACACAAAGCACTGCATTGTAATGGGCAGGGGGTATCAATTACCATCAGCTGAACGTCCTGCTCGTCTCATCCCTTATTGTCATAAAAAAGGCTCTTCAAAATAATTCTTAAAAAAGATTCTTTGCCGACACAAAATTTAGGAATATTTTATTTGTGGGAAAAAATCTTGTGAACACCTATTTGATGTACCAGAGCTGCTTTAATAAATTCCGTAGCCCTTTTAAGACTTTAACTTTTTAATCAATTAAAATTAAGTTTTTGTGTTACTATATTTATAAAAACTTTTTAGTTTCATCTTATCATTTTAGGCCCAAACTCGATAGGTTTATCTTGTTAAGGTTAGGAATTCTCATAGCCTACTTCCAGCTATATCATCAGATGTTGGAAACTAACTAACTAAACATTTCGGGCAGGTGACGGCATGTTTAAATTATAAGTTCCTATATAAATAATTATTCAGATTCATCAAAAGACCTTCAAATTCAACATGGACCAGGGTGTTTGCCAGGATGATACAAATACTACGGCCATAAATACGGCTAGATTATGGGTACAATAACGGCGCCTATATCCGTGCCGTGAAGCAGTAATGTATAAGCATTACTGTATTTCGGTCGGAGGGGCGCCGTAGCTAGTGAAATTACTTGGCAAATGAGACTTAACATATTATATCTCGAGGTGACGAGCGCTATTGTAGTGCCGCTCAGAATTTTTATATTTTTCAAGTATCCTGATTGGCACTGCATTGTAATTGGCAGGACGTATCAAATACCATCAACTGAACATCCTGCTCGTCTCGTCCCTTATTTACAAAAAAAAATGAGCCCATCCTCCATCGAATTTATCTTGATTTGTTTGGGATACCTACAAGATTAATCACAGCCACCAAAATGTTTGAAGAGCACGTCAAGGAACGGACTATTTGATTCCCGAAAACAGAGAATTGTATCTGCGGCACATATTCTTCTGTATAGAGGATACTTTATTGCTGAATACACCTAGAATGTGTGACCTCTCAACGCTAGCAAATCCTCGTGAAATCGCTCCGTTAAGCCTGTGAATTCCCCAGGAAACTTTAGTGCTTACAGGCGTAGTTTTACTGTCTAAAAGAGCTTGGATTAATTACGCATAAAGGGCATAAAGATAATCTAAGTGCGAAAGCAGGAGTCTACTTTAAATTACTTCCATGATTACCTACTTAAATACCGTTTGACATATTTTATAACTAGCTATCTTATTAGCTACAACAAAGGAGATTTTTTTGTAAATATCACTACATCTTATCATTAAAATTCTTCCGCCGCGTCTGTCTGACCGCAACCCGCAACCAAAACCCGCAACCAAAAACCGCACTGTGGAGGACCGCCACACATCCAGATGGTGCGGATGATATTCTAACTTGTGGCGTGTCGTGCGAAGGTGGAATTCGGCTGCAGGAATTAGTTTAAACAGCTCTTGAGAACACTCCCCGTGATAAATGCAATAGAAGACACACAATGAAGCAACGTCTCAACTCAACGCCAAGTGATCCAGCCGTTCACAGAGCACTGGATCGAGCTGATACTGGGGTGCGCCAGACAAGAGATGACAGCAATACTCCATGTGTGAAATTTTTATACATAAACGTTTACTACAATGTTTGAATTTCAGAATTGTGGCCTGTCTGTGCGTTTGTGCAAGCTAGCCGGAAAGATTGAATGCGGTCTCAATAGTGTTTAATTTAATTTCAATCGGTTTACAAAACAAGAAGAACAACGCTCCTGTGATTCCTCTGGTGTGGCAAGAGAATATACCCATATTCTCGGCGGTGATCACTTAACACCAGTTGATCCGTACGCTCGTTCGTCCTCCTCTTCCATAAAGAAAAAGTGTTAATTGAAATGATATGCTTAAAACTAAACGAGAAACCGCTGGTCCCCAATTGAGTCCAGAATATCATTATATTTCATTTCTGCGGTGGATGTAATTATAACAGCAAACAAATAAGTTACTCTCTTAAGTTCTTCATAAAAGCATTTAATTCAATTTCGAATATTATTTTGGCCATGTGGAGCGTATGGTAAACAATTCAAAGAAATTATTTTCATAGAAACTTACCAGCTCAAAAGAAAAAAATGAATTACTATTCTTATTTCGACTTTGTATCGAAAAAAGAAATAAATGATAATGTATTATGAACACAAAACACTTGCGCCGTAGTAAGTGAAATTACTGGGCCAACGAGACTTAACATCTTGTCTCAAGGTGACGAGCGCGGTTGTAGTGCCGCTCAGAATTTTTGGGTCTTTCAAGAATCCTGAGCGGCACTGCATTGTAATGAGCTGGTCGAATGAATAACCATCAGCTGTCTGGCTCGTCTCGTCCCTTATTTTAATAAAAAAACTTTCTATTCCTTATAAAAGTGACGTAGTAAAGTTTACAGGAACGGTACGGGAACATGCAGTCGTCATAGTGACAATAATAATAAATAATTGATTCTCTGTTTACTTATCTCATAGAACCAACAAGGGGTTGATCAATTCTTACTTACAGGTACAATATTTGTTTTGTAAATCTATCCGATTACAGGTTCGAGGAAAACAGTTTTATGGAATATGTATTTTGTAACATTCCTTAGGCTTTTTTAATGTTTCATTTTAATATATCTTTTAACTCAGCATCTCTATTGAAATTATTGGGTTTTTATATGCTTTAACAACATATAGAAACATTAAGGTATTAACTAGGTATAAATAGAACAAACTAAATTTAAACAATTTGTTATATTTTTAAAGTTATCACTTCTAGGATTAATACACAAATAAAATTTGAAATACAAAATTTTGTGAACGATGCGGGATTCGAACCCACGACCTCTGGCGTTCCGTGCCAGTGTTCTAGCCAACGGTTACGGTTAGCTCAGTTGGGAGAGTACTGGCACGGAACGCCAGAGGTTCATAAAAATTTGTATTTCAAATTTTATTTGTAAACTAAATTTAATTTGAAAAATAAAGTTTTTATCCTTTCTAATGCAAGTGCTGTCAACATCGTTTTTTATATAAAAATGACTAACGTATGTGTAAAAGCTTAGATTAAGGATTGGTCTACGCTGCGCTCTTACTAGATACCGCTCTACCTAAGAACAACAGCTTTTTTATTACAGTAACTAATATACTTGTGTGCGTGGCATCTTGACAATCAATGACATCTTTCAAATTTCGTTACATACATTGAAATTAATAAAAACAAAAAACTTAGTAATGTTGATGGACTAGTAAAAAAAGAAGTACTGCGCGCCCGGATATTAGCAAGTGAAGCACCTTTATGCTAGTGTGTGTATTACGGGTTATGGTTACGGGGTATACTAGTTACTCAATTTTTCCCCCTTAAATAATCATATATCCACAAATACTTTTACATTATTGTTTTAACACTTTTTCAAAACGCACGACGGATTTTTAAAATATTTTATTGCGACGCAACCTGATCTGTCACAGACGATTGGCTTGTATTAGTGTAAGTGTATGCGTGGGGCTATGTATTTACACGTTTACAGGCTTGTTTTGTTGCCTCACTGTTATGTAAGGTGACACGGAGTCCTTATTTTTTTCTCGTCCGTGATAATGATATATTAACCCAGTGTCTTTCTTATTTCTTGTAGTATTATTTTTACAAAGATTTACTACGCAACCCGGCTTTTTAGTTTAAATTATTAGCAAAGTTTATTAGAACATCTGGCATATCAACGTCACACATTGTTCGAGACAGGCTCGAGTACGCCCACCTGGGCGTAGTATTACGTACCACACTTTGCGACTACGGCTGCGGTATCTAGTTGGATCCCAGCGGAGACCAATCATTAATCTCAGTGCAAAAGATTATTAAAATGGTAACAACGAAAAAGTGACAAATTTAAATGAAACTTGGTAAACAGTAAAAGACAGATCTAGATTGAGACAGGAACTTAAAATAATAATATTACGTTCTAACTTATTAATATAGAACCAATTTCAGCTCTCTAGAACCTTACCTGGTTTAAATTACAATTATTAATGAGTTATAGTAGAACATAACATATTAATACTTATTACTATTAATACTTTATCTTTGAAATAAGACAAAATTTTTATCTGTTCCTCTCATTTATAAAATCTATTAGTTCAACTTGCCGTGACCATAATACTTGCCCGATATGAATAGATTATAACGTATTGGATAATGCTGAATGCATACTCTCATGTGGTCAATTTCATTATGCAAATTTACGCGAAACACGAGTCCTACAAAGCCTTAATTTATGAGTAAATTTGCATACCAATATATGAACATCATAGAGTCGTATTGAAACTAGTAATAACTTTGACATAGAGTCGGAGGACAAACTGAGTTATGGATCCTTTGTAACACCAAGGGAATCAAAAGAGTTAACACTTTTTTATAACATTATTAATTCTGAATGAATTGATAATTTGTTACAACTTTATTGCCGAGAAGTGACATCACAATTTTTTTAACTCACGCCTGATTGTCTGTAATTAGAAACACAGTTATCATTTTTTGGATGTTGTAGTGAAATATGTATTGTAGCATAAAATTAAATAATTTTTGTGACATCACTTTACATATTCTGTAATTAAAATAAAATATAAAACACTTAAGTTATATGTATATATTGATTTAAAACAAAGGCAATTCGTTACTTCCCACTTCATTCATCTATACTATAATATTATAAAGCTGCAGTGTTTGTTTGTTTGTTTGTTTGAACGCGCTAATCTCTGGTACTACGGGTCCGATTTGAATGATTCTTTCAGTGTTGGGTAGTACATTTATCAAGGAAGGCTATAGGCTATGTCTATTTTTTTTTTACAAAATTAGGGATTCGTGATAAAATTGCTATTTTGTAACACAAGGTGTAAAATCGAAAACCTATTTCTGCGTGCGCTGCAAAAACTATTGACAATAGAACAAAATGATGTACAGGCGATCAGTCAATATTTTATTACTTATAAAACTATCGCGTGAATCATACTTTGCCGGGTCAGCTAGTAAATAATAAAAGTAAAAAGAAAAAGCTTTTGAGATTCATAAGTCTGATTTGAAGTGATTTTGATTTTATTTATGGCTGAAATGAATTCCAAAGTGATAGATGAAATAAGCAGGCATTATGATAACTGTTTCATAAAGATTAGAGTCCATTCAATCACTGTTACACGAGTAGTAATGGAACAGCTGATAGTATTTCAATAAATATATCTTGTAATAGCATTATATCGTATAATAATTTATAGTGGCACGTGTTACGTATAACAGATCGTCTATCTAAAACGTATGTTCGTGATTGATATCCGCTTACTAATAGAGCTTCATAGTTTAAACATATAAGTTGCTGAACCTTTTACGAAAACACGCCCAGATTAAAAAGATTATGATTATTGATAAAATTTTATTTAATTTAATACTTTTATGTATGACCTCCTTTTTATTATAACGTCTAAACTCTAAACCATACTTAGTAATGTCAATTATAATTATTTTTAGTTATGACTACTATTCGGTTTTGCTTTTTCTTATTTTATTATTGGGGTCAACAAACAGTAATACATTACATCTTACTAACTAAAATACAATATAAAGTGACATTAAATATAGAAAGTTAAATGTGGGTACTAATAATGACATTACATTAGACTTACTTGATTCGAGTTAAATTAGTAAGTGTTTTGTTGGGTGATATGTTATATGCTTTTACAACATAATCCCAGAACAAAACAAATGTGTTACGAAATTTAAAAGAATTGTTACAAGACGTTTATGTGGTAGAGTTTACTATAACATTAATAACTTTTTTTTTATGGAATAGGAGGACAAACGGGCGTACGGGTCACCAGGTGTTAAGTGATCACCGCCGCCCACATTCTATTGCAACACCAGAGGAATCACAAGAGCGTTGCCGGCCTTTAAGGAAGGTGTACGCGCTTTTTTTGAAGGTACCCATGTCGTATCGTCCGGGAAACACCGCACAAGGAAGCTCATTCCACAGCTTTGGAAGTTTTGAGAGGAGCGCCTTGTGCCATACACGATCAAAGGCCTTCTCTATATCCAGGCTAACTGCCAGGCCTTCCCCCTTGCTTTCAATAGCCGCCGCCCATCTATGAGTAAGGTATACCAGAAGATCACCTGCCGACCGACCATGGCGAAAGCCGTACTGTCGGTCGTTGATCAACTGGTGATCCTCTAGGTATACTAAAAGTTGGCGGCTAATTATGCTCTCCATGATTTTGGAGAGCAGAGAGGTGATAGCAATAGGCCTGTAGTTCGCCGGGTCTGAACTGTCTCCTTTTTTTTGGATCGGATAGACAAGGGCTGACTTCCATGAGTCAGGGACTACGCCTTTGGAATAAGAGTGCCGGAATAAACGCGTTAGCACCGGCGTCAACTCAGGGGCACACGTTCTAAGCACGATTGGAGAAATGACATCCGGCCCGCTCGACTTCCTGACGTCCAACGAAAACAGAGCTCGCCTAACAGTTTTCTGTCTGAACTGTACTTTAGGCATAGAGCTCTGACACCGCGGGATGGTCGGCGGTGTTTTTCCGTTGTCGTTAAGAGTCGAGTTGGAGGCGAAAAGAGCGCACAGGAGCTCGGCTTTCTCTTTTGCCGTATGGGCCAGGGTGTCATTCCTCATGTGCAACGGCGGCATGGACAGCTGGTTGAAGTTACCAAGAGCAGCTTTCGACAATGACCAGAACTTGCGTGTTCCAGTCGGGTAACTGGAAAGCTGCTCGCCGATTTTGACGACGTGCTTAGACTTCGCACGGGCGATTTGCCGCTTAAAAAATCTAGAGGCACGGTTATATTTCCTCTTAAGAACTTTGCAGTTAGGATCCTTTGTGCCCAGCGCCGCAACCCAAGTTCGATACGCCTGTTTTTTGCAGTCAGATGCTGCTTTAACTGACGCATCGAACCAGGGCTGTGATCTGCCACCTATCGGTACTACAGAGCTTGGTATAAAAATATCCATGCCCTGCAGTATCACATCGGCTACTGCAATGGCGCAGGCACTAGGACCATCCGAAGGGAAACAAACCTTGCCCCAAGGGTAGGATGCAAAAAAGGAACGCATCCTATCCTAATCTGCTGACTTGTAGTGCCAAACGCGGCGGGTCGCTGGTGGTCTGCGACGTTGGCGTCGGATAGGCACTACACTCCTGACCAGGCGTCGACAAAGACCTGGTAACCATCGGGATGTGTAGTCAGCAGAAGATCTAATAAGGACGGCATGTGGCTATCCACATCCGGAAGCCGCGTTGGCGACTCAACCAATTGGGACAGACCATACGCCAATGCAAAATTATGCACAGATCGCCCTGCGTAGTCTGTGGTACGTGATCCAAGCCATTCGGCATTGTGCCCGTTGAAATCACCCAAGACTACGATTTCAGCGGAGCGGATCTGTGCAAGCACGTCGTCAATTGCCGCTTGAACGCAGCCCATGAGATGATCGGTTTCTGCGTTACCACTATGGGACCTGTAGACACACGCATAGATACGGACGCGGTCGTCTAAATCTACGCGGAGCTCTGCCTCGGCCTGTCTACTCTCTGGAGTAGACAGGTCCCTACCCTCAAAATTGCCGAGACGGCGACTTTTTTTTTTTTGTTTTTTTTTTTTTTTGGAGGAAGGAAGGAGGCGGAAATACGGTTACGTATTTACGCCCCGGAACGGGGCGTAATATGTCGGACTCGAGTGTCCGCTTAAGCGGACACCCCATACCGACTAAAACCTCCTCTGTGCTGTTAGTAGCCCTGGCTTTCACAGCGAAGTAGGACGTGGGCCGTGGAGGCCGCAAAGACTACGCAACAACAGTCGCGGTGCGTCTCCTAAGGAGACTCGAACCTCAGACCGGCTGTGTGCTTGTGGGAAGGAGAGAGAATGAAAATGAAGATGAAATGAAGATGAAAGATGAAAAGGTGATAAGAACACACTCGCCGGCGAGTGTATGAGACGGCGACAGCAGATATCCTCCCTAACGTACACACATACCCCGGCATGAGGCAAAAAGTTGTGCTCAATTTTTACCCGGGGTATGTTAAATATGACGTATCGCTAGGTCGAGATATCTGCGTCTCCGTAAGGAAACACAAGGCCGGCTGCGCCGTCTGAAGGTGGTGGTGGACGGCGTTTAAATTGGAGTGAATATTGCGAAAGTCCACGTTGAGCGTGGAGCGGGAGTGCCGTGGTGTTACTGCCTCGTTTGTCCTCGGTCATGCGCGGTTCTGTGCCAGAATACGAAGGGCAGCCCGAGCGAGAGTGCTCGGGGAGGGATTCTCCGGCTCTGGTAGAGCCGGTACCCTCCTGGGGTAATATCTTTTTACGGACCGCTCTCATATTTTGTTGGGGGGGGGGGGGGAAGGGATGGCCTCCGGTCCTCGACACTAACCTATGCGAAACATAGCGGCGCTAGGCCGCTACTTCACGCCAGTATTCTGTGCGAGTGTGGTAATTAAACCGGACGTGTCTGGCCCGATTGTGCTGACGTCATAACATGGCAGCGTGACTCTCCTACTTCTAAAAATTAACTTTATTATTGATAACACACCTTAGGAACAGACCGACTGACCTCAAGCTATTTTAGTTATTATTATTATTGCAACAAAGTTATAAAAAAAAGAACCCCGCTGAGTTTATTGCACCCGTTCTTCTCTTGTCTGAAGCAAACATTTTCGAATATGTTAGAAACGTTTTCAAAGCTTATTTGAATCTAGATAACCTGCTTGCTTGTACAAAGACTCAACTCCGATGGTTTTACGTTTCAGAGTTTACTTTCTCAGTTCCATGTAACAGAAGCTAACAGGAAACTCTCAATCGCGTTTGCTTAAACCTTAACCACTCTCTTAGTATAAGAATCAGAGTGCGCTTAAACCTTTGTTGGCCTAGAAATTTGAGTTTAAGTGGTTTGTAATAAAGCTTAATATTCATTGCGCTTAACGTAAAAATCTCCTACTTTACTAAATGAGCATTTACATGAACATTTACGGGAGCACTTTGTTACAGAATCAGATTTCATGCCCATAAATGACTTTCTGGGCTAGATTTATATGATGGGTTGATATTGTAAATATTTGACGAACCATATAGCCGAATGGTAAATGACCCTGACTACTAAGCAAGAGGTCCGGGTTCGAATCCCGATAGTTGCAATCATTTATATGATGAATATGTTTCTTTTCGAGTCATGGATGTTTATATGTATTTATGTATGTTTAAGTAAGTATAATATATATATAAAAAGTAAGGATTATATATATAAAAAAATATATTTCATCTTTTCAAAAATCATTAATATGCTCACGAAATATTATTTTACTAAATTAATACCGAATATACATAAAAGCTATTTTTATTAAGTATTTTAATGAAGGCAAGTTTTTATATTAAAATACTATCTTATACTTAACTTATTCCAATAAAATACATTTTAAGGAATAATGGACGGATTGGCTACAAATGGCGCTTACCTATCTATGAGTAACCGTAAGATATATGGACCATATTAAGACCAAAGTATTTATTTCATACTTTAGTTACCATATGCCTTTTGTATCATTTATCGAAAATGTAAGCTCTAAGTCTAAATAAATGTGTGTAATATATACTAATAAAATGTAAAATAATTATCAAACATTGTATCACTATGATCATTACTAAAACCTACAATTATCCTCTTACCGAAATTAAATTTTACATTCGTCTAATTATCTTGAAGCCAAAAAGATTTCCACGCCCAGTGACTCTTTTGACTTTATCTTCACAACATATTGTTATCGCATTTTTCTTCTAATACCATCTCTTGGATTCCGTTTATCAACTCAGTCCTATTTTTTTTCTCTTCCTCTGTATTCTATCTACTTCAATTTCTGTGTTCTACATATTATTATTGATTTTGCATCTTTGAATTTAGTCATCCTTTTCGGTATTTTTTTTATGACAATGAGGGACGAGATGAACAGGATGTTCAGCTGATGGTAATTGATACGCCCTGCCCATTACAATGCAGTGCCGCTCAGGATTCTTGAAGAACCTAATAACTCTGAGCGGCACTTCAATTGTGGTCGTCTCCTTGAGACATAAGATGTTAAGTCTCATTTGCCCAGTAACTTCACTAGCTACGGCGCTCTTCAAACCAAAACACAGTAATGTTTACACATTACCATTTCACGGCAGAAATAGGTTCCGGTCCATAATCTAGGCGGCATCCTGTGCAAAGGAGCCTCCCACTGGTATTTCTTTTAATATTTCTTTATCTCTTCTTTTCGCTTACTTACGCTTTTTTCAGTGTGTTTTGACAGAGATTTAAAATAAGATGTGCTCGTACAAATATTTAAAAAAAATGTGCTCGTTGCGTAATAAGTAAACAATATGTTCAAGTGCATGTCGTCTCCTACCCACTTGTATCGCGATCTAAAGCTAGGAAATGCATGCCTGCTATCGACAGTGCACTACAACCAACGTTCTCCTTTATTCAATTAAATATTTAAACCGCAATGTTAATATTTAATCGAACAAGTTACTTAGCAATATTTGCTACAACCCCCTCTCTCATAAACGGATAATCTTAATGAAATGCTTAAAATATTCGCATAATACATCTGTACGTGAAAACTCTTGAGGGTTATTTAAAATTTAATTACACTTTTTATTTTTCGCTTACTTAGTAAGTTAAAACATTTGAGTATGTATCTACATATGATGATACATCTCTTTGCAATTCTTCTTTCTCAAAAAGTTTTTACTATGAAGCTGTAAATATTGAATTAAAAAGAATGGCATTACTTTCTTGCCACTTCTTCTCATTGATGCTCCACTATTTTGAAAACGTGGTAGATGTTATACTTTGACGTAAGTGTCATTTTAACTTAAATGAATTAATAAATTTTAGGATATTATAATGAAAGCTACCACTAATATAACAGATTCATACTATGCTAGTATATCTACCTATCTTAGTAGTAGGTAGATATACAAAACATTATCTTGTTGTGTATATTCAATCATAGTGACAGTCACTTTGAATAGTTTAACTTAATACCTGATCAAAAGCTTAATGAAATACATTTTATGGTATAATTGCATGAGACGTGAAATATCACTAAGTAATAAGTCTCGCATCAACTATAGAGAAGAAGAAAGAAGGAGTGAAGAGGAATTAGAAGAAAGGTTAAAGGATCATAAGTGAAAGTAAATAAATCCATAATTGAGCTCTCATTTAACACCAATTCACGAAATGAGGCTAATAATTGCATCTGCAAGTTTGAAACCTTGAATCGTGACCAAACGTTGTATTAGTCAATAAACACAAGATATAAGATCTGTATATTATGTACTGGTATATAATTATGTAGTGTATCAGAGCTAGAAATCGTTGGCTCATGCAGGGCAATATCCGGAACAGCGCGTCGCTCGCTTTCGACATTGGCTCCAGTCTGTGTAATGATCGCGTCGATAAGAATATGTTGTCTTCTAGCTCGTTCAATATCGTTTATTGGATCTAAAATAAGAACCTCTCCACTCCTCATCATTGGCTATTTCTAACAATGAACACGTCGAGTTTTTAGTTTGAAAACTAGTGTTACACTAGCTGTCAGGACGCATATATCTATATATATATATATATATATATATATATATATAAGAGATTTCCACGTATATAGTCACTCATCAGGTTTTCGGTCAAACTAAGATTGCTGTCTAACAAGGTTAGACTTGGTGCCCCTTCCACAGAAGGGAAGACTTTACACTATACGTGTAAATATGCGATGAAAGAATATATATATTAATAATTACCAATAATTAAGGACCGAAGGAACAAAATTAACCTTTTGACTTATATTGCAATGAGTGGCTAATGAAGGAGAGATTTCAAAATTGTTTTAAAATGTTATAAATTTTATTACAAAAATAAAGTAAGGCACTGGATTATTTCAAGGCTTTTTAATTCGTTAATAATTCACAGAGGTTTTAATGGCTTTTTGATACCTCATTATCCACTTTAATTTGACTTAATTGATAATACGGATTAAAATAATTTACTTCACGAAATTCAGAAACCTTATTTTATAATAAGGTTATATAGAGCTTGGACCCAAATAACATTTCATTAAAATACAAATTAGTAAGCTCCCGAGCGCGATTAACGAGTGAAATGAAAAATTTCATAATTTTAAAGCCAGTCTGAGATATAAAACTAAAGGTATATAGACAGTAAACTGAGAACTGACGACCGCTTTTGTGACATTAAATCTAGAAAAGTTGTAGGTTTATCAACTACCAGCTAAGGCCACAACTGTGCCTTATGCAGGCAGACAAAGTCAAAAATAAATCGGTGATACGATGATTTTGGTTTTACTTATGAAAATTCTACTTATAAAGATTTTTTATCTAATATAATATCACTATTTTGGCGTGCGTCCGTGAAGAATGGGATGTCGCAACTTAATGGCTGACAGGCTTGCCCTGCATGTTTCAGTATGACAACTCGATGATAATTGATTTAGCAGACGCCTCTGTTTATGACATGATTATTCTCATATTAAACATTTTATTAAGATAAAACCTTAAGTTTCGGATGCAACTAATACCTAATAAGCCAAACTGAAGGTCAGTAAGAAATGTCTCCAAATTTTCGGCTACTCTGTACCATTTAATTGCACCATTTTTAATAAAATCCTTTTTAATTTTCTTGTTTATAATTAGTTAAATTCCTGGGTTATCCAAACGGATGAGATTTATCAATTGCTGACTTTCGCAAGCTGACTTTGAGGTATTCTTGAAAATAAAATTATTTAGGGCATGCCATGCATATCGACGATAAGGACCAATCTTAGATCATTTATACATGTAGATATATTGTGACAGCTGTAAAAACGTCGATAAAAATTGAGGTTGACTGTTAACCCCTATTTTAATTAATGGACGCAGACTAACACAAAGCGACAAACAAATAGCGAGTGTAAGACGTAGGATGATACGCACACTAGAGTAATAAACCTGGCCTGTTATCATGCGTTGTCTAGCAGCAGCCTTCTCTAATGATACGGGAATGTTGCAGCAGGAATCTTCATTTCTTGCGGTGAACTTTTTTGTTTTCCTTTAGGATCTTGGAAAACTATGGCTTTAACTTTATCTATCGTAGTACGATATACAAACATACGACTTTTTTAGTGTCTTCAGCTTTTGTAGTATCTCGTAAATGATCGACGGCTCAATACTTACTTTGTGCAACGCAATCACGGCAATACTGTTTTCTTTATAATCCCAATGTTTTTCCCACAATGTTTTAATATTTAACTTGATACAAATTTCTGTTAAAGTTAAGTTATGACAGGGAAAACAGAAATCTGGAAATAGAGAGCAAGTTTTTGATTGTTCAGAGATTCAAAGGGCCATTTGTTTCTAAAACGGGAGCAATCATTTAATTGACATCAAAAAGAATGCTCAATCAGGAATCAATTTTTATAACTGATAAACTGCTTTTGCTGAAATAGTTCTCAACTGGAAGCCTAAACTACAGTAAGCCAGAAAACTAAAAAAATTCAAATGTCTAAATCTCAGAATTTGAACCTTAAAGTAAAACCTATGCTATCAATATAAATATATTGCGTTGTATCTAGTAGCGTCCATCTCTTACCAACTGTCCGGTAAATGCATTTTTCTGCTATCGACGTACACCTGAAACTGACGTTTTTAATCTTTTGAATTGTCCAGCTTGCATTTCTCGGCTTGAATAGTTGAATTTTGTATAGAATTGTCAATAAATGGGGATGAATCAAAAGTTATCAAAATCATATCTTTATGCTGTTAAAGTCTAAGTCAAAAATATTTTACTGACATAAAATCAACAGATAGCTCTTCAACGTCAATCACCAAAAATATAATTCAAATAGTTTAAACATATATAAATGTATTTTTAAAATAATGCAATCCAGTATAACAATACAAGGCTGAACCATAAAATCTAAGTATAAAAAATAGCAACTATAATACCATTCATATACGACCTGTATAGCCGAGTGGTTAGCGATCCTACCTACTAAGCTAGAGGTCCCGGGTTCGAATCCCGGTAGGTGCAAGCATTTATATGATGAATATGGATGTTTGTTTCCGAGTCATGGATGTTTAAATGTATTTATGTATGTTTAAGTAAGTATATTGTATTAAATATATCATTGTCTTGTAACCCATAAGACAGGCTATATATGGTTAACTTGGGGCAAGATAATTTGTGTAAAAAGTGTGTCAATATTATATTATTCGATATAAGTCTGTGTTTAATAAAAGATTTAAATTTATTTATTGATAATTCTGATACACTCATAATAATCAAGTCGCACAATTCAGTAATAATAAAATGAAATTCACACAACCACAAGAAATGAGTAAGAACAATATCTCACAATAACCTTATTGACAAAGAATAGGTCAGTAAATCATAAGGGACGGCAAGTTACTTACTCAGGCCTGAGGGACGAATAAAATAGAATCTGCTGATTTACAGATATAACAAGTGATGTTCCCTTGTGTGTTTTGTCTTATAAAACTGGTTCACCTAACTGCAAACATCTAAAGAAAGGACAAATGAAATGTACTTTAAAGTAAAACCTATGCATTCCATATATATTGAATTATATAGACTTACAATCACACTCAAAAATTGTCTGAAACAAAACTCTACCAACGCGTCTATAAGGAAGAGCTTTCGTTCAGTTGTGTTTCGACTGCGCTTTAAGTACAACGCCACGCAATGACAAACTGTATATCTGTTAAATTTAAAAGTTAACGCGTATATACAACGCTCTTTGGCCCCTTTTGACGCCCTTTTTTTTTTGGCGATTGTGAGTTTAATTATTTGTAGTACGTTGGTTGTTTTTAGTTAAATACCTAATTAAAAATGTATAAAATAGTCATATTTTGGAACGACCCACTACGCAAAAGCAGCAGAGTAAGTCCAATAATACGATGGGACGATGAAATTAAAATTAAATGAGTAAATTAATTATTAAAAATAAATTACATTAAAATTTATTAAGTCCATGTACATTTATAATTATTATTTTTAAATAACGAATTTTTAAATAACAAAATAACTGATATAATGTATTAATACTGAGAATGCTTCCTTGCGTGGTGTTTTCAGGGTGATGTAAGTACCTTCCTGAAAGGCTAGCAACGCTCCTGTGACTCTATTTTGCAGGAGAAAATGGGCAGCGGCAATCACTTAACATTAGGTGTACGTGTGTTTGTTCTCCTCTTCCATAAAAAATATAATTTATTGTGCTAGCAATAAAGTTCCTAACATATTTACAACAAGGTATTTACCAACAGAACGTTTGAAATAGTTCGCGAACAACCATTTGGCATCCACAGTGTAATTATGCTGGTCTCTGGTAATTAGGCACGCGATCTTCTGTGTTATCGCGAACAAACTTTTACGAGTACGTTTTGTACATTACATTACCCGTGTACTAAATATTTACCTTCCAGTTATAATACTGAGTTCTCTTTAAATTGATCACTAGGCTGATGTGTAGTGTAAAATATTTTTCATGTAACGTGCATTGAAAGTATGAGTTTCAAGCCAACCGTTGCTAATCAATTTTAAACATATGCGACTGTTGCTGGACAGTTATCGATTGTTTTTTCCCCGTGGGCAGATTGCGACTGTTGCTGGGCAGAAAATTACACGTTTTTTTCCTGTGGGCAGACTGTGACTGTTGCTGGGCAGTAAACTACTGTTTTTCCCGTGGGCAGACTGCGGGTATTTTACTTGACAGATATTTTAATTCTGCAACAAAATTAAATTATATATAATTATAGGATACAATAATTCAAAATACACCACAACATCTCAGTGATAAAGCAGCAACTACAATTGCTATACACACAAATTTAAATTGAAATACTTTTTTTCATAAAAGGATTTAAAACACCTATTAAACGTCAGACACTAACATCCAATCGAAAAAGTATGCCTCAAACCTGAGAAGAACGGGCGCAACAGACTCAGCGGGAATCTTTTTTTATAAATTAAAATAAAAAATAAAAAAGCCTTTTATTTCACACCTAAGAAATAACTTCATGTTACATATCATTATTCAGTTATTTAATGTAGTTTAATTATACAAATATTATAATTATAGAATATATTTGAACGTGCAAATGATAAAACTTGCATTATAAATAATTATACATTTAAAACTATATTAAATTAAATTATTATAATTTACACATTATATTTATACATTATATTATTACCTTACCTTAAAATTTTTTACGCATAAAAAATATTATTATTTATACATTGTTTTTAATTAATTATTTTTTTATTAATTACTTTCCATTGATTTATTAACCCCTCTATTTGAGGGTAAAGTGCTCCCAAGATACCCAGTAGTATCAATCTGTGGCATTTTCTTTCCACAATGCGAGCCGTGCCTTCAATATCTTCAGCCCATCAGCTTTTAGGTCTTCCTCCTTTTCTAATTCCCCGGGGGCCTGCCCATCCAGTATCTCTTGGAGGTGTTCATAGGTTGATAGAGTTCTAACATTGTGTGCCATAGCTAAATAACATAAATTTGGGTGTTTTGTTGCAACGTTATTTACCTTTGTAAGGTTTTGGTCTGATTCTCCCGCGGTGACCAGCCGTCTTGGAAGACTGAGACTGATAGGGGTTTGCGCAAGCAATAAGCTATTGCGTTGTTTTCTTATTGTCTTTTTCTGGAGTAGGGTGAGAATGAATTGTTATGAATTGTTAGTGTTGGTTTTTTGATAAGGTAGCTCGTCATGTTATTATTTTTAATCATTTTTGTTGATTGTTTTTTGTTTGCACTGTTGCTGGAGCCTCTCAGTTATTCCGGTAATTTTGATGAGTTCTTTTTCTTATCACATTTCTCGTGTTCCATTTGATATTTTTTTAATTTGTCTATATTTTATTCCTATAACGATAAGTCTATCGTATTTTATTATTGCCCTGTTTCCGGATTCTCTCACCTTGTTTTGCTCAATTTGAAGCTCCTTGCGTTTTTTTAGTATTTCTTGAGGAAAATCTTCTTTTATGTAGAAAGGTGATGATGATACCAGTTTTTTTTGGGTTAAATTTAATACCAAGACCTATGATGGAGTCCTTAACTCTAGCTAACCTATTAAATGACAAGTACAATTTGTTCTTTCTTCTTGAATCGAATGAATTCAATCTTACTGTCAATCATTTTAATTATTCCGTTGTTTAAAGGACAAGGAAATGAATTATTTTGTCATATGCCTGACTAATGAAGAGATAGCAAACAAAAGGAATTTAACATTAAGATGTTATTCGCAATAATGTTATATAAAGACGGCAACATTTAATTTGATTGTTTGTTCGATTGCGTCTTTATTGTTTTCGTGACATTGATCAGCAATATATCTTGTTTGTGATGATTATGTTTTTGTTATCGGCTCGAATTATTGATACATAAACAATTTGTTATGTGATAATCCTCACTTCTGCGATTTATTACACAAATATGATTTGAAAACAAAATTTTATGAACGATGCGGGGCTCGAACTCACGACGTTTCGCGTTCCGTGCGAGTGCTCTTCCAACTGAGCCAACCGTTGGAGTCACGTATCGTTGATAAAATCTTGTATGCTTAGTTCAACTCTCAGGTTGTGGCTTCATCTACAGGATCTACTGTTGATACCTGTTCAACCTCATATTTGCATATTAGGAAATTGACTTGAGATGATGCTCTAGCAAATCTAAACAATTTGTTATGTTTTGAAGTGATAACCCTTCTCCTCACTTCTGGGATAACCGTTCAAAAAATTTTATTTTGATATATTCGGTACAAATTTTTAATGACACTTGCGGTGGCAGATATCTCATAAAAATTGGCATGTAAGAAAAAGATGCGGATGCTGTCGTCAATCGCTATTCAAATATTTCATCAAAAGTGGTGTTTTCTGTGTTAATTCCCATTCCCTATGCATGCCTTAAGCGCGAAGCGCGTAGGTATATTCTATTATGGCCTAAAAATCAAAATATCAACCTTTTGTCGCAAAAAATCGTATGGAACAATTATATTCTTTATATAAATGATATAAAAAGCATATCGTCAGAAAGATGGTTGTTAAACTTTTTGAAAAAAAATCGATAAATTGCTATTTTTATGTATTTCATATTTTTTAGGTTTAAAATAATTTTCCTAGAATATTAATTTAAACTCGTTTATTTTTTCGGTATTTTGCAAATATTTAAAAATTATCCAGAGAGGGCATGGAATATACCTTCCTCAAAAATATGCGAAATATATACTTTATCGTATTATAATTTTATTTTAAGAAATAAATTTAAAAATACCTTAACTAAACTGAGAAAGCGTACAGGGAATCTAGACAAATCGTTTTACTATCCCTCAGGCTGTGCTACATGGGGATATACTTATCAGATTCCGTCTCTTTATGTTCATATAGGCATTGACATTATTATAATATCTTAATATCTTTAGTTCTGGAGAAATTATTATAACTATCAGACTCAAATTACAACTAACAGATAAGTGAAACTACTGAATATGGAAAACGGGCCCTGGTCATCTTAAATATTCTTCTCATGATCGAGATAAACCAATGGTCATCACTTGATCGTGCAAATATATAGTTACTGCAAAATATCCCTCAGTCCATCTGTCCGATTGTCATGTTGTTATTAGTTATAGCCTTGACTTCATATATTTTTTACTTTCATATGTTTTGAATTTCACAAAAAAATTATGTGATTGAATGAGTGTTTACTACATAAATACCGAATAAAATTTAATTTGTTTTTAATTAAAAGTTTTACGTCTCATAAAATTCACTTTGGCAGGCGACAAATAGGCCAAAGTCGTTAGACATAGGTAATGTATAACAAATAAAATAAATATTTAATTATAATCATACATCTGTTCGGTTTTTCCACGCGCCACTTATACTTAATAAGCAGCTATCACGACAAAATGGTTTGGAAGTCATTAATAACAATATTTGGCATATCAAACACTGGCAGGCTGATATATGGTATAACCAAGGAGGTAGTAATTGTTGAATAATGGCCTGATTGTGTGACCCGAATAATATATGAATAATAAAGGAGATAAATTTCGTATTTGATATTATGATAGCTTATCAATACTTGCAATTAATCATTAATAATTTGCCGCTCTGAACCAACTGTTTTAGAGCCAAATAACCCGCCGCGATGACAAGCGTCCTGATGAAATGACCCTGGTGGCTTGGAGACGGGACTGGTGTGGGATGCGACTTGCGTCGACACTCTGGCTCCTTCTTATATCCAAGATACTTCAGTTGGTGCTGGGGCTTCTCCACAGCAGCAAACGTTGCAAATTAAAGTTAAAACTCCTTCCTCAAAGTCCGGCAAAGCTCTTGTGATAACTCTGGTGTTGCAAGAGAATGTGGGCGGCGGTGATCACTTACCACCAGGTGATCCGT
The DNA here is from genome assembly GCF_905404315.1 of Leptidea sinapis. Taxonomy (NCBI): domain Eukaryota; kingdom Metazoa; phylum Arthropoda; class Insecta; order Lepidoptera; family Pieridae; genus Leptidea; species Leptidea sinapis. The sequence continues at coordinate 6,282,809 of NC_066275.1, read as the reverse complement.
ACGCTCGTTTGTCCTCCTTTTTCCATAACAAAATATGTTGGTCTCAGTGAGTCATACATTTTAGTGCCATTCGGTATCGAGAAACTTGGCCCGTGGGGCCCAGAGGCATGGAGAATGTACAAAGTAATCTACGCGCCTCAATAGGGCTACTGGAAACCCAAGCGCTGGCAGCTATGTCAGTCAACGGAACAGCCTAGCTATCCAACGCGCTTTTTTTTTTTTTTGTTTTGAGAGGAGGAAATACTGTTACGTATTTACGCCCCGGAACGGGGCGTAATATGTCGGACTCGAGTGTCCGCGTAAGCGGACGCCCCATACCGACTAAAACCTCCTCTGTGCTGTTAGCAGCCCTGGCTTTCACAGCGAAGTAGGACGTGGGCCGTGGAGGCCGCAAAGACTACGCAACAACAGTCGCGGGGTGTCTCCTAAGGAGACTCGAACCTCAGACCGGCTGTGTGCTTGTGGGGGTCGATCCAACGCGGTAATGCTGCCAGTATTCTTCGTACACTTCCACCTAACGATAGTTTTAATTTAATCTAATCATAGAATCGTAAATATAGCTATAAGATTAGTCTTTACAATTAATTATGTCTTTTCGTAAGGGGATTTTTATGCTCATTTAAATAACATTGCTTGTTGCGGCGTCGCTGGCAGGTTCGCTTCCATAATTAGTGGCCAAGGGAAGCGATGGCTGATCTATGCGTCATACTAGTGAACGGGCGCTACTATTGTTAGCTGCAGTATCGTGTCATCAAGAACTGAGATTTTATATTTAAATTTAAAGTTGAATATATATTTTAATACAATTCATTAAAAATATAAGTTTATTGTTTTCCTCGAGTCACTTTGCATAGATTTTAATTATAATAAATAATAATTTGTAGAATTATGAAGCTCTGAAAAGAAAAGGTGACAAGAAGTTTCTTACCATTTTTTCTCATTAAAGCTCAACTATTCCGAAGTGGCGGTAAACTGTAGGTATCTGTTGAAATGTATCAAAGTATTTAAATCAATAGAAGTCATTTTTTACTTAAATATTACATCATTTCTTATACAAATTATTTAAGTTTTCTTTAGTGTTAATTCCGCCAATATATCTGGCACGAGACTCCATGATTTTGGCGACACAACACGTCCTGAGGATGCCTCGTGTAGAGGCGAAACACGTGTCGAATTGTTTTAAAGAGAAATATTGGCGGAATTAACACTAAAGAAAACTTAAATAATTTGTATAATTATGGATTTCCGCAAAGTAACGCCTAATTCAATAAATTTTCTATCATTTCTTATAATAAATCAGTTTTGATTTGATAATAAACTCAAAACCCACTCTCTAGACTTTACAAAATTTTTTTTCTAGCACTTTAGATAATTTGTACCTACATCGAGATATTATAGTCTCGTGCTGTTAGACAACTGATAAAAACAGGCCAGGACTATTAGTTCAATGTGCATGACAAGCTGCGTCTTACACTCGCGATTTGTATGACACTTTGTGTTAGTATACGTGAATTCCTCAAAATAGAGGTTAGTTCTAAATTCAATATTTTCGACGTTTTCACAGGTGTCATATCTCTATCTAGACGTATAAATGATATAAGGCTGCTAGCCTTGAAATATTATCAAAAGGCTGTTTTATGTTTTTGAGATCCTTAAGTAAGTTGTACTTAAAAGGATAAGTACCTACACATTCGCAAACAGCCAGCTTTTCCTAGTTTACTGGTATACGCCAAAATCATATTATTAGTATAATATAGTTTTATCCCCTGAAACATAATATTTATGGTCATAGGAATAACTTTTCTAATTAATTGTTGGCTCCAATTGGTTTAATTGTAAATTTATGTAATTAACTAGATTACAAGCACTTCTGTTAATATTTAGTTGTAGGTATATAAGGGACAGTATAATTTGAACGTTTATTGTCTGCTTGAGTGCCAAGTGTAGGATATCTATTATACAGGGTGGCCCACCCAAACTGGTCAGTATGGGGATTTCAGAATATATAAGATATAGAAGAATATCTTCTGAGGAACCACGGTATCAATTATAGAGAAAACAAATACTGCATTCATCGATTTAAAAAAAATCATAACATAATCACGACTCGGGAATCGAACCCGGTCATATTGGAAAAAAAAGTCATTTTTGTTTTTTTGCCATATTAATAGTGTACCGGTACATTCAATAAAAGAACAAAGTGCATCTGCATTATAAATAATTGTGTAAAGTAGTATACATATAATAAAACTCATAAAATGATCTCTCATAATATACAAAAGTACCACCTTCTCTTGGAAAACTTCCAAATTCATCAAGTTTTCGCGCTCATTGTCATCTTCTAAGAGGTTATATTAACATAAAAATTCATTAGTCTATACTAGACGCATCTTCAATGATAATTGCAGCTTTTGTAACAAAATTATGCAAATAAAAATTGGTTTTTACACAAAAGTAATGTTTTTATTATTATTTATTTAACCAGACGTATCGTGACCTTTGAAGGGGTCACGTTCAGGGGAACTGGAGCATTTTAATAAATCTGAAACACTCGCGTTAATCATAGAAACCCTTTACCAGTGGGAGGCTCCTTTGCACAGCTAGATTATGGGTACCACAACGGCGGCAATTTCTGCCGTGAAACAGTAATGTGTAAACATTCCTGTGTTTCGGTCTGAAGGGCGCCGTAGCTAGTGAAATTACTGGACTTAATAGATTTAACATCTTATGTCCCAAGCCCACTGACGAGCGTAATTGTATTGGGATTTTCTAAGAATCCTGAGCGGCACTGCATTGTTATGGGTAGGGCGTATCAATTACCATCAGCTGAACGTTCAGGTGAAATGTTCAGGTACAAACCTTATTTTCATAAAAAATAATACTTTGAAATGTCTTATCAGAGTAAAATGGAAATAATATCATACTGCAGAATGGTAAAGTAAGTAAGCTTTGTAATAATTTGGTATTTTACTGTGCCATCTTTATATGAACGACATTGTGCTAATAATCATAACTAATAAATATGGGTTTTAATTACTGATTAAAAACTTTATATTGTTGATTATATGAAGTGGAGTCTATTATTTTTTAATTTAATTTAATTGATTATTACTTTTCAATTATAGTTCGCAAAGCCTAAATAATTGATTTAGTACACAAACAACAGGCACATTCATTGATAAATTAATGATTGCTTTAATCCCAAAAGACGCGTTCCCTCCTTAGTATTACAAATGGCTTATTTGAAGTTGAGTTTGTCTTTCGTTATTGGAAAAGTTCTTAGCTACGCTATCGCTGAGGTATCAGCGACAAGAACAACATCCAAGTTAAATGGTTCTGTCACAATTTCATGAAACACTTTTAGTCTTCCAAGGTATAGCTATATTTAGAAACCTCTTAATCAAATCTATTTACAAATGTAAAATGGTTTATGATTCAGAGTTATGTTATCCATTTTTTTTTCATTATTATTTATTAATTGTAACCAATGTTTTTGCTGCTATGGATCAACAGGTAAGAATTCTCTATGAAATGCCTTTTGATGGGCTTTTAGTTTTCCGAAATTTTACCATTGTAATGTATATTTTTTTACATCATCGAAAAGTTGAGATTTGAACAAACAGAAAGCACACAAACTTTTTGAAAAAGCTGATATTTTGACGCGTGAATTTTTGATTAGAAATAAGGGTTCTTTTCCAATATTTGAGTCAAAATAAGGTGAAAAAATAAATATTCCAATTGAAATAAATTACAGTGTATTTGGGGCATAAAATGGTAAGTTTTCACCAAATTTTGTGAAAAATTTTTGTTTTGTAAAAGATGAAAATAAAAATCCAATAACTTGGTTTTTAAAGTTTTCACATAAATTTTGAGGTTATGTGAAAAAGAATTAATGGCTGACATGCTTGCCCTGCATGTTTCAGTATGACAACTCGATGATAATTGATTTAGCAGACGCCTCTGTTTATAACATGATTATTCTCATATTAAACATTTTATTAGTTACTCTGTGCCATTTAAATGCAACAATTTTAATAAAATCCTTTTTAATTTTCTTGTTTATAATTAGTTAAATTCCTGGGTTATCCAAACGGATGAGATTTATCAATTGCTGACTTTCGCAAGCTGACTTTGAGGTATTCTTGAAAATAAATTTAATTTCGGGCGTGTCATGTATATCGGCAATAAGGACCAATCTTAGATCATTTATACATGTAGATATAATGAGACAGCTGTAAAAACGTCGATAAAAATTGAGGTTGACTGTTAACCCCTATTTTAATTAATGGATGCACACTAGAGTAATAAACCTGGCCTGTTATCATCCGCTGTCTAGCAGCAGTCTTCTCTAATGATACGGGAATGTTGCAGCAGGAATCTTCATTTCTTGCGGTGAACTTTTTAGTTTCCTTTTAGGATCTTGGAAAACTATGGCTTTAACTTTATCTATCGTAGTACGATATACAAACATACGACGTTTTTAGTGTCTTCAGCTTTTATAGTATCTCGTAAATAACCGACAGCTCAATACTTACTTTGTGCAACGCAATCACGGCAATACTGTTTACTTTATCATCCCAATGTTTTTCCCACAATGTTTTAATATTAAACTTGAAAAAAATTGTGTTAAAGTTAAGTAATCGGCTTTGACAGGGAAAAAAGAAATCTGGAAATAGAAAGCAAGTTTTTGATTGTTCAGAGATTCAAAGGGCCATTTGTTTTTAAAACGGGAGCAATGATTTAATTGACATCAAAAAGAATGCTCAATCAGGAATCAAATTTTATAACTGATAAACTGCTTTTGCTGAAATAGTTCTCAACTGGAAGCCTAAACTACAGAAAGCCTAAAGAACTAAAAAAAATTAAATGTCTAAATCTCAGAATTTGAACCTTAAAGTAAAACCTATGCTATCAATATAAATATATTTCGTTATATCTACATAGTAGCGTCCATCTCTTAGCAACTCTCCGGTAAATGCATTTTTCTGCTATCGACGTACACCTGAAACTGACGTTTTAATCTTTTGAATTGTCCAGCATGCATTTCTCGACTTGAATAGTTGAATTTTGTATAGAATTGTCAATAAATGGGGATGAATCAAAAGTTATTAAAATCATATCTTTATGGTGTTAAAGTCTAAGTCAAAAACATTTTACTGACATAAAATCAACAGATAGCTCTTCAACGTCAATCACCAAAAATACAATTCAAATAAATGCATATTACACAAAAGTTTAAACATATATAAATGTATTTTAAAAATAATGCAATCCAGTATAACAATATAAGGCTAAACCATAAAGTCTATAAAAAATAACAACTTTAATAACATTAAATTCCACATTGTTAATCATTTACGTAATCTTAAATACTTGTAATAAGTCTTCGATGTAGGTTTGTGTTTAATAAAAGATATATAATTATTTATTGATAATTCTGATACACGCATTATAAAGTCGCCCAATTGAGTAATAATCGAATGAAATTCACAAAACCACAAGAAATGAGTAAGTAGAATATCTCACAATAACCTTATTGGCATAGAATAGGTCAGTAAATCACAAGGGACGGCAAGTTACTTACTCAGGCTTCAGGGACGAATAAAATAGAATCTACTGATTTACAAATATAACAAGTGATGTTCCCTTGTGTGTTTTGTCTTATAAAACTGGTTCACCTAACAGGAAACATCTAAGGAAAGGTCATATGAAATGTACTTTAAAGTAAAACCTGTGCTTTCAATATATATTGCATTGTATCCATTGAAGTGATGACTTACGGTACGCAGACGTGGTCGCTAACTATGGGCCTTAAAAGAAAACTCATGGTGGCTCAGAGGGCTATGCTTGGTCAAGATCGCCAGAATACGTTGGATGAAGGACGCAGGACCGATCGTCGTGGAAATCTTTGGGGGAGGCTTTTGTCCAGCTGTGGACGTGTTCCGGGTGATGATGATGATCCATTGACGTACAATAAATAACTAGACTCACTATCACGCTCAAAAATTTTCTGAAGCAAACTCTGCCAACGCAACTATAAGGCAGAGCTTTTGTTTAGTTGTGTTTCTACCGCGCTTTAAATACAAAGCCACGCAATGACAAACTGTATCTCTATTAATGTTAAAAGTTAATACGTACACACAACACCCCTTGGACCTTTTTGACGACTTTTTAGTTGTTTATAATACGTCAATGGTTGTAACTAATTATTAAGTCTTATTCTGGAATGGCCCACTACGCAAAAGCAGTAGAGAAAGGCCAATAACAAAATGGACGCTGAAATATAAATTAAATAAGTAAATTAATAAAAAATAATAAATTAATAATAAGGTCCAGGTATATTATAAATTATTTTTAATTTCGTATTATTTTTTGACCGTTATTTAACAAAATAACTAATATAATATATTAAAACTAAGAATTAACTTGAGTATATATTTATAGCTTTGTCAATTGAACCTTATGTAAACTGTTAATTAATTGCTAAAATAGTAAAGAAAATCAGTGCATTATTTTCAACTAGAAGGTTATATGATATGTTTTAAATTAATATATAATAGTACGGGTATTTATTATATTTTTTAATCAACCGGAATTCCTCCACATGATAGTTAATAATTGCGTAAATTATAAATATATTAATGTCTGAAACTGTTGTTTTCATGACATTGAATCCTGCGCTATTCGTGCGTCCATATGTTTTTTATCTGCCTGTTATACAATACCCTTTAGGTAGTTATACGTCTCTTGCTGTTAGACAACCTATGAAAAGAGGCTAGGTTTATTACTTTTGTGTGCGTGCATTGCTTAAAATAAAGGTTAACTGTCAACTTCAATTTTTTTTGACGTTGTGGCCAGGTGCGAGTCGGACTCGCCCATAAAGGGGCCAAAGGCGGAATTTTTTTATATTTGAGTTGATTATAATATGGAAGGTAAAATGCGGTTTACGATTTATGATTATTATTATTATGATTTTTTTTTATAATTATGTATCATACTTTGTTTTTAGTTTTATCATTCTCTTATTTTAAAAGTTACAGGGGGATACACATTTTACTTTGGAAGTGTCTCTCGCGCAAACTATTCAGTGTAGAAAAAAATGATATTCAAAACCTCGATATTATTTTCGGAGACCTATACATAGATGTAGTTTGACGAAAAAAAAATCTTTTTGATTTTTATACTTTAGTATAAATATCTTAATGCGGTTCACAGAATACATCTACATACCAAGTTTCAACAGTATAGTTCTTATAGTTTTGGAGAAAAAAGTGGCTGTGACATACGGACGGACAGACAGACATGACAAATCCATAAGGGTTTCGTGTTTTGCCATTTAGCTACGGAACCCTAAATAATAAGAACCAATACGGCGAATTCCAAGTCCGATATACAAATTAAAATGAATAATTCTCTCTTCCAAAATTATTATGGTAACTACATAGTGGGAAAAGGAGCATTGTTTGTGTGCGTAAGACTCACTCGCACTTGACGAGCTTATAATATTCTTCAACAGCAATTATTAATAACACTAGCCATGTTTCCAAATGTGTATTTCAATAATTCCAAATGTATTTTTTCCGACTTTGCCTTGTATGACACAAAATCAAATCAACAATATTAGAATGTTTTGACTTACTTTTCTTCAGACAAAGTAAGTGGAAAATAATAGATTTTCATTGTGTTATTAAATTGATATCATTGGCTTTAAGCGAGCTAACAGTCTGATAACAAATCTGATTGTTTAAAATTAAAATTGACAAGTCAAGAAGATAATTACTGTCTATAGTTATTATTACTCTACTCTTTGTTATGAACATTCACACATCATTAATGACTAACTAACTTTGATTATAATACTATGAAGAGTCGCCACCGACTTTTACCAAACAAATCCCCCTGGATCATATCCTTACCATAATATGGATATGTCGCGTTGCTCTGCAGTGCAGTTTTCTAGGAATTTTCTGCCAACCACAAACAAACTATGGAATATGCAGGGGCGTGCATTGATTTTCTAGCATGGTAGGCACTGTAGATCTAACTAGTCATAGTTGCGCTTTAGTCCAACAGTACATACTAGGTTTTGAGGTCCAAATATTGAATTTGTGTATCAGTAAAAGTTTATGAGTGAGGGTATTCAATTAAGAATTGGTAATAGAATTACAGAACCAAATAAAACTAAATCAACTTTAACATTACATTTATCTAGGTTCTTAAAAAGGTAGGCACTGCCTAAATGCTTATATGATATACACGTCCCTGGGAATATGCTTCCTTGCGCAGTATGCTGGCAACGCTCCTGTAATTCCTCTGTGTTACAGGAGAAAAGAGGGCAGCGGTGATCAGTTAACATAGGACCCGTACGCGTGTTTTTTCTCTTCTTCTTTTTTTCTTTTTCTTCCATAAAAAATATAATTTATTGTGCTACCAGTAAAGTTCCTGACATGTTTACAACAAGGTATTTATCAACAGAACGTTTGAAATAGTTCGTGAACAACCATTTGGCATCCACAGTGTAATTATGCTGGTCTCTGGTAATTAGGCACGCGATGTTCTGTGTTATCGCGAACAAACTTTTACGAGTACGTTTTGTACATTGCATTACCCGTGTACTTAATATTTACCTTCCAGTTATAATACTGAGTTCTTTTTAAATTGATCATCACACTGATGTGTAATGTAAAATATTTTTCATGTAACGTACATTGAAAGTATGAGTTTCAAGCCAACCGTTGCTAGTCGGGCGCAAGAAACTCAGCGGGATTATTTTTTATAAATTAAAATAAAAAATAAAAAAGCCTTTTATTTCACACATAAGAAATAACTTTATGTTACATAATTATTATTATTCAGTAATTTAATGTAGTTAAATTATACAAATATTATAGTTAAAGAATATATTTGAATGTGGAAATGAAAAACATGCATTATATATAATTATACATTTAAAAAAATATTTAATTAAATTATTATCATTTATACATTATGTTATTATTCACTATAAAAATTATTAAGCATAAAAGTTATTATTACGTATACATAGATTTTATTTTAATTATTTTTTTATTAATTACTTTCCATTGGTTTATTACTAACGTAATTACTAAGGTAAAGGGCTCCTCCAAAGATACCCAGTATCTATAATCTGTGGCATTTTCTTTCCACAATGCGAGCCGTGCCTTCAATGTCTTCAGTCCATCAGCTTTTAGGTCTTCCTCCTTTTCTAATTCCCCGGGGGCCTGCCAATCCAGTAGCTCTTGGAGGTGTGCATAGGTTGATAGAGTTCTAACATTGTGTGCCATAGCTAAATAACATAACTTTGGGTGTTTTGTTGCAACGTTATTTACCTTTGGAAGGTTTTGGTCTGATTTTCCCGCGGTGACCAGCCGTCTTGGAAAACTGAGACTGAGAGGGGTTTGTGCTTATTGCTATTACGTTGTTTTCTTATTGTCTTTTTCTAGAGTAGGGTGAGAATAAATTTTCATGAATTGTTAATGTTGGTTTTTTATAAGATAGGTCGTCATATAATTATTTTTAATCATTTTTTGTTTCCACTGTTGCTGGAGCCTCTCAGTTATTCCGGTGAATTTGATGAGTTCCTTTTCTTATCACATTCTCGTCTTCAATTTGATATTTTTTTAATTTGTCTACATTTTATTCCTATAACGACAAGTCTATCATATTTTATTATTGCCCTGTTTCCGGATTCACTCACCTTGTTTTGCTCAATTTGAAGCTCCTTGCCTTTTTTTAGTATTTATTGAGCAAAATCATCTTTTATGTAGAAAGGTAACGAAAACAGTTTTTTCTTGTTACATTTAATACCAAGACCTATGAAGGAGCCCTTAACTCTTGCTAACCTATTAAGCGACACGTACAGTTTATTATCTCTTCTTGAATTTAATGAATTTAAGTATCTAAATGTCAGTCATTTTTATAATTGCCTTGTTTAAGTGACAAGGAAATGAATAATTTTGTCATATGCCTGACTAATCAAGAGATAGCAAACAAAAGAAATTTAACATTAATATGTTATTCACAATAATGTTATATAAAGCTGATGGCAACATTTAATTTGATTGTTTGTTCGATTGCGTCTTTATTGTTTTCGTGACATTGATCAGCAATATATCTTGTTTGTGATGATTATATTTTTATTATCTGGCTCGAATCATTGATACATAAACAATTTGTTATATGTTAAAGTGATAATCCTCCCTTCTGGGATTTCTTACACAAATAAGATTTTAAAACAAAATCGTTCAGAAAATTTTGTTTTCAAATTTTATTTTGTGTCGTAGATTCATGATTTTATTTTGATATATTCGGTACAAATTTTTTAATGAGACTTGCGGTGGTCATCTCATAAAAATTTGCATGTAAGAAAAAGATGCGGACGCCGTCTTCAATAGCTATTCAAATATTCCATCAAAAGTGGTGTTTTCTGTGTTAATTCCCATTCCCTATGCATGCCTTAAGTGCGAACCGCGTAATTCTACTAGGGCCTAAAAATCAAAATATCAACCTTTTGTCGCATAAAATCGTATGGAACAGTTATATTCTTTATATAAATGATATTAAAAGCATATCGTCGGAAAGATAAATGGTTGTTAAACTTATTGAAAAAACCTTTTTAAGGAATAAAATAATTTGCCTAGAATATTAATTTAAACTCGTTTATTTATTCGGTATTTTGCAAATATTTAAAGATTACCCAGAGAGGGCATGGAATGTTACCGTCCATTCCTTCCTCAAAAATATGCGAAATATATACCTTATCGTATTATAATTTTATTTTAAGAAATAATTTTAAAAATACGTTAATTAAAGTGACAAAGCGTACAGGGAATCTAGCCAAATCGTTTTACTATCCCTCAGGCTGTGCTACACGGGGATATTCTTATCAAATTCCGTCTCTTTATGTTCATATAGGCATTGATATTATGTTAAATCTTTAGTTTTGAAGAAATTATTATAACTAACAGATAAGTGAGACTACTGAATATGGAATACGGACCCTGATCACCTAAAATATTCTTCTCATGATCGAGATAAACAAATGGTCATCACATGTTCGTACAAATATATAGTTACTGCAAAATATCCCTCAGTCCATCTGTCCGATTGTCATGTTGTCAATAGTTATAGCTTTGACTTCATATATTTTATACCTTCATATGTTTTGAATTTTACAAAAAAATTATGTGATTGAATGAGTGTTTTAACGATAATGTTTAGTTTAAAATACCCAATAATATTTAATTTGTTTTTAACTAAAAGTTTTACGGCTCATAAAATTCACTTTGGCAGGCGACAAATAGGCCAAAGTCGTTAGACATAGGTTATGTATAACAAATAAAATAAATATTTAATTATAATCATACATCTGTTCGGTTTTTCCACGCGCCACTTATACTTAATAAGCAGCTATCACGACAAAATGGTTTGGAAGTCATTAATAACAATATTTGGCATATCAAACACTGGCAGGCTGATATATGGTATAACCAAGGAGGTAGTAATTGTTGAATAATGGCCTGATTGTGTGACCCGAATAATATATGAATAATAAAGGAGATACATTTCGTATTTGACATTAATTAATAGCTTATCAATACATTAATAATAGCTTATTAATAGCTTATCAATACTTGCAATTAATCATTAATAATTTGCCGCTCTTAACCAGCTGTTTTAGAGCCAAATTACCCGCCACGATGACAAGCGTCCTGATGAAATGACCCTGGTGGCTTGGAGACGGGACGCTGGTGTGGGATGCGACTTGCGTCGACACTCTGGCTCCTTCTTATATCCAAGATACTTCAGTTGGTGCTGGGGCTTCTCCACAGCAGCAAACGATGCAAATTAAAGTTAAAACTCCTTCCTCAAAGTCCGGCAAAGTTCTTGTGATAACTCTGGTGTTGCAAGAGAATGTGGGCGGCGGTGATCACTTACCACCAGGTGATCCGTACGCTCGTTTGTCCTCCTTTTTCCATAACAAAATATGTTGGTCTCAGTGAGTCATACATTTTAGTGCCATTCGGTATCGTGAAACTTGGCCCGTGGGGCCCAGAGGCGTGGAGAATGTACAAAGTAATCTACGCGCCTCAATAGGGCTACTGGAAACCAAAGCGCTGGCAGCTATGTCAGTCAACGGAACAGCCTAGCTATCCAACGCGGTAATGCTGCCAGTATTCTTCGTACACTTCCACCTAACGATAGTTTTAATTTAATCTAATCATAGAATCGTAAATATAGCTATAAGATTAGTCTTTACAATTAATTATGTCTTTTCGTAAGGGGATTTTTATGCTCATTTAAATATCATTGCTTGTTGCGGCGTCACTGGCAGGTTCGCTTCCATAATTAGTGGCCAAGGGAAGCGATGGCTGATCTATGCGTCATACTAGTGAACGGTCGCTACTATTGTTAGCTGCAGGATCGTGTCATCAAGAACTGAGATTTTATATTTAAATTTAAAGTTGAATATATATTTTAATACAATTCATTAAAAATATAAGTTTATTGTTTTCCTCGAGTCACTTTGCATAGATTTTAATTATAATAAATAATAATTTGTAAAATTATGAAGCTCTGAAAAGAAAAGGTGACAAGAAGTTTCTTGCCATTTTTTCTCATTAAAGCTCAACTATTCCGAAGTGGCGGTAAACTGTAGGTATCTGTTGAAATGTATCAAAGTATTTAAATCAATAGAAGTCATTTTTTACTTAAATATTACATCATTTCTTATAATAAATCAGTTTTGATTTGATAATAAACTCAAAACCCACTCTCTAGACTTTACAAAATTTTTTTTCTAGCACTTTAGATATTTTATTTATTTATTATTTATTTATTTATTTAAGGAAAACCAACAGCTAATACAATTTCTTTAGAAACTTAAATAGTAACAGATAGCCAATCACTAATAGAAGTAATATAAAATATGTACGTGAACACTATTTTTCGGCTCAAATTCATGACAATAAAGATTCTTTGAAACAGATAACAAAAAACAATACTTAATTAAAAAAGTTGAGGGTTATGCACTGCTTTGCCTTGGAAATGCTTGTAGCAAATATGTCAATATCTAATAATCTACTAACATCATTTACTGTTTTACACGCTCGCACCATATATGAGTTTTGCCTATAGTTACTACTAACAGCAGGAACACAAAGTGGAGGGCTATATCTAAGAGATTTTTGAGGTACATTAAAATTAACTTTATGCAGCAGATCTGGGCAATCGACATGATTGCTTATAATTTTATATTATAATTTATACCTACATCGAGATATTATAGTCTCGTGCTGTTAGACAACTGATAAAAACAGGCCAGGACTATTAGTTCAATGTGCATGACAAGCTGCGTCTTACACTCGCGATTTGTATGACACTTTGTGTTAGTATACGTGAATTCCTCAAAATAGAGGTTAGTTCTAAATTCAATATTTTCGACGTTTTCACAGGTGTCATACTCTATCTAGACGTATAAATGATAAGGCTGCTAGCTGCAAGTTTTATGTTTTTGAGATCCTTAAGTAAGTTGTACTTAAAAGGATAAGTATCTACACATTCGCAAACAGCCAGCTTTTCCTAGTTTACTGGTATACGCCAAAATCATATTATTAGTATAATATAGTTTTATCCCCTGAAACATAATATTTATGGTCATAGGAATAACTTTTCTAATTAATTGTTGGCTCCAATTGGTTTAATTGTAAATTTATGTAATTAACTAGATTACAAGCACTTCTGTTAATATTTAGTTGTAGGTATATAAGGGACAGTATAATTTGAACGTTTATTGTCTGCTTGAGTGCCAAGTGTAGGATATCTATTATACAGGATGGCCCACCCAAACTGGTCAGTATGGGGATTTCAGAATATATAAGATATAGAAGAATATCTTCTGAGGAACCACGGTATCAATTATAGAGAAAACAAATACTGCATTCATTGAGTTAAAAGAAAATCATAACATAATCACGACTCGGGAATCGAACCTGACCGAATATGACCGCATATTGGAAAAAAAGACATTTTTGTTTTTTTGCCATATTAATAGTGTACCGGTACATTCAATAAAAGAACAAAGTGCATCTGCATTATTAATAATTGTGTAAAGTAGTATACATGTAATAAAACTCATAAAATGATCTCTCATAATATACAAAAGTACCACCTTCTCTTGGAAAACTTCCAAATTCATCAAGTTTTCGCGCTCATTGTCATCTTCTAAGAGGTTATATTCACATAAAAATTCATTAGTCTATACTAGACGCATCTTCAATGATAATTGCAGCTTTTGTAACAAAATTATGCAAATAAAAATTGGTTTTTACACAAAAGTAATGTTTTTATTATTATTTATTTAACCAGACGTATCGTGACCTTTGAAGGGGTCACGTTCAGGGGAACTGGAGCATTTTAATAAATCTGAAACACTCGCGTTAATCATAGAAACCCTTTACCAGTGGGAGGCTCCTTTGCACAGCTAGATTATGGGTACCACAACGGCGGCAATTTCTGCCGTGAAACAGTAATGTGTAAACATTCCTGTGTTTCGGTCTGAAGGGCGCCGTAGCTAGTGAAATTACTGGACTTAATAGATTTAACATCTTATGTCCCAAGCCCACTGACGAGCGTAATTGTATTGGGATTTTCTAAGAATCCTGAGCGGCACTGCATTGTTATGGGTAGGGCGTACCAATTACCATCAGCTGAACGTTCAGGTGAAATGTTCAGGTACAAACCTTATTTTCATAAAAAATAATACCTTGAAATGTCTTATCAGAGTAAAATGGAAATAATATCATACTGCAGAATGGTAAAGTAAGTTAGCTTTGTAATAATTTGGTATTTTACTGTGCCATCTTTATATGAACGACATTGTGCTAATTTCATAACTAATAAATATGGGTTTTAATTACTGATTAAAAACTATATATTGTTGATTATATGAAGTGGAGTCTATTATTTTTTAATTTAATTTAATTGATTAATACTTTTCAATTATAGTTCGCAAAGCCTAAATAATTGATTTAGTACACAAACAACAGGCACATTCATTGATAAATTAATGATTACTTTAATCCCAAAAGACGCGTTCCCTCCTTAGCAATACAAATGGCTTATTTGAAGTTGAGTTTGTGTTTCGTTATTGGAAAAGTTCTTAGCTACGCTATCGCTGAGGTATCAGCGACAAGAACAACATCCAAGTTAAATGGTTCTGTCACAATTTCATGAAACACTTTTAGTCTTCCAAGGTATAGGTATATTTAGAAACCTTTTAATCAAATCTATTTATAAATGTAAAATGGTTTATGATTCAGAGTTATGTTATCCATTTTTTTTTTTCATTATTATTTATTAATTGTAACCAATGTTTTTGCTATGGATTAACAGGTAAGAATTCTCTATGAAATGCCTTTTGATGGGCTTTTAGTTTTCCGAAATTTTACCATTGTAATGTATATTTTTTTACATCATCGAAAAGTTGAGATTTGAACAAACAGAAAGCACACAAACTTTTTGAAAAAGCTGATATTTTGACGGGTGAATAATTTGTATAAAAGTAATTGTATATCTTCTAGCTGTTCTGCCATTGGCTTGTTTGCTTGATGACAGCGCATACAAGAACATGATACCCAAAATTGGAACCCATGTTACAATATTTATATTTTACGACTGGAGAGCATACAAAAACAATTCGATAAATTATTTGATTGCTTGTAAGCACCACACTTATTGCCCTTGAAACTATGAAGAGATGCTTATATTTCCTATTCAGTTGCAATTCCGAATATTAGTAGAATAGCAATGTTGGTACTCCCGAACCATTTACACATTACTTTGTCATTTTATAAATAGCAATTACGGCTTCTATGGAAACTCTTTTATTTTCAAAAGCATTTCAGTTTATCGTGAATATTCATTATTTTATAGAACGAATAGTTCACTAAATAAGTTCGTAGTTCATAGCTATTTCAACTTAATCTTGAGCAACCCTGTTGCAGTTTCTTTAAAAAAAAACATATATTTTAGTATAGAAGCAGTAGTTTTTATGTAATAATGTTGTCGTTGTACTGTAATGATTTGTTATTAACTGTGTATTTAATTTTAAACATCCCATATTAGTTTTTTATAATATTTGAATATTGTGACTTTTAATTGGTCTTTTGTAACGATATGTTTTAAACTTTCATCATCGCGGAACTTTAACATTGTAATTATTATGACGGGTACTCACGATATATAAAAAAAATAACGATCAAAAAAAATGCAATAGCCGAACACTTGCTTTACGCCGGTACCAAATATTGGATCGAGCTGCACAACCCACGAGTGATTTCTGCTGATCGCCAATACATCCTACGGCTTGTTAGAGAAGCTTATAGAAATTAAAAAGTATCCTAACAATTTTAACAGGGACGATGGTTTTAAAATAGCGCAAACATGGAACCCCATGGTCTCTGTCTTCAGTACAAATGCAACAAAAAGATCCGAAAGTATGGACGTCTTCAGTAGTGTGTATCGTGAACTAGAGAATCAAAGACTAAATTAATAATCAATTTATTTATAGAGTTCTTCTAAGTAAAATTAATTGATAAATATTAGACTACCTTAAATTCAATCAAATTACAACGACAATATATTGGTATTGGTAAAGGGCTCCTGTTTCCACAATTAGACCGCTTAATTGGGTCCATTTTGCGTGCAGTGTTGGCCAGTCATTCCAATCAGCCCAGCTCCTTCCAGAAGTTCAGAACACTCTGGGGTGTTCGCAGACTTCCTGGAGCGACCTTGTATTTACTAAGGTTTGTGCCCGTTGGTTGGCCACCCCTGAACATTCCAGGATTACATGAGTGACCGTTTCATCTTCGGTTAGACAGCCCCTGCACCTAGGACTGTCCGTAACGCCGATTGTAAATAGGTGTTTGTTCAGTGATGTGTGACCCGTTAGGGTGCCGACCATAATTCGGATATCGTGTCTGTTTAGGCTAATAAGTCGTCTACAGCCTGAGACATTTGTCCATTGAATTCTGTGTAGGTTGTTGGTGAAAGAGCGTATCCATGACCACATTTGGCTGAAGGATAGCGACTGGCCCTGGGCCAGCCACTTGCGTTTCCGACCCCCGCCTTGCAAGTTCATCCGCTGCATCGTTCCCCAACGAACCGCTGTGTCCTTTGATCCATTGCAGAGTTACCCAGTTGTTAGAGGCAGCTCGTTCTAAGGATCGGTGATACTCGTATATCAGCGCTGAGTAATAGGTGTTGCTCCCCAGCGCAGTCAGTACTGCCATACTATCGGATAGAATTCGGATATAATATCCATGTATTTTCCTTCTTAGTATCGCATCTGCAGCTTCCTTGATGGCTATGCATTCGCATTGGATTATGGAGCTGTGTGTGCCTAAGGGTATAGTGGTGTGTATATTCAGTTCCTGTGAGAAGATGCCAGCTCCGGTTCCGGCTGCCATTTTGGAACCCTCTGTGTAAATTCTGAGTTCATTTACACCTAACTGGTCTGCTTCCACTTCGAACAGTTGAATGCGGTAATTCTTTTGAAAGATGTGTGTTTTGGGTATTCTATCACAGGGTGCCTCACAGAGTAGGAAATCCTTCCTTACTCTGTTCCAGAGGTTTCCTGTGAGGCAGTCATCATTACACACGCATACACCCATCAGCTTCAGGCGCAGAACTGACATTGTCGCGTCAAAAATACTCAAATGTCAAAAACTGAAAGGCTTACACGAGTAAGTCAAAAAAAGAAAAAAAGTTAATTAATACTTATAAACACAAGAGTTATTGAGTATAGTAGATGCATCAATCCACACATACCGTAAATAAATAGAGGCATTATGTGAGCATTTCATAAAATAAAATATATAATAACTTTAACTTTAAAGGAAATAATAATAATAAAAAATACATCAAGCAGACCTCCCGGTAACAAGATCATCCAGCCACCACGAGTAGCACCCGTTCACGAGCATGACGTATGGACCAGCCATCGCCTCCCTCGACCATATTTTAGGGAAGGGAACGACCCGCCCCACGTCGCCGCCTATGCTTTTAGCTTTTTCCCGTAAATTCTTCTACTGGAATGCCCTATTGGATCAGAAGAGAAATTTGAAATGTACTCGTATAAATTGAATAAAATACATATAACATATTATACTTTTTTATTAGTAATTCTATATGTAACAGGAACGCTGCTGGTATCCCAATTTTTAGCATATATTTGCACGTGTCTACATAAACAGCATTGAGATTCAATCATAGACTAACAATATACTATCGTATAGACGACCTGACAGCCCGATACCGCGTGATCAATTTTTGTATGTCAATATTTGCGTTAACTAGTGATTTAATATTCAGAATACTAAGAAGCTACAGACCGCTAAGTATGCCTGACTTTTTATGACTTGTCAATCAAAACCGGTTACAGTTACAATAGACTTGCTATCCTCTTCTTTCTTGCTGCATCTCCTTTAGAGATGTTCTTCTGTCTTGCACGCTTATGCAATTGCATGACAGATGTATTATATATATATAAAAATGAATTGTTGTTCGTTAGTCTCGAGTTTTAACTCGAGAAAGGCTGGACCGATTTAGCTAATTTTGGTCTTGAATTATTTGTGGAAGTCAAGAGAAGGTTTAAAATATGAATAAATATGAAAATGCTCGGAATTAAATAAAAACAACGATTTTGATTTTTCTTTGATGTGTCCTCCGTCGTTCAGAAATCAAATTAAAATAATAGTTTAAAATGAATAACTAATTAGAATTTCTAAACGTTCTTACTTTCTCAGGAGGTAAAAAATAAACTTAATTTTAGGTAACTGTAGTAGGTAGACTAACTACAATTGTTAACTATATATCAGATTATTTTTATGTAGATTGATAAATCTTAAGTTTTGTCCAAAAATAAAATTTCTGTACCTAACCGCAACAACAAAACAAAACAAAAAATTTATCAGAAAGCTTTGAATTGATTAACAGACTGTATCATAACTGTGTGTGTCTATCAATATCAAATTGAAACTTTATATATAGCCAGTAGATATTTTAGGAAAACCTTGTTTTGTAAGTAAGGAATATCGTGTGTAATTAATCGAAAATAATAATAAAATTTCATTTGTACCGAGCATTTTTTTATTTATTTTTATAAAAAAGGATTCGTTTTGTTTGTTTTCAGTTTATTTTATACAAAAGCTTTGGTATTTTATTTATCTATTGAGGCAGTACGAGGTCTGCCGGGTCAGCTAGTAATATATATTTTCTGCTCCTCTACTTTTATCTGTCATTTATACAGCCACGATCAGTAATATAAGTACATACTTTATTGATTCTTTGAAATGGTCTATACTCTATGACCTAAAAAGCATTGTTTTAATGTCGCCAATAAAGTCCAGTTGTTTTGGTGCCACAGACAAATAAATATAGGCTAGGTATGGTAGTACATACTATATTTCATACATAGTATATTCATGTTTAAATCCTTAGACTAAACATTTTAATGCCAACTTAAGAAAAACACTTGTTAATATAATTTTCCTAGATGCTGCTAGGTATATTTTGTTAGTTTCAAATTTCCCGCGTTGGCTGTATGAGTGTACCTTTGCCATTCCTTGAAAGAAATATGTAACCAGTCGCCTATACAATACATTTCACGCCCATTTAAGCGGCAACTCGAAAAATTGTGATATTTGTTTGTCTAAATGTTGTTTTATTGAAAATTAGGTAGCCGTAGAAAAAATAATGCACGCGACACTTTGTGTAAGTAGGTCAAAAAACACTCATCATCACGTGGCGTCATCTATTGCAACATTAACAACCGTTAATGTTAAACTATGGTTACATAGTTGTTGAGAACGTCGAGAAATTGACAAATTTGGATTTTTTTCAATTGAGGCTCACGGCTGCGATGTTTTCAGTTGAACGGCCTGGTCGAACACGCGTTGGTGTTGGCACATTTTGTACCGAGCCTGTCGACTCAAACTTAGCGACCAAATTCTTAATAGCGGTCTCACAAGAATGATTATGCTGTGCGAAAATGTCACGAATATTACGTTATGTAATTTTAACAGAACCACCATTTTCAGTATGTATAATGTTTGCAGTTATTGTAACATTATATATTATAACATTATTTATTGTTTATTGTAACATTATTTTCAAACAGTCCTTAGAGCCAAAGAGATAAGTAAGCCCTAAAACTGTACTAAAACCACGAATAAGGCTAATCATATAATATACATACAAAAGTGTGATATTTTTTGGAGTTATTTATAGGAGCTTTTACCTGCGTTTTCACCATGATTGTACATTATTATTATTATTGAGATTGATCTTTTAGAAAATATACCATATTAATATAGTTTTATGCTAAAATTCTTGAAAAACACAAAATAAAATTGGAAAACAAAATTTTATGAACGATGCGGGACTCGAACCCACGACTTCTCGCGTTTCGTGTGAGTGCTCTGCCAACTGAGCTAACCGTTCGAGTGACGTATCGTCATAAAATTTTGTATGCTTTGTTCAACTCTCAGGTTGTGGCTTCTTCTTGAAAAACTGTCACACAAATATAAATCTTACTATCGATAGTTCATCACACAAGAACCACAACAAAATTTAAAACGGTTCATAAACATTGCATGAGTATCACAACACAGGTAAGATAAAGTGTAGCGTATGGTTTCACGTGATTTATGCTGACAGAGTTCAATAAACGTTGAGATCGTGTACAATGAGAATCTTTCAAACTCACTGATAGCTTATGGTTTACGTTGAGCTATCTTACTCTTGTCTTTTTAATAATATTTTCTATAAATCAGACGAGGTTTATTTTTCAAAATTGTTGTTTATGTTACATGATTATTACTGTTGAGTTTGCATTTTAATTAAAGTCAAAGTAAAAAAAATCTTTATTCACTGTAAAACTTTATAAGTTATTTAGTGCAAGTCAGGATGAAGTACAAAAGTTACAATAGCATTCAAATGAGTAAAACAATATTCTTTAACAAAATTTAGAACATTAATTCCAACTATCTTTATCATTCATATAATCTTTCACATTATAATAGGCCTTAGATGTTAATTTATTTTTTACGATACATTTAAATTTTTTAATAGGTAATTTTAATTTCATTTTGGAGTTTATTATAAAATATAACACAATCCATTTTAAAAGATTTAGCAATTTTACGGAGCCTAGAAGATGGAATATATACTGTATAATGTTAAGTATAACTCAACTAAATATCGAATAATATTAAAATTTATTATAACTAATGAGTGTTTGTATGACAGTTACCTCTATATGTCAAATTATAACAATTTCTGGGGGCACGGCAGTCTCCCCACGAAGTCGAGCAAAAACAAGCGACACGGCCGTAGAATACTTTACTTGAATCGACTTGTTATTACATGGATCTCACAACTTTTAACGGTTGAAGAAGTGATTTGCGAGACTTATTTTTTTTTATAATTTATGTTTTAAATGGCATGTTTTCTTCTGTTCATTTGTTTTAATGCAGTGACGCCAATACAAGTCTTTTATTGCTTTCACAATTATTCATATCAAAGCAAGAAAAAATGAAACAATATCAGTGTTATTACAAAAAAATTATTTAAACATGGCTTAGACATGTATTTCGTTAGACAGTGGCCAAACTATAACAATGTCAGTGACGTAACAATAACTCCGTCTAAAACGGAGTTTTCTATTACAAGACAGTGTTTAGCTTGTATTTAACTTAAACGTCGATAAGCACAACATAAACTGAAGTATACAGGAACATTTATAGGAACGGAACGCAATTTTTGTCACATGCCTTTCATCTATTATTATATAATCTAATTCTTCCTGAATATGATCTATCCGTTAGACACTATGATGTGATAAGCTTCGACTCGTGTTTAAATAAAAGTGATGACAAAAGATTGTTGAACGCTAAACAACAGGAAGTCTCGTAAAAGAACTTTTTTAAAACAAGTGTTAAACACATGTTTTACTTTTTGTAATAAAACAGAAAGTGTTTAAAAACCAGACTATTCAGGTTAAAATAAATTTTGTGATTAAAATATTACTTTACTATGAAAAATGGTCTATTTTTATATAAAAGAGGTCAACTCAAAGTTACTATTCTATTTATCAAGATGCACTTTCGGAGAAGCTGTGAAATAAAATTAATAAACAATAATAAAAAATTGGCGTGGTATGCTTCTTCCTTCGGCACTATGTCTCTTGCTTATGTTGCCAAGTTGTTTTAGTTGATGTATATCTCCCAACGGATCAAGCCTAGCTCTCTAATACAGAAATGCTGCCAGTTTCCTTGATGCACTTAGTGATAGTTTTATCTTTATGTAATCATAGTACATCACGTACCTAGGGAGAAAAGTAGGTCATTCTCACCCGCGGAATATACTTATCTCACGTGGTTACGTTTTTTTATCCACCTGGACGAAAAGCTCGCTTTTAGTCCCTGGTACGAGGGACAATTAAGTTGTCTTGCCTGGAGAGAATCGGCCAATTTTGTCCCTCGCACCAGGGACTAAAAGACAGGTTTTCATCCAGGTGGGAAAAAATATATTTATTGCATTGTTTTATTTTGAATAAATGTATCCATTAATTGAAATTCTAAGTATCAAACTCTAGTAGTCCACCACCTGGGAAACCTTGTTCTTCCAGTTTAATTGCGCTGGGAGTTCACCAGGCGAGATATACTTGTTTCTTTTTTAATTTCATTCTTATTTACCAGACATTCTTGTTTAAATTATGTTAGGTATGAGGAAACGAGTGAAACAACTGCTTACTCGAGACGCACTGATGTTTAATTTAACACTATGCGTAGGCACACACCACATACAAAAATTCCTCCCCTTAGCTTAAAAAATTTATATATAAATTATCTTTAAACAAAAAACTAATCTATAAGTAATATTCTAACTTACAAACTATAAATACAATTTTTAATCCACTTTAGGTCGATTGCGTTTTGTCCGTGGTGTTGCCTCAGGCTGTAACCTGCTGTTGTGGTGACACTCCGGCCACCTGTCCAGTGCTAGTATCGCCAGTTAATGCCTCCTGGAACTCCTCTTCCGACCCGGCATTATCTATTGTTAGAGACTCTGAGCTAATAACTGAGAGTGTACCGGGAGCTGCTTTTTGTAGATTGGAACTATCTGTAGCCCCTGACATGTCTTCCCTTCCTCCCCCAGTGCCACGTGGCACCAATATATCAATAAACAATACTATCGTAACTGCTTAAACGGCGTGATGGCGGAAATGTTCAGATATCTAGCGCAAATAGTACGATTAAATAAAATTCTTTTATTCTAACAAACATTTTTGAATTTTGCACTACGTAACGGCAATTTTATACTTTGACCCTTATAAATACAACCATAAAAACACTCATATACAATACAAGTGTTACTAACGTTGTCCAATTTTGTTATATTACTATCTGGAGGGTCGGCTTCTGAAATCTCATCAAGATGAAATTTGTTTCTTACAATTTGAAGCCTTATTTGATCCTTTATAATAAACACTGCGAAACAATTTAGTTTTCATAAATACTAAGAAGGTTTTTACCTTTATATAAAAGAACCCTGAGAAGGTCTATGTTCACAGATAAAAAGTCTCACTTTGTCGTATCTCCTTGATTCGAGATCACTTCTCTATCTACCATAACATCTATCGGCATACTCGGTATCGATATGTCGAGCGACTTTCTTTTCGTGGTTACTTGAAAAGTTTGGCCCCTAAAAAGCTTTGTGTATTCAGTAAGGCAAGACAATACTTCAGTATAAGTCACCGCCTGCAACTATATAAGGTACAAATTCGGCCTCACATGGAGTTCTGGGCGGGCGCTCCTGGGGAGCCAGCGACAACAAAGAGCGACTGGATCATTGACGATCAAGTTATCTCCGATTGGCTTGATTCTTTGGCGTTGCATAGAAATGTGGGTTCTCTCTGAATTTTCTACCGCATTTATCTATCGGGCCCTCTATCTCAGTATGCAGGGTCTATAGACCACTAGGCTATAGGGGTCGTCATTTATTTTTTACAAAAGTAAAATGGAGGTATTTAACACAAAACAAATCCACTGAGATTAAAGTAACATAAACCTGCTAGTAATTCTCAGATAAAAACGCATACGATCTAAGACTTCGTTCGAGTTGTGAGATTTGTCCGAAAAATTTAATTTAATTTGACTTTCTTACATAAAAATCATGGTTGTAAATTTTTAATATGTACTTTTTATGGTTTTAAGGGTTCCTTAGCCAAATGGCAAAAAACGGAACCCTTATAGATCCGTCAGGTCTGTCTGTCTGTCTGTCTGTGTATGCCACAGCCACATTTTTCCAAAACTATAAGAACTATACTGTTGAAACTGGGTAAGTAGATGTATTCTGCGAACCAAATTAACATTTTCCCAGAAAAAAAAACAATAAATTTTGGGTAACACTATTCCTTTCTGTATCTGTAGAAGGATGTTATTAGCTGCACTACAGTTTATACTATTGTTTGTCATCGTTTAATGTTTTGTACTTTGTCTTCTGTTGTTGTTCCGAAGTAAATTTATTATTATCATTATAACGGGTGTACCAATAAGAGTGCTCGATTTAAATTTGGCGCCATTTTTTTATTTTATAAATAGATTGGGCGAGGAGACAAAATAAAGCGTGTGAAAGATTAAACATGACTGAATATCAAACGAGTTTATCTATATTCATATATATAATCGTTTGACTCCATAATAGCTTTCCGCGCCTTCAAGATGTGTGTGAATGTATGGTATCCTTTGGGAGACTTCCAACTTGCTTATGTCTAGGACGTAATTGCCAATCTATTCTGATGAGGTATTTCAGGTCTAGCAAATTATAGCTTCCTGCTATGCTTTAATACAACGTTGCCTTTTTATTTTCACTTCTTATATTCACCCAATAGATAATAACAGTAGACTGAATAATTTTATAAGGTAATCTCGTATATTTCAATCATGACAATTTGCCACTGGATGCAGCAATAGGGATCTTGAACGCAAGCGCAACTTATTTTTCACATTTTCAGCAATGATACCCACATCAACTGGTTTTGAATTCTTGGATTTTTCCGTGTAATGGTATAATATACTTCAAGTTTCTTCGCCATCAAATCAGGACCGTCTCGTTCTGGATCCAAACTCTCAATGAAATTCTCAGATTCGTCCTTTAACACCACATTTGGAAGGCCTAAGGCATCTGCAAATTTATTGGCAGCTAAATAAGTTATATTGAGTAATAAAGGCTTTAGAATTACAGAAAAATATAGAAAATCGGATAGCAAAATCTGATTAACTATCACGTAATAATAGTACAGTAAATTATTTAATTAATTATTATGACATTGTTTGTTTAAAATAACTTTTACCTTATTTATGCCTTTATTTAGTTGTGACTGCATAGTTATGCTGAAAGAGGACAAAATTAAACTGGCATTCAAACAAATTGAGAACAAAGTTGGTAAATTTTAGTCCGCATTCAAGTTAAACGGGGCAAAAGCTACTAAAACGGCCAGCAACATTGTCCAACTGTTTTACAGAAACTATTGTGTTTTTATTATTAGAAAAACTTGTGGGTTTTATTGGCTTATATATTATTGTATTATCCTAATATGTAAAAATTTATTGTCACAATGATTGTCTGCGATGAACTCCTAAACAACTGAACCAATTTTAATCAAATTTTGCACACTGTGTGCTTGAGATATAGGATAGTTTTTATTTTGATTTTACGTGACCCGTAACATTTTTTTTATTTCAAAATTTATTTCTGTATAATTAATTCTTAAGGAGACACTTTTGACACACAGCTTGTCAGTTCTGCTGTGACATTATTTCATTACAAGAACCGGGAACAATAAATTAATTATTGTTATGATTGAAGTTCTACGAAATTTTGTAATCTAAATATATAAAAATGAATTGCTGTTCGTTAGTCTCGCTATAACTCGAGAACGGCTTGACCGATTTTGCTAATTTTGGTCTTGAATTATTTGTGGAGGTCCAGAGAAGGTTTAAAAGGTAAATAAATATGAAAATGCTTGGAATTAAATAAAAACAACAATTTCGTGTTTCCTTTGATGTGTCATCCGTCGTTCATAAATCAAATTGTAATAATAGTTTAAAATGAATAACTAATCACAATAATAATATTTATATCTTTCTAACTTTCTCAGGAGGTAAAAAACAAACTTTATTGATTTTTTCTTATTACTATATATGGCAATACAACGTTTGTTGGGTCAGCTAGTATATAATAAAAATATTTTAAATTTTGATATAAAATTTTGTACATACTTATAGACATTTGTTAAGGTGAGGCGAAGTGTCACCAGCTGATGATAATATAGATTTCTCTTTATTATATTTTTTTATAATTCAAGAATTTTTTGGATAGTTTAAAGATTAAATTGTTTTAGTAATTGATATATAATTAAATGATTGCATCTTTAACAGCTTAAGTATGTTATTCGGTAAAATACCAAAGCTGAACCCGACAACACCTCACCTTAATATTAATAAAAACTCGTGTATATACTTAATATATTGAGTATTGTATATATACTTAGAATCGTTGTAAATTAAAAAATGATAATTGGTTACACAAACAAAATAAGTACCCGTAATGCAACATTACGAGCTACAATGACTGTTCAAATTATATTCAATGTTACCATAACTATTCCTTTATCCTAAATTTATATTTTTTTTTTCAACTGTATAAAGTTCAGATCAAACGTTTTATATTCTAAGCAACCATAATATAGTCTTCTATATTATGCATTAGTAGTATACTGCCTCTTGGCAGTGTACTTCTTTTGAGATACAGAGTTTTATCTTTTAACGTGTCCCTTGAGATGAGGGTTCCAAAAATGTACAAATAAAATAAAACTGTATAATAAAACTCACAGTAGCTAAAGGACTCAAAACTCGGAAAACTCATGAATTGATTATCTTGGAAGCTACGTGGAGGAGACTCGAGGAATCGAATAGGATACCACGCTGACGATAGCCAAACCGTAAGTAACCTTTTCCTTTTCAAACAAGAAAACAGATTCGGAGAGGACCGTCTTTTACTGTACCTGCACCTATGATTTTACTGTATGGATGTTTGATAAGATGTGATAGGTTACAGAGCTTATATTACATCAACTCCAAATCTTCATAAGCCGATGCCATAGCACATTTACGATATTAATTGACCTGGCAATATGTTCAACATTTGTCTACAGAAATGTTACAGTGGAGACACATAAGACCAATAAGGGGTACATCCAATGCCGCAAATGAATCTTGATAAACCTCATATTACAAAGTAATTCTAAGCAAATACTGTATCAAGCGCTAGATAGAAAGTCCCAAGGGAAAGCAAACCAAATGACTGGCAAACTGTTACTGACAAAGCGAAAGCGAATTTTTTTTTTATGAAAATAAGGGACGAGACGACAGTTTAAGCTGATGCTAATTGATACGCCCTACCCATTACAATGCAGTGCTGTTCAGGATTCTTGAAAAACCCAAATATTGTGAGCAGGACTACAATTGCGTTCGTCACCTTGAGACATAAGATGTTAAGTCTCATTTGCCCAGTAATTTAACTAGCTACTCCGCCCTTCAGACCGAAACACAATAATGTTCACACATTACTGCTTCACGGCAGAAATAGGCGCCTTTGTGGTAGCCATAATCTAGCCGGCTTCCTAGATTATGCATTACTAGCGATCTGGAGCGATCATGATACACATATTATGCACTGAGGACGTCTTATGTCCAATCTAGGGGAGACAAGAAAGCAAGACTTCAATGATGATACAATTACTCAGGCAAACACCAAATAAGAGCAAATACTGTATAAAGTCCAACCGTAAAAAAGTTTTACTTTTAGAACATTTTGTGTGATTAGTTTAATGTTACTTACATAATGGGTATTGAAAGTTCTACATTAATGGAAATACATGGGGTATTTCCATTTATGTTTTGAGTGTGCATTGTATAATGTATTGTTTTTTTTTTAATAATGTAAGTCTTTTGCTTGTATTTTAAGGCAGCAATAGTCGTTGTAATTCACTTAGCGCTAATTTAGACCCTTGTTACTTATGACCATCGCGTCGTTCATGATGCAGCACTTATCATTTTTTTTTTATTTGTTCGTAGTGTTTGAAGGTGGACAATTCAGCCATATTCAGGATATCAATTGCCCATAAAATTCTACAAAATATGTACTAGAAAAGTATTCTTGCGGGACTACTGTAGCCTTTTTATTGTTTACGTTGCTGTGTACGTTTGCAACGCTTCCGATATTGAGTATCTTATGAAGCAATGGTGTTCAAAATGACTTATAGATATAAGTCACCTATGCAATATTTCTCACACGATAACGTCACTTGAAATACTTTTTTATGCAAGAGTTGTATAAGGAGGGTTAAGATATAAGGAGTTAGTTATACAACGTTTCGCATACAATACCACTAGTTTTCGAGTTGCCACTTAAATGGGAGCGTAATTTATTGTATACATACAGCCAACGACAACTTACATTTACATATGTGAAAATTACAGAATATATTAAGCGGCTTCTTGGCAAATTAACAAGCTTTCATTAAGTTGATTTTAAAATGTTTAGTATATTGATTTAAACATGGAAATATTATGTATGTTATATAATATGTACTACAATTACCTAATATTTCTATGAACCTTATGGTAGGTTACACTTACCTCACCTAGATTTACTTGGCACCAAAAAAACTTTGTCTTTAGGCCATAGAGTATATTATTCAGTTTTATTCAAAAAATCAATAAAGTATAGTACTTAAATTAGTGATCGCGGCAATAACAGACAAATGTAGAGGAGCAAAAAAAAATTATACGTCCAATGATCCAACTCTGTGTATTGATATTAAACTATCAGGCTCCATTTGCAAATAAATTTTACAGTTATCTGTGACATAAAGACTAATTTAGCTTATTATTTTTCCACCCAAAAGACTTGGAAATATTCCAACTTGCTTCGCGTTTATGATATATATCTGAAATTATCTAATTAGAAGCGGCAGATTTAATTTGGAGATTACTTGGATCCTAAAGACGGACTTTATCCGTTAGTTATATTATCAATTAATATTAAATTTGGTCTTATATCATCATATCTTTTAAGACACTTTGAATGGAATATATTTGCCGAGGAATAAATACAACTATAACAAAAAAATCGCCAAAACAGTGATGGTGATAATGATGTAGGTAGGTAAAGTATTTGAATAAGCCAATACAAAGCAAAAAACTTAACACTTAAATAACAGTTGAAAGATATATCATATCCTCAATCAGGAATCATGGGATTCCACGTCCCAAAGTTGGGTGAAGTAAATTAAAATAATTTAATTGGTCATTGTATATCTTTTTTTACTTTATTTACTTAAAATCGAGAAACTAATATCGAATTCTCTAATCAAATCAAAGATGTGCAAAACAAATTAAATATCTTTCAGAAAGATTATCTTGATCGACTATTAAGTGGCCTAGATTTTACGAGCCAATTGGTCGACAGGCTTGTCTCGTTATCTCTGGGTGAAAATTTAATGTCTAGCTGGAACATTGCAGTTCTGCAGCACGTTAATGATTTATTTTCTGTATTATAGTTTATTGAAGGTATTTTATTACCATGAGAGAATTTTAACAGAGCTAAAACCCATCTTTTATTACCTTGTACCACAACTTGTAACGGTGGTGATAAACTCAAAAAGTGACATGTGCAGGAAATATTTGAGTCCGAGGCATATATTTTGGAATGGGTGGTAGTTTTGGTTGTTCAATAATGGATTTCAATTTTGAATGAAAATATTGGAATTTGTATAAAGTAAAAATAAAGTAAAAATAAAGTAGTATAAAACGTAATTGCACAATAATACAATGCCATCTTCAAAATAAAATACATTCAACAGAATAGTAATAAAGCCAACATGATAAACATTATGTTTCCTTTTTATGATGTTCATAAACTTATAGTACCTAGACACTTTTCGAAGTCGACTCAATCATGATAAAGTTTGACTTGTTGTTGAGAGTTAGTCAGGAAATAATTCAGTTTTAGACAGTTACAGTAGTTACGAGTATTTGTTGAAACTGCTTTATATCACAGGGAACAGGTACGATTTTTTTTATGGAAAAGGAGGACAAACGAGCGTACCGGTCACCTGGTGTTAAGTGATTACCACCACCCACATTCTCCCACAACACCAGAGAAATCACAGGAGCGTTTTCGGCCGTGTACGTGTAAAAAGAATAGGGGAGTCCCAGGCGCAAGGGTGTCGTAATAGGCGACTAATGGGCTTTTTAGAAGTGGGAGAGTTTCGCTGCCGTCTTATAACGTCAGCAGAATCGGGCCAGACTCGTCCGGGTTGATTACCACACTCGCACAGAATACCGGTGTGAAGTAGCAGCCTAGTGCCGCTATGTTTCGTATAGTGCCGAGGACTGGAAGCCACACAGGTCCAAAAGTGGTAACGCAGAAAGGGATCATCTCATGCGCTGTGTTCAAACGGCAATTAACGACGTGACACAGATCTCCTCCGCTGAAATCGTTGTCTTGGGTGATTTTAAATGGCACAATGCCGAATGGCTTAGGTCACGTACCACAGACTACGCAGGGCGATCTGTGCATAATTTAGCATTGGCATATGGTCTGTCCCAATTGGTTGAGTCGCCAACGCGGCTCCCGGATGTGGATAGCCACATGCCGTCCTTATTGGATCTTCTGCTGACTACACATCCTAATGTTCCCATCCTCCTCCTTTCGACGCCCCTTACGGAACGTCCGACCATTGCCTGGTCAGGAGTGTAGTGCCAGTTCGACGCCCACGTCAACTGCAAAGTCCTAAAGAGGAAATATAACCGTGCCTCCAGATATTTTAAGCGGCAAATCGCCCGTGTGAAATCGAAGCACGTCGTCAAAATCGGCAAGCAGCTTTCCAGTTACCCGACCGGAACACCCAAGTTCTAGTCGTTGTCGAAAGCTGCTCTAGATAACTTCAACCAGCCGTCCCTGCCGTTGTAATACATGAGGAATGACACCCTAGCCCATACGGCAAAAGAGAAAGCCGATCTCCTGTGCACTCTTTTTGCCTCCAACTTGACTCTTGACGACAACGGAAATACACCGCCGACCATCCTGCTGTGACAGAACTCTATGCCTGAAGTACAGTTTAGACAGAAAACTGTTAGGCGAGCTCTGCTTTTGTTGAACGTAAGAAAGTCGAGCGAGCTGGATGGCATTTCTCCAGTCATGCTTAGAACGTGTGCCCCTGAGTTGACGCCGGTGCTAACGCGTTTATTTCGGCACTCTTAATCAAAAAGCGAAGTCCCTGACTCATGGAAGTCACCCCTTGTCCATCCAATGAAAAAAAGGAGACAATTCGGATCCGGCAAACTACAGGCCTAAAGCTATTACCTGCTCTTCAAAATCATGGAGAGCATAATGAACCGCCAGCTCTTAGTATACCTAGACGGTCACCAGTTGATCAACAACCGACAGTACGGGTTAAGCCATGGCCTATCAATGATATGTTGGATATCTCCACCATACATTGCTATGCAGATGATGCAGATGATTGCTATGCACGGGTGATGCCGTCTACACGGGCTCTCTTGGAAAATCATTAACCAGTGCCATGAGAAACATGGGTCTTCTATCTTAACCTTGTCCAATTTAACCCCCACAAGACTCAAGTTTGCGCGTTCACCACTTAAAAACCTCATTTGTCGTATCATCACTCTTTGAAAACACTTCCTCTACAGCCTCGCCTAGTATTGGAATACTGGGTCTTGAAATCTCGAGCGATTGCCAATTGCGCAGCCATCTGGAGAGCAAAGCCAGCCCATATTCTAACGCTGTATAAATCACAGGTCCGGCCACGATATTGATTGATTCTCTTTTGTTTATCAATCAGAATTAATCAAGCCAAGATTCAATCAAATCTAATAATGATTGACTTTACCATTTACCTTAGCTGATATAACGAAATTTGCATTTAACTTAAGCGTCACGTCTCATGTATGTTAATCCAAGTCGTTAAAAGCTATTAATAGCTTCCCTTTGATAATTAATTGAGAAAGCTTTATCTCTAACACGTCTTCAACTTGTTATAAATTAATGTAGAGATTGTATAATATATTACTTAAATTCACACAACCATCATAATATCAAATTGTAATCAAATTTATCAGTTTTTTTTATAAAAAAGTTCGTCTTGAATCACGTGATATTTCACGCAAAGTGATCACAAGATTTTTATACTAGAATCTAGCTAATGAATGAAAAAATAATTAAACTTTATGTAAGGAAGGTATATTCGTGTCATTTAATTACTAAGAACTTGAAATAAGCCTCTTCGACACAGATTGTGTTATTGTTAGAGACTACCTACACGAAATCCTCATCTATAAATATCTATCTCATATAATAAAAACCATACCATAACATAAAAATGTTATATTTATAAATTAATTGGCTTATAATAAATATAGTATCAGCAGCATGGATGAAGCCAGTCAAAATAAACTATTATAAGAAATGGATGAACTATATTATATACATTCAGTCAAAAAAGTATCGGATATGGATGATTTGTTTAAGGTTCCAAATTCAATATTTTTAACCGACTTCCAAAAAGGAAGAGGTTCTGAAGTGAATACTAAACCGAAGCACTTTTCTTGGGATGAGTATAAAATGTTAAACACAC